>NC_132788.1:45582791-46832791 GCF_048418805.1 Vulpes vulpes | reverse complement strand
AATGAATAATTTGAGGAGCTTGGAAATATATTAATACTATATGAGGCAATCATGCAAATTAATAGGAGCCCACTGGTCCTGGATCAAATTGGATAAGGCCCAAAAGAAATTTGATTTTGAACAAGTGAGAATTGTAATAAATTTAAAAAATATTATCTATATTTATTGGCCATAGAAGCTTAGTTTGTTACCTGCTTCTTTGCCTCTCACTGTGAATTAGAAAAACTAGTAAAATATAGAAAGGCTATTGAATTCTGAATTTTTACTTTTCTACCCTACAAAATTTAACAATTATACACGATTGTATTTTATACTCATATTAACTTTTATTTTCAGTCTTTTATTTTTCATATTGTTTTTTAAGATTTTATTTATTTTATTTTAGCTCTTTTTAAAAAATATTTTATTTATTATTCATTTATTTATTATTCATGAGAGACACAGAGAGAGAGAGAGGTAGAGACACAGGCAGAGGGAGAAGCAGGCTCCATGCAGGGAGCCCGATGTGGGACTCGGTCGTGGGACTCGGTCCCGGGACTCCAGGATCATGCCCTGGGCAGAAGGGAGGCGCTAAACCACTGAGCCACCCAGGCATCCCTATTTTTAGTCTTTTTGAATATAGTGGATTGAAACTTGAAGACTTTCTAATTTCAGCTCTGGTTAATAGCTGTACAAAAATAAATTTTTTAATTTATAAGGTAGAAACAACAGCTCCTTATTTAAAAATCTTGTTACAATATCCTGGTAGAGTATAGACTTGGATTTGAGTTCTAACCCTGGGGCCTGGCTTATTGACTGTGTGATTTTAGTTATGCTATTTAACTTCTCTGAGCCTCAGTTACTTCTTTGGTGAAATGAAAATAAAAACACCACTGGAAAAACTCAAGCTCCTTCTTGAATTTCCCCCAAATAGTCCTATGCCTGCTGAGGTGCCAAGGGTACCCCATCCAGTTTTTCTCTTACTTACCTAAGGTCTCCCAATTTCTCTCTTGTATTCCTCTACCTCAAAGTGGCAATGTCTCCTATGACTGGAACGGCTGCTGATATGTTATTATCTGTGGCTGCACCACAATTTACCTCAATATTTTGTGGATTAAGCAGTAAACATTTGTTATCTGACAGAGCCTATGGGTCAGGAATTCAGAGGTGACTTAGCTGGGTGACATAGCTGGCTCAGGGTCTTTTATGAAGTTGCTGTCAAGATGTAAGCTTGGACTGTGTAATTGTAAGACTTGACTGGGGCTTGAGGGTCTGCTTCCATGAGGTTCACTTACAGAGCTGTTGACAGGAGCTTTCAGTTCAATGGTGTACTGAAGCTGTTTCAAACCTGCTTTTTAGAGCTAATTGTGGGGCACCTGGGTTCCTCAGTGGTTGAGCATCTGCCTTTGGCTCAGATGGTGATCCCCGAGTCCTGGGATTGAGTCCTGTATCGGTTTTCCCTGAGGGGAAACTGCTTCTCCCTCTGCTTATGTCTCTGCCTCTCTCTCTGTGTCTCTCACGAATAAATAAATAAAATCTTTTTAAAAAAGAGCTAATTGTTAAATTTTAGGAATGTTTGCAAGCCAATGGTGAAATACAACCATTATTAGAAATTAAACTATATAAACTTAAATAAACTGCTTTAAATCTCAGGGTAATAAATACTCAAAACTCATGACTTCCTACATTTTCCTTTTAGTTGATGCCCTTGTAGTTATTTATGTCTTTTGTATCTGTATGGCAGAAATATTATGGGGTTGTGTTCTATTGCACATCTTCATCTTGTCTTATCTCTGCATTCAGTGATATTATTTTGGTAGCTTGAAATCTGTCAGGTGGGAATATTTATACTTGGATATCAGCAAACACTACAAATTGGAACTTGATTTATTGTTTTATTGATTGTTTAGACTTTAGAAAGTGTAAATTGTGTTCTACACATCCTTTATAATGATAAAATTACACACATATGATTTTTTTGGAAAGCCAGATGTTAAGTGTTTATCAGCACATTAACATACTACTTTCTCTTCCACATATCCTCTCTATAAGGCTACTTGAATGTCCTCATAATATGGAAGCTGACTTTTTTAAGGCAGTGAGCCAAGAGAAAGGGTAAAAGTAGAAGCTTCAAGGTCTTTGTGATCCAGCCTTGGAAGTCACACACTGTCATTTATGTAATATCTTAGTGGTTACATAGGTAAGCCCTATTCAGTATGGGAGGAGATTACACAGGATGTAAATTCCAGGAGTCAGAGAACATTGGGGACCATTTTGGAGGGAGATTACTATGGTCCAAAATGGACATCCTGACCCCCAATGATTCATGACTCTCTCACATGCAAAATATATTCAAACTGCACCTTAAATCCCCCAAAGTCTCATTCTATTGTAAACTCAGCTTGAAGTCCAGAATCTCATCACCTAAATCAGGCTCAGACAGACCAGCTTCTCAGATACAGTTTCTTAAGTACGGCTCCTTGAATACAGTTGCTTTTGATCTGAACACCTGTGAACCTAAAGATACAAGCTATTTCCCCAGAATACCCCCAACAGACAGTGGTGGGTTAGGTGTACAATAACTGCTCTAGCCATTCCATTTAAAAACGTGGAAAACAGGGAGTGTACAATGTCAGTGGTCTCAAATCTAACTGGGTATATTTGGGAAGTTGCCTGATTAATATGCAATCCTGCTTCTCTGTGGTTCTTGGATCTGCCCTCTGGGCTCTTGGTTCTGCTCTCTGAGTCACTCATCCTTTTCCAAGAAAGTAAGCCAGGTTTGTAGCTGTGACGCTTTCAAGCCTGCTTGCTGGAAGTTGAATTTTGGAAGTCTGAAGTCCTTGTTTTCATCTTGTGCTGTTTCTGTTCTTTTTAGTCCAAGCTAGTGGTGTTTCTGCCAATATAATTGTCTTAACAACTTTGTGGGTCCCTTAGACAAAAGCCATGTCTGCAAATCTTTTTTTCAGCTAAGTCCTCTCACTTGGGCTTCTGCTGATATTGTTGAAGAAATTCATCCTTAAGCTTCTTAGAAGCCCTATTGTTTGAACAATTCTCTGAGGCACCATGTTAGATCTAGATGAATTTTTAACAAAGGTGTTTATTGCCACACCCTTGATTTATTGCAAGATCATATTTTTCTAGTAATGTCTTGGACTTCATCTTTGCCTGGAAGCTATTCTGAATTTTAGCAACGTTAGTCAGCTTGAGAGGCTGAGACTCTTCAAAACCAGAATGTCCTTGGCTCCTTTTTGTTTAAAAGTCATTCCTTTAAGCTTTTCTCTCTATGCTTGCATTTTGCTTTAAGAAGCAAGAAGCACCCAAGCAGCACCTTCAACACTCTGCTTTGAAATTTCCTTAGTTAGGTCATCCCCTTGACATGATATGCTTTCTCCTTTCCGCATAACTGCATAAAATAGTGTCACTAAACTTCCTCACATTATATAACAAGCATCCCTTTATCTTCAGTTTCCAATAAGCTGTCTATTTCCTTTAATCCCCCACTCATCTCCTCCTCAAAGGTAGTCTGGCTTCCACCAGCAGGCTGTTCAGCACATTTTAGGCTGTCACTAATACCCTCCTTAGAGTCTTTGCTGCTTCTGCCCACTGTCTTTTTCAAAGCCACTTCCATATTTTTAGTTGCTTGTTACTCTGGTACCTCATCTTCAAGTATGAGAGTACCAAAATCAATATTGGTCATCTATGGCTGTGTAACAAAATATTCCAGAACTAAGTACCTTATATTAATTAACAATTATTATTGCATCATTTTTGTTGGTCAGGAATGCAGAGTAGCTAGGCTGGATGGTTCTGGTTTGAGATCACTAATGAGGCTGAAGTTAAATTTTTGGCTTGGGATGAAGTCAACTGAAGCCTCGACTGGGGCTGGATGGTCTGCTTCCCAGATGGCTCACTTATAAGGTTGTTGGCAGGAAGCCCCGCTCTATCACTGGCTTTTTGGCAAGAGCTCTCAGTTCCTCACTATGTATCCTATCTATAGGACTGTTCGAGTGTTCATGACAGCTGACTTTTCACAGAGCAAGTGATCCAGGAGAGAAGAAAAATATATAGCCACAATGTCTTGTATGACCTATCCTGGGAAGTCAGACACTGACATTACTGTAATATTCTA
This sequence comes from Vulpes vulpes, assembly GCF_048418805.1. Lineage (NCBI taxonomy): Eukaryota > Metazoa > Chordata > Mammalia > Carnivora > Canidae > Vulpes > Vulpes vulpes. Next base: position 46,828,683 of record NC_132788.1, on the reverse strand, counting down.
CTGGTTCCACAGGTCAATCCTACTCAACATGGGAGGGGATTATACAAGGACATATAATACCAGGAAGGAGAGATGATTGAGGGCTCTCTTGGAGGCTGGCTACTACCAGTTATCAAATTCAGCATCTCTGGCATTGATATTCACTGAAGATGTCTTGCTACTAGGCCCTCTCATACATGGCCAGAGCTATGTGTAGATGCTGCACTTGGTGCCTAGGCTAAAGTTGAGAATTCTTGCAGTGGAGACTGCTGGTATCTCTTAGATAAACACAATGTACATAAAGCATTAGCTCACTGCCAACAGCCAGATAAGCACAGCAAAAGTTGTATTTTTTCTTGTTGTTCCTATTTTACAGAAGATTTTTGATCAATTTCTGGCTCTGAAATGCAAGTAGCAGCTTCTGGCACAAATATGGGGGACAACCTTGCCCTCTTCATGCCAATTTAAATTGTAGTAAAAAAAAAAAATCTAGACCCTTTGATTTTCATCAGTTCTCTTTCATAGTCCTTTGACTGACCCCCGGGAAAATGGAGCTTATTGACTGTCACACTGTGCTTCCCTCCAGTCCAATGACTCGCCTCTTATCTTTGAATCAAACTTCTGCCCCTCCCACAACCTCTCCAATTCCTCCAAGTATTAATTGTTGCTACCCCTCAACTCCAGCCTGAGTGTCCCCAAACCTTCATGCAAGTAAACCCTGTTGCACCTCTCTAACCCCAGGCTTGCTGCTGTAGGGCTGAATCATATTTGTGTTTGAGCTAGAACCTTCCCTGCTACCAACAAGAGAAGCAACTAGAAAGATGAGGGTCCAGGTGAAAGCTAAGGTTCAGATATAAAACTCCTAATTGACTGAATAAGCCAGGTATATTCTCAGCCTGGGAAGCTGAGTTTCTTCTTTTCTCATCAATGGCTCACCATTGTGGAATCATCATTGACTCCAAAGCATAAATGATACAGTTAGTTGTTGGATGTCATTTTCTGATTGTATCTGTTTGAGGCAACAGATATTGCCTTGAAATAGACTCTTCTGTTTGATTTCCAGATGAAAATTAGAATCAGAATCAAGGAAGTGTGGAATTGTTTGAAGAATTTGATGCTTGACATTTAAAAAACTTCTTCTCAAAGCACACTTGTTCAATCAAAGTAAAGAATGCTGCTCAATGCATTACTTACACGACAGTTCAGGTGCAGCTTTTTGAAATTGTCTTGTCATATGTCTGTCTCTGCCACCAAATACTCCAGTGATTCTATTTTCTGAAGGCTCTGTGGAGGCTTCCCTACAATGCACTATAGGGTCCTGTGAACTGGAGCCACATTTTAGGGAAGAGATGGACAATAGCATTTTAAAAATGTAGGTAAAATAGCAACCACATAGACTATGGATTTTATAAAAGATAAATGCTACCATTATTTTTAAAATGCTCAAGTAATAAATTATTTCATAAAAGCAACCTAAAATAGTTTAAAATGGGGTAATATGAGAGGCTTGTTAGGAATACATTTGTTAGAAATAAAATTGACACTGACAGGGACTGTGGTTTATGACTTGATTTATTTTAGGTTAATCTGAATTGCATAAGCCAAGGGTTTACCAACTTTTCAGACGGTCCCTTTGGAGGCATTATATGAGGTGGACTAGGAAAGGCTCAGGGCAAGGAGCTCCTGGCCTTCTGGAGAAGTAGGCAAAGAGGGTGTGGAAGAATTTCAGGAAAAGTCGGGGAGAAACTGGAGGCCTGAAAAACAAGAACCCCAGGCCTGGAGATCTACTATGAAGATATAGAGGGAAAGAAAAGCTGGTCTGAAGCAGATGTATAGAGCTAAACCCCAGGCATGTGGAAATGGTAAGTGGTGGGTGATTGCGCCACTTAGCTTTTTGGACCAAGTTGATTCATTTGTTCATTCCTTCTTTACAAACTTTTTTGGACAATGACTCTGTGCAGATACTGTGTAAACTCTGCAGGACCAATCTCACTATTTTAGGTTTTTGGCTTTAGCTCCACCCTGGCTGACACCTGTTAAGTGTAGTTCAAGGCATGGCCCATTCGTTCATACAATCGATGTCTTAAATACCGAATACAATGCCCCATAGTCATCCTCGAAGAGCCAAGTGTGTATGCCTTTAAACTTCAAGACACAGTGGAGAGAGAGAGAGAAAGAACTTCAGATCCATTCCTTTGAAAGCCAGGCTTCAGGAAGTCCAGTGTATTTCATATCTCAAAGGCAAAAGGATGTGTGAAGTCAAATGAAAAGAAGTTAGAACTCTGAAAACATTACCTGGGGGGTTACGTTAAACCAGTTGTAGCAGAAGTGATGCTGATCCTTGCTCTTGAGAGGTCAGAGCTGATTTTCAGCCTGCATCTCTGAAATGATTTTCACTGCTGACATGGTTGCAAGTTCTCTGTCAAAGGCAGATGGCTCCCTGGCATATATTTCATTTTCTACATCTCTTGGATCACTTATTAGCAATCCTGTGGGTGTGCCTCTTACTCCTGTTTTTCTCACCCTAGAGGTGTGCAGTAACAGGTGCTCCACAAATGCAGGCTGCTTGCCTTACTTGGCTTGGTGTTTACAATATATAACTTTATTAAAGATCATATAAAAAGGCAACAGGGAGGCAGAACCAAAGTCATAATTCTGCATAGCCCTTAAGCTAAAGCTGCCATGAATCTTGCTGATGAGTTTTACACAAGTAAAGGGAAACAAGAGCACAGTTCCAGCCATCCAGGCCTGAGTCTCTTCAAGAGGAGAGTTGCAGCCCTAGGGTAGAAGAAGCCTGCAGGCAGAGGCAGCCCTGAGTTCCCACACCTACTCTGTGTGGGAATGTGAAGTGCATCCCTTGGAAGTGATCACTGTTACAAAATGACAGCATGGAAATTAGAAAAAAACTTAAATGCGTTGCAGCTAAAATTCTTTGGGTTTGTGTTTTAGTACCACTGTATAGTTGAAATGTATGAAGTTTCTCTCCCTTGAGTGTGAGTTTTACCATGAAGCTAATTTTCTTTTCTTTTCTTTTTTTAAGATTTCATTTATTTATTTTACAGAGAGAGAGAACACAAGCAGGGGGAACCACAGGCAGAGGGAGAAGCAGGCTCCCCGTAGAGCAGAGAGCCTGATGCGGGTCTCTATCCCAGGACCCTGGTATCATGAACTGAACCAAAGGCAGACACCTGAGCCACCCAGGCACCCCAGGAGCTGATTTTCCATTACTGACATCTTAATTATTTGACAAACCTTAAAGGGCAGCCCAGGTTGGGAAAAGCACAGCTTGTAACTATTCTGCACTTCTGATGATCTAACCACCCACACTTTATGACCATACTCTATTTAATCATACTTTTCAATTTCAGAAAAGTGCTTAATTTGAACACAAGCAGCTAAAATGGTTTCATTATTTTAGACAAAGCTTGCTATATTTCCTTTTGTTTTTAATTACCTTATTGAACATTATGCAAGTCAATGTATCAAAATAGTCTATGTATTTAAGAAAAAGTGATTATCTCTACACTTGAAAGAATTGAGCAATTAATTGAGAGTCATTGCTGTGCATTTAATTATATTTCACATTAATGCATAAAATAAACTGTGAAGGTTTCTATAAAAATCTCACATTAATTATTTGATAAGGTCAGAGGAAAGCTTGACCCATCTGAGAATTTGAGTCAAATGTCCACCCAGAGTGATTATACTAAAAAGAAGGGGGAAAAAATCCCAACATTTTGGCACACAAGATTTGGAGGACTTCAAGGTTATTTAATCTTGCTCTTTTTCTCAGATAGAAATGTACCTTAGGCAAAGGCAATTTGTTTTTGGTAATTTTTCTGCATTGGTTTTCTATGATTAACTGTTATTCTCCAGCTATTTCAACTAATTATCATTGTCTCCCCAAAGGCTGATGAAACAAGGAATCTGAACAGAATTAGGCTAATTTTACTCCATGGCTTATTAGGCATCCACATGCATGCGTTACTGTGCTAAGTACTGTATTGAGCAAGTTCAACTGCTATTATCCCTCCCTTCCACATGAGCACTCCCCAAAATGCTCCAGAACAACCTGCATAAAACATAGAAGAGGGCCAGCAGCTGCATGATCCACTTCCATGCACCCCAGGGAGGGAAAATAAAGGTAAGAAGAGAAAGTAGCTCACAAAGAATGAGGATATATGGACATTACTCACCCCTCTGAATTAGTTCTTTCTTTGGAGTCATCTCAGTTCTTCATGTGGAAGCATGAGTTGGCACACAGGATGTTTGGAAGGACAGGTGGGGGAAATGGACCAGGAGAATCGTCCTTTGTCATTTTACTTGGCAACGGACCATCCACACGTTAGCCTGTTGTAACCACCTCTCTGAGCTCTGATGTCTATTTTAGGTCCCATGCCTTCTACGTTCTCTACATACGCTATTTTTTTTCTGTGTGTTGAGAAATGATGGAAATCCTTGTTGAAGAAAATAACTAATTTTGTTTTCTTAATTGTGCTTGGCACCCTGTTTCAGTGCTGCGGGTGGTTAAGCCATCTAAAATGCACACTCCTCAGAGCAGATGGGTTTATAATATGGAGAAATGAATAAAAAACCTATATTTTGTTTAATCAGTTTTCAAAGTATCTACATTAGTAAATTTAATTATCTTCCCAGCCAAAAATGGAATAATTATGGAAATCCAACTTCCTGAATAGAGAGAGAGCTCAACAGAGACCTAGGTAAAAATGGAGAAAGTGACCTATGACCCTTCCACTAGATCAGTGGGTCCTTCCTTCAGAGATTTGGGTTCAATTGGCTTGGGGTGGGGTCCAGACATCATTAGCTTTTGAAAGTTCCTGTGGTGACTCTAACAGGCAGCCAGGTTGAGAACTCCTGTAACTAGATCAGATTTTCAGTATATGGAGAATTAGGACCAGTGAATACCTTTTCTGTTAACAGTGATTAGTAGCAGAAGCCTGAGAAAGATTTGACAAACTAGTTCGATTAAAAAAATGATGGTAAAATTACTATATAACAAACCCTACTCCCTACTAAACTGATTTATAAAAATGTGACTTAATTATATTACACCAAAAATATGGTAGCAAAATGAAGGGAATTCTAGATTAAAATGAAATAGTTTTGTAATTATATCACTTGAAGAAGTTACTTGCTGCCATGGAGAAAATACACTTACACATTCACTTTGCTGCTTTAAGCAAAAGTTTAGCATTTTTTTCCCCTCTCAGTGCACTTACCGCATTGCATTATAATTGTTTCTTCATTTTTTATCTTTTTGTCATTGTTTCTTTAGTTATTCATATCTTCTGATAGGCTTTTCAAAGTTCCATGAGACTAAGATAATTTATTCTTGCTCACTCTTACATTCCTTAGTGCCTAGCACAGTCATGTGTGTAACAGGTAATACTTGTTAAAATGAACTATTGTTCTTCCATATTATTCATATTAAATAATTTAAGTCTACTAAAGTGCTCAAACGGGGTCTACCACATCCAAAACACTCAATGAATGTTAGCTATTTTTTATATTAATAGGTTATAATAACATCTGCATCATATCCTATGAAATACGTGTTCTTGAGCACTTTGTATATATTTGAGTTCTTGTCAACTTTTCCAACATTGTAAATCAGATTAGATGAAAATTTTCATGCATGTAGTGTATTTCCTCTTTTCAATTGTTTTCTAAGAGTAAGTTTTTCAAAAGAAAAATTCCAAGCTCAATGAATAGATGTTTTTTATAATTTTTGAAAATAATTTTGAAAATATCATGGAAAATTTCAAACATAGACAAAGTAAACAGAATAGTATAATGAAACCCCATATCTCTGTTATCCAGCCTCATTGACTATAACTCTTTGCCAGTGGTGTTTCATCTCTGCTCCACTCTCTTCCCCTATTGTGTGGCTACACGCCAATGTGTCTATCCAGTTCTCAACTGCTGGGCATTTGAACTACTTCCGATTTGGCTATGATGAGTAAAATTGCTGTGCTTTTTCATATAAAAATGTTTATTTAAAATGATAGGCTTTCATTTTCCAGGGATAAATACATAATTGTGGAGTTTTTGAGCTGTATGGTAAGTGTGTATTCAGGTTTATAAGAAGCTGTAAAACCTTGCCCCAAAATAGTTGGGCTATTTTATATTCTCATTAGCAATGCATGAGAGTTCTAGTTGCTCCATATCCTCATCAGCACTTGGAAATGTTAGGCATTTTCTTTTTTAAGATTTATTTATTTATTTGAGAGAGAGAGAGAGAGAGCATGTGTGCAGTGGGCAGAGGGGCAGAGGGAGAGAGAGAGAATCCTGAAGCAGGCTCCCCACTCAGTGGGACTATCCCAGGACCCTGAGATGACAACCAGAGCCAAAACCAAGAGTCAGCCACTTAACTGACTGTGCCACTGAGACACCCCTAGGCTTTTTCCAATAGCCATTCTAGTGGTTATATTGATATTTCACAATCTAATTTGTACTTGTACGATGACAATGATGTTCAATATCTTTTTCATGTTCTTATTGGCCATTCCAATATCTTTTTGGTGTGAAATAGTTGTTCAAGACATTTGTCTATGATTTTATTGGGTTTTTGGCTTTTATATTATGAAGTTTGTTATATATTCTGAATACTTGTCCTCTGTTAGAAATGTATACTGAGAATATTTTTTTGTGGTCTTGGGCTTCCTTGTCATTTTGTTAACAGTGACTTTTGAAGAGCAGAAGTGTTTTATTTTGATAAGATTCAACTTATCAAATTTTTTATGGTTCATGTTTTTGTATCGTATCTTAGAAATTTTGCGATGCAGAAGTTGCATTAGTTTTCTCCTATATTTTCCTCTAGAAGTTTTGTAGTGTGAGGATTTATGTTTAGGTCTGAGAATGATTTAGAAATAATTTTTGTAGGATGTCAGTGGAGGTTGTTATTTATTTTTTTGTATGGATATCTAGTTGTTCTATTACTACTTGTTGAAAAGATTATTCGCTCCCCTTGGCATCTTTGTTGAAAAATCAATTCACCATATATGGGTTTATAAACATGCATGTACATATATAAGCAAGGTATTATAAGCCCTCAGCCACCCATCACCCAGCTCAATAACTATCAGTATTCTGCCAGTCTTGTTTCATCAATGCTTCCTTCCTTCTTCCCATCCACCACCCTGATTATAATTTTAATAGATTTTTTAGATAGTATTTTCATAAAATTTTTCTGAGTATTTTATAAATGTTTAGGTCTATTATCCATCTCAAATTAATTTTTGTATATGGCGTGAGATAGGGGTTAAAGTCCACTTTTTTTCACATATGGCAATTCAGTTATTGTAGCACATTTTTTGATAAGATTTTTCTTTTCCTACTGAATTGTTCTAATGCTGCTGTTAAAGTTCAATTGGTCATAGGACTGTAGATCTATTTCTAGTCCCCTTATTCTGTCCCATTGATCTATTTATGCCATGTTACATTTTAGTGCCAGTTTTTATTGTCATCAGCAATGAAAATTTAAGAGTATGAGGTGCTTCTTTGTAGGTTTCCTTAGAGGAGAGGCTTGAGATGAGGGTTTTTATGTAAATTAATTATCAAGGGTGTGTTTTAGGAGTAACCTGTAAAAAACTGAGGGAAGCAGGATGGAGCAGAAAAAAGCAAGGCAAAAACACAGCTTCAGGAGAAATCTAACCTTAGCCTAATTCCACAGGGAGCAAGAATTGTACCACAGATATGGTTTTACTTCAGAAGTAAGGGTGTCGGACTGTTATACCTCAAGTCAGTTGTGATTGGCTATGGACCACCTCTGTAGGGAGACTGTCAACTCCCAGAAATCTTCAGGTCAGTTGGCTTCCCCCAGTGAAGGGAAATCTCTAGAGCCAAATGAGGTGTGAGCCATGAATAGCCAACACCCACACATCTGGGAAATTAATAAACTGCACCAAAGAAGTTGGGTGGGCACCAATAGCATCTGTGAAAGAAGTATTTTTGAGGTTGGTTTTAACAAAGAGTCTTTGGGTATTCCACAAAATGTCCACCATGTTCTTGTCAGAGCACTATTTGTGACCCTGGATACCGGGCTGTCACTTTTCAACACTTCTTTCTTTAAATCAGCACTTTATCTTATGTCAAACCTTTTTTGTGATTATGGGGAGAGTTGAAATTGTTCAGCATTTAGTAGATTAATATTTGCCTTCCTAGTATAATACTAAGCAAATAAATGGTGCTCTCTCTTGTCATAAATGTGTATATTTAAGATGCACTTTTTGTATTTTTATTTTTTATTATTTTTGATTCAAGAATAATCAACATACAGGGTTATACTAGTTTCAAATGTACAATATAATGATTCAACAATTCTAAACATTACTCAGTGCTCATCATGATAAGTGTATTCTTAATACCCTTTATCTATTTCACCCATCCCCCTACTAATCTCCCTCTGGCAACTACCAGTTTATTCTCTATATTTAAGAGTCTTTTTTTGTTTATCTTTTTTTCTTTGTTTTGTTTTTTAAATTCTACGAGTGAAAACATATGGTATTTGTCTTTCTCTGACTTATTTCACTTAGCATTATACCCTCCAGATCTATCCATATTGTTGCAAATGGCAAGACTTCATTCTTTTTTATGGCTGAGTAATATTCCATTGTATGTATATATAAGAAGTATATCTTTTTTAATCCATTCATCTATGGATGGACATTTGGGTTGCTACCATATCTTGGCTAACATAAATAATGCTTCAATAAACATAAGGGTTCATGTATTAATGGGTTTTGGGTTTGTTTTTTTTTAGTAAATATCCAGTAGTATAATTACTGAATCATATGGTAATTCTATTTTTAATTTTTTAAGTAACCTTCATGATGTTTTCCTTCATACAGTGGTCATGCCAGCTTTTATTCCCACAAACAGCATGCGAGGGATCCTTTTTCCTCACATAAGATGCACTGTTGTCCGTGAGTGGAGAAGTAAGTGGTTCTAAAATCATGATGGTTCTCAATGGCTCTAGAAATCCAAAGTTAAATATAGAACTTCAAAATGTATAGGGATCTGTTGTACTTGAAGCTAAATGATATATTTATGGAATGATTAGCTTCTACTTGGTATAGAGACTTGACCTAGCAGCTTTCATCAGGAACTCAACTTTTCTAGTGGCAACAGGAAGCATTTCTGATTGCTCAAATCTCTATTTGCATTTCTGAGTTCACTTTGAATGAGGCCAAAAATAGAATTCTGTGTTGCTTTGAATAAACAAGGCAATTGTAGCACTTCACTGTTCTGCAGCAATAACTGTTTATTAAGGAGACCGTCATGTGCACAAGTGAACATTCAGCTAGAGTGGCTCCATATTTTTATCTTCTTAGACTCATTCAGATGTCTAAAATGTGGAAACTGAAGTGGAAAACATTTTTTGATCTTCTTACTTATATTTTTAAATTTTTGAACTACCTGAAGTAGCATCTAAAACATGTGAAATTACTTTGTAAATAGCTATGTCTGATACAAGTTTTATTGTTATTAATGCTACTACCTAGAATTAATCTACAAGCAGTGATTACAGTTGAAGATAACATATACCTGTTTCATTTCATAAATGAAACAATTTGACTTCTTACTAGGAATGAAAGGTTTGGTCAAAACATGAAGCTTAATAAATCACTCCAAAATTGATACTTGAGTTACATATATTTATTATATTAATGAACATAACTAAAGAGAGGAACTTTCATATAGGTTGAACCAAAATATGGTATCACTAGAGAAGGTATGAAAGGTTGTCTAGGAATAATACCTGTCTATTCATATGCATTAGCTTAGTAAGTAAAGGAAGGAGGTAGTATAAGAACCCAATTTAGAAGAATAATCTATACATTTTTTTAATTGACACAGAAATTAGTACTAGAAGTAGTTCCAGAAGAACTGACCTTCTGGGGAAGTCTCTGAAATGGTTCGGAGTTATTTGAAATTGATTAGATTTAAAGGCAATGATGATCTTGTTCCCATAGGTAAAGAGAGGAGGCATTAAAAGCCATGGCATGAACATGGAAAATAATTAAACTTTTACCTGTTTCCTCTTATAATCAAGTGCCTGTAAAAAGAAGGTAAATCTTTGAGTGACTGCTCATTTGTTGCCATAGAACATTTTATTATGAATAAAGAATATAATAGGTTTGACTGGTTGCTTCTAAGTTCACTCATTGGTGAACTTGACTCCTTTTTAGAAAAAAAAAAATGAACTCAGACATTTAAATTTAAGATGCAGCCTACTCACCAGAAATCTATGATTTCCCTAGAAGAAAATCTTATCTTATGTGCCACAGATTTCTGAAAACTGGATCCAGAATCTAATGTGCTGGATGACTGAATTGCAATATATCTTCAGGTGGTGAGGGGCATTGGCATTGACTGGTGACCATGATGGAACTTTTTATGTCATACACATCCCCTCCAAAGGAAACATTGAGGGATCCCTGGGTGGCTCAGCAGCTTAGAGCCTGCCTTTGGCCCAGGGCGTGATTGTGGAGTCCTGGGATCCAGTCCCACATCGGGCTCCCTGCATGGAGCCAGCTTCTCTCTGCCTGTGTCTCTGCCTCTCTTTCTCTGTCTCTCATGAATACATTTTTTTAAAAAAGGAAACATTGATAATTCTCACTCATGGAGCTAGTGGGACCATTTGCAGGATTTGTATGTAATTTTTTTTTAAATTTTTTTATTTATTTATGATAGTCACAGAGAGAAAGAGAGGCAGAGACACAGGCAGAAGGAGAAGCAGGCTCCATGCACCGGGAGCCCGACGTGGGATTCGATCCCGGGTCTCCAGGATCGCGCCCTGAGCCAAAGGCAGGCGCCAAACCGCTGCGCCACCCAGGGATCCCTTGTATGTAATTTTTAACCATGATGTTTAACAATAAGATTTGAGAACATTTTATCTGCAATAAACCTTGAAAATATTTGCATCCATAAATTACTGAAAAGATAAATTCTGAGGTCAAGGGTAAGGGATGTGCCATCAATGGACCTTGGCAGTATGACAAACAGCTCAGTTTGCTGCATTGAAAATATAATCAACACAGGACAGCCTTGGACACAAAATGCGAAAACAGAAGTGACAAACCAAGTGAGTTTAATAAATGGATTTTGATGATAAAGTTCAATCTAAGGCCCCTATTGAAGACATTTAATGGTTCCAAGTGGTATAAAAAATGAACAAGATAAGGGGTAGTGTGCTATAATGGAAAAGAGATAGGAAGAGTGTGGAGCCTGACTGATCCAAAGATCTTTGTTCCAACATTTATTAGCTGTGTAATCTTTAACAGGGTGCTTAGTTCTTCCCCTATAAAAATGGCAATAAACTGCCTTGCAGGGTTTTTAATGAAGATTAAATGAGGTAAAGTCTAAAGTTGCACATGGTAGATGTCATAAACTTTTTTCTCCTAAAATTTGTGCAGTTTACTTCCTAGATATTTTTTGGGTAATCAGGGAAGAAATTTATGCTTTCAGGCTAATAAACTGTATCAGTGCTTCTCAAAGCTTACCGTGCATGCATTTGATTTACCTGGGATCTTGTTAAAATGTGGATTGTGCTTCAGGGTAAGATCTGAGATTCTGCTTTTCTAGCATGCTCCCAGACAATGCCTACCTTGCATTCTGCAGACTTCCACTGAGTAGCAAAGATCCAGATCCTATTGACTGCTTTTGTCACACAGTGGGAGTGTCATTGGGTAAGAACCCATGCTGTGGGAATGGGCTGGCTTTCAAGTCAATTAAGATCTTGGAGTAGTCTGCTTGATAATAGATCAAGCAGTAGTCTGCTTGATAATAATAGACTGTGGTTGGTGTGAAATGATGAGTACTTAACTGAATGAACCAGAAATCCACTCAAAATATAAACAAGTACTGATATGTAAACACAATCTCAACTCTTATTAAAAAATTTTAAAAACTCAACTCTCATTTTAAAAAGAGACTTAAGTTTATGACATTCTCTGTAGCTAAAATCCATTTTACTGGCTTAAAAGTTTGCTTAGTTTTATAAAATAATCATGTATGTGGGTGGAATTATTTTGTCTTTTGTTTTACCCTTTGATAGAGTAACTAATGTGATCAAGGTCTTTAGAAAATACAAGAGCTTAGTTTAGGTGAGACACTTTACAGTAGTTTTGAATTACAATCTTTTTATTTTTTTTCAGGTCTTGAGTTGCAGAACATTGGTTATACCAACTAATCTCATGGTTCATGATTGAACATAAGGCTTTAATTCACTTGTGGACATTTAAAAGATATTTTAAACAGAAAGTACAGTGCAAATTCTTAATATTGAGCCCAAAATGAGGTATTATTTTTAATAGCAGCACAAGATTTGCAATCACCTAGTCATTAGGTTTTTTTTAAAAAAAGTCCCTCACACTGGAGCAGAAGACTTAATCCATGCAATGCAGGAAGAAAAAGATGACTGTGAATTGAATTTTAGAGGACAGAGATAACTGAGAGAAAACCACCACTCTTGCTGTGAAATAATCATTCAAAAAATACTAGAGACACATGAATTCTATAAATACAAATGGATTAATGATTCCATGAATCTTTATGATTTTTATTTATAATCTTTTAGTTTCCATCTTATAGCTAAATTCTAGCTGCATTTTTTTTCTGGAAGAAAAAAATTTACAAAGTAAAAATGAGATTTGAAAAGATGGCTAGGAATCGCTTTCCAAATGTATTCAGCAAAAGAAAAATATTAATCATTAAACCTTCTAGCTCTAGGCCTCCAGCTATCTAACAAAGCACACATGTATCCTAAGCAGACTTTGTGAACTATAGTCACATGGCTTTCCCTCGATCTACTTGATATCAAGCATCCAGGTGGAAGCAGAAATACTCCATCAATCAACTTTTTCTAAATAATAGATATGAAGCTTCTTGCATGTAATATAATAAATTTTGGAAAGCCAAATTTTTTTCAGTTCTTTTTTGGAGGTTGTAATGACAATTTAACTTTCAATTGCCTTAAAAAGTCCCAGCTTTTTTTTTTTTTTTTAAGATTTATTTATTTATTTGAGAGAGAGAGAGAGAGAGAGAGATGAGAGAGAAAGAGAGAGAGAGAGAGAGAGCATGAGGAGGGGGAAGGGTAGAGGCAGAGGGAGAGGAAGAAGCAAACTGTTAGCTAAGTGTGGAGCCCAATGTGGGATTTGATATCAAGACCCTGAGATCATGACCCTAGTGGAAACCAAGAGTTGGAAGCTCAAATGAGTGCACCATCTAGGCACCCCAAAAAGTCCCAGCTTTAAATAAGAAAGCAATATGAAAGCTTTGGGAGGCTTGAAAGGAGGGTTTCAAATAACCTACCATAAGAAAAGGGTTTAGTTTTTGTAGTTAAAAAGTTAGGCCTGGCAGCCCTGGTGGCTGAGTGGTTTAGCGCCACCTTCAGCCCAGGGCGTGATCCTGGAGACCCGGGATCAAGTCCAGGTGTCATGCTCCCTGCATAGAGCCTGCTTCTCCCTCTGCTTCTCTCTCTCTCTCTCTCTCTCTCTCTCCCATAAATAAACAAATAAAATCTTAAAAAAAAGTTAGGCTAACAAAAACGGATCTTTAATCATTTCATTAATAAAGGCTACAGGTTACTTGATTCCAGTTTTGATTCCTAATGCAGTTTATCACTTAACATGCTACTGTAGTGTATAGGAGCTAGACAACATTTGGTTCATTTAGTTCTCAGCCCCTCTGTCATGGACAGAGTAGATGCACATCTGAATATTGGATTCTAGTCCTAGCTTGACCACTTACTGGTTATATGACCCTGGATCTGTCACCGTGTCTCCCAGGACCATAGTTTCCTTATATGTGAGACAATAAATGTTGATGATAATAAAAACCATATAACTACTAAATAGTAAAGTAAGTAGGAAGAAAGTAGTGAAACTAGGATTAAACAATCCTCTTAGACCGCAAGTCTTCTTACCACTCTGCTGTCCTCACTCAGGTTGGTGGAGTCGCTGATATTTGCAACTCTGAAATTCTGTGAGACCATATAAGACCATCTCACACATCTACCCAAACTATTGAGCAAGATGGTCTTTCATCTCATTTTTAAGTATTTTTGGGATAACATTTTTAAAAAACATATTAAGGAAGTCTTTGTATCATCACCATTATGGTAAAAATATTTCTTATTTAGGGATACTCTTCTGATACAATTCTAGCATATCTCTTCAAATATGCCTTCTTATATTTGAGATAAGGTGTGACATATGTGAAAATAGGGTATCTCATAGCCTATTTTTCCTAGGGTATATATTCTTAAATATTTTCCTCTCTTGTCTTCACAAATCCATCTTTTCTCACGCCTATGTTCCTTTTCCTCTACCTCCCCACACTTTCCCTTCATTCCTTTTAATTGTTTAGTCAAAATGTATACATTCATTTATTCAACACACATTTAAGAGCAACTACATGTCAGGTATGGTCTTAGATGCTGGGACTATCACAAGGAACAATTTCTCCAGAAATTTATAGTCTATTTATCAAGACGTGGTTATTATAATATTAAACATGATGATTTTATGTGAGAGATGCTATACAAATATCAAAATGAAGTAGTTAATTCATTAGAGAGTAGAGGAAAATTCACTAGAGGAGGGAATGCTTGAGATAAATCTTGAAAGGAAAAAGAGAAAGAAGGGCCCTGAGAATAGCAGGGACATCATTTGTAGGCATTGAAAGAGCAGTGTGGTTGGGAAATCCAGAGTTGAGAATGACTACCTTGAAGAGCATGAGTCAGGAATGGGAAGAATGAAGCCAGAGAGGTAATTAAAGGCCTGTGTATTTAAGAAGGGAATTTAAACTTGACTCCCCAGACTTTGGAGAACAAGTACAAGATTTAAAGCAGAGAAGGGGCATCATCGGGTTACCAATTATTTTTCCAGTAATCTTCTTGAGAAAGTGCTAGGAAACATCCAAGACAGTGGTATATAAATTAGATTTCCTTTTGTTTTCTATATTAAAAACTATAATCAAAGCCAATTCCTGACATCAGCAGGTAAATTCAAATCAGAGTATATATACCTCTAAGGGGAAAAAATTATTTCTCAGAATTAATCACTCTTCCCCTAGCATTACTGAGATATAATTGACAGACAACACTGTGTAGGATTAAGGTGAACAATGTGATGATTTGATATACCCATATATCGCAAAATGATTACCATGATAAGGCTAATTAACATCCATCACCTCACATAGTTATGTATGTGTGGCGAGAAATTCAAAGATTTATTCTCACAGCAACTTTCAACTATACAATAGTTTTTGTGTGGAAGTGGAACATTGTACTAAATTAGTGGAGAGACCATACCATTTATCAACTAAACTAAACTTTTGAAAATGAAATGGGACACTATTAATAATTATACCAGGATACGAGCATAAATGTCACTGTCTCAGGTAAGCTGTGACTTAGGCTACATTTATCATAGGCCTCTGCAAGAATGTGAAAAGAGCCCTAGACTTTCTCTTTAGAGAAACACACACATGCAGCCTACATTTCACATATCATTTAAGTGGTCCATTAGCCCAGTTCCCAGTTACTGTATGGAAATTTCGGGATCTACTCTCTTAGATTAAGAAAGATGTCCTGGACAAAATTATCCCAAATTCCTCCTTCATTAAAATTTTGTAATTTCATCAGTCTGCTATGCTGATAATCATGAGTTATTGGCACAATTCTGGACAGTTCCAGTTCCCACTCTAAGTGTTCAACCCTGGGCTGCAAATGAGAACCTGGTGTCTTAAGGAACTTTATTACTTTACATGTAAGGTGCAGCCTCTTTCCATAACCACCCATGAAAAAAAGAGAGATTTGACCAGCCACTGAAGGAGCCTTACTTCTAGTCACACAGCAGTTCAAAGCATAGGCCAATTGCTCCCAGCAGTTCTGTCTACCTACAGAAATGAAGCTGGCTGAGGGCTCCATAGAATTCCCTGACCAGGTGTTCCCCAATTCCACCATTCCCAATTGCCCTGCTCCCCAGACCATAGTCCACTTAGAATCTGCACACCAGTGTAGCTCACAGACAAGGTAGCCATGAATGGTTGTGTGTGTAGTTGGGATATGGTGCTTACTTAGAATACTGATTGAAATGCAAATGTAAGTGTCTATTTTTCAATTGCATATAAAATCATGAGCTTGATTTTCCTTTTGAATAGAAGAGGTAAGAAATATCCGCATTTTGAGAAGTATTTAGGAAATGGAAATTAGGATGACAAAGAAAGGAGTAACTTTAAATTCATAAAGAGAAAAAAATAGAAAGGAGAATATACCTGAATGAAATCCAATAAATAGCATGGAATAGAGATGGTTATGATTTGAAAAGGTTTGAGCCTACTTTTCTATTACCAAGGCAACCATCACATTATGCAATTGCAAAACAACAAAGAGAAAGCAACAATAATGGGAACTCCGAAACTCCAAATGAGAGGGACAATTTGTGTACAGATGCGAATTTAATAAAAAAGAAGATGGAAAGCTGCTTTGTTCAAGCTCACTTTTGCTGGGAAGCAAAAGAAAATGTATTTGGAAAAATTAACATTCTCTTCTACATTTTCGGAAAATATCAGAGAAAATATACACATGCCATTCAAACTATATACTAAACCTTGCTGAATTGATAGGTGGTTTTGTTGGTCCTTTCTCTCAAAGATGTAGGTGTTTCATATACAGTGATATTTAATATTTATTTAAAACTCTCAGTGTGATGAGCTATTGAGATACTTTTATTGAGATACTTTTTCCCAGAAGTTTGAATTTTAATTTACACAAGTGGACAGGCTGAACAATTTTACTTATCTTTCTCTCTCTCTCTGTCTCTCTCTTTTGTTATTTGTAGGAGGCACTTAATCAAAGAGATTGGTGTTCAGCATTTAAGACATATTATGCATGAAAACATTGGCTGGGAAATTTCATGAGGAATGTGGTAAAAAGCTAATGATCATCACCTGGTTTTTACCCTAAGCTAAATAGGAACCAAATATGCATATTTACATCCAGCTATGTGGAAAGCACAGACTTTTTTTCCAGTTATTTTCCAAAAAGCTCTTGTTTTTTTTTTTCTTTTTTCCTTTCTTTCTATCCGTTCCAACCCTGATTCTTAACCTCAGTGTGCCTGTGCTTGTACACGCAACACATGTACACATACAGTAGTACCAGGAGAGGTGATAGAGGGTCAACTATTAATGTGAATTCTTTTAGTACCCTCGGGTCAATTTGAAGAATGAGTCTGTAATTTTGTATTATTGGATCAGTATCAGGGGCTGCCTGATGTCTTTTATCCTTTCAATGGTAGTTAGTCCAAACATATTGTCTTTGTCCATTTGGGATGCTGTAACAGAAATCCCGTAGACTGGGTGGCTTATAGACAACAGAAATTTATTTTGCATAGTTACGGAGGCTGGGAATCCAAGGTCAAGTTTCAGTGTAGTCAAGTTCTGGTGAGACCCTTCTTCTAGACTTGCAGATTATTGACTTGTGCCCCATGTGGCAGAGAGCAGAGAGGAAGCAAGATGAGCTCATCTAATCCTAATTATGTCCCAAAGCTCTACCTCTTAATACCATCCCACTTGGGATTAGGGTTCAATATAAGAATTTTCTGGTGAGGGAAAATACAAACATGCAGTCCATAACACATAACACATGTTTTGTGTAGCATCTTACTTCCATGTCAAATCATTCTTCCTCTGACCACATTGAGGAAAACATAAGCAACAAAGCCATCTGTGGTTCTATTGGCCAGGAGCTCATAATCCCAAGTGATGGGACTATTGCAGTAGGAATATCTGGAAACCCAGGCAAGACAAGGAAGATGAAGATACTTTCCTGAGGAAAGCTGCTGCCTCTCTGGCTGGAGTAATATAAAATCCAGGTGAGGTGGCAGATAGCTGCTATAAAACAATTGTCAGTGAAACCTGACACCTGCATCCTCTGGTTTGTATCTATACTATGTGAGGACACTCTTGGTTCCTGACCCACTTTCTTTCCTAAACTTTGAGAAACTGCCTGTTCTGGTAGTCACCTCATCATGAGGACTATTGCTGTAAAAGCACCCTCTTAACTACCTAGACCCACTCTTGATTCATAAAAAGCACAGAAAAATCTCTCACCCTTTCTCTCTCTTTTTTTTTTAATGTCTCTTGTCCCTTTGCATCTAACCAAAGACCATCATGTGTGCCTAAAGACCAATTCGAAAATCTCCCCACTTCCAAAAATATCACTTTAATAGAATGCTTCCCAATTGGACATGCTCTTGGTATTTCCTATTTTCATTTGATAAAGCTCTCTCTCCTTCTGACACCCTTGAACCCTTATTGAGACCAAAAAAAAAAAAAAATGAGGACAGAGCCAGTTTTCCTGCTGTAAATTTATGAATAAACAACCTTTGTTAATTGTGTCTTGGACTTTATTGTGCTTTTCACAGCATCAATTCTGCTCCTGTCATTATGTCTGTTTTCATTTTAGGCCTGTGGAATGACTCTCTATGCCTCACCTTGGGCTCATATGCTGTTACTGTCCTGTTCTTCTGGGATTACCATGGGTCTGCTACTCCAGCTTGGGATCACAATACCGAGTGTAGCCAAGAGGAATCAGGGCTCGCATTAGCAGGCTGGCTGTAAGGGGGTAGATGTGGAGGGCTGTTTCTGCAATACCCTCATGCTCTTTTCATGATGATTCATTCCTATGCAAGAAAGGGTCTGTATTTGTTTCTCTTCCAGGCCTGGTTTTCTGGTCTCCCCAGTCCTGTGGTGTGTTTTGATTAAATCTCCTCTCTCCCTACATTAGCCTGAGTTGGGTTGTTCCCCATGCCTAAAACCTCCTGATAGATATAGATAGTCTCTTTGAAATGAGAAGGAACCTAATATCCACTTCTCCTGAACTTACCAGGCATGCTGTTTCCTGAAAGTGCTGACCTCATTCCCAGGGGGATAGATAAGCATTCATTCATATCATGGGATTTCAAAGGAGGGTTGAAGCAGAGCACTCTGAACAGTGGATCAGAACACAGAAGGGTCATCCAAGGGCTTCAGCGACTTCCCTTAAGGACTGTCCTGCTTCCAAGAAATGCAATCATGGGAGCAGAATGATGTGGAGGAGTCTGAAAGCTCAGAATTGCATTAAGTGACTTTCCCATATGTGAGTTATTTGTCTATCAGAAATAAATCTATCTGAATGTTGTATTGATCTTTTTGCCAGGCTGGCAAAAATCCCAGGGAGAGAATTTACCACTGAGGAAGGCAGTGGGTCATTGCCTTCATAACGATATCCAATTTTAGAATCTCCTTTGGAATTTTGAAAATGTTCAATAGGACTAATATTTTCTGGATCACCACAACAGTGAGGTACTCTATTTTGGCTTTGGGAATCAGAACTGTGGTTAATTAATGCCTTTCCTTCAGGCTGAGAACAAGAATGTTGTAATACCTGAGGCTGTATTCAACTCCAGATTAGCATATATTACCCCCCGGTGATAACTGAAATTGCTCTGAAAATATGTGGACAGACTCAAACCAAATTCTGTTTGTGAGTGCACTGCTATCTGAATTATTCAGAATGTAGAAAGAAAAGACAACCAAAGATAAATGACCCCAATTTTATTATTCTGCATTTATTATCAGAACATCTTAATTACTTCTCTTGAAGTATGTATTTTTGATAACAATTGATTAAATATTCAATTTTTCTTTAAGTTTGGTTTTTGGAGAGTATCTTAATTTTAAGGAGAGATGAAGTTGGAGGAAATCATGCTGGCAAACTTAATGCTAGTGAAATTATATGTCTGGTCTCCAAAGATTCACTTGGAGGATTAGTGGGATGAGGAATTTCGATTCGATTTTTAGTTTGTTTGGATTTTGCTATGAGCCTGTTAGAAGCCATGTTCTCTAACCTGGTACCTTTACTTTCTGATTATAAAATACCCGAGTTGTGATTTTACCTTTTCGATCAAATCTTTTGTAAAAACCATTGAGTGAGAGATCTGGAAAATAGGAAGGGCGAGGCATTCTTGGTAAGTGAAGTTGGTATCCTTCAGCACTATTTATTTCCAGTAAAGATTTTGGATACTTTATCTGTGCAATGCTATACATTAAGCAACACAGGAATTAAGCATGATATATTGTCAATTTTACATAGATTTTACAAACCATAGATGACGAGGATTTTAAATTAATGTATTTTTGGAGGGTGGATCTATATAATATTTATCTCTGTATATCCGGCATGTGGCTAGCATACTCTGACCGGTGTGTGGGCACCCAGCAAATATGTGAATAAATGAACAAGGTAATTATCGTTGGGGATTTGTTGCCTACATTGAGTTTTTCACCCTGTTTTGTAGCTTTATTTTTCTTTCTGTTTCTTTGTAGTAGTTCATTCAGCAAAAGTGGTTTTGAGGCAATAGTTTGTATCAGTGACCGAATAGATGGTGGTGAATCAAGCAAGAGTCCCTGCCTTCTGTAATCTCATACTGCAATGACCAGTTGGGAGGGGACATCTTTCTTAATCTTGTCAATTGTCTTTGAACAATCTGGTCTGTCTTTGATTAGTTTCCACTTGAGACGTTGGAAGAATGATAGCTATGGTGGGAGGTGAATAGGGTGACAGTAGGAAAAGCCTTGATTGCTTGGGTGTCACCTAAACAAGAAGCGCTGATAAACTTGAATGTAAATATTTTTTTGAAATAAAAGTACCAAGATAAAGAATACAATGAAATGAGAAGACAAAGTTACTGTGAACCAATTTGGACTAATTAACCAGGAAGAGGAGATGCTAGTTGATCCCAAAGTCTTGAGGAATGGTCAGTCTCTCCATTTGTGAAGCTGGAGCATATTTCTTTGATTATAATCCTGAAAAGAGTGAGCATCCTCTTTTATAAAGACTTTATAAATAAATAATTACTAAGGGCATTTGTTAAATTTATTTATTTTAATTAACTAATAAAATGGAAGCAGAGCAGAGAGCAAAATCAGGTCTTTTTCTTTAAAAATGACATCTGTTATTACTGTTTATGTTGAACAGAACTCTTCTGACATAACTACGACCATCTGAAAACTGTCTCTCAGAGATAATTTGTGGTTTTGAAGTAGAATGCATAATTGCTTACTTAATGAAATAATGTAATTTAGGATTGGCATATCCCTTTATTAATATTTTTTTAGGTTCTCTCTCTTGTTTGAAGGCATATTTTCTTTCAGTTTCTTCAGATTTGTTTTTCCTATTTTTTCTTTGTTTTCAGTCTGCTGAGGTTTACTAGTCTGAAATTCACTCTCATTGTTTACTCTCCCTGCACTTAATTCTCCAACCCTGTTATTTCCTCACTTCCTTAGTCCTTAAAAGATCTATAATCTTCCATCTTCTCTGGGCTCAAAAATCCCTTGGAAAGATTTTTTAATTTAATTTAATTTTTTATTATTATTATTATTATTTGGAAAGATTTCTTAAAAATTCCTTATATTCAATCAGATTTCAAGACCTTCATATTATACATTTGATTATTTTCACCCCTGTTCTTTTCCATCTACTTTCTTACAATCCTGCAACCTCATTCCCTCTTTCCTGAACTGTTACAGGATACTGAGCTCATCTCTCTGTTTCCAGGAGCTTTCCTCTTAGTTTCATTTTGCATATTAAAATTGGATTAATCCTTATAAAGCAAAACTGTGTCATGTAGCTTCCTGCCCTCAAATTTTCCATGATACTTTATCCATATTGAAACAAATACAAATTCTTTATATTAGCACACTGGTTTCCATATTCTGGTCTTACCTCTGTTAGCTTTATTTCCTACTGTCTTCTGAAACACATCCTGTGTTCCACCCAACTGAATTTCTTGTGACTATAGAACTGTACTGTCTAATGCAGTAGCTGTTGGCCATTAGTAATGAGAGAGCAAATATGCAGATAATGGATAGACCATTTATAAAAGTAGAACTCAAAACCACAATGTGTAGATAAGAGCCTAGAAGACCAACCCATGGTCTACAGTAACCAGCCCAAGAAGCCAGCCTGTGATCTATAAGTGAAACTTTCAGGAAGTCAGACCACTATCTATGGCAACACTACAGGAAGTCAGACAATAAGCCCTGTAACAACTTCTCCAAATGGCCAAGACCTGACTCACAACTGACAGCCTCTCTGAGTTTAACCCCCACTTCTAACTTAAGGACCAATTAGAGAAAGCCAAATATGCATCCTTAATCAAACACAAAGGATGCCACACTTATAATTAGCTTTCTTACAGCTTCTCTGTGCCAATAGCCTCCAATCAGGGCATACTTGGAGCTTTCCCTTTCTTGGATTGTAAAGCTTCTTTCCCTACTCCTCTGCCTTCCTTTGAATCTCTGCCAATATAATTGATAGTGGCTGACTCCCTTGCTAGAGCAAATTCTGAGTAAATAGCATTAGACTGTTTTCATTTGGGTTGGTCTTTGCTTATTCCCATGGTGGCTATTTAAGCTTTAATTACTTAAAATTATATAGAATTAAAATTTCAGTCCTTCAGTTGCACAGGCCAAATTTCAAGTGCTCAGTGGTTTAATGTAGCTGGTGGCTACCATACTGGACAGTGCAGATATTTCCATCATCTCAGAAAGTTTTATTGGACAACTCCACACATGCCTTGGGTTTTCTTACTGTATGCTACTCCTTCTGTTTGAATTGCCCTCCCCTCACATTTTCACCTGCTAAACTCCTGCCCAGCCTTCATGCCCTTGTTTGCTACTTCCTTCACGAGGCCTTCACTGATTCCTCTATTTAGATATCATCCTTCATTTCTTAGATTTGCTTTTCCTATGGTACTTCTCATAGTCTCTCTTCTACTTCCATGATATTTTCCTTCCTGCTGTATTATAGACTCTTTGATCTTGCACATCCTACAAAGTGGTCCCCTAATTAACTTTTTTCTCCTTCCTTTCTTCCATCCTTCCTTCTTCTTTTCCTTCCTTCCTTCCTCCCTCCGTCCCTCCCTCTGTCCCTCTCTCCCTTCCTTCCTTCCTTTCCCCCTTTCAATTTAAATGTGGTTTGAAGGGGAAAAAAAGGATTAGATTAAATCATTTGCTTTAAGAAGCCACAGAATGACAGATGGGATTGGATTTTATGTTTTTCATCTGGGACATAGAATGTAGAAAGCGTGTTGCACACGGCTTTGTTCTTTTATTCCTGACTCTGCATCTGTTATCCTCTAGACAACTTTAACACTAGGAGGATGTTTATAAAGTTAGCTCGGGATCAGCTCAGCATTTTTTATTGCTACTTCTCAAAAGTAATGTAGGCCTTCAGAAGTCTTTTCATAGAGTAGTGACTGGGGGAAAAGCAACAGGTCTAAGATTCCTCCAAACACCTTTAGAATGGCTAACTTTTTTTTTAAAATGGAAAATGGCTAACTTTTAATAGTGTCTTCAACACACCAGGCAGATTCACTCCTCTGTGCCTTGCTCATATTTACCACTCACCTTCAATGACCTCAAGCTTTTCTACCCTTATTACACCTCTGTTCCTGGTGAACTTCCTTCAAACATCAAGTTAAATATCACATTGTCTGTGAAGTCTTTCTTGATCTTACCAAATGGAGTCACTCTTTTCTTGGGCTATTTATCAATAACTGATTGTACATCTCTATTCTCAGTTGGTGGATGATATAAGCACTAACTCTTAAAGTAATGTTAGTAGGAAAAATACACACTGCCCATAGGAGGAAATTAACCCATTATATTTCTTTTTTTTTTCTAGGGTTGTTGTTACTGTTATATATGAATACTCTAAGATAAGGAAATTTTACTGTTTATCTCCCTTCACACCTACCCACATCCAAAGGTCATGAGCTCATCATTTCCTAGAGTGGAGCTAGCAAACCACTTCTTCACTTGTATACCAACAGAAATTATGTCTGGGAGAAAGCATTTGCTATTTAGTGGGTGCCTAAGGTTGTGAAATCTGTCAGAAACAGAAATTAACCTGAGTTCTGAAACTTATTTACTTATCAGGAATGTATGGGATACCCTGGGATTGGGGGTGAGACTGTAATTCTAGGTCACTGGTTAGGGATGCAGCTTTAAGGGTGAAGACAGTAGGAAGCAACAGAGTTGGAAAAGACAATGAACTATCTATGCTGAACATCTTTGAATGAACTAGGTGGAAGAGCCACTTCCTTTTGGGAGTTAAAGAGAGTGAGGTGGCCAGTGGTATAGTAATTGATCCCATTCATCACCATCGCTCCCTACTCTGTTAGATTTTGGAAACATTTCCTGAACCTTTTAACAAAGAACTACGTAAGCCTTTATTGTTTAGTTGTATTTGGGCAAGAAAGCATTTGGAATGGGTAGGTGTGCCCTGTGCTGATATTCATCAAACATTGGTCCACACTCTCACTATTGGCAATTGGGTGCCAAGACACAAACTCCCAGCCAGAGGAATGACAAGAATAAAACATTTTTTATATTACCAACCTAGAGGGTGCTAAGAAGAGGAGGAGAATCTTCCTGTTAGAATAATTATTACAGAGCTACCATAATTATTCATTCATTTATTTAATAATATTTGGAATAGATTTTGGAAAAATTGTTGGCTTGAGCTAAACTGAGTAACTTAAGAACAGATGTTGTATCTTATCTCTCCTTGCATCTTGGATACACCCACAGTGTCTGATATATGCCAGGTGCTTTAAAAAAAAGTTACAGAGTGAATTACTGAACCTGTTGATTTATGAGGCTTAATTATTGGGCTGGAAGTGAATACACTTGCTATTCTGTTGGGGGATAATTTGAGAATTACTTTTTCAAACTCATGGACTTTCTTTTTCAGGCTGGAGGAAGAGATGTGGAGTTAACTTGAACAGCTATGGTCAGAATCCTCTTGTGAAGACAAATTATAGAATTATGAGATCTCAGAGCTGAGAGAATCTTGAAACCCACTTATTTCCATTCTTTTATTCTGTGGATTAAGATACTAAGATTCAAATAGTTTCCACATAGCTTCTATAATTTGAAAATATTCTTTTAGTCTTGCCAAATGCCAGGTTAATTTAAAGGTTTGGGCTTTGTAGTTCAAGTTCCCATTTAATTTCTCAAAGTTCATGAACCCTTTCCACTTGGATACAGGTCTGAGGGTGGTGCTCATTGTTTCCTATCCTTTCATCCTGTGTCTTTCAACCCACTCACTGAGAACTCAGCTCACTCATACCTTAGCCTCCTCCTCTCCTGTGGACTCTGGAAGAAACCTGCATCCCAAAGACTCCTTTTAGTTTTTCCATCTATCCTTTACTATCCCCTAGCTCTGAACTTTCCCAACGCAGTGAGGACTTTGGGGAAGAAAGTGCCATTTAATCATGAAAACACATAGTTTTACCCTCTGTATCTGAACATTTTCTTTCATAACAGGAAGAATTAGACAAAAGAGTGTATTTTTTAAAGTACCTATTTATTTATTTGAGAGAGAGAGAGAGAGTATAAGCAAGCGGAGGGATAGAGGGAGAAGTAGAAGCAGACTTCCCACTGAGCAGGGAGTCCAATGTGGGCTCAATTCCAGGACCTTGGTATCATGACCTGAGCCCAAGGCAGATACTTAACTGACTGAGCCACCCGAGGAGTTTATTAAAACCATGGCAGTGTTTTAAAAAATCTCTTGTCCATTTTATCAGATAAATCCAGGGTTGCTTTGGATTATTTGAGGAACAAGTACAAGAAGCTAACCTGTATTAGTTCACGGAGTGGGATATGTAGGAGTTAAAACCTAGATTAGAGCAGATGCTACTGCACTTTCTGGTACAATTTTTCTGGGGTCCAATTCAAAATGATGACTTTTCCTGTTACATTGGTTGGAGGGGGTTGCAGTTATCTTGTGTCCTGGCTCAAAAGAATGAGCAGGGTGAATTGATAGCTCTCCTTTCTGCTTTAAGTTGCTGAAAATATCCCACTAGTAGTGACTTAAACAAATCAGGCTGTATTTTTCTCTTATTATAGGAGTCCTGTTGGTGAGGAGTAGCAAGGTCAGTTCTGTGGCTTGGTGATGTTGGAAGTCTGTCAGGCAAATTTTTCCTCTACCAACTAAGGTCTGAGTAGTGATGGTTAGGGCCTGTGAATTAACTGACAATCTGAAATTTCAATCAAGTTTAATTTTAATCGACAGAGGACAACTATATTACACATGCATGCAGCAGTATTCCAGAAAGACTACTTCTCCAAGCAGCAGGGATAGAGATTTATATATAAGCATAATAGTCAGGTGTTGATGATTACAGCTTCAGTGGGAAAGTATGAGAGGTTCTGATAAGGCTTGCTACACATTTACACATTTTCTCATCCAGGTACTGGTACTGATGGTCATTCTCCTTCTTTACTGGACGCTCCCTCGAGGGGATTTATGGCAGCAGAATCCTCACGTTTTCTAGGTGCTAAGGATTAGGCTTATCCCTCAGTGGAGGCTGAATTTTCAGAAAACTCTGTTGAAACAAGGGAAGTTTAGAGATTTCTTTCTTAGATGTTTGTGCAGGTGTTTTCATTTTGAAGTAGTTTTTATGCCATTTTGGTGGGTTTAGTTGGTCCCTCTAGCATCTCTGTGTCTCATGGTGAGAAGGGTCCGACATGCATTCAAAGTGGTAGGTAGGCAGTGTGGGGCACGTCACTTCTCCCCTGGGCTCTCACCTACGGTGGGGGAAATTCTGTCACTGAATGCAGGCATCAGAACCCCTCCCCCTTCCCAGGGAGTTTTATAATACTATAGATTCTCAGGAGCTTGTCCTGGAAATCTGATTCTGTGGGTCTGGGTGTATTTAGGGATTATGTATGTATTTGTCTGTATGTGAGCTCTTTTGGTTGGTCAGTCCCATGGTTAAAAGTAAGGTTGTTAGGGACACCTAGGTGGCTCAGTGGTTAAACGTCTGCCTTTGGCTAGGGTGTGATCCCAAGGTCCTGGGATCAAGTCCCACATCGGGCTCCCTGCAGGGTGTTTGTTTCTTCCTCTCCCTGTCTCTGCCTCTCTCTCCATGTCTCTCATGAATAAATAAATAAAATCTTTAAAAATAAAAGTAAGGTTGTAAAATCACTTCTATCTCCAACAAAGGTCATTATGTTATTAAGATGATTAACTTTCAGGAACCCTGGGTGGCTCAGTGGTTTAGCGCCTGCTGGGAATGATCCTAGAGTCCTGGGATTGAGTCCCGCATCAGGTTCCCTGCATGGAGCCTGCTTCTCCCTCTGCCTATGTCTCTGCCTCTCTGTGTGTGTGTCTCTCATGAATAAATAAATAAAATCTTTAAAAAAGGGGCAGTGCTGGTGGTTCAGCAGTTTAGCGCCACCTTCAGTCCAGGATCCCACGTAGGGCTCCCTGCCTGGAGCCTACTTTTCCCTCTGCCTGTGTTTCTGCCTCTCACTCTCTCTCTCGCTCTCTCTCTCTGTCTCTCATGAATAAATAAATAGAATCTTTAAAATATAAAAAAAAAAATCTTTAGAAAAAAGATGATTAACTTTCTCATCTGTAAAATAATAGTCATACTTTTTACTTTAAATGAAATAATGTGTGGGATGCCTGGGTGGCTCAGTCAGTTAAACATCTGACTCTTGATTTCGATTCAGGTCATGACCTCCGGGGTGGTGAGATAGAGCCCTGCATTGGGTCCATGCTAGGTGTGAATCCTGCTAAGTTGGCTTAGCCAGGTTCTTCCAACCTTAATATTGGATCACCCTTAATATCTAATTGGGTTCCTCCCCCTCACTACCCCCCACATAATATCTGAGCACCTTGGCCTGCCTTTAGGAATCTGTTAGGTTAGGTTAGCAAAATTACCCTACCCTCTTAATAATTTTTCATCCACTGTCCCTCTACCTAGCTTCTTGGCTATAAAGTTTCTACTTTTCCTTGCTATATTCTGACTTGACCCCAAGCATTCTCTCCTACTATAAAATCCATGTCAGTGATCCCTGCATGTATTGCAAAGGTCCTGAATAAAGTTTGCCTTAACAATTCTTTAACAAGCATCATGGATAATTTTGCCTTTAACGTATTCTAAGCTTTTCTCAGAGACAGCAGTGTTGTATCTTATTTCATGGACTAATGTGTTATATGTAATGTTTTCCCCCACTTTTCCCTGAAAAAAATGTATATATGTGTAATGAAATAAACTTTTATAACTATTTCCAGAGAGGAAAATAATTCAGACTGCTTGTTCCTATGTTTGATATAGCTGGTAAAGGAATTAGGTGATAGAAATCTAAAATCAGACTATTCTTTGGACTCTTAAAGTCTGTTAGGAGGAACACAGAGATGTCTATTCAAGTCTGCCCATGGGAGAACATAGATCAAGATGGAGTGGTTGAATGTGAATTGCTTCCTCTAAAAATGACACAACCATTTTAGTAAAATACGGGCTGGTATCTTTGTTTTTTAAGCCTGGGTTTAGAAATATTTACAACCCAGTGGTTCTGGAGTCTTGAGGGATTTTACTTCCCTTCTATTCCACAGTTGTTAGTTTTTCTCACGTTGATTTCTGTAGCTGTCCTCAGTTTTACTCAGAACAGTGGTTTGACTCTAGTTTCCCAAACTGTAGATGGAAAATATGCTTCTAGTTTTTATTTGATTTGTTATCACAAAACACTTCCAGCAAGTCTCAGCCAGTTGATTTTCTTGAGATATACTGAGTACATTGGTTTCAGGAGAAGCAAGAGGGATTAGAAACATTTTGTTGGTTTGTTTGCTTTTTCCCCTAAACCTCATTCTGCCCAGTAAGTCCAGGAGGACTTGAAAATCCACTGTTCAGTGGAGAAAGAGAGAGGCAGCATTGCCACTCAGAGGCACTTCCCTATCATCTAACCCTGTTACGTTCACAAATCCTCACATTAAAAAAAATATCTGAGAAATAACTTTTGACATAAATAGATTGAATTCCTCTAACTATGGGGTGGAAGGGAGTGAAGCCCACTAACTTTACTTTTTAACTTCACCATGTAGGTAAACTTTCTTTCTGATTGTTGTATTTATTTATGGTTCCAAAATTAATCATATGGTTAAACCTATTCTACTTCCATAGCTGCTTTTGGCTCTAAAATGTACTGATATTTGGAGCTGAGAATTTCCCATCTCATGCTTCCCTCCAAGTTGGAAATCCTAAGTACTTTAGAGAAGCTCTCCTAGTAAACATGAGGCTTGGGAAAAATCATGTTGAAAGAACCCCCTTCTCAATAGTTCTTAGAATGCGAAAGGTGAAGAATGTCTGTCAGGAGCAAGCTTCTTTCTTTATGTACTTTGGTGTCTGCCTAAGAGATATTAAATCAGAGAACATGCCTTCAAAGCTATCACATCCTTCTGCTAACATAACCGAGCTCTCAAGAATTTCTGTGTGTC
Organism: Vulpes vulpes; assembly: GCF_048418805.1. Taxonomy (NCBI): domain Eukaryota; kingdom Metazoa; phylum Chordata; class Mammalia; order Carnivora; family Canidae; genus Vulpes; species Vulpes vulpes. The sequence continues at coordinate 46,799,342 of NC_132788.1, read as the reverse complement.
TGTGGATTGCATATGAGGCCAATCAATGTAATCCTTCCAGGTCTCCTAATGATAGGTTCAACAGGGAAAAGTGAATCTTATGAGGGATCCCTTCCCTGGTGCAGTTTTTTTTAGAGTCATATTTAGGTGACAGGGATTCTATTCAAGTGTGTCCATTATATTTAAAGGTAGCCATAGGGAGGGCGTGTGTTTTAATTATTTCTTTACAGTAGAGCTGGCCTCGCACTGGAGCAGTCAAGCTTTCTTACCTGGCTCCCTGTGATCAGCAAAATGCCAAGAGACAGAGTAATACTCAGCAGGCTGTGACAGTGGATCCAATCCATGACCTCTACCTAATTAGCAGCCTGACCCAACCAATCGGAGAAAAGCCTTCCTTTGATTCTGGTAGCATAGACGTGGCTGTGACATGGACAGCAATGGCTTCTTTGGTGTGGCTCCCAATGAAGCTGTGGCTCTGTTTGAAATGCTTCATCAATGCAGGCATACCAATGTAGGGTGTCTTTCTGCCACTCTGTATCTTGTTCTGTCTTTAATTAAAATGACAAAATGTTCAAGTTACCCAGTGATCTGAAGTAAATGCAAGCAACTTTGTGATCTTTATTTCCTTTTTCTCAGAGATGCATTAAATGCTCACAAATATGCATTGAAATCCAGTACCTAGATCTTTAGAATTTTTTATTTAAAAATTTTAACGGTTTATTTGAAATACTTCCAGACTTACAAAACAAGGAGCTAAATTGTACCAAAAAATCCAATATACCCTTCACCCAGTTGCCCCAAATGTAAACATCTTACATAATCTTAGTATAATGATCAAAGTCAGGAAATGAACATAGGATACTATAACCTGCCTATAGATCAATTTTTCCAATTGTCTCACTAACATCTTTTTTTCTGATCTAGAATACAACCCAAAGCCATATATTGTATTTAGTTGTCCTGACTTCTTAGTCTCCTCCAATCTGGGACAATTTCTCAGTTTTTCTTTATCTTTCATGACCTTTACACTTTTGAAGAATACCAGTCAGTTATTTTGTAAAATCTCCCTTGATATGAGATTATCTGTATGTTCTTCATATCAAATTCAGATTATGCATCTTTGGCAAGACTATCACAATGGTGATACTGCATCCTTTCCAGTGCATCACACTAGGGAAAACACAATGTTGATATGTCTCACTCTTGATGTTAGTTTTGATCACTTGTTTAAAGTGGTATCTACCACTGTAAATAGACTGCTATCCCCTCTGAAATCGAAAAGTATGTTGTGGGGAGATACTTCAAGATTATATAAACATACTGTTTCTCATCATGTTTACTTAATGCCTTTGAATTTTTGCATAGTTACTTAGTGGCAATCTCATTTTATATTAATATATTTAAAAATCCTATTTTGATAAAATAGGATCCCCATTGTATCTTTATAAATTAAGAGTTAATACATTACAAAATGAAATGTCAAGAAATAGACATTTCTTCAAGACTTGAAGGGGATCACATGGCACAAAGTTCCCTGTATAAAATAAATAAGTTATAGGCATGTAATGTATGGTATGGTGACTATAGTCAATAGTACTGTATTGTATATTTGAAAGTTGCTAAAAGAATAGTCTTAAAATTTCTCATCACAAGAAAAAAATTATAACCATATATGATGACAGATGTCCACTAGGCCTATGGTGGTGATCATTTTGCAATATACACAAATATCAAATTATTTTGTACACCTGAAACCAATACAGTGTTAGATGTCAATTATACTTCAATTAAAAAAATTAAAATGCTAATTGTTGAGGATGCTTTTATTTTAAAAAGAAAAATACAACAATATCTTTGGATTTTTGCAAAAAATATTACTAAATATTAGTAGATGAAAGAAATCAAAGAACTAAATAAATGGAGAGATATTTCAGGTTCATGGATAGGAAGATTAAATACTGTCAAGACATCAGTTCTTTCCAATATGTTCTAGAGAATCAATGTAATCCCGGTCAAAATCCCAGAACTAACTTTGTGAATATTGACAATCTGATTTAAAGTTTTATATAGAATGACAAAAGACCCAGAATAGCCAATACAATGTTGAAGGAGTAGAACAAAGTTGGGGGACTGATGCTACTCAACTTTAAGACCTACTATAAAGCTGCAGTAATGAAGACTGTGGTACTGGAGAAAGAATTGACAAATCAGTGGAACAAAATGGAGAGCTTAGATATAGAACCACATAAATGTGGATAACTAAACATTGACAAAGAAGCAAAGGCAATACAATGGAACAAAGATATACTTTTTAACAAATGCTGCTGGAGCAAATGGACACCCACATGCAAAAAACTGAATCTAGACATTGACATTGGATGCTTCAAAAAAAAAAAAAAACTCAAAATGGATCACAGAACTAAATATAAAATGGAAAACTATAAAACTATCTTAGAAGATTACATAGAAAAAACTTAGATGACCTTGAGTATAGAGTGACTTTTCAGATACAACACCAAAGGCACAATCCATCAAAGAAATCATTGATAAACCGAACTTGATTAAAATTATAAATTGCTTTGCAAGGATAATACCAAGAGAATAACAAGACAAGCCACAAACTGAAAGAAAATGTTTTCAAAAGACACATCTGATGTATGTCCAAATATATGAAGAATGCTTAGATTTCAACAATAAGAAAACAAACAACACAATTAAAACAACGGGCCAAAGACAGCCAACACATCTGACAATCTACAGATGACAAAGAAGGATATAAAAAGATGCTCCACATCATATGTCATTAGGGAAATTCAGATTAAACAACAATGAGATACCACTATCTACCTATTAGAATGGCCAAAATCCCTAAAACCGAAAACACCAAATCCTGGCCAGAATGTACAGCAACAGGAACTGTCATTCATTGCTGGTAGGAATGCAAAATGGTACAGTTGCTTTGAAAGAAAGTCTGACAATTTCTTAGAAAAATGAACATACTCTTACCAAGTGATCCAGTGATCATGCTTCTTGGTATTTACCCAAGGAATTGAAAAGTTATGTCCACCTAAACAAACACCTGCACACAGGTGTTTATAGCAGCTTTATTCATAATTACTAAAACTTGGAAGTAACCAAGATGTCTTTTAGTCAGTGAATGGATATGTAAACTGTGGTATATCCAGACAATGCTAAAAAGAGATGAGTTATCAAGCCATGAAAGAGACAGGGAGGAAACTTAGGTGTATATTACTAAATGAAAGAAAATAATTTGAAAAGGTTACACACTCCAACTCTATGCCATTTGGGAAAAGGCAAAACTATGGAGAGAGAAAAATAATTAGAGGTTTCTTCGTGTTAAGAGAGAAAGATGAACAGTCTGAGAACAGACTTTTAGGGAGTGAATATGTTTTGTATGATACCATAATGATGAATACATGTCAATTTGCATTTGTCTAAATCCACAGAATATACAGCACCAAGAATGAACCATACTGTACACTGTGGACCTTGGGAGATTATAATGTATGTACCACTCCCCAGGAGGAGGGTGATAATGAGGAGGATGTGCCTGTGTGGGGCAGGGAGTCTATGGGCAATCTCTGTACCTTCCTCTCAATTTTGCTCTGAACTCACAACTCCCCCCCCAAAAAAATCAATTATTGATGAAAAAAGAAAGTGTTAGTGGAAACATGTAGTAGTCGTAATAAAGATATGTCAAAAAATTTGGAATATAAGGGTGAGACTAAAGAGCTTTGAGGTATAAATCCTATTTTTGTCATTGTTACAATTGGTCTTTGTTCTACCAACATCAGTACTGTAGTCTATGGTCTTTGGCAGTTTCTTACAATCTTTTCTTGGGTGAAAAAAGAATCCAACATATGTTATGTGAACAAGGACACAGTTTCAAAAATTCATTGAATGAGGCACATTTACTTATTCTATATGTCTAGATCCAGTCTCTTTTCTCCCTTCTTTCATAACAATTATTGCACCTTACTGTATATATGTGAATTAAACATAGTCCTGATCTCAAGAGAGTGCTATGTTAGGGATAACAGGATGGCATATATTTAGATCAGGTGCTGGGAGTGTTGGTTGGCTGGGTTTGGCCTAAGACTCATCTATCCTGAAACCACAAAATGAAAATCAAGGTGTTACAAAGGAGTAAAGAGAAATCAGTATGAAGATTGAAATTTGACAGAACCAATGCTTAATGAAGGAGGTTCAGATGATCTATCTTGTCTTTCTGGTTTTTGCTGCTGTGTGGTTCAGATTAAGTGCTAATAGTTATTGGTTTCTGCAAAGAAAAAAATCAAATGCACTGAACGTGAATGTGCTTGAGTGGGTGTCTTTTGAGACATTGAAAGATCCATAACATGGCTGCTTGCTGGGAACCAGTTCCAAGGGAAGATGTCAGAAGATGACCCTCTTTGAAGTCTGCCCATGATTAGAGGCTTGCTCTTCTCTACTTAATCCTGAATCATTTGGGGAAGGGCAAGCCCTGAATATACTTTATGCCTTTATAAAAAGACAGTGTAAGGGTCTCAGAACCTATAAACCTTGCAACATTATTAAAGCATGCCAACATTTAACCAGTAAATGATGGGTCTTTTTACCATTTGTGATTTAAATAATTCCTCCAAATCCCTCATTTCCCAGAATTTCTAAAAAAGAATTTCAGGCATCTCTTCCTGCATCATTAAAAAAAAAAAAATTAGAGTGGTAAAATATATAAGTGCATCACTTTTACAACAACTGAAGAGGTCAATTCATCCTATAAAATGATGAAATGAATAATGAAAAATGAATAAAATGAATAATGAAAAAGCTGAAATTATACTTTCGTTAGAGAGATGTGCAATAACATTTTTAACAGGGAACTCTTCATGGAGAAAAAGCTTATAGAAACAGGAGAAAAATAAGTAAGGATACCTATAAAAAATGGAATGGAATAATAACTATTTGTTTTGAAAATGGAGATTTATACCATTTCCTAGATTTCTTCTGACTAATAAGAGAATGGAAAAAGGAAATATACCATTCATTTTACTCTACTGAGCTACATATCTGTTAGGTCACTTATGGGGATAACAGTGCATATTCTCGGCCATTTCATTTCCCTCTGCCTCTGTGTTCTGATTTGACCATCCCCTTCAGCTGCTTTTATTAGAAGGCTGAATAGACCTGGATTGGGGATCAATAAGAATAATGATGGCCAGTTCAATGACTCACACAGATGTCACTGCCAAGAAAAAAGCTCTGACTTCCTGTGAATCCCAAAAGCAGCTCTTTTCCCCTAGTGTTTTACCATGCTTCGTGCTTAGTATCCTGTGTGAAAGACAAGCTCGCATGCCAATCATCAGACATTGCAAATTTAGTTCCTTCCAAGTCTCTGGGTAGATAATCATATTGTTAGTTATGGGAAATCTGATACTCCTTACAAGTGTTTATTAATAGCAGGGCAGTCCTGCTTGCTCAAAAACAGTAAAAAGCTCTTTATAACATGTTTCAATTTAATATAAACCAACATTTATAGGAAAGTTAGATGTAGTTCAATTCCATTAGTAAAATGACATGCTACTTACAAATAAAATACTTGTATCAACTCAGGTCTAATAATTCTCCCCATCCCTTCTCATCCATTCTCCTTGTAATGTCTTTTTTGAACACTATTCAAAAAATAAGACTAATTGGTCTGATTCTAACAATGTTAGATCTTTCCATCTTGTTTCCTTAAGAAACATTTGGCTGTACTTTTAAAATTTAATCTGAAGCTGCAATAAAAATGATTACCAGTTACCAAGTAGGATTTTACAAGGTAAAAATGCTAGCCTTTGGTACTTGGTCAGTGGCAACACTAGAAAGAAATAGCACAGGTAGAAATGTCAGTGTGCTCACCAGATCAACAACCACCACAAGGGCCCCCAACTCTACATTGTCTGTGAGCCAAGGAAGTAGGTGTGGCTAAGTAGAGTTGACGCCCTTGAGTGAAGAGAGGGGCAAAGAAGTAGAGAGAAGATACATACTTCTTTTGGTAGTAGGAATGAGCCTCCCGTGGGGCACGTGAGAGTTTCTGTACCCCTTGGGTGCTATCACAAGGTGCTTCCAAAGATGCTTATAATAGCTGGGTGCAGAGGTTGGCTCTTGTGAGGACTGTAGCCCACCTCCTTAAGCAGCCACAGGAGGGGCGCTGTGGTAGGGTGGCTCTTCCCACTCCTGCAGACTATGACCTTGACTTCCTGCCGGTATCCTGTGTCCACTGTATCCACACTGTTTTAATACATACCTGTTCTAGAAGTAGATTAGAGGGCTTTTATTTTGGGAAATGTATTTACCAGCCAGATATGGTGAAGGCTTCAGATTGAATCTAGAGATTGTAGAGGATAAGAAGTCCAGAAAGACTAGGCAAGCCTTTGGAGTATTCTCAGCAGGAAAAATGGTGAGTGGAAGGAAAGGGTATATACTATTGTAAAGCCTTTTTGGGGTAGAACTATTCTGACATTCTTAAATAAAAGTGTAAAGTGAAAAAAAGAATGCAGAAATTGCACACATGGGTAATTATGACTCCAGAAAACAAACACATTTGTGCATATTACTATAACTGGGAAGAAACACAATAGAATGTTAAAAAATGTCATTTCGGCATCGTAGGGAATATGGATGAATTTGTCTTCCTTTCACTTTTTCTTATTTTCAACACTTTCTATAATAAGCTTGAATATCTTTCCATAATGAAACGTAATGAATAAGACACACACATACACACATACACACACATGCACACATGCTGAAAATATATTCTAAAGAGAATTTTAAGCCCATACTAACTGCCAAGCTTATGTAGAGCCTGAAATTCCTGCTATAATCCCGTTTTTGGTTGAAAGCATTGTCTTCAGGAGGGTCTCATTTTAAAATATAGAATACTACCCGGTAGAGGGTAACATTAATCCATTAATACCTCAGAATGAAAAATGTATCTGATTTTTCTAGCCCACAGGACTGCAGCGAGCATGAAGTTGCAGGAACGGGGAAACACAGGTGGGGTTTGATGAAGAAGGGCTTGGGTCTTGGGAATTCTGGTCCTGCGGAGGGCACAGATCCTGAGGTAAATGTCTAAGAGGAAGTGGCACTCAAGGCGTTTTTCAAGGAAAGGAAAAGCGGCCTGGCCCGGGGGGGCGGGGGGGGGGGTGTTAAGGAGAATGAGGTGGGGGGCTGGGAAACAACAAACTTGCTTTAGGTTTTGCTCATGCCTCATGTTGCGGCAAACGTGCTGGTTGGTAAATCTCTGGGCAGGTATCTATTTCTTTGGGATAAATCCCTGGAAGTAAAAATACCACATCAAAGGACCTTGATAACCCAAGACTTGGAAGCCTCTTGCAGGCCCGTCTCGACGAATCGCCCTGCCTCCTCGGTGGCCGACGGGAGCGCCTGGTCCTGCGGGGTTCCCGCGAGCCCGCGCGCACCGGGGTGGGGGGGAGCCAGTCCGGCTGACGTTTCCGCAACAGACCGGCTAAACTCCTTCGTGGGGAATGTTAGGACTTTCAGGGGGACGCAAACAGTCTTGCAGGAGGCGATCCCGAAGTCCCCTGCCCGGAGGAGCGGCCGAGGCCCGGACGTGAGAGCGAGGCTGGCCTCCCCGGGGCTCGCGCGTCCTTGACCGTCCTGGACCGTCCTGGACCGTCCTTGTCCGTCCTTGACCGTCCTGGACCGTCCTGGACCGTCTTTGTCCGTCCTTGACCGTCCTTGACCGTCCTGGACCGTCCTGGACCGTCCTTGTCCGTCCTTGACCGTCCTGGACCGTCCTGGACCGTCCTTGTCCGTCCTTGACCGTCCTTGACCGTCCTGGACCGTCCTGGACCGTCCTTGTCCGTCCTTGACCGTTCTGGACCGTCCTGGACCGTCCTTGTCCGTCCTTGTCCGTCCTGGACCGTCCTGGACCGTCCTGGACCGTCCTTGACCGTCCTTGTCCGTCCTTGTCGGAGCCCGTTGTCCCCGCGGCCACACGCGCCTGTCCACCGGGGGTCGAGTTAGCTGTAAATAAGCTCTGCAAGGCTGGCAGCTTTAATTGTCACTTAATAGACCCATTTCCTAAACTCCCTAGTATCTTGCGCTGATTGTGATTGTCGAGGGTCCCGTGAGTAAATCTGATTTAAATCGATGCTTCATTTGGCCAGGCTTGAAGAACGGCTGGGTGGCGATTGTGGAACAACACTGGGTAAAATATCTTTTCGTCTGTTGGTGGTTAAAGCATTTGAACTTTAATACTTAAAGTACAGCCCATCTGGACTCCGTAAATGAAAGCTTTAATTCTCAGAGAAAAGGATTTGAAGGTCTCTTTGTCTCCCACTGAAGGTTTTAAAAGGCAGTCAGCAATTAATAAATGAGATCATCGGCAAAATGAAATTCTTTTTAAACCGGATTTAATAGGCTCATATCTCAACCTTGGCTTAGTAGTGTTTAGGATGAAAGGATGCTGGTTATTTGTACGACCTCTGGGAGACCTATGATGATGGGGGGTGGGGAAGAAATTAGAATCCTTCAGCCATTCATGCTTGGAAGATTCCTTTCAATAGGCACATAAATTATCCATGTCATGCTTTCCTGTGGGGGAATGTTTGGAGGCTATGACAATAACCAAAAGGTATATAATGCATCATTATTTGCCACACTAGGCTTTTGTGGTTGTTATTCCTTGATCTCCCTCATTCTCTACTAGGGTCATCCTTCTCAGTTAAAAAAGTCTGGATATATGTTCTTCACATAAGGCATTTCTCTACTTTTTCCTGAGCTATCTTCTGTAACAGATGCCAGGCACACTTTCTTCCATGTGCATTTCTCAATAAACCCTCACATGAGATTGGGTCCTGCCACATAAATTAGTGGAGCCTCTCTGACACCTCCTTAAGGATTATGTCCTGTTTATTGCCAGCAAGCCAAAAGCAGCTTCATTACAAATATGAGTCAGACAGAAGACACCATAGCATACTCCCCTCAATAGCCTTCAGGTGACTTCTCCAACCTTTGAGAAGAGGAAGTACTTTGGCCATACCAGAAGGTGAGAACTGGTGTCTCTGAATCCCTAACACAAGTTTGCACGCCAAAATCTTAGATATAATAGTTACCTTGAAAAAGTCACCATCGGTGGAAAAACTTTGGAGATTGATGGAGTGGTACAGCTTCCAAAACCTGGGGTTAATAAACCATCCTGGGTTATAAGAGGATGATGATATGGCAGGAAAAAGAAGATATCTAATATGAAAGACAAAACGAGTTTCTAGACGATAGCTCAGATTTGGGATAAATGCTTGATTTTTTTTTTTCTAGTTCTGTCTGGATTCTACTATAAGTTCTTTCACAAAGTGGCAATTGTGATTTAAATATAAAACCAACAATTTGCTGTAATGAAATTTCTTGCCCTCATATTTGCCAATTCAGTAAGAGGTTAATGTATAAAAGAACATGTTTCATTTTTTTCTTATGTAAATAGAAGATGTAGAAAATAATAATGCGAATCTGAAATAATTAAAACTTTTTTTTTAAGGAAAAGGAAAAACCCTTGATGTAGCCCTGTGGTTGGGAAAGATACCCTCGTTTCTTTTTCTAAGATTCAAAAGCAAGGCCATGAGCTGGAGCTATTTGCTCATTTGAAGTAAATTGCCTTGACAGTGCATAAGAGAGAGAGAAGAGCATTGAAATAATTGGGTTCAAAACAAGTGTTTGCTGAATAGAGACAGGAAGCTTTTTGTACAGATTAAAAAATGTGTAAGTGAATGATTGGGCTAAAGGTTGTATTCCAGAAAAGATACAGGGAGGCATCATAATTCAATAGGGCATAAAAGAGGAAAGAATATTTGGATATCAATTTGGTAAACACAACTACCTACTGTGTGCACAGCTCAGCATTTGGGGTGATTCAGGAGCATGTTGTAGGAGGCACCATTGCAGGAGCACCGTCTACATCCCCTTAGCTTCTCGGAAGGTCACCTGCAGCTTTGGTGGGCAGTTTCCAACCACACTGAGGACTTTCTCCCTCAAGCATCTGGGGCTTCTGCTGCAGGATGTTCTCTGGCTACCCTATTTGTGTACCTGCCAGGCCAGAAGTTCTGGGGGAGTTCAGAAAATCTCAGCTATAAGTCTCAAACAATGAGAGATAGGAGTTGGTGGATAACTGGTCCCTGGTGGTACAATTCTGGGATGTGAAATGCAGTATTTCACAAGGACCCCAGCTGGAGTGAGGCACAGTTGCCCATGGTGGTAACTCACTTACTTAAAGGCTCTTCATTTGACTTTTGTTTTCCTTGCCTCGCTTCCCCAGAGCTATGATCTGCTTCTTTGGATCACTTCCCAAATAAATTACTTGTACCCGGATTTTTCCTTAAGCTCTGCGTTGGGGAGATTCCAAACTAAGATATATGCTGAATAGATGTTTGGCAAAGAAAAATAGGGGGACATTATTTTAAAATATTGGGTTTTAAAAAATTTGTAGAATTATCGAACATTTTGTACACCTGAAACTTACATAACACAATGTTAATTGTACTTGAATGAAAAATTTGATTTTTAAAATTTGCATTTAGAAGCACAGAGTCTAATGGGAATTGAGGCTATTTGATGGAAGGTAGTGAGGGAAGGTTACAAAGAGAAATGTTGAAGGGAAGTAGCATGATTGCAACATCTGGGTGGCTCAGCGGTTGAGGGTCTGTCTTCGGCCCAGGGCATCATCCTGGAGGCCTGGGATCGAGTCCCACATCAGGCTTCCTGCGTGGAGCCTGCTTCTCCCTCTGCCTGTGTCTCTGCCTCTCTCTCTCTCTCTCTCTCTCTCCCTCTCTCTCTCTCTCTCTCTCTCTCTCTTTCACTCTGTCTCTCATGAATAAATAAACAAAATCTTAAAAAAAAAGAAGAAGAAGGAATTAGCAAGATTTACTCCCAGACTGGTTGTGATGTGTCATTGAGTGGGAGGTTGTGGTGGAATGTGGCTCTCAGCTTTGGGGACAGTCACGAAGTTTGCATCACCTGAAATGATTGACAAGGAAAATAGGAAGAAAAGATTTATGGCGATTTATTTATTTATTTATTTATTTATTTATTTATTTATTTATTTTTTTTTTTGCAGGATGAGAAAGACTCTGATGGGCATGGGAGGGGCCTTGCACAATGGTGGGAAGGGCCCAGGGCAGGCAGGTTTGGGGGTGGGGAGGCCCACAGTGGCCCGGCTATTGAGAGTATGTGGCCCTGAGTAGACTACTGCAGTGAAAAGGGGCTGGGGCCAGGCCAGGGAGGTTCAGCATTCTCCAGGAGGCAATAGGGGGGGGGCGCGGGGAACCCCACAAGGAATAAATGTGTTTAGCATGTGAAGTCCTTAGGATTTCTGGTCTTCCCCCTCAGCTTGTTGTATAAGTTTATCATTCTTCCATACAGGAGTGGTGAACATATTCACATGTACATCCACAGCTACATTCTTTTCCTTCTCTTTAGAAAAAGACCAAGGTGGGGAAATGAAAGACAAGAGATCCTAATGTACTAAGGGCTCACTAACTCCAGAGTATGCCATGTGCCGTGTGTGTGTGTGTGTGTGTGTGTGTGTTGTCTGCTTGCTTCAAACTTCTCAAGAAACAAACAAAAAAATGCCTTATTACAGAATAGCACCTGCTATATAGTACAAGTTGACAAGGATACATTAGAGCTGTTTATTCTTATAAGCATCTTAATTTAGTTGAATCCTCTTGACATTCAATGATATCCATTAACCTAGGCTGTTTTTGAAACTGATGATACAGTCCCGTTTCATAATTTAAAATTCGTATCATATTTTAAAACTCATTCCCCACTCAGGATTTTTATAAATTTATATAGTTCTAGTTTGGATTAATAAGAAGGTTACCTTTCTGGAGTTTGTAACCCACAGCGCCTAGGTCTGCTCTCAAGGTTATGAGTTGAGTTATGAGATGACAGAATGACAACAGTAAAATGGAAGTGATTTTCCTAACCAGCCTCTCTCACCATCTGATGTGTGGAATTTTTTCCAGCTTTCGCAGCTGAGGCATTGCTAATTGTTGATTTGCATTAAGATTGTAAGCTCTGGCAAGCCTGAAATTCATTTTGGCTCATTTCCTCAGCCTCATTCCACAAATAGTATCTCCAGCCCCAAATGCTGAGGCCAAGGGAGAAAGATCCTGAGTAGCGTAAGGCATAACTTTGGTCTTTTTCTTATTGTAGAAAGGTGCTTTTGATAGCAGTAAAAAAGAAGTCTAAAAATTAGAACATGTTCCCTTAGCAGTACCTTTTATGTGTCATTTTAGACCAAAGTCCCTCACATTCTGTGGAGGAGGGATTGAGTTTTTCCATATCAGGGCATTTTGGACAGAGAGAGGATTAGTCCTTTTGGGGGTATTTTGATCATTTCTTTCCAGCTTCTTTCAATTCTAGCAACACCTCAGAGATGGTGGCTATGTGGGAGGTCGATCTATGTTTAAATCAACACTGATTCAACAATATATTTAAGCCTTTCTTCAGAATTCATCATGTGGTGACAGCAAAAACAATCTCAAGGATAAATGAACATTTTTTTGAGGGTGGGAATTTTTTTGATGCTAAAAATACTACATTAAATGATCATGCTTCTCTGAGCTCTCATAAAGAGCTAAAGTGGACAGATTTAAATGGCATGATGTTTTTCTTCCTATGATTTCAGTTGATTTTACTAGAAATGAGATCAGGATGTCATAGGAAGGAGTAACACTGCAAACCCACTCCCACTTTTTCTTACTAAACACATGCAGTCTCTTTCCTAACAGCATTTAGGATAAGTAACAATTTTTCCATCTTAAAGTTAGCTTTTAAGAGCATTATCTATATTCAGAGATTTGATAAACACATCCAAGCTCAACTACCTACATCAATCATGATATACAATTTGATCTTTTCTCCTTTGCATTTTTTCCTAGACTAATGAACCATTATTATTTTATTTTCTTAATGAATGAAATGTCTTTAGATATCAAATTGGCAAATAATCCTATTTAATGGCCAAGATATGGACAAAGGAAAAGATAAAAACAAGACAAACCATGCCCTCCTCCAAATGAGAAACTCAATAAAATATGGTTGGTTCAATGGATTCTGGGAGGAGAGAACTTTGAGACAGATAAATCACTGATTTATTACATGTTTTGAATTTCGAATTGCTTTGGGATAATATGGATGCAAATATAAACAACTGGGACAGCTCAGTGCTTAAAATATTTGTATATAAACAGGAAGAGAAATGGCCATACTAGGGTTATTTATTTCTTGATGAAGAGAGCAGAAAATGATACTAAGACCTTGTGATCAGCTTTTGCAGATGCTTCAGTTTATAGTATAATGTTCATACCGACTGAAAAGGACTGAATTTGTAGACTGCACTTGAAGAATTCAGATTGGAAGCGGAACTGGGGAGTGGAGGTAGGAAATAATAAAGGATGATGTTACAAGTTATTCTTTGTTTTGTGATGAATCACCCTACAACTTAGTGACTTAAGCAACAATCATTTTATCATCTCTCATAACTTTTGTGAGTTAGAAATTCAAGAAGGACTCAGCTGGGTGCTACTGGCTGGGGATGTCTCATACAATTGCAACCAGAGAGTGGTTGGAGCTGAAATAGTGATGGAAACAGGACTGGAGCAACTTGAGCCATGGCTGGACATTTCTCAAGGTGCAGTTGCAGTGCTTCTGCATAAGATCTTGCCCCTTGGGCTGGTTTGGGCTTCCGTACACGTAGCAGTTTCAGAGTGGTTAGGCAGCTTGTAAGGCCAGTGCTCTAGTGAGCAAGCAAGAAATGTCAATGTTTATGAGTTAGTCTCAGAAATCACTGTCATTTCCACCACATTCCACGAGTTATCAATAAGTCACAAACCTGCCCAGATTTAAAGGAAGAAGTAATGGAATCCATTTCTTGATGGGATGCCAAATTTCTAGAAAAACACTGGAATAGGACATAAACTCTTAGATCTACCCTTGGGGAGTAAAGTCTGGCACAGGTGGCCAGGTAAAAGAAAAAAAAGGCAATGTGCTTTTTGTGTGCTTCACCCCTCCACTCAGCCAGGCACATCCTCCATTCTTGACCTCTTCTGCCCCTATGTCTTTTAATCCCAGCCTGCTCTGAATTGTTTGTGTTTTCGTAGTTATGAATTTATGGATCCAAATCTGGAAGCTGTGGGTCCTGGCTCTTCCTGGATTTGTGTCCATCTTAAATTCGGTATCAGCTCCCTCTATGGGTTCTGTTTCAGCTGCCTTTTCTCTGGGTATTTTGTGTAAGCACTTGCTGCCTTAGCCCCTGTTGCCAAAGGATTTCATCCCTTTTCCCACATTGCTGGGTCAGTCCCTGTTGCCTCAGTGAATGCCGTGGGAGATTCAGGAGAATGGGAAGACAGTATTGACTTATGACTGGAGAAAGACATTTTAGCTTTTACATTTTGTACTAGCTGCATCTTTGAGGAGTTGGTGAAGCCAAAGCTAAAAAAACAGACCAAAGTTGAATTCATGCATGAAAAGTTGGGCCTATAAGAACATTAAAGATCATATATTCCAGCCTGCATTTTACAAGTGAGGAAACTAAAGTCCAGTGAGATCTACTGATTGTCTCACAAATCCTAGTACCAGGGACTTGAATTAAGGTCTTCAGATTTCTGTGTAGGCACACACACACAAAAGTTTTATGTGCACCAAGCACAGTCATTAGCAACACACATTGAATTTTGCTTTTGTTTTGTTTTGTTTTTAGAAGTAACTGTCAATAAATATTGAAATTCCTTTGTTTACATTTTTAACCTTCCAGAGAAACTCTTGGTATTTAAAATACAAGAACCACTTGGGTCTTGTTGAATGATGGGGGCAGATACTTTCATCTTGGCCTGACTCTGCAAGAGACTCAGGAATACCTGCTCACCTTGTGGTCCCTTATCCTTAGATTCTTCTGTCTGCTCTTAAATTTAGCTGGTACCTGAGGCTTGAAATAGATCAATGGGGATCAACACTGGTGATGAATTCTCCTCCTGCTCTCTTGGACAAACTTGCTTCTGAGCTGCAGCCAAAATTTGGGACACTTTTGAGAGTCAAACTTCAGTCAAATGATTTCTTACTGCATCCCCAAGGTCAAGGTCTCTAATGGGGAAAGGTTGTGGATAAAGAGTAAGCAGCTGAAGAATTCTAGAAGAATCTTCTCTCCTATCCCTCAAGGTTTTCAAAGTAGAGATGTCTAAAGGAGGGCCAAATGGTTCCTCAGGCAATATGTAATTCGATGTCCTCAGAAGATTCAGTGAAATACTGTATTATATTTAAATTTCAGACAGTTAAACACCAGTTACTTATTGGAGTGGCAGCAGATTGTAACAGAGCAGGGCACTTTGGAATCAGAACCCAAGGAGCCCATTTTAGCCATACCACCTAATGGTTGGGTGAGCTTGGTAACAAATTTTCTTTTTAAAATTCTAGGTTCTTAGCCTATACCATAAAACCATGCCTGTTATGGGTTGAATTGTATCTCCTCCTCCCCTAATTCGTATGTTGAAGTCCTAATCCCTGGTACTTCAAATTGTGATTGTATATGAAGACAGAGTCTTTAAGAAGGTAATCAAAGTGAGGAGTGCTTGGGTGGCTCAGTCAGTGGAGATCTGACTCTTGGTTTGGGCTCAGGTTGTGATCTCAGGGCTGTAAGATGAAGCCCCAAGTGGGACTCCGTACCCAGCGAGGAGTCTGACTGGGATTTTCTCTCCCTCTCCCTCTCCTGTTGCCCGCCCCCCTACTCTTGCTCTCTCTTTCTCTGAAATAAAAAAAAAAATAAATCTTATTAAAAAAACGGTAATCAAGATGATATGAAGTCATATGGGTGGCTGTAATCCAATATGACTCTTGTCTTTATAAGGTGAGGGGATGAAGACAGAAACCCACATAAAGGGAAGACCTTGTGAAGACATCTGAAGAAGATAACCATCTATAAGCCAATGAGAGAAAACTTGGGAGAAACCAATTATGTTAGCATGTTCTTAGCTTGCATTCAGCATGGTGAGAAAATTAATTTCCTTCATTTAAGACACCCAGACTGTGAAACTTTGTTATAGCAGCCCTTACAAACTAATACAATGCCTTTAGAACGATTTTTAAATTTTAAACCACTACACAAATATAAAATTATTACTGAAATAATATTAATAGCTACTGTCTGGCAACATTTTGAACCTGAAGGAATTTGAGACTTGGGAAATTGGGTAGGTCCCAAAAGTACCCAAAAAGCTATGAAGATTTCTCTAAGACTCCAATAGTGTGTCAAAGCGTCATTTCTTACCCTGGGCTCATTAAATAACAAAACCCAAGGTGTTTTCTTTGTCTGGTCATGTTCTAGGCTGTGTCAGGAAACCCAGAAGGAAGGAAAAAAAAAAAAAGGAAGCTTTGTTTTTCCATGCTCATACAAATGGCTATCTTCTAGCCCAGAAGGAGAATCCAGTTTCTTTCTTACTACTCAGAATTCCCAAATATAGCTGAATTGGTATTCAATTTCTAAGAAAGAATTTGAGTTACGGGATGAAAGTGTGGCTCTTATTTAGAAAAAAAAAAAAAAGGAATCACCTTAATCTGCACCTTCATAAGGGGCAGATTAAATGCACTGAATTCTAGATGCTTATTTTTATTTGCATTAGACAGAAGTAATTTTTCTAGCCTATACTTTTCAACTCAATGTTTATTTAGTCAAGCTCCTGGAGAATTGGTCACTGCCCTGAGAGCATTAAGGGGTAAATAGAATACACAGAAAGTCATGAGCTTTTTTTTTTTTTTTTTTTTTTTTTTTTTGCAGTCGATATAATTTGTGTGGGACAGGTTGACAGCAGCCCAGCAAACATGCATCAAGTGTTTGCAAGGAAAAAAGCATGTAGGGTAAAGCTGAAAGAAAAATTTTGCACTTTTGTTTTTCAGTCTGGAGAGACCTCTTCTTAGGATCTGTGTAGGGGACTCAGTCATTTCTATTAAAAAGACTCAGAATCCATATCTAAGGCTTCTACATAGATTTTAATTTTGTAACCTCTTCTTCCTTCCTTCTCCCCCCGCTTCCTAAACCACAGTCCATTTTCTTTGTACAAGTTTTCCTGACCTCTGGCCCCAGCAAGAGAATTGTAATTAGAACCCTGGCAAAAAGGATTATCAACTTGGATGCTGAGTGGAAAAAGAATAAATTCTTAAGTAACTTTTGTGTGATGCCTTGATTTGTAATTCAGTTAAAAAAAAACCGAAACTGGGATCCCTGGGTGGCGCAGCGGTTTGGCGCCTGCCTTTGGCCCAGGGCGCGATCCTGGAGACCCGGGATCGAATCCCACATCAGGCTCCCGGTGCATGGAGCCTGCTTCTCCCTCCGCCTCTCTCTCTCTCTCTCTCTCTCTCTGTGACTATCATAAATAAATAAAAAATTAAAAAAAAAATTAAAAAAAAAAAACCGAAACTATGAGGATTAAAGCTCTTGGTTTGATAGTAATGAGCAACATAAAAATTATAGTGAATCAGAACAAGTTATCATCAGTGGAATGCTTTGATCAACCTAAGATGAAAGGCAATTTGTAACTATAAATGATTCCTTTTTAATCAGATTAATTGTGTTGCTCTGTTTTGGGGGTGAAAGCTGAAGCATCTGAAATTCAAGCTAGGTAATGATGGTAAACATTACTGAAGGAACAATTATCTTGCAGGGTTTGTCAGGGCATTTCATTTCTATCACTTACAGAAGCAATCATTTCATTAGGAGTTTTATCCCTAATTTCATTTTCTAAAAATGAATCCGTTAGAAAAAGATGAGTTAAAAGTGTTTTCAGAGAAGGCATAGGTCCAAAAAATGAGTTTCCAAGTTAGAACTGAGTGAGGTCAGGGTGAGGCAAAATATGCAGATACGTCAGGCTGGGAAGAGAGTAGCTGGGGCCATGGCAGAGGTGCAGGAGACATTCAGACTGGACTCCAACGGGCTAGACGTGGAGCTTCACTTGTCAGTGGCTGTCGCTGAGGTGAATACTCTTTCTGCTGAGGAAATGCTGTTATCATCTTCCCTTCCTTCATCCCATATCTCTCCTCACTCAGTCGGGGGAACAGTCTGGTAACTGATGTTTATGGCTTTGGAAGACCC
Source organism: Vulpes vulpes (assembly GCF_048418805.1). Classification (NCBI taxonomy): domain Eukaryota; kingdom Metazoa; phylum Chordata; class Mammalia; order Carnivora; family Canidae; genus Vulpes; species Vulpes vulpes. Next base: position 46,781,218 of record NC_132788.1, on the reverse strand, counting down.
TCTGTTCTCTTAGTCCATACCAAATACCTGGATACAGATTTTCTGGGAGTTCCTAGGGTCTAAGGGTGGTAACCCATCTTGAAATGGCTTAGGAAGAGTGGTCCCTGGCCTAGATCAACACACCTGCTGAGCAGTGGCACACCAGTGGGAATAGCTAAGAAGTCCAACGGACCAGTTCTGGTATTTATATATTTTTAAAATTCCTACTAGCAGGGAGGCCCCTTTGAGTTTTGGTAGTTGTGCGCACAAAAGATATTAGTATTGACTGAGCCCAGATTGGTATTGGCATCGATAAACAAATGCTTCACTGACGACTAGTTTGTACCTTGCCTAATATACTGCCACCCAGTACATCTGCTGGAGAGCAGGATAGTAAGAGAGTAGACAGTATAAATCATAAGAAGCTTGGATAAGCACATGGATATAACTTTCCCAGGGAGACTCGGGGTGGCCTGGGCTGAAAATGGTGGTATATTGATGAGTTTGAATTGTGTTAGCCAGCTTTCAGGGGCACATGAGATTGTTCCCTTTTTTGGTATTGTTTTATTCTCATAACAACAGAAATATATGTCATTTTATTAGAACATTGAGGAAATTAAGATAAACAAAAGTAAAATAATAAGAGTGGACTGAGAACTTTTCATCTAAAGATAATCACAATACTATGAAGGGGATGTCACTTCTTCCTGGCAGAATTAATCACTTGCATGTCTGTGGGTGGCTTTTGAGCACCCTTCTCTTAGGGATCATGATGAATTCATTGTATTCCCCCCCCCCCTTTTTTTTTTGCAAGTATCTGTTTCTTTTTTCTAGAACATGAGTAACTTGATGGTGGGAGATAGGTCATACTGAGAGTCTCTAGATTGTTGACTAATTGACTGAGTGAGTGAATGAATGTCACTGGACTATTTTACTCCAACCTGATGGCATCAGTTGGGACTCTGAGTTTATGTTATAAAACTCAAATTGCTTAAAAAGGCTATTTTTTAAATAATAAGCTTATTTTATTTATTTTTAAAGATTTATTTATTTATCTTAGAAAGAAACAGTGAGCGAGCATGACTGGGGGGAGGAGCAGAGGGAGAGAATCTTCAAGCAGACTCCTTGCTGAGTGCAGAGCCTGAGGCAGGGCTCCATCTCACAACCTATGAGATCACGACCCTAGATGAAACCAAGAGTCAGATGCCTAACTGACTAATACACCCAGATGCTCCTAAAACTGCAAGCATATTTTAAATGTTCCTCTCAAGTCCTTGTTCCCCTTAAAGCCTTCTTTCATGGTCCCAGGATTAGAGGAAGATGATTTGCCACCATTGTGGTGGCATAACAATGCTTAAGGAAGCTTGTCCATAACAGGCTTAAGGAAGAGATCTTAGAATTTTATGTAAGGGAAGCCTCAAATGGAAGAGAGTTGGAGAAACCACTCCTTTCTGCTTCAGGTTCATACTGGAAAGGAGAGGAAAGACAGGCTGGGCGTATGCCTGTTAGGTGAGTGGAAAGAAGTGCGGAGGACAATGGTTTTCTGTTTGATATCCCAAAAGGCTGCAGGGCTATGGAAAGATCCCTTGATACTGAAGTCCCAGGGAGAATGCAGCAGAGTCTCAGTATTTTCTACAGCCAACAAAACTGGAGGCAGACCTTGTCATTGGCCAGCAAAGTACGGGCATCACTGGAATGCCAGCAGAGAGGTTAAACCATGAGGTTCATACTCCAGAGGCCACAGCTATGAATGTCGCCAGGGTAAGCAGTGATCGAATGGACAACGGGCATCTGACTAGCAGCCAGAGGAGTCATAGAGCTCTAAGAACCTCTGTGTTCCAGAGCCACAAGGCCATCCAAGCTCTTTCCTTTATTCAAACACATACCAATAGAAGAGAGGCTTGTAGATATAGGAGACATTGACCAGATTAGAGGAAGTCAAGTACATTTTCTCCCTACTAAGACCAGACACAATTTAGACTTTCTCTGCATTTGAGTTATAGTGTGAATAATTGTGCAAGTCTGGTAGTATGCATAAGAGGGGAATTTCTTGGTTTGCAGAACCCAAAGGGTGATAGGGGAGACAAGCTAAACTGTGAGAAGGGTACAGTTTCACCTGGAGGCAGGAGCTCAGCTTTCTGCCTTCTTCACTAATCTCTGCTTTATTTGCCACTTACCTTTCTCACTACTGACCAGCTTCTTCATGTGAAGAAGTTTAACATTTTATACTTTGACTATTAGAAGATGGGAGACCTCCCTCAAGTTTGTTTTGATCTTGAGTTCAAATTCCTAGGGAAATGCTTGTATGGATCTAGTTTGATCAGATGTCCCACTTGGACCAATCAGCTATAACCTTGGGGATGGTATTTTCAATGGCCCTCTACCTCTTGGATCAGTTGCATACTCCTGAACCAACAAACCATGACCAGGGAGTCAGGGACATGTAAATCCAGGATGGTTTCCATGGTAGCCATGGTTGGCTAGGACAGTTCCCAGGAGAAAGTAAGATATTGAAATAAAGTACCACTTGTACAACAACATCACATGAATCCTCTTGTCGGCATGTGCACTCTCCAGGACATTCTGGGTTCTTGGGAGCAATGGAATGTTTGGTGGCTCATGCAGAGAAATCCACAATAATTAATTATACCAGCCTCCAAGACGGACCCAGTGATTCCTCCCACACGAGGTGTTACCACACGTTGAATCTAGGCTGGCCTGAGTGATAAATAGAACACAGTGGAGATGATGGTGTGTGGCTTTGGAAGCTGGGTCATAAATGGCATTGTGACTTCCACTCGCTCTTGTGGGCTACTTGCTCTGCTTCTGGGGACACTCAAATAGCCCTGGGAGAAGTTCATGTGGACAGAACCAGAGGCCTCCTACCAACAGCCAGAACCAATTGCCAGTCATGTGAGCAGGCCATCTTGGAAGCTGATCCTCTTGTCTTTAGATAATTGCAGATCTGGTGGGTATCTGACTGCCGTTTCATGAATGGCTCCTCTAAGTCAAATTGCCCAGCTAAGCTGCTCCCAAATTCCTGACCCAGAGAGCTACCAAAGGTAACACATGTTTATTGCTTTTTTAAGCTGCTACATTTTGGTTTTGGTTTTGGTTTTTTAAAGATTTTATTTATTTATTCATGAGACACAGAGAGAGGCAGAGACATAGGCAGAAGGAGAAGCAGGCTCCATACAGGGAGTCTGTTGCGGGACTTGATCCTGGGACTCTGGGATCAGGCCTTGAGCTGAAGGCAGATGTGCTTAAACCCTGAGCCACCCAGGAGTCCCTAAGCTACTACATTTTGGAGTAGTTTATTATGTATGGTTGATTTCTCAAACCAGTTAAATCATAGTGAGCTTTCCAGGCCTGAAGTAGCCAAAGCCCATCTAATATGACTCAAGGAGAACATGGCCAGAGAACTCTAAATTGTTTTCTTTGGGTTCTATAGATATTCTGTCAAAAACAAAAAGAAAAAAAGAATTCAGAAAACAAAGGATCTCTGACACATATTTTACCTGGTTTGCTAGTATCACCAGCACATTGAGTATACTTCAAGAGAAAAAAAGAAAATAAAACTGACATTGGAAAAGTAGTGGGAATATCTGCATTTTCATCCCTGCTCTTGGTCATCATTAAGTTATTTCTGCCCCAACCTCTCTAGGTGGCTTGAGGATCACATGAGGTAATGAGGGTGGAAGCACTCTAAACATTTCCCACACCTTACAGATACCACGTACCACTGTTACAATCATGAGGACAAAGAGTGTGGATGTGGATTAGAATTAGAAACAGGGAAATAAAAGGAAGAGAGTAAGAGAGAGAAATAGGTGAAAAACTGCTTATTTTCCCCCTTATTAAAAAGGCATTCTAATAAGAGAAAAATATTTTTAGTCAATTTTGAATGCTACCTTAATATTGTTTGGGGATGTCTTTGTATGTAGCAAAAATATGAAATCAGACCTCCCATAGGCCCATGAGGTAGATTTGGTATTAAGCGGATTCCTAATAATTCTGTTTCCTGGCAAGCTCCTGACATCCTGCAGCATAATGCAAATGCAGCTGGCTACCCGGGTCATAGCTCCGACTAACCCATCACGCTCACTGATGTATGACTTCACCTCTCTGAATGTGTTCTCCATATCAGTCTTCCCACGAGGATCCCATACCTCAGCAGGTATATTTCATGAGTGGAGGTGTAACTGATGAATCTTCTAATTTTATAGTCTGAAACGGGATGATAAAACGCTAGATTTATAGATAGTGTTTCATTGTGCACAACACTCACGTTCCTTATTCCCATCTGGTGTGAAGAAAAGAAATTTGTTCTCCCTTTAACGTGTCATGCTGTTAAATGTATGTTGCTTAAGATCTTGAGGAGTTGAAGCATAGCTATCCACCAGCATAAAAGATATGGTGCTGTGGGCAATACTTTCATGCAAGCAGAGCTTAACCGAAGGCATTTTATTGACATTGCAGTGATTTTTTATTTTGGATGGAGAAGATAAACCTTTATGTCCTGGTTTATTAACAAAACCTGTCCTCAAATTAGGATGGGCTTTCTTAGATACACACGTGGCTGCCAATTCCTCCCTAAATTTCATGCTATGAAGTATGCAGACTGCTCCATTGTCATAGTGTATCAGAAATTCTGCCAGAGGAGTGCATTTTCAACTGTAGCCTTAGCAAGCGGCCTTGGTATGGCCATGCAAAATGGCTTCTTATGGGTTTCAAGCGAATGAAAATGCAAGTTTCTCCCTCCTGAAACCAGAATTAGAATTTCTGCCCTGTACCTAATAGGGACTGCCCTAATGGCTCCCCAAATTCCATAGAAAGAACACTTGTACATGCATACTTTTATATTTAGCATGCTCTCATTAACATGTCATTTCTCTTAAGGGAGAACAATTAGGTATTCATCTCATTACAATAGAAGAGATTTACAAAGATATGAGAGTCAGAAAGGAGATAAGAAAGGAAAAATAATGTGTGTTATTCGAAAAAGAATATGTTATTTGAAATCACTACATTTGAATAATACTGGTCTGTATATAACTAAGACCTCAAAAAAAGGGAGAAGAAAGCAATGCAAAATGAATCTGAAAAAGTGGTGAGTGTCATAGAGCAAATCCTCTTTTTTTGTGCATCATGTCAAATAGTAGCATTTCCTACTTTATTAACATCAGCGTACATTATGTGTGTATGTGCGTGTGTATTGATACCAGTTGATACTGCTTTATGACTGTTTTACATATTATTTGACTTCTTAGCACTTTTTGTTTTGTTTTCTGGACCAACATCTTCCAGGAACCTACTTAATTTTATCTTTTTATATTGAAATGACAACACCTTTTCTGTATGAAAATATATGATTTGAAAACATTTTTAAAGTGTATGTTTTTAAAAATACTGTGTTAGTTTTTTTCCAAAATGAATGGTGTAGAAATTAAAAAAAACAACCTGGCAGAGCCAGGCAGTAGGTTCGAGGCGAGAGTACTTTTAATGGGGAGTACTCCCGGGGAGGTTCCATGACCCGGAGAGGTGGCCCGAGTCAGGGAAGTCGCGCCCAGGTTGGGGAGTGCGGGGGCTTGTTGGCTCCGGGTCCGGATCCGGGTGGGTCCCTTGACATATTGGGCAAAGGAACACGGAGTCCCTAGGTGATTGGCTGGGGTGGGGATAGTACAGGCAATGGGGGTGGTCCCTGGCTGGAAAGTCCTGGATGGAAAGTTTCGGTTTCCCGTCTAGGCTTCCATTTACTGGAGATGATGTGGTGGTCATGGCTGCTTTGGCGGGAAGATCAGCCATTTGGACCCAATTTGAGATGTTGGCCATGTTGGGTGCCCCAGTCTCTCAGCCAGCCCAACACTGTGAAATAAGCAAATTGAGGGCCTGTAAATAAAACAGTTAGGATAGAAGAGATTTTCCCCAAAGTGTAAGAGAATTTTTATCATGGTAAGATTTTATTCTTGCTAGCACATGAGCCCACGCTGCCACACGCTTTCCAGGTAAATAGTTGATGGGCTCAAGTATCACTGCATAGCTCTGACTTCCGTCACTTTGTAACAATGTAATATTTATTTAAGTACTATCTCATTTAATATAAGTTATCTCATTTAAATATGACCACAATGTCCACAAGGTTGCTATTTGATAGTAGGTACAGAGATGCAAATGATGATTAAGAAACTTGATGAATAATAAGGTTATAAACTGAGTGAAGTGATAGTGACGTGAGAGGTAGGACCAGAGGAGGCTTGTCCAGGAGGCAGCATTTGGAGAGAATGGCTGAGGGGAGGATGAATGAGACAACATTGATCTGGTCATGAGCATGAGAGACCTGCCTCTTTCTCAGAATGGTGGGCATCTTTCCATGTAAATAGACATGACCATGCATCATTCTACTGGCTGTGCAGTATCTCACCTCACAGTTGTGCCATGACTTATCTCTTATTTTTGAACATTTAATTCCATTTTTTTCTGCTATAAATAATGCACACATCCTGAGTCCTCCTGATTATCCACCTTCATTAAATTCTCAGAAGTAAGATTTTGTAGTCAACACAAGCTAGCATTTAACATATTACCCACTATTCTATCCAGCCCTGCGTGGCAAGTAGGACACAAACTCAAGACAAGGTTCCAACCACTAGGAGACTCTTCTATAGTCCTGTTGAGAGCACCTCCACATTTTTTTTTAATCTTTAAATATTTATCAGTCTGGTAATTAGGAATTTTGCAAATTCTTATAACTCTTGCCTCTCAACATGCCTGACAATGAAATCATTATCTTCCTCACTAACCAAAAAGTAAAAAAATCCTATTTCACATCCTGTGTTCTTGTTTATTGTCATCACCATCCATTTGGTCACTGAAACTGGGAATCCTCTTGCTCTCTCCCCTCTTGTTCATCAGCCACATCCCATCAGCCACTACCCCTTATCTATTCTATCTCTTCTCTCCATATCTGTCTGACTTTTCCAGCTCTACTACCATGGACTTCCTGCAAGACCTTCTCATTTTTCTTATAATCTATATTTCATATGTTCTGTATTCAGTTTATCTTGGTGTCTAATATTACAAACCTCTTCCATGCCTCCGAAGGCCTAAGAGGAAATGTATGGGAAAGGATCATGTAGAACCCCAGCTTAAATCCTTTCACTGTTCCCCATTGCCACAATCCCTACAACATCAAGCACGAACACTGTCATCTGGTGCGTCAGTCCTTCACAGTTGGCCCTAGCTGCCCCTTCATTTCTGAGCTTGCCTTTCCCCTCTTTGTCACTCCTTCAGCTCCAGCCCCTGCAATAATTCCAGTCTTGGGACGCCTGGGTGGCTCAGCGGTTAGGCCTCTGCCTTCGGCTCAGGGCGTGATCCTTGAGTCCCAGGATTGAGTCTTGCATTCGGCTCCTTGCATGGAACCTGTTTCTCCTCCTGCCTATGTCTCTGCTTCTCTCTGTGTCTCTTGTGAATATAAATACATAAAATCTTAAATAATAATAATAATAATAATAATAATAATAATAATAATAAATAATTCCAGTCTTTATAGGAAATATGCTTCTCCAGCATTTTCTGATTTTGCTCTGCTTGGTAACTCCTTACTTCTACTTTAAGGCTTGGTTCATGTCCTGTGGGACTCCTGTGGGAGTCATTGCTGGGTGCCCCGTCCCTTAGGTTGTCCATGTATCTGTGTACACCACCAGCAGAGCAATATAAGAGGGATTTTTGATCCTGGAGACCAAACAAAAAACCTTGGTCAGATGGTAGATAGAAGAAATAAAGTATAATTCTTTTGGTGAGTTTATTATGTGGGGATAAGAGAAATATCTTTCTGTGAGGAAGTTGTGAAGTAATGCATATAAAGCCCTTAGATGTATGCCTGGTTCACTTAGTATATATTAATTATCATTATTGTTATTCATTCAAAATGTATTTCTGATCCAATGAATATTGTAATAAGTGAAACAAAACAAATTCACAGTGAGTTAATAAATGAATCCAAAAAGCTGTAGAATACAGGAAACCTACTTCTTTCCTAAATGATATCAAACAATACTGCTGTGCTTTAGTATGGAAATTACCTTTAGGTGTCTGAGATCATAAAATAATGTTAATCCTTATTGTGATAGCAACAACAATAAAACCAATGAAGACAATAAGCCCAGTAGAGATTCAGTGCTTACTCTGTACCAGGCCCTACCAGGTTAAATATTTTCTGTGAGTCATCTCATTGAATTCCCACAGAAACCTCTCAAAGCAAGAGGGGTTTTTTTGTCCCCTTGGGACAGATGAAAACCACTGATTAGGAATTTCCTTGTGCAAGCTTCCATAACTGGAAAAAGTGGAATGAGAATTTGAAGGAGGTATAATTCATTGTGATTTCACCAATCTTTGGTGCACCTGGGCCTGGCCTCTGCTTCAACCCTCTATTGGAATAGCATGAAGATATTCTCTTAAATTCGCTTTTAGAAGTTAATTTCCTTCCTGCCTGCTTTTCTTTCCTTCCTTCTTTTCTTTTTTTAAAAATTTCAATTAGGTTTGCAATCCACTTAGAATTGATTTTTATGTTTTCTATCTTAAATTCCATTTTAGAGTCTTTTTTTTTGTAGCTATAGGATTCTAGGTCTGCAGCTTTTTTTTCTTTTAGCACTTTAGAGATGTCATTTCATTGTCTTCTGGACAATACATAGTTATAATAAAAAAGTCAGCCATTATTCTTATTATTGCTCTTTGAAGGTAATGAGTCTTGTCTTGCAGACTTGAGTCTCAGCAGTTTTCCTATGATGTACCTCCAGTGGTTCTCTTTGTATTTATACTCCTTGACATTGATTGGCAGAGCCTCTAAAATCTTTATGTCTCTCTTGTTTTATGTCATTTATCAGTTTTGCAAAATTCACAACCTGTCTGTCTTCACATATTGCTTCTGGCCCATTATTTCTCCTCTCTCCTTCTGACACTAATACTTGTTGGGTTTTTTGTCTTTTGTTTGTTTGTTTTGGTGTGTGTATGTATGTATGTGTGTGTGTGTGTGTGTGTGTGTGTGTGTCTCATATGTTTCTTGCAGCTTTTTCTCTTATTTGCCATTCCTTATTTCTCTTTGTGATTTCAGTGCAGGTATTTTCTACTGATCCACTTCCAATTCACTAATTCTTCCTTGCACACTATTTAATATATTGTTTGAACCATTCATCAAAATTTTATTTTAGGTTATTTATATTTTTCATTCCTATCATTCCCATTTGTTACTTCTTAAAGATTGTGTTATCTGGTGACACCATCTTGCCCCCTATTTCCTTAACTAATAATCATTGATATTCTAAAACCCATGCCTGGTAACTCTGATTTCTGTTCACCTAAGTGTTTCAGTGTTTGTTTGTTTGTTTTTAAACTTCTCTTGCTTTTTGGTCATTTGATCTTCTTGCATATTTGGACCCTCTTCTGTTTTTACTTCACCACCACCTCCAACTTGGTTCTTGACTATTTGTTTTTCTAGCATGCCTGTTTTTTTTCTTTAATAAAATTATTGTCTACTAGAAACATATACACTTGATCCACTATAAATGGAAATTTAAGTGTGTAAATACAATCCTCACTCTACTTCACTTAGCCTTCTTTCCATGATATTTTTCTGTTGTGAGTCAAACACAATTTACTTTATTCCACAATCTCTAAGTCACATATCAAGTTCCATGAGTTGTCTCTTTCTTCTTTACCTTTGAAGTGAGGTAGGTGGAACATCTCTCCATTTCCTTTTGTGGGTAAAGAAGGAAAATGTCACAACACTTCAATAATATTTTCCAATGAAACTTTCATTTCAATCTCAGATCTTTTTCCTAGCCTTAATGAACACATTTGTAAATAGTTTGGCACCTCATTTCAGAATAAAAGAGTACTAGCTACTGTCTTGTGACTTCACATGAAACAAAAAAAAATTTTTTTAAGATTTTTTTATTTATTCATGAGAGACACAGAGAGAGAGGAAGAGGCAGAGACACAGGCAGAGGGAGGAGCAGGCCCCATGCAGGGAGCCCAGCGTGGGACTTGATCCTGGGTCTCCAATGATCACGCCCTGGGCCAAAGGCAGGTGCTAAATCACTGAGCCACCCGGGCTGCCCCAAAATTCATTTTTAAATAACCTATAACAAATTTGAGATAATGTTATGCTTCTTCCTGATATAAAAAATATTGTTGGGGTGCCTGGGAGGCACAGCCATTTAAGCATCTGACTCTTGGTTTCAGCTTAGGTTGTGATCTCAGAGTTGTGAGATCAAGCCCTGTGTCAGGCTCTATGTTCAGCACAGAATCTGCTTCAGTTTCTCTCTCTCCCTCTCCTCCCTCCCCTCTCTCTCTTTCAAATACATAAGTAAATCTTGAAAAAAAATACTAATATCTATTTAAAATGTTTCATTTTTAATTGTCTAAAATTGTGGCTAAACCTTAAAAAATGTAAAAATTATTGGTCTGTATATGCCAATAAACTAGTTAGTCCTTGGATACTAGAAGTTTGAGAAACACTGTCCTGAATTTGTTGTACTGAATTTATGTGGACATAACCATATAATCTACCCACTAAGAACAAAACTACTAATCTGATTCACTGTAGTCATCTGATTTTGAATATGTGGAATATGTGGTGTCGGCAGAACACAATATCTAATCCCAATAGGCAATTAGAATTGAGTCTCGACCTAATTTATATTAGGATATTATCAATATGTAGAAGTCAGAAAAGGCTGACACACTAGGGTAAAGGATATAAATGAGAAGTCAATAAAAGCCAGAACATGCAAAGCTCAGGGGAAAATGAGCTGATGCTCTTAAGACTTTACATATGATGAAGAGGTTCCCTTTACTCTGGTGTACACAAATTATTTTACCCTTGTGTATCCTTATCACTCTTAAGTCCCTACGTCCATGGCCAAGACTAAATATATGTATTGCTAGCTACCGTTGACTTTTGAACAATGTGGGGGCGAGGAGCATCAACCTCTTGAGCAGTTGCAAATCCTCATATAATTTTTGTCTCCTGTGAAACTTAACTAATAATAGCCTACTGTTGACTGGAAGCCTTAGTAATCAGTAACATAAATAGTCAATCAACACAAATTTCGTATGTTATATGTGTTGCATATTGTATTCTTATAATAAAGTAAGTTAGAGGAAAGGAAATGTTATTAAGAAAATCTTAAGGAAGAGAAAATACATTTACAGTAGTGGACTGTATTTATCAGAAAAAAACTACATGTAAGTGGACCCACATAGTCCAAACTCATGTTGTTCAAGGCTTGATTGTTCTTCTAAACCCACCTACTCAAAATTAAATAGGAGCTAAGCAGAGCAGAGTCTGAGACTACTTAAATCCATTTTTGTGTGTGTATGTGCCTGTTGTGTGAGAAGGAACCCTGACCCTGTGAATCCTGATAATGACTACTTAGGGATAGAGTTATTATGATGATGATTATGGAATAAAATGCCATTTTAGCTAAACTAAGCCTTTCTCCTCTCCTACAGAGACAAAGTTCCACATTCTTTTTTGTCATCAACCTTGCTGATATCTCACATATCTTACACTATCATCATTTTGACATTCTATCATTGCTACATGCCATTAGCATCCTGTTCCATTGCTGTCTTGGAGAATCTTGATTGCCCTGTGAATTGACCCAGCAATTATGGCCAAATGCTTTAGGAATGCTCCTGTACATTATAAACACATCAATGGGCTTGTTGATGTGATAATGATAATGATGAAATTACACTTTCTCGCTTTCTGTAGCTTCCAGAGAGTCACTCAAAGGGGGATGCTTCCTAGTCTAAAGTAAAACTCCTTGTTTACTAGTTCTTGCAATGTCTGGGGCCTTGGAAGCTTGAGGGATTGGAGGCCAACGGGTAATAATCTTTGCCATGGTCTTTGTTTCTGCTAATTCAGTGAGAGGCATAAGCAAAGTATTATTAGAATCCTCTAAGATTCTTACACCACATGAATTTACATAAATTATTAACATCAGAGAATTCCTTTTTCCTTGGATGAAGTTTCCCTTACTAAGGATTGTGTGTTGATCACTCTCACGAATTTGGAGGATTATAATGTGGAAATAGAGAAAAAACAGAGTCAAAATCTCTTTCTCTATCTCCCACTCCCAGAAACCATGATTGAGGTGATACTCCCACTCCTGAAAACTGACTTGTTGACTTCTCTCTGATGATATCATTACTACTCAAGCATGGCCAACACCTGCGTTTGGTAATGTCTTTGGTTGAGTATGTGTTGGCAGTTTGGGGAAAGAAGACGTCAGATCCAGAAGGAATACTCCTTTTTTGCTAAAGACTGATATATTTTGTGTAGGGGCTTTCACTAGAGACCTAACTTGAAGTTTCATTTTAGTAAACAATATTCCTTTCTCTATTCTTTATACCACTTGTGGTCCTTCCCCACTATACACTTGATTCCTCTCAATGGTAAAAAACACACTGTAGTTGCCCTAAAATTAGCCTGTTCATGGATCCACCAAGGATCTTTTGATTTTTACCTTTGCATTTTCAGCTTTGATATTGTTACCTAGGGCAGGACTCTGGATCCCTCTGGACTATATTTTTCTCTTCTGTAAAACAATAGAGTAAGAAAGTGAGAGAGCAAAGAAAAACTTCTGACTTTTTTCTTTCGTATATTATTTCATCAAACATTTAATAAGTATATAAGTGAGATAGATGAGCCCACCAAAAAATATCATAATAAAGTAGAAGAGAGAAGCTGATGAACAACAGACACTTATATAGTATGGCAAATGCTGTAAGGCAATTATGATATGCTAGAGGATCATACTTCAAATAATAAATTCTGCTTAGGAAGACATTTGGGAGGGTTCCCCCAAAGAATATGTCAATTAAGTGGGGTTTGAACAATGATTAGAGTTTTGCCAAGTGTGGTTGCAGGAAAGCAAATTTCAGACAGAAGGGAAGGAATAAGCAAAGGTTCGTGCAAGTTTAGGGAATGTTAGGCACTCAGATTTTACTAGGTAGCATGTATGGATGATGGGAAGTGGTGGTGGATGGAATGTGGAAGCATGTGGTATAAAATCACTAGAGGCATTGAATGCCATGCTAAAGAATTTAAGAGAATGGGAAAGTAAGTGTTTTTCTTCCTGGTTTTGAAAACAATATGATAGATTAAATAACAGAAACAAAAGTAATTCCTTAAAGGTGATAATTCTTGGTTGGGTGATTTTTTAGTAAAAAATAAATAAGAAGAAGTATGTATCACATTGTCTATCTTTAGTGCACCATGAACTCCGAGAGTAAGTCTCTTCTTTCAAGTGTTTGCTTCATCTGTTACTGTTTACTTTGGTTACTGGTATTTGGATTGGCTCTTGAACTATCCTGGCATTGATTCATCTTTCCAGACAGCTGCTCCTTTGAAGCATCATTGCAAGAGATGCTTTCCTACTTACCCAACAGAGTGTATACTTGTCAATCAAAATATAAATAGCACCCAAGCAACCTGCATGTCCAGAGGCTGGAAGAGAGACAGGACTGTCTCCCCACTGAAGTTCTGCCAGGTTTAGAAAGACCAGATTCTTTGTGAGCCCTCTGAGATTGTAGAGAGGGACCCCTCATGAAAACTTGCTTCTGCTGTCAGTCTTGTATACACATCCTTTATTATTCCAATGAGAAGTTTCTGAAGGGCTTCCTAAAACTAAAAAATTACTACACCACAGTGCTACACCTGCCTTAGGGGCAACTGAATATACATTTCCATTGCCTTGCCTTCTTCTGTAGTAGCATTAGATTTTTTTTTTTTATTATTTTTTTTTTTTTTGCTTTTCTCCTAGAACTCTATACCCTTATATGCTCAGGCCTGAAGTTTTTTATTATTCAAATCACTGAATCTCTTTTTTAGTGACTTACAACAATGAAGGCCTCATGGGGTCTGAGGGATGACTTGTGAGGATAATCAGTGAGTGCTTTCCATTCACAGTGTCTGAATCAGACCTGTCTTACATGCCATCGGGTAGATTGATCCCAGGAGTCAATGCAAAGGCCCCACGAGGGCTTGTGATGGTCCACTCACATTTCTTAGAATGCCTGGAAGTTTGTGAGTATGACTCTTTCTTGTCTCATACTCTCTCCCTTTTCAAGAGTGACTGACTAGCAAACAGACTTGGCAAAGCAGGAGAGACTGAGTGCCACTGTGAATAGAGTTTCTGGTTTGAATTTGTTTTCCTGTCAGGTGTTGCTGGGAGATTCATCCCCTTCAAACCACTGCCAACTATGTGAACTCCAACAATTTGGTAGGGCAAAGTAATCATTGGCAAATACAGCACAACAAATTGTTGGCTAATAGCAGAAGCTGGAGATGCCTCTGTTAATGAATCCAGCAAAGCCTTTTGTCAACTAGGTGAAAAGTCTCATCTAAACCCTGAGAAGCCAGACCTGGCACAGGGAGGGTGAGGCCAGGAAAATTGCAGAAAACAGAGGATTTGTTTCCATCATTAATTGTCTTTTGGAAAGGAAACCCACGCTTACGGTTGATCATGAAAAACAATGATATGATTGGATGTCCAGAAATCCTAGTGCATTCAGAAATGGTAGAGAAAGAAAATATGGTAGCATCTGCCCATAGAATTTCAGTCTTTCCTCATCAGTTTCTTTGACAAGAAGAAAAGATGTCACCATAATTTAAATACGTCATTCCTTGGCTCTATCCCATAGAAATGAGATGCACTAGGAGTTAGATGCTGTTGATACCAGTTCTCAGAATGCATTGTTGCAGTTTGACTAACTAATGCTATAGGTTTTTTCATGTGTCTTTGGGAGTATAATATCACTGTACCATATTCGAATTCTTCTGTGTTCGAATTTGTTGATATGTATTCACATACATATAGGTCAAGATTTTGGTGAACAGTATTTACTCACAGAAACTATTGTTAGTTACTGTTAGGGAAATTCCTATCTTTTATTCATTTATTCTTTCCACCCACAAATATTTCTTGAACATTCACCATGTGTCCAGCACTGTATTAGGTGCTCAGGATATAGCTGTGAATAAAATAAGACAAAAATTCCTACCATCACGTAGCTTGTATTCTGGTGGGAGGAGACAGGTGACAAACAAATATATAAGTAAATGTATGGTATGGTGATGATAATGTGTGTTAAAGAGGAAACTAAAGCAGAAAAAGGGGATGAGGTGTTGCAATTTTAAATAGGATAGCCAGAAGAGACCTCTGTGATAAGAAGTCATTTGCATAAAGACTTGGAGCAAGGAAAAGAGCCATGTCGGGTAAGAGTATCCTAGGCAGAGGGAAATCACAATCACAAGAAAGGCCTTAAGCCTGGAATGATTTGAGCAAAGGAAAGAAGGCTGGCATGGCTGCAGTGATGTGAACAAGAGGTAGAGTGGTAGGTCTTGAGATGAGATTAGAAGCTTCCCTAAGAAAGGTGAGCCAGTGCTGAAACACCACACGGGCTTGGTAGCCATTCATAAGGATTTTGGTTTTTATGTAAGATAGGGGGAAGTAATGCAGGACACGACAAGGTGTGTTTTATCCTTCAGGCTGTAGGATATCAAATGAGGGTGATACAGTACAAAGTTATTGCAAGAAACTAGATGAAAGATGATGGAGGAATGGCTTATGCTAGAAGTGGTGAAGGTGGAAAGATGGAGTTGGATCCGGAGATATGCTGAAGATAGATCAATAAGCTATTGGAGTAGGCAGGCCCTGGGGAGGCAGAGCTTGGGAAAGACTCAGGGCAATTCCCCAAAGGGACATCAGCAGTCAATGCTTCTGGGGGGATGAGATATTGGTCCTTTCAGGGGCATCTGGACCAGGATCCACTACATCTGTACCTATACCTTCCAGTAAGGTAACCAGAGATGTGACTATTACTCCCACTGTACAGATAAGAAAACCAAAGCTTAAAGAGACTGAACAGTTAATTCTAATTCCCAAGGTTGCAAGTGATGCATCTAAGTCTCAAACATATTCTCCTGTTTCCTCAACCCATAACCCATCTGCCACCTGCTTGTCACAGTTGTTCACTTACTAAGTCAAAGACCTGTTTCCATCTGCAGTGCTGAAGTACCTGCTCCTGAGTGAGCTGCTGTACTGAATCACATGCCTTCACATGTGGTCAACTTGAAGATCTTTGCCCATGAGCATGGGTATGGGCTGACACACACCCGTGTGTATGATGGGGTGTGCACCTCCTCTCTTTCCATCTCCCCTTCCTCATTTCTTCCCTCCCTTCCTCCTTCCCTTTTTTTCCTTCTATTCCTTCCTTCCTTCACCTAGCTCATAATAATGATAATTACATTTTGTGTCCTGCAAAATACTAAGTGCTCTTCATGCATTTCCCATTTATACTAAAAGTATGAATACAAAAGCTAGTAAAGAAGCTAAGTATGAGCCCTGGAGGGAGATTGGTTTGAGGTGGGGGATGTTCCCCTTTGAACATGCTCCTGCAGAGATGCCTGTGGGCCATTTAGGATGAAAGATACAAGGCTTAAGTTGAGAAAAGTCTCCGTAGAGACACAGATTTCAGAACTTCTGAATGTTCTTTTCTAAAAATGTTTCCTAAAGCTCTGACTGATAATCTAGGAGTTGGTTTCCTACTTTACCTTATCCTTCTTGTTGTTTCTGTTTGTGTGTGAGTAGAACAAAACAGAATTGCATTTAAAACCAGCATAACTTTATTTTGCTTCTCACTATTCCTTTAAACTTTAATCAGTGGAGATTTTCTTCCTCAGATGCTGGATTAAGACACTGGCAGATTTCAGCATCTTTTTATTCTTAGAAAATGTACATTCTCATAATAATTTTGGGATGCAGGCCTAGTCTGAATTTCATATGTCCAGTCCAAGGCCTTATTCCAGAAGTCTGACTTGGTTTAATGTCAAAGCATTGACCTTTTCCTGGACAGACCCAGGTCCACCTGGAAGCAGAAGGAGAATGAAGGGGCAGGACTTTCCTTCTCCCTAGCATCTGTTTCCTATGATGGGAGGAGAGATAGATAGGATGGTTCTTACTTTGTTGGGTGGCTTCAGACCCTGGGCCTCACAGATGACTATGTCTGGTTCTGTCTGTGCATGTTTTGGCCTCTTTCAGGTTTGGTCTTTGTGGAGGCGGAGAAAATTAAGGCCATTCTACTTTAAGTTCAGCGTTAGC
Organism: Vulpes vulpes; assembly: GCF_048418805.1. Classification (NCBI taxonomy): domain Eukaryota; kingdom Metazoa; phylum Chordata; class Mammalia; order Carnivora; family Canidae; genus Vulpes; species Vulpes vulpes. Next base: position 46,764,071 of record NC_132788.1, on the reverse strand, counting down.
TCAAGTACAGCCATCCCAGGCCCCTGTGAATAAGAGCTGAACTTTACCTTACTTCAGTTACAGGAAGAAAACAGCTTACAGCTTGAAGTCCTAGAAAGCCCCATATTAGAATAAGAACAGAGCCCAAGCCAGTGGCAGGAAGCCCCTATTAGGATAAGAACAGAGCTCAATGCCCTTGAAGGCCCCATATCAGAATGTAAACAGAACTTGAGGAATTCCTCCACCCCTTCTGAAAATCCCCTAGACCAGCCTATAAAAAACCCAGCTGTAACCTACTTCGGGGTCCAAGTCCCTGCTCCGCTGTGTCGGGTACACTTGGACCCAAGCTCGAGCTTGTAAATAAACCCTCGTGTGTTTGCATCAGTGTCGGTTCCTTGGTGGTTTCTCGGATTCGCAATCTTGGGCACAACAGTCTTCTCACCTGAATTGCCTTAAGAAAGAAAAAGTCTCTATTCTGGGTGGCCACTCATGACACCTTCCTCAGCTTGGAAACATTGGTTGGACCCCCATCGCCAACAATCCTCTTTCTCCAGACATCTTCTATTGGCTGGGACAGGACCTAAGTACTCACACTGACACCAACTCCATTCGTCCTGCATGGCTCCTCCCTGGCATGGCAAAGAGTTGCAGGCCATGGTGCCTCAGCTGATATGGTTTGGAGTAGTGCTGGGGTCTGGAACTAATGGCCAAGAAAGAATTCTTGAGATGCCGTTGGTACAATTAGGTGGTTTTATTAAACATGGGGAAAGGACCCCTGGGCAGAAAGAGCTACACTGGGGTTGTGAGGAGTGACTGATTATTTATGTTGGAGTAGAGGGAGGTAAGGACAGAGGGAGGTGTCTAAAAGGACTTTCATATGCTAAAGAAGACTCTCAGGATACTGGAGGCCTGGCTATTGTCAAGTTAAGCTTGTTTCCCCTCTAGCACAGCATTAAGATAATTGGGAGTTTCCTGGAGGAATGTTATAACTCCACGTATCTCAAGTATTTGTCAATGGGATGCAGGTTATTAGGAAATTTAATTTTATTTACACTCCCTTCTGCCTTTGTTTCCCACGTCCCTATGGAAGGGAGGGTGATATTAGGGCTCCAGAAAATTGAGTCTATGGGTTTCTGGAAGTTAGGTTATTGATAAAATTGCTTTTTTCTTGTAAATCACTAAGACATTTATAAACAGATGGAGACTCCTGTCCTGCAGGACTGTGATCTATGAGTTAACCATTTGTTTTTCCCTTACCTTAGTTTTAGGGCAGCCAGGAGTACCTGAGAAATGTCAATATATCCCACCCAGGAATTAAGGGTGGGGGCAGGGTTGCAGGGTGTCAGCTTGTGCTTTGCCCTCAGCTTGCCTTCTGCTCACTCTTCATCAGTCACAAGAGCAGTGCTTTGGCCCCTTCCCTGCTTGCTCAGTTTCCGCTTTCTGAGGCAGGAGTCAGGCCCCGCCTGCAGTCCTCTGAAGCTTCTTCAAAGGAGAATGGAATGCCAGTTCCTACACTTTGCAATTTCAGGGGATGCAGGGCATGCTCTTCAAGGTGAAGGAGAAGCTGTGTGCTCCTTCCCCATCTCCTCTGAGGAGGAGAATAATTCCTTGGTAAAGGAATGATGGGAAATAACCCTCCTTCCATTACATGTTTCTTTTCTGTTCCTCAGATACATGAGTAAAAATACTCCGGAGTGAGAAATAAAAGTGACATTAGGAGGTTGCTTAATTAACAAGTTTGAGGGAGGTCATGAAACTTTGGAAGAATAACCCTTATGATTACCCTCAAAGAAGGATACTTGAGACAAGCTAGAGGAAGAGCAAAGGATTGAGTTTTGTCCCTTTCTCTGGTAGCCATTTCTCTCTTTACCTCAGATATCCTGGGGTGAAGTTTTGGCCCTGGCTTCCCGACTTAGTATGTGCTAAGATATTCCATAGGCCATGGAGTGCCTTATGCATCAAAGGGGCAGCCAGCGGGGATCCCTGGGTGGCGCAGCGGTTTAGCGCCTGCCTTTGGCCCAGGGCGCCATCCTGGAGTCCCGGGATCGAGTCCCACGTCGGGCTCCCGGTGCATGGAGCCTGCTTCTCCCTCCTCCTGTGTCTCTGCCTCTCTCTCTCTCTCTCTATGATAAATAAATAAATCTTAAAAAACAACAAAAAAACAAAAAACAAAGGGGCAACCAGCGGTAGGAGGGCCAGGGGACTGGTGTGGACCGAGGTCCTGACTCTCAGAAGGTCCTCCTGCTGTGTGTAAGTTCTGCTATTCCATAAATGTTAAGTAAAGGAAATAGGCAATTTTGTAGATAGGAAAACCATTCTCAACTGCCAAAAAAATTTGCTTATAAAATTCCACGAATTTCAGATTGCAAGTCAGAAATTTTACACCCAAAATGAAATTGGCGAAAAGCCCAGAACTCGCCATTTTCACTTCAGATACTAAAATTCTCACGTGGATTTACTTAAAGAGTAACCAGGGTGTTAAAAATGTCCTTTAGGCTTAAGAGTTATTTACATATGATCCATTGGCATGATTGTTTACTTACCAAATGAATTCAGAGTTGGTTTTGTTATTTTGAAACTGTTCAGGAATCACATTTTTATTTATTTCTAGGACATTTTGTGATCAGAAAACATTGATGTTCTTACAAAGAAGATGTATATAATTGATGATCTGTTGGTATACTTTCACATCTTACATATTCTTTGTAAAAATCAAATGTTACAGTGTTTTCCTCTAACTGGATGCACTAGAACCTTATGTGATTTAATCAGTTGAATAAGAATCTTGGTTTAATCCTCTCCAATTCGATATAGTAATTTAATATTTGTTGTACTTCTATAGAGGGCTATAAACTGCCTAGGATAAGCTGACACATTGTTGTCAGTTCTCCATGCTCCAGAATATATGTATGCCCATCCATAACAACGATGATCCAATAACAAATACTATTGGTCCTCATTACTTGTGGATCCTGTGTTTGCTTGCAAATTCACCTGCTCACTAAAATTTATTTGCAGCCCCCAAATCTCTATTTGCAGTGTCTTTGTGGTCATTTGCAAACATTTGAGTCAGTGAGAGGGCACATTCCCTGTTGAAGTCAAACAAGGTGACACTCTGCCTTATTGTTTCAGTTCCCATATTAAAGACAAGTACCATTTTCACAGGTAGTCAATGCACTGTTTTTCACTGTTGATGATTTCGATGTTTAATAGGTCCCTAAATCTGAAGTATTGTCTGGGTTCCTAAACATGGGAAGGCTAAGATGGGCCTTACAGAGAAAAGACGTGTGTTAAGTAAGCTTTGTTCAGGCATGAGTTATATGGTTGTTGTCTGTGAGTTCAACAGTAATGAATTAACTGTATATATTTAATAAGGTGGCTTAAATATATGTAAAACACGGTTATTTATTGATTGGTTGGTGAAAATGACCAGAGACTCCTGGGAAACTAATTTGTATTTCTCTTAGGAATGAAGGCTCAGTATTCACTGATTCAGTGTTTAGGATAACTTTCTAGAAAATGACTACTGCAAATAACAAGAATCAACTGTATCTGGTTTCGAGTGATATATTTGCTTGGGCATCCCATACCCTTTTGCCTACTGATTTGATATATTTACTTAGATAAATCCAGTTATTCATTCAACACATTCTTATTAGGCATTACCTGTATGGAAAACTGTTTTGGGTATTGGTGATAAAATGGGGAGTAAAGATATCCACACTCTGTCTCACAGGCTAGAGGGAAAGACAGGTTACAAACATATAGGTCAATGTAAAATTACAAAAAAGTGATAGTGCTGATAAGACAAAGCACAGGGCATTAGGAGAACAGAGCTGTATATTTGTAGGACCTGTCATCATGTAGTGGTGTTAGGGCGTGTAGTTCAAGCTGAGACCTGAGGGAAGAGAAATAGTTAGGTAGACATGGTGTAGAAGTGTGAGTGAGACTTCTGGCAGAGGAAATGGCACATACATAGACTCTGTCGTAAGAGCAGGTGTGGCTCCTCTAGGGAACTGAGAGCCCCAGTGGCTGGAGATGGAGAGTAAGGAGGGCTTGGAGTGGGATATGGGGATATGGTGCCAGGGATAGGCAGGGAAGAGTCATATGGAAGCTTGCAAGATCATTGAAGATTGGTTTTTATCTAAACATCCTAGATAAGTCATTAAAAAGCATGGATATGGTCAGGTTTGTATTTTTAAGTGATTACTCTTGCTGCAGAGGAGAGAATAGATTGGGGGAGATGAGAAGCCAAGGAGGTTAGCTCTTATAGAAGTTTGTGCATCGCGTAATGGCAATGTGAGGTGGACAGGTGGGGGGGAAAGGCAGAAGACTAAGGGTTGTATGAACCATGGAGAAGACAACATTGCTGGTACCAAAAGCAGACTGATTGATATAGAATGACATCAGAGACAGGAGGCTAATGGTGGCCAACAGATGCTAGCTGTGTGAGTGCTGGCATAAGAACATGATGAGATGTGATGCTCCCCTGCTCCGTATGTAGAGATACTTGTGAGACTCAATCATAAAAATGAGATGTGGAGCTTCAAAGCTCAGCTTCCACATTTACATGTAATTTCCCTCCAGAATTGCTTTATTTGAGTAAAAAGATTTTTTTTGCTTTTGTTTTTTTCCCAAAGATTTTATTTATTTGTTCATAGAAACAGAGAGGGGCAGAGGCACAGGCAGAGGGAGAAGCAGGCTCCCTGCAGGGAGCCTGATGTGGGACTCGATCCAGGGTCCCCAGGATCACACCCCAGGCTGCAGGTGGCACTAAACCGCTGCGCCACCGGGGCTGCCCATTTTTTTTTGTTTTTGAGAACACATTTTGAAAATGCATACAGGGCTATATTAATACAACTCATCCACTGCCCCTGCTCATATTTTACAAAACAAACAAATACAGATAATAAAATGCAGTTTTGTAGAAGATTTACTGGCCATTATAAATTATTATGTGATTGGAAAGGATAATACTGATTTTATACCTTACTTGTCATGGCATCATTTTATAGTACTCTCTGATGTGTTTGTAAGGTACAAATTATATTGCTTTGTTTCTTGGAGATTTTTTGTTATGTCAAAAAAAATTTAAGGGCATTTTATGTTCTAAAAAAATGTTTTCCTAATTGATGAAAAGATGAAAAGAATTTATTCTTTAAAATCTGATTAATGGGTCTATGTTTACTTGAGATAAGCTCTACCTCAGGAAAGTATAAATAGCATTTTTTTGATACTATTTTTCCACCTATTCTGTACATTGAATGGATATGCAAGAAATGAATTTGCTTCTGCCCAAATATGCCTCTCCCTTTTGTGTTGCAAACATCTAGAGAGAGGTCTTCCATAGAGAAAGAGTTTGTGGCTGACAAGTTGGATAGATAAGTTTACCAAAGTGAAAATATTACTCAAGAACTGACATTGCCAGTTCCACCTTTTTTTCTCTTGTCAGCTTATTCATTCAGTTACAGGACTCCACAAGGCTCTGGAAATACAAACATGAAAGGAGCACAGTCTATGCTCTTTGGAGTCTGCTAGAAGAAATGATCATGTAAGTGAACCAAACCTGATAAATTATTGGTAAAGGTTATAAGCTGCTGTGAGAGCACAGGGGAAGAAGAAATATCAAGAAGGTTTTCCAGAGGAAGGGCCACTGAAGGCTTGAAGGAAGAGTTAGAATTGGCCAGACAGATGGGACAACGTATGTCAAAGCAGGTAGGCATTAAAAACATGGTGTATTTGGAGAATTGCAAATATTTGGAAGATGGTCATGAATGAGTGAAGAGAGACTTAATTTTTTAAATTTAAATTAATTAGATAATGGATAGTGTAGATAAGAAAATAATCCATTTGGATTTTTATAATCAATTTTGAAATCATATACGTATTGGGATGCAGATGAAATAATTACAGTGGTCTAAATTTCTTATGAATTGCTTTCAGGTTTTTGAGTAACCCAAAACATCCTCTATGAGCAGATCTATTCTCCTTTCTTCCTCTTTTCTTCTTTTCTTCTCTAGGTTCAAGCATAATAAAGATCAATATTTACCATCTTTTAGTTTTCAAGGTAAGACTCTGAGGTTTCATAGGTGGAAGGAGATCATGTTTAAACACCCTCCTAAATTAGATCAATGTCAATTCATTCTTGCAATCTAAGAATTAAAAGTTTCCCTCAATCATATTTTGTTGCTTTTTTAAAAAAATGAAAACTGATTCCAAATTCTCTCAGATATATTCTCTATTTCAGAACTATCTGCTAGTAGAAAATTATTCAAAGCCCCAAGATTTTTTAAATCAAGCTTTTAATAAAGAGCATGCAAACAGCTTATTTTAAACAGAATATTTCACAGGAAGCAATGCTAAGTATTAGCTAAACCATTTAATATAACCATTTAATCACCTACCCTGATTATAAAATTTTAAAGATCTTAAAATAGATTTCATGCAAAGCCTAAGTCTTCTCACATAAATGAAAACAACACTGTATTATCTCCAGGTTTATTATTCTAAAAGGTTTTAGGTTTTTCTTTCCAATTTGGATTCAGATCAAACCTAAATAAATGAAACATCTTTTTCCTCTTCTTGAAGCTGTCCTGACTCTGAAGGCCTTAGTTTCCTTGGTTGGAGCTGTTTCAACATCTTGAAATGAAACGACTAATTAAAGTGTTTTTGTGTTTGGCTCAGAGTCTTTCTTTTTCTCTGGCTGGAGTTCTGTCTTTGGTTGCAGCCAATGCAGCATGTTCACATTGCTAAATTTTGGTGGAAAATACCATTGGTTGGGTAACAACAACAAAAATGTGTATGAAGCATTCGACAATTGATTATCTACCTTTCTCTGCCTGAGAACAAGGAGGAGATGTGCCAAGAAGCCATCACTACTTTCTTATAACATCTTATCCATCAGGCCCCATGATAAAATATTTTCTTTATGTGGTTATCAACTTTATGTAGTACCTTCTGTCCTATGTTTATGAGTGCTTATTGATTTTAGAAAAAAAATAACTTATTTTATTAACTTTTTTCAAGAGCCTATATTGCCAGATTTTGAGGATATCATACACTTTGATATTATTTCTGTTTATCATTTGTCTGCCCTACTAGATTACAAGCTCTTTTCAGAGGACCAATGACTTTCTTGTTCCCTACTGAATCCCTCCTATGGGATACTGTGTCTGAACATGGTTATGTACTAAAGAAGTTGTTAACTGAATAAATGAATGGATGGGCTGAACAAATGCCCGTGTTCAAAAGAGAACATAGACAAATGGGGACAAAGAAGCAAACCAACAGAGGCATTCATAAAAAAAAAAAAAAAAAAAGCCTACAGAGCAAAAATGATGGAACAATTCCAATGTGTTTAGAATTGTTAGGGAATGTCAGAAAAAAAAATTTATAAAGGAGACAGTGTCTCAGTGGTAGCTTGAGGAGTAAATCAGAGCTCCCCAGCAGACATGGACATGGGCAAAGAGAGAGGGGAATACATGACAGCCCAGGGAAACTATAATGATAAGACATGCATACTTTATGACGATGTTCAATTTGAGATATTTGGGGGCCCAGAGGGGGAGATTCCCAGTGGGTTTGTAGCTCAAGATAAAGTCTCTTAATGTAAGCTCCTACATGACCATACGATATATGTATTTATTTATTTATCTCATTTTTCAAATATGGTTCTGGGAACCTGTGAACCCCAAATAAATAATAGACAATTTGTAGAGGATCAGATTTAGATTATGAAAGCCTCCTATGCACAATTGTGGAGAATGATTGATAACTGTACAGTTGAGAGACTATAGTGCAGTGTTTTACAAAGGTCTTTAAAATATGGTTGTCCATTTGAGAAGGATCATTTCATCCCTACACACACAGGAGGAATCATTACTTCCAACAATTTATTTTGTGTGGGTCATGCCAGGTCTTAGTACAGAAGATTTTCAGGGTGTTATTGTCCTCATTTTCTAAGAACTTAGAATATAATGTGTACTTTCCCATACTAAACATAAAAGGAGACAAATAAACAAAAAAAGAGCACTGGGAGCAGGTCTACTATAATGGGCTTCACAACGTTAAAGGAAAAGTGAATAGTGGAAGAAACTCAGATACTTTGAGTCTAATCCTGACTAATTAGCATAGAAAGTGCCATTACTTTGTGCATGTGGAGCAATGAGTAAAAGCATCATGGACTACTAGAATCTTAGGAATTTTCTGTCCAAGAAGATGACGTGGGGAGATATAGGCAGACAATGACTGAGTTTGGAAAAGTGAGGAGGTGGGAATTGGATGGCCGGCTGAGTGTTGAAGGAGGGCTAGAATGTATTTGTGACCAAAAGAAGTTAAGTCATCTAGGGTGCTGAGGGAGAAGTGTTTGAAGCACAAGGAAAGGATCTGGACATGGTCTTTCATGTGAAAGGCATTAGAAATAGTTAATAAAATCTCCTTTCTCCAAGAAAAGAACGTTGTAATGGTAAAAATGTTAGAGCTCTGCAGGTAAACTTTTGGGGTTATAAATCCATCTTTCTAATCACACCCTGACTTTGCGATGTCATTATTTTAAAATTGCTTTCTCAGGAAGGGTCTTTCTGCATGATAGAGTATGACAGTATCTACTTGGAAATTCCTTCCATGTGTATTGTGCTGAGTGGCTATATTTCTATTTCAACATAGGCATTTTGAGATCTCTTTATGTGGGAGGCTTGAAAGTTGGCCTCCTCTGATTATGCTTTAGCCAATGAATCCAGGAAGTGTGGCAACTAAGAGTCCTGTTCCAGTGACCTGTAGAATATGTGCTATGTTTGTCTTCTCCGCTGTGATAGTCATAAATTATGTGTGCTCTAAGCGCATACTAATCTTTATTTTAGAAGAAGGTTAAAGGGTGTCAGGAATGTATCTCTGTGCTTCAACTTAATAAGGAGAATGAAAAATCCCTAGAGAAGATGAAAAGAAAATAATTCAGGAAGCATGCTAAAAATAAAAATATATTCTAAAGAAGTACAAGAGAGGACCAGGAAAATCAATATTGGTGTTGAGAGGTACAGGAGTGAATGAATGTGACATTGGGAGAAAAAGCCAAGTTAAAAAATAACCACCATTATAGCATGACTTAAAACTCTGCTTGAAGAGGAAACGATGTGCTCTTTTTCTGGGAATATTTAGAAGAATTTCTAAGTATTAGCCAGTGAGCAAAATCCTGCTAGAACCTCAGGAGGAGGTGACCTACATTCCTTCTCTCTACACCCAAATACACACACGCGCGCACGCATACACACACACACACACACACACACACAGTGATGGATGACGGTTGATGACTCCATACCAAGAAATATGTAGGTCATAAGATGAGAATGTTTAAAAGCTGCCTGAAACCCAATGTCCCTCCTATTTTCAGCTACCCAGTTCATTTGCTTTCAGCATACCTCCCTGGGAATGCATGTTTCTGCAAAAAATGAACTTAAGATATATTTTTAGTGATTTGGAAGATCTGAATAAGAAGTTAAATGGACAAAAACGCATAGTATGTTATTTCTTTTTCCAAAGTCATAACTCTGAGAGAGAGAGAGAGAGAGAGAGAGAGAGAGAGAGAGGACATACTTGGATGATAGGATGTAAGTAAGAAAATAAAAGAATTTGGTCCTCTGGTATGTGTCTTATGATAAGAAAATGATAAGTAGCAGATTCTATTCTATGAGAACTGGGAAGAAAAAGTTGTTGAAGAAAGTGACTGAATCTCTTGAGAGCAAGGACCATATTTTATTCATCTATGCGTCTCCAGCATCTAGTACAGTGCTTTGCCTATAGTAGGGACTTAAAACTAAAAGGCTTTGATTTAAGAAGTAGAAAGAAAGTGCTAAGCAAATGAAACCATGAATCATAATTCTATAAATGAAAATAGGTAAGAGCAAAACCAAAAACATAACAAAGACAACAAACTGAAGTGCAAGAAGCATCCAGTTATGCTTATGAGAAAACAGCCAGGAAAACTGGTCATGAGCAGTAACTTGCTGAACTTGTACACATGGAAGTGCAGAACAATTAGGGATTCAAGCAAAAAGAGCTTGAAATGTTAATGCACGGAAGCAGAAATTATTTTAGAACTATCAGGATGTTTCAGTGAACCAAGATAATAGAAGAGCACACAGCCTTCCAAGGAAATACATTTGATATGAACGGGGGTATAAGTAGGGTAAATCAAGAACCAAGGATTAATTCAAATGAGTAATGAACATGTGCAGGAGATATCAAGATATGAAGATGACCAAGACATAATATTTGATACCAAAGACTTCACAATCACAAGTGAATATGAATACATAAGTATTTAACTAAGATAGGAAATACAGATAAGAACTATAACTGATATGCCCAAAAGGCCACATTGTCATCTCCTGGAGTTGCTCTAGCAAAGTCTCAAGAGTGGGGGGCTTAAGCAACAGACATTTATTGTCTCATAGCTCTGGAGGATGGAGTTCAAGATAAAGACGTGGGCAGCATTGGTTCTTTCCGGAGTCTGTGAGGGAGAACCTATTCCCTGCCTCTCTTCCAGCTTCTGGAAGTGTGCCGTCAATCTTCGGTGTCCTTTGGCTTATAGAAGCATCACTGATGTATACCTTCATTTTCCACATGGCAGTCTTCCTGTGAACATGTCTGTATCCAAATTCCTCCTTTTTGTAATGTTATCAGTCTGCTGGTTTAAGACCCACTCTAATGACCTCCTCCTCACTTGGTGATTTACAAAGACCTTGTTTCCAAATAAGGCCACATTCACAGGTACTTGGGGTTGGGTCAGCATTCTTTCTGGGAGACACAATTCAACTCATAATAGCTCATAAGAAAATTGGAATCACTGTGGCATATAGGACAACATGGCTAGCTTGGTGGAGGATAGTAATAATAGACTTTAAAAATTGCTTTAAGATACAAAAGTAGCATAAATGTGAGAAATAAAATGGTTGGAAATGGGGACATCTGCCTATTCAGTTAAGAAACTGAATTTTTAAACTACAACTTTATTTATCAAAGTCACTAACCATTTACTGACCATGTTCTACAGGCCAGATGCCATGTAAGTCACCAGAGATACAAAATTGATAAGCTAGTCACTCTCTCCAAAATATCTAATAAATGCTGAATTTTATTTTGGCTGAAAGAATGTCTCTCTCAGTATATAGAAAGAATGGTGCAATTGTGAGTGTGGATTCAACTACTATTACCTGGAAATAAGCAAAGAAGTTACTCCTCGGACGCCTGGGTGGCTCAGTGGTTGAGCAGCTGCCTTTGCCTCAGGGCATGGTCCTGAGGTCCTGGAATCAGGTCCCACATTGGGTTCTCTGCATGGATCCTGCTTCTCCTCCCTCTGCCTGTGTCTCTGCCTCTCTCTCTGTGTCTCTCATGAATAAATAAATAAAATCCTTTTTTTTTTTTTTTTTAAGAAGTTACTCCTGATTAAATGGGGAGTTAGGAAGAAGTTAGTAGAAAATGACATCATTGCAAGATGATTATGAGAGGAGGAGTGGCAGGTATAATCAGACACATCCCCACACTCTCAGAAAGCACATGTCCTAAAGCTCAGAGAAAAAAAGAGTTGCAGTTCTGCGAGAACAGTGAACCATAGAATGTTAGGAGTCTCATATTATGAGCTGCTCCAGGCTGGGTAAGGTGCCCCACAGAGTTGTCTGGCTCCCTGGCAACACTGAGATTTGACTTTCATATCCAGCACCCAGGGCATTATAGAACTTGAATCCATCCTAGTTTGAATTGTGAAATGTTACAACAATAGTATAGAAAACCCATGCATGCAAATGCAAAATCATTTCTTGACATAGTATCCTGAAAGTTTGAAAAAAATTTTAAGTTTTTTAAAAAAATAAAAAATGAACATTTAGTTCGTTTTTGGGTTTGCATTATCAGAAGCAATGCTGGCGTGAATCTGTTCTTATGTATAGGCTCAGGGTACTTGTCTGTCTGTTTCTGTTGGATATGTATGACCCTTTACTGTATCAAGTTTCACATTAAATTTCTCTCCCATGCTGCAGCCAGTGAGCCATGTGACATGAGCAGTCGGTGTCTCCCATTGCCTGCAGACTGTTCATAATACTTTTCGTGACTAGTCCCAGACTCAACACCCACATTTCATCTCTAGTCATACAGAGCAACATACAGAAATCAATTTTACAACTCTGCATGTGCTCTTACTATTCCCTATTTCCACCTGATTCAATCTTACTCACCTTTCAAGATTCCAGAAGCTTTTCTGAATTTCCAGCCTAGATAAAATGCCAATTCTGACTCCACAGCATCCTCACTAATTCTAACTTAGCAAAGGCATCAAAATGATCTCTTGATCGTCCCTCTGTGCCTCATGCCTCTGGCAGAGTAAAAGCTCCCTGAGGACAGGTGCATGATTTTTATCCTTGTAACCACATAGTACCAAGTGTATTGTGTAACATCAGGCTTAATATATGTTGGATTTTAATATTCATAACCATGTAAATAAGCTATCTGTGCTGAAGCATCATCATACACATTGCCAACCAATAGTTTGAGTGGTGAGACTTAACACTTTGGTACAGGGATAGGATGAGAGGTCAATATTCCTTCAGAACATTCTGTAAATGAGATACCTACGTGGAATCTACTGGAACTTTGTGGCCTCATGGAAATGCTCTATAAACACTTGCTGAAACTAAATGAAATCAATCATTTATTTATCCACTCATTCAAAAATCTTTCATTCAAAAATTGCAGTATCCCAGAGCTGGTTGCTGGAGGAACTAAAAGAGGGAAATTGAGGCGCATATGTAAATGAAGCATAACTATGTAATAGGAAGAGTGTTATAATAATTCTCTATCTAATGTGCTGTAAGGATGCATAGAAGGGAGAGTCAAACTCTGTCAGAAGGTGTAAGAGAAGGGGCATATGCATTGTTTGCCTGCTTTCTCTCAGCTGCATTTTCTGCTTCTCTGCCCTGCACTGTGATTCAGGGAGCAATATTTCTAAGGCCATCTTGTCTCCTGGATCCCAAAGAGGCCAGTGGAGGCACAGTGGAAAATTGAAGGGCAAGATGAAGGAACAAATCACCATCTCACTTCCCATTCTCTTGCTCTGAGGAGCATTTGCACCAGTAGCTGCTGCGTGTCCGGCATGGCTCCAGTCCTGCTGGGTAGGCTCACTGTTGTTCCAGCTTCCTCCAGGTAGCCCAGCTCCTTGGCTCTGCCAGCATCATCTTCTTCCTGTATACCCCTTGCCTTTCCTAGTCTCTAGGCTGCCCCCAGGTAGGCTTCTCTGCTTTTCTGCTTTTGCTGAAAATCCATATTCAATAGTAAAGTCATTGAAATACCTCAGTACTGTTTCCTGACTCAGCCGTGGCTGATTGAGAAGCTCCTGACAGAAGGGCAGATTTAAAAACTAGTGGTATGGGGCTGTTTTTAGAGATTTCCTTCCTTTTTATACTGGGTATTCTGTTATTGTCTTGCTTGGTGGCTGTGGGAAAAATTTTAATTTGCCCTGGACTCAAATTTCTTACTGAAAAAAAAAATCAGAAAAAATGTAATGTATTTAGGCATATTCATTTAATCACTCATTCAGCAAATTTTGTTGAAGCTCTACCCCCTGGAGGTGCATGCCAGCCTTAAGTATGTATCACTATCAGGACAGATGTGACCCTTGCTCTAGAAAGTACCATGGACCAGTGGGTTGAAAGATGCTTGAACCACAGTCACTTAGAAGATTCTAGCTTTGATCAGAGTGTCTTAATATTCACATTTCCTGGAGCACCTGAGTGACTCAGTCGGTTAAGCATCTGCCTTCGGCTCAGGTCATGATCTTGGGGTCCAGGGACTGAGCCCCCTGTAGGGCTTGCTGCTCAGCACAGAATCTGCTTTTTCCTCTCCCTCTGCCCCTCCCCCAGCTTGTGCAAGTTCTCTCCCTCTCTCCTTCTCTCTCTCAAATAAATAAAATCTTTTAAAAAATATTTTCATATTTCCTTTAAAGGTAAAGCATACACTACCTTTTCCAAATCAGCACAGTTGACCCTTGAACAATGAAGGGGAAAAGGTGTTGACCTTCTACACAGTTGAAAATCCGCATATAACTTTGGACTTCCCCAAAACTTAGCTACTAATAACCTACTGTTGATTGTCTTACCAATTACATGAAATGTCAATTAAGACATATTTTGTATGTTGTATGTGTTATATATACTGTATTTTTACAATAAAATGAGCAAGAGAAAAGAAAATGTTATTAAGAACATCATAAGGAAGAGAAAATACATTCTCTCACACAGTGCTGTACTATGTGCTGTACTAACACAGTGCTGTACTATGCTAATTGAAAAAAATCTGTGTGTAAGTAGACCTGCGCAGTTCAAACCCATGTTGTTCAAGGGTCAACTGTATTAGTAAATGACCATGTTATTGTTTGAGGATCACAGAGCATGTGGAAATCTCTCATTAAAACTAGATGGAGACCATGGATGATTTTAGCTCAAACATCTAAAAATGGAACTAAAGGAATTGTGAAATTTATAGTTTTAAATAACCTCAAAATGATTTGCTGTAACCTTCTTAATCAACAGACCTGCAATTAGGGAACACATGTGCCCTCTTTGTGACTCACTCTGAATGAAATATGTTTGGCAAGAATTTCTTTTCAGAAGCTGCTTTTGTTTAGGAATGCTTGCCATTCCTTTATATGCTAGGGTAAGGTCTTTCACATTTAAGAATGAATGATTATCTCAAAGGGATGAGGGATGAACTTAATCAACCCCTTATTCTGTAGGTGGGAGCATATCAAATTCATTGCATTTTGATCAGGAGAAATCTTATTTTTACATACTTTCCGAATATAAATTTTAATATCCTCCAGAAACACATTTCAGTGTCAAGAAGTTTTTTCATCTTATCTAATCTCCCAGCCTGTTCTTAGTAAAGATGAAGGACAATTGGCTACAGTCCTCTATATTATAGACTGAAACTATAACTATGTGTTTATTCACTCTTTCATCCAACAAGTTTTTAACTGAGCATCTACTATAAGAGCCAGGCCCTGGAATGAAATAGTGAGCAAAACTAGACATGGTGCCAGTCCTTTAATATTACTTTCATGGTCAAAGGATCTTTACTTTTCATTTACTTTCTTAGATCACTCTTTCCAACCCTTAATTCCTATTCACACTGTCCCATTGACATGCCATGTGGTTTTGAGTAAGCCACTAACACTCTGTAAAATCAGTTTTCTGAATCTGTAAAATGGGGGTGGTTATAGCACTTAGCACACAGAGCTACTCTGAGCCTTGAATGAGCTAATAGATACTCAATAGCTTTTCTGAGTCTCGGTTCATTTATTTTTAGAATGGAAAAGATATTACATTCTTCCCAGAATTGGGTTGAGTATTACGTGAACAAAGGTACAGTGTAGGTATTTAATAAATGTTATTTCCTTCCTACCTTTTTAAAAATTAGAACCACTAAAAGTTACAAGACATTCTGACTATGGTTGATTGCCCTCTAAGGTTGTCTATCGAACCTTGTGTGTGAACATAAAACAGAGAGCCCTATAAAATAAAACACAGATTTTGTGAAGCAGATAATCCATTTTCCTTCCTGACATTCTGATTCCCATTTTGTGTGCTCTTAGGGCAACTCTGATTATAGAACATTTTCAATTACCTAACCAATAGAAGGGAGAAATCGTGAAAATAATCTAATATGACAGATAACCCAAACCATGGATGGATGCAAAAATCATTAATATTCATTTATTTTGCTGATCCAATCCACGTTTATCAAAAATCTTTCAGGCAAAGCCTTATGTTGGGAGCTATTTGTTTCAGAGTAATTGTGGCAACAGATTTACCCTAGCAATTGATTAATTTGGACTTCTATTTAAATTGGTTTACATCCTTTAGACACAGAGTGACTGATGTGAGAAGATGGGGCAGCCCAGGGTGGAGTGGTAACAGAAGGGTCAGGCTTAGATTATAAATTCACTCCATCAATAGTCTGTATGTAATTTCATTTGTAAAATGATGAATTCCCAGAAAGAAAGAAATTTCCTTATTAATATACATTTTTAGCACTTCATGAGCAGTACTTTCAGGGTAAGAGAACCCGAGGACATTTTCATATGACTGAGCACTACCCTCTCTATGTAGGCTGCAGTCATGACCTTCAGTCAGGTACCTCCAATGGCCATGGACAGGGGACTGGGCACAGGATACAGATATTTATACAGAGTGAGCCTACAGGGAGCATCAGGTACTGGAAGGATGATTTGAAGACTTAACCAGATCACCCACTTCTTTATGTGATTGGAAAATGGAGGATGGCATGACCAGCCAACTCTGTGAAGGGAACACCAGCTGATAAACAACAATGCATCTCTTATGATTTCCTTAAACTGGCCCTAGAGATTTAAGATGGGAATATCTGTTTATTGGATTTTAATTTAGGTCTCGTCTCGTTTGCTGGTGCCCAAAGATGATTTGGGAAATGAAGGGCAACAAAGCCAGAGCTAGCTCATGAAATATGTTTTGGTCTCAACAGGAAAGCTTCTGAAGTCTGCGAGGTGTGTTTTCAGATGTCAGAGTGCTTTGGGGGTTGGTGTGATCTGGTTCCAATGAGTAAACTTAGGCTGCATTTGGCAGTATCCACTCAAGAGTGCACCATTCTCATTAAATGTTCTAGCAATTTGAAGTAGTGAGTTCCTGGTGGACAGAGTAAGAGGAGTGATCAGATTTGTAGTGTGAGGGAAGAACATTGAATAGGCACTTCTGCACCTGTAGTAGGGGCAGAGATGTAATTTACATTTTGGCATAATTATTGACAAAGTTAGGGATGAATGGATGAATTCGTTGATGTGGTATTTACACTCAGCTGAGAATTCAATGTAGAAAGCCTATAATTAGGATATTTGGAAACAAGTAGTTTTGAACATTTTTCTGTTTCACTAGTAAACTACATGAGGCAGAATAAAGGTGCCAGAAGCCCCATAAAGTGGACAGAAGATGAAGAAAATATTCGTATTTTTCTCTCATGCTAACTAATCACAATGTTCCTCTATTTTTTTCCAAAAATCATCACTGTATCAGGAAACACACATCTTTGTGATATGTCCTGAATCAAAATAGGATAAAATGAGATGAGGTTTTTACCTCCTTGTTCAAAAATCCTTTTTTAAAAAACTTTTTTTTTTTTTTTTGTACCAGGAAGAAATAAATATCTATGAAAGGAAAATGAAGAGGAGCTAAGAGTAGAATCTAATTGCCCACTTCAATCATTCCCACACAAAATGCCTGGCTAAAAGATGGGTAGACAGAGCAGCAGCCTTTTGGCAAAGATTTTAAATAAAAAGAAAGGGGAAAAATTGTTCCCATAAGAGTTCTGTGGAAAACTGGAGACAGCTGCTGCATTTCCTCCAGCCTTCTATCTCTTTCAACCAGACCCAAAGACAATCCAGCTTTTAGTTTAACTAATAATTTGCTGGTTTTGATGGTGGAGGAAAATGAGGATCACCTATACTGCTCTTTCAGTCAAGGAGCAAAGTTCCCAAAGAGGAGTGGAACTTGTATCATGGGAGAAAAATAACTACTTCCACAGAGACCAGAATGTGAATCTTTCCTAGTGTTTCCTTTTCAGTAGCTTTCACTTCCACATGGAGGCAATGTTGCAGAAAGCCCCATTATCAACCCATTTTAACCTCTAGCATCCATGTAAATTCAAACTCAGATCAATGCACCTATTTTCAAGTCACGTCCTAATCTCTCCAGCATTTCCAAACCCTCACTCAAACTGCTTAGCAAATTCTTCCCCTCCGTGAGGCCTTCCTTCATTAAAACATCCACATTATCTAAACTTTATCAATCTGAGGAAGAATCCTGGGACTGCATCTAGATCAGTCCCAAGCAGTTGAAAGTTCAAGAATGAGAGCCAAAGGGGCAAGAAAGCCAGAGGTCAATTTTTGAAAAGCATTAGAGTCACACCTGAATGCAATTTAAAGGCTGTAGTTAGTACTCAAGAATTTGGAATTGCAGAATTAAATCAGGAACCTACGTTTCATGCTGTTTAAGAGGAAAATGTCAGGGTATTGACCATTAAAGAGATGAGCTCCCCAGGGTCCATACTGGCTGGTTGCTGGCACACAGTTGTGGAGGGAGAGTATTAGAGTCCCACTAGCTTCTTGACTGCTTTGCGGTCATAATTAATGCCTCTTCTGTTTCCTTGTGTAAGCCTAACCAACCCAGGAGTTTCTGTTTTCTTAAGAAGGTCAAGCTGGCAAAGCTCAATTAGTGTCAGTATATAAATAAAAAGGAAATCCATTTTTTACCTGCCTCTGTTAAAGAACTTTCAAGGGGGAACCTATTCTACATCAGCTATTCCTCTTCTGTTTTCCCTAGGCCCTGCAGCTTTTCTCATCACAAACTCCACACTTCCCTTATTGCTCAGCTAGAGAGGGCTTTCTTCCCTCTGCTCCCCCTGCTGGAGCCCTTCATTATGTATACTCCCAAATACTCTTACCAGTTTCTTCTCAATCTCCTGTTCAGTTCCTCTCAACCCACTGTCCAGATTCTACATCAGAAAGATCTGGGACCTGGACTAGTCCAGCCTTATTTGCAGGCAGGAGGCTAGAAAAGAAGGCAGCAGTCAGTGCTCATTAGTAAGTCTTGGCTCTGGCTCAGCTTTTTGTCTTCTGCCTTCACCTGCATTGATCCTCTGCATTGAATTCTACTTTTCTGACCCCAGTAAAATAGTCTGTCCCGTCACTGTGACCTTTCCAGATTTCAACTTCTCTATGGAGTTAAGGTCTAAAATACTATTTTCTTATGGTGATGGAGGACAGAAGTCCAAAATGATTTTAGGAGTCTAAAACCAAGGAGCCAGGGGGGCTGGTTCCTGCCAGACACTCCAGGGAAGAATTGGGTTCTGGCTTCTTCCAGCTTCTCATAGCTGCCAACATTCCCTGGTTTGTGGCCACCTCACTCCAAACTCTGCTCTGTCACATTGCATTCTCTTCTGTACTCAAATATCTCTTTCTTACAAGGACACTTGTCATTACATTTAGAGAAGATCAGGACAAGCTCACCATCTCCAGATTCTTAATTTAATCATAGTTGCAAAGTCCTTTTTGCCATATAAGATAATCACAAATTCCAGGTATCTGTACATGGATGCCTTTGGGGACAGTTAATCAGCTCACCACAAGCCTCTGGGCCTCTCAGTTTTCTGGTCCTTCCCAGATGGGCCATTTGATTCTCTAGACACCACCAAGATACATTTGGCTTTTGGACTACAGATTTCTCACAGTGAATTCTGCAGCCATGTGAGCCACTCTTGGCTTTGAGGCATGTGTCTCTTCTATGAAGGGAAGAATCTGGTTGAATGACCCTTGAAATGACAGGGTTTGATATAATATTGGGTAGGGAATAGTAGCTGCTGATGTAGCTCTGATAGCTGAGACAAGCCAGCAATGAAAGGATCAGAACAGATGGAAGAAGGTGCTAGGACATGTTGAAAATTCAGGTGGTTTCTATTGGCACAGGACCAGATTAACAAGAGTAGTAGAAAGAGAAAGGGCAGCTCTGTGCACATATTTCTGCAGATACCAAAGTCTCTCTTTCCAATTTTGTCCTGAAGCCACCTTCTTTTGTTGCTGTTTTTCCATGGTGGTATCCAATCTGTCACACTAGCCTACTCGTTCTGTCTCTCTACGTCCCTGTGTCTATTCTTTTTCTATCTGATGAGTTATATCCATGCCTAGGCTCTGATTCCCCCACCTGGCCCATGAAACCCTAAATTCCTCATGTTCAGCACTCAAGCCTCCCTGGCAACCACATCAGCCATATTTTTCTTTTTGTTGGTCTTGCTGGTCTCTTTTCTGTTTCAGTGCAGATAATGAATCCCTATCATTTTCTCCATGGTCCCTTCTCTTCTACCTTTATCTCATGGCATGGTTGAGCTCCATATCTTGGGAGTTGGGAAAACTGTCTTGCCTACTTTTTCTTATGTCTCTTTCTTATGCTTCTCTTTCTTTTCAGTCATAGGATTTCATGGGTCACATTTTCTGGCTTGCCCACCTTCCACATCTCAGGGACTGACATAGCAGCCCCTAAGCCCAACAACCTTGGCTAAAATACCACTTTCTCCACTAGTTCTGTTGGCCAAATGGAGAGTCAATGTGGCCCAGCCTTCCAGCCTTAACAAATGCAAGACAGGGCATGAATGCTTTCGTTTATATGTCATAGGGAATGAGGACAGGAGTATATGACACAGAAGTTAAAATAATGTCAGGATATAGGAAGCACTGAGGAAACATTAGCAGCTGTCATTATCATCATTATTACTGGTTAGTTACCTTAGTTTTGCATTATATATCAGTTCTTCCTCACATTATTGATCAGTTGTATTTGTATATCAATTCTTTCTAGTTTGTCTATGTTGCCATCCTCTTTTTTGTAGCAAGTCTGTATTGGTGCAGACTACTTTTGAATATGAGTTCTGCAGTTCGGTGACTAATGTGTTGTGATTAGTGTCTTAGCACAGGACAAAGCCCCTAAGGACATTTATGAAGAATCACTCAAATATGATAATTCTTTAATAAGAAAGATTCTAAAGAAGAAAGAGATGATTGATGCCTCATACCACCTTCATCAAATGCTCTAATTGTTACTGTAATCCAGGGCCATTGGCATACAAGGACTGTAGAAGGGACATTTATTATGAGAGATGGGACTGAGTGTTCTGACTTGATTGGACTGCTTATTCTCTTAACCCAAACAAACTGCCAGGGGTAAAAAGATGGTTCATGTAAACAACTTGAATTTCAAAAGTGGTTTCTGTCTTCCTGATCTGATGTATAAGCTTATCACCTGGTTAGGTAAAAGAAGATCTGTTAAAGACTATGTCAGGTGACACTGTTCTTCAAGATTGAACTGAGCATTTTCCTGACCCAAATCTATGAGCAGACCTTCTGCTTCATCTGTATCCACTTCATACGAATGCACTGTATGCACTTCCAAAGAAATACACATCAATATCTGTAGGAGGGAGCCAGGCATCTCCAGAAAGAAGCCTGTCTGAGGGAAAAGAAGGATTCTGTCTACCTTGCTGACTCATGCATGGCATGATGCACAATATGGAGAACACATACAGTATGTGTCATTGAATAAATGAATGAGTGAATGAACTGACAGATCCAGGGACCATAGAGGATACATAATTTCTTTTCCATTGAATTGAGAACACAGTTCCTCCTTGTCTATCCTTTACTGGGGTAGGTCAGATTGAGTATTTCTACTGAGGATCCTTTCCCCAGAAGTCGGCCTTACTCCCTAAAGCTTCCTAAGAGTAGGGATAGAATAGGGAGTGTCACAACTGCTCCGTCCTCTCTCTCCAAGCTCCACAGGGGCTAATTTATTATATATTAACTCCAAAGTCTTTATTCCAATGCTTTTATTTTCTCCTTAATGTGCAAATTATAAAGATTGCTCAGAATATGAAAATTGGCCTTTTTTTCTTTTCCAGAAGGTTTCCATACAATCAACATGTCTTTGCAATGTTATTTAGAAATACATTTGAGGCATTAAAAAGTGAAAAGAACTAGCATTATTTCTTGCTCGTTTTCTGCAAAAAAATCCCTACCTCTTTTTATTTTTAATTTTAATTTTTAATTTTTAAGTAGGCTCCATGCCCAGCATGAAGTCCAACACAGGGCTTGAACTCACAACCCTGAGATTAAGACTTGAGCTGAGATCAGGCATCAGATGCTTAACTGACTGAACCACCTAGGAACCCCATACCAACCCATTTTTTAAATGTAAAAAAACCCCACATTTCTATATCATCCCCAAGAACAATTTTTAGATACACTTATCAGGTACAAAGTAGTACCTGGTAGTGCATATTTGTGGGGATTAGCTACCCAGAAACCATCTAGCTTTTCTACTTGGAGAAAATCCCATAGAAGCTGAAGGGAGGCAGAAATTAGTTTTTCCAGCTCCTTGGCTGTTAGAAGGTAAACAAGTGAACATTCCTGGTTCACCCAATGTCCCCACCAGGGTACTGAATTCAGAGTCTATAATGTAAATATGTGAGAATGACTCGAAATCTTGCTGTGGTGGTAGCTATGGGGCTCTGGGTTAAGTTGCAGGGTTCTGTGGTAGCAGCATCCTATACTCAGTGTTGCTCATGGTATCCATGCCTGTAATGATGATGCACAGTGAACAGCAGCAATGATAACAGCGTCCTGGCCACACTCCTTATAAGACATGATTGAGGCTGTGTTTCTGGCAGACTGGACTTTCATGGTTCTTGACTTCTTCATATTTGGTTTTAAAGCCTTCTCATTGGGGGACCTGGGTGGCTCAGTGGTTGATCCTCTGTCTTTGGCTCGGGTCATGATCCTGGGGTCCTGGGATTGCATACCACATAAGGCTCCTCACAGGGAGCCTGCTTTTCCCTCTGCCTATGTCTTTGCCTCTCTCTCTGTGTCTTTTATAAATAAATTGATAAAAATCTTTTAAAAAATAAAAGTAAATAAACTCTTCTCATTAATACTGAAGAAGATGGTCTTCCCAAAAGTGTTGGTGCAAATCAAATGACATTAATCAAATGGGAAAATATGATACCTGGCTCCTATGCTCTTAAAATTACAATAAACCTCTTTTGAAACAACCTTAATAATATACGTGAAAATGTAGATTTACAAACCTGATACATTAAATAGTATTTCTTTCCTCCTAAAAGTTTTCTGTAAGTTGTTAAACTTCCTTGTAGATTCTGAATAACATAAGGGATATGTAGACAATAAATTAAATAAATACAGCTATCATAACAGGCCACACAAGGACACATTTAGTTAAAAAATTACATAGGGTCACAATGGTGTTTTGAGAGGTATGTCAAAATTTGAGTTTTTAGGGAGGATGAACAGATCTGAATTGTGGAGCCTTAAAGCTTTTTGAAGCCCTTGATCTTCTCAGAGCAACTGCTTTCTAGGTCTTCCTTCTCATGCTGGATTCCTGGGTCTGAACCTCTCCAATTCAGTTGACAACACCATTCAGTTCTTAAAATGAAGCATTGTGCTATCTAAGGGTGGGGTAAAAGAACTGATGGTAGTGGAGTTTATAGTCAGTTTAAGAAGCATCACCTTTCTTGTTTTGCCTTCATACTGTTTGCATTTTGTTTCTCTTTGAAAAACATGTACTAGGGACCCCGGGGTGGCTCAGTGGTTTAGTGCCTGCCTTTGGCCCAGGGCGTGATCCTGGAGTCCAGGGATTGAGTCCTACATCAGGCTCCCTGCATGGAGCCTGCTTCTCCTTCTGCCTATGTCCCTGCCTCTCTCTCTCTCTCCCTCTCTCTCTGTCTTTCATGAATAAATAAATAAAATCTTTTTAAAAAATGTACTTGATGTTATTTCACTGCAATCAAGGAGCCAAAAATAGTTCTTAAATGGGCTTAGCATTTTTACTCCAGGTGTGGAGTTCTTGTTCTTTTCTGTCTTTGGGCCATGGTATAAGAATCCACCTGGTTGTTTAGATTTCGGCTGCAGTGTCAGGTGGTATGTATTCCTTCCCTGTATCCACTAGTCGATATCTTAATTTTTAAATTATCTTAGAGAGAGACTTTAAAAGGAAATCAATGGTGAAAATGAAGAAACATTACTCTAATAATTGATAACACTTCACTCTATTACATGGAAATTTGAAAGTATTATTAACAAGAGTTATAAATGAAAAGTATAATCTCTGTATTATTTGTGGTTTTTTTAAACCTTAGATGAGCCTAGATTTGAGGAAGGAAAAAGTAAAGTGAAAGTTACTAGGCTCTGACATTTACATTTCTCCCAGGCTGTATGTCTAAGAATGTATTCCTATTTAAAAATGTGTGCAAAAATGCATATACATGGCATAAATAGGCACATACTTCTATTTGAGGAATTTTACCTTGATAACTGTGCTCCTATATTTTAAAACTAATATCAACTTTTAAAAATATTGAGTTGGTTGTAATTTCATAAGCTTGAAAGGCACATTTGGCAATTCTGGAGTCTCCTTTTGTTGTGATTCTGGGTGATGAACTGATTCTTCTTTCATGCCTTCTAAGTGCTTTTTGCAAAATTTTGCTTTGGGTAAGTAGAAGTCATTGGGTGAGCACACTCTTTAATTACTCCCTGCTACCTATAAGCTCCCCCTCCTCCCAAATTCAAAGGAACAGAGGTTCTCCTATTTCCCAGTAGCTACACTGTGAATTCATGCCCTCCACTCACACAGAAACTTCCCTTCTTTTTCTTTAAACTCCCTTCTGTATTGACACCCCTTTTCTTGTGCCTGCCCCCCTTAACATAGTTTTCTATATACTCTGTTATCTCTCATATGAGAGCCAAAACACCAACATTTTATTAAACCCTAAATACCCTCTATGTCAGCTCTTTGAAGGACAAGCCCAGTCTTACTCTTTCCCATTTCACTCTGCTCCTGTGGTCTGACTGCAATCCAACCCATTAGAAGGCTCTGACACAGGACTCTTATTATCCACATTCATGAAAGTCAGCAGACCTGCCCCAGTTCATATCTTGCTAGCTCTCTCTGATATTTTATCCTAGTGGTCACAACTTCTAGTTAAAAATTCTCCTTCACTGGCTCCTCTGGCATTTCTCTTTTAAGGTTTTCATGCTTCCTCTCTGGCCTCTCCTTACCACTTTTATAGATTTATTGTTATTGGCCATGCTATCATGTTCTCCAGGCTTCTGTCCTTGAAACTGCCCTCTCCTCCTTGTTAAGCGTTTCCCACCAAAGCCCATGGTTTCATCTATGACTGATATTGATGATCCCCTATTGTTCACACATCTTTCTGCAGACCTCCAGACTCATATTTTCTGTAATGTGTGAGACATATCTGAGACTTAATTTATTATATTTTGCTTCAAATATATATTTGCTCCAAAATCTAATTTTTAAAGAAGATTTATTTATTTTAGAAAGAGAGAAAGAGAGAGAGAGAGCAAGAGAGCACATGAGTGGGAAGGGCAGAGGGAGAGAGAGAGAATCTCAAGCAAACTCCATGCTTGAGCCCCTGGTGGAGCTCAAGACTCTGAGATCACGACCTGAGCCTAAACCAAGTCTGACGCTTAACCTACTGTGCCACCCAAAGTGCCCCACTCCAAATCTAATTTGAATTCTTCCAGTGACCCTAGGAAGAAAATGAGGCACAGCTTAAAAAAACATCCTGGACATTTTCTTCCTTGACCCTGATTCCACCATGTTTCCCATCCATTACTGATTTCTATATTCTGCCTTAGGTCAGATTCTCTCTAAACCACCATCTCTTTTTTGACCATCATTATTTGCTTAGTCTTCACTTCAGGACCATATTCCTTCTCCTCTTGACCACTCTAACAGTTCCTTGTCAACTGGTTTCTGCCCTTCGTTTACTTCCTCTACTGCAATGCTCTTTACTGCAACCACAGCAGTGTGCTCTGAATTGCCATGCTGCTCATGTGATTCCGTCTTTGAAAAGCTGTGCTCCTATATTGAGAGGTATGTCAATGTCCTATATTGAGAGGTATGCTCTGAATGGCAGAGCACACCACAGCAGTGTGCTCTGAATTGCCATGCTGCTCATGTGATTCCGTCTTTGAAAAGCTGTAAAGGTTCTGTATCTTCCACAGAGCTTTCAGCTTAAAAACCCAATCCTTTGGTTTAATACACAAGGCCTTTGTGTTCGAGACTCCTCTCTTCTCCATACAACGCTGCCGAAGTATGTTTCTAGTAATACTGCAGGAGAGGGAGAAAGGGGTTCTATGTTCCCACCGCAGGCCTTTAAAATCTTAATGTGCACTCTCAGTCTACCAGAGGTGGATATGGTTTATAACTATACAGTGAGTGTTTCCCCAAGTTGTTTGGTCAAGGAATCTTTTTTTGCCAAGGATAATTTTCAGAGTTCTGATAGTCCACACAACCCAATTTGGAACATCATTTTTTGACCTATTTCCTGACACTTCCCCCTGTACACTGTAGTCCAGACAAATGGAGATTCTTGAGGTTCCCAGAAAGTACACTCTTTCTTACCTATGTACCTTACACCAGCATTCCTTTTGCCTAGAGTATCTATCCTTGACTCATTGATTTAATAAGCCCTTATTATTTTTCCTTTTCAGGATGAGTATCTCTGCCTCTAAGCATTCCTCCTTGCTTTTCTTTATCTCCTGGATCTGATTTTGAACTTCCTCCTTTGTGTGCCCACTAAACTCCGGTCATAGTATAAACGATGTATTCATATCTGACTCTTTAATAGCCAGACACATCCTATTTCACTTTGTGTCATGGGCATCTAACATATTGTCTGCCACAGAGATGTTCAATAACTCTTTAATGAATTCACAAATGAATGAATGTGTTTAGATTGGAGAGGAAAAGAATCTGTCCCAAGACATGGCATTCTGGTGGAAAGGTTTGTGATCAGGACAATGGCTAAAACCAGCTGTGCATTTCTCAGAAGGGGAGGAGTGGAATGTAAGGGGAGATGGTAAAGAAAGCTTGAGGAAACAACAAATGTTCTGCTGGAGGAGTGGAATTGGTACCTGGCTTCCCTGCTAATCTATAATAGACAATTTGGCAAAATCAGATTTTTTTTAAATCAGATTTTTAAATGACTTGTATCTGAGAATTAAATACCACATGTATTTGTTATAGAAAATTTGGAAGTCACAGAAAAGCACAAGGAAGAAAATATTATCTCATGACTTAAGAAAAAACAAAACAAAAGCCAAACTTTCTTCAGATCCAGGAGGAACATCCAGCTCAGGTCAACAAAATTGAATTATAGTGTAACATTATTTTGAAAGATGTTTTTCTTTATTTAATGATGAGCTATAATCATTTTTAAGGTCATTTATATTCTTACATAATGTGATTTTTAATAACTGCAGTGCATTCTATTGTATGATACCTCCAACTTTGATCATTAATTATTGTTGGATATTAGGCTGATTAAAATTTTTTGCTACTTTAAATAACATCATGATGAATGTACTTGTACTTAAGAAATTTCTGGGTCAAAGGGTTTGTACATTCTGATGATTTTTATTTGCAACTTGTCTTTTAGAAAGATGATACCAATTTGAACTTTAATCAACAGCATAGGAGAATGATAATTTTCACTCATTCTCATCAACTGGATTAAAAAAAATAATTCTGGGCTATTTGGGAGCTAAAAAATGGTATCTCCTTTAATTTCAATTTTTTGTTATTAATGATGTTACAAATGTATTAAGTTTTTGACCATTTGTATTTTTCCTTTATAAAATGTCCTTTCCCCATCTGTATTGACTATATTGATTTTACTGATGAAAATGTAATGAAATTTGATCCCTAAATTATCTTTTGAAACACATGTTATTGCTCCTAAAATGGTTAATGATAAATGATGATAAATACAGATGTTCTAAATCTAAAAATTTAGGTGTCAATAAATCCCTAAAACTAGAGAGCAGCCATTTAGGTCTTGATAGTTCTCAGGAGTGAAATTATAGAACTTTTGACCAATTAATTGCTTCTATCTCATCTTGTTCACAGAATATATTTTGAATCATGCCATATGCAATTGTTCTTAATTGTGTTTTGATCAGCACTCTCTCTGTATCTGAGTGAAAGACCATAGATTTTGGATTAAAAAAGAGCTGGGTTGGAATTCTTGCTCTACTTGCAATAGTTTTGTGAATTTGGAATTCAACTTCCCTGAACTTGTTTATTTTTTTATTATTATTTTTTTTAAGATTTAATTTATTTATTCATGAGAGACACATAGAGAGGGGCAGAGACACAGGCAGAGGGAGAAGCAGGCTTCCCACAAGGAGCCTCATGTGGGACTCGATCCCCAAACCCGGGATCACGCCCTGAGCCAAAGGCAGACTCTCAACCGCTGAGCCACCCAGTGTCCCTGTTTTATTTATTTTTTTTAACAGATTGGGTTAACAGTATCTTTTACATTGGATTAACGTTTAAGTGAGATATGATAGAAAAAGTCTAGGTCAAAACGTAGAACATAGTAGATGTGCTGTAATGAACCTAACAATCAGTAGGATTTCCTGATTGTTTACTATGTATGATCTGAACAACAACAACAACAACAAAATAATGCTTAAACCTTAGTAAAATTCTGCATTATCCACAGTGAGGGAAAGTCTGTCTTGCCAGCTTGGTTCCCAGCTCCAGTAATTCCGGAGGAGCAGCTGAATGGCAGACCAGGCTAGTTGAGTTTTGGTGAAAAATGTGCTGAAGGCAGATCTCCATGAGGCTGTCAGGTGACTGAGCCTCAAAATAAGCAGGCAAGACCTTCAGACTCCATAGCCTGTGCCCTTGCCAGATTTAATATATTTTAAATCAAACTTCTTGTATATTTCCTAGACTGAGTTCCCTTCCCAATAATCTAGTTTCTGTGAGGCAGCATCACTTTGGATTCATCTCTGTTTACACCCTCTTATCATCTTGTTGGGCTTTCTGAAATGTTTTGTTAGAATCTCCCTTTTCCTATTCCCATTTATGCTGCCTAGTTGAGGTCTTCATCAATTTTGATTTGGGCAGTCACAGCTGCCTGCAGGTGGGTGGCTTTGTCTTTAATGTCTCCCAGCTGCCTCCCCTCCATGATGTGCTTCCTCATCATCTACCTCAAATCCAAGTTCTCTTGTTCTCTTGAAGTCCTGTCATTTGTTATCAGACTCAGGTCCTTGGACCCAGCAACAGTAGAAATGAATCTAGATCCAGTATTTAAAAGCACAGGCAAGACTTACTGAGGCAACAGCTACAGCTGAATGGACACACAGTCATCACAAAGGTATCAGACTGACTCCCCGAACAACAGCCAGTGAAAGTTTTAAAGGAGCCCAGGTGGGAAAGGAGCCACGTTTAAGCATGTAGGAGCAGGGACATACCAGAAGTTAGGTGCATAGCTACAGTTTACACGACATGCTGCTTCATATGTCCTATGTGTTTCATTTGCATGTTAGGTCTCCACTTCTGGGCAGGTATTTAAATAATGAGGGAAAGTCAGTAAAAGTCAAATTTGGTGGCCATCTTGTCTTAGACTAGTTCGAAGAGTCTAGCCTTGCATCTTGGCTGGTGCTTTGCTCTGTAAGAAAAAGCAGTAGCAGCCAACAGGTCGTTCTGCAAGAAAAGTGATAACAGCCACCAGGAAATGTCCTGGGTATGCAGGGGCTTGTTCCCAAGATCCCTGACTGTCTCAGTTTGGCCTCAATATTTATATATTCAGTCATACTTTCTCATAGGATCCAGTGTGCCTTTTTTGTCCTACAGAACAAAAATCATGCTTATTTTTGATGCCCCTGATGCTCTTCCTTCTGCTCAGAGCCACCTATCAAAATTCTGGCCACCTCTCAAGGTATAGCTCAAAGTCTTTCTTCATGAAACTTTCTCAGATTTGTGTCTTACTTTTCTGAATTTCTGTTCCCAGATAATTACGATATTTAGGGTTAATGGTTTCATGAGTGTTTGTTTTCTTTCTGTGGCTCTGCTGTGGAAACTCTGGAGGTAATGTTCATCTATACACATCTGTAGCTTTCCCGGTGCCTGGTCCAGGTCTGGCCCACATACTTCCTATCAATGACTTGTGAATAGGATGTGATTGCAATAGGTCAGCCACAGGGTAGCCATGGATGTCAGGACCATTTCTGCCTCTAAACCTTCATTTACTGTGGGATTGCTTTCTCCCTCCAGCACTTCCTGAACAGTCCTTTTTGATCTGATGGTTTTTCGTTCCATTCACAGCTCTTTCTCTTTTTTTCTCCTGAAGATTTTTTCCAGTGTATATTGACCTCTGGTCTTCCTGCTTTGCACAGCACAAATGGTCAGCTCTATCCTTTTTGACACTTAACCATATGCCATTGGTTATAGCTACTACATCAGTGATTCCTGTTTGGTGAGCCATGAGAATTTTCTGCTTTGAGAAGCCTGGAGCCTGTTTTCAGGCTGAGGTGGCTCCTTATGTTTCCCTTCTTTCACTCCTAGACCTTAGGGAGAACTTATCCTTTCATCTTTGCAATAACCTCTACCTACTTTAGTTTTTGGATTCTTCTACTACTAAGACTTACTGAAGAGTCAGCCCCTCATATCATGCAAATAAGCACATAGTTCCTTTAAATTTTTAGGGTTCAGCTAATAACTAAAGGGAATACGAAGTTGAGGGGGAAAATATAGGGGATGCTACATAGATATACAAAATAAGCTACACAAATATAAGAAATAATACCATTATTATAATATTTTATTTATCATTTCTGATAGTTTTTACCAGCTGGGGCCCAGAAAGCCTATTTGTTTCTAGCATTTCCCTTGTAATTGAATAATTTAGTTACTCGCACAAGTTTGCTATGTATCAGGCACTGGGACAGGAGCTTGGGATGGAAAATGGATAAGACACAATACCTGCCATTAACCTATAAATATGCTCAAATCCTTGCATTGGAAAATGTACCAAATGCTCCTTAAACTTCCTCATTTCTTTTTTTTTTTTAAATTCCTCATTTCTTTAGAACCTCCCACTTAGGTCCTAAAGTCCCATTTTTCCTTGGAGCTCTTTAGACCTTAAAGTATGGATTATAGAGGGAAAAATAGACTCTAACTAGTGTTTTATGGCTGCAACTTCATCATAACCATAAAATGATGGAACTGGTATTTTTGATAATAATAACGGAAGCTACACATGGATATGAAAGTTATCATTCTGAGTAATTCTCCTGGGAGTCTACATATCTATTTCAATGATGTTGCTCTTGCTAAAAACTTTTTAGCATCTTTTTAGATACTGTTTTCAAACCAATTTGATCACCATTTAGGTACATTTAGCTGCACTTAATTTTGTATCCTAAATAGTAGACTATAGCTTAATTATAAAACTTATTTTTTGGATTCAGCTTGGAATAACTTTTGGCCATTTCCAAAAAATATACATACGTATCCCCAGATGGTAAATATTTGACACTTTGGGGTAGATATCTCACAAAATGTGTTTCTGGTCCTAAAAACAGATGCTCACTTGGAACCCTCAGTAAGTTATGAGCAAGGAGAAAATGTTTAAAATTTGTGTAAAGCTTCTCAAAGGGGCCATTTTGACTGACAATCACATGCTAGATTGGGTTACTGGAAACAGACTGAGATGTAAAGTTGCTTGCAGAGTGTATAGTGTGTAGTGCTCTTGGGAGATACACTGTAAAGAAGTGAGAAAAATAGGATTGGGTAGAGGGGAGAAACTGACCCTCAGTGCAATTGTTGCATGGATATAAGGATTTAGGATTCTAAAAGACCATAAAACATTACTCTATTCCAATAAATCATACGCCCTAAATATGACTCAAATTGTACAAGAGACCAAGACACTTTAGTAGAGAATGCTGCTCCATGAATACATATAAACTGATCTGCTATTAAGCTTCTCATCTGATATATGGAGATCTACTAATATAGATTGAATTATGCCATCTAATAAAATGGCCAACAAGGGGCATCCAGTTAGGGAATCCCAATGCAATTTAAATTTCTTAAATAGATTGCAATTTTATTATAATTATAGAAATTATTTCTTAATTTCTCTACTTAATTTAAGTTGGTCCAATTTCATTGTTTGAAATATATTTTGATTAACATTGAATCTACACTAGCAGGTTTATGTGGAGAAAAGAGAAAGGAATCTATGCTAATCAATTCAATTGGGCTCAATCGATGCCCAGAATAAGGGGCAGCTGAACTCCTGCCTTAACGTTGACATTTCAATGAAATCCTCAGACTGACTGAAGTTTGTTACTTCTCTGTACAAATAATAGCTAAATGAATCAATGAATAAATAAATAAGTATTCTATTTTACTAGTTCCAATTTACTCTCCAACAAGAAAGAGCACCATGGAAAGTCAGCCTGTACCTTTAGGTTGTATAGGATGCTCTATGAGGACTGGTCTGGCTAAATGAGCATAGAGGAGCCTTTGTCCCTAAATCTCATACATCAGGGAGCTGTTTTGATTGCAAGCCCTTCCACCATTTCCTACAAATTCTTTATCACGTCCCCCTCCAGCTAAGTCCCCTGTGCTTCCACATACATGCAACTACCTCTCTCACAGCATTTAGGCATCTGTGTGTCCATTTATCTCTCCACTAAATTCTAAGCTATTCAATGGAAGCAACACCCAACTACCCTAGTCAGATGATAAGGATTTTAATATTTCACTTTATAAATGAGAATGAAACACTAGAAGTTGCTCAAAGTCTCACACCTCCTCAGAGATGGAGCTAAGGTTCAGATTTAGAACATTGTAACTCTCCTTATCCTTGTCTGTGGAGGGCTGCGTCCTAATCATATCTCTATCTCCAATATGAACAGAATACCTGACACATAAAAGGACCTATAACAGATAACTTTCAGCTGTTCAAGTAATTGAGATATCCTTGTAATAGACTCAGCCACCTCAAGGAATATAATTGACTATAAACTACACAAGATATCTTCTCCAACTGAAGCTATATGCCACACAGCCATGCCAGTATATCCTCTGGCCCTGTTGTTCTACCTTCTGAGACACAGGCACTATTACTGACTGTCAAGAGGTATCTTTCCAACCTGTAACAGGATCACTTCTTTTTCCCTAGAAGTCTCAATGGAAAGACCTCTTTTGGGAGAAGGGACAGGAAAAACTTTATTCATCTGGTAGGTACCAGAATTCTAGTTGACCTTTTAAGTCATTGATTTACCTTTTCTCCTGTCCCAGTTCCCCATGCGGACTATCACCAATGACAATCATGCTAAGAATAATCCCTGGCACATTGCTGGAAGAGCACATGGATAGGGAATATTAACATTAATTCTCTGGTGTAGATTTTACTATCAGAGCTACTGATCTCTGCTAATGGGTGGATAGGCTGATGGGGCTGGGTCCAAGATGAAGAGAAACACAAAAATGAAGAAAAGCACTTGTTCTGAGGGACAAGTCCTTACCCAAACTATTGGTACCCTCAAGGACTCCCAAATTCACCTGCTCTTATCGGGGTCACTGAAGATCTAGAAAGCAATCTTTGAAAGCTTGAGAGGACTCACCTGCATAGAGTAGTCCCCTGGTCCACCAAGTTGTAGTGTTCCAAGATAGAGCAGCTAACTTGATTTCCCATTGGAACAAAGCTCACTAGGCTGCAGATCACGTTGGTGCACTGGTTGTTCTGTTAGTCTCCTAAAGGGCATGTTGAACTTAATTTAGTTTTCTATTTCATTATCATTGCATTTTCTGCTGCTTAGGGAGCAGGACTTTGTGATAGCTTCCTGATTGACTCTTCCTGATTGGCCGATGGAAATCTTTTGGTATCTGTTGTTTTTTTTTTTTTTTTTTTTTTTTTTGGTACTCTGCCACATAATCTTGCACAACCCCAGTCCTTTCCAGAGTTATTATGCCACCCCATTTACACTGGTCCACACTGTGTCTGTCACAATCTGGATTCTGTGCCTAATCTTTTGGAATGTGGAGGAGGACAAGGGTTGAGCTGAGATAAAGGATATATTGCAAACACATAGGAGTTAGCATATAGCACTTTTGAATGACCTTTCAGGACTTTTTAATATTTCTTGCCTTTTAAGTTGAAGGAAACACCCTGATGTGTAAGAGCATATACTGACACTGATTTACAAATATTTTCTACATTATGGTACAAAAATAGGGCATAACAAGGAGCACTCAATATAGGAAGAAAATGCATATTTATCTTTTTGTTGTTGTTGTTGTTGTTTTTGTTTTATTTATGATAGTCACAGAGAGAGAGAAAGGCAGAGACACAGGCAGAGGGAGAAGCAGGCTCCATGCACTGGGAGCCCGACGTGGGATTCGATCCCGGGTCTCCAGGATCACGCCCTGGGCCAAAGGCAGGCGCCAAACCACTGCGCCACCCAGGGATCCCGAAAATGCATATTTATCTTGAAGAGAACAATGTAAACCAGAACAAAAATCAACAAAGAACCTAGATTTGTTTTCAATGGCTGCTGTCACAAATTGTCACAAACTTAGTGACTTAAAACAACAGAGATTTCTTATTGGACTTTTCTGGGAGCCAGAATTCTGAAATAGGACTTACAGAGCTAGCATCAAGGTTTTGGCAGAGCCTTGTTCCTTCTAGAGGCTTTGTGGGAGGGTCCATTCCTTGCCTTTCTTAGCTTTAAGAGGTAGCCCATATTCGTTGGCTCATGGCCACATCTGTTCTACCTGTGCTTCCATCATCACATCTCCTTCTCTATTTCTACCCCTCCAGTTACCCTTGTGATTACACTGGGCTCACCCAGTTAATCCAAGGTACTTTCTCTACTTTAAGATCTTACTTAAGTACATCTGCAAAGTCTGTTTTGCCATGTACACTTACAGGTTCTGGGAATTAGGACACTTTAGGGGTTCATTTTTTTTCTGCCTATTGCAAATACCATTGCTTCTGGTGTTGAAAAAAGGACTTATTTGAGTTGATAAGAAATATGACCCTGGGCATTACAGAAGACAGAATGGAGGTCCTTAGTAAGGCACTCAGTCATTTCAGCCTGCTTCCCTGTCTTCTGCTAATCACCTATTGTTGATCTGCTTCAGCTACCAACCATACATTGCCATTATGTTCATACACTTGCTTGCATATTTTTCCTTCTTTCCTTACCTATGGAAAATACTTAAGCACTTACACTTGTACTATGCATGTGTCTACACAAGAACATACAAACCCAACAAAGACATCATTATAGGGGCAAAAGTGAACTCTTCAGAAGTGCTTTCCTGGCAGCAACTGTGGTAGCTGAATGTTCATCCAGCTTGGGATTATTGTTTAGGTAGGAAATAGCCATCTTGCATCCTCAGGATCTCTCTGAGAACATCATTAAATTAGGTTCAAATTTCTGGAATTTTCTGACTATTTTGTGCTACAGTGATTCTTCCATGTTTGGAATATCTACATCTTGTCTGCCTCCACTTTTTATTTCATGGCTCCAGGCAGAGTAGGAGCTGGCTAAAATCTCAATAATTTGCTTTTAATATAACATAGTTTAAAGCTCTAGTTACATTGATGCTACAAAAATTAAAAATCAATGCACACACATATATATGTGAGAATGTTCTATTAATTAAGTAGTAATGGTATATTTCAATAAGACTGAATGATTCATAGGAATTATTAGGAAGGAGCACGAATGTGAATCTTTCATCTTTTTAAAAGTTCTTTATGTTTTTTCTTTAAGGGAAAACCGAGTTTGCTTTTGCTAAGTAGTCTTTAATTTCCCTTTTATTTTAGGGTCTACAGGATGTATGTAATTTACAGTTTTCAAGATATCCATTGTTTATTTTTTATGAAAGTGATGATATAGAGTTACATTGATTGTAACAGTTTAATTGATGATATAAAGTTAATCACTTTTTTGTTTCAGCAACTAAACCATTAATTTCTAAAGTGGATACTCATTCATAACCATAGTGTTAGGTTATTTTTTTGTTTTAGGTTATTAAAATGAAATTATTCACAAAATTAGTTTCCAAAAGACTAAATATTAATTTCACATTTTCTCAATCATTTAAGTTCTTTGGAACGTTTGTGGTAAAGAGTAGTACAAAATGGAACACATACAATCTTGCAAATTCTCTATTATTCAAGAGTCTTTCCTAAAGCAGAGGCTTCAGACAATTAATGACTTCATGATCAATTGTTTGGGCTATTCTTTGGTTTTCCCATTTACAAAGCTAAAAACACTGATTTTGTTTGTTTATTTTTTAGAATAATAATTTGGGCAGGCTCTTGAGGAGAATACTGCAATAATAGTCCGTGATTCCAACATGCTTTAGGAAAATGGAAGACTGAGAAATAGATTTACTATGTTCACCAACAGTTTCACTGAAACCTGAGAGACAGTCCTGGAGTGTGGTTTAGCATCGAAGATGATTCACTGCAGATCATTTAGAATGCTCTGTGGTTTGTGCTCTGATGGAGGTAAAAACCGAGTGTTAAGAGAGCATAGAGGCAGAACTGCCTCATTTTGTTTGCGACAGCTAAGGAAAGCTTCACAGAAGTGGTCTTTGAAATGTCTTTGGGGCTTTGTGCTTTTCCAGATAGGGATATTACTGCAGGAGGGCACTATGGATTGGCCAGCCAGCCAGGGGGGAGAGATGGGACATTTTTTTCTCATCTGATCATAAAACTGCTACAGGCATGATAAAGAAGTGATACAAGACTTTAAATATATAGACATATTTTGAGAGTCTCATACTTCTAAAAGTGGAGAAGCTGATAAGCTTTTGCCTAGTTTTGCTGGTAGGTTCGTCATTTATAGGTAGTAATGAAAGAAAAATGTTAGTGAAATAGCTTGCCCAATTTAAAAAGTTTTCTGACTTTGCAGAAGAAATTTATCAGATGATTTGATGACTACAGCTTTGCTCAGTGATAAACCACAGACTTGAGTGTCATCTCTTTTGATTCAAATCCAAGGTATGCCATTTACCAGCTGAATTACTTTGAACGAGTTACTTAATTTCTTTGGGTCGCAAAATTTTTATTCATGTAATAAGGAAAATATTAATTCATAACACATAGAGTTGCTGTCAAGTTTACAGAAGAGAATCTTATAAAATGCTTGGCACAAAGTAGGCACTCAAACATTTGTTGGTGTTATTATGATTAATAATAACTTTAGAAAGCTGTCAATGAACAAAGCCTGCATTGACCCGTCTTGCTATGCTGTATTCCTCATGGACCTTACCTTATTTTACAACCTAGATGTCTGGCATAAAAAGGGAAAAAGCACTTGTTCTGAGGGACAAGTGCTGAGGAAACTGTCTTTGAGGAGTTGGAATCAATTATGTGTTAACAAGACCAACATGTATCTGGAAATTTAACCCTTCTGCCATTAATTAATCTGGGAACTCTGGTAATAAAATTTAAGATTTTTCATCTTTTAAAACTAGCTGTGGATTGCATCTAAATTTACACTAAGTAGGCTATCAAAATCTTCTGCTTTTATTACAAAAGACTTGTGTAGTGGAGAGAGACAGTTTAAATGCATAAGGAATGAGGTAGAATAATGATTCGGTGCATATATTCTGATAATTACTACTTCCTTTCCCTTGGCTTCCCTGCGATAAATGTGCTGTCTTTTTAAACTTCATTAACAAAAGATTACAAATTTTAATAGGGTACAATAATTTTACCTTAATTTTAGAGCAATACATTCCAGGTATCTGATCTTCCTGAGTTATTTTCCCTGAAATAGCCTCATGATTCAAAAAAATTCTTTAAGAGCTGAAGTACTGTATGGTGTTAGTACCAAATGCATTAATATTTTAATTCTCATGATAGAGATCATTAGAGATCATTAAACCTTTAATATTGAAGTGAAACAACAGAAAATTGTGTTCTGCAAAAAAAAAATTATTTTGACCAACTTTAAACATTTTAATAGGAATTAAGATTTTCTTAGCCTTGTGTGTGCCTTAGTGGATAACACACTAAGAAAATCTAGCAACCAGTTCTTAGCCAGATCTAAATGCCTAAATTGACTGGGCTGTAATTCAAGAAAATATTTGAACCATTTTAACGTTTTATGAAAATCACATCAACAATGAATAGGTTTCAATACTGAAAATGGCAGTTATCCAATTGAGAGACCACCATGGACAAAATCCTGGCCTTTCATTCACTGGTCTGGCACCTAACCTTTGTAACATTGATTTTTTTTTTTTCCTTTACCGATCGTGTTTCATATCAGTGATGTTTTTAAACCTCTGAATTTGAGGAATGATAATCTACTGAAGCAATTAAGTAAACAGATTATATGTTTATGCAAAATCCATTTCCAAAGTTCAAGAAAGAGCCATAAAAACTTTTCCTGGAACAGTCTTGGGTTTAGAAGGAACTTTTTTTTTTTTATTTTATTCATTTATTCATGAGTGACAGAGAGAGAGAGAGAGAGAGAGAAAGAAAGAGGCAGAGACACAGGCAGAAGGAGAAGCAGGCTCCATACAGGGATCCTGTCGTGGGACTCGATCCCAGGACTCAGGATCACTCCCTGGGCCAAAGGCAGGTGCTAAACCACTGAGCCACCTGGGCTGCCCCAGAAGGAACTTCTAGGTAGGAAACAGAAATTTTCCCCCCAAAAGAAATTGTCCTTTAAAACTGTCAAGAATAAACAAACAACAACAATTATTCTCTGATTCTCACCTCTCCAAACACTGATAGTTTTCCAGATTGGTCCTGTGGGATACAAGAAGCCTCTGCATTTTCTCTAAGTAAGAATTTTTGGATTTAACTTCATACTTGTGATTTTTTTCTTGTCTCATCATGTTATCAATTACACCCTGAGGCATTTTTCAGATTCTGTTTAATTGATTTCCACAGTGTTCTGTAGAGACTGTCACTAGTCATCAATTCCTTCAGTTTAATTTAATTTTTTATTTATTTATTTTTTGCAAGGAGAGATGAGTAGGACAGGACACCATTTTAACATATTTCATTGTGACTCTTTCATTCAATATTACTTTGTATCCAGCTGATCCAAGAGTTGAAGTTGTGATATTTCTGGCTTTTTTCCTATATATAGCACTAGCTATATCCAATATACTAGCTCAGAGAAAGGGCACAATAAAGATAATTAAAAAAAAAAAAAAAGAATGGTTGATCAAGTTACTTCAGTCCACTCATTTATTGGCCTTCAGGGATTTTACATATAGAGAAATTATGCAGAAATTGCTTTAGAATAATCCTGCCAGAGTCAGAAACTGCCTTGTTCTCCACTTACTTTCCTCCCACCCAGCCTGGTGAGCCTTTTGTCTCCTGTGACTTCAAGGGCATCCATTCTTTGAAACCATTTCCTACCTGTGTCAGGAGGCATAATATGGATGGAACTCCAGTGTATCTTATTGGAAAGGGCAAGAGATTTGCAGTTAGGTAAGTAGGAATTTCCTTGATTTTCTCATGGTTAAAATGAGTGTTCAGGAAGAAAAATTTTTTCTACCCTCTTAGTTCTGTACCTAGGAACTGCAAATTAAATAAGAAAGGATGGATCAGTAGGAGGAAAGGAACATACTTCTTATAATTTTTTCATGCACAGGAGTTACAGAAAAGAAATGAAACACAAAGAAGTGATTAGATTCAAATGCTTACATACCCTTTTAACAAAAGGAGGATTTGGGCCGTATGAGACAATAAGTTGTGGAGAATAACTAGGAGATATATTGGAGAAACTAATGGAAGATAAAAATTATTTTAATGAGGTCCATATATGCAAACTTTCTTGGTGTCAACTCCCCCTCTTCATTGATAAACATGGCTCCCCTCTACCTGGAATGGGAGTTGGGGAAAGGAAGCAGGGGGTTGGAGAGGGAGGCACTTTGTTCAAAGTGAAATTTATGCCCTGAACTTAGGCAGACAAGGGGAGAGCAGAGAATTCTTTTCCTATTAATTCTCAATTGCCTTCAGTTCAAAATAATCCTTATGCCAAAATGGCATATTTTGGGTTGGCAAATCCCCACATCTTTTCACTCTTGGCCCAGAGATCTTTTTCCCAAAGTCCTTGTCTAGGTCCCTCATTTCCATTATCTGATTTCCCAGATAGAATCTTGCCCTTCCTACCCTACTTATATCCATAATTAAGCTTGACTTTCTCTTTCTTATGTAGCTTTTCATGGCCTTGATATATGGTCTTAGATCACTTTTGACCAACTGGACTCTTAGGCCTAAGTCAAGGATTAGCTTACTTCTCCAATGGTTGTTCAATGTAAATTACAAAGTCAAGGTCCCAGGGATGCATCTTGTAAAGCATCTTCATTTAAGATGATACTATCACCTGCTGAGAACTTCTCAGTGAATACGAATTAGCAAGGATGAAATCTCTTCTGTATTTTATTCTTCATGTTGAGATACTTTTAAAAATTATGTGA
Source organism: Vulpes vulpes (assembly GCF_048418805.1). Lineage (NCBI taxonomy): Eukaryota > Metazoa > Chordata > Mammalia > Carnivora > Canidae > Vulpes > Vulpes vulpes. The sequence goes on along the minus strand of NC_132788.1, from coordinate 46,724,160 downwards.
CACATAATGTGTCATCAGTTTTTATCACCAGTTTGGCTTTTTCTTTCTATCAAATAGCTTTCAACTCATGAAATCCTGTTCAATTTCCTCTTATTTCTTCATAATTAGTTATGACTAAGTCCTCTCAAATTTTCTTCCAAATATTTCTTGCTTTAGGCATTCTTCTAAATTGACCTGAATATACTATTTTTGCATTTTGCTATTCTCTACCAATACTTCCGATGGCTCTTTATGTTCAAAGAGATAATAGCAAAGTTGTTATTTTAGCATTTAAAATATTTTGCCACTTAAATCCTTCTTCTGTCTACCTCTATCCTTATTATACACTATGCTTTCAAAAGAATTCTTTAATAAGGACTGACCAGGCTTCTTTTTTTCTTTTTTAAGAGAGAGAGTGCGATTGGGGGAGGGGCAGGGGAGCGAGACTCTTAGGCAGTCTCCACACCCACTGTGGAGCCTGATGTGGAACTCAATCTCATGACCATGAGATCATGACGTGAGTGGAAACCAAGAGCTGGACACTTAACAAACTGAGCCACCCTGATCAGGCTTCTTTAGCTACAGTTCATAAAAACCCTACATGGCATGCAGCCTTTGCATCTCACGGTATTCCTGGCATTTCATTTCCATTCTCTCTTCAAACTTAAATCAAATGTTTGCTGACCATACCTCTCGGGTGGTCTGGAACATGCACAGTTTATGTCTGTTGTCTCAGCATATTTAATAAGGGCTCCCTCTTTGTCATTCAAACATGTCCCATTTTGGCAGAGAAATGATATGGTCACTGTACTTATGAGTCTTTCCTTTTCCTTCCCAAGCTGTAGTGACTACTTCCCTCTAAAATCATTGAGACTTTTCTGTGTAAAGCACTAATTTACCACATAGCGCATGATGTAATAAAATGTTCCTACTATGTCCAAAGTGCCTTAATATACTATCTTTACTTTTACATATAATCTATTAAATCTATTTTTTAGTTAAGAAAAAAATACAAAGAGTGGTTTTAAATAACTTGCCCAGAGGCAGTTGTAGAAGAACTTTGATTTAAACTTTGAGCCAACTGTCTTCAGGGCTTTTGCTTGATCCCTGAGGCTTAAGCTTATGGTTTTTGAAGGACAGGGCCTGTGCCTTGATTGTGGGGATTTTATGGAGAGCTTCTTGCTTGAGGGAGGACTTAAATCTATGTCCATCTCGGAGGAAGCCTCCCTATCTATAATCCAAAAGAAATATGGTACTTGTTTCCTCTACTAAATTAGAAGGCTGCTTCAGAGTGAACCCTTTCTTTCCAAAATGATGAGTATTGGCTACCTCAGTTACTTTTTCCCAAGTCAATACCAGAGATGAGCATAGACCTTGTTTTGAGGTCTCAGGCCTGGGGCTTCAAGAACTGCAAATATATTCCTTGAGTTTTAAGGCTTTTGCTTTACCTGTTGCAGCCCCATGTTGAATCAGATAGTTGGGGTGATGTAGTGGTGGCTGTGGTGACGGTAGTGAAGTCAACACCAAAAGTGTCATTCATTTGTTGGGAATTATTTTTCATTTTAAATTTCATTGCTATGCCCACAAGGGTTTCAGATTTATAAAACAAGCCCATCTATTCCTCATCAGAAATTACTTATTTTAGAGTTTGCTGAGGAATACAACCATGTCAGTTAAAGAACTTATGTATTATGTAAGCTCATCTTAAAAAAAATAAAAAAACATTGCTGAAAGATGTTTGCAAGCAGCAATTGTCTTAATATACAAACTGCATAGAAGTTGAAATAATCCTCTTGTTCTCTTCAAATGAAGGTGGACAAGGCTATTAACTTTCTGTTGTCCTTATGTCCCTTCACCTATCCTTTTAAAATTTTTATTAGGCTCTTTAATGTGTGGGTTGAAATCAATAGAGGACAAGCTATTAAAAATTATTGGTCGGCTGTGGCTCCTCACTAAATATTAAAGCAGCTTGGCAAATTAGCACATACCTCTAGGCATTAGGCCTGGGAGAAATATAGGCACTATAATCCAGATAGAAAATATGGCCAGCATGCTACTTTGGGTTTCCTTTGGCTGTTGTTGTTCACTGTTAGCATTATTCTGTTTTTTGCTTTTATTAGTGTGAGGAGGCAGGATGGGGAGCGTTAATTGTTGGAAGGATCCCTTCTAAGGATATGTTATATCAGGAGCTAGAGAAAGATCAGAGCAGCTTGGGAGAAATAGGAAACAGGTGCAGAAACAGGTGAGTGGAATATTGCTTATTACTGCTCTGGATTAAGTGCCTGGGAGAAATGGGCAATTTTGCTGGGTGCTGTGTGCCTTTTATTCTAGAAGGACAGGTAGACAACCTGTTAATGCACGCAATATGAGGAAGATTGTCAACCAAGAAGCTTAGGGGAGAGGTAGGGCTGTGTCGGCAGAAAAGTTATTTTCCCAGGTGAATGATGAAGAAAAAAGCACAGAGTGAAGCTGATTCTGTGGGTATATAATGGAAGCTGAAAGATTCAGGAGGAAGAAGTAGTTCTGAGATAGGGATGGGGTCATCAAAAAGATGAGGGAGAGATGGGAAATACCCAGAGGTCAGAAGAATGTAGTTTCAAATAAAAATTCCTTTATCTATCATTTCTGTTCTAAGTTTCAATATGCAATAAGTCAGTCTTTTAAATCTTATCACTAATGAGCAAAAATAAATAAGTAAACAGTACAACAGTGCACCCTTATATTTTTCTGATTATGTAAAATCAAGAAAATGGTATCTTTTGGGTTCCCATGTGTAAAATGAAAAAAATGTGTGGTCAGTTATTCTGTCTCTACCCCAGCAATTGCCTGGTCTTTGCTAACCTAATCTGGGTATTGAACCTAAGATTAAATTTTGTACCACATATTTTACTCAGGAAAAATTTTTATATTTACATTTTGCTTTATAACTACTAACCATTTTTACAAAAGTTATGGAGACTTAACTTTGTTAAAAGTTTATAAACTTTGTTTAACTAGTTTATAGCCTATATGACATTTCTATTTGGAGGTTCTTAATTTTTTGAACATTTTTTTGGTCAAATGAATTATATTAAAAAGTTTTTCTCAAAAAGTTATATGACAGGGACTATTTGCTTTTTTGCACATGAGTAATTTGGCTGAACATAAGAGTCTTGGCTCATGACATTTTCCTCTCAGTGGTTTCACATATATTGCTCTATTACCAGCTAGCATTTCATACGGCCAATGAGAGCTCTGAGGCCCATTTAATTTTTTACCATTTGCATAATTTTGTCGACATGTATCATACGTCTGTTTTATCTCTTATGCATAAACTTTCCTATACAGTACAGATATTTTTCCTAGCTTATAAATAATGAAAGATGGGTGAAAAGCACTGGGAATAAACCAGAGGTCCAGAAAAGTATAGAAACCATACCTTCCTATGTAAAGGAAGAACTGATGGAGAATGATGGTCACACATAATAACCATGTATAAGGAGACCCAACATTACATCACACAATGATAAACTGCCCCAAGAAGAAAGCTGAACACCCAGGAAAGTTCTCCTATTTCCTGGGAGATAAGTCTTCTGGATGATTCTATTGATTACAATGAAAAACTAATGATACGCAATGAGAAATAATGATACACCATAAAGTAATTACAAAATTGAGGCCAGATACCCTATACTAAAAAAAGAAGGACATCTAGGTAGAAAGGAGGAAGTGCTAGGAATAGAGTGGGAGGTGGAGAAGTAAGGAGGCAGAGAAGGAACTGTCAGTGCATAGGTCAGGTGCTCCACCTTGTCATCAATTCTCTGCCAAGTCAGACCAAAGGAAAGAACTCTAGAGTGAAAACTGTTCAGTTGTGTTGATTAGTTACTAGGAAAGATGGAGAAATACATATGGGTTACCTGAAAGGACCCTTTCTGATAGATTTACAGGCCTTTTGGCAGTAAATTTTTTGGTTCCTCATTTCTAGCCAAAGCACAGTTTGGAAACAGGTCAACGTTATGGTACATTAAAAATCCTTTTACTTAGAATATTTTGAGATTTATCTAAATGCATCATCAATTGGCAAATTCTTTTGATTTGGGAACTTACTTTTTAAAAAGTTTTGACTGAGACACATTTTCTTCAGTTATGTCTCTGGTTATTCGTTCTGTTCATTGATTCTCTATTCTTTGATTTTCACATTTACCATGTTCTCTCTCTTTTTGTTCATTTATTTGCCTCTTAGTTCATTATCCCCCTACTTTGTGGGAGAGCATGTTGAATTTTAATTCCAGTATCTAATTTAAATTTTATTAGAATCCTTTCTTATCTCAACATGTCCCTGGTTTTTCTCATCCTGTTATCTTTATATATTATGTCATTTTCCTTTATGGTTTTTCTCTTCCTTTTTCATGGAATCTGATATTTTTGTACTGAAACATAAAATAGTCTCTCCCAAATTAGATTTTTTCCCTTATTACATTCTTATCAGAAATGTATCATCCTACTGAGTCTTCTAGTCCCTGTATTAATCAGGATAGGCTAAGCTAACTTGTAATAGCAAACAATTAGAAATTTTTTATGGTTCGTTACAAAATTTACTTCTAATTTCTATGGTTTAACCTGTAAAGCTCATGAAAATGTTGCTGCTGGTAGGATACTTCCTCTCCAGGTGCTTGCCCTCCATGGGGGTACCCAGCAATTCAGACCCTCCTTTTTTTTAAAAAAAAAAAAGATTTATTTATGTTAGAGAGAGCAGAGAGGCAGAGGGAGAAGGTAAGGAGAAAGCAGACTCCCCATTGATCCCAGAGCCCCATGCGAGACTTGATCCTATGACCCATGATATCATGATTTGAGCCTAAATCAAGAGTCAACCAACTCAACCAACTGAGCCACCCAGGCACCCCAATCCAGATCATTTTGATATTGTTGCTCCACTGTCTCAATGTTTATCCATGACAGGTGTAAAACAGGTGGGCACTGCAATTTGGCGTGAAAGACAGAAAATTGTCTTCAAAACTCCTAGCCTAATCTTTTTATATTTTTCATGACTTAGGGGTATCTATTTCAGTTCAGATACCCCAATTTCTGATGTATTCTTTTCTTCCCTAGTAAAACCTGGAGGAATTAGATTTCAGCTCATTCATATCGATTTATAACATTGACCAGGTACAGTTTTTAAGCAGAGTCTCAGGCACACAGAGCATGGATGGTGTGGAGAGAAGGATGGGCAGTAGTGCAGGAGAGTAAAGCAAAAGGGGGAATGTATTTTCCTTGAAATATAAGCCAGCCAAGGACTGAATTGTGTCTTCCCAAAATTTTTATGTTGAAGCCCTAATCCTCAATATGACTGTATTTGGAGATGGGACTTTAGGAGGTAATTAAACAAGACCATAAAGGGAAGTGGATCTAATCCAATAGAGTTGATGGCTATTCTCTCTCTCTCTTTTCCTCTTTCTCTTAGCTGTGCTCAGAGGAAAGACCATGTGGGGACTGCAATGAAAGGCAGCTATCTGTAAGCCAGGGACAGAACTCTCACCAGAATCCAAACCCTGCTGGAGCTGCATGTTAGACTCCCAGACTCCAGAACTATGAAAAATAAATTTCTGTTGTCTAAGCCCCCCAGTCTCTGGCATTTGGTGATGGCAGCCCTAGCACACTAACACAGAGGTCATGCCTATTTTAGCCTCTCCCCAGGGCTGGTAAATTTGGTTCCATAGCATCGTCAGCATCTTCAGCTGCTGAAGACTGCATTGTTTGTGCTTAGGTAGTCCTGGCTTCATCCAAGCTCAGCAGTAGGTTGGAGCCCACATCACTGAGGCTCAAGTCTGCTCTGATCCAGCTTTCCTGCACAGGGAAGTGGCTACCATCTGTACCACTTCAAAAGCAGGGCAAGGGTCTGAGAGAATGGTGCTAGCTCTGGTGTTGGGGTACAGATGCAGGGAATTCAAGAGCAAACTGCGTCCTAAGGTCAGGTGAAAAAAAGAACTCATAGAGAAGAGTTCCTTCAATGTTGGTAGTACACTTTGACTTGTAATCTAGAGCACATGAGTTTTTCAGTGTGCCTGTGTGGCCAAGCGAACTATCAGGGAAGCTGTCAACACTGACTACAGATGTTGAAGACTTTAAAAAGTTAGAACAGAAAAATGATTTAAAAAGTTTTATTTGCTTATATTTAAAAATTTAGAGAGCAGTCATTTACGTGGTTACTTAGTATTTATGCTTTGTCACGTAGAAAAATATTATGCATCTTATTAAATTGGTGTCAAATTGTTATTATTATTTTAGATTTTATTTATTTATTCATGAGAGACATAGAGAGAGAGAGGCAGAGACATAGACAGAGGGAGAAGCAGGCTCCATGCAGGGATCCCGATGAGGACTCAATCCCAGGACCTCAGGATCACGACCTGAGCCAAAGGCAGACACTCAACCACTGAGCCATCCAGGCATCCCAAATTGGTGTCAAATTAACTGGATAAGCTGCCATTGATTAAACTTCACACTTAGTCTCATGTAAAAACTTGGAGTGAACATTGATGTATATCATTCATTTTGTCACTGACTCACAGTGTTTTGTTTTACAAGTTCTGCATTTACAACATTTGCTCTGTCTTCCCAGATACACCAGAAGCAAATTAAAGAAAAGTTATATCCTTCTTTTATATTACCAAATACCAAGAAGACTCTCAATAAATATACATTGAATAAATGAAAGAATATGTACAATAAAAATCAACTTTGTTATTTGTGCTTATTTTACAAATAAGATTTTAAAATCCATCTTTAAATGTCAAATAGAAAAAGATTTAATAGAAATATTTTTAGAATCAGAGCATCCAGGGACACCTGAGTGGTTCAGTGGTTGAGCGTCTGCTTTTGGCTCAGGGCATGATCCCTGTCCTGGGATCGAGACCCACATCAGGGTACTTGTGAGGAGCCTGCTTTTCCCTCTGCCTGTGTCTCTGCCTCTCTCTCTATGTCTCTCATGAATAAATAAAATCTTAAAAAAAAAAAAAAAGAATCAGAGCATCCAAAGTTCCTTTAGAAATAATTGTGGTCAGTTCTCCTTGTGTTTTACCAGAGCAATAGATTTGCAGTTTTCAATGAGATCATTCTCCATGGGCTTTGAATAGTACCCCATTAAATACCTTTCTTAAGCCTTTGTCAAATTCTTTTGGAATGAATCACCATATCCTGATGCTTTTAGTAAACTTCATTTATGCCTCACATCACTTATAGCCATATCTTGCTTTTTTTTTTTTTTTAATGTAGGTTCCACGCCCAGGATGGAGCCCAGTGAGGGGCTTGAACTCACAACCTGAGCTGAGATTAGGAATTGTACCCTTAACTGACTGAGCTACCCAGGCTCCCCTTTAATGATATCTTTTTATTTTTATTTTATTTTTTTTAAAGATTTTATTTATTTATTCTTGAGAGACACACACAGAGAAAGAGGCAGAGACACAGGCAGAGGGAGAAGCAGGCTCCATGCAGGGAGCCTGACGTGGGACTTGATCTCCGGTCTCCAGGATCAAGCCCTGGGCTGAAGGTGTCGCTAAACTGCTGAGCCACCTGGGCTGCTCTGATATCTTTTTATGAGAATGCAAACATCCTGACAAAATTTGAACTCCTTCAGGATAAAGGTTGCATTTGCCTCTGTGAAGATCCACTGACATCTGGAGGTTTACTCTTAAAGCCAGTATTCTGGTATAGGCAAGATCATCTCAGGTTTTTAAATTTGGTGACTAGTGTCTCTTTGTTGTTATGATATTTTTAATATGAAAACAGAAGTGAGCTATGAAATATAATTAATTTTATTTTTAAAAACACATAATTTTTGGCAAAATGGGTTTTGAGATATATGTGCATATGAGATGTACATATGATATATACATAATATATATGAAAATCATGGACTTTATATCTGTAAAATTTTAGATTTGAAATATTTAATTTCTTACATATCCTACCTTTTTAGAGTGGCCATTTTTATGAAATGTTAAGGTTTTCTGTCCATTTTCATAAGTCTATTTTTTCTTTGTATTTAAATTCTAAGTTCTAGCTCCATCTTTAGATATTTTACTTCTTGCATCCTCCATTACAGTCTTTTACCCAGGATGTCTTTGCTGGCTGCTCCTATTGTTGACATCCAAGTTCAAAGTCATCTTAACAGAACCTGTCCTTATCTCTCATCTCTAAAGAAAAAAACAAAACAAATAAAAACAAGTACAAACCAAAAAATTGTCACATTTATTCCACTCTATCACCTAGCCCTATGTTATTTTCTTTATCCATGAAAAACATGAGATCACCTTATTAATATCTTTGTTTCTTTGCTTCTTTTCAATGTTCCCCAACAAAAATGCAGAGCTCCTTGTGAGATAGGTCCCTGCCTGTCTGGTTTCAAGGAAAAACTTAAAGTCCAGAGTAGATAGTGCCTGTTGCACTATAAGCCTTGAATAAGTGTTAAGTGAAAGGAGTATAAAATCATGTTCCCCAAATGTCAATGAATCTAAGGGAAATATTTGAATTTATGGTGAAGAATGGTTTATCATAAGTGACAAACCAACCCAAGACTAAGGCCAGCCTCCACTGAAATCCTATTAAAATAAATGAAAGCCTGAGGGCTTCTGGGGGTGGCCCCTCTTCTCATGGCAGATCTCGTTCTTCCTTCAGCCAGAAGCCCTAAACACAATCTCTCCCCCATAGTTCATTTCTCCTATAATCCTTTTTGATGGAATTCCTTGCCTCATCCCAGGGCAGCTACATTTCTTTCACGGCTGGGCTGACTGCCCAATGGCCCAGATAAAGATAGAAACTTGAGTGGAATATTTTGTTCTGGGATGGCTTTGACCTTCTAGCTGCTCAATCTTCTGGGAGAATGACAGTCTGTGCTTGATGTAGAGGCGAAAAGGTGTTTCCACATCCCAAATGCATGTCTGAGATGGAGCAGGGTAGATCCTTAAGCAGCTGGGGAAGAACTGGTCTTTCTGGAATCTGGGGAATGCTAGAGTTTCTTCATTTGTGCACTTACTCTTCAGCAGCTCAGATAAACACAGTTTTATTAAATCATATTTGTATTCCTTTTCCCAGTCAGGACTGACTTTCAGGATTCTCTGAGTGATAATGACAGAAAGATCATTCTGTTCAACCTTTCAGTTAGGCGTCTGCCTGGCAAAAAGCATTGGTCAAAGCAGCTAATTCCTCTGACTTTGGCAACGGTGAAATAAAGGCCATTTGAAGTCATGCGGTTGGAAAAATAACACTAGGGCTCTAGAGAGGGTACAGAAGTATGAATGGTGAAACTCTAGGACTGTAATTATTACAGATGGTCAAGTCAGCCTAAGAAAGGGCTCTCTGGAGACCCAGTCCTAGGCACCCCTCCCTGGGGTTGGAGGAGGCAAATAAGTGGAGAGGGAGGGAAAGAGGGAGGACAAGACAGCAGAGGGCATATGAACTTGGTTGTTGATGCATAAAGAAGATCTTAAATGTCGAGTTCTTTATTTGGTGATTCAGCCTCTCTTCATCTTTATGATATCTTAGCACCAAAGGTTTTAAAAGCATTAAAGATTCTATTTAGCAGGGGCTACCAAAAACCCAACCACCACTTTCCCAGCACGGTTTTTTTTAGGAGTGACAATTTTATGATCTTAGGCTTTCCTATGGTCTGTTTTGTACATTTACAGTTTGGCCAAGCCTTCTGACATTCTCAGGGAACTATTCTGTGGGGTCTAAAAGGATAATCTGAATTTTCTGCTATTCAAGGATTTTTTTTTTCCTTATAAAATCGTCTTGTATCTTCCCTTCTCACAAAATGCTGGCAATCCAGATATTGTTGAGATCCTTTTTAGAGAATTGACCTTTCCAGGTTGTTAAACTCTTTCAGCTCTGAGAAAAATAGATTACTTTAGATGAGATCTAAAGGGCCAATGGAAGTCTTAAACCTACTATAATTCCCACAAGTAATGATTGTTATAGAAACCTTTCACTGGCATCGTTGTTCGAATGAATAACTAAGGCTGAGGGGAGAATAGACTCACTGGGTTGTTTGCCCTTATGCATATTAATTCATAAAACCAAAGACCTGAAGGGGGGAACATTATGAAATGAAACCCTCCATCCCCCTGCCTCCAGGGAAGAGTTCATTCAGATACCTCAAGACAGAAAGTCCACTACACTTAACAATCTCCATAAGAAACCCTGCCCCTTTAATGATATGCCCCAGTCTCTTGTTAGTCCTTACTGACAGGTGATTTTTCATGGACTCTAACTTAAATAATTCCAAAATGAGATTAAAAATACTATTGTCTGGTTTTCTCACTCATGTATCCCCAATTTCTTGAGAGAATGATTGGCATCTAATAGGTACTAACTACATCTTTTGAATAAATAAATAAATAACTGAAAAATAAATAAAAATTAAGTTATACAACAGAGAAGATGACAAATTGTACAAATTGTACAAGTATTATTGACAACATATTCTGTGTGTAGTGCTGTTCATATGGTATTTGAAGATGGAAAAGGGAAAAGAGTTTGTTAACCACAGGTTTTGACTGTTTCTCACAGTCGAGTAGGGGTATATCTCCATACACAAGTCACCACAATGCCAGGCTGATTATGAAAGATGCTATCACTATCATCCAAAGTATAATGAGATAGCATGAAGGAAGACCTATATTAGTGTTACAGGATTTCTTTTCATTTATTGCCTGGAGTTCTTGGTCACACCACTTTGAAGAATGAAGAAGTACAAAGCTCCCAAAGAGGGAAGGGACCCAAGAGGGTTGCCACTAGAGTTTCTAAGTCTAGGGGGTTTTATGGGCTGTTTTAGTCTGATTAACTCTCCATGCACCTGTCATCTAATCAGGTTTTCAGCATCTACCTATCACCTGGGGAAGAGTGGATGGCTCCTTCCAGGGTGGTCTAAAATCCTTTTAAGGGTGGTTTCCTCTTAGGGTTGGACAGCCCCTTGTCTTTCTTCCAAGTATCCTTCATCATTAGGATGAATAAAGATGGCCTGGAGGTAAAGATAATGAACAGGTTTGCATTAGTGGTAGTACTGAAGTTGAAGGCCCTTCTAGTAGAAGTGATGCCCACAGTAAAGGCATAGAGGCAGGAAAATGCATGATTGGATCCAAAACCATTGACAGTCTGCAGTCTGATGAGTCTTAGGGTCATGTGTGTCTGTGTCTGTGTGTCTGCTGGTGGTAGTGATAGAGGTGGCAGGAGCAGGTGGGAATGGACTGGAAAGGTTTGCTGGGGTCCCAGAGAGTTCAGAGTAGCAAAAGATCATTCACGTTACATACCATCACAGTGTAAGTACCATGAAATCTGAAATTTGTGTCCATTTTGTCTACAATTCTATCTGTGGCTCCTGGAATATTGCTTGGAACATACTGGGTGCTGGATAAATATTTGCTGAGTGAACATAAAATACTATTACTATGAGGATGGCAACCATAGATCATGCCTTTGTGCAACTTCAACTCTTATTTTGTTTCCATTTTCTCTGCCAAAGAGACAAAATTCAAGCTGAGAAACACAGAACAATTATCAGTAAAGGACATTTAAGGTCATGAGAATAAAGTGACGTCTAGCCTCTTGGAACAATTTCAACATTTTTGATGATTGAAAAATGATTTATTTGGGTACTGAAATTAACTTCAGACAGAATTCCACAACAACTATTAATAATTATTTTCAGAACCCATGGAGAATAATGAAGGTGACATGAAAATGTATTGGCTAATACAGGCCCAATTCTTGAAAACAAATTCTACCAAGCACAGACTAAAATTTGGTTCCTGGCTAAATTCTAGAATTCTAGATTATTATTAAGGGCTTTTTTTTTTTTTTTTTTTTTTTTTTTTTTTGTAAGTGCTTGGGATTGCTAATTGCAGTAGGTAGCCTGTGCCATTCCTAGCTACAAGGTAATTGGAAAAAGAAGCTATGGAGCTATGGATGAGAGATAGGTCACAGATCTAAGTGAGATTTAGCTGTGCACTTTAAGAACAACATAGCGGCAGTAAAATCAGTCTTGTGTATAGTCATTGGAAATGAGGTAAGTCTTCTAGTCCAGTGGCAATTAATCAATCAGTAAGACAGTAATCAAATTGTAAATGGGCTAAATTCTACAAACATAGACCATAGTAGTAAAAACAAGGATAATTACTAGTTGGAAATTACTGCTTAAATTGTAGTCTGATAAGTGTGTACATACATAGTACTGAAGAGAAAAAGCTATAGTCAGACTAATTTAAATTAGTTTACAATATAGCTTCAAATGTGCAACCCAGGCTTTGCCACAAAACCCTACCTTATAGGGTTATTTTCAGGTTCAAATAAGCTAATACTTGGAAAGATCAAAGACTAATGCTTGATACAGAGTGAGGACTCAATTATTAGTAGTACAAAAAAAATAAACAGCTTTCAAATAAAACCTTTATAAAAATTTCATTTGTCTTTAGAAAGTGATAAACATCTTACTTTTCATAAATTGTATTTTATTTCATAAAGTGGGAATAAGCAACGGTGAAAAGATTGGTGGATTTGTATAACTCATTCATATATTAAGGCAACAAATGCTGATTGGGCACCTTCTATCTGCTAATACTTTCCTGGATCCTGGATTGGAAGATAATTAAGACAACATATTTATTAAGAAGCTCAATCTAGTATGGGATCTCTTAATTACAGCATGTGTAGGATCTAGAAAACTTTAGTGCACATATCTGATTCATCACTATCTCTGTTAGATCATAAGCTCCTTGGGGGCCAAACTATTTTATTTCCATCTTTACATCTCTGACAGATGTGGCCTACCAGCTATTACACAATGACGTCTGATCACATCAAACTAGACCTCAATTATTAATACCTCGAAATGCAGAAAGTAATATAAAAAACATTATTTTAAATGCATGGCTGAGATTGCAAGACAGAAATGAAATTCTCCAGTTGCCAAGATCAGAGATGGATTGGAAAACCAGAACCATAAATTCATGAGTTGAAGGAGTAGCTACTTTGGGTGATGATGCTGGTCTCGGCAACAAAGAATTAGGCTTTAATGCCAAGAGGATCAGAAATGAACTACTAAAACATGGACTTCATGAAGAAAACAATTGAATCCAGAGAAAGGACTTCTAGATAAGAACCAACAATGAGCAAATAAATTGGTGTAAGTAAGCATTGGCAGTACAAATTATTATCTATAGTTATTAATCTGAGAGAAAAAAGAAGCAAGGTGTTAAGATACCAATACAAATAGCATGTAAGACAGAGGAAAAGGTATGTTCTGGAGGAAGAGAATGATCCAATTTATATTTTGTTAGGTCAAGTATGCAAACTAAAAGTTTAAAGGTAATCTTTCGTAAATAGATTATATTTCTAAGCCTTGAGAAAGTAAAAAAGGATTAAAGAAAACATAATTGATAGAAGGCAGAAAAGGTAAGAAAACAAGAGGTAAGAAAGGTAAGAAAACAAAAAATATGGTAAATTGAAAGCACTAAATAAGGTGGTGGAAACTAATCCCAATTACAGCTTTTATTTATTTTTAAAATTTTTTTAATTGCAGTTCAATTTGCCAACATATAGAATAACACCCAGTGGTCATCCCATCAAGTGCCCACCTCAGTGCCCATTACCCAGTCACCCCATCCCCCCGCCCACCTCCCTTCCACTACCTCTTGCTCATTTCCCAGAGTTAGGAGTCTCTTATGTTCTGTTACCCTCACTGATATTTCCCACTCATTTTCTTTCCTTTCCCTATAATCCCTTTCACTATTATTTATATCCCCCAAATGAATGAGAACATACAATGTTTGTCCTTCTCCGATTGACTTATTTCACTCAGCATAATACCCTCCAGTTCCATCCACGTCGAAGCAAATGGTGGGTATTTGTCGTTTCTAATTGCTGAGTAATATTCCATTGTATACATAAACCACATCTTCTTTATCCATTCATCTTTCGATGGACACCGAGGCTCCTTCCACAGTTTGGCTATTGTGGACATTGCTGCTAGAAACTTTGGGTGCAGGTGTCCTGCAGTTTCACTGCATCTGAATCCTTGGGGTAAATCCCCAGCAGTGCAATTGCTGGGTCGTAGGGCAGGTCTATTTTTAACTCTTTGAGGAACCTCCACACAATTTTCCAGAGTGGCTGCACCAGTTCACATTCCCACCAACAGTGCAGGAGGGTTCCCCTTTCTCCGCATCCTCTCCAACATTTGTTGTTTCCTGCCTTGTTAATTTTCCCCATTCTCACTGGTGTGAGGTGGTATCTCATTGTGGTTTTGATTTGTATTTTCCTGATGGCAAGTGACGCGGAGCATTTTCTCATGTGTTTCTGGGCCATGTGTATGTCTTCTTTGGTGAAATTTCTTTTCATGTCTTTTGCCCATTTCATGATTGGATTGTTTGTTTCTTTGCTGTTGAGTTTAATAAGTTCATTATAGATCTTGGATACTAGCCCTTTATCTGATATGTCATTTGTAAATATCTTCTCCCATTCTGTAGGTTGTCTTGTAGTTTTGTTGACTGTTTCTTTTGCTGTGCAGAAGCTTTTTATCTTGATTAAGTCCCAATAATTCATTTTTGCTTTTGTTTCCCTTGCCTTCAGAGATGTAACTTGCAAGAAGTTGCTGTGGCCAAGTTCAAAAGTGTGTTGCCTGTGTTCTCCTCTAGGATTTTGATGGATTCGTGTCTCACATTTAGATCTTTCCACCATTTTGAGTTTATCTTTGTGTATGGTGGAAGAGAATGGTCTAGTTTCATTCTTCTGCACATGGCTGTCCAATCTTCCCAGCACCATTTATTGAAGAGACTGTCCTTTTTCCAGTGGATAGTCTTTCCTGCTTTGTTGAATATCAGTTGACCATAGAGTTGAGGGCCCATTTCTGGGTTCTCTCTTCTGTTCCATTGATCTATGTGTCTGTTTTTGTGCCAGTACCACACTGTCTTGATGACCCAGCTTTGTAGTACAGCCTGAAATCTGGCATTGTGATGCCCCCAGCTATGGTTTTCTTTTTCAATATTCCCCTGGCTATTCAGGGTCTTTTCTGATTCCACACAAAACTTAAGATGATTTGTTCCCACTCTCTGAAGAAAGTCCATGGTATTTTGATAGGGATTGCATTGAATGTGTAAATTGTCCTGGGTAACATTGACATTTTCACAATATTAATTCTGCCAATCCATGAGCATGGAATAGTTTTCTATCTCCTTATATCTTCCTCAGTTTCTTTCAGAAGTGTTTTGTAGTTTTTAGCATATGGATCCTTTACCTCTTTGGTTAGGTTTATTCCTAGGTATCTTATGCTTTTGGGTGCAATTGTAAGTGGGATTGACTCCTTAATTTCTCTTTCTTCGGTGTCATTGTTAGTGTATAGAAATGCCACTGATTTATGGGCATTGATTTTTGTATCCTGCCACACTGCCGAATTGCTGTATGAATTCTAGCAATCTTGGGGTGGAGTCTTTTGGGTTTTCTATGTAGAGTATCATGTCATCGGCGAAGAGGGAGAGTTTGACTTCTTTGCCGATTTGAATGCCTTTAATGTCTTTTTGTTGTCTGATTGCTGAGGCTAGGACTTCCAGTACTATGTTGAATCGCAGTGGTGAGAGTGGACATCCCTGTCGTGTTCCTGATCTTAGGGGAAAGGCTCTCAGTGTTTCCCCATTGAGAATGATATTTGCTGTGGGCTTTTCGTAGATGGCTTTTAAGATGCTGAGGAATGTTCCCTCTATCCCTACACTCTGAAGAGTTTTGATCAGGAATGGATGCTGTATTTTGTCAAATGCTTTCTTTGCATCTATTGAGAGGATTATATGGTTCTTGTTTTTTTCTCTTGTTAATATGATTTAGCACATTGATTGCTTTATGAGTGTTGAACTAGCCTTGTATCCCAGGGATAAATCCCACTTGGTAATGGTGAATAATCTTCTTAATGTACTGTTGGATCCTATTGGCTAGTATCTTGTTGAGAATTTTTGCATCCATGTTCATCAGGGATATTGGTCTATAATTCTCCTTTTTGGTGGGGTCTTTGTCTGGTTTTGGAATTAAGGTGATGCTGGCCTCATAGAACGAATTTGGAAGTATTCCATCCCTTTATATATTTCAGAACAGCTTTAGTAGAATATGTATTGTTTCTTCTTTAAACGTTTGATAAAATTCCCCTGGGAAGCCATCTGGCCCTGGACTTTTGTGTCTTTGGAGGTTGTTGATGACTGCTTCAATTTCCTCCCTGGTTATCGGCCTGTTCAGGTTTTCTATTTCTTCCTGTTCCAGTTTTGGCAGTTTGTGGTTTTCCAGAAATGCGTCCATTTCTTCCAGATTGCCTAATTTATTGGCATAGAGCTGTTCATAATATGTTTTTAAAATCATTTGTATTTCCTTGGTGTTGGTAGTGATCTCTCCTTTTCCATTCATGATTCTATTAGAGTCTTTTCTCTTTTGTTTTTAATAAGGCTGGCTAATGGTTTATCTATCCTATTAATTCTTTCAAAGAACCAACTCCTGGTTTTGTTGATCTGTTCTAAATTCTTCTGGTCTCTATTTCACTGAGTTCTGCTCAAATCTTTATTAACTCTCTTCTTCTGCTGGGTGTAGGTTTTATTTGCTGTCCTTTCTCCAGTTCCTTTAGGTGCAAGGTTAGTTGTGTATTTTTTTTTCCAGTTTTTTGATGGATGCTTGTCTTGTGATGTATTTCTCTCTCAGGACTGCTTTTGCTGTATCTCAAAGATTTTGAATGGTTGTATCTTCATTCCCATTAGTTTCCATGAATCTTTTTAAGTCTTCTCTAATTTCCAGGTTGACCCTTTCATCTTTTAGCAGGAGGCTCTTTAACCTCCATGTGTTTGAATTTTTTCCAAACTTCTTCTTGAGATTGACTTCAAGTTTCAAAGCATTATGGTCTAAATATGCAGGGGACAATCCCAATCTTTTGGTATTGGTTGAGATCTGATTTGTGACCCAGTATGTGGTCTATTCTGGAGAAAGTTCCATGTGCACTTGAAGAATGTGTATTCAGTTGAGTTTGGATGTAAAGTTCTGTAAGTATCTGTGAATCTATCTTGTCCAGTGTATCATTTAAAGCTCTTGCTTCTTTGGAGATATTGTGCTTAGGAGATCTGTCATTTGCAGAAAGCACCGTGTTGAAGTCTCCCAGTATAAGTTTATTATTATTATCTAAGTATGTCTTAACTTTGGATATTAATTGATTGATATACTTGGCAGCTCCCACATTAGGGGCATAAATATTCATGATTGTTAGGTCCTCCTGTTGGATAGATCCTTTAAGTATGATATGGTGTCCCTCTTCATCTCTTACTACAGTCTTTGGGATAAACTTTAATTTATCTGATATGAGTATGGCTACCCCTGCTTTCTTTTGAGGTCCATTTGAATGTAAATGGTTCTCCAACCTTTTATTTTCAGGCTGGAGGTGTCCTTAGGTCTAAAATGGGTCTCTTATAGATAGCAAATAGATGGGTCTTGCTTTTTTATCCAGTCTGAAACCCTGCGCCTTTTCATGGGATCATTAAGCCCATTCACATTCAGAGTTACTATTGAAAGATATGAATTTAGTGTCATCATAATACCTATTCAGTCCCTGTTTTTGTGGATTGTTTCTTTGGACTTTCTCTTTCTTTTACAGAGTCCCCCTTAACATTTCTTGCAGAGCTGGTTTGGTGGTCACATATTCTTTCAGTTTCTGCCTATCTTGGAAGCTCTTTATCTCTCCTATTCTGAATGCCAGCCTTGCTGGATAAAGTATTATTGGCTGCATGTTCTTCTCATTTAGGACCCTGAATATACCCTGCCAGCCCTTTCTGGCCTGCCAGGTCTCTATGGAAAGGTCTGCTGTTAATCTAATATTTCTGCCCATATAAGTTAGGGATCTCTTGTCTCTTGGTGCTTTAAGGATTTTCTCTTTATCTTTGGAATTTGCAAATTTTACTATTAAATGTAGAGGTGTTGAATGGTTTTTATTGATCTTAGGTGGGGGGACCTCTCTATCTCCTGGATCTGTATGCCTGTTTCCCTCCTCAAGTTAGGGAAGTTCTCAGCTATGATTTGTTCATATACACTTTCTGGTCCTTTGTCCCTCTTGGCGCTCTCTGGAACCCCAATTAAATGTAGATTTTTCCTTCTGAGGCTGTCATTTATTTCCCTTAACCTTTCCTCATTGTCTTTTAATTGTTTTTCTCTTTTTTCCTCAGTTTCCTTCCTTGCCATCAACTTGTCTTCTGTGTCACTCACTTGTTCTTCTACCTCATTAACCTTCATTGTTAGGACCTCCAGTTTGGATCGCATCTCATTTAATTGATTTTTATTTTCAGCCTGATTAGATCTAAATTCTGGAGTCATGAAGTCTTTTATACTTCTTATATATATTATATATATAGTCATATATCTAGTCTTATATATATTATAATCCTTTATACGTTTTTCCAGAGCCACCAGTAGCTTTATAATTGTGCTTCTGAATTGGCTTTCTGACATTGAATTGTAATCCAAATTCTGTAATTCTATGGGAGAGGGTACTGTTTCTGATTCTTTCTTTTGTGGTGAGTTCTTCTTTCTAGTCATTTTGCTCAGTGCAGAGTGGCTAAAAACGAGTTGTACTGGAAAAAGGAAAAAAAAGAAAAAGAAAAAACAAAGAAAAAAAAAAAAACCACGAGGAGGTGTATCCTCTAGTTCTATATACTGTAAATCCTTCGACTTCCCGACTTTCCCTGGAGCTTTCCAGGGCTGCTCGGTCAAGAACTTGCTCTTCCCATATCCTTCCAACTGGTCTTCTGGGGGAGGGGCCTGGTGTGCTGAGACTCACGTGTGTGCACCTGGGGGAGCTGCCCTGCCCCCTGCCAGGTGCACGGCTCAGTGGGATCTGTTTATCCTGTGAGACCTCTGTTCCCTGGCAGCCCTGCTCCGTCCCAGACACAGGGTGACACCAGGAGGAACACCACTGGCGGCCGCCAGCTCTCCAGCCCTAGAGTCAGCTCCCGCAGTAATTACTGCAGCTCCCAGTCCGCACTGGCCTGGATGCTCCTGGGGGCGGGGGGGGGGGGGGGACGCTGACCTACATAGCTCAGGGCGCTGGGTGGCAGGAGCATCCTCGCTGTCCTGTGCCCTCCTATCTCTGCCTGTCCCGGGGGGAGTGCAGGATCCTGGGCTGTGTTCCCCGGGGCCCTTGGCTCCCGGGCCACTGGAATCACACTCCTGGGCCGCAGCCCCCTCCGCGGGAGCCGCCGCCCGAGCTGCTGCCGAGGCCCCGCCGGGCCACGCTCTAGCCCTTTCCTGAGATCAGCCTGCGGTGTGCGGTGCTCCCCCGGGGTGCACTTCCTCTGTTAGTGACCCCAGAACCTGGGGGCCCCACTGCCCGTCCTTTGGTTCTGCCCGAGTTCACTGCTGAGCGCCTTTCCCTCTGGGAAGAATCTGGTGCGGATTTTTAAAGCTCCTGCTTCTCCGGGGCGGGGCTCTCCTGTCCCAGGGTCGTTCACCCCCACCTTAGCCCGACTCCTCGGGGGGCGCTCCCCCACTGGATTCTTTCTTTTTTCTTTCTTTCTTTCTTTCTTTCTTTCTTTCTTTCTTTCTTTCTTTCCTTTCTTTCTTTCTTCTTTCTTTCTTTCTTTCTTTCTTTCTTTTTCTTTCTTTCTTTCTTTCTTCTTTCTTTCTTTCTTTCTTTCTTTCTTTCTTTCTTTCTTCTTTCTTTCTTTCTTTTTCTTTTTCTTTCTTCTTTTTCTGTCATTCTACCTTGTTAGGACTGCAAACTCTTCTCTCTGTAGCGTTCCAGCTGTTCTCTCTCAATCCCAGGCTGAATTCATAGGTTTTCAGGATGATTTGAAAGTTATGTAGTTAGTTGGTGGGGACAGGTGACTTGGGGACCCTACTCTTCCACCATCTTCCCAATTACAGCTTTTAAATAAAATAAGTGCAGATGGCTTAAATGTATAATTAGAAAACAGATTTTTAGATTGGATTTCAAAAATCTAGAATATGTTATTTAAAGAGATATAACAAAAGGGCTCGTAAACAACAGAAGAAAAGTAGAAAAAGATAATATTAAGCAAATAGTAAATCTAAAGCAAGTTGATA
Source organism: Vulpes vulpes (assembly GCF_048418805.1). Lineage (NCBI taxonomy): Eukaryota > Metazoa > Chordata > Mammalia > Carnivora > Canidae > Vulpes > Vulpes vulpes. The sequence continues at coordinate 46,704,099 of NC_132788.1, read as the reverse complement.
TATCTACATTAATATCAGAAAAAAACATACAGCAAACTTAAATGTATGCAAAAACTTACATTACGTACAAAGTCAATTATAAGCCTTATGTGGTGACATTTGGAATAAAAGTTTTTATTACACTGATGAGGAATTGCCATTTTTCAGAGCAAAGATCTTAGATTTGTTTCATGATTTCAACTGGGTGTGAATTTTGGTCAAATATACTAATATTAATAACAATAGCTGGCCATGATAACTAGTATTATCTGCCAGCCACTTTACAAGTGCATTTACAAGTGCATTTTATAGTTTCAAGGTTAAACAATCATCTGAGATTGTTACTCTTAATAAACTCCCATGTTAACGATAAAGAATCTGAGATTTATAGAAATTAAGAGCTTTCTCTTAGGGACATGGGGGTCAAATCTAAGCCTGAGTCCGTATGCTTTTAGCCTGGATGCTCTGTGGCCTTGATTTGCACAGAAACTTCTTGATAGATAGGCAAAGAAAGAGCCTTGGAGACAGATGAGAACAGCATGAAGTGGCAGTGAAGATCCTATGCACTGGGTACCTTGACTAGACATCCACCTCTAAGCCTTCCCAGTAATGTGAGAGGACCTGAGGATAAAAGGACCTTGTACTTTTAGAATCCTTTATTTATGGCGAGGGAACACAGAGAGCTGGAGCCCCAGAAGCCACAGGTGGTTCTGCGGAGGGAAATCTTGAGTACCAGCAGTAAAGTTATTTTGTTCTGAGACATCATGCTCTGTCTGGGGTCACCTCGAAGCATTGCCCCTGTGTGAAGGAGATTGGACAAGGGATCCACTTCCTGGGCACAAGGCTGCAGTCCCCAGGAGGAAGGGATGCCTTTTTCGAATCTCACACATAGATCGAGTGGGCCAGGGGCATTGCTGTCTGTCCTTTTAACCTTAGGAGCCCAAGCATCAGAGACATATCTGAATCCTAGTCCTTCCCACACATACACTTTTTAGGGGTCTATAAATCCTGTTTTGGAGGTTTGTCTCAGCAGCATGCCTAGAAAAGTCTGCTTCCATTATAATATCTTAAAAACAGATGTCTTCTGATTGGCATAAATCCATTCAGGCTGTTCTGGACTTCACAGCACAAATGTGTAGCATGTTTGAAATGATGGCTGTTTTAGACAGCAGTGAGTATTACTGAAAGCATCCTTACCACCCATCTGTCCACGAGGGAGGAATGTTTAAATGCCTCGCACATCTGGCCTCCTCTCCTGACCCCATTTTGGGGCAGGAATACAATATGAGCTGCACCACTGACAATTGGAATGCCTTTCAGCATTTCAGCTTCTAACATGAAGGTTGTCTGGTTTCATACTGAGCCCAAGCTAAACGCCCGTCTCTGTCACTCCACGGCACGTGGTCCAGTGCTTGCTTTACTTATACATATTTGCCTTCATAATCTATCTGACTTGGGAGGTCAGGGAGGATAACGTCATTCACCAATTCAGGAACCATTTCCTGAGTGCCTATTATATACCTGGCCATCCAAGGTTCTGAGGATCCCATGGCAAATCTGGCAGCCAAGTTCATGCTGAGCTTGCCTTTAAGTTATATGCAAATACATACTATGGAGTGCTGGTAAGTGCTAGCTGGGAAGATAAGGTAAGGAAAAGCAGACAGGGGTGAGTGCTGGAGTGAGGGATGCTCTTTTATATTGGATATTCAGGGAAGGTCTTCCCAATATTCGGCAGAGAGGGAGCATAGTTGAGCCATGTGGAACATGTGGGGACAGAGCATTCTAACCAAAGACAAAGATTATCAAGGTCCTGAGGCAGGAGCCTGGCCAACATTTTTGAGGAAGACTGGGGAAGCCTGTGTGGCTGTAGCAGAATGAGGGCTGGGAGCATAGAAGTGCAAGGCGAGAAGGGAGCGAAGACATGCAGCATGAGAAGAACATCTGGGTATGAGAGAGTCATTTCAGCATTGCATTTCTAGCTTTAATGCTAAGTCGAAGGTCAGTTTCTACAAAGATCAGTTTTTTCATCTTTGATTTCCCTCTATAAAGAGACCAGACCTGATTTAACTCTAAAAGATTCCTCTGGCAATGGCTGAGCAATGTTTATAACCTCCACTGAATGAAGTGGAGTATTTTCCATGTAGTAGGTTTATTAAATAAATACATTAAATAAAAGAGAAATTCTGATTTTCCAGGATCATTTTTATGCACTCTTATTCTAGATTTACAGCAACAAGTACACTGATATTCAAAATGGTTCCAAATAATTACTATTGACATGAAGTAAATAGTAAACACCAAAATGAAAATAACGGAGTCTGATTTGTCCAAATTTTAGTCCTTCATTTTTTATTTACAATGCAGTCAGATTTTTCTGGGAGATAATAAGATGTATTTGAGCTGAATAAAAGTATGGCATTGAATTACAGGGGCTTGCATTTGGTTATTTTGAAAAGACACCTACAATCTGGGGTACATCATAATTAGTTAAAGAATAATAGGTAGAACTCTGATGCATATGTGAGAAATAATATAATCTTAACTATCAATTACCATCGATTTTGGAAATATTAATTGTTTAAAGTTACACTCAATTTGGAATTTGAATAGAAAATTACTTCTTTCCTGCTTTGTTTGAATCAGGGTGATATATCAACATACCAAATATTTTCTCATTTTAACTTTTTGATATATTTTTATTCCTGTATACTTGGAAAATTTATTGGAACCAAAAGTAAAATATGTGCACCCCAGGAAGGTTGTTAGAAAGTTGTGATAATGCTTTCTGTGGACTGTAGTCTAAGGAAATTGCCTTTTAGTGGCACATTTTTCTCCACGTGTTACTATATAGTTGACCCTCAACTAACAAGGGGGTTAGGGATGCAGACTCCCCATAGAGTCAAAAATCCACATATAACACTTGATTCCCCAAAAACTTAACTGCTAATAGCCTACTGTTGACCAAATGTTCCCAATAACAACAACAACAACAAAAACAACATTGATTAACACATATTTTATATGTTACATGTATTACATACTATGATCTTATAATAAAGTAAGCCAGAGAAAATGCTGCTAAGAAAAGTATAAGAGAAAATACACTTACCATTTATAGTATTATAAAAAAAAAAAAAACTTGTGTATAAGTGGGTCCATGTAGTTCAACCATGTGTTGTTCAAGGGTCAACTATATTCTCAAAATATTTTAATTTAATTCAACCCGTATTGATTTGCACATTTTGAATGTTTAACTATTTTTTGCTACAGTAGGAATGCAGATAGGAGGTTAATGAAAAGGACAGTGCTAGTGATCCAGCCATCCAGGGTTCCTGAGAGAAAGAAATTTTAAAACAAGAAACGTTCAATTAGATTTCAAGATGGCTTTGTCAAAAAACATGCTGCCAACAAACTGTGGAAGTGAAAACAACAGACTGTTGGAGCCAAGAGGAGAAAGATAAGGTCTGCAAAATTGCTGACTGCAAAGAAAAGGCTGAAGGGATTAAAAGGAATAAAATCTTTTTCAAATATATTGAAAAAGAGAGAGCACCAGAAAGTAGGACTGCAAATGAATAAGGAGGGAGAAATCCATGTTAGCTAAAGTGGCTCAAGACTGAACTGATTTTAAAAATCTCAGTCTGACAAGGTGAACATACTTTGGGCCATTGGGACATAATGAAGACCCGGTTTATTAGAAAATAATTTAAGCAGCTGATGGTATTTCTGCATGCTAATGGAAAGAGATGAGTATCCTCAGACATGCTTGCTGTTACGTGTACTAAAATGTCTATAAAGTAATTTGTCATCGAAGCTACTGCTTTTATCCCGAAGTGAAATCTGATTCTGCCTTCAGCTCCTAAACACCTCCACGAAATTAAGAAATCAGGTGGAATGTATAACATCTCAAAGGACTGATAAAAATACCAGGATGCCAAGGCCATAAGTTTTAACCCTACTCTGGCCACTGTCTGTTTCACTATAGCTCTATCTATATCTGTTTCCTGATCTATAATAAGGATGATTATACTCACCTACCAACAACATGTGACTTAAGAAAAGTTAAGCATGTGTCATAAACATAATGTGTTTGTGTGATATGTAATTAGAAAAGAGAGTAGATTAAAGTCTGTAAGAATTCAGCCACTGAGTTCAGTCAACCCATATAGGCAACGTGGGTAGGTGACTAAGTACATAGTCTATGGAGACAACTACCTTGGCTTGAGTCCTCCTCTTACTGCTCACTGGCTGTGTGACATAGGGTAAATGATTTACCTGGTCTGGACCCTCTTTTCCTCGTTTAAAAAAGACTAGACATGTAGTGCTCAATAATGTCAGCTGTGCACAGGGCCTTTATTGTATTTTCCATAGGAAAAGTCAAAGCAGGGCAAGGTTTAATTAGTTTGGATAATTCTAGCCAGTTTTGGGGCACAGGGGCTTTCCTTGGTTGCCAGGGACTTTGCCCTCAGTCGACCTAGGGCTGAAGAATATTGTGAGTTCAAATTGATGGCTGAGGGTAAAAGCACTGGACTAATTAGTTTGCATATGAAAGATATGCCCCTGGGCAAGGAATTTGCTATGTTTAGGAATTGTCTAAACATGAAAGAAGCAGTTACTTCCCAGTCAGTCTTGAAGCCGCAAATACTAGATCATAAAAAAATATAGAAAATAAGGGGGACCTGGGTGGCTCAGCCAGTTAAGTGACTTGGTTTGGCTCAAGTCATGATCTCCAGGTTCTGAGATCAAGCCCTGCAGCAGGCTCTGCCCTTAGCACTGAGTCTGCTTGAGAGTCTCACCCTCTGCCTCTGATCCTCCCCCTCCATTACAACCTCCCACCCCACTGCTCATGCTGCCTTTCAAATAAATAAATAAATCTTAAAAAAAAAAGAATACAAAAAATAAAGAAAATATATGTACTATAATTGGCCCTGTGATGAATGGATGACAAATACAGAATCTAAGAAAACACAGAACAATGATAAATAAGCAGAATTATCCAGTGTGCTGTAAGATGATAAATGCCACAGAAAAAAGAAAAAAAAAATAGAGCTGGTCTTGGGGCTTAGGGAGTGCTGGTGGGTGGCATATGAATAGATCGCAGTGCTAAATAATATGGTTGGGTAAGTCTCATTGAAAAGGTGAGATTCAAAAAAAGACCTGAAACAAAACATGCTCTAAAAGGAGATTTTAATATTTTAGGATTATAGCCAGTTACAGAAACTTAGCAAATCCATTGCATAGCTCATTCATTTATTCGTTCAGTTTATTGTTCAGTTAGATATTAAACAAATTAAGCATTACTAAATAGATATCAGAGATACAATGGTGAGCTAGAAAGACATAGACTGCTATCACAAAACTTGTTATCTTGTTGGGGAGACAAATATTGATGCAATGAACACACAAAATAAATGTTTAATTGCAACTGAAAAATAGCTACACAGTTTAAGAGAGCCTGTAATAAATGGATTTGATCTAGCTAGGGAAGATAACCTCACTGAGATCTGAAGAATAATTAGATGTTGACTAGGTGAAAAAGAAAAACAATACTATTCAGGTATAGAAAATAGCATGTGTAAAATCCCCAAGAGGGAAGATGTTTGAGAAGAAGGGAATGGAAAGAGCAAGGTAGACCACGGGGCAGATGAGGCTACAAGGGTGAGTGTGTGTGTTGGGGGTGTGTGCGGGGGTGCTGAATATCACACAGGTCCTTCAGGCCACATTAAGAGTCATACATTTTCCAGATAACAATGGCCAGTGAAAGAAGGACTTTAAGCTGGGGGTATCTATCATATAACTTGACTTGGCTTTGAGAGAAGATATAGGAGAAGTTGAGAGAAGACCTAAGAAGTTCATGATAGCTTCGAAAAGAGGGTCGTGGTGCAGAGAGGGGAGGAGGAATGGTCTTGGTGATGGATCAGATAGAGCAGTGAGGATAAAGGAAGCATCAAGGGTGACTTCTGGCCTCTGTCTAGTGCTTGTGACCGTACCTTTCGTTGAAATAGGGGACAACTGGTAGAGGATCAGGACTTAACGATGAAGATCACAGAATTGGTGTTGGACATAATGTGATCGAAATTCCTCTGAGACATGTTGGAGGAGAATTGAAGTAGGCAGTTGGTTATATGAGTCTGATCTACTGAGGAGGGATACAAGCTAGCAATACCCCTTTGGGAGATATTAATTTATATAAGTAACTGCTGGTAAGGTTGGGTTAGAGTTCTAGGAGGGGGAACATAGAGTTAGAAGAAAGAACACAGAAGCCTGAAACACCTAACACCTCTTCACCTGAGTAGAGGAGAATGAAACTGTAAAATAAGCAAACAAACCCCACAAAAACCAAACAAACAAAAACAGGCCCCCAGTGTTCTACAGACTGCAAACTTCAATGTCAGCCCAGGAAAAATCATGGATACCTGAAGAACATCAGTCCTCTGATTAAACTGATTTGACCTGCTTAGAGCTCCTTTTTTTCAGATTCAAACTTTGAACCTGTCACCCTCACCCAGGAAACCCAGCTGAATCCTAGACTTTCTGCCCATTACTTGAAATATCCTGTTGTTTATAGAGACCTTATTTAAAAGCCCTCTCTCTACTAAAACAGGCAGAGACAAACCCTGGGGCAAACCCTCTTTCTGGCCTTCATCCGCAGGCCATTTCCAGACTAAAGAATGAGAAAAGTCTAACAATGTGCTCTTTGAACATTTTCCAGCCTTTTGACCCATCAAGACCTGGGTTTGTCTCCCTCCTTTCTATTAGGGGGCAATATAGGCTGGACATTAAAACAAAACACATGCTTTATAAGTAGACAAGACCTGGTTTAAATGCCAAGTCTACAATTAATTTGTCTATGTGAAGCCTCGATTTCTTCATTAATTATATGAAAGTGATCCTACCACCTGTTAAGTTTGTTATGAGGATTATAGGAGACAATATGGACTGTAGGGGAGGAAATATTTCTAACCTTTCTAACCTTCTAGGTTCTGTGGCTAGTCCAAGAATTAAATTGACACAGAGAAACAGAAGAAAAAACATAAATTAAGTACATACACATGGGAGTTTCACAAAGGTATGAGACTTCAAAAGGCAGTCAGATGATAGAGATTTATATATCATCCTGAGCTAAGGAGAGAGTTCGGAGGTTGGGGCTTTTAGATGAGGGAGGAAGCAATGTGTGGATAGGATAAGAGGAGGAAATGTATGGTAAACAAAGATTGTCTTGTTATGCAGATAAAGTCACTCAGGTGAAAAAAAGATGTTATCTCTGATAGTTGCTCTTCCTGGGACATGTAGTGTTTTTAAAAGAAGTTTCCTTTGTAAATATAGATCTCCCCCACAATTGGGGTCATTTGTACTTTCTTTTAGGAGTTAAGGGGAGATAAGAGCTTTTCCTTAGTCTACTGGGTCTTGGTTTCTCTCAACTCAAAAAAATCTGCATGACAACATGGCAAATTTGAGGTTGACATGTTCTGAACATCTTCAGGGTAAAGTGCATTAGTACAGTACTGGAACATGGTATGTGTTCAGTAAATGAAAACTATGACTTTATTCTTAACATGCACTCTGATTTCTCACCATTTTCATTCAGTCTGAGAATTGCCATCATTGTAGAATTGAGAGGATAATGTAAAACGAGAGGTCAATATTCTCTCAAACTGTAAAGTTTTATGGAAGAGAAGAAAGAAGAAATCCCATGAAAGCCTAAATATCAGTTTGCAGCAGATTTATTAATCTCATAGTTTTATCCACAGGCTCACATGCATCTAAACCTACACCTGCACATGTATGCATCCCGTGCACCCTACTGCAGAGAATACAATAGGAACTTGACTGTAAGATCTCTAAGCCCTAGATCCTTTTGATATCTCTTTTATGAAATCCAAGAAGCTTTCTTAGCTCTTTCTATTTCACTTTTTTAAAAAGATTTTATTTATTTATTTATGAGAGACACAGAGAGAAGCAAAGACATAGACAAAGGGAGAAGCAGGCTCCATGAAGGAAGCCCAATGTGGGACTCAATCCCAGGACTCCAGGATCACATCCTGAGCCAAAGGCAGATGCTCAATCACTGAGCCACCCAGAGGCCACTCTATTTCACTTATTTATCATTCTACAGATTATAATTTTCCCATCCGACTTTGAACAGTGTCAGAACTATTTAGTCTTGCTTCAAACTGTTAACAAATAGTTGGCCAGTGCTGGGATGTGACTGAGCTCTGGGAATCTCTTGAGCCTTATTCAAGTAGGTCCCAAGTTTGGCATTCATTCTTTCCTAGTCAGATTTCAAAGTCAAGAATCCAAATGCTAAATCATGTTTCTAGGTGGTCTCTGAAAAAACATTCATTAATTCTTTCCCCAAACTTCCACGATTGACTATTAGCTTAGGTACAACTGTTAAATTATGATTCCCTAATCATTACTGATAATTAGTAATGTGCTTATAAAGGTAATTGTTATTCTTAACTTTGCTCTGAGTTATGCTCAACGATCACTGCTACCATTGTACTTGAAAAATTAGGAGTCAAATGGCTCCTGAAACACTTTGGTATAGATGTACCAGTCATTTCTTTTTTAATGTAGTCTTCTTGGTAGAAGCTCTAACTAATCATGTGTGATCTTTTGTAGCAAAAGATACATAGGGTAGTGTTTCGTTGATTTAAAACTTCATTTTAAGCCCCCAAACTTCTCTTCCAGACCTATTAACTGATTATGCAACAGCTATTTTATTTCCTTTCTGCTCACTCTTCATGAAGCAGTCTTTGGGTAGTGACAGTCTTGGACAGGATCCACAAAAGAAATGGAGAGGCAAAATAGTCTTTCTCTAAATATTTAGGTCTTGGATTTGGTGCCAGAACTCCTCAGCATATGACCGTATATAAATCACTTAACCACTCTAAGCCTCGTCAATAAACAAGAATGAGAACATCTGTTCTTCCAACCCTCTGAGATTTATAGAAGCTCTACTTTGCTAAATGTGAAGTTTGTAAACTGCAAGGGCCTTATGTAACTAAGTTATTATCAGTCAACTTTCCTTTTAATTAATGCATTAGGAATTTAAATCACACACACAACTCATATCACAGTAATCTCTATGTTTTTTTTTTTTTTTAATTAGGTCCTTCCTTTATTCTCTGTGTTTCCCTCCCTTTAATTATTTCCTTTCATTGCTTCTAGTCCAGATACAAATGAGCCAATAGAACACGAGGGTGTTCCTGCCACATACACATATGGGATTCTCCCCAGAAGAGCTTCCCAACAAAGCTTAACTACAAAGAAATTCGGAGAAAAAGGTGAACCTGCTCCATAATACTCTTTCTCTCTAGTCTAGATTTCTGGTTAGCCCATTGCCTTATGTTGTTTATTTTTTACCCCAATTTCTGGAGGCCTTAAATCTAAAATCTTAGAATTTCCCCTATTAATCTTCCAAATCTGGTCACTTTTCTGGTATGACATTGCCTGTGAATTAAGAATAAGATGATGCTCAATACTACCAACAATCATTTAATTTCTTTTATTTTTTACATTTGTCTTTCCTCATATGCCCTATTTATTTGTACCCCTTCTTGTAATAATGCCTCATATTTGGACAATGCTTAATACATTCCCTCTGGGAAAGGGTGTCATTGAATGGGAACCTCAAAACAACAATCTAATTAGGTATGTGATCCAAGAACGGCTATTAACAATTTTGTTTTGTGAATAAAGAATCTTAGTTTTGCCTCCTTTTGCTTTCCCTGTACTGGCAGAATGGATATTGGAATTCCCTTTGCTAACCTCAAAAATAATATTTTTAGCTAGACATAACTTTGGGCTAAAATACTTTACTCTCCTTGTTTCACCCTCCTACTTCATGAAAATTAGGGGGTCTATTTGATAATCTAGAAGATCCTATCAGTGCCTTTACCTTAAAGTTGGGTTCTAAGTCATAAAATATTTACTGTGCCCCTGTGTGTAGTGCTCCTAACTTAAAGATATAATGAGCTATAAGGCACCCTCCCTAGTCTGCCAATATATCATAATCCAGCTGGAGGATTAGTAGGTGCTAATGAGAAGATAGAGAAAGATTCAAGGGCAAACTTGCTAAATCCTACGCGATTGACACACAACCATAAGTGCAATGGGTGAGGAGGGAAAGTCACTATGTCCCCAAACTATTGACAAAAGGATTGACATCCAGACCTTGCAATTTCAAAGTAAGGAAGAAGTCCCTCACTTTAATACTGGCTACAGGGCAATATGAAGAGAAAAAGAACAAAAGTTGTGTCTATTGATAAAAGCAGGAAAGCTCATATTTAAAAAAAAAGCCAATTGAAAAGAAAAAAATATGAGTGGTAGAGGTAGTGCTCATTCAGTTTAAAGCTAATGTAGTTTATCACGGAAAATCTATAATAAAAGAATTCAAGCTTTTTTTCAATTGTTTCAGGGTTCTGTATTCATTGACCGTGGAATGAAAATAAAAATCAAAGCGAAGCTTTAAAAAGGACAGAGATATGTAGGCTAATGGACAATTTGTCTGAGGCAATGGCTTTTAAGGCTGAAATTTCTCTGTGTGTATTTTTACTCAGAATTTAATGTTTTTAAAGATGGTGCCCTGTGAGTTACCATGACAACCTGTAGATATCATCTTTAGAAGGCTACAGATCTCAGCTCAAAGTATTGTGTCCACACACTTTTGGAAAAAGCCCGTTGATGCACTGTAGATGGGCTGAACAAAACATGGAGTGCTCACCGCTATTACAGTGCATTCCCTGTGCATTTCTTTGAAATATTTTATCATGGCTGAAGCTGCTTCTATAGTGTTGAAGGACATCCTCCCTCTCATTTCATCATTACCTTTAAAATCTGAGCATACTTCATTTTCAGCTCTTTGTTGAACTTCTCCCAAGACAAGCAAACATAAAGGCTAAATTAAAGCTCATTCCCTATATTACATGCTTCTTTTAAAAGAGAAAAGATTCAAGTGTTGTTGGTCATAGTGCATTTTTTGAGTTGTTCTTTGTCCTTGGGCTGTGTTTTTTCAGGGTAGTATCATTAATAACAAAGCTGGGCAAAGAACTGACAACTAATTTGCCGTTGTGAAGAAAAGGACTGCAGGTACAGATGAGGTGAAAATTCTCCAGATCATGGTGTTTTGGTCACCTTTGTAGTGAGATATGTGCATGTTTTGGTCACCTTTGTAGTGAGATATGTGCATGGGGAAGAATGATTATGAAAGCTGTTAAACAATCACCTTCATAGACAATCAAGTTCAGCAAATTCCCCAGAGAGAATAATGATTGTGACGATATGTTGTTAAGTGTTTTTACTGATCAAATATGGGGTGGGAAATTGAGATATTTAGTTGAGTAATTGAAAACAAAGATCTTCAACTAGTTCAAGTAAGTTAAATTAAAAAAAAAAAGCAACAAAACACTATTTAGGGGCACCTGGGTGGCTCAGTTCATTGAGCATCTGCTTTGGCTCAGGAGCCCACGATGATGACTGATGGGGCCCTGCTCAGTGGGGAGTCTGTTTCTCCCTCTCTCTGACTCTCCCCCTCCCTCTCATGATCTCTCTCTCAAATAAATAAAATCTCTAAACCCCTATTTTATTTTTTAAATTTAATTTCAATTAGCCAACATATGGTACATCATCAGTTTCAGATGTACTACTATTCAATAATTCATCTATTTAAAAAGGATATTGATAATACTCATTGCTTGGTGTGATTATTATGTGTGCTGTCTGAAACTCAGATTGTCAGAGGCACAAAGTGGGCAGGTGACCTAGAGTACAGTGACATGAATTTGATTTTTATTTTCAAAGTTTCATGAGGTACCCTCACTTTGGTGAACAAGTCATTTCATTGCATTTATGAGGACAGATTTGGATTTTGAATCTCACCCCGGCACTGAACCTTACCAGACCAGAAGCACCAGGTAGCCACATTCATAGTTATTGATGGAATGTGATACATTAAGCTCTCTCAGAGACTCAGTGTTTTTGTAGTTTTACAGCCATGGTAATCTTATGCCTTAAGGATGTCAAATTATTTGGTGAATGTGAAATAACTTACCCTGTTTTCAATGATTTTTTTGGTTATGATTATGATTATTATTTTGTAATAAAGACTGAATTATATAAACATTGAGTACCCAATAGGTTTTATTTGTAAGCATAATCTTAAGTATATGTTACATGATTGCTCTGCAGGAAGTTAATGAGAATAGGTGAACAGCCATAATTTGGTGTAATTAATGAATCAAAAGGTCTTGCTAGGTTGTTTAACTAATGTGACTATTGAAGTAATTGAACTAATTTTTATGGGCTTTGGTGTCGTCTTAGTGTAAATCGCTGTTCATAAAAGTTCATGGTAATATGTTGTTGTTTTTTTTTTTCTTATGAGAATTCACTTAACAAGTGATTTTTCCAGAATAAATTGTCTGCATGAGGCACAGGAAGATGGTGCTCACCAAATTCCCTTAGGCAAATGAAGAGAGGCTTAAAAGAAAAGTCTGCATTACATTTCAAGAAATCCTGCTAGCAAAAAATGAACAGACCATGATTAAGCTAGAAGAATGTATTTGAAATACTTTTCAAAATTCAACCTAGTGAAAGTTGTGTTACCCAATTGGCAAACACTACCAAAGTCATCAAATAAGGAGAGAGGAAGCTAATGCCCTGGTGTCTTTCTCTTTCCCTCTTCTCTCTTTCTCTCTTTCTAATGTTGCTGTGAAACAACACTGCAACATAACAGAGTAATTTTACATAAAGTGGCCTGATGTAACAGAGAAAAAGACATAGAATAAGGTATTGACAGTAACAGTTCTTAATTCATTACTAAAAATTTTACTTTTAATCCTAACAGGAAACATGATTTTTACCTTGTCATTCTTTCTAAATATTCATGAGAAATCGCACTTGCAATTAAAAAGTGTATGAGCAATACATTTGCCTTTGGCAAAATGAACATTTCTATCCTGTGAAGATGTTAACAGACTAACAATTGTTACTGGTGAGAAAGGAGAACGGATTTAGAATTAATGGAAAAGAGGAGGAGCACTGGGGTTTGAAAAAAAATTGGAGTTACATTTCTTTCCTCTTATAAAAGGAACACATGTTTGCATTCGGCATTTGTGGTTTACCTCCCCTTCTTGATAGCAGTTTGGATTTTTATTTGGGAATATGTATCTTCCTAATTTTCATTCCACTTGGTACTGGTAGGGCTCCCACAAAGACTAGGACAGAGCATAAGACTGGAGTCAATCAGTGCCTAGCATTCTCCTGACATGCAATTGGTTTATTTTGAGCACATGACTTAAGGCAGAACAATCAGAATGGATCATAGGGGTTTTGCTGTGCAGGTGGACTTGAACCGAAAATATTTAACCTCTAGAACTGGGACCCCAAAGGAGAGCCTTTCTGGGAAGGAGTCAACCCAGGAAGTATAATTTAGGAGAAGAGAACTAGAATCCCGATAAACTACTTTGAGTTCCTGTATTTAGCCCCCCTTGAGGCAGTGCTTATCCCAGGACCACTGTATTATGAAAGCCAATAAATTTTCTTTATTTCTTAAGTTAGTTGGGCTGAGCTGTTGCAGATAAATCCTAATACATATATTGCTCACCACAGGAAAATTGGAAAACACAGAAAGGTGCAAAAAAATTATAATCACCTATGATTCAATTTTGATGTATTTATTTTCTATTCTTTTTCTTGTTGCTACATGAATAGATAACTTTGGTTAAATTGATGTGTTTTTCCATTTGTTTTCTTTTTATTCCTGCGAAGACATACAAATTTTGTTTTTTATTAATCCAAGATTATTTTTACATATATGGATATATATTTTTTAACATATGTATGTATATATGTATGTATATGTATCTATAGATATGGATAAATATGTGTATATATATATTAGAATATTAGGGTTAAATTATTATTTTTTTATTTATTATTTATGATAGTCACAGAGAGATAGAGAGAGAGGCAGAGACACAGGTGGAGGGAGAAGCAGGCTCCATGCACCGGGAGCCCGACGTGGGATTCGATCCCGGGTCTCCAGGATCGCGCCCTGGGCCAAAGGCAGGCGCCAAACCGCTGCGCCACCCAGGGATCCCTTAGGGTTAAATTATATTAATACTTTTATATCCTTGCTGTCACCCAACATTGTGTCATGAACATTTCCCCATTTCATTAATACAATGTTTAATAGTGGAAAGTATTCCATATTATATATAAACTATTTAATTTAACTTCCATTATTCTTGGACATTTAGGCTATTTCCATTTTTTGAAATCTGGTTGTTTATGTTATTGGTAAATAAATATCTGTCCACTTTGCTATTTCTTTGGATTGGTTTCCTAGCAAGAGCATTATGGATCTTAAGTGGATGCATTTTTAAAGGACTTCTGATATACACATCAAATTGGTTTTCAGAAAGTTTATACTAATTTATATTCCCAAGAACCCTGCCAAACTAGGGCATCATTACTTCTTATCATATTCACTGATTTCATAGGCTCTAGTATTGCTATATCAGAAATTTTTAAATTTCGCTTCTGGGACATTGAATATTATTTTTTCATATGCTGTTAATCATTTACATTTGTCTAGTAAATTGATATTCCTGTCCCTTCCCGAGATTTTAATTGGCATTTTAGGTTTTTTTCTTATTGATTTCAGCCTTTTGTTTTTCAAAATCAGTGATTGCAATAAGTAGTGTTGCACCATTAGTTATTTTGGTACTTACTGGTACATCACAAAAAATCCTGGGACTGTCAACTCCCTTGATTCCAAACTAACCATGCAATAGATTTTTCTTATCTGAAAGTAGAAACTGATTTGGCTTTTGAAACCAAAACCTCAGATCACTCTTTCTGTAAAACTGGGGTCAGACAGTGAGTTTGGCACCAAAAACTAAAATATGCAACTTCAGCATTGCCCATTGTTATTGATTTACCTACACGAAGACTTGTGTCCTGTTCATTATATGACATTGTAGCTCACAGATGTGATTTTTATATAAGGCATTTATTCCATGTAAAATTCTGATGGAGAGTTTGAAACGACTCTTTCTTCCCATAAACTGTCACCAACCACTTGCAACTTTATTTACTAGAAAGAACACATTCTGTTTTCTGAGGGTAGTGTTGATTTTTTTCCAGAATAGCAGCATAACACCTTGTCAGTTCTTACTCAAAAGGTTGTTTCCTCATATTTTGATGTTAGATCATTTCCCAGGGATGAGAGATAGAGAAAAAACTTCTAAATACAAGTCTACAAAATCTCTACTTTCAAAACCTGCTTTTATTGACTGAGTAAACTTGGCAGTGGATTTTATTACTGTATGGTACAAAAACCTCAATCTAAAGAAGAAGGAAAAGCCAGAGAGAGGGCGGGGGTAGGATGAAAGGAATGAAAAAGCTTACTCAGTTAAAACCTTTATGAAAAGCCAAAAAAGTCTCAGCTCTACTTTTTGTCTTCTGATGAAATTCTAATTTGCTGACAAAGGCTTGTTAATTTCATTATGATAAGTATATCATAGGTGATGTATAATTTTCTAATAAAATATATCTCTTTTATTACTTTCTTGACCCACACCTAATAATTAATAATCTAAAGGTGTTTAAAAAGTGACACGGTCATTTTAGCATAATATTTAGTGCTGTTCCTCATATTTAGATGCATTAATGGGATTATAACTTTGGTCCTCAATGTGAATTACCACAAAACCTGGGCATTTCCCATTACATTTTCTCCACCATTTATCTTTGATATCTTGGTTATATTTATTATAATGTCTGCTAAAAGTTCCATTTTGGAAAATTGTCAGGAAGAAGTACAAAGTCTTTTCTTCCTCATGGCCTTAGCATTTATTCTGGCTCTGATCAGCTTAGATTCTATTTGATATCATTCTTTATAATTTAGTCATATAATATGAATATTATTTATAAATATGTTTCAGTTTAAAATTTCCTGAGAAGATAGATAAGCAAGCCAATAATTATGAAATCTTGATTCATTAAAGAAGAGGGAATTGGGATTTATGGAGTCAGAAGAAAGACAAAAATGCTTATTTCCTTGTTTTCTCCTGTCATGGCCTCAGAGCTGTTGGTTTCCTTCTGTCTCCTCCATTTCTCCAGCTGGAAGCATATCAGGGGTTGGTTTCCCCTGCAAAGCCAGAAAAGAAGCAATAATAGGTTTGAAGGGATATGTGTTGGTAATACAAGTAGATGAGCCTAGAAGCAGGATTCATGACCAGGTAAGAAGAAAGAGAGGGAAATGGATGGAGGATCTGTTAGGAAGGAGGATGAAAACCTTAGAGAATTCAGAAGGGGAAGACTGCAGAAGCTCTGGCTAGGTGCTACATAGAATGGGGTAAAGCCCATGCAGAGAGAGGTCCTAGGCCTGCTGCCTTAAGCCTAGCTCCAGCAGGACAGAATCTTGACTCTTCTCTCTCCCCATTCACCACATTGCTAAATCCCATTAATCTTACACTCTTAGTACATCCCAGGTGCATCCTCTTATCATTGTCCTAACTACTGGTGCAGTTCTCACCTCATTATGTCATTCTTGGATGAGTCCAGCCTCTTGCCCTCTGAGCCATAGTTCTTTCTACACCAGAGCCCTGTCTGAAATGCAAGTCAGATCATATCACCCCTGATTTGAATCATTTTGAATGGGCAAAAGACTTGAATAGAAATTTCTCCAAAGAAATGTAGAGTAATCACATCAAAAGATGCTTACTTACCATTGCAATCTTTAGGGAACTGCAAATCAAAATCATAACGAGATGGCACTTCACACCCATTAAGATGACTATTATAAAAAAAAAACACCCAGAAAATATGAAGTGTTGGTGAGGATGTGGAGAAATTAGAACCCCTGTGTATTGGTGATAGGAATGTAAAATGCTTCAGCCATTGTGGAAAAACAGTAAGGAGGTTCGGAAAAAATTAAACATATAATTGACACTTGATCCAGCAATTCCACTTCTGGGTGTATGCCCCAGAGAATTGCAAGCAGGGATTCAAGGATGTTTAGAGTCCCATGTTCATCACATTTATTCACAATAGTCAAAAGGTGGAAACAACCTAAGTGTCCTTTGATGGATGAATGGGTAAACAAAATATTGTATACAAATACAGTGGAATACTATTCAAACTTAAGAAGGAAGGAAATTCTGGCACATGCCTTTCCATGTGTTGAACATTGAAGACATTATGCTAAGTGAAATGTGCCAGTCCAGAAAGGACTAATATTGTGTGATTTTACTTCTATGAGGTACCTAGATCATTAAACTCATAAAAACAGAAAGTCAAGTGATGGTTGCCAGGGGATGGGAGTGGGGAGTCAAGATGACTGTTTAATGACCAGAGAGCTTTGGTTCTGGAAGATGAAAAAGATTCTGGAGAGATGCCTGGGTGCCTCTGCCTTTGGCTCAGGGCATGATCCTGGAGTTCGGGATCAGGTCCCACTTTGGGCCCCCTGCATGAAGTCTGCTTCTCCCTCTGCCTGTGTCTCTGACTTTCTCTCTCTCTGTCTCATGAATAAATAAATGAAACCTTTAACAAGAAAAAAGAAAAAGATTTTGGAGACGAATGGTGGTTATGATTATACAACAATGCAAATGTATTTAATGTCACTGAACTGAACTCTGCCACTGAAACCTAAAAATGATTAAAATGGTAAATGTTACGTTGTGTGTATTTAAAAAAAATCACTTTGTGGCTTCCCATTAATTTTAGGATAAAAACCCAGTTTGTTAGCATGATATATCTGTCTTTCAGGATCTGGTCTCCAGCTCATTTCTCTGGCTTGTCATTTCACGTGGCCCAGACCTCTAATGCTAGGCACTTCTCCATCCTGGAAGACTCAGCTTAGCCTTTTTCACCTTCTCTGGGAAGTCTTCCCTGACCTACCTCACACATCCCCCAAAACTGGGTCTTACCCTTATCTTGCCTCCTCTTTTCTATCATACCACCCTGTGTGCACTTTCATCTAACGTATTGAATTCAAAATTTTAAAATTTGTTCTTATCAGGAGATCCTCTTTAGGCTGCTAGGAACTTGAGGGTGGGGTGTCTTTTATCTCTGTTGCTCCACTGCTTAGAACATGGCCTTATACCCTGTAGATGCTGAATATATGTTTGCTATCTTAACAAAGGGATACAGCTGATTTGGAAGGAAAAGGAAACTTCATAGTTTGAGCTAAATGTTCCATCTATAAATAAGAATAATAATAGCACTCACTTGTTAGGATTTTTGAAGAATGATGTAACATTGATAATATTTAGAATGACACCTGACCCATAATAAGTACTCAATAAATGTTAGGTATTATTCTTCATTTTTACTATTGAATGCCCTATGAAACTTTTAAAATAAGAATCTCACATTTCCATTAGAATAAGGATGTCAAAGGGAAAGTTTGGGTAGAAATTGGCAAGGAAATGACAAGCACCAACCCCTCTGGATTCCAGGCTCCTCTGTAGTTTGTCTTCACAGTTGGTTAAAAGAAGCATGCCTGCTTGGTCTGAGCAGAAGAGTGGTGGTATGGAGGTCTTTCCTGACATGATTGTGGCTTAAACCACCCCCCAGCCTATCAGCCATGATAATACCCAACTTCCGTCAGAGGTGGTGCCTCCCTTGAGTAGGATGGGGACCTTCCTTAAGAGGATGACTCTGGAGATAAATTGCCCTCTCACTTGAGGATTGCTAATGCATCTGACAGCCCAATTCCCCATCCAGCTTCACTCTCGTGGCTCAATACCTCAGGTCATGCCAAGCAGCTGGAGTTCCCATTTGACTCTCCTCTACTCTATCCGGGTAGTTTCTTGAGTCTGATTCTGAACAAAGAATGTGCTCAGGACTGTGTTTACTGCCAGGTCCCTGTGGAATTTGCCAAGTTTATTTTTCTTATTTCTCCAAAATATGCAGCTATCTAAAATGCGTATCAAAGAGAAGTATGTCAAAGAACACTTAAAAAAAATTACACTATGACTTATGCTGGTAGTCTTTTCTCCTTGCCCAGTTAGAGCTCAGAGAAAGTCTGAGGAGATGTCCAAAAGTCTGTTTCATTTGTGGGTCAGAGGTGTTTATTTTAGCCTAAAGGAAATAAAGGAAGATCCTGGAAGAAGATCTTGGGAGGAGAAATAACTTTACCTGAAAGCAGAGAGGGGCACTGGGAAAGCTCAAATGTGGAAGCAGAAAGATGGCCTGGCCTGGCTTACCTGCTTTTATGGTAGAATGGAAGCAAGATCAACAGCCTGGAGACCAATAAGATAAGCATTCTTTTTTTTTTTTTAATTTAATTTTATTTATTTATGATAGGCACACAGTGAGAGAAAGAGAGAGGCAGAGACATAGGCAGAGGGGAAAGCAGGCTCCATGCACCAGGAGCCTGACGTGGGATTCGATCCCGAGTCTCCAGGATCGCGCCCTGGGCCAAAGGCAGGCGCCAAACTGCTGCGCTACCCAGGGATCCCAAGATAAGCATTCTGTAAGGTTCTGTGGTGTCAGTTATTTGTCAATGATTGTTTTTCTAAAGAGAGTAGACTAAAAGTCTGAAAATGGAAAGAGCCTGTGTGCTTGACTTTAGGGCCATAAGGAGGGAGGAAGCTGTGGGAACTTTAGGCTATTGTATTGCTTGTCGTGCTGTGTGTGTGTGTGTGTGTGTGTGTGTACGTACATGTGTGTAGGGGTGTCCAGTTGGTTACAGAGTGAAGAGAAAAGCAGACTGAGTCCTATAGCCATGACTAGGTGAAAGAAAGCAAATCCAGGTGGCCTCAGGGCTTACCTTTGGAAGGACATACTTGAATGGTTCCCAAGTAAACACTAATGGCAGTTGGCTCAAGAGCAGCCCTCAGCTTTGTAAGGGGGCAAGAACTCCTTCATGGGTGTTCATTAAACTTCTGGAATTCGGTGCCTTTTGTAGCTTGCCCCATGAGCTGTGATTGGAAGGAAATGTGATCTTGCTTCCCCATAATTTTCCATTCACACTCTTTATGGTAGCAAATGCCGCGGTTCACGCCATCATTGCCCTGATAGGACACCCTTGGGTGGTGATGCAATTCTGATGTCCCTTAAGCAGGGAGTCAAAAATTATGGGGAAAGAGCAGGGGCAGCTCTGTCCTCTGCAGGATGTGTGCAAGATGGAGCTGAAAAGAAAATGAGACAGAAGAGAGCAATGATATAGAATTTTAAATCTGGATGTGTCCAGGGCTATTCAGAACAGGATATTCAGCCCAGGGCAGAGACCACAGGGCTGGCACACATCCTACCCACTCACCTATTTCACTCTGACAGCTGTCATCTCCATTCAGCCTGAGACAACTGAGAGAACAGGGCATTATATGGTTTATTGCATTATCCAGGCCATTGTTCCCCTCTATTAGTAAGGACATTGACCATAGTTACATCTGATGCTATATCTATTATGATTTAGACTGCCTACACAAATATAAAAGAATTGGGTCAGACTGAAATTTACTAAGTCCTACAACCAAAATCTGAGCAAATTTTGTGTATGTTAAAGGTCAGAAAGTAAGTCAGTGAAATCCAAGATAATAGGAGCAGTCTAATTTTCTGCTATTCATAAATTATTTGAATAAATAAATCAGAATGATAGATCCTATAATTGTGTTTGCTATGGTTATGGTTCTATATATTCAGTATATTTGTATGAAAACTTCAGGTTCATAATGAAGCATTAATTTTAATACTTCAATACAAAGTCAAACTTATATACATAACAAAAGGAGTAAATAACTACAGACTTCAATGTTAAAAAACTCTTTACTATTGTTGTTCATGTTGATAAATTAGCTTTTTCCTTCTCCTTTCTCTAAATATTAGTGTTATCTTGAACTCATTTATAGTATACATAGTTTAATCTCTTAAATAACATGAGTTTTGATATATTTACTTTTGTATATTCATGCACAGCCCTAAAGTGAGAAAATAATCCTTATTCTATATAGCAAGATTTCATTGTGATTAACTCTTGTCTCTTGATGTTTGTGAGAAGCAGGGTAAACCATGCTGAGTCAGAGATTTTTACTTTCCATCTCCTTTTCCTGAAAAATAAAATAGTTTTGCATCCCGGGAGTTCCAAACAATTAAGCAAATTGAAGAGGTAAATATGTACTGAAGTGTGATTCCAAAACTTCTGACTATATTTTGTGGTGTTAGATTAGATTCTGAATCTCTAACACTTGCATTTGTAACTTAAATGATGGAAAATATTCAAAAATATTAAAGAAAAATCAAAATTGTCTACAACTTTCATTTTGGAGAGTCTTTTATAAGAAATCCAAGAGGAAATTAAAAAACATTTAACTATACTACATTTTTATTTTTTAATATACAATTTTATTTTTTAATACTCAGTAGAAACCAGCATAAATTCAAAGGGCAAATAACAGGCTAAGGGAAATATTTGCCTTGGATATAGATGTGATAGGTAACAGAATAACCAGTATATTTGCTATCCAGCAGCAGAGAGATCTTTATAAATTAAATCATGTCAGTCATTTAATGAAAACTCTCGCCACTCCCCAGTTTGCTGACTAACAGCAAACTATGGCCGAGGAGGGCCAGCGCAATCGGATGGGCAGCTACTTCCTGCCTTCATCACCTGCCCCTGCAGCCCTGCTCTTGTCCACTTGGCCCCAGCCTCACTGGCTTCTTGCTGTTCCTTAGATACACCACATCTGCTGCCGTTTCAGAGCCTTCCACCTTGGGAGGCTCTTCCCAAAAGTATTCTCTTGGCCCCACCTGAAGATCCTTGCTTAAGTGTGCTGTTATCAGTTCCCTGAACAACTAGCAAAAAAAGAGCAGCCCCCTCAAATGGGCTCTCCCTTGTCACTGTTTTGGTTTCTCTTTGGTACTTTGACATATTCCTCCTACTCTTGTTGATTTGACTTTAGGCTCTCTCTCTCCATTAGGCAGTACATTTCAGTGAAGTCAGGGATTTTGTTCACTGCTCTATCCCTAGTCTACAGAAGTGCCCTGAAGAGAGTAGCCTTTACACACTGATGAGAAAAAGATGAAAATACAATGGGAGAATGGCCGTAAACCTCAGAAGTAATCTAAGTGGTCAATACATGTATGGCAAATGCTTATATTTGCAGAAATAAAGAAAATATACCGTAAAGGGATTGGATACCATATGCTTACCCATCAAACTGGCAAGAAGGTTGAAATGCAATGACATCCAGAGCTGTCAGATATGTGACCCATTGGGCTCTCTCCTAGCTTGCCGGTGAATGCGTGAATTGCTGCTGCATTTTAGGAAAAGAATCTGCCAGGATTTGTTGAAATGAAATGTGTTCATATTTAGGGAATGTCTGGGATTCATGGGGCCCAAAGCTCACATTTCATTATCTTCATTCATTTTAACTTTCATGCATTATTCTTTAAGAAAAATAATAGCAAATTACAGGTACAAGACTAAGTCTAGGACCATTTAAGGGACCTGTGCAACCAGGTCTTTGAAGCCAAAGCTTTGTTAGCTTCTTAGCAAACAAAATCCTCCTCCATTGTACATACCCTCTGAATACAGCCCCACTTCTGGGAACAAATAAAGAATAAGAAGAACAAGTATTAAAATCTCCAGTGTATAAAAGATGTATGCATAAGGCTATTTACTGCAGCATTATTTGTAGCGGAATAGAAATTGGTGACAATTTTAATATCAATAATGAGAAATTCAAACAAATACAGTATATCCATTCCATCTATGTATTTCTGCTAGGTTACTAAAAACAGTATCTATGCTATATTTACACAAGGGAAGCAAGTTGTAAAATGATATGTGTAGTATAATTCAATTTTGATAAAATCAAGAGAGAAGAGAAAAAACAAAAGTAACATCACAACTGTCCATCTGTGTATATATTTACATAGAAGTCTGTGTGTGTGTGTGTGTGTATGAGCAATACAAAGGTATGGTGAGATATGTTTTGTTAACACTGAGTACTTCAGGTCAGGAGTGGGGGTGGTAATGGATGGGGGAATGAATAGTAATTTTTTTATACATTCTTGAATAATTTACCTAGTTTCAAAGAATACATTAGTACTTTCTTCCATAACATTACTGAGATATAATTGGCATATAACATTGTGTAAGTTTAAGGTGTAAAACATTTAAGTTAAGCCACTTCTATAATGTGCAAGATGAGTACCACCATAGCATTAGCATTACCTTCATCCCATCACATAACCATCATTGTGTGTGTGTGTTAAGAACATTTAATATCTATTCTCATAGCAACTTTCAAGTATTAATATCATGTTACTAGCTATGTTTACCATGCTAACATTAGGTCCTCAGAGCTTGTTGATCTTATACCTGGAAGTTTGTACCCTTTTACAAATATCTGTCTCCTCATTTCCTCCATCCTTCAGCCTCTGGTAACCAATATCTTGTTCTCTGTTTCTTTGAGTACAGTATTTTTTAGATTCCACATTTAAGTGAGACCATATGGTATTTGTCTTTCTCTGTCTGACTTATTTTTTTAATTTTTTTTTCTCTCTGACTTTTTCATTTAGCATAATGCCCTCAAGGTGCAGAGATGTTGTTGCAGACGGCAGGATTTCCTTCTTCCTTGTAGCTGAATAATATTTCAGTGTGTATATGTGTGTATGTACCTATACATATCACAACTTTATCCATTCATCCATTGACAGACACTTGAGTTGTTTCCATGTCTTGGCCATTATGAATAGCGAGGCAATGAACATGGAGATACGGATAGCTCTTTGAGATTCTGTTTTCATTTCCTTTGGATATTTGCCCCAAAATGAAACTGCTGGATAATATGGTAGTTCTATTTTTAATCTTTTTGAGAAACCTCCAAACTGTTTTCCATAGTAGTTGCACCAATTTACATTCCCACCAATAGCACACAAGGATTCTTTTCTCTCCACATCTTTGTTAGCACTTATCTCCTGTCTAATGCATTCATGCTTTTATAATTTTAAAAAAGAATAAAAATTTTAAAAGAAAAAAGAAAAGACAGTCCTTTTTATTGTGTATTGGTGATTTTATGGCAGGGATGGTGACACTGATAAAATATGTTTGATTTGTTCCTCATTGGCATAGCTCTGGGTAAAGTTCAGCCCTTCTCTCAGGAAGCAAACAAACAGACAAGAGAAACATCAAGAGACAAAGTGTTTGGAGTGTTCATTGAGGAAACAATACAATGTAAGCTATGCTAAAAAAAAATGGATGATGAAGTACAAGATAACATTACAGCAGAGAATTGGCATAATCATCAATAGCAAACAAACCGTTTGAAAGAGAGCTTCTGGGTTAGTGTCACCCAGGGGTCAAGATAGACACTGACCAGATACATTAATTATGATATGGTATCAATATTTTTGTATTTTAATTTTTTTATAGAGAGAAAGAGAGAGCTTGTGAGCAGGAGCAGAGGGTGCAGAAAGAGAAGGAGAATGAAAATCCCAAGCAGGCTCCATGCCCAGCACAGAGTGTGACTTGAGGCTAGGTCTCACAACCCCAAGATCATAACCTGAGTGAAATCAAGAGTTGGATGCCCAATCAACTCAGCCACCCAGGCACCTTGATACAGTAACAATATTAATGAAGGTTAATCATATACCAGGTGCTGTGTTGATTGGTGTAGCCTAGCTGACTTAGTTTTCACACAGCCTCTGAAGTGGGCAGTCTGATTACACCCATTTTACAGAAGGGGTGATTGGTTCTGACACCATCACATGACTAGAAAGTGGTAGAGCAAAGACTCAAGCCCAAGCCTATCTGATCCAAGCCCTTGGGCTTAAGTAGTATAATAACCGGCCTCCTAGGAGTATAACAGATATGCGCATTTTTTAAGGATCTTGTATCTATCAGGCAGAAAGTATTAAACAGTTAACAAGAGGCTGAGTTGGCCTAAAAAGGCACTAGAATTTCTAGTAAGAACTTCAGTGTTAGAGATATTGAATGTGTAAGTTTGTGTAAAAGGTGAGTCACATTTTATTCACCATTTGACCTGCACCAAGGGTCTGATGAATTCCAACAGCAGCACAGAACATAGATTAAGAAATTGGTTTTATTGGGCAAAGGGAAACTTACAGAAGCCAAAGATCAGCAAGAGAAGAGAAGGAGCCTTTTTATCTGTCTAACAAGAGTCATGCCCACCCAGAGCACCTGCAGTGTGGGTCCATATACACCTGTAAAGATGGCAGCCCTATTGGGATCCCTGGGTGGCACAGTGGCTTGGCGCCTGCCTTTGGCCCAGGGCGCAATCCTGGAGACCCAGGATCGAATCCCACGTCGGGCTCCCGGTGCATGGAGCCTGCTTCTCCCTCTCCCTCTGCCTATATCTCTGCTGCTCTCTCTCTCTCTCTGTGTGACTATCATAAATAAATAAAAAAATTAAAAAAAAAAAAAAAAGATGGCAGCCCTATGGATTCTGTTATTGTAGGATAGACATATTTGTTAGAGCCACATGTGTTTGGCATAAACATGGAGAAGAAGACTCTGGAACTTCCGACTACAAAGAATGTAAAGTTCAGCTGGAGAATCAGACAAGGAAGCAGTATTGTGGTTATAGTGTAAGTGCTATGACAAAGGCAGGTTCTAGAGCCTTGGGGGTGAGAGAAAGAAAAGAAAGGCATCTGAGCCAATTTTGTGAAGTTCAGGAAAGGTCTTTTTCAAAGTGAATTATTTTCTCATCTGTTTGAAGTCAGGGGACTGGACCAAATAACCTTTCCTTACACAGAGTTCTGTGACATGGAGCACAGTGAATGGAGGCTATGAAAAGGAGGGCTTCACCTTAACTACTAGGCTTCCCTGCCAAAGAGAAGAAAACAGAAGGACTTTAAAGGGACATGAGAGTCCCACGCCGGGCTCCTGGCATGGAGCCTGCTTCTCCCTCCTCCTGTGTCTCTCCTCTCTCTCTCTCTCTCTCTCTCTCTCTCTCTCTCTCTCTCTCTATGTCTATCATAAGTAAATAAATAAATATTTAGAAAAAAATGAAGGGACATGAGAGATTTGGCTAGGGTGACGAACTCTTCAGGGGTTAATTGGAGGCTTCCCAGATTTAAAAATTCTAGACTAAAAAATGGCACCTGCTGCAGTAAATAATTGCTAAATTGTTATAGGATCTCTGAACTTTGTCAGAGCTTCTAGAATTGAGGAGATAACTATATGCTGGTCTGAAGTGACTTCGTCTGTAGAAGGGTATAGAAAGTGAGGTCCTCCTGCAATCCTCCCTGGACTATGGATTTTCTATTCCATCTGCCACCTGTTTCTTTCTAGAGAATAGAAAACAAGCAGCCTTTGGACCATCAGACTGAGCTAGTGGTTGTTTCAAAGCCATGGGCCAAGAAAATGAAATTGTTTATACATCCTTTCTGTGGTGTTGCCTTCAAATTTGTTGATTAAAAAAAGAAGGAAAAAAATAATGACCTAAGTGAACACAGGAGGAGGATGGAGGGATAGAACAGATGATATTTATGACTGACTGAGAATTTCAATCCCAGCAGCTAAAATGATGAACTTGGGATCACTGGAAATGGGAATAGTTGACTTAACAGATGGTAGGCGGCTCTTGTCAGTGAAGTCTGTTCTGAGCATGAGCCTAATTGAGTAGTTCATATCTGTATAAATTAACATTTTTTAAAGCTATGATATTCTCGGGAGAAGTTTCAGGGTAAACATTTAGAGTTTTCCAGGTCTTTTTGGTGGAAAACATATCACTGGACAAAGGATAAATTTGCCAGTTCAAAAATTGTACATTGGAAATTCAAATGGACCGTGATCTGTCTTAAAATTGATGCAAAAATTGGAGAGCTGAAATGCACTTTTTTTTCTGTCTCTCATGATGTTCTTCTGTAAGTTCTGTTGTCTGAACAGCTCCTTGGGGCAAACATCTGCCTGTTTGAAATCTTATTAGGAAAATAACTTCATTTAAATCTTTCCTCATAGCCCCTCTCATGCAAATTTCAGTGCACAGTCAGGCGGGCTAAGGAAAATTGAAGCAATTAAGTATGCTCAAATTAAGCTATTTTTTTTTAATTTTTAGGTATATTCTATAGTAATTTTTCCATACAATTCCATGTTTAACACTGAATATCTGTCATTTTTTTCTTTAGATTCCTTAAAATTGGCCCAACAACACCCAGAGTTCATGTGATGCTGTATTGGGGCTTACTGTTCCTGGGAACTGTAAAACTAGACACTGCTAATAAATTGACATATGTAAGTCCAAGTGTAGGGATCACACAGCAAAAAGAGAATTCTTTTTTATTTCTTTTAAAATTTTTTTTTATTTTTTATTTATTTTTTTTTTTATTTTAAAATTTTTATTTATTTATTCACGAGAGACAGAGAGAGAGAGGCAGAGACACAGGCAGAGGGAGAAGCAGGCTCCATGCAGGGAGCCCGATGTGGGACTCGGTTCCGGGACTCCAGGATCATGCCCCGGGCCGAAGGCAGGTGCTAAACCGCTGGGCCACCCAGGGATCCCCTCTTTTTTATTTCTGAGAATTTCAGAGAAGGAAAACCATGTAAGGCAGGGGAACAACAAAATGGCAAAAATCTGCTAATGCCAGCTCATTAACAAGAGAAAAGAGAAATTCATAGTGCACTTGTGATACTTGTAATTTTCCCAAGAATTGTTAGGGTCAAAAAAGGACTTACTGGTAATGCTTGCCATCTGGGCATCAAATAAAATTCAAATGATCTCCCTTTCTATTTTAAACTTGCAAAAGAGGGCAGCCCGGGTGGCTCAGCGGTTTAGTGCTGCCTTCAGCCCAGGGTGTGATCCTGGACCTGGGATCGAGTCCCATGGCAGGCTCCCTGTATGGGGCCTGCTTCTCCCTCTGCCTATGTCTTTGCCTCCCTCTCTGTGTCTCATGAATAAATAAATAAAATCTTAAAAAAAAAAACTTGCAAAAGAAACTAGTCTTTGCAAGGTTAAACCATTCAAAAAGAATAGAAAGCTATAAAATAAAATAAAAACGTGTCTCCCAATCGTTATAATCTTCTACCTGATCCACGTTTCAGTCCTCTGAAGACCCAATTTTTAACTTTGTCTGTTTTGATTCTTCCAGTGGCTACCCCTGTACATCAAAATCATGTGGTTACAGCAAAACTTCTCTGGGTGCTTAAAAAAATATATTAAATGCATCCAGTACCATCCCCTTGTGAAAGATGAGGAATTCAGCATACTTAAGCATCTCTCCACCTCTTCCACTTCTCCTTTTTGGTTATGTTATAAAATTTGGATCTTGTTTTGGTTACCTCTACATCTCTAAATAAGGTGCTCACACCTTTTGACATTCATCAACTTTAGACAGTATCTCCAGACACCCATAAGGAGTGAAAATGCATCTTCATTCACTTATATTCCATTCCACTCAAATGAGGAGGGCCTTAACAGCCCATAGGACAACACCTTTAGCATTCCCTTGGTGAGTTACAACCTATTTAGACAGAAGTTTCTCAATTTTAGCTGGTAGAAAGTACCACTGGATAGGTGCTTGAGAAGAGGTGGTGAGGATACCTACTGGCAAGGTTGATTCATAGACAGACCTTGAATCACCACCCGAATTTTGCTTTACTTTCCATTCTCATTGTCCTCAGTCTGGAGCTTCAAGCTCCCACTAAGTTTACTACAAAGAGTATTTATTACTTCTTATGCTGAGTGGGGACTTTCTGCATTCTTTTTTTATCCACAAATTTCATCTTGTTAAATTTCCATCTTATGAAAATTTATCAAAATCTCTGATTGCCTGATAGATCCACTCATTCTCAGTGTTATTATGGACCTATTGCTTTTGTGTTTCTTTGGGAGGGAAGGGAGTGAAATACATGTGCTTGGGCCACCATCTGGAAAGTCTTGATCTTTCCATTCCAATCCTGACTCTTCCGTCAAAGCTCTCAACTGTTTTTTTTGTTTTTTTTTTGCATATGTAGAGATTGGAATGAATACCATTCTGATCAGTCTATCTGTTCAAAGACATGGAGTGTCTTCCCAAGGTCTTCACCCCTTCCTTGCTTTTTAGCCCTCCCTGACTCAGTACCAAACAGATGAACTATTGCTTCCCACTAATTCCTCATTACCCTTTGCTCCAATCACACTGAATTGCTTACAATTTCCTGAAAATAACTTTAATTTCCTACTTTCGATCTGCATTGTCCTCCCACCCCTTGGAATGCTTCTTCACCTCAATATCTGCCCCTCTAGACATTATCTAGCCTACAGAAGTGCAAGTCAAAGACCAGCTACTTTGATGAGTTTTTTCTGACCTTAGCCAGTCGCCGTCTCTTGCTCCTCTGTGATTCCACAGCATACTGTAGACGTTAGCAGCTCTCTGTGGGATTTAGCACAACCATTTTCAATTGTGGTTGCTCCTGCAGTATCTCATCTTCCTTCACCTATAGCCTCATGGAGGACAAGGTATATGTCTCAATTAGGTTTGGATTTTCTACAGCTCCTAGAACAATGGGAGCCTGACAAGGGTTTGAGGAGGTTGTTCACTGGAGAAAAAATGCCACATTTTCTGCTCCTATACATTTACCACAGATATTTGTTAGGATTCTTTGTGCTTTCTCAACAACTTGTCTTAATAATTCTTAGTACAAATTCACCACTACCTGCAAGGGTGTTCCAGTTAGTGTTCCTAAGAAGGATAGATGGGGATTTCAGCATGGGGGTAATGGGAAGTGACCAAGAAATAAAAACTGCTTGTGAAGAAATTCTGTTGTTTTACCACAGGGGTATCCTCAACATTTGGAACCACTACTGGTATCATGGGAAGCCTGAAATAGAATCTTTAGAGGTAGATGGGATCATAGCTGTAAATTTGGCCACTTTCCCATTACCCCATTAAAATCCCATGTGTTGGTCAGTCTGCTTGGTTATGCCATAGTAACAAATAACTCTTAGTGACTCACAACACACGTTTAGTTTTAACTCACTCTATATGACAGATGCAGGTCAACCATAACTCTGTTCTGTGTGTCCTCCTAGTGAGGTCTTTGAAAGACTCAACCCATCTGGGAAATTCTGGACTTCTGGCAGTAGAAAGTTTGTCATGGAAATGTTACATGATGACTTTAAAACCTTCCACCCTAAAGGGACACAAATCACTTTCCCTTACATCTCATGGACTAAAAGAAGCCACATGGCCAAGCCCAATGTCAAAAGGATAAAGAAATACAAACCTGAAGGGAGGGAAGAGAATAATTAAGAAAACCCATATAAATTACCTCATATCAGAAAATAAATATTAGTGACAATAATAATAACATCAGTAATAATAAATTATAAGTGAATAATAAAAGCTACATGTGGGAACCTCTGTGGACAAGACGCTAAGTCACATCATACTTTATCCTTGAACAGCTCTAACATGTAAGTGGTAGAAAGGTTAGTTTATTAGCCAAGGACCATCTAGTTAGTTAGAGAACCAATATTCTAAACCAGGTCCTCTGGCACCTAGTGAGAAGTAAATAAATTCCATTGTTGTGCCAAAGTGGAGCTATAGGGCTTTGCACAATTATCCCAGCAGTGTGTCACCTGAGTGGTTCAGTCTATTAAGCATCTGCCTTTGCTTCAGGTCATGATCCCAGGGTCTTGAGATCAAGCCCTGCATCAGGATCCCTGCTCAGTGAGGAGTCTGCTTCTTCCTCTCCCTGTGTCCCTCTCTACACTTGTTCGCTCTCTCTCAAATAAATAAAAAAAATCTTTTTTAAAAAGTGCCCCAAAGCACTATTCTTATCTTTGATTTCAACTCTTCATCTGAAGCTGCCTTGGCAGTCTCCAACCTTGTAGCTTCTGATCTCTTTTCTTCCCTCACATGAAACCTAGGGTTTGTCATCATTTGTATTTGACATTGTCTTTTGAGAAGGTGTGGGTTATTTTGGTTCTACCATCTTCTTTACCCTTGAGTAACCTTCCAAGGCCTAACCAGAAATCTTGAAATCTCCCCCATCCATGGTTATGGCACCAGCAAAATCTGAACCCAATCAGCTTTTGGTGGCTCATTTTAAAAGAGCTTTGGCAACGTCAAGCTACTCTCAGTGACCCTCTGTAAATATTCATAGGCAGGGATCTTTCTGATAATTTATTATGAATAGAAATTGTTCCCCCTCAGTTTCAAGTTGTCATCTATTAGGCAGTCCTGGTATTTCATTTTAATGGAAAAAAAAAAAAAGATCACTTAGTGATATACTCTGATAATTCCTGAAATCTGTCACCTATCATAGGACAGCAGTATTGGCCGTCCTCCAAAACTTCCCTGAGGCAAAGCACAATCAGAAAAGAAGGTAAATATTCTAAGAAAAGGAGGTGGATTTTCATGGTGAACAACACTGAATCATACATTACAAAATGTTAATATAATTAGCAGCCTCTTTATCAACTTATCTGCATCATGGGTGTGTGGAAGGGTATTGACAATGGAAGGCCTTGCTTTTCTTCATGATTTAAATTGCCTGTATAATTCACGAACAAAAAGTAAAGCAGGGACCAGAGCAGAGGTATGGATTGGTTATGCAGGTCATCGGTAATGGGTTTAAATGCATTCTTTCTTCCCGCCCCTGGCCTGCCCATGTGTCAGGTGCACAGAGTTGATTGGTTTAGAGTTCACTTTCACTCTGATTTTACATCAAGTGTGTAACAGCAGTTTGTAACCATTAAGTGTTTGGCTTAGCTATTAAATATTAAAGTTCCACTGATTGCTAAACCCATAATTAAAAGAGGAAGGAAACCCATAATGTTACAGATGTTTTCCCATTTGGTAATCATGCGGTGAGAGTAATATGAATATAGATACAGTAGCTGTTTGGTATGAATGGGACCTGCTGAGAAGACCCAGAGACGATAAAGAAAAGCAGTTGAGATGTGTGATTGTTAGCAGAGGAAGAAGAGAAGGCCCACATGCGTGCAGGAGTGTGGATAATAGAGGGAAGGTAATGCAGGGCTGTCCCCTTAGATGTTGGTAACCGGAAGCAGTGTGCTGGATGCAGAAGCAGTTCAGGATTCAGTTCTGTTTGCTGGGGGGCCTTGGGCATGTCTTTCAGAGCTTCACTCTTCTCATCTGTAAAATAGGGATACTGCCTGCCTTATAAAACTGACATGAGAACTCAAGGAGGTGATGGGTATAAAAGTTTTAGCAGTTGGCGATTATAGCTAATATCATTTCCTTTGTCTGTAAACTGCATGAGAACATGGACTTGCCCTCTTTATTGCCATGCTTTGGCCCAAAAGATGTAATATACAAATATATATAAATATAGATATATACACACATATATATGATGAATAAAAGGATATATCTATCTTATAATGGACTCTCAACAAACATGCACTGAAATAATGAGTTTAAGAAGAGTCATAAATGAATAGAAATGAGGAACTTGAAAGAAAAAATATATTGAAAAGATTGGTTTATGAGAAAAACATTAAGAAAATTCTGGTTAGGTAACAGGGAACATGTATGTGATAAGGTCAACTCCAGGGCAGGGCACACATGTCTCAAATGATCATATAGGATTAGCAGAAATAACTGTCTTGGAGGAAAGCATTATCTCAGGAAATGATTTTGACATTACATCTTTTTAGACTGTGGAACAATGTTCTGCAATGAAGGTAAGGGACCATTCTTGCTGGAGAATGGTTAACGTTGTAGGGATATGTAGTCCCACCACTGCACTAGGCTCAGCAAACTGACTCCACCAGATTGCATTCTGCCTCTGACTCCAGCTCTCTGATAATCTAGAGGCAGAAAAAGGATAGACTTTTCTTCCAAGAGCCCTAGAGATACGGAATCTCAAGCAAGGGTTTTGGCCCTATACCTACATATGCTTGTTTTGAAAGCATGACATAGTCAAGTTCCATGATGATGTGTCTGTAGGCTCATAGTTGGCTGCTTTTAGAACAACCCCCAGCATTTTGCAGCTGGCTCTGCATTCTGACCATTTCAAGGCACCCTGAACAATCACCCATTCTGGTTTGACTCTTCTAGTCTTTTAAGATGTGTTTTGAGAGGAACAAACAGCTCTACTTCAAACCCATCTAAAGAGAGGTTATGGCATTTTAAGACATTGTAGACCAAGTATGAAATAAAAAAGGCATTATTGAAGGTATTCAGGTCAATGCTGTAGCTTTGAGTAGGGTGCTAGGATGCACATTTTCACAAGACCAAGATTTCAATAAAAGGGTTAATGTGTAATTATGATCAAAGTCCAAGTGATATGCTATTCTGGGGTATCTGCAGACTGCTTTTTGCTGGGGTACACATAGTATTACTCAGTGCACATTAAATATTAGGTTATATAGTGCTTAAGGCAAAACAAAGTGAAATTACTTGCATTTTGTTGAAAAATGAGTCACTAAAGACTCCAGGAATTGGAGTCTAGACAGAGTGAGTGAATAAGCCAGGCAATGGAAGGGCCAATCATTGCAATTGATCCTGACAGCTTTGCCTACATCAATCTACACTGCTCAGTGAGGCCATGGAAATGACCAGATCAGAAGGGCAGCTTCCCTCATGTCTCTAGGTGGGTCCTTAAGTCCATGTACCTGCAGTAAAACCACTAAATGAGGAAATGCAGCATAAACAGCAGAGCAGCACTTTTGACATAGCACCTTGAACAGTGATGCTCCCGAGGAGCAGGATTGAAGGCAAATGTCAGCTGGCTCCAGAATTTCTATTTGATGATTTTTATGGGGATTGATCTGCCCACAGATCAATTGCCAATTGTTTATTTCACAGTTAACCCAAACTCACTGGGGACCCATTGTTTCTCTTCTGGTATAAAAGCAAGTTCTTTTCAGAAGTAGTATTCAACTTCATTATGGGTTAAATAGGCATTTAGGAATAGGTTTGGAAATTTAATCACCATGTAGGATGTCCTTCCCATGGGAAATATGTTCCAACTTCCAAATGACCAACAGAGATGCCACTCTTCAGAGTAGTAGGTTACTTGCCCCTGCACTAATTTTCAGCAGAACACATAACTAACTATAAACATGCAGTTTGCAAAAGGTCATGGTCACTTCTAGATTCTTGATTTCATTAAGTAAATATTTGATCCCTTTTCATTTTGTGGTGCTAAGCTCTGTATAAGTTGTTTTTATTGACATTTCTTTATTTTTTAAAACAATTATTTATTTATTTGAGAGAGAGAGTGGTCACAGAGGGAGAGTGAGAGGGAGAAGCAGACGCCCCGCTGAGCAGGGAGTCCAATGCAGTACTTGATCCCAGCACCTTGAGATCATGACCTGAGTGGAAGGCTGGTACTTAATTGACTAAGCCACTCAGGCACTCCCATATTGACATTTCTAAGTTAATTTTTAAGAAAAGCCCTTTACTGTACTAATATCATTAAGTATCCATATTTTGCAAAACAAAACTGAATGATGTAATAGTAGAGAACCAACAAACAATGTGGCTTTCACTAGAAGCAGAAATACACTTAAGCTAAAATCTTAATTGTCAATGTCGTCTGATCTGAGGCGCCCACCATGCTTCACTGACCCACAGATCTCACTGACCTTCTCTACCCACACCACAAAAATCATTGTTACCCTTTCATTATTAGGTTAGGGGTGCTTTATTGCCAAAGGATTCTTAGGTGGTATGGGAGGAGGTAAATTTACTCTATGTAACATGACCAACAGTGCCTGTCCTCCCAACTCAGGAGGAAATCAAATGATGTATATGCATGAACCTTGTATGTTTTCAAGTGTTTTTAAAGCCCACGCATCTTTGGAGAGCAAATTAATAAATAGCAAAATCAAGCCACTCTATGTAGGGAAAATTTCTTATTTTATGACATAGGAAATAACAGTGATAATAACTTCCAGGCAACAAAACAGTTTTGGTTATTGTTTTGTCTTTGCTTTTGTTTGCTTTACTCTTTTTTTTTCTTTTTTTTTTTTTGTAGCTTTCAGCCTAAAAGTTACTTTCTGTCCTTTAAAAGCTAGAGGCAGGCATATATATATATGTGTATGTGTATATATATATTATATGTGTATGCATATATATGCATATATGTATATATGTGTGTGTGTGTGTGTGTGTGTGTGTGTGTGTGTATACCAGTTGCCTGAATTTTCTGGAAAATAGAGCCTAAACCAAAACTTATGTGATCACACTTTATTGAAGAGTTAATCCCAGGAAAACAAGAGTGAGGAAAAAGTGGAGTGAGGAAGGAAGGAGTGTGAGCAAGAAGAAGGGAGCGTGTTTCTGAGATGCTTGGCCTCATGATGAATTGATTGTTTAGTGCCATAGCAAGCTCTGGAAAGAATACATGACACTGCTCCCTGTCTCACCAATTTCTCCAGGGGTTTCTAAGTCCAGTTGGTTGAAACTTGCCTCCGTAGTATATTAATACTCTAATACCCTTTAGTTTTTGGATCCACACCCGTATGCACTTTGCAGCAACAGAGGAGTGCTCGGGTGCTTACATGGCCTGGGTGTAGGATGAGTCACCCACACAGCACTAAGGAAGGATGTGTCTCAGGGTCCTGGATCCATAGAAGAAAGAGCAGCAGCAACCAAGCTCCATGACTCCAAGAAACACCAAGGAAGTGTATGGGTCTGGGGTGAAGCCCAAACCATACATAATAAAACAGAGCATAGAAGAAAGCCACTTTAGATAATCTCTGCTGCCACTTTTGCTAAGTGCAGTTTTGAGAAGGGAGGACATTTCTGGTTCTTAACACTGCAGAGAGTTGTATAGAAGCCAACAGTAATGGAAATAATTAGAGGTATAGAGTTGATCAAAACTTGACCTCTAATGACCACTTTGAGTAGCTGCCACAGAGAGAGTAAGCTTTTTCTGCAAAGCAGTGTTTCAGACATGATAGAAGGGAAGAACTTGATACAAAGCAGTGTGACAGGAAGAAGTATGCAGGAAAGATGAACCAGTGATGCAGAAACAAAAATCCCAAAGAGTAAGATAAGATGAATCTAGGGCTGATCAAGCTTCATCAGGCCTTATAGCCCCAATTAATTGAAATATTGTGTTGATTTTTTGTTATTTATATATAATTTATTCATGCAACAGATATTTACTGAGAAGCAACTGCAGGCCAGGTTCTATTCTAGGCTCCGGCCATACTGCAGTTTCTGCCGTGTTGACATTCAGATTCCAGTGGAGGAAGACAGATGGTAGCATGTCAGAGGGTGGTGAATGCCATGGAGAATGATAAAGCAGGACAAGGGAGAGGGTGTGTGTGTGGCAGAGTGGCAGGAGTGCTATTTGGTACAGGACAGTCAAGGAAAACCTCTGTGAGAGGCAACATCTAAGCAGAGACCTGAAGAAGAGAAAGGAGTGAGCTGGGTATCTGGAGGAAGAGCCATCCCTGAAGAGAGAGGACAGAATGCAAAAGCCAGGAGAGGCCAGCAGGGGTTGTTGAGGAATATACATCTATCTGATGAATACATATTTTTCCAAGTAAACAACATGGTAAACTGTATATAGTTTATTCAGTATTCTCATCAGATATTCTCAATTTTACTGACATCGTAAATGTCAGAATATCCTATCATTCAAAAGAGTTACCCAAAAATGGGAAAACCAATTGACAACTGAAGTCATGATCCTGGCATCCAGAACTCAGTAACACTAATGATGCATATAGAATCATCTGGGAAGGTAGGAAGAACTTGCTCACGGACAAATGTGACACCCAGCTAAGTGTACATGGCAGATGGGTCCTGAAGGGACAGGTCACCAGACCAGCAGAGTGTAAAGTTGAATCAGGAAGAAAGAAAAGTTCTACCTGTGGTTGACAGCTCTGAGCCTGAGGACCTGTTTTGAGGATGCTTTGTTTGGCCTAAGGTTAATAACAGTTGATAAACTCTTGAATGTTTTTTTAAAAATTGAGTCAAGATGCCTTTAGGTCATGTGTGTACTGTTTTTGCAGTCAGCTGTAGTGAGGCTGCAGATGCAGGGTATACCAGCATGATGTTTCATATCATGCCAAACCTACATCTTTCCAAGTAAGAAAGAATGCTCAACATGTGAAAATAAGTCATAAGGCAGAATTCCAGATAATTCACACACATGCACAGAACCAAAATGGGGTATGAGCAGTGTAGAAGAACCACTGCAGTACATCTGTATTTTCTTGGAGGTTTAGGCTATTTTTCAAGGTTTACAACTGGGCTATAAAAGTATATTTTTGACATTTTAAGTCCCAGCCTGAGAACAAATTTTGATTTTTAAATTCAAACTTATCATTCCAAAACTCATTCTGGCACCTTTTGGGGACTTGATGAATTGTTTCAAAGATGTTTATTGCTTTTAAGTCTCTATTTTATTGTCAAGTTTGTAATACATAAACTGCTTTGAATTTTGTTAAGATAGTGATTAGACAGTGACGTGACTTTAAAACAGAAAACAAAAAGATTTAACTGGATTAGGAAAGAAGGATAGTACATTTTATGTAGTTACTCTGTTTCTAAGAATTAAAATATGCCTCCTCTGGATATGTATTTGCATCATGTAACATAATAAGAGAGCTCCAAAAATATCACTGTGTTCTTTGCAAGAAAGGGCAACAATTTGTTCTGTATCAACAGCAACATTGTCTATTTCAAACAGCTGGGATCTCTAAGTTCTGCACAAATATTATCCAAACCACCTATACCATAGATGTTGCCATGGTTGGTCATTGATTAGAGCAGTAGGTTGAGAGCTAGTTACTCTTGAAGTTGACTCAATTTCTTCTGACCCAAAGTCAAGTGGCTTAGAATATCCAGGTACCTCTCAGGCCAAGAGCCTCCTTAAACAGCCAAACTCATTGTCAAGTACCTGAAGATCTTTAAAAAAAAAAGTCAGCCTTGTGTGAGACTTGCTACATCCTATACAACTATACAATTTTGTACATCCTAGGATTTTAGGATTCTGATTGCAACTTATAAAAATCAACCAACAGAAAATAGATATGGGCAACTTATTATACATAACCAGAGACCTCACAGAACAGAAAGACAAGCATGCAGCCACACCTCAGAAGGAATGGGGCAACTGGCAAGCCACTGGGAACCTACATATGGTCTCATTCAGATTCTGATCTCTGCTTCTCTTCATGTCTATCCCTAATCGTTGTCTTTCTCTTAAAACCTATTTTTCTGCTCCTTTATTTACATGGCCTAATGTGGCCATTCTCAACTGCCATGTTTATATGTTTTAATTTTTGCTTCCCCAAAAGTGATGACATCTGTTCCTCTATATCAGTTATCTATTGCTGTATAACCAATTACCTTAAAGTTAGTGACTTTTATTACCTTGCTTACTTCATTTATTCTATTTATTCTATTTATTTATTTATTTATTGCATTTATTATCCTATAGTTTTTGTGGGGGAGGAAACAAGGTGTGGCTCAGCTGAGTGCCTTCTCCTCAAAATCCCACACAAGGCTGCAATTGAAATGTTGATTAGGGCAGCAGTCTTACGGAAAGGTTTCACTGAAGGAGATTTGCTCCTAAATTCAGTTCCTTAGAGATTGTTGGGCACACTGGCTATTGACTTCTTATAATTCCTTGCAACAC
This sequence comes from Vulpes vulpes, assembly GCF_048418805.1. Classification (NCBI taxonomy): domain Eukaryota; kingdom Metazoa; phylum Chordata; class Mammalia; order Carnivora; family Canidae; genus Vulpes; species Vulpes vulpes. The sequence continues at coordinate 46,665,593 of NC_132788.1, read as the reverse complement.
AGGCCTTGCCTTAGAGTGACTCACAGCATGTCAGCTGGTTTCTATCAGAAGGAGCGAGAAGAGGAGAGCAAAGATAGTAGTTGCTGTCTTTTTATAACCTAACTTCAGAGGTGAAATTCCATCACTTTTTCCTATTATATTTGGTAGAAGTGAGATACTAGGTTTAGTCCACACTCAAGAAAAGAGGGCATACATTCTAGTATACAGGGAATGCAGAGGGCCTTTATAGAGGATGCCTATCACATCCTCTCTGTCTTTGTCTCCTAATTCCAAATCCATTGGCAAAGGCCTTTCACTGACCTAACTTGGGTCCGATGCCTGTAGTTGTTTCAGTTAGCTGTAGAAAGAGTGTAGACTCATGGTATATGTGGTACGCATGGTGGAGGTACTAGTAGTGCAAGACAGAGGAGGAACCATTATGGAAAAGGAAGACAGTTAAAGGGTTTGAACCTGAGTAAAATACTCCAAAATATCACTACCACCAACTTTCTTAACCGTTCTTTCTTAATGGAAATAAAAACTTTCCTAGCAGATTATTCATCTCCCAAAGAACTAAAGTTCTGTACATACAGATTTTCTGAATAATTCAGATTCTTGAAGCCCTTAATCCTAAATCATATATGTAACTAAGGCTAATGTGCTTTTTAAATGATTCACAATATGTGCCATTATCCTTTTTTAAAATTTGTTTTTATTCATTGAATTTTGATAAAATATGTATATAACATACAATTTACTACTTTCACCATTCTTAGCCATATAGTTCAGTGGTGTTAGGTACACTCTCAATGTTGTACGACCCTTGCCACCATCCATCTCAAGAACTTTTTTCATCTTCCAAAACTGAAACTTGATACCCATTAAACTTATTAATCTCACATTTCCCTTTCCCTTTCGCCTGCGGCAATCACTATTCTACATTCTGTCTCTGATTCTGATTGCTCTAGGAAACTCAAATGAGTGGAATCACAGAGTATTTGTCCTTTTGTGACTGGCTTATTTTATTTAGCATAATGCCCTTACCAAAGATTCATCCATTTGGTAGCATGTCTCAGAATTTTCTTCCTTTTTATGGCTTAATAATCTTCCACTGTATCTGTATTCCACATTTTCTTCATCCATTCATCCACTGATGGGCAGACACTTGGGTTGGTCCACCTTTTGGCTATTGTGAATAATACTACTAAGAACACTGGTATACAAATATCTGTTTGAGTCCCTGCTTTCAGTTCCTTGGGGTATATGCTCAGAAGTGAAATTACTGAATCACAGTAATTCTATTTTTAACTTCTTGAGGAATTGCCATCCTGTCTCCCATTGAAGCTGTGCCATTTTATACTCCCACCAGATGAGCACAAAGATTCTGATTTCTCTATATCCTTACCAATGCTTATTTTCTGGTTTTTGTTTTTGTTTTAATAATAACCATCCTAGAAGATGAAAGGGGGTATCTCATTGTGGTTTTGATACACATTTCTTTAATGATTAATGATGTTGAGCTTCTTTTCATGATATTTATTGCCATTTGTATATCTTTGGAGAAATATCTATTCAAGCCCTTTGTCCATTTTAATTTGTCTGTTTTGTTGTTGTTGTTGTTGAGTTGTAAGTGTTCTTTATATAGTCTGGATATTAACCCTTTATTAGATGTATGACTTGAAAACATTTTCTCCCATTCTGTGTGTTGTCTTTTCACTCTGTTGATAGTCTCCATTTTAAATTTTGATATAGTCCAGTTTATTTTTCTTTTGTTGCCTGTGCTTTTGGTGTCATGTAGAAGAGATTATTACCAAATCTAATGTCATGAAGCTTTTCTTCTATTTTCTTTTCCAAAGAGTTTTATAGTCTTAGTTCTTAGATTTAGATCTCTGAGCCTCTCTAGCCTTTGTAGGCATAATCTGATGAGCCTAGGAAGTTGGTATTAAATTTTGACTGACATTTCTGTTTATGGTTAAGTAAGCATCCATCTTTTATGTTCTTAGACTTAGAAAAAAGGAAAACATTGTCCACACTTCTGTACTCATTATGACATTTGAGAATCCCAAAGATTTGCAAAAACTTAATATTACTAAATTCTCTAATTATCTCCCAAGGTGTCTCAGACTGTAATTCATTTATTTTTTATTGTTATTTTTTAGAAGATTTATTTATTCATGAAAGAGAGAGAGAGGCACAGAGACACAGGCAGAGGGAGAATCAGACTCCATACAGGGAGCCTGACATGGGACTCGATCCTGGGTCTCCAGGATCATGCCCTGGGCTGAAGGCAATGCTAAACCACTGTGCCACCCAGGCTGCCCTCAGACAGTAATTTAGGAGACTATTATGCTATACCAGAAAATCTGAACTCTGACATGATTTAATAGATGCACTTAAAAGCTTTTGAAAAGGCTGATTAGAGTGTTGTTTTCAGGTCATGATTCCTAAATATGTTTATGATAAATGTTAAGTGTGCTTAATGATCTTGATTTACCATTATAGTTTTAGTGCTCTATATGACATACAGTACATATCTAAAATCTTCTTTAGATCGTTGTCCATTTCTTTTGCCTTCCCCTTTCTAACTCTGGGTTTGTATTTAGGATGCATTTAGGATACAAATATCCTCATCTGTACCATAGGTGTTTGTCACCACACCCAAATGTCCCACATATGTTCTTTCTACAGTCACCAGCAAGGAAAGAAAAACATTTTCTTATAAAACAAAGTGCTTGTTGCACAGGTTAACTCTGGAAGCCTCTGGTGAAGCCCCTTTATTTAAATATCCCTCTCTAAGCACCTGGTGGCTGTTGCTACAGGAGTCCCTAGAAACTCCATAGGTAAGTAGATGAGTTATGAAAATGCTGGCTTTTATGATACATTTAAGGTGCTGGAAAATACCAATTTGATCCAAACTAATTCAGGTTATTATTTGGCTAGAGTCAAACATTTGGAAAGGGTCACCAAATGGTTTTAGTATCCAAACCTTCTGGTAGGTCACCTAGAGCTAGAGTAACTTGTTGCTCCTTTGGCCTTTCCAATTTGATTCCCCAAGCTTGGCTGGAGCTGGGAGGGAATGAAGTATGAAACTTCCAGGAGGAACAGGAGACAGCATTCAATGGCAGAAGTGTTGCCTAGGCTGCCGCACCTCATCCAGCTTACCATCCCATGCCTTTCTGTCCCAACCTATACTATTATCATCCCATGTTAGGTAGGGTAGGCTAACTGAAAAAACAGACTCAAGGTGCAACAGCTCAATACAAAAGAAATTTTTTTTGCTCTATTTCTCTCTTACAAGCCCAGATTCATCCTAAATGAAAATATGTTCTGTATTCTAGAATATTTTCATGGGAACCTAGAGATCATTTATCATGGATATGAAATTAGTAGAAGCAAATGCTCTTGGCAATGGGCTTAAGTTATTTCTTTGTTGAGGGATATCAGACAAAGGTTTGAGTTTAGGCATAACAGCTCAAATCAGGCCCATACATGAAAGAGGAAGCTTTATTTAAGATTCCTTTTACCATTTTCCAGTTTTTTCATTATATTTATATCCATAAATTCATTTGTATAAGCTCTCACTATAGGAATGAAAATATTTAAGTTTTTCAGCTTAAATAGTTCATTAGGATTTTAGCCTGCAACATTTTCACAGACAACTCATTAGTTCTGATGATTTCACACTGTTCTGTACAGCTGTGTCATGACAATGTGGGTGCAGTGAAATATTAGGGTTAAGCTGGGCCATCCATTATGAATTCCTGTTTCAGCTGCTTATTGATGCCCTCCCTAAAATAAATGAATAAACCTTTGACATTCCATTGTTTGATAACATACTCAAAATTATTCTTTAAGGAAAGTAAAAACGCTGCTCAGTTCTGCTCAGTTACAATTATTTTTCCCCTAAGAATGGTGAATTGGTGGAAAAGAGTTCAGTGTGGTACATGTAGACTTCTAGAGAACACTCACTCATCTTTCCTATGAATTCAGATTAATCAGATAGCCTGAAATACAGGTCAGTTAGGTCTGCTTAAGGCTTCCTTTTAGATTTTGACCGAAATTGTCCTAATTCCAAAACAGTGAGAATAGAGTCAACAGGAGGGTAAAAAAGAGTTAGTGGCTGATCACTTTGCATCTTCACAGGGTATGGAAAGCTCTCTGATGAGCCCAGTAACAGACAAGATTAAGATGAAGGCTATAAAAATATTTAGAGATGGGACTAATATTTGAAAGATTCAGATTAAAAGCATAACTTTGAAATTAAAAGAAACTTTAAAATTTCTACTTTGGTTTCTTATCAGGATATAGGAAACCATGAAAAAAAAAAAAAAGGATATACGAAAACATGATCTCCTTGAAACTAGAGCAAATGGTCACAAGGAACCATCCGGATGAGATGAAATGATGGGTGCCTAAGCTGCCCTCTAAGACAAGTGGAAGTTGGAAGCACCAGATCCAGGCAAAGATTCCAGGTCACATTTCAAGGGGAGGTGGGATTAATCTACTAGTTACAGGGCATGAGGAAGCAGAGATCCAACAAGAGCTCAGCAATTCTACCCAAAGAAGGTAGCCAGCCTGGTTAGGCTGGGGAGAAAGGCAGATTCCAGGACTCCGGGATCAGGAGAACCCCTGAGGGAGATCTTCCCTCAGGCATTTGAGTGAAGTCCCTGTGACCTTAGTCCTGGGCTGTAAGAAGCCTGCAAGCCTCTGAGCTGCTTCAGACAAGGACTGCAATGACAAGGACAAGGACAATGGGATTCGAAAGTTGTAACCACAGAATTAACTAATTCCATTTTAGACACAGCAAAAAGCCAAGTCTGGCTCTGCCATTAACCAGCTGTGGCTTTTTGAGAAATTGACTTCTTTTTTCTGATCCTTAGTTTCCTCATTTATAAAATGGGGCTCAGAATTTAGTGGAAGCCCTCATGTCTGACACAATTAGGGCCAGTACTTGGTTGGTTAATTAAAAAACAAACAAACAAACAAACAAGCAAACAAACAAACAAAAGCTCAGCTCAAGAGTGGAGTTTTAAGCAGGAATAGGCATTTACCTGCAATATTTTTTAAAACACAGAAAAGTGCATTTATTACCCAATATTTTGGTGCAGGATTAAGGCATTTTTCTGATTAAAGTTAGAGTCCTTCCTTTCTTGCAAAAGCAACATATATGATGAATTGTCAACTATCTTGTATCTTTGTTTTTAAATGGACTGAAATCTTACAGTTTAGTTTAAGTGCACAATCATTCCAGATCCTTATTCCCACTCACATTATCTCCACTCTATTTATTTTTTAGTTTTTTACAGTTGTCTGGCCTGTGACAAATCTGATTACAGTTTTTGTTTTGTTTTGTTTTAGTTGGCTTGCCTTTAAACTGAGTCATTTTAGATTACTCAACTTAGTTTTCATAGAAACAGCAGCTTTCTTTCATTTTCACTCTTTTTCATTGATATGTTAACTATTTCATTAGATTACCTAATTATAATTGTAACTGGTTTGTAAACTGATGCAACTGGTGTTTGGCAAGCAAACCACTCAAACGGTGAGAGCAGAAGCCAGTGAGCATACAGAACAGCCTCCCAGCTGGCTACAGACATTCGTTGGCATATGGAGAGAATGAAGAACATCAGTCATTTCAGTGTCTGGTAAGTGAAGATGTGTTAAGAGTGCTTCTAATGAACTTCATGAAATTATCATGGGGATTACAGGAAAAGTTGATGTTGAAGGCTTGTCAAATGGCTATACTCACTAGGAGTTGGTTTCCTTCTTTTCCTTCAAAAGCCTCCAGAGCACAGTGCCTTGAAGAATGACGATCCCTCTGCAAGCAAGTCAACTCAGTAATTAGATGCTTAAAATAATAATAATAATAATAATAATAATAATAATAATAATAATAAATAGATACTCAAGACTGTAATATAAAATTTCAATTCCTTTCTGCCTCCTACTCCATTGTTTTAAGCACATCAGTCTCTCTCAAAGTTATGGATGGTCTTCTTTCCCCATGCTCCAGGGCCATCTTATTCAAGCTTGATATCCATGGCTTTGGCAATGCGCAACTTTCTGTTCAGGCTGAACTGGTGAAGCACTAATGTCAGGCTTCCAGAACAAATAACTGGGAAGGTTGCTCTTTAAAGTTTAATGGTATTTGGAGTTCCACATGATTCTAATCTAGGCCTATGGGGTATTTATAGGGTGCTTTTGATGTTCTATCATGTTTGACAATACAGTTTTCAAAAAATCAAATAGGATAAAGTATCCACCCATGAGTTGGGTACCAAAGATTATATTGGGGAGAAGTTGTGCACTCTGTTTGCAAATTATTTTGCTTTAGAAGGCAGCTTCCCTGTTGGTAGAACAAAAGAAAGCCAATGTAAGGTAGGCAGTGTGCTTCCTATTTCTGAGGAGTCTAATTTTTCTTTCTTTGGCTCAGCAGGGTAGAGGCTACACATACTCCTAAATGCCCCTTCCATTTTTCCAAGGAAACTTCTCCAATATGTTTATGTCTGGACAAAGGGAAAGAAATATTAAGAGCCACATACAACTGCTTATCATTTGTCTAGGTACTTAGAAAGGATAATGTTTTGTTCTACCACTCAAGTGAATCATATTAGAGAACTTGGTATGGCTTAGTCAGAAAACTCTATTTCTCAGCATATTTTCCTGGTCACATATTGAGGGCTGTTGCTTCTCTGGTTCTTTGCACAGATTTGGCTGCTCTGCAAAAGGCTTAAAACTTTGTGTGAGCTCCTTCTGATGGCCCACCTCAGCCATAGAGAGATTCATTACACAGAAGAAAGGAGCAGCCAGTGAGTACCTGTTCTTCCTCTTCTAGGCCATTAAAGGAGACTAATAACCAACCCAAAGTCAGCATCTTTTCCCTTGAGTGAGAAAGAAACTATCCCACCCATAGACTCTTGAGATGTGATTCAGCATGAATAAAGAGTAAAAGAGTTTCTTACAAATATGTCACTTCCATAAGGTGTCAGCAGAGTTTGATATATTGCTCTCTGGGCATAAGTAAGCCCTCACTGTAGAAAACTTCACAGACTTTTCTGGAAAAAGCATTTAAATGGCTGAGTGAGGAAAGAAGAGAAGAGAGAGAAGAGAAGAGGAGAAGAGAAGAGGAGAAGAGAAGAGAAGAGAGAGAAGAGAAGAGGAGAAGAGAAGAGAAAGAAGAGAAGAGAAGAGAAGAGAAGAGAAGAGAAGAGGAGAGGAGAGGAGAGGAGAGGAGAGGAGAGAAGAGGAGAGGAGAGGAGAGGAGAGGAGAGGAGAGGAGAGGAGAGGAGAGGAGAGGAGAGGAGGAGAGGAGAGGAGAGGAGAGGAGAGGAGAGGAGAGGAGAGGAGAGGAGAGGAGAGGAGAGGAGAGGAGGAGAGGAGAGGAGAGGAGGAGAGGAGAGGAGAGGAGAGGAGAGGAGAGGAGAGGAGAGGAGAGGAGAGGAGAGGAGGAGAGGAGAGGAGAGGAGAGGAGAGGAGAGGAGAGGAGAGGAGAAGAGAAGAGAAGAGAAGAGAAGAGAAGAGAAGAGAAGAGAAGAGAAGAGAAGAGAAGAGAAGAGGAGAAGAGAAGAGGAGAGAAGAGAAGAGAAAAGAAGAGAAAAGAAGAGAAAAGAAGAGAAAAGAGAAGAGAAGAGAAAGAAGAGAAAAGAAAAGGAAAGAAAAGAGGGTATTTAGGCCTCAGGTGCAAACTTCATTTTTGACATCATTTTGCATATATCTGGTTGGGGTCAAGTTTGGAACTTGGGAGGATGAGGTCATGCATTCAACCCCATGGCTTCTCTCCATGGTTTTGACTGTGAGCTCACAAAGTGAAGCTGTGGGTCACAGGATGGAATCCCTATAGTAGCACTTTGCAAAATTTGTGGTATTTAAAATACATAGCAAAAACATGTGATAATTTTGTGAAGAATGGCTTCTGAGTAAGAAAATAGGATCTTCTGAGTAATCCTTAACTTCAACAGGAGAAACCGATTATTTCTTGACTCAAGTTCATCTTCTTTAGATGATGCTACTTAGTTTTGGGGAGCTAGATCACCTTAATCTAAAGAAGACCCTTTTAATAAAGAAACCCAGAAATTAAGGATTGCTCAAGAAGAAATAAAAAATTTAAAGATCCAGGAGAAACTACTATGGTCTCAGCTTTACATGGCTTAATTATCTTCTCTCCAGACTTATCCAGCAAAAGGCTACCTTTGAGTCTCAAAGCACCTCAGGCATTTATGGATATGCCCTGTTCCCTGACACTCATGTAACAAGAGACATATAGAAACAAATCTGATGACCTCAAAATGGTCTGGGTTTAAAAATTGGTCAGCTATTCATTGTAGTAAATTCATTTTTGTTCTCTTTTACCTGCAGTTAGTAAAAAAAATTATTGTTGTAATAATGGCACATGTTCTATCCTGCATGTCCACAATATTGAATTAGAAAACTTGATGGAATTAGAAAAGTGAAGAATTGTGATGTTTTGGATCATAAAAACTGCCAGATAACTGCAATTGTAACATTTTGGAGAGGAGTTGGCAGAAAGGAACTTTGTACTGCAGATTTCCCCATGTGAACTCTGAGTTATGCAGAAAATCTCCCAACCCATTTTTAACAAAACCTATAGCCAATCTGAAACATGTCTAATTTTAGATAACTTAAAACTACTAGATGGTTAATACTTCTGTTCTCAACCTGCTATCCTAAAATAAGGGTTCTTTTATTTCAAAAGATTATTTTTAAATTAGTTCTTGGCACTCTGAGATTTGCCATTTTTGAGTTTGTAGTTTGAAGTAACTGCTACTTCTTTTTACAAACTTTTCCTGCAATGAAATAAAATGTACCCAGGGGGCAGTTGGGACTCCTCTCCTCTTCCAACCAGAAAAGTTGATGATATAAATAGCTTTATAGTTTAATTATATGTTAAATCTTGAAGGCTTTTTGGCATCTTTAGTATTAAATTATTATATAAACCTTAAACATAGAGGAACTAGACCTTCTGTAACTGCAGGTTGGAATATGAAGTCCTTTATTTTGTCTGGTATTCATTATGAATTTATTATTTTCAAATATGGTATTATTATTTATAGGTGTATTAGAATAAAGCTGGATGTTTTGATAAACTCTCACTTTGTCTTTTCAGCTGGTGTCTTCCTGTAGCATGTGAGATGTATATGCAATGAACAGAATTCTCACTGTAATACATGGTTAAATTGGTGGGATTCTTGGGTGGCTCAGTGGTTGAGCATCTGCCTTCAGCTCAGGATGTGATCCTGGGGTGTGGGATCGAGACCTGCATTGGGCTTTCCTTGAGGATCCTGCTTCTTCCTCTGCCTATGTCTCTGCTTCTCTCTGTGTGTGTCTCATAAATAAATAAAATCTTTTAAAAAAATACACGATTAAATTGGGAACATGATCCATGTTCTTTCTCAATCCTTTCCAGATGCACTCAGTTAACCCCGTTATTTTGCAAACGATGAGTGGGGCTCATCATTTGCCAAATTCCTCTAAAATTAAGTGTTCTTGGACATTGGTTAATTACTTGGATGAAAGTGGCAGAAGCAAGTTCTGCAGTGGCCTCTGAGATGCATGGAGACATGAGACAGGCAGTTGGTAGTCAGTTAGAGTCAGTAGGAAACATGGGAAATTACAATTTAGTTGTTCATGAAATACATCTGGGAAATAAAGGCTGATAAGTTCTGCAGTAGGGTATATCAATAACAATCTGAACATCCTTGCTTTGGTGGTTTTGTCAATAATTTCAAGGTATAATTTTATTACTGCTTCTTTTTATTTCATAATACATTTTTCCCCAGTAAACCTTTTTGACAGCAACAAGCTAAAAGAAAAATGAAAGTGCATGTTTAGTTAAAATTAAGTACTGATTTTCTATTTCCCAAGAAAGTAATAATAACTATGTGACTTGCAGAAAGTATTTATGAACATTTACCATCCATTATGGCTATCATAATGATACCACTAATGACAAGAGAATCAGAAGATACAAATTTGCTATAGAAGCAACTATGTATATCAAAAATTGGTACTTATTAAAGAAATGTCCAAGGATGATAATTTAATACGGATAGTAGCAAGAAGTGTGTTTAATTTTTATTACATGATTATTCATTTAGATCAAATGATTGTTCATCTAAATTTATTTTACTTATTTTAGACTCTGGTTTCCTATGCATGAATGAGAAATGAAAAACAGCTGTTTAGTAAGTTGAGCCTGTTATTAGAGGAATTTGGCAAACAATTAAAGATGTGAATTTTATATCAGTGTCATCAAATGATTCAAATAGAAAAATCCATCACATTAATTCCAATCATAGCATAATATTTTCAATTTATGCAATCAAAATAAAGCTTCAAATGTTCATTAAAAAGAAGATAAAATACCTACAGTTATTGTAAATTTTATTATAAATTTAGTTAAAACTTTAAACATCAAAGATAGAATTATTTGAGTATAAATTTTGGTGAAGTGCAGTGTCATGATATAAAGAAAAACAAAGCAGACTAAATTAAGAAACTGATTGGGGTCAATCATATGTGGAATTGGTTCTCATGCACACATAATTCAGATGGAAGTACAATTTTTGATAGTCTATCAATTGATGTCAAGTCAAAACTTGTCACAATTTACAAATATTTTTATGAAGAAGCTAATGCTGAAATTAGAAGAAACACTTTAACATGATAGTACATGCTTTTTCTCTTTATGGCCCATCATCCAGTTCAATTGTAAAAATATTGACTTTGAAGATCTACTTTATCAACTTCTTATAACCTCCGTGTGCCATAAAAAAAAAAATAAAGTTTTTTTTGTAAATGAGTTTACCAAATTTTGATTGTGTTTTGTTCAAAATCACTTGGAAACTTTTGATCATAGTATTCAACATACTGAAGAGGGCAAAATGTAGTCTTTCAGGCCTTTTAGTTAATTGTAATTGTTAAAAACATGATCATAAACAAGAGAAAAGCTAAAATTATTATCATAGCAGGGGAAGAACTTCATAAATCAAATCATGAAAGATCAAAAAGTTAAAAGTTTTGACTTTCAAAGCAAACAATTTCAAATTAAACAATGGCCATTTTGAATTTCTTGACTTATGGGAAGAATTTTTTGTTGGTATTCCTATTTTTAATTGGATAAATTTATATTCTAGGCCACAATGGAACGAAATTGGAGATGAGTATGGTTTTGTAGCATTTATGTCTCACAAAACATTCAAAAGAATAAAATTTTGTTTTATGAAAATATTTATCAAAGAAAAGCGTTTGGGATGGACGAAAAGATACAATGTGTGAAAATACTTGGGTTACACTGTTTACATGCTTCAAGATTAAAAAAAAATTGAGAATATCTTCTAACAGTAGAATTTGCTCTGAGCTTTTCAGATGCCTCAACATTTGTGGCTCTCTTATTTTCTCAGTTAAATTCCAATATTTATGACAGAAGATAATCTAATACAGGAGTGCAAGTTTGATGTCCATAGAATTCTCATTTCCTTGTTGGTCCTCTATTTTCCCCTGAAATATATTTGAGTTTTCTCTTTGTCTTTGATATTCTTAAACTTTACCATAATGTGTCCACATGTTGTTTTTCCTGGCTGGCATCTCTAAGCCTCTTTCAGCCTGACGTTTTTCATCTTCCTTCGACTCCAGGAAATTTACTTTCATTTTTTGTTGGATATTTCCTGAACTTTTTAATTTTTTCTTTCCTTTAAAGAATTCTATCTCCTGGATATTGACATTTTTATTTCTATATTCTGCATCCCCTAGCTTTCCCTTCATATTTTATCTCTTTATCATTTCCTGGTGATCTCTGGGATAGTACTGTACCTGCTGATTGAAATATTCTTTTCTTTTGTGGAATTTATGTGACTACTGAATTCGTCTATTGTATTTTTTATATCAACTGTTTATCTTGTTCATGTTTAGTGTTTTCTCTCAACTTTTTAATATTTTCTGTGGCTATAAAGGTGAATAATACATACTACTCTTATTTTTTTAAGATTTACTTATTTATTTGAGACAGAGAGAGAGAGAGAGCAGGTGCCCTAAATATACCACTTTTCTAAAGGATTGTATACTTAGATTAAAGCCAGTTTTCAAGAAATTCATAGGTTTGATTTAGTACTTTAATCACGAATCTTTAATTCACTTTGTTTTCTCTATTGTTCTAATATTTCAGGCTTGAGTGAAACCCTTCTTTTACCAGATGCGGTGGTTTGAATAATGTACCCCCAAAAGATACATTCAAGTGTTAGCCCCCAGTCCCTGTGAATGTGGCCTTGTTTGGAAATGGAGCCTTTGCAGATGTGTTTGAGGAGGGCATCCCAAGAATGTGACTTCCAGTTGGTCTGTGAACCTGGAATCTTGCAATCAGAGGCTCTTTACCCTGTTCCCTGTCCTTGGAATGTACATTCTGCTGGACCTTCCCACTGCCGGAAGCCTAGCAGGGACACAGCCTCGAGATCGTAATGTGGCATTGAGATCATGTGGACAGTTTGTTAGAAACTTTCAAGGTTTGGAGGGTGGATGCAGAGATTTCATTTTGCAGCTGCCAAAGGCAAGGTTTTCTTTTTTTTAAGATTTTATTTATTCATGAGACACACACACACACACACACACACAGAGGCAGAGACACAGGCAGAGGGAGAAGCAGGCTCCATGCAGGGAGCCCGATAGGGGACCGATCCCGGGTCCCCAGGATCATGCCCTGGGCCGAAGGTGGCACCAAACCACTGAGCCACCTGGGCTGCCCCTCAAGGCAAGTTTTGTATAAAAGTTTATAAGTTCCCTTGCTTATTAAACACATCACTGACCAGTCTGGAGAGGTCTGCCTTTTTGATCTCTCTCTCTCTCTCTCTCTCTCTCTCTCTCTCTTTCTGACCTTGGGATCTGGAGCCTGACTTCAGATTATGCCTGAAAAGCTTCTGAGGAGGTTTTGACCCAACAAGATGTAATCGAGTGAAGCTCATCCTGGATTAGAATGGGGCCTAAGACTGAGGACTGATACGTTTATAAGAGAAAAGGGAGAGGGGTTTAGATGCAGAAACACAGGAAAGACATAAGGGAAGAAGGCCATGTGGAGGTGGAGGCGGAGATTGAAACGAGGCACCTATAAACCAGGGATTGCCAGAAGGCACCAGAAACTAGATAGAAGGAGGAAGCATTCTTCTTTAAACACTTCAGTGGGAATACGATCCAACCACTGCCTTAGTTTTGACTTCTGGCCCCCAGAACTCTGAAGGAATGAATTTTTGTTGTGTTGAGCCACCCTTTTGTGGTAAGTTGTTGTGGCAGCCCTAGAAAACTGATACACTATGAAAGGCGTTTTTAAGATTTTATTTTTAAGTAATCTCTACACCCAATGTGAGGCTTGAGCTTACAACCCCAAGATCAAGAGTTGCATACTTTACTAGCCTGAGCCAGCCAGGAGCTCCTGGAAGGCATTTTTTAATAGTCTGAAGCCCTTCTAAGCCATACACAGTTCACGAATTTCAGTAACTTTGCGGATAGTACTCCCTCAGACTTTGTTCCTTTCTCTGTGGAGATGAACTTCACGACCTGCTTAAATCTAACCAAAGTATAGGCTTTGGTTTGCATTAACGTTCTCTTCACACCCCACATTTCTGCCAGATTAATGCTTATTTTGGTTTTGTTTTTCAGCGTCCTCTGGCTTTCAGAGTTTTGCTGACACTATATCTAAAGGGAGAAGTAGAAACTTGTAAGCTCTTTAGGTAGAATGTGGGCAGTAGGAGGAACTGGCCCAAGCATTAGTTCCTGTGGATGCCCTTAGCATTCAGCCCAGTGCCCATTCTGTACCGGGTGTTAAATACCCATTGTTTGAATGGAATCAAAGTCAGTAGGGAGTTTTTATACTCATGAGAATCTAAAACTAGATGAGTGTCATTTTATAAATACCCAGGGATGATTTTAGACTTTCAAACTTAACTATGCAATAAGAATTAGTGTTCTTGGGGCACCTGGGTGGCTCAGTCAGTTAAGCATCAGCCTTCAGCTCAGGTCATCTCCAACACCTAGGATTGAGCCCCAAGTCAGGCTCCCTGCTTAGTGGGGAGTCTGCTTCTCCCTTTTCCTTTGCCCCTCCCCCATGCATGTGCGTGTGTGCTCTCTCTCTCAAATGAATAAATAAAATCTAAAAATAAAAAAAGAATTTGTGTTCTTCTAAATGTGTACCACATAGCCACTTCACTGTCTAAAAAATGGATTTCACAATTTACTACAATTTTTACACATATTACTTGCTCTTCTAAATAACCAAGGATTATTCTATTATTACTTACCCCTATCTATGTGTGGAAACAAAGACTCAGCAAGATTTAAATACACAACCAGTCACAGAACCAAAATTCAAGGCCCTGTCAACAAAACTTTAAGAACTGTGAAAGACTGAGAATGTCATCATCAGCCCTCTACCACATTTCTGGTATGTATCATGTACCCTGGTTAATGTAGAGAATATATTGTTTTTCAGTCTCAAAGCCTATCCTTTTCATTTAGTACTATGGAGAAGAGTATACCAACCGTGGACTAACGGTGAGAACTCAAAGTGGGTCATGAGATGTAGCATGTTTTGCAGAAAATGGAAAGTAATCTGCTCAAATTTCTTTGGCAGGGCAGCCAAAATGAGACAATCACTTTGGCAGTGATGGATGAGAAAGATTTAAAAGATGTCTTCTTTTAGTGACATTCTTGATAATGTAGATGAGCTGCTGATGTAACTTTAAAGAAATTCAAGAGATAGGAAACCGCAGTGGGAAGAAACATGGGCTCAGCTCTTATCTTGAAAAATGTTCTCTGTTGTGATAAATGCCCACACCACCATCTCATTGACAACACCAGTTACACATTAGACCCCAACTGTTTGAACTTCTTAAGATTATGGCATCGTTTTGAAATATTTGGTAATATTCTAGGAAAATTCAGTTACAAAAGGGCTTTCCATTTGAATTTTATATAGTTAAAAATACTTTCATACTTGCAAGTTTTAAATTTTTCTGTTCCAAATAAATTTTCTGCTAAAATCCACACCCACAACCTTGCTATTATTGCCTTTCTTAGTGATGATGAGACCAGTAATAAGGAAACTAACAAGATGGCACCAGTACAACATTAACTGATGCAATGAAAATGTGCATGATACATGAACCAAAGAGACAGGGATCTAACCATATTTTACTTGCCATGAATCTAACCAACCTTGTATTCTATAGCCCACAATTTGTCTGCTCACTGTATTATTTTGCATTTCTGTCCATTCTACACAAGTTTTCACATCAATGCATTGTTACTGTGTGCCTTAGAGAATAATTTTAAATGGGATTGAATTTGCTAAGCCCTACTGTCACCTTTCCTGAAAAACATATATATTTGGAACTATGAAAGTTCAATTGAACCCTTGCTTTTACGGCACATTGTCAGTCATATACTTGTATTATGTTGAGATCTTGACCAGGATTGCTATTTCAGGATTATATTGTACTGAAAAAGAAGAATAAAATCAAATATGTAGAATTTTTAAAATATATATATCAGAGTGAGGACTTCATTCTGGTCCTGTTTTGTGTTGAGAAAAAATCAAGTTGTTATGCTAGACTATCAAATACATTAATTTGCTGCTTATGTGAAGTTTGATAAGGAAGAAAATGTAGCAGAAAAGACTTGTGTGAAAAGATGTTGTTAGATATGGTATATGCATTTGAGAAATTCAGGAAATTTATAAAACTAAACATTTATTTTTAATTAACATCATTTGACAAATGGCATTATTTTGATGCAAAAAGGACTTAATATTTCTTTTCCATTTAACAAAAGTTATACAGTGACAAGTCTTATCTGATGACAAGTTTAATATTGTTTTTTTAAGATTTTATTTATTTATTTATTTATTTATTTATTTATTTGAGAGAGAGAGCAGGGAAGCCAACACTAAGGCTCCAGCCCAGGACCCTGAGATCATGACCTGAGCTGAAATCAGACACTACCAATTGAACCCCATTATTCCTTGTTTAATTTTATTTATATATAGTGCCCTGAAAACTAGGAAGATGGAATAATTTTTCACAGCTATCCCTACCTGAATTCCTTGCAAATCACTAAGAAAAAAGCAATTTAAAACATTCTCTCATCTTTTAATGGTTAAATATACAAGTATCTTAAGCTGGTAATAAAAAAAATCTACTTGAGTTAATTTAGTAAATATATATTTATGAAATAAATGTGTTCTTGATGTTGGTAAACAAATAATATGCTGTGTCTCAAGAAATATTAGAAGTATCTGTTCATTGAATAATAGCCACATACTGTTTTAGATGTTCAAAGGGAAATTTTAATGAAGCTTTCTTTTAATAAATATCACTTTATTTTTACAGATCAAATTTACATAACTAATGTGTGTTTTATAAAGTATTAAAGACTATAATTCTGTCCACTGTTACTTAGTGGAAAACATACTGTATAAATTTCTATTCTCCTCAATCATAGTCTCTAACTATCCCCAGAATTTCTTCCATCCTGGGCTTGTATGAGCCTTGGAGAGAGGGTCTGGATTCTGGGTGTTGCTGCATTACACACTCCCTATTTGCAGAATGACAGAGGAAAAGTGAGCCATGATCTCTGCAAGCACTCATCAAGTGCAACATGAGAGGTCTGGAAAGAACTCACTCCTGGACAGTTCATGTCCTTATTAGAATTGTATAAAAGAGAAAATGAGTCAAAGGTGAATATCAGATTCTGTAAAAGTTATTCTCCCCTTGGTATCAGATGCAGCATTTCATTTCCAGGATACGCAACACAGTATAGTGGTTAAGAGCATGAACTTTGGGATCAGATAGCTCAAAGTGCATGTCCAACACTGACAGCTGTTTGACTTTGGGTAATCTGCTTAACCTTCCTTTAGCCCTCATTTCCTGACCTGTACTAGAGTCCTGGAATAATAACTACCTCCTAGAGTTGTTCTGAGAGTAAGTACTACAAGAAATTGCTAAAATTCTGGCACTCCCTAGCAAGAACTGAGTAAGAGTACTGGATTGCTGTTGCTTTGTTATCATTATTTTCCACAGAAGAATATAGGAGAAACCATAGGAAAACACAGGAGAAAACAGACTCTTTGTCCTTCTAGGACTAGAAAACTGTGATCACTGGCAGAGAAGAGCAGTTTAATATTTGTTATGAATCACAGTACTCAAAGTACTATCAAGTTACTTTACTCTTAGTAAAGCCCCTTGCTATTCAAATATATGCTATTTATGTAATTCATACTGCATGGTATAAAAGGCAGTACTGGAGCAATAAAAATAAGTCTAGAGGCTAGCCAACCTAACTGAAATATACAGTTTGAAAATTTTCCACATCATTCAAAGTAACATATCTCAGAATGAGCAATATTCAGATGCATGGAGGTGGTTATTGGCTTCTGAACAACAAATGTCTTAAACTTGTTTCTGTAGGTTTCTATAAAGTGAATTATCTCAAAGGGACACCTTTACCACTTAGGTGGTCTTCCTCTATTCTAAATTTTCTTTTTTTTTATTCTAAATTTTCAATGTATCTGATTTATTTTAGATTAGCAGATGCAGTGCATCATTTATTTTAGTTTTTTTTACTGCATTTTTAAGAACCAGACTAGTTGGGAAAAAATTGGAAAGAATCTTTAAAAATAATTTAGGTATTCATAAAACCTAACCATTCAATATTCATATTCTATTATGATTTGAGCATCTCTACATGAGGTCATTTTAGCTAATGATTTTATGTTCCAAGTTTCATCATCTCTACCCTGGTAGGATGATAAAAATGTCAAAGAAAAACTATAAAACTTTTGAGGAATAGGGGGATTTAGGGTAAAGTATCTTTATTAAATTGTGATTTTAAAAAGTATGGCTCAGGCAAAAATAGATTTGCTCTTGCTGTTCAGCAATTTCAATTTCATTTTTAACAAAATAAAAATATTGAAAAGTACTATACATGGTATTATATTTTTGTATTATGTGCACTGTCTTAATGCATTACTATTAGGTGGTTTATATTTCTTAGGAAAACCATCTGATTTTGCCTAATATTCATTAACGTAATTGATTTAATATAAAATATCTGCATTTTTTTCTTGTGTGTTTTCCAAAATTATTCTCACAGAAATAACCTTCAGAACTGCTATTGTTCTATCCATCACAAGATCATATGATGAGGAATGAAAGTTAGAAGCACTCATCTTTGAGATTAAGCCCTTTTGCTTAATAAGAAGGGTTTTGCATACTTAGGAATGTTGCTGAAAACCCAACACAGGATTTGAAGTGTGTCTGATAGTCTGTACCTGGTCTTTATGGTAAAGCCTATCAGATTGATAAATTTTTCTTAACTTATATCATTGTCATAGCAGCAGTTGCCAAAATCATAAATTCTGTGAATGAAAAGAAATGACTTTTAAAGCATAAAAGTAAGCAGCTATATGTTCATTTTTGATGAGAACTTTAAAGTTGGCACAGAATTGTCTAACAAAGATAACACTTATAGAAATATTCATGTGAATGGATATATGAATTCATAAATATATATGAATTTTGCTTGCTTTTTATACTGAAATACTATACATGATAATTTTTGGTTTTGTGCTCTGTATTCTAGATCAGTAGTATTCACATTTTTTGAAAATACACTCCATCAACAAAATTTTTTAAAGCAAATACTCTTTCCCTTCATGTTAATTTTGTAAATTATCTGTACTACCATACTAATATGTACACTATCAAGTATACAGAAGAATAAAAACTTAACAAAGTTTATTTCAATTTATTAACACTGCAGAAAACTCACTTTTTGCTCTGTGTGATTTGAAAATTTAGAAAAATCTCAGTTTTATACTTAAAATATTTCAAAGGTCTAGGTTTCAACTCAAGTTATTTTGATACTTGCCTTCAATGGGTTTTATATTGTATATTGTTAGTGATCTATTTTTATTCTCTCTTCCTTAATATCTTCCTAAGGTGCTTCTAGTCAGCACAAATGTATTTGATTAGTATTCCAAACCTTAAGCTCAAAGTAATATGGAAAAAGTAATTCTTAGTTTCCTGGGTTTTTCAGGACAATACAATACACTTGAGAAATAATCATGGAGTTATTGGACACGGGCAGCCCACTGTGAGACAGTGTTGGGCCAAAGCTCTATCTACTTTTGTTTTGAGCTAGTAACAGTGATGTCTATACAAAATGAGATTGAGATATCAGAAATTCCTGAGATAATGAAGAGGAGAAATCCAAAGGCTTAGGGAGATAAGAATTTTTAATTGAGTTTTACTCAATTTTTAATTGAGTTCAAATGAGTTTGAATTTTCATCTTTCCTTTTAGAAAGGAAGGGCCCCAAGGACACTTCTTTAACTAAGGATTAAAATCTGTATTAGTTATGTAAAAACAAATATTATTGAAAAATGCTTGGGAACAAACATTTCTGGTAGGCCCAAGTGAAAGCTTTGAAAGATCCTGGCTTTGAAACAGGTTCTCTGACTTGAAGTTTGATAGAATCTCTAGTTGGCAGAGTACCAGAAGCAATAATAAATCATGAAAAAACAATTATCTATTACTGAAATAAATAGTATCTCAGTGCAGTAATCATGATTGTTTGATCTGTAAAGATATTTGTTGGTGGTTAATTGGTCTTGGGATCCCTAGGACTCTAGAATTTGGGCAGACTTGTAAAGTCTTGCTTAATTTATAAAACCCAAAACAAACAAATGTAAATCTAGAAATGAAGGTGTGATTAGAGGCACATGAGTGCGAATCAGGGTCACTCAATTCCCAGATATGAACCAATTCATAAATCCTTGCAGAAAGACCCCAAGACATGGAAATGATATATTGTATAAATTTTCTTCTCTGCATACTCAAAGAGATTTATAGCTACTTGCCAGAAAAAACTGAATTGGGAAAATAAATACCAAGAACTGTGGGGGTTATTGACCACAGGCTTTGAATTATGTGATTCCTTTAAGATTCAGAAAGTCATTGTGAAAGTTTTTGGAAGTTAGGGATTAAGTGGAGATTGGGCCAAAGTCTGTATCACAGTGGATTCCAACATCCGTGTACATTTCTATCCCATAGTTATTTCTTTGGTTACTAAAGGAAGAGTTGGCTGCTGGAAGATTTCCCACAGTAACTCTCTGATAAAAGGTGTGAAGTCTGGGACACCTGCATTGCTCAGTGGTTGAGCATCTGCCTTCAGCACAGGTTGTGATCCTGGGGTCCTGGAATCAAGTCCCATATCAGGCTTCCCACAGGGAGCCTGCTTCTCCTTCTGCCTGTGTCTCTGCCTCTTTATCTGTGTCTCTCATGAATAAATAAATAAAATCTTAAAAAAAAAAAGGAGTGAAGGCTATTATGATGGGGGCCATAAGACTTCAGAACTGCACTTCTAAAAAAGTCTAATATAGGGGCACCTGGGTAATTAAGTGGCCAACTCTTGATTTAGGATCAGGTTGTGATCTCAGGTTTGTGAGATCAAACCCTGTGTTGGACTTGGTGCTTGGCATGAAGCCTGCTTAAGATTCTCTTTCTCCTTCTCCTTCTGCTCATCCCCCACCCCTAAAAAAATAAGTCAAAAAAAATTTTTAAAAAGTCTTATATTAGCAGTACTGTACCCCCAGGTGAACTTCAACAGACATTAGCACCAGATCCAAAGATGTAAAATATTCAGAGATGTCTCTTTTATTCACAAACAAGCCACCTATTTCCCCATGAAGAATATGAAGGGGTCTAGGAGAATGACCAGAGACTATTACAAACCAATCTGGTGGTGATTGCAATTATACTTATTGTTCCAGGTGAAGTCTTTCTTCTAAAACAAATAATCACTTCCCAACATCTGCTATGCAGTTATTTTTTTTTCTGGAAAATGCTTTTCTGAAACTATTCTAATAAACAGGATAACTCTGAAACTATTCTAATAAACAGGATAACAGAAGCGATCTACTTTTGAAAGGCACAGCAGTACACTTTTGCCATTTTACCTCAGAACAATGCAACTCTCATCATCTCGTCAGTCCACCTCACTCTCATCTCCTGTATTAATATCATGTTACAAAACCTTTTCATCAGGAATGAGTACATGCCCTTGATACCTGGTTTAACAGATCATATTTTTCAAAAATGGCTGTAGCAATATCTCCAGCCCCACCTACCTTTCTTATGATGGAGTTTTGGCATTCTTCCCACTTAGAGGTAGAGTCTATGTTCCCTTCCTTGAAGCTGGATAGGATTTTCTAATTTTTCATCCAGAAGTGGTACTGTGTATCCTATTAGGCTAGATCATAAAATATAAAATGGTTTCCATTTTATTTAGTAGAATATTTGTGCCCTGAAGCCTTCACCTGCAGTATAAGCAAACCAACTCTGTGCTATGAGGAAATGGAAAGATAATCCAGATAGACCTGAGACTGCATGAAGAGAGAGATGCTGGCCTTCTCCCAGCTGCTTCATCCCCTCATCTAGTCCAATTCCAGCCATAGTCTGACTGCAACTACATGAGAGATCCTGAGCTGGAGGTGACCAGCTAAACTTTTCCCACATTTGTGACTCACCAAAAGCTTGAAAGAATAAAATGGTTGTTGTTGTTTTAAGTCACAAAGTTTTGGAGAGATTTGTTATAGAACAATAGGCTCCAATAGCTGGTAAGATATAGTCCTGTCTAGGGTGGAATATAAGCCCAATGAAAATTTATGTACCTGCCATCTCAGAGAAATTTCTGGTTACTTCTGTAGTACAGGACATGTTATGATATTACATCCAAAGTGAAAAACAAGTTTTCAAAACTCCTACCACTTAAGAAAGGAGCTTTGGAGATTTTGAAGGCAACCATTTATCGCATTTGGGAGCAACTAAACAAGGCTGCATGGTAAGCAACTCTAATACTTAGACCTTATATCATAGTGAATCTAATGTTGTTCAAAATTCACTGTGATGGATCCAGATACTCTAGGGATATTGTGAAAAGATCCATTAGGAGAATCACTGTGCAAATCCTTTGAGTTTTGGATAAGAACTGTATTTTTTTCATAAAATATTTATTATTTTTAAAAGAAAATACCCTTGATTTGTTATTGGGCCCTAGAGATACCAAATGGACCACAAATGAGGTTTCTGTAATAAGCAGGATGTTATATGACCCATTGAGCCATAAATTTGGGTAGTTGATCATCATCAATTATAAAATTAAGTTTAAGTAAGTGGTGAGGGCACCAGTATTTTGCAAGATCTGGTGGCTTATAATGTTGGTGTATCTATTTTTACTGCATTACCTACTTCTCTCTCATCCTGAAGCTATGACCTGGTGAGAACTGAAGAGAATATTCAAGTCTATTTTAGAGGGATTTCTATGAAATATGTTGAAATCAGTCCAAAGTGGAATGCTGCAGTTTTATATCTGTGACTAAGAGGTGACTAAGAAGGGAAATTCTCCCAATGGTCAGAATTTTAAGTGATACAACCATCTGGTTGTCCATTTTGCTTAGAAAGAGAGATGGCTAGGGGTGTGGAGATATATAGATTTATGGAAAATTATAAATGATTCTGTGGGATGGCCTGAAAATTATAAGAAAGAAGATCAAAAGACTAGTAATAAGGAGAAATTAAAAAAAGGTAAGTCAAAGGAAGTCTCAGAAGTGACCCAGAATGTGAGAATATTCATGTTACATGTGAACAGTGAAAGCGATTCCCAGGAACCCTGGAGACCAATTCAGATGGTCTACAAATTCAAAACTATGTTTATATAATACTAAGATGTCATTTATAGTTTTCACTCACAATATTTTCATGAATGGAAAGTGGAGTTTTCCAGAAGCTACATGATATTTCAACATCTTGACCATAAAATCAAACATGAGACTCCAGATGTCTTCTAGTAGGTCAGGTATTAAAAAGACTTGCATAAATGTAAAATAATGCCATGCTTGCCTGCCACTATATCATTTTGCTTAAAAATGTTGTGTTTGAAAGAAGTTATTTGTGCTAATATACAATGAAATCACTGTTATTTTGAAGTGAATTAAATATATTTCAAATTTTCTCAATTTTAATGTATATAATTCATATAAATAAGACTCTTTGAAGTTCACAATAGTTTTTTCAGGGAATGAAGGTTCTAAGACCAAAATTTTAAGAACCACTCTCATAGTCTATCACTTGCTTTATTGTATGTTTCTATACTTTCTGGTCCACTTTCCTAAGCATTTATCCATGGAATCATATTCTATTAATTTCTAAATACTTCTTCAATTTATCAAGGCCATTTGAATCTGGATCTTTATGCTAAGAGACTCACTATTTCTTTCTCCCATTTGGCCGCTCCATAAAATAAAAGAGCCGCTCCCTATTTTAACTGGATAGCATCTTGATGAAAATATCTTATTACCCTTGACACAGATCAATCATGGCTGGGAATCCACTGACAATTATTCTTCATCATAGTTCACCAAATGGTAATACATCAATCCCACACTTAAGTGGTCTAGACCACATTTACCCACTTTATTACTGATCTGATCTTCTGAGACAAAACAAAAAGCCACAGCAGAGTCATATTGGCTGTAGTAGATTGCAATCTTTTAATATTTCAGGTTTTTCCTTCTGGTCTACAAAGTTATTGGTAAGATTTAAGCTCTAAATTTTTTCTTTTCTGTGTTAGGTAGTAGTGGGAACATCCACTCAGTTTTTTTAGTCTTCCAGCTGTTGCTTTCTGCTGAATCTTCTGCAATCTACTTTGGGCATGTAGAGTTCAGGGGTCAGCCAACTATTTGCCAGTAGTTTACTTTGCAAATTTTATTATTTTTTTTTTAAGTTTTATTTTTTTAGAGAGAGCACAGGTATGAGGGGCATAGAGAGAAGGAGAGAGAATCTCACGCAGACTCCATGCTCAACATGGATCTCCATATGGGGCTCAATCTTGTGACCCTGAGATCATGACCTGAGCTGAAACCAAGAGTCAGATGCCTAACTGACTGATGCCACTGAAGTACCAGTGAAGTACCAGTGCCACTGAAGTACTGCCACTGCCAGTAGTTTGTAAACAGATTTTGGGTTGTCTGCCTCCCATCTCTCTGTCATCTTTCCAGGATTTCCTCTCTTAATTTCCAGTGGAAATTCATTAAGAATTGAAGCACTTCATAAGAATGCTATTTTCTGCTCAAGTTTTAACCATCTGTGCTTCACAGGGAAAGGAGTGTTCCTGATAGAAAAGTTATGTGGTTCTCAGTGCAGTATCTTTCTTCATGTGACACCTCTTCCCCACCTATAGTCTGTGTCTGCTTTAGGGGCTCTCTGTGCCTGAAATCATTTTTTTAACGGAATTTGTAATAATTATCTGTATGGAGGTTAGTTCATTACCAAATAAGCAACCATTATCAGATTGCCATTTAATTTAAAAACTTTTTTTTACAGTTTTTAACAATTATTATTTTTTAGTTTTAACAGTAATATAAATTTATGTATACATAAATCCCATAGAATAAGAAGAATAAGTGAATAAAAGATACTTCCTTTAAAATTTATAATTAAATGGAAATTGTAGCTTAAAGTCATTTTGCTAACTCCTTTTTACACACACACACACACACACATTCTTATTACTGAAGACAAAAATCTATTTCTATGAATCTATATTGCATAACTAATAATGGATAATGCTTTTTGTGGGAAAGTAATTGTTATAGGAATTCCAGCTCTTACTTTTATTTCTAGCACACAAGCTGTTTCTAGGACTGTTATAGTTAATTTTGTATTTCAACTCAGCTAGGCTATGATGTCTAGTTCTTTGGTCAAATACCAATATAGATATTGCTATAAAGATGTTTTCTAAATTTTAAGTAAAGCAGATTACTTTCCATAATGGGGGTGGAACTCACCCAATCAGTTGAAGGCCTTACAAGCAAGTCTGAGGTTTTGGGAAGAAAGTGGAATTATTTTTTAAAGTAGGCTCCATGCCCAATGTAGCCCAATGCGGGGCTCAAATTCACAAACCTGAGATCAAAACCCTGATATCAAGACCTGAGCTGAGTTCAAGAGTCAGACACTTAACCAACTGAGTCACTCAGGTGCCTCAAGGAAAAGGAATTTTATATTAAGACTGCAACATAGAAACCCTACCTGCATTTTCAGCCTGACGGCTTGCCCTACAGATTTCAAACTCAAGGCTGCAACATCAACTTTAAAATGAATCTGCAGCTTGCTGACCTGATTTAACCAGCTTAGACTTATTAGCCTTCACAATCTTGTGAGCCAGTTCCTTAAAATCTCTCTCTATATATACAGTTGACCCCTGAGCAACTTGAGGGCTGAGAGTGGCAACCTGTTGCACAGTCAAAAATTTGTGTATAACTTTTGACTCCCCCAAAACTTAACTACTCATAGGCTGCTATTGACCAGAAGCCTTACTGATAACATAAGTAGTTTATTTACATATATTTTGTATGTCATATTATTATATAGTGTGTTCTTACAACAAAGAAAGCTATAAGAAAGAAAATGTTATTAAGAAAATCAGAAAGAAGAGAACACACATTTCTAGTACTATACAAAATGCACATATAAGTGGACCTGTGTTGTTCAAGAGTCAACTGTAGATCATATTGATTCTGTTTCTCTGGAGAACTCTAACACAAAAAGAATACTTGGCAACTTGTATTATTTTTTAGAAACTGAGATGTTGGGACGCCTACATGGCTCAGGGATTGAGCATCTGCCTTTGGCTCAGGGTGTGATCCTGGGGTCCTGGGATTGAGTCCCACATCAGGCTGCCTGCAGGGAGCCTACTTTTCCCTCTGCCTATGTCTCTGCTTCCCTCTCTGTGTCTTTCATGAATAAATAAAATCTTTTTTAAAAAAGGGAAAGAGACAGATGTTATGTTCATTTTTGCCAAATTTTCAACTGTTTCATCCTCATTTTAGGAATGCCTTTCAACTTATATTGACTTTGTGATTACTTCTGGTGAATATTCTTTTATCATAAACAAAGAAATTATTTAAATAAAAAGATCAAAAATTAAACATTAACAGGGTTTGTTTTTGCTTTTGATAGAATTAAGATAAATGGAAGGATTTAAAGAATAACTGTTACTTTGCGATTAAATAATTTTATATTAAAAGGAAATTTTCATGATATAAAAGGAATTAAATAAACATTAACTTCCATGAGTTTTAAAGAACTAAATAAAAAAATACACACAAACATTATACTTTCACAAAAAGTTCTAAGTTATCCATGAACCTATTTTTTGTTTATTCTGAAGGTTAAAAAAGCTTTTATGCAGGAAAGCTGAAAGGATAGTATGCTAACTTGAACAAATAGGTTGTACAAAAATGATTTGAAAATTTCCTTTTTGATATCTTGCAAAAGTTGGATCCCATTATATGTGCCTTGTTCTTTCTTAAAACCTCTAACTTCAGACTGTAGTTGAGCAGGAATATGGCTTAGGGTTTTCCTCCAATCATTTTTGGACTCCAGACAAGGTGCTAGACCTTTGAAAAAACAAGTAGGTTACCAGCTAGTACCTAGGAAAAGACAAAGCTGCGAATGAGAAAGGTTCCTTACACGTGTTATTTCCCCACTCAGGTCTTCTCCATTTTGTCGTCATTTTTAATCTCAGATTCAACATCTCCTTCAAGTCCAGTCAGTTTGCTTTTAAATACCAGACACAATAAGGGCATCTGGGTGGCTCAGGTCATGATTTCAGCGTTCCTGGATCAAGCCCCACATCCAACTCCCTGCTCAGTGGTGAGTCCGCTTTTCCCTAAGCCCCTCCCCCGCTCTTGCTCTCTCTCTCTCTCTCTCTCTCTCTCAAGTAAAAATAAAATCATTAAAAAAAAAAAAACCAGACAAAACAGAAATCAAAGAAGGTGACTTGAATTCAGTTTTCAGTCATTTCCTCACTTGTTTTACCATTTTCAAAAATTTATAAGATGTAAAGTTGTTAAATTATTCACAAGAAACAACAAGGAGAATTTGAATTTAAGCTGGGAGTTAAATAATGCTTGTGGCATTATGTGTTCTCCTTAAATGTGTGGTAGAAAGAGAAAATCCCCATTGATTCAAAATGGCTCTCTTAACTCTACCAACTCATGTGACTGTAGCATATGGCTGACTCTCATGCTTATTTCCAGTCTGGAGTGATAACACTTGGTCTTTCACCACTGAATTCAGTTAATAGGTATTGTAAAGTCATTGCTTATAGGTAAATTTATGGGGTATGTTTGTATGTATATGTGAAAACCAAGAAAAATGAAATAAAAGGTTATTACATTTTCAAAGGAGAAGTTCTTCAGTATTTGAATTTGAGGATCCCCCCAATGTGTTGGTCGAGAAGAGAATATGCATTTATTGGAGGGGAGACTACCCCACGAGCATATACACAAAGCCCATAGACTCTGTCATTGGGCATGGAGTGGAGGCATTGTGGCCTATGGTGAGAAACTGGGTGGGGGGAGCATTCTTCTTGGGAACAATAGTCACAAAGATTGTTACCTGAGATGTTCCCTCCATTGTGTCTCTCTAGAAGACAGGGCATCCTGATCTTTTATTTCCCATCAAAAGTGAAAAGATTGAGGGTCATTCTTTGCTGCTTGAATGGAGAATTGCACAAATGTTTCTTTGCCAGAGAAAAGCAAGCAGAAAATAAACACAGCTTGGCCACATTTGCCCGGAGTGCAAAGTGGGCTATGGGGAGACCAGGAACACTTTGGAAAACAGCCACATGTGTAGCACCACTAATCACAATCCAAACGTAATTGTGGCTGGTTTTGATGAAGCCGGGGAATGTGTTTTACCTGTTTTCTGGTTTTCAACAGTCTGTCTGCTTCTTAGAGAAGTTAATTCACCAGAGTCACTAAAAATACAATAAAGCTTTCAAGAAATCTGAGATCAAGTGTATTTATGGCTTATAAAATAGTAAGGATTTCTCTGAGCTCCTATGAAGGCATGCTTTCTGATAATGGCCATTTTATAAGATAGGCCTCAAACTGAATGACATGAAGCAAAGGCAAAGGCTATTGGCTTTTCAGTTGTCACTTCCTAGCACAGCCCCAGAGTTTAGGTATAAGAGGTAGAGGGACCAACCCTCCAAATCTGAAATCTGACTCCAGTTCAAGTAGGACCACAAGCTCTCTGGGGGTTATGAAAACTCTGGAGCCCTGAGATCTGGTTCTCCAGGTCCTAAAGCACTGCTCCTACAGCATCTGTTTTAGGGGCTGAAAATGGTGGACATTAGCAAGTAGCATGCAGCAGAACACCCTGCAAGAAATAGTCATGAGCAAATATGAAACACTCCAGACATTCTCAGAATAATTGGGGAAGTCTTTGCAGACGGCCTGTAGTTATATAGGCAAGCCTCCAATCACGTAGGCCAGCAGACTCTGTGAATTCATATCAATGTGATTGCAATTAAACTTGTAGTTTGGGTGGCCTGGGGACATTTGAGCTACATATATTAATAAAACTGGTGAACATTTACTTTTCTCCATTATTTTACTCAGATGATATTGAGCGAACAACCCCTGAATTGCCTTGTAACTTAATGCCACTCATTATTGTTTATACATTAACAAAACATACTCAATTGAATAATCTCACACTTGATTTATTTCTATTTATTCTTTCACTGTTAGAAGCTTTCACATTTCTATTTTTCTAGCACATACAAAGAGTTATTTATGAACACAGTAAAACAAAGAAAGTGCCTATTCAAATATGCCTGGAAAAAAAAACCACTAGTCATAGTAATGGCCTCTTTGAATATATTTGTTATATTCTTTGGGGGAAATTGGAAAATGATTAAAAATAACTTGCATTTGTATTACAGTTCATGTGTCACAGCCTTTTCATAATTTAGATATTAGCTTATCTTCCAAAACTTGGAAATCTGGGTAAGGCAGATGCTATTCTCATTTCATAAATAAGAGACATAGGATATTTCATAAACTAGTTATGTTATAAGCCTATTTCCTGAGCTCCATAGCAATTCTCATTAGAACACGGTGTTTAGTCAAAGTAACACTGCAAGGAAATGTGAAAATATAAAATGTGTAAACAAAAAACAAGGTTATTGTCTTAAAATGATCAATGCAACAATTTGTAGCTTGTTCTTATTTGTCACATTATGATACTGATACTATCCAATCTTTCAATGCTTTTCAAATTCAAAGCTTGCTATTACTATATAGTTTTAATTAATTTGTTAACATAGTTCTTTGAATAAAGATATTTATAAAGAGAAAAAAAAAAAAAGAGAGACATAGGATAGATAGCTTGATTGACCTTTCTGGGCAAGACAGTTACTGACAAAGCCCAGGTGTTAAAACCAGGGTACAGGAAAACCAGTATGCGTCATGCAAAAAATATTATGTTTCTATTACTGTGTTCCAAGTATTATTCTAGGTAGGAGTTACCCCATTGTGAACAAACTAGACTAGAAGTCCTATATTCAGAAGCTTATATTATAATGGGTAAGATACAGACTATGAACAAATAGATAAGTAAGATATATAGTACGGGAGGTATATATGCTATGGAGAAAAATGAAGTAGAACTAGGGGGACAATACGCATCTCAGTCAGTGTATGTTTGTGTGTGTTGGGGAGGGGGTTTGATGTTTAATCAGGTTGCCAGAAAAAAATTTAAATGAGGAAAGATTTGAAAGACTCAAGAGAGTGAGCCATATGGCTATAGGTGGAAGAACATTCCAGACAGAAGGAATAGCCAGTACAGAGCCCCAAGGCTTGCCCGGTATGTTAGATGAATAGCATGGGGGCTAGTTTGGGAAGAACGAGAGGAGGGAAAGACATGAGCTCAGAAAGGTATGCAGAGGTCATTAAAGTTTGATTTCCAATTCCTCAATGACATATCTTTTTCAAGATGACATTTTGTTTGCATTTGCAAGGGAATTTTTACACCCTAAGTGGGACGTGTGTTATTTTCCGTTGGAAAGAGGCAGCATAGTTGATTTTGATCCCGGTAGCTATATAAGGAAAGGCTGAACTGAGGCATTCTGATTCACATGCAGCAGCCACAACAGAAAACCTGCAGACACCTTTAGTAACCACTTTGGGGTAGGAGTGGGACAGCAGGGGGAGCCAGTGACCCTCAGCCAGCAAGTGGCATTAGGGCATGGGCTGGAACATAATTTCTCAGGGAAAAAAACCACCAGAAATGACTCTGGCTTTCTCAATGCATTGCTGCTGGGCAAAGTGGGGTGCTGTGCTGGCACCCCAATCCAGAGCATAGCCTAATGTCTATTGCGTCCCAGCCCTAGGCAGAGGAAGAGAAGACTGTAGACAGGAAGGAGGAGCTAGGCATGCCCACTGGTTCCTGAATAGCTTTCCCTAGGAAAAACCAAGGTGCCTCCACTTAAAATGCAAGTATTTCCAGATAGTTCTCCATTAGCCTACTGTCTGCTGCAATAACTTTCAAAGCATGGTCTTAGAAGTGGCAGACTCAGTGTTACCTGAGAATGCTAGAAATGTAAATGTGCAGGTCCCATCCCAAATGTACTGAATCAAAACGTTTTGTAGGGTGGGCAGAAATCTGCATTTATCAAGCACTCTGGTGATTTTTATGGAGGGTAAAGTTTGAGAATCTGTAGCATGCAGGAGAAAAACCAAAGCACTAGGTGAGTAGGCATTCAAAACCACCCCATCTGGGCTCTACCTCCATTTCCAGCCACATCCTATCATTTTCTCTCAGGCTCAGCAAACTCCAGCCGCCCTTGCCCAACGCCTTACGGTTACTTAGGTTTATACTAATTCCATCATTGTCGATTCTTTCTTCTTTGCCAGGATGTCCTTTTGGCAAAATCAGATTCAATCTTTCAGAACCAGCTAAAGCAGCTCAACCTTAGCACTCCTACATGTCATGGCTAATTCAACAGTAGCCCACTTCATGACCACTTTCCCTGGAGTGTAAGAGTTAATTATCTATATATCTTCCTTTGTTTCCAGATCAGAGACTTTGTGAGGACTGGGGCCATAAGCTTGAGTTGTATCAGCGGTGCCAACACAGTGCTTGGGCCACAGTGCTTAAAAGCTTATCTTTTATGCTATTGTTGAATAAAAGAAAGACAAGGAATTAAGCCACCATCAGCGGTTGATATTTGAGCCGATGGGGTGGCCACCATTGCATTAGACAGCCAGGGGTGGAGCTGAGGGAAGGGATTTGGTCTGAACTATGTTTTGCACTCTGGGGAAGATGAATTTTAAAGGGGAGCTCTGAGGCTCTGGGCAGAAGGGAAACCTAGGAGGGTACTACATTCCCAGAAGAAAACTGAAAGGCAGAAGTCTGAACTGAAAATGAAAGTAGTCAGGCACCCCCAAAACAAGTTTGCTCCAAATTGTTAGACAGACGATTGTGCATAACAGTCAGTGCTATGGGGGGGGGGGGGCGGGGGGAGGCTTCAGTTGGCCAAAGCTTAGACTGAAACCTATTCTGAATCCCAGGTTTCTTTTGTAAATGAGATATAATATATAAAGTGGGAATAATTATACTAACCAATAATAGAAACCAACATTTATTGAATGCTTCTATAGGTTATCTCTTTTAACCTTTACAACCACTCTCTGATGTCAGAATTTGGACCTCCCATTTCTTAGCACAAAGAGACTCACTGACTTGCCTATGGTCATCGAGGGGGAAGTGAAAGGCAGGGGTATGTACTTGAGTCTAACCATTGGACTCTGGGGCCTGAGTTATTTGCCATTATGCTATACCACCTCCTTAAGGGTCTGTGAGATAACATATGCAAAGTGCCCAGCAAGTGATGAAATGATAATCACAATTTTCCTAGGAACAAGCTGACTTTAGGATGCAGGGAAAATAATTCCAAAATATGGGAAAGAACTTTGGGATGAACACCAAATCTCTCTGCATATCTTTGTCCTTCCCTTGGCTGTGAGAAGGATGTTCTAACTCTGCTACATTTGCCCATTATCCTTTGCTCACCTGAAGTTAACCACATCCTTAATTTGTGGAAAGAAAATTGCTCTTTCCATCTGTGGCCTTAATCCAATTGTTAAGGATGCTGTTTCAAACAACACAATATTAGCTTCTGCTGAAAATCTTGGGAGCCTCCCTCCCTGTATGCGTTGGAAAAAGCACATGAGCTGAGAGACATAGTCTCCAGGTCTTTTATGCTTCTGGGAATGGAATTCTCCACCCTGTTGCTTCCGTTCAGGAGAAAACCACCTTTCTGAAGAGTTCTGGCAGGCTTCTGACATTAAGACAATGCAAAAGCACTTTGCTGATCTTAAAAGAATGGCCTCTATCAAGAGAGAAGAGACAGGCATGTCTCCCCAGAAATGCTTTCTCTGGATTGCTAAGGATGAGTGATTCATAGGGTTGAGGAAACTTTGCCCAGTCTAGAGGTCTTGGAAAGTATTACTTACTGAACAGAAAGCCAAGATAACATCCTGTATGCTTTTCTGGTGATTACAAGAAGGGAGGCTTTTCCAGCTGATTTTGAGAGCTCCTTGTCCCAAACACTTTCCCTTTAAGCCACAGGAAGGGAGATAGGAGCAACTATGTATGGAAGCTGTTAGCAAGTTCAGAATCATGAAATGACCTTGATTTTCAAGGCCACAGTGTTCTTCATTTCTTCAATGGTTCTAGTCTTTTTTTTTAATTATTTATTTATTTATTCAACAGAGAGAGAGAGAGAGAGCGCAGATAGGCCGAGTGGCAGACAGAAAGGGAGAAACAGACTCCCTGCTAAGTAGGGAGGATGGGGGGGTTGGATCCCAGGACCTTGGGAAGATGACCTGAGCTGAAGGCAGACACTTAACCCACTGAGCCACCCAGGTGCCCCTCAATGGTTCCATTTTAACAGCTTGACTTTCTACCTGGAGTTTAGTGATTTTTTTAGGCAGCCAGATGTGGGCCTGGCCTACCACAGGCCTGGGAATGTGCTGTGTGTACCTGTCTTTGTGCAAAGTAGAGTGGGCCTGTCATGGATTGAATTGTATTCTTCAAAAAGACATGTTGAAGGCTTCACCCCTAGTACTTTTGAATGTGACCTTATTTAGAAATAGGGTCTTTGAATATGCCATCTAACCAAGATCAATTCAATATGACTGGTGTCCTTATAAAAGGGAAATGAGACAGACACAAGGAGGAGAGAACATCGTGTAGACACAGATACGCAGTGGGAAGGCAGCCCAGTGAGGGTGGAGGCTGCTGCTAGCGCCCTGGGAAGCTGCAAGCAGCAAGGGAGGATCCTGCCCTGGAGGCTCCAGAGGAAGCATGGCACTGCCAATAAACTTAATCTCAAACTTCAAGCCTCCAGATCTAGGAGAGAATACATTTTTGTTGTTTAAGGACACTCAGGTGTGGCATTTTGCTCTAAGGCCTAGGGAACCAGTAGAACTAATGCAGGGTCCTGTTCTAGAGGCAACAGGAAGCCGGGGCCTGAGCTCCCTGAGAATGCCCTTCATGGTGTCCTCATTGAGCTCTGTAGCCTCTTTCAGATGTTAGGCTGATGATGGTCAGGAAGCACTCTTCTGGAGCTCTGGGCAGTAGGTAACACCAAGGAGAGTCCTTCCAGTCACACAGTGGATAGGAAGAGCTGCAAGACTGCTGAGCCCTGTCTTGTGATCCAGCCTAAAAGCAACATCCTAGTATAAAGGTCACCTTTCTGAGCGTGGGCTGTTAGCTGTCATGCTTCAGGCTGCAGGCCACTCCTCTACTCCTCACTTGGTCTAGAGAACATGTCATCATGGACCACAGGATGCCAGAGAGGCAGCCTGGCCAGTTACCTTGACAACCTTATGATGTAATCCTCTAAACTACTTCCTGGCTGCAAGTCTAATGAGATTCTAGACACCGCCAGCTCCTCCCAGCCCGGGCGGCAAGCCGCTGAAGTGAGTGCTACGGCTAACTTTTAATGATCCCTTCCAGTGATACCCATAGGATGTATTTGCATTAGCAATGAGAGGGGAGTCTGTCACTGAGCTGCATGGGATTTTTGCCCAGGGGACCCAAGGTTATTGCTGGCAGATCGGCTTTTGCTGTGAGCGCCCTCAGTGTGGCTCAGCTGCTGGGAGGCTTTCCTCAATCTCCTTGCTATGCTTTAGTGCAGATTCCCTGCAGCATTTCCACAGCACAGAATGAACATGACCGTCAGTCAGATAGATCTCTGGGAACTTCTGCACCCAAACTGAACCCTGAGTATGTCAGAAAATCATCCCAAAGGATTTCTTAACAAAGCAGTTTCTCTTTGTCTCCAGTAATTTATGCCCTAAATGTCTTTAGGGTGTTGAAAGTATGTTTTTAAAAAGCAGAGGCACGGGAGCTAAGTCAACACCCACAGGTTGCATACGCTGCTCCACACCACTCATCGTTGTGAAAAGTACCCCCAGGCCACATCCTGATTAGCCAGAGAGCAGAGCAGGGAGGGGCTCTCTCCATCTACTGCAGCACTTTGACAGATGCCAAAAGTGGATGTACATTCAGTAGTGTGTGTGAGAGATTTTATTTATTTGTCCCTTTCAATGAATAAGTGGCCATTCACCTCCTAACAGCAGATAGGAGAGGGGACGAGCAGGAGGGCCCCATGTGCTGTGTCTCTCCGGTCTGGCATTAGTGTCAATTGCAATAAACTCAGCAGAGAGAGCTGGAGAAGTGAATGCCAGGACTCCTTCTCCTGGGTTTATGTGAGGTGACAGCCAAGGAGCCTTCTGCACCCAGAGGAAGCCGTTTTGTGAGGATTCTTCTATATCTGCCCAGGTGGGCAAAGAGTTCTGATAGGCTATGAGAACAGAACAGACTGGAGCTGACAGTCCAGATGTCTGGGTCAGAGGCTCTGCATCATCCTTAAAAGCCACACTGAGTGTCAAAGCCAGGGAATCCTTTGTTAAGATGCCCTCAGGCCCGGAGGGTATATTTTCTGGGTGGTGGAAAGAAATGAAATGCCAAGTGGTTCAAAAATCTCTTCAAACATATGGATACTGTTTTCCAATGCCAGCCAACTTTATGGTGGCAGCAGATTCCTAATATCTACTGTTGTTGTGCCCCTTCAGTTATGTCTTTGATATGCTGACTTGCCATCTGGCTGGAACTGGGAGCCTCAGTCTAGACAGCAGGACAAACATGAAAATGCCTCATGCCTCATGAATGAGAATGTTCTCACCTCAAACATGAGAACAGAAGGCCTCTGGGTCTAGGCAAGGTCCTCCCACCTGCAGGACTAATGGAGACGTGTACTGGAGGTGGAGACACAGCAATGCTCTCCAGTGAGAACCTTTTGTGCCTCTCTCTCAGGGTAACATACCTCTTGTGTCCATACATGAACACTGGTACTTTTTCATTTGACTGGCCATCTCAGCAAAAACTGAGACTGTAAGATGCAGCTATGTGTCAAGAGTTGTCACAAGTTGTGGTCACTTTTTTATTTCTGTGATTATAAATAATTGCCATAAGCATGTCATGTACCATCTTGAGGTTTGCCTGGGAAACTGATTATTTATTGGCCCATGATTTCAGTGACTACTTTGCACTTTCATTTATGATCTCTCTCATTTGCTGAGTGAAGGCAAATGATATCATAGCATCCTGAAAAGGAAGATTATACAGTGGTTCAAATCAGCAAGGGGGTAGGAAAAATGAATCATTTTGGGACCTATAGAATATAGGCACGTGAAAATTCAAAGAATTTGTGCTGTAGCAGCCAGTACCATATTTATGTTGGGAGCAGATGTATTATGCAGATTGCATTTTTGCACAGGCAAACTTGCAGCCATTCATCAGCAAAAAGCATAGCAGTAAAAAAAAGCCATGCAGAATTTTCTGTTGATTCTAGCAGTAAGTGGATTAGATATCCCCTTAATGCAGGTTTCAATGACACTGCAATGTGAAACTTATCTTCAAGCAAATAAATAAGATCACTGTAGAGTTATCAAGGGACAACTTATTAAATATTTGTATTAAATATTGACAAAGTTTGGGACTTTATGAGGCCTAATTTTTCTGAACTAAGAAAGACAGAAAACTTTAAAAAGTTATAGCCTGTGTTTGCACAACTTATTTACGTCAAAGTGGCCTCTACTTAGTTTCATGTTTTTGCAAGTTCAAGTAACACAAATAATTTATACAACACTGGATGTCTGTTGAATTTATTTTTCCTTTTAAGGGAGTCATGGTATGCAGCCTCCAAGGTGGTCCCAATGATCCCAGCCTCTAGTACTCACATCCTGTGTGATCAACTCCCTAATTGTGTTACTGTTGGTCTGTGGGACTAATAGAACATTGCAGAATTGATGGTAGATCAATTCTGAGGTCAAGCCATAAAATACACCGTTGGCTTCTGCTTCTCTCTCTCTGTCTCTGTCTCTCTTTGTCTCTCTCTCTTTCTTTCTCTCTCTCTCAGATCACTCACTCTGGGAAAGCCAACTGTCATGTCAGGAAGACCCTCTGGTGGTCCGTCCTATGGAGAGACTTCCATGATAAAGAACTAAGGCCTTCTGACGGAAGCCATGGAGTGCATCATCTTGAAGGTGGATCCTCTAGCCCCAGCCTTTAGATGACTGCAGACCACGCCCAAACGCTTAAATTGCCATGTCATGGAGACTCTGAGCTAGACCTCCCAGCTACTCAACTAAGCTATTCTGGGATTCCTGACCCTCAGAAACTGTAAGATAAAAATTGCTTTTTATTTTAACCTGCCAATCTTAGTTACACAGCTATAAGAGAGCTGATGCAGGAGCCTAGATATGACTAAATACTGAGAAACCCTAA
Source organism: Vulpes vulpes (assembly GCF_048418805.1). Lineage (NCBI taxonomy): Eukaryota > Metazoa > Chordata > Mammalia > Carnivora > Canidae > Vulpes > Vulpes vulpes. The sequence goes on along the minus strand of NC_132788.1, from coordinate 46,628,848 downwards.
TAAATGTCACTTCCTGATTTGAGCCCATGATTCAGGAAGTAAATATATTTACTGCTTAGTCACCAACTAGGACTTCAGCATGAGCAATTTATTAGTGCTATTGGCTTTGCCTCTTTAGAGTGAGCTAATTAGTGACATTCATTCCATTTTCATGTATCCTTTCAAAAAATGCACATTGGAACAGATTCAACATTGTCATTCATCATCATTGTCATGAATCACTCCATTCAGGGGTTCATCTTGGTGAGGCAAAAAAATGCCCAGTCTTTCTGAGTGTTTGTCCATCCTGTCCCAGTTCTCTTACAATCTATCTGGCTACAGAATAGGACTGCAAATCTCACTCACATTTCAGCTAGATGTACAGAGAACATATAGCTCTTTTATTTTTTCTACAGCCAGTCTGGCTTTCCTGCCATTGATCACCTGGGAACAAACAAACTGAAACAATTGACAACTGATACTAGTACTTTGGTTCAAACATAATCTGATTTACAAACTTAGAATGCACTTTGAACTCAATCTTTTAGAGGGAAAAGAAACATACAAATTATTTCTCATTAACTTTTTATCAGTCATCTGCTTAGCACCTAGCTTCATTTCAAGAAGTCACCTGGGTATGTGGTGGGAATGGTGGGAATGGGACTTACAAAATCTCATGATGGAGGCAAAATCAGAGTCCTTGGATGTGATGTCCCTTGGCTCCCTGACTTTTGGAGTGATGTTTCTTGTCCTGTGTACCTTTGTGGTTGCATTCTACCAGCTGTTTCTTCTCTCTTCCTGGTCAGTGTCTGTTGTATTCTGTACATGACCAAGTCCCCAGATCCTCTCCCATGGGTGCTATGAAGCCTTGTGAGTTCTGAGGAGAGCTCCAACTTGGCTCCTGTCTGGGCCACATCCTCCATGGTCCTTGCTACAAAGCTGCTTGGTCCTGAGGAGGGTGTTGCTCTCTGTCATGTCCAGATTCTCAGGTATACCTAAGTCCTGTCCATGTCACTTGGAAGCCAGGGTGGTCCAGGGAAGCTAAACCTTAGGCTTGCCTCTGCCTAACTCTACCAAACAACCAAGATGATTTTGATGTGGCTGCAAACAAGGCTGGTAGAGGACAGCTATAAGAAACATGCTTCTGCAGTCCCAGTAGCTACCATCTGCCCTCAGCCTGAACATCCAGTCAGTGATGTGATATCTGAAATACACACCCAATCCAGGCTGAAGCCATGAAAGGATAGACAATGCGTATCACACAATGTAATAGTCAAACCATGTAAGGGCCTTCCCTTTCTCATTTTCTTCTTCTCTGGTCACTTTTATCCTCTGGGGTCCTATCTCTCATTTCCTGTGTAATGTCTTTAGTCTGCCATAGAACTGTAAGCCTTGTTGACTTGCTACCTGATCAGGACTTAGCTAAAAGGATTATTTTCTTTATACCACTGCAGAAGAAAATGAGTACAGTCCTCCAGTATAAAGAACAAAGGGATTTAGAGTATCAGTAAGGCACTCTGTTGCTGAAAGTTCATATCTTGAGTGTCAGGAGGCAAGTATAATCTCAGTCTTTCCCTGTTCATTATTTCTGGAACAAATTTTAATTTCCCATCCAGATGGTTGTCTTGGGCCAACCTGGGTGAAGAATATGAACTCAGAAAGGCAAAAGAAAACTTCTCATTACTTATTTTCAAAATATGACCCCATTATTTCTGTCTCTATTATTATTTTTCATTATTGGTAACCCATTCATAGCTTATAATTTACAAAATGGAGATAATGACACTTATCATAAAAAATTTGAGTATAGTTGACACACAATGTTACATTAGTTTCAGATGTACAACATAGTGATTTGACAAGTCTATTATACATTATACTCACAAACACTAAAAAGAGAAGTGCCATATGATCCAGTAATTCCATACTGGGTATTTACCCAAAGAAAATGAAAACTCTAAATCTGACACTTGATTTCCATTCAACTTTATTCCATTTGCCCTCTGTTTTGGAAAAGGCTCTGGGTATCAACTTCTTGTGTCCCTCACCATCCACTTTCTACTTACACAAGGAATCAAAATTTCTAGAGATACTAGAGTGTTGGTTTATAAAGTTCAGTGGACCTTATGAGCAACCAAACTGACTTTGGCGTCCTTGGGCTACCAGAGTGCCCATCCAATGCTGGATTGCCCCTAGGAAGGCAGGTAGTGTTTCATCAGGGAGCTCCCTCAGGATACTCAGTGAAACTGTGGAACTGTCTCTGTGTTTGTTCCACATTCCTGTTCATTCCCTCCTAATCATCTTTGGACATGAAGTGGGTCCAGCTGAGCCAAGAAGTTATATATCAAAGAGTCTTTTATCATCAATGAATTGTTTTCTCCCTTCAGGCACATCAGCACAGAACTACCCACCACTAGTATCTCCCCTTGTGTTTTGTATCACTCTATTTCTTTCTTTTTTTTTTTTTAAGATTTTATTTATTTATTAGAGACAGAGAGAGAGAGAGAGAGAGGCAGAGACACAGGCAGAGGGAGAAGCAGGCTCCATGCAGGGAGCCCAATGTGGGACTAGATCCCGGGTCTCCAGGATCACGCCCCAGGCTGAAGGCTGCGCTAAACTGCTGAGCCAGCAGGTTTGATTTTAAGTCAAGAAATATAATAGAGGGCAGCCCCGGTGGCTTAGCAGTTTAGCGCCGCCTGCAGCCTGGGGTGTAATCCTGGAGACCCGGGATCTAGTCCCACATTGGGCTCCCTGCATGGAGCCTGCTTCTCCCTCTGCCTGTGTCTCTGCCTCTCTCTCTCTCTGTCTCTCTGTGTCTCTCATGAGTAAATAAATTTAAAAAAAAAATCAAACCTGTTTATGCCTTATAGGTGTAACTAGATGCCTTCTTACTGCTTTCACATTAAGCCAAACTTCATAAAAGACTGTTTGGAAGAGTGCCTTCATCAAATTCTAGTGTCTTCCACATCAACTGCTCTAGCTACGGTTGAGGTCCAGCCCTTACAGGTTCCTCCTATCATAATCCTCAGCCCTTGGGTATGCCTATGGCATTATCTTTCCCTCTTTGTATTTGTAGGTCAGTATTTATTGTCTGCTTCTACTTTCATTTGAAGGCAACATTTAGGGAACAAATTCTCTAAAGGAGACATTAACACTTGTGTGTGTCAGCTCCACACTTGACTGTGTTTATGTCTATGGTATGGGTAACAGTAGCCAACCAGTTATTAACTGCCTATTGTACTTAAGGAAAACCCCTCAAAAGCATATTTTCACTTAGCCCTCACTGACAACTCTATTATTTTATCTCCATTTTATAGACAAGGAAACTGAGGCTTGGATAGGCCAGTTAAGCAAATTATCCAAAATCATAGTTACTAAATGGTGGTGCCAGGGTTCACAACCAGGGTTGTGTGTCTCCAGAGCTCTTGCTCTCCCCTGGTCTGCTTATTTCACATCATAATCTCAAGGTTTTATCAGATATGTGTCTTATTAACTAATATGTGTTTAAATATAGCAATTAAAGAAGTCAGCTTCCTGGAGATTTCCAGTTGGGTATCTTCCAGACATCTCTGAATCAGGTGACTTCAGGTAAATTCATCAGGGTTCATGTTAAGCCTGCTCATATCTCTGAAAAGAAGCAGCAATGCTGACCTCTTCCTCTTTGAAGGCCCTTATTCCTGAGGGAAAAGCCCATAGAAGTGTCTGTAAACATGCAATGGGTGTGTTCCTTGTGGATGGGTACTTTGCCTTTCTGAGACTAATTCCCAGCAGGAATCATCTTTTTCAGGGCAATTTCTTATAGCACATCACAGCATAAACAACCATGTAGGCTTTGTATGTAGCAGGCCACTGGTCCCTCTCATCCCTCCTCATGAATTGCCCTTGCCATGTATGATGGCTTTGGCTGGTGTTTTGTTTTTGTTTTTGTTTCTTTTTTTTCATTTTGGCTGAAAAAAGTATTTGAGGGTGGGGAGACAGGGCAAAGGTGAGGGAGCAGAAAGAGATGCTGAATGAGAAGGTGAGGGCAAGGCTAATTCCATTCCTCATCTGGCTCACAAAATGAAACTTGACTCCTGAAAGGCTACAGGGATGATTTGACAAGAAACCTAGAATAACTTCTGGCACACACAATACTATATTTAGACCCAGGTAACACAGTCTTACACAGAGTTTAGGGAAAAAAAAATGTTCCTTCCATTTCTGTGTAGAATGCATAACTGTGACCACAATCTGGAAGGTCTTCAAAGGTGGAGGTGCCAGTCATATCTGCTGGAATTCATTTTTATAGAATATAGCAACAGCAGTGGAGCAGAGGTGACTAACTCACAAAACCTGCGTTCAGCAGCTTGAATGATGAGACCAGAAGGTAAGACAGTGAGCATGCTTGGGAATTCCTAAAATCAACTGGGGACACGAGTGACAGGAGCGACATAATTATGTTGGTGGGGACTTTGAGCTGGTTACATTTTATTACAGTTGTTGCTGAGACTGTAATTTGAGCAGCAAAAGAGGGTGGCATATGGACACTCAAGTTTATACATCTTCACAGGAATTGTAAATACCCTGTGAGTGTAAATGCAATGGCCTCTTCTCAATTGGCTATTGATAAAACTCTATGTTCCCAGTGACTTGATTAGCAACTCTCATCTGATTCCTTGTTCCTTGGTAGTCCCAGGTTCTGTTTGATACTTCTTTGCTTCCACATTAATCTACATGCCGTGATGATCCTTGATGTGTTGACCAATTTCAAGGCTTGGAGCTCATATACTAATACAAAGACTTCTTTCTATGATTGCTTAAACTTAATTCCTCCATACAAGAACTTCCTGTCTTGCCACATATCATGCAAATCTCATAACTACCTTTCATTTGCATTGCTCCTATTTTTAATTAATAATCTCCATGATTGAATACATGGCAGAAACACTGGGGAGAGTGGGCCTTCTTCATTGCATAATAGCTGGGCTGGTGCTTTCAGCTAAAATATCTGTATTTCTCATGTCTGCTGGAGGAAGATTCTCCTAGCCTTCCCTATTCTTGACTGGGGAAAGATGAACAGCCAGGTTATATGTTAGCTGGAAATACCTACTCTATTTTCAGAAGCCCTTTCATCTATGGTTGATTCTCTGTCCTACAAACACCCTTCTCCTCCACCCTCCCAGATTATATGAAACTGATATTCTCCCTTAAAAGGAAGAAATACAACTTACTTATTTAATTCTTCTTCTATATAGATTATCCTACAAGTGTTCATCGAAAATGAGGCACCAGGCCCAGGAAATAGTTAGCTTTACAGCTGTCCATCAAAGATGACAGTTTCCCTAGAACAGTGCCTTAAAACAGAAGTGAATATCATTTGTTTATTAACTTGGTTCACACGTACTCTAGGTATATTTGATAGAAAAAGAGTTTAAACAAGAACAACAACAAATATTTCCCCACTTACCTTAATCATAGAAATTTTGGTTGTAGATATGGTTTATCAGCAAATGCAGTTTGGTTATTTCTTTTTCTATATTGAAAACTGGATCACATAAACCATGAAGTTCTCTGATTGATTTTGCAGCTATTGGATTATTTTAAACAAAAAAGAAAACAGCCACAGAATAATTGAATCAGTCTTGTTATATAGACATAGCTTCAGGCCAAAGCCCCAGGCATTTCTTTCATTCTGCGTTCTTATTGTAGAAAGACTCTATGGCTTTTTCAGGTATTATTTCAGATTTTTTTTCCTGTTTCCAAATTCATTGTATATTCAAGATAGTCTTTATCTTTACATTTTACATTCTGAGAATTCATGTTTAAGCAACATACTGCCTTTAGAAAAAAAAATCAGAATGCATTAAGCTTCACTATTTCCCTTTTACAAAGATTCCTTTAAGCTTTGAGATTGTTATTCAGTGAAGTCAAGTGTTAAATCTGCCCTCATCTGTGGTGTGTTCAGACTACTGGCTGGAACGCTTTGGATTGACATGATTAAAAAAAGAGCTCAAACCCAATCTATTTTAGCTTTACTCTCCTTTGTTTCCAGTGATGTATGAAATTTCTCTTAGGATATTACAAATTTTCTTCCAAATTTTTCTTCTCCTGTCAACTGCAAAAAGTCCCCTTACATCACTTTCTACTGGGGCTAGATCATGACACGCGGCTTTATTTAACAAATGCCTCAAAACATGCATCTGACATCTATCTTAGAAACCCATTGCAGCCAGCTTTAAAACTTCTTGCTGACAGAGGCAGGACAGAAATAGAGCACATTTTTGTCATATTAATCTTAAATAATGTGGCTTTGTTAGAAAGAAAAAATATCCTACTAAAAATCTTGTGTTGAATTTATGTCATAACTATTAAGTTAGCTATAACTTTCTAATTGCATTTTGAAAAATAGTTCCATCAAAACACACTTTAGAGGGGGTGATTCTTTACTTATAATTTCATTTTATAAGATTTCAGGGTCATTTTTCAGATTGAACAAGTTTAATTCTGCCTTACTTTTGACTCTGTAATAACAAGATACTCATAAGGCATTTGTGAAATTTGAAAAATAAAATGATGGAATATCCAATAGGACTAAAAAAGACATTTATTCTGATTCTACCTAGGTTTTCTACATTTTATTCTTCTAAAACATTCACCTTTTTTTTTTGGAAAGGGAAAAACATTCTTGCTTTTGAGAGTATGTCTTGATTTTGCTTTTGGAGAGGTGGTGGTGACCAGAACAATAGAGTGTCTTCTGAGACCTAAAATAGAGGTCCTAATGCCAAAGTGGTAAAACTAAAGGATCCTACTTCCAAATATAGTAACTGCTTTCCCACTCGCACTGAATTTACACTATGCTATTCATGTTTCCATTTATTACTATGATTTTTTTTTTTTGAGATAAAGACTCTCAAAAAAAAACCAGTGACAGTGTTGTGGCTGTCAGAGCAGGCAGAGAATGAGACTATGTCAGAGGACTAGGAACATTACCTTGGCCAATATTCCAGGATACTGATCCAAATTCTGTCTATGGCATTTGAACAGCTATAGATTTTGCACAACAGGATTTCAAATTTCAGCTACTCTCCATCCCAGCAGCAAACAGACCTTAGGCCTGCGCAGAAACTCTAAAAAAATGCATTAAATCTGGTACTTCAATATAAACTAAAATCTTGCATGAAGAAAATTGGTATTTCAGAAGTTTAGATGTTCTAAGAATATTGTAGTTCAAAAAGGAAGCCCTTGTCTTCAGTTACTATAAAACATGCAGAGATAGCTCATTATTTTGAGATTATACAGTGTTATGGTAGAAATGAGGCAATTCTCTAAATAACACACATAAAAACAAAGCTACTCATAATTCAATGGCTGGTTGTTTCTAGGGGCGAGGTTGTTTCTAGAATATCAAGGTAGAATTATTCAGAATGGTAGCTCCAATTCTTTACTTGACATCTTTACAGTAAATTTATTCGTATAACATACATACTTGTATAAAATGCACCTAGAAAGATACTCAAGTTCTATGTACATGACTAATTATCACAAAGTACACACACCTATGTCACCATCTCCTAGGCCAGAATATAGACTATTCTAAGCACCCAAATGCTCTATTCACTCAGATCCCCTTCAGGAGCACTCATTAGGAGGAGTGGAGCTGTCAACAGTCTCCAGCTGCCATACTTCTAACAATCTACCACAGCATCCATGCCAAGGAAAATCTCTCCTTCTGCTGTCCCCAACCAATGATCACACAAGGCCCAAACCCTAGACCAGTCCATTCCTGAACAATCCAGGACTCCTTCCATGGCCAGTCTGTACTCTGGGACCCCCCACATGTTTGGCCAAGATCTTCTCAGAGCTGAACTGTAGTCTGAGGCTCTTCCAATGAAATTGTCATCTGTGCCTCTCTCTCTTCACAGGTTGTGAGGCTCTTCCACCTACTTTTGCTCCCTCCCTCCTTTACCTTCATAGGAATTTCTCTAATAAGTCTCTCACACTTACAATTCTATCATGGTGTCTCCTTCCCAGAAGACTCTAATGAAGACAGTTGGTACCAGGAAAGGAGATAGAAAGATAGAGTTTGAGGACCAGATCACTAATTATCTGGCTTGTAAGGAAGAGGCTCAGTGGAGGCCCCATTGTGACTGTTATGTGGGACAGAAAGAGTTCCTGATGCAAGGTGGTAAGCCAACTCTTAAGGCTTTCACTGGTAGAAATCTGGGGAAACACCCTGGTGGAAGGGAATACCCTTACTACTTCAGTGATTCCAACATTTGTAAGATGTTGAGGGGAAAATGCAATAGGACAGTAGATTTGGCTGGTTATTACTAAGTTGTATTGATGGCTTATAGAGGGATAATGAGCTGAGGGAGTTTATGAAAAGTTGAAGGATATGTGAGAACTTGATAGTTTATGAAGAGGCCCTCATGTCCTAAAGTAGAAGAGTAAACATAGCTAAGAAGCAAGCATAGGACCTAATTAGAGTTGTGTCACATGAAGGCCAGGTTATTGGCTACAAAACTTGAGACTCTGAAATATGGTTTGGGCACTCTCTTAGTGTGGGAAGGCACTGCAGAAGCCTCTCAATAAGACAACAGGATGGCTCCCCACCCCACCTCAGAAATTGTCCCACCATCTGTCCTGGCTAGATGTCAGCCAAAAAGCAGGGTTAAATCCCCAGGGTAACCTGCTGGGATGTGCTAGACATGAAAAGGGAAGAAGGATATTATGTCCCAAAGGAGGAGAAAGAGTTAGCTAGGATGGGAGGAGCAGAAACCAGGAAGAGTACTCTTGGGCCTATATTTTGAGGGTGCTTGACCAAGAGTACTGGAGAATAAGATCTAATAAGCAAAAATTCTTTGACTCAGGGGCACTCTTTTGAGACACAGGATTTAACATTCTGGCAAGGAACTGAGAGGATAGGAAAGATTTAATGCTAGAGTGGGTTTAAGAAGCATAGGAGGGCCTTTGCTGATGTAGATGAAATGCCTGAGTGCCATGGTAGATGACATCGAAAGGGATAAAAAGCTCAGGGCTGTTGGAACACTAGAATACATTAAGGGGATACATAAGGCTGAAAGACCAGAGGACTACTTCTATGAAAAGACCCAGAGGACATACTATTCACCAAGGCCATCACGAATGCATGAATGAGAGGGACACCAGCATCTCTAAAATGTTGAGTGGAGATTTCCCTCTGTAGGCAATAAGACAGGTAATCACAGAGCTGGGCTTAGCACCATCCATAGGGATGATTGGACCCCGAAGCAATAGAAAAACCAGAACCCAGAGAGCCATAATGACTGCAATGACTGGCAAGATTGGAGGCACTACCTATGAAGCACTAACTGTGGGGAGTTATGGCAATGGTTAAAATAATTGTGTTTCTAGAGGCAAAGGAAATGGGAAGCTATTGAGAAATCTGCTTCACATCTATAATCAGAAGAAATACTGGAGAGGAAGAAGGTCTGGAACCCATTGACTTAAGGGATGCTCAGGTCCCCAGGAGGAAGGACACTGCCATTGCATAGTAAATATATATTGTGATGATGCCTGCAGTTCTCTCCCAAAGGTAACTGTGCCCATTTACTTGGGTGATTATACACTGGTAGAGGAGGATACCCAGATATTTCAGGGACTAGTGCACAAAGGGTATGAATTGACATTGATACCCAGAGATGTGGTGTGTCATTGTGGCCCCTTGAAAAAGTGAAAGCATATAGTGGCCAGGTAAAAAGTGGAATCCCAGCTGATGTTTGACTTACGATGGGACTATTAGGTCCACAAATCCACTAACTATAATTTCCTCAATCCCCAAGTAATAATTGTGATTGATATACTTGATAGTATATACCCTGGGCACTATATACCCTGATATTGGGTAGCTCTTTGTTTTGTGGGTTAGGTACTGTCATATTGGTGAAAACAAAATGGGAGCCTCTGAAACTTTCCCAAACCCTAGTCAAGATGGCAAATAAAAGTCAATATGGCATCCCAGTGTGAATGATGGTGATGAGCCTTCCCATTAAAGTCTAAAAGATATAAGGGTCATTACCATCTTCATTTAATTCATGCCATCTACCCACTGCAGAAAAAGATGGATCTTGGAGAACTGCAAGTTCAACCAACTAGCAGGCACTGATCATGGATGCCATGCTAGATGGTATTGCTGTTAAGTTAGATTAATAGTAATAGTACATGATAAGGAGCCATTGATTTAGTGAATGAATGTGTTGTTTAGTGGATATGTGCATTAGTGAATGTGCACAGACTAGAACACCTTCTCCTTTAGAAACAGTGTTTACCTTCTTGGATTAGACATTCATTTGGAGTTTAGCTCTAGAGCTATTTTAACTCTCCCTGTATCATAATGCAATCTGAAGAGATCTAAACCATGTGAGCATCCTGAATATAATCATATGGTCATTAGATTAATGACATCATGTTAATCTGGCAGAACCAGCAAGAGATGGCTTGAAGTTATAGTAGGACATGTGAGTTCAGAAGGTGGAAAATAAATCCTAGAAAGATTCAGGGACGTACCATTTTCGTAAAGTTCGTAGGGATCCAAAGTAAAGGTCAAATGGCTGCATCTTGAGTCCTCTACTACAAAATAGGATATCTGATGGGACTGCTCAGGTTCTTGTAACAACACATTTCATTCTAAGAAATATTGATCAAGCCTATATATCTGTTGATTCCTCCGGCTGTCAACTTTGGGTTCAGAGCAGAAAAATACTATGTAGCAGGTTGTGTCTTATGATCCAACAGACACTATGGAGGAGTCCATAGTGGGAAAAGATGAATTATGGAGTTTATCTCATTGCAGTTCTCAGTCACATAATCAGCAAGGCCATGCCACCAGCAGCCCACTGCAGGCATCCTAAGTCTTTCTAGAAACAGCTCCTGGTGTATTCCTGGGCCCTGTTAGGGGTGGTATGTTCAACCATGGTGTAAAGGGTCGCATTTTGATTCATTCTGAATCAGGATTAAACATTTTGGCCTGAGGTGGAGTTTACCAAATTATCTATCGTGTCATAAAGTTGTGGGCTAACTTGCATTCCATCATGATATGGAAAAGACACATTTGGGTGAGCCTGAGAAGGACCAGAAGGCATGAGTAAGGCTGCATGTTATTCACCATGGTTGCACACATGCACGTATCTCAGCCTTGCATCTATAGCTAAATGACAAATCCTATATAACTAACAGAAGAGGAGGAAAAATCTCAAGCTGGCTTATGCATAGATGCAAGCCCAAAATAGATGGTTCCAGAAAGGCAAAAGGGAGGGAAACTCTTCCCAATGGACTGAAAGGTGAGCAGTGCATCTGGTCATATCCTTTGTATGGAAGGAGAAATGACCTGAAGTGAGAATATTTACACAGCTATGAAAATTGATATATATGTCATTTTTGTAACCATCAGCTCTAATTTTCTTGGGTAAATACCAAAGAGTAGAATTGCTGGATCATAAGAGATATTAATGTTTAGCTTTAGTAGCTATTAGCAAAATGTTTTCCAAAGTACCTATGTACACTCCCAAAAGCAATGTATAAAGTGCCTGATGCTCCACAACTTCCTCCTAAATATGTTATTAATGTTAGCCATTCTGGTAATGTATATTGGTTTTAATTTGCATTTTCCTAAAGACTAATGATATTGAACATCTTTTCACATATTTATGAATCATTTGATATCTTCTTTTATGAAGTGACTGATACCTCTCCTGCACATTAAAAAAAAGTTGGTTCATTCTTTTTTGGAGATCTTTATATATTCTAGATATGAGTCCTTCATTGGATATATTTATTATAAATAATGTTTCCCATTCTGTGATCTGCCTTTTTACTATTTTAATGTTTCTTTCTCAATGAACAAAAGTTCTTAATTTTAATGAAGTCCATCTTATAAATTTTTTTCTTTATTGTTACTATTTTTGTGTCTTATGTCAGAAATTTTTGCCTATCGTGAAGTCTTGAATATGCTCTTTCATTTTCTTCTAGAAATTTTACTGTTTTTCTTTTAGGTCTATTATCTACTTCAAACTAATTTTTGTATATAATGTGAGGTAGGATTTATGATTTATTTTTTTCCACATAGATGTCCAAGTGACCCAGTACCAATTATTGAAAAGGTCATTCTTTATTGAATTGTAGCAGAGCATTGGTATATATCAAGAGACTCTATATATGTAGGTCTTTTTCTGTTTTATTCATCTATTTGTTGCTTCTTGCCCCCAATTACATAATGCCTTTTGTAGAATATGGTTGATTTTGTATTTGATGTGTCCTGAGATTTTGTTAATTTGCTTATTATTTTTATAGTTTATAGAATACTTTGAATTTTTTTTTACATACATGAAATTTTCTTTACATACATCATGTCTTCAGAGAATAATGACTTTTCCTCACCTTTCCAATCTCTATAATGTTGATTTCTTTTTCTTACTTTCCTGCACTGGCTAGATACTCAAGTACAATGTTGATGTAATTATTTTGTTGCTGATTTCAGGGAAGAAGCAGTCAATACTTCATCCCTATACTGAAGTTAGATGTAGGGTTTTTTAAGATATCATTGATCAAATTAAGAAATTCCTCCTCTGTTCTTTGATGGAAGATTTTGTATTGAAAAGGGACTAAATTTTATCAAACGACTTACCTCCATATATTGAGATGATTTTATTTTTCTCATTTGGTACAATCATATAATGAATTATATTGATTGATTTTATAATATTAAGCCAACTTTGCATTATTAGAATAAATCTTACTAGATTATGATGTACTATACTTTCTAAAAAATATATTTATTTATTTGAGAGGGATATAGAGAAAGGAAGTAAGGGAAGGGACACAGGAAAAGAATATCCAAGCAGACTCACACTGAATGCAGAACCTGACTTGGGGCTCAATCTCATGACTCATGATGAGGGACTGAGCTGAAACCAAGAGTCAGATACTTAATCAACTGAGCCACCCAGGTGCCCCTCCTTTTTACATAAAATTGAATTTGATTTGCTGTTATCTAGCTCATTCAATATTTTTTGCAATTTTGTTCATGAGTGATATGAGTTTGAACTTTTTTTTTTTTTTTTTGAGTTTGAGTTTGAACTTTTTTTTGGTGAGTTTGATATCAAGGTTATGCTGGCATAATGGATTGAAAAATATTCCTTTCTCCTTATTCTTTGGAGAAATTTGTGTTATTTTGAACTGTTTTTCATTAAATATTTGGCAAAATTCCTCAGTAAAACTATCTAAGCCTAGAGCTTAAAAAATTTTGTTTTGGTGGGATGGAGGTAAAGATTTTAAATTAAGTATTCAATTTATTTGACAAATAGAGAATTAGTCAAATTTTCATTTTTTTCTTGATTCAGTTATTTAATTGTATTTTTCAATTAATTTGTCTATTTCATCTAAATTTTCAAGTTTGTTGACATAAAATTTTGTATAGTACCCTTTTGTTATTCTGTCAAAGAATACACAATCTCTATTAATACACCTCTTTTCATTCATATTATTGATAAATTTTGCCCTCTTTTTTTTTCCTGTTCAATCTTGCTAGAAATCAACCTATTTTATTAATTTTTAAAAAAAAAATTGACTTGGCTTCATTGTTTATTATTGTTATTATTAATATTACTATTGTATTTTCCTTCTAATTTGTTAATGGTTGCCATTATCTTCATTTCACTGCTCAACTTTCTTTGAGTTAATTTGTCATCTTTTTTCTCACATCTTATGGTAGACACTTAGGTCATGAATTTTCAACTTGTCTTCTTTTCTAATAGATACACTTGAGGCTATAAGATTTCCTCTAAGTATGGCTTTAGATGTAGCCCACTAATTTTGTTACACTGCATCTTCAGTACTACTTAGGTCAAAGTATTTTTTTCCTTTGAACCTGAATGAGTCATTCAGAAATGAATTGCTTAGTTTTGAAACATTTATTAGTTTTCCACTTAGAATCTCTTTATAAATTGGTTTCTGACTTAATTCCAGTGGGTTCAGAGATTTTTTTGTATGATTTCAGTACTTAAGTTTCGTGATTTGGGCCCAACTTATGGTTTATTTCTTTAAATACTAGATGTGTACTCCAAATGAATATGAAATCTGTAGGTGGGGAATGCAAAATAAATTGAGATTAGACTTGACAATTATGGCCTAAATCTTCTCCATCCTTAGTAATATTTTCTTTGTTCTTTTTAATTATGGAAAGAAATATATCAAAATTGCCCACTGTAATTTTCAATTTGTCTTTTTCCTCTATATTCTGCCAACAATTTTATAGTATATTCTGGAATTATGTAAATAATAGCATATAAATTTTAAAGTATTACAATTTCCTCTTTTTCTTTGTTTACAATTTCCTTTCATTATTAAAAATTTGCACACTTTATTATATTTTCTACTTATTGACCAGAAGTCTGGTTTTTTTTTTTTGTATTAGTATAGCTATAGTAGGATTCATTTGATTCATTTTTGCATGACATAACTTTATTTGTTCTTCTCCAAGCAGACTCACACTGAATGCAGTGCTCCTGCATCCTTTATCTGCTCTAATAGTTAAGATATGTGTCTTGTAAGCAATATAAAAGTTTTGTTTTGTTTTCAATTCCATCTGACAATCATCAACTAAAAAAACTAGTCAGTTTATATTTAATGTAATTACTTCTATATGGGCATTAAATATACCACTTATCTTTTATTTTTGTTTCACATGTTGTTTTGTCCTTAATAAGGTAATTTCACTACTGTTAGTATTCTAATTACACAATCTATTCTTCTTTTACTTGCAATGAGATTAAAATATGCATGCTTGGTTTTGTTTTTCTTTGTTTTCAGATTCATTTATTTATTTATTTAAATATTTTGGGGGGGAGGGGCAGAAGAAAAGGGAGAAAGAGCCCCAAGCCGACTCTCTGAGCACAGAGACCAACACGAGGCTCAATCCAACAACCTATAATCATAACCTGAGCCAAAACCAACAGTTGGAACTGATCCCACCACCAAGGCTCTCCAAGCTTGGTATTTAAAACTTCACATAGATGTATAATTTTACATTTTCCTGGACAATACAAGGCTCTGAAAACACTTTAACTCCATTTATCTCCTTTTTCTATTTAGCATTATTATTGTTCATTTTAATATTGTGTATATAAAACTTAACTAATGCTGTTATTTTATAGTCAAGATTCACTTAGATGAACCTACCTAATTACCATTTTAAATGTTTTTCATTCCTTTCTGCAGCCCTGTGCTTCTGTCTGAGGTTATTCAACCTGTAAATTCCATTTAATATTTCTGATTATATCATTTTAAGGCTGAATGACCTTGGATGGGCTGTTAGGTTTCTCAAGACTCAGCCAAAATAAGGGTAACTTGGTGCCCTAATTCATATAGTTCAGTTGTCAGAATGAGATAATGCACATACAGCTCTTACACCATTACCTGACATATAGTAACCATTCAATAAATAGTAACTAAAATTCAAATTGATTTTGTTTTTACTGTTGTTATTATTTTATATTAACTACATACTTTTTGGTTATATATCATATCATTCAAGGGGGAAAACAGATAACATTCTCATTTAAAATTGTGTTGTTTGGAATGCCTGGGTGGCTCTCAGCAGTTGAGAGTCCACATTCCGCTTAGGGCATGATCCTGGGATACTGGGATCCAATTCCACATCAGGCTCCCTGTGGGGAACCTGCTTCTCCCTCTATCTGTGTCTCTGTCTTTCTGTGTGCCTCTCATGAATAAATTTTAAAAATCTTAATAAAAATAAATAAGTAAATAAACAAATTAATTAATTAAATTGTGTTGTTTGCTGTCCCATTCAAGTTTCCATCTCAAACAATAAATCAATTTAAGATACACTTTGCGACCTTTTAGTACTGTAACAAATTGGCTTATGTCACATAGATTCTTCAGAAATTATTTTAGAAGAGAGATACTTGGAAAGATCAAATCATTAAGTTGAAATATGGGCATTCCCTTGCAGGGTCAACAAGGTGTTTTCAAATTTGTTGTAAAATATTTAAACTGTGTGGTCGATAATTTTACATATCCAAAACAAGATAATATTATATAACAAATGAAACCAAGGTAGAGAAAAATGTTCCTAATAGTTCAGGTCGCTAGTAGAAGTTCAAGTTATTGAATGGTAGATTTGAAAATGTGATTATCATTTAAGATGTCATAACACCTGTTAATTTGTTGTCAAATGTGGATGTAATAACAATAATTATTATTATTCAAAATCTAAAGTTCAACACTTAGTTATTCAAGTTTAATTCAATTAACCTTTGAAGAGCTAAGTGCTGTACGTGTGAGGACCAATTATCATTTTGTTTTAGTAGTTTTAATTTAGCTATATATCCAAGTACCCAAGTAAAGTAATTGTTTATATTGAGTTTCTAAATTAATAGACTGATATATATTTTCAGAAAATTAGTAATTATACATTCAATATGTGCCAGGCATTCACTCAGATTCTGAAGAATTAAAAATAAAATATAGCCCTTACTTTCAAAGATCACATAGGCTAGCGGGTGTGCTGGACATTTAATTTCAGAATTGTAAGTGTAAATCTTAGTGATTAGTTATTGTCCATGCTCAAGAAATACTGATATCCTAACTTATAAAAAAATGATCCTTGATTCTTGTGTTAATTAATTTTATGTGTCAATTTAGCTGGAATTCTGGTGTGTCTGTGAGGGAGTTCCTGGAAGAGATTAGCATTTGAATGGGTAGACTGAGTAAAGTGGATTGTCCTTCCTAATGTGGGTGGTCATCATCTAATTAACTGGGCACAAACAAAAAGGAGGTGGAAGGTAGGATTCTCTTTCTCTGTCTGACTACTTGAGCTGACATCTATCTTCTGTCCTCAGCACCCTGGTTTTCCATCCTTCAGACTTGGACTGGAATTTACATTTATTCTCTGGCTCTCAGTCTTTTGAACTATGCTGTTGGCTTTCTTTGGTGTCCTGTTTATAGATATATAGTCTAGATAGATAGATAGATAGATAGATAGATAGATAGATAGATAGATAAGTATACACAGTCAAGCTTATATACATCATGGGACTCCTCAGTCTCTGTTTCTCTGAAGAACTCTGACTAATACAATTCTTAAGCCCAATCAACATTTCAATAGAGGTTGGGCCCCATACTGGTAAGACATAGAAATTTAGATTGTAAAACCTTAAAACAAATTCATTAAACTTCAAATTTTAGTTTCAAGTATTTATGGCAATTTGATGAAGCAGGATTTGCCCATGTGTAGTAGATTTATCTACCACTGTTCAGCCAAAAAGGACACAGACAGAGGCACAGTGCTATTTTCAATATTTTCATACTTAAAGATTCATTAGAAGAAAGACTATATAATTACCACATTGTGACATAATGATTATATTTAATATAACAACAAATATATAATATTAACTTATATGATATATAAGTATATATTATGCAATAAATATATGTATTTATTCTTTGTCCTTGGTCCCTGGCACAGAGTTTCAAAAACTCTTGGAATTTCCTGAATAATAGGAGTGTCTTTTGTCATTCATTAGGAACCCCTATACCCGAGTATGCTAATGTTTGAGGTTGAAGCCTGGTCACCACAAAAACCGACCACAGGATTAGAAGGTTGGGATTCTTAACTCTCATCCACCAACTTTTAAAAAGGGGGAAGGGGCTAAAGATTGAATTTATCTCCTAGCCAATAATTTCATCAATCATGCCTAAGTAAAAATACCTTGAACGAAGCTTGGAAGTTTCCTTGTTGGTGAACATGTAGATGTACTGGGCAGACAGCACATCCCAATTCCATAGGGACAGAGCTCTTGCACCTCACCCGCTCAAGACCTTGCCCTATATATCTACTTCCATGTGTCTATTCCTGAACTTCATCCTTTATAATGAAACTGTAATCATAAGTATTATACTTTTCTGAGTCGTCTGAGCTGTTTTAGTCAATTATCAAACTAGAGGGGTTTGTGAGAAGCCTTGAATTTTAGCTGGTTGAGCAGAAATGCAGATGCTTAAGGACACCCAGGACTTCTGTCTGACATTGAAGTTTTGTGGAATTTAGCTCCTTTATTTGTAGGGTCTGCACTAAATTTGGGTAATTAGTGTTAGAATTTAAATGAATCATAGGACACTCAGCTGGTGTCAGAGAACTGGTGTCAGAGCATATACATTAGAAGATTATTAGTATCAGGTTATATAGAAAGAGTAACTTACTTTAAAGAAAAACATTAAGTCAATTTTTTAAAAGATTTTTTATATATTTATTAGAGACAGAGAGAGAGAGAGAGAGAGAGAGAGAGAGGCAGAGGGAGAAGCAGGCTCCATGCAGGGAGCCCAATGTGGGACTTGATCCTGGGTCTCCAGGATCACACCCTGGGCTGAAGGCTAAACTGCTAAGCCACCAGGGCTGCCCCATTAAGTCAATTTTAATGCAGGAAATACTCTACAAACATCACATTATGACAATGACTGAGAAATAGCTGATTGAGAAATTCAACGTAAAAAAATGACACTGAAGCACTTCTAAGCCAGAGGCAGGTAAAACATTGTGTTCTGGCTGGAAGGTGAAGCTATGAATTTAACTCCAAATTTCTTGGAAGTCTTGGTTAAAAGTTTCTGTAGATTTTGCTTTCACTTATGTAACATTTAATATAAAAGTAAAATTTCTCTCAAATCTTCAAGAAATATGGATCTTGTGGGTTGAGGTCCTGGTTCATTTTATGGCTTTTGTCCCCTTGTCTCATACCCCTTAACCCCATGGGTGACTTCTCTCTACCGCCACCCTAATCCCTAAGGTACATGGGAAATACAACTGGAAGAGAAGAACCCCTGACTGAAGAAGTTGATTCTGAAACATCAATGTAAATAAGACTCACCCTAGGGAAGTTTTTAAAAACTGCAGATTTCTGGATGCTATCCTAGAAGCTCTTATTATTAGGTAGGTCTGCCGTAGGTCCTAGGAATCTGCATTTTATCCAATACACAAAGCTTGCCTAGCACAAATAAGCTTTGGACTAGACTTTGAACAAAACTGTCCCAGGTTTTGGTCCCAACAAAATGTGTGACCTGAGTCAAACCATTGACCTCCCCAGTCCTACTTTCTTCATCATAAATGAGAGGGTTGGTTAGGTGTACCTGACTATTTCTTCCATTTCCACAGAGTTCTTGCCTTCCTTATCTGTCATACTCACTGACAAATAAATCATGGGGAAAGTTATAGGTCAGAAAAGTCAACTCCTCCCTGATCATGGACTATTGTAATTAAAAGATAGCCCTGCTTTATTCACCAGTAAAGGTTAAACTATCCTACTAAAGTGCCTCCATTTTTAAAAACTGTGCTTTATCATACCAGTATATTAGTTTTTCTACTTTATAAGTCATTTAAATTAAATCTCAGATACTGGAAGCTTGTTACAATATAATTGATCTCATGTATTTCATTATTGTGATTGTCAGGATTGTTCCCTAAAATTTTCATCAGCATACTAATAAATGCCTTAAAGAAATATGATTTATTTATTCGTTGGCAGAGAAAACAATGAAAATTTTTCATGATATTTGTTTTTTTTAAATTCTCATCATAGCATTTCTATTATTCCCAAGGAATTATTTTATTCCTCCTTCCTCTCCAAAAACACCCTATCTACAAGTATATCGGGGATAATCCAGAGACACAGACTTTTACACTAGAGTCTAAAACTGCGGCTGAGAAAGAGGAACATATAAGAAATGGGAGGGGCTGGTTTATAGTAGCCAGAGGATGAGGCATTGAAGTTCCAGAAAAGAACTTGTTATTTATTCCCATTAAATGCAGGCATTAACAATAACATACAAACATGAGGGAAAAAAAGAAAACAGAAAATCTAGATATAATTAATAGCTGGCAAGAGTAGTCTGTGTAGAAAAAAATAATCTATGCAGATAGATCAGTATTCCTAGTCTCCCCTATTTCTAGCACATTCATATCTGAACTCCAAGAATCAACCCTCCACCCCCCCTTGTTCCCCCAGGAGGTATGAAGAAGAAAGGAACCAAATTTTGGAGACAACCCATTAGTAGAGACAGGACAGGGAGGAGTTAAAAGGAATGTCCTAAAGACTTTGGAAATATTGAAAAGTGTGTGCTCCCAAAGGAATACTCACTCCATGCACACACATTCAAGATGTTTATTTGCTCTTTAGAAAGGAATAGCAGTTCAGCCACACTTTCTGGCTTGTGGCTTCCCACATCAAGCTAAATCCCTTGTTTCTGCTGCTCCAAGAAATCTTACTGGTTCCCATCTCCCTATCCTTATAAACCCCAAGGTCAGACTCTGGGGGCTGAGAGCAGAGGAGGGTGGAGAGTGGATCTGGAAGGCAAATGGAGAATATCCTGCACAGCTGAAAGATATCTAAAACCAAG
This sequence comes from Vulpes vulpes, assembly GCF_048418805.1. Lineage (NCBI taxonomy): Eukaryota > Metazoa > Chordata > Mammalia > Carnivora > Canidae > Vulpes > Vulpes vulpes. Next base: position 46,608,448 of record NC_132788.1, on the reverse strand, counting down.
AAAATTAAACACATTATTTGCAAATTGTTACCTCATTGTGCAAACCTGACATCTGCTCCATTGCTTCCTCATCTGTGTATCAGGTTTGGATGACCATACTTTTTCCTTTACTGCTTACCTGTGGCACCCTTACAACTTCAAGGAAGGAGGGATGTGATAAGTTCTGGCTGGGAGAATGTTAGCAGAAGGCTATGGTGAAAGTTCTGGGAAAAGTTTCACTTTCCTGATAAAAATTACAGATAGGGTAGTGATGTCATTCCCTTTTATTCTGGCTTTTAACAAATATATTTTATACACTGTATATTATAAATTTTGTATTTCCCTCTTATTCCTGCTCACCCTATGGAAAACTATCTTGCAACAAAAAAGTAACAAAAAACAAAAAAGGGGTTCTGATATTGTCAAGCTATTGATCCAATGCCAACAGTGCCTATCACCAGATGTTTTAAGTGAGAAAAATAACCTCTGATCATTTTCGAAGTCTTTGTAAATTGGGAACCTGGTACTTGATCATATCTGGGCTGAGTGGAGTGGGTGTCACACCTTGACATCTGTCAGGAGCAGCAGGGCAGAAGGTATTGTTAAAGGACACAGAAAACCGGGATCCCTGGGTGGTGCAGCGGTTTGGCGCCTGCCTTTGGCTCAGGGCGCGATCCTGAAGACCCGGGATCGAATCCCACGTCGGGCTCCCGGTGCATGGAGCCTGCTTCTCCCTCTGCCTGTGTCTCTGCCTCTCCCTCTCCCTCTCCCTCTCTCTCTCTCTCTCTCTCTCTCTCTCTCTGTGTGTGTGTGTGTGTGTGTGTGTGTGTGACTATCATAAATAAATAAAAATTTAAAAAAAAAAGGACATAGGAAACCGTGGAACTGAAGCAGATCTGAAGACAAAAGTCCAGAACATTTAGACTCAGATAGGTTAAATCGGAATATATGTGAGACAGCTATGAGGAAACAAGAAACATAAAAGTCGCATTTACATATCTAAAAGAAAGGCTTAATCTAGAAATAAAAATTTAGAAGTATATATTACATGATGATAATTCGAATCTTAGGAGTAAGGTGAGATCCTCTATTTTACTTAAAGAGTGTCAAAGAGCACTTTCTGAGAACCTCAGCATTTAGAGTTTGATGGAAGAAGACAAGTCCCCAAAGGTAGATTTAGCCAAGAACAGAAGAAAAGTCAAAAGAAGAAAGTATTTTGAAAAAAGAACGGATATCATTTTTGGTGCCATGGAAGTAAAGTAAGATGCTGGTCACTGATGTTTAAAAGGTAAAACTAGTTCATGGTGGCTGATCTGATATTTCAAGAAAATAACATGCCCATTATAAGAGGATGTCATACACAGCATAGCCTTGCTTTGTGAGACCAGTGCTCAAACCTTATTTGTTACTGGCACAAATTAAATATTAAATGATAATAAAGGCAAAGAATGTTATTTTTTTGTTTCTTGTTTTATCTTCAGATGTTGTCGTTTTAAGGTCAGCTGGAACACCTGTTAATGAAAAAGTTACAAGAAAGAAAAGAAAGAAGGAAGGAAGGAGGGAAGGAAGAAAGGGAAAGAAGGAAGGAAGGAAGGTAGGAAGGAAGGAAGGAAGGAAGGAAGGAAGGAAGGAAGGAAGAAGGAAGGAAGGAAAGAAAGAAATATGTAAAGAAAAACAGAGTAAAGTCAGTTTTTCGTTACCAGGATAACATAATTGGATTAAAATAATGGCCATAATTGTTGAGCTAGAAATGGAAAAATCTTAATTAAAAACTCAGATGCTTTCTTTTTTCCTTGTCACTAGAATGACTGGCCAAGAACTGGAAAAACATGCCAAAAGTAGATGAAGAAGGAAGGCTCCAAAAGCATGTCATTGAGCATGTCCAAAAGCATCTCAATGACTGAACCATGGAGACAAAGATTTGAAGGTTTATCTGCCTTTTATTAAAAAATAGCTTGGGGGTGAGTTATCCAGTCACCCAGGAAGCACCTCATGACTTACTCCTCATTGTTCTGAATTTGGCTATGTTTTTCACTTTAATGGCAAGACCTTGATTGCCTCAAATGGCCTAGGTGAACTGAAACTTGAAAATACTTCCCCTAAAAGAGCACACCTCCAGCATACAGTCATTTCCCCTGTGATGTGGTAGGGCTTACAAGTTCAGCATCTTCTGCTGCCATCAGTTCTAACATTCAATGTCAGCTGCTGCGTTTGTCAGCATTACGTAAGAGTCAGCGGTGGTATTATTCTATTGTTGACTTAGTGCTATTTTTGCATGTGTATTTCTAAACCACATTTAGGTTTCGTTATGGTTATATTTAACCTTATTCTTCTCAGTAAACTTTTAAGGCAAAAAAAAATTATTTCTCTCAGTAAGATGGATATTTGTAACTGCTAGAAACTTCAGATTTCTTACAGGATTCAATAAAAGGGGAGAATGCTTGATAACTCTAATCATGGGTCAGCATTTTTGAGACATGGCTCCATTCCTCTTTGGCCTTTGTCTGCAGTGCCATCTTGAACTAATAAGTTGGAACTTTCTTATTTTCCTTAGAATAAACAGCTGAGGTCACAGGTAATCTAGGGGAATTATCAAGACACTATCGCTATAATACAGAAGCAAGAAAAACAATTATTTGACATACCTAATTCTTTACTATCTGTTATATTTATAGCACTGTGCTAAATACAATAAAGATACAGAAAATAATCAATAGATTCTTCCTTTTATTCTTTAGAATAGATAAGACCAGTAAATGACTTCCTACCTCCAATATAGCCAGTACCATAAGATCTGCAAAGGGATTCAGAGAAATAATTTATTTCCAGTGGAAAAGATTGCAGCTACAAGACAAAAATCTAGATTTTTTGGAGCCTGAACTACATTACTGTCTTTTCTTCATCACTCTCCATAACTTTATATCCCTGTTGTACTGGTATACAGGTATTCCCCTGATATACTCTTTGTTCCCCAACAACCATATGCTTTTGCATGTGTAACTTAATGCTCATTCTGTTCCCTTCTCCTGAAATTCTCTTCTCCACCTGGTGAAGACTATTTATTTCTTAAAGGCCAATTATTTTGTTGCCTGCTCTGTGATGATTTCAGTAACACTTCCCTTAATCATTCTGACCTGTGGGTCTCCAGGGCACCTTATCACTAGTGTTCACTAATATTTCAAGATGAATCATTTTTTTTATTTTAATTTGTGTATCTCCCACCTCAAAAGTGAGAACTCTTATAAGGAAAGAACTTTGACCTATTTATCACCATATTCCCAGGAGCTAGCAAAATTCAGGCAACATAATAAATGCACTCAGTAAATATTTGTGGAATAAGGTAGCATTTATATTAGGATAGCATATTGGCCAGACCACACAGGGTGATTTCTCTATCCAGTCCTGGGGGAATAACTGGGACACCAATAACACTCTTCTGAAACAGTTTCATGCATACAAATCACCATGTGGTCTTTCTACCCTTGCCATGGCTTTTTGGATCAGGTCTATAGTATTTTGTTATGGCAGCCCAACTGACTTAGACAATTGCCTACAAAATAATGCATATTAGTTATAAAAAATGTGAAAAATCTGGAAATACACAAAAAAGAAAAAATTAAAGATCTTAATAACCACAGGAGACCTGCACTGTTCACATTTTTGGTCTATATTTCATGTAAATACTTAAAGGATAAATTCAGGTTTGGGCTCTATAGAGTTATTTGGGAAACAAATAAAGGGGAAGTCAAAATTGTACTTCAGAAAGATAGGTCTTGGTGTTTTGTGGGTAGGACTGGAAAGCCTGGAGATATTGGAACAAGTCAGAGATTATTTCTTTAATTAGGCTACACCACAAAGGCTTTGAATAGGCACTGGAATATGAAAAATGGGACAGGTACACAAGACATTTGAGAAGTATAAATGGTGTTGCTTAACAATGTCCAGGTGTGAAGATGAGGTCATAAGATACCTGTAATAGGGTAAGAGTAAAGTCTGCCTTCCAGTGGTTAAGAGGCTTGACAAAGATTACTGGGGAACGAACGTGCAAGCTATACTGATGGCTCTGGAGTTGGAAAACGGGTTACACAAGCTCCTGCAAGACCTGCAGAACTTGGCTTCTCAGAAGAATGAAACTGATCTCTTAGAATTCCTGAAAAGGTTCATGGCTAAACAGAAGAGGAACATAAAATATCTGGAATACCAGCATAGCTATCAGAAGGAATTAGAAAGGCTGACTTCGAAGGAAGGCATCTCAGAACAGTTTGGTGAAGCATCAGGCAGACAGGCTTAACATCTGAAGGCAACACAGCAAGTCTTCCATCGTAGTAGTTCCCAAAAGCAGCTACTTAAAAATCTGGATCTCTATTTGACAGAAGACTGCTTTACTTTTAGTAGTATCCCAATCTTCATTGTCATACATGGAAATAAATTGGTTTTGCATTATAAATAAATAAAAAAATAAATAAATAAATAAATAAATAGACTTGGAAGATAAGTAGAGTTTTAATCAGGTAGAGGTGTACATTCTGGTAGGGTTGGTCAAGTTGATTCTATTGGAAAACATAACCTTCTGCAAAATTGGAAAGATCTATACTTCACCTGTTTTTTGTTAGTCAGGAACCAAAGTTTCTTCTGGCCAATTTAATAATTATGAAAAATGTCTGAAGTGACAACATGGGTAGTGACTGTTCAGTGAACAGGAAAAAATAATGCTGCGTTCGAGTCTAGAATCTAGAGAATAAGAACAATTTCTGAAGACCATCAGAGATTCCATAAGAAACTGATTATGATCAGTTTTTGAGAATAGAAAAGATGAGTTTCGTATTTGATATTGACAAAGAAAGTATTGATTGAAGGAAGTATTGATTGGTACATTTCCATGTACAGACACTCTTCTTCCTCACTGCATCACACAATTGAGGGATGATGTTGTGCGGGGAGATATGACTTTCCCAACATAAGATCTTGAACTAAAATTCAGCAAACCTCTTCACCTTGCCTGGTCCAAGTTTCTATTGCTTGCAGAGAAAGGACTGACGGTTGGGAGTTTCAGAGCACTTTTCTTAATCTCCAGGAGGGTACCATTTCCAACTTGTTTTTCTATGTGCTCAGGCCTGCATCCCTGTGTGTGATAGTGTTTGCTGTGCAGATGGGAGATTAAATGGAGCTAGATAAAGGAATGAGTGGGGTCAAGGATGGGGATGCAAATTGCATTGGGATTATATGCTAGGCTTCCTCTCCCCATACCCCAGGAACTCACACAATAATTAGCTGCCAACTTGTATGTGATCTGAGTAATAAAGTGGTAATAATCAGCTTCCAATTTACATTGTAATAAAGTAACGTACAGAGATTTGAAAATGAAGGCTGTATCTCTGCTGATAACATTTGTTAATATTTTCAAACTCTACATTTTAAAAGCCATAAAGCCTTTGTTGATTTAAGTTGTCAAAAGCCTGAGGAGTCTTTTGTTTTTGCATATATTCTAGGCAAAAGTAGTCCAGAGTATTTCTTTTCCCCCCAATATGTGGAAGAAGACATGCTCAAATGTGCTTTACAGGAAGCTTAGAAACCCTGAGATAGGCTGCCTAAAGATTGTGGTTGGTGGGTTGTTCTACAATTAGTCAGGTGACACAGGACAAGCCCTAGCCTTTTGGAGTAAGAATAGGATCACTATAAAATAGTCACCTAGAAATCTACAGCCTCAGCTTATAAAGCCAGCTTCTTATTTACGCTTAGGAGATGTATGTATCTGTAACAGATTCCACTGGGAAGAAAGGACTTGTTTGTTCGCATATGCAAGAAGCACAGACCAGCATTGTGTGTGAGATCCAGAGCTTGCTACTAGAGATGGATTCCTCTCTGAAGGACCATTAATAAAGGTCTGTGGCAGGGTCTAAGAGAGAGAAAATAGAGGTGCTGAAGGACTTCTGTGCATCTTTTTTTTTTATTATTATTTCTGTGCATCCTAATAGGAAGTAGACAGTTTGCCCAACTGATAGAAAGGAGTCCAAAGAAATTGAGTTCAAAATTTCAGCAATATAAAAAAGTAGAATATATAAAAACACCAGTGCTTGTATAGTTTATGTGTATTTATATATATATATAGTCATATAATATATATATTTTTATATATGTATATATTTTTCTGTATAGAGAGATTCAGGATAAAAATTCAAATAACAGTATTGCACAATATGAAAAATTTAATTATATTTATCCTCATTTTTAAAAAAGATTTATTTATTTATTTTAGAGAGAGTAGGTGTGTGAGACCGGGAAGGAACAGAGGGAGAAGGGGGGGAAGCAGACACCCTGGTGAGCAGGGAGCCCCTCACAGGATGCCATCCTATGACCCTGAGATCATGACCTGATCCAAAACCAAGAGTCAGATGCTCAACTGACTGAGCCACCCAGGTGGCCCTATTCTTATTTTTCAAAAGTGAAAATACTTTGATTTCTAATGGAAGTGCTGGAAGGGAACTTAGCATAAAACTATTTAAGTGTTATCTGTTTTCACATCACAGTAGTTCACAAAGATATAAGGAAATGGTGGAAAGTGATACAAACATGCCATTCCTAAAGCAATGTTAACACCTTCCAAACAGATAACTCTGAGACTGGGTAAATACAAAAACATACACATGAATAAGTTATCTGAGAATAGGGAGAAAAGGAAGAAGAAAAAGAAAAAACACCAACCCAGTCGTTTAACATCGTATGTTATTCTGCTTGGCTCAGCCTGAATTCTCATTGCTTGTCTGGATTTGGTAAATAGGGTCTTCAGGGGTCCCTCTGCCTGCAGTATCTCCCACCACCAAGTGGCCCTCATAACGCTCATATCCCACCTCATTCCGAGTCTATGTTCACAAGAACCCTGGGAGGAAGGCAGGGAATATTACCCCATTTTGAGGTTTAGAGAGATTGGAGCTAGGGTTTGAATGAGAATGTTCAATCCAAGCCAGAACTCAAATGTTCTGACTCATATTTTTAGTCTTCTTTGCTACACCCTGCACTTGAGCTACACTCCCACAAACATTCTGATTACACCCTTGTTCTTATTAAAAATCTTCAATGATTTCCTACTTCATTCTGAGTCATGTCAGCCCTCCTCAGCCTGTTGCATAGAGCCAGCCATTGTCATGGCAACTCAATTTGTCTTTAATATTATTTTCCCCCATGCCCTTCTCTCATGGAGAAGTCCCAATCTGCCCTGGGCATCCTGTTTCTGTGCCCTTTTTTGCATTCTTTCATCTTTCCCAAACACTCCTCTCTCTTTGACATATGCTTCTCTTGTCCTCAAGAGTCTTACCGCTCCTATTGCATTTAGCAGTAGCTTCTATTTTAGCACTCCCCAGAGTCTCTCTTAGACTCGAAATATTCATATACATGTTCATACCCTTCACCAGTCTGACTTTTTGGAGTACAGATTATGCTATTTATTTTTTCTGTATTGTGTCACCCATAGTTTCTGTAAGTTATGCCTTGCAGATAGATACTCACTAAATAGTTCTCGAAATATAACATCTGTTGAACTATCGTCTTGTATTATTATTTAGCTCAGCACTCATGCATGCCTTTTCTACCCAACTAAATTACAAACTCTTTGAATATTGCTCTTCTACTTTGTAGGAGCTTAAAAGTATTATGATTTTTGAAAATTTGATTTGAGGAAATGTATGATCTCTGACCTTGAAATAAAAATTCCACCCTTCTAAAAAGATACTCAGATGTCAAAAGGAGAGATAACCATTCAGTAGCAATCCCCCATACCTTCAATGACAAATTTCCTAGGTTGATCTGGAATCTACATGACAGATTGTCAGTGCCAAAGGCCAACAAATTCCATCTATGTGAATATGAGCCTTTTGAAAAACAAAGAATCCAATTAAAGAAGAAAATCCAGAAAGAAGACAAAAGGTTTTGGTTTGTTGTGTTTTTTTATGCCAAATCAACTAGCTTGCAAGAATCAGAAAGTCTGCATCTAGATATATTAATAAAAACACATACAGATAAGTCTCAAAGCTTGCTCTTCATTTATTGGCCTCCAAGCCCAATTATATCTGCTCTTTCAAGTCAATGGGTTAATTTTTAATGTATTTTTTTTTTTTTTTTAGCCCACGGAAAGACAATACAAAATGGCAGGAGCATAATTCTAATTTATTTCCATTTCAGATTTTTATACCTGCAATTATGTTTGTGCTAAATTAGATGAAAATGTCAATCTACCAATTTGCTTCTTCCTTTGTAACCTTTTGCATACAAAGTTTATCATTCTGACAAATAAAAGGCCTCTCCAACCTTGACGCTTAAGAAGAAATGCAAATCGTATTTTTCCAAATTGGAAAACAACTATCAATCATGTCATTTAAAAATTAGGTGAGATATCTAGTGAAGTTTGAATTCTGCATCTGTTTGGAGCTTATAGAATTAAAATATGATCTAATTTGATATTAAAAGAGCAAAATTAGTATGAGTAGATGTTGTAATTTTTTCAAAGATTTTATTTATTCATGAGAGACACACAGAGAGAGAGAGAGAGGCAGAGACAGGCAGAGAGAGAAACAGGCTCCATACAGGGAGCCCGATGCATGACTCCATCCCAGGACTCCAGGATCACTTCCTGGGCCAAAGGCAGATGCCCAACTGCTGAGCCACCCAGGTATCCCAGATGTTGTAATTTTTTTATTCAAACAATCCAAATATTAATTGAGGATCTGAATAAATTGCACATTCCATTTTAGAGAAAGCATTTTGAATCTTTTGCTTGGATTCCAAAGTGTGTAAATAACTCTTAAAATACAGAATGCCCATTTAATTTCAATGAAATAAAAGCTAGCACTTTTTAAGATATCTTACCCTAGCTTCCTCCATTCCCAGGAACTACTCCATTTCTTATTTATATGTAACATTTCATTTCACAAATTGCTACAACAACACTGACCTTTAAAACAGGTGAACTGGCTTTCCTGGCTCTCAACTTCCCGTGCGTGGAGTATATCTTCTGAATTGTTAAGCCCAGCTAGAGTGAGTTCCACAGGAGAGAAGCTCCTTCCTCATATCCTTTCCTCAGTTAAATGTGATTTGGGGCACCAGTGATTTTCTGTGACTCTCTTCCCATTACAGGCTTTGTTCTCCATGCTCTTGTGTTCAGCCAAGGTGTTTAGGAAAGAAAACAGGTGCTTCCTTAATAAGCCACCTTGATTGGAATTTACACTAACATCTCCAAGATAACCCCTTTCCCTGAATTTCCTGTAGGCAGATACTATGATCGTATTTTACAGCTCCTAAAACCGAAATAGAGATTAAGTGAGCAAGATCATAATGGAGAGGCAGAGGCAACACCAGTGTCAGGTTTAGTCCAAAGTACCCCCAGGGGGCCACTGAGCCTGGTGGTGAGAAGAGAGAGGCTCCCCAGCAGCGTGGGGCCTCGATCCCCTCCTGGGTTTCGGCACCAAATGTCAGGTTTAATCCGATCGGTAGTGAAATGGAACGGAGAGGCCAGGCAAAAGTTGGTGAAACAGGCTTTTAAGGGGACGTGCTCTCGGGCGGCCCCCGGCAGGGGACGTCGCAGGCGGGCCGCAGGAGGGCTTATAAGGGGTTTTTGGTGAGAGGGTTGGGAGGGAACATGGGGTGAGGTTTCCCTATTTGGTGGTGTTTTCCGGGTTCTTGGTCTTTTCCAGGTCTTTTTTTTTTTTTTTTTTTTCTTTTTCTTCCAGTTAGGGCAAGGGTTACGGGTTTCCTAAGCTAAGTCAGGGAAGTTAGGGTAGGCGGCGCGGCGGTGTTGGCGGGAAGACGCGGCGGGGCGGCGTTACCGGCAGGTGGCGGGCCTCGGGTTGGCGGTGTTGGGGCCCCCAGTCTCGCCAGCCCCACAACCAGAAGGCGCATATTCAGGCTGACACCCGGGTCTTGAGATCTCCACTTCTCAAGGGCTGGCCCCGTGCTTGTTTCTGCGGCTTTGCAGGGGTCTTAGAAAGCGCCCTCTACCCCCACGGGCTATGCCTCGGTGGGAACAATGCGCGTCGCCGCCTCCCCGGGGGATTTTAAGGGACCCTCCTCATCCGTCAGCCCAGCTGCCTTCCTGCCCCAACACAGTGCCTTGGGAGTCACTTTCGTCTTTAGCATGTCTGTGTTCAAATGCAAATAAGTTTCCCAGGAGGTCTAAGTATTCTTCCTTTAAATATAGCATATGCCATTTAGCCATGTCACAGAAAAAAGCAGTCTACATCATCTCTTCGTAACTTGAATTCACAGATGCAAAATGGGAACGGTGAGACAGATATATGGATGTATTTAGGTCTGAAAACTCTACCTGGAAACTCCATTCATGATTTGAGTTTATCTACATTTTCCCAAATAGATGATCTACTGTTTTCATAAGATTCATGGATCTTATTAATTTAAAGCTCTAATTACGTCGGCTGCTGATATGGACTGGATCCAAGACCACCTCGGCCTTCTTGAAATCAGAGGCCTTTGAAACCCACCTGTCCTTCCTCCCCAACACTCGCCCTCCCTAATTGCCTTGAATCCACTTGCATCATTTTACCAAGCCCTCTATTCCTGTGTCTGTCAGCTCACCCTGCATCTCCCAAACTGTAATCCCTGTTAAGACTCTGGATCTGCTTTACACTGCTTTCTTCTCCCACCCCTCCTCAATTCTTGATCCCTCCCACTGTGCTCTTGGGAAATCAGGGTCCATTGTCAGCAAAATAGGCTCTATTTCCTCTATTTTCTGAATGTTTACTCCACCCTTTGGCTAAAGGGTCGACTTTCCCCCACCCCTGAGGACCTTGCTTTCCTGTAGCCCCTTACATGGTGGCTGCTTATCTTTCAGAATTCTCATGTCTCTGGGCCTGGAGGAGGAGGAGGCTCAATCTCCTATTATCTCCTTGTGCGGACATTCTGTTTATTACCTTTCCCTTCTCCCTAAAAACCCATTTTGTACTCCCATTATGAAATTGCACCATCATCTACCTTTCACTGTTATTATCTATCTACTCCTGGTTCCCCTTTCTCTTCTTTTCAAAAATTTCAGCTCCAGTACTATTCTTGTCTTAATTCTTTGTAATTCAATATACATATAGATGATCATATCAATACCCTGGTCCCTCTATTCTTTGAACTTTTTTAGTAATCTTGTCCTCTACGTCAGATAATTATTCCCATGACCATACCTCCAGCCTTGTTCAAGAGTTTCCTTGTTTGATTCACAGAATGCTATGCATGATTTGAGAGAATATGTTCTATAAAACTTACATAACTAATACCATTCCAGGTTTATAGGAGTGAAGTGAATGCGTCACATATTTTGGGTATCTGAGGGTATTAAAGCTTCTTAGGGAACCCAGACTGAAAGAGAAAACCAATGATTATGATTCTTTTTTAAAATTTTAATTTAAATATAATTTTTTAAATTTAAATTCAAAATATTTAAGGTATTATTAGTTTCAGAGGTAAAGTTCACTGACTCATCAGTCTTATATAATACACCGTGCTCATTACATCATGTGCCCCCCCCAATGCCCATCACCCAATTACCGCATTCCCCTTACCCCCTCCCCTCCAGCAACCCTCAGTTTGTTTTCTATGATTAAGAGGTTTATGGTTTATCATCTTGTTTTGTTTTTATCCTCCCTTCTCCCATGATCCTGTCTTGTTTCTTAAATTCCACAGATGAGTGAGATCATATGATAATTGTCTTTCTATGATTGACTTATTTCACTTAGCATAATGCCCTCTAGTCTAGGCTAGACTTTGCATATCTTTGCAAATGGCAAGATTTCTTTTTTGATGGCTGAGTAATATTCCACTGCTTACATACCACATCTTCTTTATCCATCCATCTATCTGTTGGACATTGGGGCTCTTTCCATAGTTTGGCTATTGTGGACATTGTGCTATAAACATTGGGGGTGCAGGTGCCCCTTCAGATCACTACATTTGTATCTTTGGGGTAAATAACCAGTAGTGCAAATTGCTGGGTTGTAGGGTAGCTCTATGTTCAACTCTTTTGAGGAACCTCCATACCGTTTTCCAGAGTGGCTGCACCAGCTTGCATTTCCACCAACAGTGTAAGAGGGTTCCCCTTTCTCTGCACTCTCACCAACAACTGTCATTTCTTGACTTGTTAATTTTAGCCACTCTGACTGGCGTGAGGTGGTATCTCATTGTGGTTTTGATTTGTACTTCCCTGATGCCAATGATGTGGAGCATTTTTTCATGCGTCAGTTGGCCATTTGTATGTCTTCTTTGGAGAAATGTCTGTTCAGGTCTTCTGCCCATTTCTTGATTAGATTATTTGTTCTTTAGGTGGTGAGTTTGATAAGTTTTTTATAGATTTTGGATACTAGCCCTTTATCTGATATGTCATTTGCAAATATCTCCTCCCATTTTGTCAGTTGTCTTTTGGTTTTGTTGACTGTTTCCTTTGCCATGCATAAGCTTTTTAACCTGATAATTCCAGTAGTTCATTTTTGCCTTTGTTTCCCTTGCCTTTGGAGACATGTCTTGTAAGAAGTTGCTACAGCTGATATAACAGAGATTGCTGCCTGTGTTCTCCTCTAGGATTTTGATGGATTCCTGTCTCACATTTAGCCTTTCATCCACTTTGAGTCTATTTTTGTATGTGGTATAAGAAATGGTCCAGTTTCATTCTTTGGCATGTGGCTGTCCAATTTTCCCAACACAAATTGTTGAAGAGACTGTATTTTTTCCATTGGATATTCTTTCCTGCTTTGTCAAAGATGAGTTGACCATAAGATTGAGGGTCCATTTATGGATTCCCTATTCTGTTTTACTGAACTGTGTGTCTGTTTTTGTGCCAGTACCATACTGTTTTGATGATTACAGGTTTGTAATAGAGCTTAAAGTCTGGAATTGTGATACCACCAGCTTTGATTTTATTTTCAACATTCCTTTGGCTATTTGGGGTCTTTTCTGATTCCATACAAATTTTAGGATTATTTGTTCCAGCTCTGTGAAAAAAGTTGATGGTATTTTGATAGGGATTACACTAAATATATAGACTGCTCTAGGTAACATAGACATTTTAACAATATTTATTCTTCCAATCCATGAGCATGGGGCATTTTTCCATTTCTTTGTGTCTTCCTCAATTTCTTTCATGAGTTTTCTATAGTTTTCTGAGTACAAATCCTTTACCAGTTTGGTTAGATTTATTCCAATGTATCTTATGGGTTTTGGTGCAATTGTACATGGGATCTCCTACTTAATTTCTCTGTCTTTTGTTTCATTGTTAATGTATAGAAATGAGACTGACTTCTGTTCATCGATTTTATATCCTGCCACTTTGCTGAATTCTAGCATGAGTTCTAGCAATTTCAGGGTGGAGTCTTTTGGGTTTTCCACATAGAGTACCATGTCATTTGCGGAGAGAGTTTGACTTCTTTGCCCATTTAGTTGCCTTTTATTTCATTTTGTTGTCTGATTGCTGAGGCTAGGACTTCTTGTACTATGTTGAACAACAGTGGTGAGAGTGGATATCCCTGTTGTGTTCCTATCCTTAGGGAAAAAGCTCTCAGTTTTTCACCCACTGAGAATTATATTTGCTGTGGGAATTTCATACATGGTTTTTATAATATTGAGGTATGTTCCCTTTTTCCTACACTGTGAAGTTTAATTGAGAAAGGATGCTGTACTTTGTCAAATGCTTTTTATGCATCAATTGAGAGAATTAAATGGTTCTTGTCTTTTCTTTTATAACATAGTGTATGTATCACATTGATTTGCAGATGTTGAACCACCTTTGCAGCTCAGGAATAAATCCCACTTGGTCATGGTGAATAATCCTTTTAATGTACCATTGGATGCAATTGGCTAGTATCTTCATGAGAATTTTTGCATCTATGTTCATTGGGGATATTCCATAATTCTTGTTTTGAGAATTAAGTGTGATCTTTATCTAGTTTCAGGATCAAGATAATTCTAGCCTCATAGAAAGAGTTTGGAAGTTTTCCTTCCATTTCTGTTTTTTGAAACAGCTTCAGAAGAATAGGTAATAATTCTTCTTTAAATGTTTGGTAGAATTCCCCTGGGAAGCCATCTGGCCCTGGACTCTTGTTTGTTGGGAGACTTTTTATTACTGCTTCAATTTCCTTGCTGGTTATGGATCTGTTCAGGTTTTCTATTTCTTCCTGTTTCAGTTTTGGTAATTTATACATTTCTAGGAATGTATCCATTTCTTCCAGATTGCCTGATTTGTTGGCATATAGTTGCTCATAACATGTTCTTATAATTGTGTTTTTTTGGTGTTGGTTGTGATCTCTTCTCTTTCATTCATGATTTTATTTATTTGGGTCTTTTTTCTTTTTGATAAGTCTGGCCAGGAGTTTATCAATCTTATTCTTTTAAAGAATCAGCGACTAATTCTATTTCATTGATTTCTGCTCTACTCTTTATTAATTCTCTTCTCCTGCTGGGTTTAGGCCATATTTGCTGTTCTTTCTCTAGCTCCTTTAGGTGTAAGGTTAGTTTGTGTATTTGAGATCCTTCTTGTTTCTTGAGAAAGGCTTGTATTGTTACATACTTCCGTCTTAGGACTGCCTTTGCTGCATCCCAAAGATTTTGAACAGTTGTATTTTCATTTTCATTTGTCTCCATGAATTTTTAAAATTCTTCTTTAATTTCCTAGTTGACCCATTCATTCTGTAGTGGGATGCTCTTTAACCTCCAAGTGTTTGAGTTACTTCCAAATCTCCTCTTATGATTGAGTTCAAGTTTCAAAACATTGTGAGAATGATCCCAATCTTTTGGTACTGGCTGAGACCTGATTTGTGACCCAGTATGTGATCTATTCTGCAGAATGTTCCATGTGCATTTGAGAAGGATGTGTATTCTATTGCTTTAGGATGGAATGCTCTGAATATATCTGTGAAGTCCATCTAGTCCAGTGTCTCATTTAAAGCCCTTGTTTCCTTGTTGATCTTCTGCTTAGATGATCTGTCCATTGCAATGAGTAGGGAATTAAAATCCTCTACTATTATTGTATTTAGATTGGTGGGTTTCTTTAATTTTATTATTAATTGCTTTATATAATTGTCTGCTCCCATGTTAGGGTCATAAATATTTACAATTATTAGATATTCTTATTGGATAGGCTTTTAATTATGATATAGTGTTCTTCTTCATCTCTTATTACTGTCTTTGGTTTAAAATCTAATTTGTCTGATATAAAGATTGCTACCCCAGCTTCCCTTTGATGTCCATTAGCATGATAAATGATTTTCCACCCCCTCACTTTCAATCTGGAGGTGTCATTGGGTCTAAAATGAGTCTCCTGCAGATAGCATATCAATGGGTCTTGTTTTTTTTTTAATCTAATCTGATAACCTGTGTCTTTTAATTGGGGGCATTTAGCCCATTTACATTCAGAGTAACTATTGAAAGATATAAATTTAGTGCCATTATATTACCTGTAAAGTCACTGTTTCTGTATATTGTCTTTGTTCCTTTCTGATTTACATTACTTTTGAGCTCTCTCTTTAGTATTTCTTGCACAACTAGTTTAGTGATCACAAATTCTAGGGCATTCCAGTTTGGTAGGTAGATTGTGATTCTTTATAATCCGAATTTCAGGCATTTCTATCTCTGACAACGTTTTATCTTGTTTTATCTTTTCAGCATCTCAATATCCTTAACTTATTGGCAAATGCAAAGTCTCTTTTGCCATATAAAGGTAACACATTCACAGATTCTAGGAATTAGAAGGTGAATCTGTTTGGGCACCTGGGTGGCTCAGTTGGTTAAGCCTGATTGTTGATTTTGGCTCAGGTCATGATCTCAGGGTCATGGGATTGAGCCCAGAGTCAGGCCCTGGGCTGAGCGCAGAGTCTACTTTTTCTTCACCCTCTGCTCCTTCCCCTGCTCCAGGTTTCTCTATCCCTCTCTCAAATCAATCAATAAATAAAATATTTTTAAAGAGGTGAATCTTTGGGGGCCATTATTCTGTCTACACACAGCCCAATTTCAACAATTGTTATCAAGATTATAGATGGTATATTCTTTCATCCTGAAGCACAAAATAACTGTTCATCCCTCTTTTGATGATGCTCAATGTCTATTAATGAATCCACTAATTCTTTGAAGGTTGCAAAATAGTGATTTTTCAGATTTTTCATTTAATTTTAACAGCTGGAATAATCTATGAAGAGACACTTCATCTATGATTTAGTTGCCCATCAGTACAGTTTGTAAAGGAAAGGGAGGGTAAATGGTTGATACTATGCCTTTATTTACCAGTTTTCAAGAAAATGAACTTATTTCTTACCATTCTTCAAAGGCAAACTTTTTTGTATTATTATGGACTTATAAGTTTACGGATACTGGACAGGCTCAATCCATTCCAATTAATATTATTATTTTTAAACACAAATTGTCTCCTATTTGTCCAGTGTAAGCCTATTTAAGTTAGTGCCTGGATGCTTTAGACAAATCATAGAGTTTTTGGTAATTTCCTTGATATCATCTATGAAAAGATGTTTTAGGATCGTTCTTCAATCATCCATTCTCCAAATATGCCTGGATTCTTTTAGTGAGAAATAGTATTTCAGAATCACAATCTATATGCCAGGAGATGTTCCATTGCTACTGGGTTTGTTATTTTTCTATGCCTTTTTAAAATTTAAGCTACAGGGTTTTTACTGTCTACTACAAAGAATTCTGCTTCCCAAGGACTAGAGAATGTTAGAGCATACTGTGAAATACTCATCTGCCTCATCTCAAGTTACCCACACACAACAATACAGAATAAAAACACCAATATTACTCTTATCAGTAAAATTACTGAAAGCAATTATCTTTTTTGCCTTTTCTGTCCCAATTTCCTCCCTCTCATATTTTTATAATTATAGGATAGCTGTCAAAGCATATAGCCATTAGACAGTGTCTTCTTCTTAGCCCTCATTTAATCTTAATTATTATGTAACTATATACTTATCTTCCAGTCTTTATGTCCATGTCTCAAGACATCTTCATCATGTTCAGCTTGCTATCTAAAAGACTCTTCAGAAAGATCTCTTGTTTATAAGGCATTGCACAATTTATATCTGGAAGTCAGTTCAGCTAGATATAAAACATTCACATTTTTTTTCTTTGAATGTATTCAGTATGTTCCTCCATTTTCTTCTGGTATAAAAGATCACTGTGAAAAGTCTGATGACAGTCTAATTTCCCTTATAAGTCATTTATTCTGTCTGACTAGATGTCCAAAGCACCTTCTTTTTTTCATAGTCTGGTAATTGTACAAGAATATGTTTTATTGGTAATTGTACAAGAATATGTCTTCCTGAGCATTCTGAGTGGATATCAGGTGCATAATAGCCTCATTCGATATGTACTTTAATATATTTTTATTTTCAGTTTTCTTGAATTCTAATTTTTAGTATTTCTTCATTTCCATTTTCTTCTTCAGGGATTTCTTTTTTTAAGATTTTATTTATTTATTCATGAGAGACACAGAGAGAGAGAAGCAGAGACATAGGCAGAGAGAGAAGCAGGCTCCATCAGGGAGCCCAATGTGGGACTGGATCCCAGGACTCCAGGATCACACCCTGGGCCGAAGGCAGATGCCCAACTACTAAACCACCCAGGCATCCCTTTTACAGGGATTTCTATTATCCTTTTTGTTTTGTTTTGTTTTTTTCCTTATTGTTAATATTTGTCACTTTCTCTTAAAATTGTTTTCACTGTATTTTTTTCTGATTTTTAAATACTTTCTTCTTTTCCCCTTCTGTTTCTCTTCAGATATTATTTGTTGTCCTTATTTCCAGTTGTAGTCTTTCTAGTAATCTGATATAATCACAAGTCTAATAGTCTGAAATGATTTTTTCTTTTATCTCTAATTCTTTATTGAGTTTTGTCACTTCAATTCAGAATTTTTGTAATTTTAATTTATACTACTCTTTCATATCTTATGTCAGTTACTTAGTCTTTTAATTTATTTCCAAATAGTAGATACAGATTTTATCTGTTTGGTCAGCATGACTTTCTGGTAGGTCCAGATGGATGTTATTCTGTTCCTTCTTCTTTCTCTCCTAATAGCTCAGTTTGGGATTTGATTTTGATTGCTTTCTGTTGCTCACTTTTGGGAAATAATTTTTTGCAGTTTTAAAGGAATTTCTGGAACAAAATAACTTTGAATTTCTTAAAATACTCTCTTGGTTTTGTTGTTGATGCTATCACATAGTATTAAAAAATAGAGTAGCTTGTTTTTTGAGATTTCCTGGCTCTATTCTCTCTTCCTGCTTTTATCTGGATCTTCTTTTTCTTTCGTCTTTATGTCCCTAATTGCTCAAATTTAATTTCAATTGTAGCAGTATTTCCTCACTAAATGGTCTTGCCATGGAAAGGAGCCCTGGTGTATGTCTGTCTGGGACATTCCTAGGGACACTGATGCTCCAAATCCTTTATACCTTACTGAGGGGTCCTCATACCCACTATTATATTGGGCACAACTTCACCCAGTTTCAGGTGCTTTTCTCACATTTGTGGGTCATGAGCTCCTGTAAACATTTGTTGGCTCTTTTGGGGTTCTACCTTGAGATCCATCTGATGCTTCCCTCTGCTTCCTTCTGCACAGATTATGTTATATGCAATGCTGGTGACTGTTGGTTGTTCATCTCCACCTGCTGGTATTTTAGAGTTCATGGAGATATCACATCAACTAGATTTGTTGTGAATTTTGTCATGGGTGTTTGTTTTGCTATTAGCTACTTTGTCTTTTTTTATGTGGTGATTCTGAGAGATTGAAAACAATACTATCACCATCATCTTTTCAGAATGCTACATCTCCTCTCTCTGAGAGAAAGAGAAATTTATTTATTAAAAAACAGTAAATGTACATTTATTGAAATTTTATTTTAATGTTTGAATTAAAAATAAAATCCTAGTTATTAAACATTTTTCTGAAGAGAATGTTTTATTTTTATTTATTATAATTATAGACAAAATATTAATAAACTTTTTATTTTGAACAATTTTAAATGTATATAAATACTACAAAGATAGTGCAGAGAGGTCCCATATACCTTTTACTTAGGTCTACTTTACCTTAATGTAATCATTTCACATTATTGTGAT
The DNA here is from genome assembly GCF_048418805.1 of Vulpes vulpes. Taxonomy (NCBI): domain Eukaryota; kingdom Metazoa; phylum Chordata; class Mammalia; order Carnivora; family Canidae; genus Vulpes; species Vulpes vulpes. The sequence continues at coordinate 46,589,371 of NC_132788.1, read as the reverse complement.
ATATTTGTCAAAACTAAGCAACCATCATTGTGCATTACTCTTAAAAAAAATCTAGATTTCACCAGTTTTTCCACTGATGACATTTTTTTTCTGTTCCCTGATCCAAACCAGGATACTATGTTGCATTTACTTGTCATGTTTTCTTGTTCTCCTCTGGTCTATGGCAGTTCCTCAGTCCCTCCTTATTTTCCATGTCCTTAACAGTTTTATAAGTTTTATAAGTACTGGCCCGGTGTCCACAGTTCCCAGTCCAAGTAGTGGACTTTAATGAACATTAAGCCAGGTTTCCCATTATCCAAGGACACATTAGACTAGAATCCAGATGGGCAAGTGTATTTAGTAAATGTTTTTAGGAGACTTATTTTGATAAATTAATAGGAAAAGTTTGTTTGAAAAAGAGGGAATGCTTTTTAATTGGTATATCAATCATTTGAAATTGGAATCTTGAATTACTTAAGACTGTTTTCCTCCTATCAGGCATTTTAAACATTCTCCCTGAATATTCTGTTTATACAATTAATAAAGGCTTTATAGGTAATTCAAAATTAGGTTTCACTGTGGCTCCTTCTGAGTCACATAAATTTCCAGATTGATATTTAAATTAATGAAAGTGTTTTTGGATACCCTATATTTCAGTTTTAATATATATGAACACAGAAGTATATACAATCACATATAAAAATACTCACTAGGAGTCATGAGGCACTATGCAATAGTGGGAAATCCAACACTTAGGTTCCCCATAGACTCACTGTTCATGCCTATGCATTAAATGAATAAACCTTTGATTGGCTAATCTATTAATTCCAGCCATTTAATGATTAATGAGGATTGCTGAAGGAATGAGTGATCTATGATGGTGATCAATATTCATCATGAAGATAGCTGAAATGGACACCTGCCACATATTGATGTGGCCTAAATCAGAGAGTATACTGAAAACCCAGGCAGACCCTGTCCTGGGCAGAGGATTTGAGATAAAATTTCTTCCTTTTAGAAGAGCATTGTGGAGTCTCCCTCCCAACCTGATATATCCTGCTGTAGGATCCAACCTGGACCAGTTCTTTCAAATTATAGATCATGTTATCCCCCACTTCCCTTTCAGTAAAATGCTCTTGCCCAGCATCTTAAGGCCTACATCTGACTTCCAAGTTAAGCTTCCTGATCTACTGATGGATATTTTTCATTCTTTTGAGTATCGTTTTCATCAGTGGTCTTTTTTTTTTTTTTAAATTTTTTTTATTTATTTATGATAGTCATACAGAGAGAGAGAGAGAGAGAGAGAGAGAGAGGCAGAGACACAGGCAGAGGGAGAAGCAGGCTCCATGCACCGGGAGCCCGACGTGGGATTCGATCCCGGGTCTCCAGGATGGCGCCCTGGGCCAAAGGCAGGCGCCAAACCGCTGCGCCACCCAGGGATCCCCTCATCAGTGGTCTTATACCTATCTTGCCTTAATTTGGAAAAGGTCTGATGATTGCAGATACACATCTCATTTAGTAGATGATGTCCCAAACTGAAGGAGTGGGAATCTGTAGCATCTCAGTGGTAGGGAAGATGATGCATTTGGGTAGGTGGTGCCTATTGCTGCCTCCAAACCACACATACACACCCAGTGTATTGGTGTAATCCATGAGAGACCTCTCTGTGGTCCAGAGTTTACAAGTTGTTTTCCACCTCTACCCCAATCTGAGAAAACTAGACTTAATGATACTTACTTAGGTCTACATCCTGGGGAAATTACAGAGAATACCTGGGAATGTGCTGAATTTCTTGGAAGTGAAGAACTAGCTCAGAATCAATATTGTGTCACCTTGGCCCCGAGGGAGGACCGCTATGGGTCTTGTCTTAACCACCACCTCTATAGAAAATCACAGTTTCTCTTAATAAAAGTTTAAGAATTCAGGAGTGCCAGAGTCCCTGGATTAGGCCTCAAACCAAACCATCATGGAAATTATGAAAAGGCCAGACAATTGTGAAATACAGGGTTACCTGTGAAATTTGTCCCTCCTTTTCTCCATAGAGCAAACAGAGGTTTGCGCCTCATCTCTGAAACAATCACATTCTGACTCGCCTTAGCATCCAGGGCACAGTGGAGAAAGACAGAGGGGAGGAGGTGGGATTTCCAGCCGCAGGGCTGGGGTTGGAAAAGCTCAGGAAGATAGTGGAGGAGGTTGGCCTCATGCAAAGAAAAGGCGACTGTGGCGAAGCCAACCAGCTAAGCTGGCCAGCAACCTGGAAGAGGTGGGGCACAGGCCCCCGCGCTCCAGGAGTGCCCCGCGCCTGGGGGCCTCCCTCTCTCACTGGCTTCAGAGCTGCTCTCTTGGCTGACAAGATCTCTGACGAGAGGCCGCCAGGGCTTTTCCAGCCCTCTTAAGGGCAGAGGCTGTCTATCTAGTCAAGTATGTTTTTAAACTAGTTGCCATGGAAATATGTTTTAAAGGTATCTAACGCTGCCAGGGGAACCTGACTGGCAGGAGGGCAAATCAGGCTTTGATTTAAGCTCCCGATACAGTCTGTGGAGCAATTTCGGAATAAGCGCGCGGCACCGAGGCTTCAAGCTGTTTGCTGGGTTTGCAGGGGAGGGTGTAGCACGCAGGCGGGGCGCGGCGGGGCGGGGCGCGGCGGGGCGCGGCGGGGCGCGGCGGGGCGCGGCGGGGCGGGGCGGGGCGCGGCGGGGCGCGGTGACCGCGCCCGAGGGCCGCACGCCCTTGCCCCTCGCCCTCCTGCCCCGCGCGCCGCGCTGCGGCCGCCGCGTCCACGGAGTGGACGGGATGTAAAGTTGCAATCAGCCTCTTCGCAGCTTTCACGGGAGATCTGCTGCGGGAAGAAACCAAAGTCATTGGCCGAAGTGACAATCTGCAGATCAGAAGGTTTGCGGATTATCTGTGGATTTCACCTATGATTTCTGTGTGAGCAAGTGATCATTGGGCATTGGCTGCATGTGGCTTAGTAACATCAGCTTTGAGGAAAACACCCTCGTGAATACGGCTCTGTCTATAATGTAAAAGTGAATAGATGTCTAGAAACCCTGATTTTTAAAATAAATCTGTGCAGAAAGGCTGGCCATTTGGGCCTTAGAATGTTTATTGTGACATAGATCGTCAGTTTGGCTATAGAGATTGCTCAAATTCACCTGATTGCCAGATTATTAGCAAAACCATACATAAACAGATTTAACAAACAAATAAGAAACCAGAATGGAGAAACTTCCGAGCTCTGCCTAAGGCTCTGATACAACATATATATTGTCATATATATATTATGATCTATATATGTATATATATGGACACACATATGGATGGCGGGGCTTTTTTATTACTTTAATTATTGTCTCTCAACAGTAAAATGGAGATTATCTTTCTATAACGCAGTATTGTAACAATGCAAAATGAGTTAATATCTGCAGAGCATTTTTAAAATGGACATCTTATTTTTGATGCTGTTATTTCTACCCCTACCCTTACTGTTGAGGGTGATCATTGCTAATTTATCTCTTGAGAGGTAGACGTCTAGACCCAAAAGGCTGTGCACCCTCTAGTGATTCATTTTTCCAATGGGAATGATTCTTGTTCCTCTCTTTTCTGGGTAAAATACAAATTAGAGACTTCTGGGGAGATTCTTTACTTCAATTAAGAATCACCTGAATAAGGTATCCTTTAGCTGTTCCTTTAGAGAAACTTGAAAAAAATTTTTGAATAACTTATTTAAATACATTAAAATGAAATAATGCTTAAAATTCAATTCTTCTTCAGTCTCCCTGGACACCTTTGGGGGGCTCAAAGGCCAGATAGGGTTGGTGGCTACCACATGGGGCAGCACAAGTTTATCTGTCCTTTATGAGCAATATAAGAGATTTTTTTTAATGTAATAGGATACAAAACCTTTATTGATAAGGTTTCAGATTCTACTTTGCAACTAACCTTTAGGAAATCAGTTGTTGAGTTTGGGTTCAGTGGACAGGATATCCATAGTTGTTCAAAAAAGCTATTAAAATACTCCTCCCTTTTCCAACTACATACCTGAGTGAGGCTGGGACTTTTTCTTTTTTTTTTTTTCAATTATTTTTACTGCAGTAAAATACACATAAAGTTTACCATCTCAGCCGCTTTAAAGTGTACACATTCAGTGTTACTAAAAGTGGTATTTAAAGGTGGTTTTCACCCAGCTTCTGACTGCCAAGGATCACCGAATGGCAGCAGCATAGGCCTTTGTAGTTTTGGTGCCTGGCACAGCAATGCCTTTTCATTCCCTGCTCTGGGAAGCCCCCACCCACACCCTCAAAGCACAGGCACATCCTCATACCACTATGTCTGCATGCAGCCACAGAGCCCTCAGCAGGGAGTAACTCTTGTTTATTGAGCTTCTAATAAAAAGGAGTTCTATCAAATCTAATATAGTGAAAACTGCAGTCCTAAAAGTTCACTTAAAGTACCCCAGATGTAGCTTTGCACAGTGGCAGTATCGTAGCCAATGAGGTTTATCCGAAGTGCGATTATTGCTAATTGAAAACTAAAGTACCCTAGATGTATGATGGTTTATCAGAATTCTTACATGGTGCTCAGATAAAGCAGCCCTTTTAAAATATAATTTTGTTAATATACTATTCTGGAAAATTTTAAAGAAATATATAATCAAAATATTGAAATGATGGAATAAAAATTATTGATAAAGGCTTTTTTCACTTAAGCAAATATCAGTGCAAATGACAGTTACTTCAATGAAAAGCATTATGCTTTACTCATCTAGACTTTGAAGGACCTGCCAGTTCATCTGCAAAGAAGTGCATGGATAAGCATTCATATAAAATATTTAAATCACCAGTGCATTCTTGTTTATGACATTTCTAATCCATATAACTCATGTACCTGAAATAAACATCCTTGAAAAGAAGAGCAAATTAAGCTCATGTAGGAAGACAAGTGGGTTTTTATGGTTTGTGCCTTTCCTTCACATGGCCCTCTTTCTCCTTTTCTGATCTGTGCTTTGTCTCCTTCCACCATCAAATGTTTTCCAAAGGTAGCAAATAGAGGTGTGAGCACAACTAGTGGTAAAAATGAAGGTCTGGATTTTCTGCATTAACCAACTGAAATTCAGCTTGTAATTCAGCTTATGGCTCTGACTTGCGAGCTTCCTAGGACTTGCTGCTACTGCCTGTCATAAAGATCCAGATCCAAGCTGTGTTCTCTACAATGCACCAGCTTTGAGATCATGGGGTTTTGCACCCCAGAACAACACATATACCACATATGCCTCTTCATTCTCTCCATTTCACAGATGGCAAAACTGAAATTCAGGGTTCCTTATTTACAGACACACTGCTGAGGAGCAAGATTTAATCCCAGATTTTTCTGGCCCAGAAGACCTGTCTACTGACCATCCTGATTGTCACTCTGCAGGTGCTAGGAGAATTATTGCTAATTATTATGTAAGGGCCTGCCTCTTCCTCTTCCTCTATGTTCTCATAGGGATTATTTGTCCCTAGACACTAGAGATTTATAGTCCATCCTGGGATTCCTTGCCCTCCAAACTACACCGTAAGATATCCAAAGATGCCTGTGGGTTACCTTAGTCTTTGATAGCCTTGCTGTGAGCCATGGAGTGGGGGCCTGACTTGCTGTCAAGTGGTAGACCCCAGGAGTCTGCCTGCTGCAGGTGACAAGGTCAGCTGCCACTGGAGCCAGTGGTGAAAACATCAATTTTACAAGTTTGGGGAAATTAGGTAAGTCGTTAATTAAATCTCCACAGCAGATAAAATAACTTAAGTGCTCTTGAGAATGAATCTTTGCTTTCCTTTAAGTTCATTAAACTATTTAAAATTTCAACAGACACTACTTTAGGAATCACATTTTCGACCTGTCTGCAAAGATTTAACAGTTTCATTATTTTATTGACACAAGTTCCAGCATTCAGAGACATGCAACTCTTGATATTTCTGCACTAATCAGTATGATGAAGGATGCTATAGATTCATGATCTTGTGTATGACTTAACAATTTCCTTGGTTTCTTTACAACCGTATTACATATCTATTTCTGGAGGTTATAATACCTACATAGAGATATATGTTCTTGATTACCAAGAAATACATACTAAAATGCATAGCAGCAGGGAGAGAAAAATGATCAGATTGTTTAAATTTAGTTCTTTTTGCTACATTTAGTGACAAGTTAATTATTGTTTGTTTAAATAGGGTCCTCTACCTGCCATGGTTGTCTCAGGCACATGGAAGTGTTAAGTAAGCTTGGTTTTCTGGTATTAAAATTTGTAATGTTAAAAGTCACATACATTCGTTGGGGGAAAAAATTGCATTTATCACCAGACTGTTAAAATAATTAGCTCTGGGGGCGCCTGGGTGGCTGAGTAGGTTAAGTGTCTGTCTTTGGCTCAGGTTGTGATCCCAGCATCCTGGGATCAAGCCCCTCATTGGGATCCCTGCTCAGGGGAGAGCCTACTTCTCCCTCTCCCTCTGCTACTCCTCCTGCTTGTGCTCTCTCTCTCTCTCTCTCAAATAAATAAATAGAATCTTAAAAAAAATAAAATAATTAGCTTGGGATAAAGACATTCAACCAGAAACAGAATGAATGGTATTGCTAAATTTTTATACTTGTTGCAAACATTAGCATCTGGTCTTGACTCTTTGGAAATAAAATTTATAACTTACTAAAATATTTAGTGAGCACCTACTTTGTGCCTGGCACTGTTACATGGTGGTTAATTGAAGGACTATTAATTCTTCTGTGAAGAGGCCAAAAACTCATAAGAACATAACAGATGCTTGGTTAATGTCATTTGAAACTGAACACTAAGAGAATGGGCAAATTCCAAGTGAATGACACCAAAAGCTAAAGTCACCCCCTCTCCCCCACCTCAAAAAAGTAGCCTATCTTATTCTGCTTAGCCAATAAGAATTCTTTGTTTTTTTGATGTCTGCCCTCTTTTTAGGCTTTGGTTTTACAGATGCAAACCTCTTCTTCTTATGAGCCTTAAAGTTTCTATAACATCTGAGTACATTCTACTCTTGGTCAACCTACCTCAGTGGGTCCTGGATCACTGGAATACAGCCTTGAAGCTTCCATCCAGCAATCATGGCTCTCCTCCATCTGACCCCAACCTCCTTTCCAGCCTCTTCTCTCACTGATCACCTGCCTCCACTTTATACACAGGCCGGCTTAGGACACTTGCTTCTCCCCAACCCCCAGCCCGGTCCTCACCACTTGCTGAAATCGTCCCCTCAACACAGAGTGCCCTGTCTCCTCATTCTTGCCTGCAGAAACCTGACCCATTCTCTAAGGAAGACTCCAATACTTGCTGTTCTGAGTTCTGATAAGGCTTTTTTTTTTGTCTATTTTATGCTAAATAGTCCCTGGCCTATGATGTTTCATTATTTGAGTACTTGTCTTAATTTTGTGTTAAATTGTAAATGTTCAGGTGGGCTCTATGTCTTCATCTCTGCATCCCCTGGTGAACTCCATACCACAGTACTTGGTAGAGATATTTGGTGAACAAATGAATAAATGTAGGGCCTTAAAACTTCAGCCCTATGATTCTAGTTTGGAAATGACATTGTATATATTTAAGTCTACCATCATGCCTTGCCTACCTGCACCTATGCAAAAATGTTCATGTACTGAATTTTAGAAGTGCATTGAATTACCTAGGTTGTTTCAGACAAGTAGTGGCCGATTGTATGTCTTCCTGGGAGATCCCTATTTATGTCAACACCTACAGGGATTTTGGCCTTTAGGTGTCACAGATGGAGTGACATGTCATCTTTGCACTATGAAACATGGTAACAGAATGGCCGAGTGCACAGCTGCTCCCAGGGAGAGGTAGCTCAAACGCCTTCTCAGCCATACTCTCACCGCTGTAAACCTGCTGAGGGACTCTATCTGTGTACTTCTCAAACTCTTTCTCCTGTCCATGAGGGAGAGAATTGGGCATTTACTGGGCCTGCTAGTCAAAAATAAGGAAGCATAAGTGTGCCTTCCATCTTTCCTTTTGGTATATCTCTATTCCCTTTCAGCATCTAACTTCTGAGGCTACGTCTAATTCATAACATGGTGCTGGGAATAGGAATTAACTTAGTATACTGCCCTTCTCAACAGTACAAAAGATAGTATTTCCTAGAAAGCAAGGTTTCTCTCAGGATAGCATTTCAATCTTAAGATACCTTGTGGACATGTCAATATAGTTTAGCAATTACACGTGACCCAGGAGAATACATACTAAGTCAGTTTCCTTATTTATGAAATAAGGAAATATTGGCCATAATAGTACCTTCTCAACGTTGTTCAGAGGATTAAATGAGATGTTACTTCCGTCAGGAACTGGGAAGTCAGATTTTACCCTACACGTAATCTGAGGAATTACCCTGCCACAGTTTCATAGATGCTGGTAGAAGATGTGAGACTCTGGGGTCAGAGACAAAGTATTTTATGACTCCTAGAAAAAGCAGTAGTCAGAGTAGCAGCATTCTCTTATGCTGGTTTCCAAGACCAGTTTCCATACAAAAACACCTGTACACATACAGTGGGCTGCCTTCTAGAAGAGCTCTGAGCTTAGAGAGTCTGAATCTTTTTAGGATGGGCAATAGCATGCTTAGTAGTTGTTTCAAAGGGAGACATTATTGTTATTATGTTGGACAGTAAGCATGGATGCTCTTTGCTCTGGAAGGAGACAGTATATCCAGGTTCCGAAGCTGTTTGCTAGACAAATATCTTGAAAAATAATCTGAAACAGCCAGTGCCTCTGCCTGAAAGTCATGTAGCAACGTGAATGCCCCAAGAAGACTTGACTTAGAACTTGTAAAGCACTTATAAAAACATCTGGCAGAGGGCAGCCCCGGTGGCCCAGCGGTTTAGTGCCGCCTGCAGCCTGGGGTGTGATCCTGGAGACCCGGGATCGAGTCCCACATCGGGCTTCCTGCATGGAGCCTGCTTCTCCCTCTGCCTGTGTCTCTGCCTCTCTCTTCGCTCTCTCTGAATGAATGAATAAATAAAACCTTAAAAAAAAAACATCTGGCAGAGAATTAGTACTCAAGAACTGTGATTGTTACTGTTATTAGGTCACAAAGAGGATTCTACTTCCTTAAAAGATGACTTTGTTCAGTTACTAATCAAAAAAGGAGAAAGCAAACAAATCATCATGCATCTCACATGTTTCAAAAATCCAAATATATGTTCTTTATTTATAGATGTTCAAACCAAGTCAGACACCTTGAGAGGAGGTTTTGTTTTTCCTGCCAGTATATTTGGTGTTGGCACTAATTCTGCACATATAATACTCTAGCTGCTTGTTATCTGGGAGAGAATAAATAAATTGGGGCCACTGCCTATTCATTGGAGAGTCTGATCTGTCCACCTCTGAGGTACTGCTCATTGCTTCATTATGCACAGTCATGGCTTATTCTTTTTTCTGCAGACTGGATGTGGTGTGGTCCATTTCCTTCTAAAAATAAATATGCATCTGGACATTTTGTCTTCAAAATGCCATTGGGTTTTTCCATTAAGTTGAAATGATAAAGGATGATTTTGAATGGAAATAGAAGCATCATTTCAACAACTTGATGAGCTCTGAGTTGCAAGTTGGGTCAAATCAAGACAGAGCTAAGGGTCACACTTGCCCTAGGAGTGAGTGCCCACTCTTCTGTACCTTGAATAATCCTTCCTTCCAGAAAGAATCCTGCTATTCTCTGAATGACCAGCTATCTTATCTCCAGGAAAAATGATTAATTTACACTACTCTTACTTATGCCTAGCATCTGGTATTATGTGTCACACATAATACAGGCTCAATAAAAAATTTCTTAATTTTTTAAAGATTATTTATTCTGGAGAGAAAGAGAACATGTGTATGCACAGGCATGCATGCAGAGGGGAAGGGTAGAGGGAGAAGGAGAGAATCCCAAGCAGACTCTCTACTCTGTGCAGAGCCACAAGCTGGGCTTGATCTCGGGACCCTGACATCATGACCTGATCTATAATCAAGAGTCCAATTGGCTGAACCACCCCGGCACCCCAAATTTTTTAATTTTTTGACTAAGAAGTGGGGGATCCTATGTACTCTCCCACCCAGGCAGTGTTTGAACGTGTATAAAAATGGCACTGCTTAGATGAAAGAGGAGAGCCTATAAGAACGAATTTCCATGACATTTCAAGTCAAATGAGAAAGATACTTTGGGACACGGTTGGGGGTGGATTGGCATTCTTGAAGTTCTTTGAACCTCATGATAAGAACTTTCTTGTTTATATCAGGAGATCATCCAGAACTGGCGCTTCTCAAATGTAATGTGCATTTGAATCACTTGAGGATCCTGTAAAATGCACATTCTGTTTCAGCAGATGTGGATGGGGTCTGAGCTCTTGTATTTCTATCAAGTTCCCAGGTGACCTGGAGGCTGTTAGTCCACTGATGAAAGTTTGAATGTTCTGGATTTGGAAAACTTTGCTATGGGGGCTTGAGGTGGAGAAGGGAAAGTAGGGCCTCTGTGGCTGCTTGACTTCTAGACAGAAGGCACTCTGCAGGCTTTACCTGGCCCTGGCAGTCTCCCAAGAGAACTCAAGCCCCAGTGCTTACCCGATGTTTTCGTACACCCTCCCAGCTGAATTCAGAAAAGCAGGTCAGGATAAGTGGTGGAGGAGGGAGGGGGGATGAAAATAACCCTAGACAGCACTGCTTCTGTGTTCCAGCACACTGCGGCTGGCACAGCTCGGGGCTCTGAGAGCAGATGGCAGGCGGGCAGCATCCCGTGGAGGAGCCCCAGGCCCTGCTCACACGCCCTTTCCCTCGGCAGCCCTCACACCTCTCTCCTCAGCTCCTTCCCAGGATGAACAGAGAATCAACTGACAAGCAGACTGCTGATTATTAATCACATTCCCAACTCCTCGTGTCCATGCCCAGACACCGAGTTGGCAGAAAACAGCCTTGCTTTAGAGCAACCTGCTACGGCATCAGACGGAGCCAGCCAGTCCTGTGATGTCAGACTTCGAGATCTTGGGTGACATCTCTGGGCTCACAGTGCAGGAAGCAAAGAGGCCAATATGTTCTCATACAATATATAGCTTGCTTCCCAAAACAAAACAAAACAAAATAAAATACAAGTAATTTCTGGTATGGTGCCTAGAATTATGATGAGGTCAACTGAAGTCAATTCAGCAGTTATCTGCAGTTTGGGGTAGTTAGCCAAAGTCTGATCAAGGTAGATGGGCCAGTTTTCTCCTCGGATTCAAGAGCAGAGAAGTGTCCCCTGGGCCCTGGCCAGCTCGCTGCCTCCCCTTCCTCCCTCCCATGGCTTTCCTTCCGTGGCTGTGCTCCCTCATACATGCTGAGGCACCACTCCCAAGCCAGGCCTGTCGGAGTGAATTCCCTTCTCCCACTTCTCACTACCCTGCCATCCCCCTTCGATTCCTGATGCTAATCTGGCAAGCAACCTTGCAATAATGTTTTAGCGGGAATGGTAGCACAATATGTCTTCTGATATGCTTCACACAAATAATTCTGTGTTGATGTTTCTGGAGGAAGGACCGAAAGCTGGGGGAGAATGGGTCCAGAGTGGAAGTACCGCCTAATTTATGTAGTCACTCAAACAAGTGGAAGGAGCACCCTGAGGGACCAGGAGAGTCAAGACCAGCCTGGAGCAGGGAGGACAGTGGGTGCGTAAGCTGCTACTAGCACGTCTCACCTCAGGGGTACTGGCAGGTATCCCGGTTCAAAGACCTTATGAAACAGGGTGACGGTGAGTGGGTGCATGTTTTTGGAATTCCTCAGATCATCTGGAGCAGATGAGTGTGCTCTGTTGCTATCAGGGGATAGTGTGCTTGAGCTAAAGGGCTACTGAAATTAGTGACGATCAGTGAGAAGAGATGTTTCCAACATTCCCATCCTCTTTACTATCCACATCCTCCTCCTCTGCTGCCACCTGTTCTGGTTCCTCAGAACTCCAAGGCAGACAGTTTCTCTCCTCTCAGAGTGACATCTTCCTAAGTTCCACACTACCTCAAATTCCACTGGGACTCCAGGACATCTAGTGCCATCCTAGGACCTACTTACTGGTGTGTGGTGAATACCAGTGAATTACCAAGCTGACAGAGATGCAACACAATTTATAAGGTTGAGTGTTTTATTTTAAAGTTTGTTCTCCTAAAATGTGAACAAATAGAAAGCTTATCAAGAGGAGGGGGAGAGAATAAAAAATATCTATATATGGCACATATTCCTTCCATTTTATGTGTTGGGATCTAGGAATTCTGTTCACCCTTAGCAGTATTCCAGGATTTTGGTCAGTTCTACATAAAGTCTTAGGCTTCATGTGGTGGTCCTAGTGGGTACTCCAAAGAGCCTTAAACCATTATTCCTGCAGACTCACCAAGTATGGGATTCACACTGCTTGCATTGAGCTGTATCACACTTGCCCCGATGCACTGGGGAGACTCTGTATGCATGTGTGCGAGAGGTAGTCCTGACTTGGCTATCTGCTCCCTTGCTCGTAATCTTGCAGTTAAGAGGGTGCCTATAGAACCAATTGTATTGAATGCCATTTCCACCACTTACTATCTGTGACCTTGAGCCAGTTACCGGACCTCTTTGTGCTTTACTCTCTTCATTTATCAAGTAAGGATAATAATAATAAGTTGTTACGAGAATGGAATAGGTTAATTCACATGAAGCATTGATTTAATCTCTGAGCAAAGGTTTCTCAAATGACAAATAGTTTCTTACAAATATTAGTAAGTGTATGTGAAATCATCTAGCTGATTGCCTGCACATCTTAGCAGTATATGAGGAAGAGCTATATTACTATTACAATGTAGAACCAGTAATCATACTTTATAGTTGAATGGTAATAGACCAGTACACTTCCAGGTGCCTGCTCTCTGTCAGGCCCTCTGGTGGTCTAATGTAATTTACTCATTGTCTTTACACATATGTTAAGAGTTGGGAACACTTTGCTTAGAGAGGTTGAGTCATGTGTCCAAGGTTACTGAACTAATAATTGGGAGAATAAGGATTTATACTTGTGTCTACCAGATCTTAAAGATACATATTCTTTCTTCTATACCGTAATGATTTTTTTTTTCAAGAAAGAATATGTTTTTTGGACATAAGATCCAGGGGCTGACCTTCATTTCCTGGAAATCTGGTGAATATAGAAGTCTTCCTTTTTTTATTGGGGTCAACTGTAAATGTCTACAAACTGGTTTCAGCAGTCTATAGAAAAGGGATGAAATTGACTAAATAGCTGATTTTGAGAAGAATGGAAGCCTGAGCATGGAGTAAAGTGAGCAGAAGAAAGCTGTGGGACAGAGAGATAGGGTGCCCAGGGCACATTATGACTTCAGCATTTGCATTATTACTGCATGTCTTGTGACTGCTCCATAGCAGGTTACACATATACTTCCAGACATACAGCAGGCTGTGTGGTTCTCTAGGGTTTCCAGCTTACATGGTGCAGGAAGGCGGATTTCTACAAGCCCAAATCCAGGGCTGCTTGACATTAGAATTGAGACTGAGGTGCAATTAGTATTTGGGAATTTTATGATTCCATTTTCCATTCACTGCCTCCATCAGACTGGGAGAAAGTTTTTATTTTCATCTTTCTGAAGTCAGGAGGAATAGGTAGAGAGCAGGATTGAAGCATTCCTTCAGAATTTTCTGATATTACAATATAAGACCTTGCAATTTCCCATTCAAGCATAAAATGTAAATAAACTTTATAAGAACATGTCTAATCTGGTAAAACTAACAGATTTGGAAAACTCCCCATGGAGACTTCCTTACTCCAGGCTTAGAGCATCCCTTGCTATCTTGAGCAATATTTTTTAAGGAATCATTTATATATTCTCCAAAGTTTTCTTTACTTTCAGATGCCCTCAGGGAAGCATTGCAGGTTGGTAAGAAGGAACAGATTGCTCAGATGGCTGTTATATTCGCTTACAAATCTACTTCTCTTTACAGGAAGGAAAGCTTTTTGAGGGTAGGCCATGTGTCATATTTATCTCCTTATTCCTAGCACTTAGCACAGTATCTGGCATATAGTGAACATGTAGTGTTTATTGAATGAATGAATGAATGAATGAATGAATGAATGAATGAATACCCAGGTTAGAAAAGAGAGTGAGCTGTGTCCTGTGACTATAATACGTCAGATATACACTGGGCCCTTCACTCACTTGATATTATGTATTCTTCACAACAATCTCAGTTTAGATACCAATTTTCTTTTTATAGATGAGAGCAGAGATTGCAATTCCCAGGGCTTTGGTAGGCAGGGGTTACCTCCAATAAAAGAAGGTGGCCGGTAGGGAAGTTTTAGGGGCTCTGGAAACCTGGAGAAGAGATACTCAGTCTTAAGGGGGCAACCTAGTGGATGCTGTGTAGGAATATGAGCCCAGTGTTGTTCAATCTTCTTACTTTACAAATGAAAATAGAAATCTAGATGTTTTGGTGCAATCTCCCAACTCTAAAGTCTTGATTCACATGTGTTTAAAACAATGTGTGATCCAAGGGGATCACATCTGCTAGACAGTTTTGGCCAGAGAGAATACCAGTTTACAATCACTATCAGTAGAGACAGAGAAGTTAAGTAAATGCCTGAGCTAGGTTTCTAACTTCCAGTTTCTCAATACACCTTGCTGCTTTCTATATGCATCATTAATATGTGATAAATTCTTTGAGACATTATTTTACTTTCTAACCAACTTAAGTGCAATTCCTACTTCAATTTTTTTTTTCTGAGAAATTTGGGTCCAGGCATGATTTCATTCCTTTGGTGAAAAGGTTGATTTTAATAGAGGGCTATGACATAAGGGTCACGGGTGATCTTTATTCCTGTGTTGCCCTAAGGTAATTGTCACTGCCACTGAATTCCTGTTCCACTAGCAAAAGAGCAGGCCAGCTGTGCGGTGGGAGGGACAGTTTCTTGCAGAGGCACACAGAAGATCCCTCAGCTTATAAATGGAGATTGGCTCAGAATTTAAAACCAAGACTCTGACTCCAGAGCCTGTTTTCTTAATTCTTCTTCCCAGGATTTTGAAGGACCTCACTCTCATTTTCATCAGGAACAGTGAAGAGAGTTAGATCCTTCTTCCATATTAATTCTTCCATCTTCCAGCTAATACCATTTATCTACCCACTCACCTCTCCATGCATCCACCCCTCTAGCCATCCATCCATCCATCCATCCATCCATCCATTCATCCATTCATCCATCCATTCATGTATGCTTACATTTACTTATTTGCACCTTAACTACCAAATGTGTAACAATTCCTTTCGGTAACAATTGCTTTTATATCATCATGAGCCTCATCACAGTGACTAATTTCAGAGAAAGATTTGAGGATCTGGACTTAGAGATTGGCATTGAATGTCGCTGAGCAAACAACAGACAGATGTTAAGAAGAGCTCTGCTGTTTGGGGTGGTATTTTCCTGGAAGTCTGTTAAGGAGTTTTCCAACTAAAATTAACTTTGTAGCATCTGAGCCAGAAACACAAGCTGTGCTTCATTCCTATCTTCTATGTGAACTGTTGAGTACATGTGCTTTGCTCCATGAGTGTGTGTGTGCAAGGAGCAGAGATAAGACCAGACATAGAGGGGTGCCTGGGTGGCTCAGTTGGTTGAGTGTCTTCCTTCAGCTCAAGTCATGATCCCGGGGTCCTGCAATCAAGCCCCACGTCGGGCTCCCTGCTCAGGGGAGAGCCTGCTTCTCCCCCTTCCTCTGCCCCTCCTCACACTCCTGTGCTTTCTCTCTCGCGCTTCCTCTACTTCAAATAAATAAAATAATAATTTAAAAAAAAGACCAGACATAGAAAGTGCTTTGGAGAACAGTAAGGGGGGTGGGGAGTAATTGTATTAATTGGCGATCTCTCATAAGACTTTAGCCTAACATGTAGTTCACATTACAAGACTCAAACATGCTTTCTGAATTAAATTGAACTGAAAGCAGAAGCCGGTCTTTGCCAGGCTTCCTCCAGGGAATGTAATCACTTGGTCACCAGCAAGTGTGATTATAACCTTGGTTATCACACACCTGTCCTTCATTCTCAGGGAAACAACAGTGAATGGCATTGAGGGACCGTGGAACTAGCAATCAGAAGGCTTAACTTTTTATGAGGCTGACTCAACAGGCCATTTTTTTTTCTTTGTAGAGTCTCCCTTCCTAGGAGTGCTCCCTGAAGGCTCCACTCTTTGGACTCCACTAATAGATTTCTTTGCCTTTTGGCTTTCGGCTGGATCCGGTCAATGGTTGGGGAGAGGAAGACACAAGCAGCATGCCAGAGGAGATATGGAGGAGAGTTGGATTGATATTTATTTTCCTGGATTTTGCCACTCAGACTTGCTTTGGGCTGGTTGCAACCCTTGACTGAAGTTCATCCTCCTATTAGGGACTTCTGGGTATTTGCTTCCTCATCTTCATCCTTCATCAAGCCCTTACAGCTCCAGCCTTTTGCACTATCTCCAGTTATTTCTCTACCTTTGCCCATGCCTTTGTAATAATTCACTTTGTTAAATTTTCTTTGAATTATCCAAATTTCCTGCCACAAGCCCTCTGATACACAATCAGTTGGAGTTATGGAACCCTAAAGGAAGTCTTTTAACCTATTTATGTGTGATAGTTCTCCATTGAACGTTATGTAATACCAGCCTTCACTTTTACCAGGAAGTTGTAAAGGCAAAATGAGGAAGTAGAAAAAGGGGCTCTGGGAGGCTTAAAATAAAAAAAATAATTACAAAGTAAGGCACTAATACAACTTATGTAATGTCACCTCTTTATCTTTTCAGCCATGATAATTGGTAAAAGTAAACTGCTTAGTCACTAGTAATCCCCAGAAAATATATCCTATGCTTCTCTCTGGGATGCTTTTTATTAAGCAGCCCCTTGCTTTCCACCAGAAATTCGGCCAAGCATGGAAAATGTTGCACACAAATTCCAAACTTCATCAGAAGGTTCGCACACTTGGCTGGATGCCCTCTATTTTGTGGACACAGATATCCAACTGCTGAAACAAATGAATCACACTGGGAATCAGTAAGTGCAACAAAACCACACTTGACTTGTAGAATGCAACTCACCTGTGCTCCATATTTTGTGACCAAATTTAAGGAGGAACTTTCCCAGGCCTTCCAGGGTATAGCCTGTTCTGGTTTGGTTAAAACAATCCTTGAGGTGCCTCACTGCCCAAGATTCATGGTACTCTAGGGTGCACATCCCTCTGGGGCACTTCTTCATAACCTTTGGTGCAAGCCAAGGGCTGCTCTCCAATGGGTTTACACAAAAAGACAAAGATGAGTTTGAAGTTCCCAGTGAACACACTTGAACACAGGGGTTAAGCCTGTGTGCCCTAGTTTTTATAGTTCCTTTATCTGTGCAAGTGTAAAATGTATAAGGTGTAAGAGGTAAATATTTCCAGCTGAATGCTTTTTGCTCCTTCAAAGAAGAGAAAAGTGTCTATGGGCTGGGATTAGGGCTGGAGAAGAAAGGGGAAGTAGAATATGAAATTTTCTTGAACCTTTTTGCTATGGTCTCTATAGCAACTTCTGGGTCTTTGCATGGTTGTGCAATCGAGAGGAAAAAACAAAACACAAACAAACAAACAAACAAACAAAACAGCACAAGAGGGCCTTTGACCTATTGGCACGTTCTGCCCTCTTTATAGAAAGGTTCTAGGCCAGGCAGCTTGATCTGTGCATAAAGGCCTCCTTGACCTTATCCCTCTTAGGCTGGGCATTGCTATCTGATAGCCTCCATGTTGCTCCATGGTAATGCCCTATGACCACTTAGTTTCTGAAGTAGTCTCTCCCCATCACCCTATCTCCCCTCTTCTCTCTAGCTATAGCAGCAGTGGCCCAAGTAGGGAGGATCCTATGTGTTCCTGGTCCCTTCAGGCTTCTTGGGAGAGACTGGTCCCTCTCCTGATAGTTGCAGCTTCACCCTGATGATCTGGACTAGATGGAGTGAGGTATGGTAGAAGCTTTCGGAAGTGGTCTGTCAGCTTGTCTAGAATAGAACCTCTGTCAGGGCTGTTTGCTTCCTGTGGCCTCTCCAACTGGCAAGCAGGCGGAGTCTCACCCTTGGCAGTTGGCTCCCATCCGCCCCCTGTTGGTCTTTACATGTTATTTTGTTTTAACTTTTAGCGGAGACATGAATAGCCACAAAAACCATATGGATTTGAAATATTAACTTTTAAAAGTGACATTTTAGTTTGGTCATTAAAATCCAGTATCTCAAAGACCAGTTTCATTAAGACTCTCCATTTTGCTGACACCAGATGATTTAAGCCAAGCAATTCCCTCAATTCTAGGAAGTTGAATAAATCCAAACCACTTGGTTCAATACACAATTCCCTGTAGTTTTTCTTGCAACATCTAAAACGTGTTCCCAAAACAGAAACTGATTCAGGATGTGGGTTCTTTCCTGAAACTGGTTACTCAAGATCTTGGTGGCTTGATGCAAAACATATCTGAGAACTGACTTGAAGCCAACATTAGTCCTGGTCACTTTCAGCACCACAGAGCAAGATTTTGTGCTCAATGAGTTCCCACCGCTGAAAACTGAGTGTGTGAGTTAAAAGCCACCAGTCATAACCTAGAACTACTTTCCCTATTTTAAGGATACCATGCAGGTAACATCCCAAGGCCCTTCCTAAAAAGCAGACAGATAGGTTAGAGGAAACTGTGAAAGTCTCTCTGGTTCTGGAATAGAGTATGTCAGCTCCAGTCTGCTAATCCCCTTCTACCAAGTACACCTGACAGGATCTTTGGGGCTAATAAAGAGATCAGGGCAAGCATATGGCAGAGAAACATGTGACTTTGATTATAAAACAATACAGTAGCTCCCTATCTCCCTGCATCTCCAAGAGATAGTGTTGGTGTATGGGAGCAGGAATATAGGATCCCACTTTCCTATTCCTCCCAAGTGGGTAAAGATAGGAGTCTCATGGGCCTTAGTTTATAATGAGCAGAGCCCAGGCCCATATAAATACTCACAGAGGGTACACATTCTTTGCCTTTGTCTATGCAGCCATTGCCCTTGTGAACTAAAAGAACTTGAGAAAATTGTAACATTCAACAACTGGGAGATTCTGGAACCATGTGGTTTCTTTCCACACACGCAGGTTCTGCATTGTAGTCTGAACAGTGACTATCACTGGCCAGAAAGAAGCTAGAGGAATCATTATGGCCATTTTTTTAATATTTCTCCTTTCTTGATTCCTGGTGCCATTTACTGTCACAGATTCCATCTTGACAAAAAGGAAGATCCTGAAATAAAATTTTGGAACTTAAAAGGAGAGCAGTGTTCACAAATCTTTGGGAGGTACCACTACAGGAGGTTGGAGGCAGGAAGCTTATTAGATAAATTTCCTCTCTTTCTTTAAAGTGATAATAAGAGGGATGCCTGGGTGGCTCAGTGGTTGAGCGTTTCTGCCTTTGGCTTGGGTCATGATCCTGGGGTTCTGGGACTGAGTTCTCTGTCCAGCTCCCAGTGGGGAGGAGCCAGCTTCTCCTTCTACCTGTGTCTCTGACTCTCATTCTGTGTCTCTCATGAATGAATAAATAAAATCTGTAAAAAAAAGTGATAATATGAAATTGAAACTATTTACAGCCTTAAATAAACCTTCAGTTCAGGACACTGAAGCATACATAACACATTTTCCTTAACTGAACAATGCCTAAGCAGGCTTTCTGGAGATTTTATCACACCACATTGGTGTGATTATAATTAAGAGGATTGGCATAGTTAACTCCCTGGAAAAAGGCTTGATCTAGGTTAACACTTTAATATGAATAATTTTTTCCCTAATTAAAAAAAAAGAAAGGAACAATGATTTTTCAGTGTACGTTCTTGTCTTCGGCTCCACCTTGCCGATGTATTCAACCTTACATCTTTGAGTCTGTTCTCATGTGTGTATTCAGAGCATATATATTAAATATGCAAATTATCCCTGCCCCTTTATTGTCCTGTTGTGACTAAGATGTGCAGAGCCTTGTGGATGGATTGCCTGTTCTCTTTTGCTAATGGTTACTTTGATACCCCAGTTTTAAATATTCAATACTTGCGTTTTGGAGCTTTTAAGATTCAACTAACAGAGTGCTATACTTGGGATATGCATTATCATCTGAAGAAGAAAAACATGTGACATTTAGGAAACAAATTTGGACCCTGGGGGTCCTGGATTAAGCTTCCTGAAAAGCACTATTTCATGGGCTGACAATCATCTGCCTTACACATGAACATTTCCTCTGTTGCTGAAAGAAAATGTGTGATTACCAGAGGAAATGTTACTTTACATGATGTACGGGTGATGTGGGAAATAGGCACGTCCGCAGAAAGAAACATGCTCCCAAACATGCCTGCCTCATCTGTGCTTCCTTAAGAGCAAAATGCCCTTTTGGGGAACAGACTTTTTCCTAGTAGCATTTTCAATGACTCTCAGCTCTTCTTACATTTAGCTTTGACTGATTTCAGACTTTTCTTGTCAATTAAAAATGACAAATTTTGCCTCTTGCAAGGCAGACAAGTAATCAGCTAGTGTGAACTATATAAGGTTCTAAGATTTGGAAGAGATCAGAGTCATCCTGAAAAATTCCTCTGACAATTCCTGTGAACTGAGGGTCATCCAGAGGAACATCTGACATCTTGCATGTGGCACTCAGGCATTCTGAAGAGCCATTGGCCTTAAGAAAGTTGCAGCAACATTTCCCTAGTTTGTCCTTCCTTCCTGGCTCTTGGGAAAAATGGACAACTATATCCATGTTTGCCTACCCACTCCCCAGACAAACCCACATTCAGGATAAATGTTTGTCCTTTTTAGCTTTTATTTTTAGAGGCATGTTGCCTAGAAGTAATATCCATTTTCTGGTTATTCATTTTGCTTTCGGGCTTCAGGGATGTTGATAGAGAGGGTGGATCTAAATAATTGCTTCCCCTCAGCCAACTCACAGAGGGTATCCTGGAGCCTTTTACATCCTGAAGGCAAGTGAAAGTTATGTGTCGTTATGTGTAGCAATTATTTTCTGTGTTGCCGTTCCATTCTCAACATATGGATGTGTCAAGAGGGTGACTGTTTATCATCTGGAGGTGGTGGTGGGAGCAGATATGGGGGCAGATGTGGGAGCAGACGTGGAGGGAGGTGGGAAATCCCTGGTTCATCTCTTCTACCTCTAATTCCTTTGAAATACTCTGACTTTATAAGAAGTAGATTTCTTTGCATAGTCAAATTGATCTGCCTTTCTCAGATATTTTCCTGAGTAGAATTTGCACTAAGATGGGCTTAACTAATGATGGAAAGAATGTAATACACTTGTGAAAACCCCTTAATCTTCAGGGGAAAAAAAAGGAATCAGATGCATAGGGGCTTTGTAAGTTTCATTTCTCTCGGCTTCACTTCCCTTCATTCACAAAAAATTGATTGCATGCACATAAGGGAGAGAAGCCAACCTAACATTTCTACAAAATGCAGCATGCATTGCTCATGTCCATAAATGACAGGATAGTGAAGTCATGGAAAAATGGAGCTGCTTTTAGTAAACTTTCCAGCTGGTGAAGATAGTTATATGCATAATAATCTCGATAATGAAAGTAACAATAAATAATTTTTGAGTTCTTACTGTGTCTAAATCCCATTGGCCAAGTTTTTTTTTTTCCAAATGTTTTTATACACATTCAGTTATTCAATTGCTCCAACTATCATACAAGGCAGTTGCTATTATTCATCTTGTCATGTCTAAAACAGACCTCTGGATTCCACCTCCCAAAATCTATTCTTCCCTAGGACTTTGTCTTCTCCGTAAATGATACCACTAACAACTCAGCTGCTCTGGCCACAGACCTAGAAACAAGTCATCTCTAGTTCATCTCTTTCCCTTTGACTCCCACATCCAATTTGACAACAGATTCTGCCAAATATAGCCTCAAGTTTCCTAACTTAGTCTGTTTGATATGATTCCTGTTTGCCTCTCAGACCTCACCCTCCTATCACTCTTCTTGCTCACTTCCCAGTTGACACTGGCTTTTCTACTCCTCAAATGAGTTACGTTTGTTGGAAATGTATACTTAAGGTATCTTGAGATCTTTCATTTTGTTTATAGTCCATTGCCATTAGCCTAAACACCATTGCCTCCAGCTCAGAGTATATAAACACTCTCCTCACTGGTCTATATGTTTTCACTCTCACTACCTTACAAAGATTTAACAGTAAGAATGAGCCTTGAATCTAATCATGTCACCTCCCTGCCTAAACCTCCCATGGCTTTGCATTGTTCTTAGAAGAAATCCGTATTTCCTAACTTTTCTGCCTGATTTGATTGTTGCCTGTCTCTCACAGCCCCACTCCCCGCCCCCCCCCCCCCCCCCCGCTGCCTCCCTCACCCTCTGTGTCCCAGATATACTGATCTTTTTACTCTCCCCTTGCATACATTGCACTGTTTCTACCTCAAAGTTTTGAACTTACTATTTCTTCCTACTAGGAAAGACTTTTCCTGTTCTTACAGGACTGGCTCTACATAATGGCTATAATTTTACATTTGCAGATGAAAAATTAACAGTAATCAAAGAGCAATAATGTATGGCCACATTGGCTCCACCATTGGAAGAAGGCAGAGAGACAGGTCTAGGAGGAGTGTTGTAGCAGCAGGTTGTAAAGAGGGTGATGGGATTTTGTGTGAGAGTTGGGTTGAGGCTTAGGGCAAAGCATCTTCTGGGAAGAGATGGTGTGCATTTTTCTCTGATTTGGTCATAATCATCATAAACAAGTAAAATACTAATGTATTCACATTGCCTCACTTATTCTGATGGCAACATTGTGTGGAAGGAAACCTGGGGTGCAGAACTAGCAAGTCAGTACGAGAGATGAGTTACCCCCACAGTTAAAGAAACCTACACTTAAAGGGATGAGTTAAGCATTGTCCTAGGTTAAAAATTACCTGGCAGGTACAGAATTTCACCCCAGAACTGCCTGACTTCAAAAGAACTGCTGCCCGCCCCTCCCAATAATGTGCTGGCTGATGATATGCTCCCACACCATTCTGTCTATAGCATTTCATCTGAATCACATAATTTAACATAGGATTAAATATACTTTTCCTTAATGTTTCATGTGGATACATTTTGCCTTATCAACACATTTGTAAGGTCCTTGAATCCAAAGACTGGTCTTTCATAGTCCGTGGTACGTAGAAGGCTCTCTAAAAGAGATTTGTTTTTTAGGTAACTATATTTCGCTTGTATCTCTAGAGACATTTGGCAAGTTGTTATTAAAGACATGCTAAAGTTATCAGTAGCTATACTACTACTTCGTATGCAAAAAGGATACTACATAGAATAGACTTCTTAGGACAATAAGTTCAATTTAAACAGAATGAATTTTTCGTTTATATGAGTGAACTTACATAAACACATAAACATACATATTCATCCATTCTGTTCTTAAATCCTTCACAAAGGGCTTTCTTAATGGAATCATAATAAATCATAGTTCACATTACCATAGGTGAGTTGGCCTTCTACAATGAAATGGGAAGAAATAGGAAGATAGAATATAATATTGGAATTATAGTGAGAGATAGACAAGAGGAAATTCCATTCCTCAAACTCAACTAGTCTGGTGGCTCCTGGTTGTCAGATAGCTGTTTATCTTAAGTAACCCATGATAAGAACCTCTTTCTTTCTTTTTATTTTTAAAGATTTTATTTATTTATTCATGATAGATATATAGAGAGAGGCAGAGACACAGGCAGAGGGAGAAGCAGGCTTACTGTAGGGAGTCCGATGTGGGACTGGATCCCAGGATCTCGACCTGAGCCAAAGGCAGACGCTCAACCACTGAGCCATCCAGGCATCCTGAGAAGCTGTTTCTATTCATATCCAGCATGTCTGAGTTATCTGCACTCTCAGTGGGTGACAGGGCAGTGGATTACCCAGGCAATGCATTACTTTGACCAGGTGGTCATTTACATTTGCTAACTAATTCATTTAATATTTATGAAACTCATATAAACTTGGTCTTGCCTGACCACCAAAAAACAGATAAATGGAGATGTAAAAATTCCTCAGTCCTAAAGTATAAGTATAGGTAAGGGCAGTTTGATCCAGTACTGGTGAGGTAAGCATTTGGAGGCTAGGAACTTGCTATTAAGCTAGGGGTTGCTCACTTACTGAGTTGCAAATTTGTTTTCTTACATAGTGGGAAAAAATATTTCTGGGTTCTGACATGGCTGTGAATACAAAAGAAAACAAACTCATGCTCTCAGTTTCCCTGACATGGCCAATGCCTCACCTTGCGTGGCCTGCCCATACCACCAAAACTTGGGCATACCACTGTGAGATACAAAGAAAAGCTATGGGGAGCTACATTGTCTCCCAGCATTTTTGTCTGATTTATAACCATTGCTTTGTTCATTAGCTGCTTTGAGAGTAAAACAAAGAAAAAATAACCTTTAAACAAATTGACATTATTATTCTCTCTCATTCCCTAATATGAAATAGTCATCTTGGCCTGACTTATTCCAACTGTTCTATGTGCCAAGAATGCAAAGATAACTAAGCTGGAGTCCCTTTCCTTGAGAAACCTTTAAGTATAGTTATCACACACACACACACACACACACACACACACTCACATCTATCTATGCATACACACACACACATATGAGAAGCTACGGAGTGCTGGGGTGGGGAGGGGACAAGCACTGCTGTCAGGGTTAAGAGAAGTGGGGACTGGAGAAAAGAAAAAGAGGACATTTGAGAATTCTTCTTGAACCTGGTCTTGAAGACTAATAAGAAGTTAACCAGGCTGAATGACACCCCAGGCAGAAGAAACAGGGTGCTGAAATTGCAGAATGGGTCATAACATGTTCAGACTGTGGCTGCAGGTAGTGGTTACAGTCTAGGCTTGAAGAAGCCCCTCGGGGAGTGGGAGGCAATGATTACAACTCATAGGGCAGAATCATGGTAACACTAACATTCAGATAGATAAGAATCCTATAAAACACAGAAAAGGAGCATTCAACAGGTATGTGGGGAACCAGGAGAGAAGGATATGAAAGGAGGAGGTGTTGAGTGGAAGGAATCTACTGGAACTGGCAGTTAGTTGATGGTGGGTTTCCTTCACAGGGCGCCAAGGCCACCGTTCAGGGGGTTGTGAGGATAGAAAGCAGTTGATCTCATTTGAAGAATTAATGGGAGGAGTACAAACAGAGACATTGATGTAGACCATTCATATAGATGGCTACTCTTGTAAGAAGCCCAACACGAAGAGGACAAGATAGTACCTAGAGGGGATGCATACAACTGACATAGTTTGCCTATAAAGAATTCCAGCAAGGAGTCAGTCAGTAAGGAGGGAGAAGTTAAAGGTAAGGTTTTACATCTTGATTGCTGGATGAGTGAAAGAGAAGTTTCAAGTGTTGAGAGAGGGGAATGAGCTTGGGTAGACAGGAGTGAGTCTCCAAGACAGAAGTGAAGGAGGTAAATACAAGCAAGGGTGGAAATGTGGGAAGAAGTTGGAGCTCGGCCTGCTGGTAGCTATTTTACATGAGAAGTAGGAGACAAGATTTATTATGTCAAATTACAAAATAAAAGGATTATCTTTAAAAAAAATCCAGACATCAAAAACCAATGGGAGAAGACTTATGAAGAGGACCATTGAAATAAGGCTGTTCAGTTTGGCCCCCGAAGTGAATAAATTTTATACCTTTGGCGGGGGAAGATGAAAGATATCACCAAATAAACCTCCTACTTTCAGGATAGAGAAGCAGAGGGCTACTCCAACTTTGCCAACTGAATTATCTCTTCACAAGTAGGAGTGCTTTGGGTGCTTTTATTCATGAAGGTTTTACATTTGAGTAATTCAAAATACTTTACAAAATATTTGGTTTTTAATACATTATCACAGTATTGTAATAAAAGAAAGAAATAGATTTTAAGATAGAGCCATGAATAAAAGTTATTTACAAAGTTAAGTGAAGGGACACACAGTACAATAGAAAGCACATAAAGGCGTATTTTTGCCTATCAGATAAACCTCTGGCAGATTTTTGAATTCTACATATTTCACTTCCCATTGCAACTGGATATTCATGAAATGCAATGATGGGAGCCTAACAGCAACTTTAAAAAGATGAAGTATCTTTCCTTTAATTAATGTCTACAAAGAGATTTAATGATGAAAAGTGTCATTAAGTGCCAAGTATTATTAATTATTTTCTGCTGCAAGAGGCATAGAGTCCTCATTATATACTATTTTAAATATTATAAAATATTTACAAAATAAGTTTTAAAAATTGCAAACTAGCCAAATAAAAAAAGCATTTTATTTTTTTAGGTGAAACTAAGATCAAAGCCCAAAGGAAAACTGAATTTGCATCATACATGAGAAGACTTCAGTAATGCTCTAAAGATACTAGCACTTTGTTTGTTCTTTTTCCATATCCCTTGTACTTCTGCTGTCTGCATAAACCAAAACAAGTTCCAACTTAAAATTCAGGCACAAATGTTAATTTTATCAGCTGGCAAACACATACTGAGATCCCACTCATCCCATCTTTGTCCAGCCACCTAGTTCGGAGCTATCCCCTGAGGATGAGGTCTCTGAACCAACTTCTCAAATTCCCTGGCTTTAGGAGAGGGAAAACTCAGAACTATTTGTCATCTCTGGGTTGGACCTAGTTTAGGGTTAGTCTCCATTCCATTCCCAAGCTGGTCCAGAATTAACAGGTAATTTATTTAATTGAACACTTGCTTTGTGCCATGCGTTGTGCCAGTTCATGTTCTTGGAGTTATACATCGTCTCCTAGAGAACTTTACTTCCCAAATTATTATTGCCTTAGTCTCAGTGATCAAAACATCATAGACTGAGGGGCTTAGCAACAAGTTCTTTCTCACAGTTCTGGAAGTAGGAGGTCAAAGTCAAGATGCCATCAGACTTGGTGTTTGCACAGGGCTCTGTCCTCACCTGGAGAAAGAGTCAAGGGAGCTCTCTCAGGTCTCTCTTATAAGGGCAC
Source organism: Vulpes vulpes (assembly GCF_048418805.1). Classification (NCBI taxonomy): domain Eukaryota; kingdom Metazoa; phylum Chordata; class Mammalia; order Carnivora; family Canidae; genus Vulpes; species Vulpes vulpes. Next base: position 46,562,372 of record NC_132788.1, on the reverse strand, counting down.
TAGTTCCATTTATGAGATATCTGCTCCAGTAACCCACTCACCTCCCCATACCCACCTCCAAATTCTATCACATTGGAGATTAGGTTTCAACACATAAATTTGGTGGGGTAACACAGCCTATAGCAACTATTTTATTGTTAGGCCATGGTTATATTTTCTTGTGAGAGAGGGCCAAAGTAGGGAAGGTCAGCTGGCAGGAGGAAATATTAAACTTTCCATTTTTTGTGATTTCTCTGAAGACATTTTGGCTCTAACCATTTATGGAATCACTATGGCTAACATCAAGGAACCAGATGTTCCTAGGGGTTGCAACTCATTAATCCTGCCTTTAGCCTCTGGCTGGCTGGTTGTTTGCTTGGATTCAGCTCAGTACAGATGGCAGCACCCCTCAATCAGAGGAGGATGACACATGGTTTTCTCAACCTCCTTCAAGTTGCTACTTTGCTCATAAGAGCTCATTTCCTGGGAGTCCAAATAATTACATTTCACCTGTGCTATGTACTCCATAATTATGTTATTTTTAAAATTATGCTTGATGACAAAGTTATCAAAATTCAATGTGTTCAAAACCAAAATAAAATCTGGAAGAAAATGACTCTTGCTATATTATCATGGCAATTTACAAACAGGACACTTTGCACATTTCCTGGAGGAGCAGTGACCAGACCCTTGCTTAAAACCACTCTGATAGTTGGCCACTTTGGGACCAAATGATGCAAGTTTTAGAAATACCATAGCTTCTCTAATGTGTTCATGAGTGTGATGAAGAGGCATCACTATAGGAGTGGAGGGTGAGTGGTGACAGGCAAGTGTGTGAGGGTGACAGGGAAGATGGTTACAGTGATGTTGCCTAGTGAAGCAGAGCATAGTTTTGACTTTGTTTTCTTCTCCTTCCTGTTCTTGCCCTTCCCCCTCTCTCTGCTCTGCTCCTCCTTCCTCTGCCCTCTTACCCTCCTCTTTCCCCTCCTCCTACTTTTGCTTGTGTTTCTATTTCTCTTCTTCCTCTCTTCCGTGCTTCCCTTTCACCTCTTTCTTCTCTGCTTTCCCCTTTTCATTTTCCCCTCTTAGTAGACATTTAATCAATATATGTTGACTTGATGTGAATTGATGGCACCTATGTTACCTCAATTTTTCTCCTCCCTGAAAATCCCAGGAAGTTGAGGCAGGAGATTTAACAGTAGCAAAAGCTTTTGGATATGTACCAGGTAAGACTCAGAGAGATATTTAAAGATGCTGAAGTTTCTATCAAGAATACCAGCATCCATGTGTGCTTAGATTGTGCCAACAGAATTTCAGTGGGACTTGTTTGCATTTGGGTTCTCTGGTAGGAACAGAAAGAGTTGCACTTAGAACATGCAAGAGTATCCATTCAAAGAAGCAGTAAGATAATCTGATGGGGCTCTTATTTTCCAAATGGAGCATTTTGGTCATGGTTTACTGGGAATTCTCATTGGCCAGGTGATCCTTAGATCCTGACTTTACCTGACAGATCTCCTTACTCTGCTTGTATCTTCATGTATCCCATCACTTGAAGGTAACCAAAGCCACCAGAGGATTTCGCAATGTAGAAGATGGCAGTGTCTGCTTCAAATGGTAAGTCGTCAGAACTGGCTTCACCAGACAGGCAGCATTGGAAGCACAATTTAAATAATTTGATGTAAGAGACATTGGAGACGCTATCCCATCCCTCGCTGCCAATTCCCCTTCTCTAGCGTCCAAAATGCTGCCATTCAAAATTCCTCTTTCTCTTTGAACCTGACCTCTAAGATGAACTTTACTAAGAACACACCAAGGCTTCTCGGGATGCGTAAGTGTCAGAGTGAAGTCTGTCCGGGAAAGATGTAAGGACCAACATAATTCAACTCTCATAGATGATCTGGAAGAAGAGGTAAAAGTAAGTCTTCAGTGCAGATAACCCTAAGTGCTTCTGGGTACTTAATGCCAAGAGGCCACAGACTATTCGCTAGGAGGAATGTACAAGGGCATGGCAGGTGTGATACAAGGGTTTTGGAAAAGAACAATCCAAGTTTTGCTCGGAAAAGGCTGAACTACCAGGTAGAACAACAAACAACAAAAGTCACTGTTGGAGCTCCTCTCATCAACAAAGTCTAGATGAAATTCCCTGCTCAAGTAATCCCTGCAATGGTGATGGTAACTCATTACCTCTTCTTCTCTCTGGACACTGGGAAATTGCTAACTCCCTGTGGAAGGTGTGATATTGAGGAGAAAAGAATAACATCGAAGTGACTTGGGAGACCCCAAAACCAACTTTACCTACTTTGCAGTTTGGGGGTGGGGTAGCTTTTTCCTGAGATGCTGTCTGAGTACCAGTAATCTTGCCCATGGGAGGAAGCCCCTTCCCAACATCCTGGTGAAAGGACGTGCCATGGCTGCTGTTCTTGTACCTGTACTAGGTCAGGGTACTCCTAGTCTGAGAACCCTGGCGTGTGGTCCCCCTGCAAAATATTGCTTTCTCCAGCTGTCTGCATGTGAGAAAATACAACAGGGAGCTTTCATGCTGATTTTCTCTTGTCAGACATGAGGTATTAAAGATACTTGCTTTATCAGGACAAGTGAGTCATTTAGTGCCACTGAGTAGCTTACCCCTGTGGCTTACTATGGTATCCAGCCTGGGTATTTTATTACCTTTTATAGAGATATATTGAAATGAGATGCTCATCACCACAGGTTTCTCCCCACCGTACATATCCACATTCACTCTCAGGGCTGGAATTACCTTCCTAAGAGTCATATGGGAACAATTTTTCTCTCCAACACCCCCGCATTTATAGGATTTTTATTTTATATGGCTTTATGCCACATATTTAGCTTAAAGGCAGGTAGAACGAATTTTTTAAAATGCCTAGCACCACCAGAGAAGTCAGGAAAAGCAATTAAAATATATGCAGATGATTGCAATGTAGGAAGAAAAGTGGAATTTTTTTTTGTTGCTGATGGTGTATGTAATGTAGTATTTCTTTGAATGTCCCTTTCTGTGGATTGAAGCGATTGCTCATTTGTACTAAGGAAAGGTGCTTTAGATTAATTTTGGAAACTTCAATACTGCAATGTGCTAAATTTTAATTATTTCACTTCCTGCTTGGTATATTAATGTTGTGATTACCCTTGAAAGTGTATTACCAATGATGATTTATGCAAAACCCAGTCAGCTCCCCAGCTCCATCAGTTTCAATTAAAACAAGCCACAGAGGAAGAGTGCTGCTGCCGTGTTGGCTGTGGATCCTCATTACTCTCACAAGCAGGTACAGTCCGTTTACTTAAAGCATTACTTTTGTTTATCGTTCTGGAACCATCTCTTCCATGAGGCGAGTAACCATGGAGAGAGGAAATTGTAGAGATTTGGTCTGCTGGCCTTGGATTCAAACTGAAACCATCCAGGAAAATGTATTTTATCTGTAGTTCTCTACTGATATAGAACATCTGGGTCTGATCCTTCCTCCCTTGAACTGTTCAAGGGATAAACTGGCCAAAAGAACTATTAAGAACTTATTATTTTCTGATTTCAATGAACAGTGTTCAGCCAGCCTCATAAGGAGTTAATCATAAAGTATGTCTGCTTTCGAAAATGAAGCACTGTTTTTGGAGCTCATTTATCTCAATGACTTCAACTATCGAGAGGTCATAGGGTTTTCCACGGTGCATCCCCAGTCCCCAGTCCCTCTAATTACTAATTTGGCTGCACGGTTATTGAAATCTGCTGTCTACCTGGCAGCCCTTCCTAAATGTATTCCAAACAATGTCACTAAGTTTGCCTGCCAGGTCCAGGAGGGGCCCTTCTTTCTGAGTACCAGAGAGACAGGCAGCCAAACCTGATTTCAATGGCAGTTTCATTTTAATCACATTTGGAAATTCTTGACTACAGGCTGCCCATTTATAAAGTCAAGGGAACCTGCACCTGCCAAGGCTCTGGACAGCCTGCCAGGAGCATGAGGGAACTGATTCTCGGCAAAGAAAGGAAAGTGGCATCCACCTTCATTTTTTTTTCTTTTTTAGAGACCCACAGTTTGGATGGAATCATATAATCGTGGAGTTGAGAGATCTAGGGCTCCACAGACTCATACAGGGTCTCAAGCTGACACTTCTGTCCAGTTAAAGGCAGGTAGTCATTTCCTGCCCTTCCCCTCATGCACTCTGTGCCTGGCACACACACCGGAAGGTACCAAGAGCAGTCCCAACTTAAGGTCTATGCCCTGACTGAGCTCTCCACCTGAAAAGCTTTGCTTGTGTATTTTGAATGTTGAATTTTGTCTTTGTCTTGGAAACCTTTAGGCCTGTGCTCAAATGTTTCTTCTTCAGGGGGCTTTGACCACCATATTATTTTCTATCCTATCTTGTTTAGTTTTTTTATGGCACTTACCACAGTTGGGAAGTTTGCTTCTATATTGTTTGACCCCTCTGCTGCAGAGTGTGATAAGCTCCACTGGGTTTATGTACCATGGCATGCCCGGCGCAGAGCACACAGTTAAGGTGAACTGTCACCATTTCTGGCTCTTGTGCTGAGGAAGGGGACATCTCATTCTAGCCACAGTTCACATTCCCGTTTATTCAATAGGCATTATTTATGATGACTAGATGAACCACTCAGGAATAGGCACTTTGCCAGGCATATTCTTATTGATACTGTTCACAGAAGGCAAAGGCTTGTTGCATTCAGTGTAGACTTTGATTTGAGATCCACTGTGCCCATTTGGAGGGTTGTCATTTATACCCAGGGGAAGTGTCATAGTTAGCATAATAATGGTTAAAGCATTGCTTCCCTGGACATGCTGTTGAGCCATATTCCAGTGACTGCCACCTTCTACCCAACGGTAAAAAGGCCAGAAGAGCCCCTAGCAAGGAGAGTTGACAAGTCAGCTTAATCTCACTCACTCTCGAAATGTTAACCTGTACCATCCTTGTCTTTGTCTCCCCTAACTGCCTCTTCTCAGTGACATTTAGTTGCAATATGATCTATTTTTGCCCTTTTTCTTCATCTATCAATACCGTACAATTTTCTTCTGGTTTCATGGCCTAATCTTTGCAAGCCACACACTTTTTGTGATACCTATGCCTTTCACCTTGAGTTCTTATGTCTCTCCTGCCCCATCCTTCACTGTGACCCTGTCAGACCCCCCAGAGTTCTCTTCTATTGTCTGCGAAGCTACCTTCAAGGAATCTCCAGTGTTTTGTCTTCTGCCTCCTGACTGGCCCAACCAGCAACCCCATTCCTGTGTAGTGTTTGTGGGGTCACATGTACAAAGGGATAATGCTTGGGGTCTACGGGGGCTTAATGACACTGACTTGATCATCAGACAGATGATCCAGTCCCTGCTCTTCTACCTTCCAGCTTTGGGATCAGATACAAGTCACAACTGCTCTGAGCTTAGATTTCCAGTAAAATGGAAATAATAAAACCTCATGATTATTATTGTGAGAATTAGATAGGCAAGGCATAATGGCCTGGGAGAGTTCTGGCACACAGAACATAGAAAATAAACGCAGCTATTTCTTTAGAATGGCATCAGGAAGTTCTTTACCCTCAAATAACCAAAGCCTTAAAAATATACCATCAGCAGTTTTCTTCTTTGTAATAAGCATTCCTTTTGTGGTACAAAATGAATATGCTCTTAAGGCATGGTATCCATCAGCATTCTGACAGGAAACAGATGGCGCACCTCATTTTAATATTATAATAAAAATATTTTAATAAAAGTTATGGGCAGAATTGAGGGTACTCCTAGGGGATGGGGAGGTACCAGAGCCCAGCCTAGCAACAGCAAAGAGCTAATAATACCCTCAGAAAATAAGATGACACAATTTTAATAACAGAAAAAAATGTAAAACAAAATTGTAGCTCATCGTTTGAGTTCCTGCCCTGTGTCAAGTTATGTGCTTCACTGGTTGGTGGTCCTAAGAGAGCTTATGATCAACTTGGGGGTGAGAACACATGGCCACAGTGATCCTCAAACTTCAGCTTGCATCAGCATCAGATGTCAGATTTGATAAAACCCAGATTGCCGGGCCTCAGCCCCAGAATTTTTGATCCAGTGGGTCTTGGATGGGGTCTAAGAATTTGCATTTCCAAATAATTCCCCGGTAATGCTGATTCTGCTGGTCCAGGGCCATACTGAGAAGCATTAAACTCTGACAGTGTAACAGGATACAAAATACGAGTACTCCTACAGTTTTGGGGGCAAAGGCTCCAAATTTGGAGAATGATAAATAACTGACCCCTTACACTGAAGAGGCTAAGCATATATAAAAATTGCTCTGATAATTCTCAGCTCTCCTGTCCCTTTAAGACTGTTTAAATTTAGGCTAGGGAATGGATCAGAGAAGCCAATAACAAGAGTTGCTTTAGAATCATCTGAGAACATTGGCCAAATGAGGGAGATTTCAAGAATTTACTTGATAGATGTCTCCCGGAGATGGGAGAAGTAGAAACTGATGCCCTGACATATACCTGAGAAGTGAAATGTGCAAGGTTGGCTAGAGAAGCCCAAACAGAAGTAAAAGCCTATTTTGGGATGGCCTACATTTCCATGGCTTACTGGGGCAAAGATGAGTGTTTTCTTCTGGATCAAATGAACTTGGAAAAGTCTCCTACACTGGAGTTGTCTTAAAATAAGTCTGTTGGATTGCAACCCCAAATATAAAATAATTATTCACAAGTCCATAGTGATATAAATAAATGATTGGATACATAAACAAATAATGAGACTAGACAAATCCCCCAGGCAGAAGAATTTCAAATAGTTTCTGTAGCTACTCTGTCCTCAAGGTAATGGAACATGACCCTTCAAGCCCCACTCCTTCAGTATGGTCTGCGAATAGTGACTTCCTTCCAAAGAGGACGGTGTGGAAAGGGGGAAACATAAAAAGTAACTTTCTAATGCAAAAACCTGACAAACACTACTGCAACCAGGTGATCAAGGTCAACATCAATAGTAGTGTCCTGTTAGTAGTATGCACTCTGGATATAATGTGATAAGAATGGCAATTTACCTTGGCAGTCTCCCTCCCCCAAGCCCATAATTCCAGTATAAGTTTAAAGGAACATCAGACAAATCTAAATTAAGGACATTCTACAAAATACCTGACCAATACTTGTCAAAATCTGTCAAGCTTGTCAAAACCAAGAAAAGTCTGAGAAACTGTCACAGCTAAGAGAGGCCGAAGGAGGCAGAAACAAAAGTAAAAGGTATCCTGGGTGAGATCCTGGAATAGGAAAAGGACATTAGATTTCTAAAAATAAGGAACTCTGAATAAAGTACAGCTTTTAGTTAACATTAAAATATAAATACTGGTCCATTAGTTGTATCAAATGTATCATTCTAATGCAAGAGGTTAACACAGGGGAAACCAGAAGTGAGATATATGGGAACTCTGTATTATCTTGGCAACTTTTCTGTAAAACTAGAACCACTCTAAAATTAAAATTTTGTTTTAAAAATAAATTCTGTTGAGTTGATCATTTGTGAAGCGAGGTGATCATCAGTGTAAGGTCCTGCTGCTTGGATGGCCAGAAGGTGGGAATGAAAGGGAGCCATTCAGAGCCAGCTGGAAAGAAGCTTAGCTCATTCAGGAAATGATAATGAGGTGGCCTGGGTCACAGAGTAAGGGCAAGGGAGTTTTCTGAAGACTCTACCAAATCCCCATATAAGACAGAGACAACATTTGGTCATTGGACGTGCACGATTGACCTTGACCCCAGAATACAACCACATTAGCCATGTAAACTGGAACTTCTTTCTGAATTCACTACTGTCACCTGCATTACCACGTGTTCCCTACGCCAAAATCAGTAGTTAGCAAGTAAAAGAGAAGGAAAAACAAAGAAGAGAAAAGAAACCAATCACCCATGTCCTTGCTACACAATTCCAATCCCCCATGCGACACAATTATTGAGAGTAGATTTGTCTACACTTTTAGTTTCTGCAAGTGTGTCATTTGTTAATACTGAGAAGAGGTGGAAAAGCTATAGGAACTCCCCAAGACTACACAAAGGAACAGAGGATAACAGCCTATCCAAAAGTACAAGCTTAAAAGACAGTAATGACCAAAAAATCGAGTTAACTTTCTGTTTGTATCCTACTGTGTTCAAATTGTTCAAGTAACTTCTTATAATTCACTGTGCTGTGTTCTATTCAATATATGGGTAAGAGAAGCAAGAAAATCATAGCATTTAACACGGACTAGAGTAATGAATACAAATTTGCCACATGAAAAGGCAGCTCAGGGGCTGCCTTAAGGCACAAGGGAAGGATTTTCAGGTGACAAGCATAGTAAACACCTGTAAATAGAACCCCTCCTACCCCCACTGCAACCCAGAACAGAACAGAGGAGCAAGGCAGGGGCATGATCAGTGCAGGGCAGGTTGGGGGCACCATAACGGTACAGCCCAGGTATACCATGGCCTCCACAGAGGGGCATCCAGTACAGCAAGAGGCTGAAAACATGTTACCTACTCCTTACTAAGAAGTGACTAGTAGTACAGTCTATCATGCCTGGTTCCAGAAAAAGCTGATGTGGATTTGACATGGAGAAGAAGCTGAGGAGATGGGTCAGTTTGATATTTCTTGAGTAAAATGAATTCATCCTAGAGATTTTATGACATGGGGCATGGGAGAACCAGAATCAAAACTGGCTCAGTTTGAAGACCTGATATGGCCAATTAATGATACCAAAACTAATATGGGGAAATCAAGTGGAGCTGGTTGAGTGTGGATCACTGTATGGTTGGGGGTAGTCCGTTCTATTTGAGATCTTTTTTTTTCTTTTAGATTTTATTTATTTATTTGAGAGAGGGAGTGAGAGAAAGCAGAGCACAAGCTGGGGAAGGAGCAAAGGGAGAGAGAGGAGCAGAGTCCCCACTGAGCAAGGAATCCAAAGTGGGGCTTTTTGTGTGAATAGGTCATAGACATCTAGATAGCTTAAGATTTTAGATGTAGCAAGCTTTTAATAATGAAAGTTGTTCATTAACAGATTTACACTTAAGTGCTTGCGATCTAAGTAAGATCACACGAAGAAATGAAGAAAATGGCCTTCTATTGAAATCTTTCCCAATTGTCCAGAATCCTTTGTTTGTTTGTTTGTTTGTTTGTTTGTTTGTTTGTTTTTAGAAAAAGAGAGCACATATGAGTGGGTGGGTGGAAGAGCTGGGGTGAAGGAAGAGGGAGAGAGAGAGAATCTTAAGCAGTCTCCATGCTCCACACCCAGTACAGAGCCTGACATGGGACTCAATCTCACAACCCTGAGATTATGCCCTGAGCCAAAATTAAGACTGGATACTTAATGGATTGTGCCACCCAGGTACCCCGAATTAGCAAGAATTCCTTTTCTTAAGGTTTTCTTTTGTTATTTGAGAGAGAGACAAAGAGAGAAAGAGAGAGAGAGAGAGAGAGAGAGAGAGAGAGAAAGCACGAGCAAGGGGGTGGACAGGCACCCACTACTTCCTTAAAAAGTAACTACATGAGAAGTCTTGTGTTGGTGTGGCCATTGTATTTCCATTTTAACATGACTCAACCCAGAGCACTGTGAGGGAAACAAGAGTCCTGGGGGAATGACAAGATTGTCAAGTGTACCTAAAGGGGGCATGAGCTTTAAAATGTTGAGAAATGCTATCTTCAGTCAATGACCTGATGTTCAGTAATGACATCAAGAGCCTCAGCAGCCTGCGGAGAGGCCACACCACACAAGTTTGTCCCCTGGAAGCACATGAGCAATGAACATACCTGCACTGACCTAAATCTTTAGGTACCAATCAAGTCATGAGATCTATCTCATCTCTTTTTTTGCTTAGAGGCTGTTCACATTTATAAGGCTACTGGCTTTTTTTTTTTTTAACATGAAGAATATACTATAAGGCTTTACTCAAGATCCCTTATCCCCATAAATATCTTCCCTGAGTGCCCAAAAAGGAATTGAATCTTCTGGGGCTCCCAAATTGCCAGATCAGTATTTTTACATAGTTGCCAGTCTGTTTGTATTGTGCACACAGAAATAAAAATACTATTCTCCATGGTAGTAACTGTTTTTCTTATCCTCAGATTTAACAGTTAAGCTAGTAACCTTGTGCAATATTTAATAGAGTTTCACTCAAATGCAGCCCAATTTTCTCCTCAAATAAAATTCCATTTTAAGCCCTAGGACTTGTATGCCAAATTTGGTCCTTTAAAAATAACGGAAGATATAAATTTTTACCACTCGGTTATAGACTTTGGAAAAAATAAGGTTAGTAATGAAAAATATCATACAAACTAAATAACTAATACCAATAATGAAGGCCATCTCAACAATGCATCTTCCACGCAGTGGGATTAGCATGCAGGTCACATCGAAGCTGAGATCTGAATGGAGTGGAAGCTTGCTCACTCAGCACCTTTGGCTTTCAGACTCTATTATCTTGCTTACTTAGTAAATTTAATGTTGTGTAATTTATTTTTTATTGCCTCATCTGTAAGTCTTTCTCTTTCTTCAACCCAAGATATAACTTTAGGGGCTTAGACGGCCTATTATACTCAGAAGTCCGTTTTTATAAAAGGATAAGGACTCTTGTTAAAGACGATTAGCAGCAAACACTGCAATTTATTGGAGCCAAGTAAAAAGATGCTACATTGTATTCCAAAATCATCACAACGAGGATGGATTGAGGGCTGGAAAATAGGAAACGCCACTCAGCAGTGCATATTGCCTTCAGCAGGAAGACCTCTACCAAATTATTAAAAGAAAATGCATCCCTCTCAGCATCAGCATTTTTCCCTCTTGTGAAAGAGTAGGATCTTTCATAACTGATTTACTCAGATATAATTTCTCTATTCCAAAAACGTATTTATGTATTTTTTTCAGTTCGCACAAATCCTATTATTCTTCCCCTCTACCACCTTTATAACCCTCGTCTATTTTACTGCCAATACTCTGAGATGAATATGACCCTTGTAAATCAGCAATAGATGGCATTGCTCAGAAAAGGACAAACACAGAGGAACACATTCCACAAATTTGCAGATCCAGAAACCCAATATCATGCTTTAGGGGGAAAAATGACAATAATTAAAAAACCCAGATAAGTTTAAGGTCTAACCCTCACAGACAAGAGTACATATCCCTGATCACTTGGGTAAGCTATCTTAGGAATCTGAGAGATGGTCTTATTTTAAAAGTTAAATCTGATAGCCAACTAGGATTCATAAAGAGCCTACCAGGTACTCACATTTGGAAAAAGACATGAGATGACAATAAAGATTTCTCTGAGAACTAGGAATAGGTTAGAGTTCTCATAAATGAACCAAATATGAACAACACATAAGCTAGATTCCTCCGAGGTCCTGGGAACAAGCATGTTCATTCCTGTGTCTACATTGTGTACCTCATAGAAACAACTCCAGCTGCATCTATGTGTCCTGTCTGTGTGGTCTTTGGAAGGCAGTGCAAGCTTGTCCAAGGTCACATTCAGCTATGGTGCTGGTATTCTCAGGAGATAACAGCATGCATGGCTCATGAACGTAGACTCTAGAATCAGTTACCTGGGTTTGCATCCAGGCTTCTTTGCTTACTAATTGTGTGACTCTGGGAGAGTTACTTTTCTGTTCCTCCTTTTCCTCAACCAAAAAATGGGGATAATTATATATAGCACAAAGCTGTTCCGAGGATAGCAGAAGTTCATGCGTGAAGGGCTCAGAACAGTGCCTGCCAAATAGGAGGCACTTGACAACACAAGCCATGATTATTTTTATTTTTTCCTTAAGGATGACAGAAAGATAAAAATATCTAGTCCTGATGGGGAAGTTGCATCACCTGCTGCTATTTCTGGAAACACGAAAGTTGTGGGTGGTCCCCTTGGTCACAATGTGTTTAGAGTACAAATGATGATACAGTGCAGGAGGTAGAGTTAGGACACCCTTTCTTATTTTAACATCCTTATTCTCTCTATGCTTTGATGATCTTTATTTTTATTTGATTTAAATTCCTCACAACATCTTTCCCTCTCGATACTGAATTGTGTTTCGACGTGGTTATTGTTAGGCCTGCCTCCCCGGAGGCGGCTGTGTTTTAACTGCCACAGAGCATCCCCCTCGCATCTCCTTCATCGCTTCCTTCCAGCCTAATGCACAGGCTCCTCTCTCAGTCACCCTGTGTTTCTTTTTAGCATGCAGCCTTTCTCCCCTGCTGCTGAGAATGATATTCTGCTCTGACAGCCAGTCTCACGATTTTCTCCAAATCCTTCATTTAAAAACTCACCTCATCCAAGAGACCTTTCCAGAATGAAAATGGTACCCTTAGGAAGAGAGCAAGTGCTGACCTGGAAAACTACTCTCTGCCTCAGACCTCATTTTTCTCATGCACCACTCCATTCCTTGGAGCTTCCTAGGTCATATTTTGCTCACATTTCTTTATCTTTTCCCATTTCCCTCATTAACCTTTCAATTTCTCTCGAATTGGTTCTCTGTCCATAATTGTATAGATCCTTATTTTCGACTGCTTTATGTTTACCCACATTTTCCATATAGTGAAATTGATTTTAGGGGGTGCATTCACTTGTTAAGTAAGCCACAAACTCCAGGCTGACTATATGGTTTTAATCAATGTTTTCATTGTGTACATAGTTTCTCTGTGGACCTCCTCTTATTCCTGCCAAGCAATCAACTATTTGTCAAGTGCCAGTTCTTGTAGGCACTGTTGCTTACCGTTCAACTTCATTAGTTTAACTAAAAAGGAAAACAATAGAGTAGTAACTGATGGCATCTTTGAGCAAGCAGATGACCTGTTATATAACTTATATTTTCATTCCTTGCAAACTAGAGGGTAAATTTGATCTAAAATTGTGTGGATTATGTTTTAGGACTAGATTCACATGAAGTATAAACCCTAAACCAGTTTAATTTCTATAATGATGAGCTCTGTCTTAGACATGCTTTTTCTCCCTAAGAAGCCATTGCTCCTCTGCTCTGTCCATGTAGCACCCTACCGGGGAAGGTTCTAGGACCAGGTCCTACCCAAAAACAGCCAGCAGTGGAAATGTGACCTTGATGGTCATTCTCTAGCCGACTAGAACAGTTGTCAAAATTTGCCAGGTACTGCTCTCTCAGAAACTAAACGACAGGGAAATTACCGAGGCTGAAAGAAAATGGTGTACACTACCATCAGTCAAACGACAATTTCAATGGAATATTTTTTCTTGGTAAGTTCCACTTTTCAGAGTCCCACCAGTTTTCTGGAGCAGCATATGCCCGGTTTGGGCTTTATGGGGTATTGCATTATTACATGGTGCAGTATTATGCGTTTTGGAGTCTCCTCAACTATATTTTTACCTTAAATCATCATTCATAGGTTGGTGCTTAAGCTGTTCACAATAGTTAAGTCAATAATAAGTTTTCAGTTTGACAAATACATTTAATTTTGCTTAAAGGTAAATGTACCAGACATTTACATACTGTGCCTGAGCTCTGGATCCCTGTTGGGATGGAAGTATGGCAGTGCTGTTTCTTTCTTCATCACAGTCTGCTCTTTGAGAATCCTCAAAGACCACACTTCTAGTGTGTAATGATTCACTGCCTGGGGTAAGGATGAGGACTCCTCTGATGCCTGAGACCCTGGAGAACCCAGAAGGAAGGTCAGGGAAGTGCTTTCCGTCCCCCCATTGTAATTTCTGGTGTTGGCCATCTTCTAGACAACCATCAGAGTAGATTCTGCCCTTAGACTTGACTTTGTTTTGTTTTTTACTCTCATATATCTTGTTGATTCTGCTCTTTCAAAAGGTTCAACTATTTTAAGAAATAAACACCAGAGAGGAGCAGAAAGCAGAGCCTGATGCCTTGGAAGTGTGTAAGTCCAAAAGCATGTAAATTTAGGGCAGCAGGTCATAGAGACACTGCAACTGGAGCATATTTCTTTCCTCAGTGCAATATGCATTAATATTACATGGGCTATTTTCCCTTCTGTCTGTTTTACTTACTTTGAGGAGTAGCTTTGTAGTGACCTAGTACCCTAGTTACCATGTTCTAAAGACATTCTCCGGAGACCAAGGCTCTCTTTTCAGCACTTAGCACAGTTAGCCAGGTAGTATGTGTTGAACTCCTGCAAGTTAGAACATGCCAACAAAAATTATCCCCGGTCTCTCAAAGTCAGTGGTTTGAAACACTCTGGTACTGCCCCCCTTGGGCTACTATGCTGGTACTTACATGAAGGAGAACCCATGGGTTCTATAATTAAATATATTTCCTAATTCAGTGGGGAGAGAGAAAGAAAAACAGAGACAGGGGAATAGAGGTAGGTTTCCTTTTTTTGTCCTCTTTTCACTTCCTCCCCAATCAGTGGCCACTTTGTAAGAGTGAGTGTCACCTCTCTCAGCCCAGCCTAGAATGTTCTGAAACTTTTGTCTAAAACTCTGGATTTTAAAGAAAATATATGGGAAGACTTTTCATGTAACATATATGCATCCATTTATTAAAGGCTTCTGTGAGAGACCTCTGATACTAACATTTAATACTTCCTAGAAAAACATATTTTAACAGATGAAGAGTCTCACAGTTCTTTTGGTTCTGGTAATAAAACCGTTAGGTAAAAAATATACCGATCCCAAGTAGTTTTGGCATGGTTTCCTCTTCTCAGTGATGAACAGATATCTCTGTTATTTGTGTGAAAGCAGTGATTTCGAATGCAAAAATAACACAATATGGTATAAATTTCAGTTGTTAAATATGAAATTAAAGTCAGGTGTTTGCATGGCTGGTTCAAAGGATGTACTTCATTGGTTAGGTATATAAATATAGTGATATTCAGACAACTCATCTATTGTAAAGACCCCTCTGCCTTTAAAATATTTTAAAATTTGTGTTTTTTACATGTAGATTTTTAAATATTATCTAAAAAACAATGGTACCAAACACAAACAGCCAACTGTAAAGCAGTTTCAAATTAATTTTTTAACACTTTTTTTGTGTGTGTTTCTGTAAGAAATCTTTCTCATTTCTCTGAAAGCAGTATCCTGACCTACTAAGCTCTCTCCTGTGTGTTAAAGAAGCTGGAAACTATATTCTTCAGACACCATGGAACAATGTGTGCAAAAGCTCACATACACTCCTTTGTGGAAAGGCAAAGGTGTGATGTAGCCAGGGCACAAAGGACTACTTGGAATTATAGGACTTCAATATGGCAGCACCAGGCATATTTTAAGTCCTTCATAGTTACTAACTCTTTTATTCCCAGAACAATTCTTTCTTAACAGATAAGGAAAGCATGGCATAAAGAGACTAATTTGCTCAAGGTGCCATGTAGAAGACAATAGATGAGTTTTCTTTTATGGTATCAGAGCCAGAAAATGCCTTTAAGATACCACAGAGTTTCTTCATTAAACCATCCTGAAGAACATAAAAAAAAAAATTAAATAAATAAATAAATAAATAAATAAATAAATAAATATCGAGAATCATGGGTTTCCCTGTGAAAAGTCCTCAGATTGTAAATGTTAATTCTCTCCAAATTAATCTTTAAATTCAATTTAATTCCAATCTAAACCCCTTCAGGATTTTAAATAATGTTTTACAAGATGATTATTGTATCAAATTAGATTCACCTGGAAGATAATTTTTATCTGGAAGAAAAAATTCCCAAGGTATGCCATGAAATTTTTGAAAGAAATTGAATGGTGACTTTTACAATCAGATATTTAAAAATACTATAGCGATTAAAGCAATGTGGTAATAAGGCAGGAGTGGGCAAGTGATAAATAAAACAACAATGAAAGTCCAAAAATAGATGCATGCATATGAACAAATATGGCATTTAAGAGGAAAAAAATAGATGTTTGCAAAATGATGTTGGGATATCTTATCCATTTTGAGAAAAATGAAGTACGACAGTTATGTGCATGCAAAACACCTACCTAGAAGAAAATGCTATTAGTTATCATGAAAATATTAGAAGAAATAGTGAAGAATTAAAATTTTAGGGTAGACATAGAGCCTTCTCAGGAATATATTTTTAAAAAGAATATACAAATCTCAGAATTTGGGGTGCCTGGGTGGCTCAGAGTCTGCCTTCAGCTCAGGTCATGATCCCAGAGTCCAGAGATTGAGCCCCAAACTGGGCTCTTTGCTCTGTAGGGAATCTGTTTCTCTCCCTCCCTCTGTCTTTCCCTCTGCTGGTGATCGCTCTCTCTCCTTCTCTCTCCTCTCTGTCTCTCTCTCTGAAATAAGTAAAAAAAAAAAAAATCTTTTAAAAAAATACAAATCTCAGAATTTATAGAGAAAAAAATTAGAAAATTTGAGGTGCTTACACAAAGAGAAAATAAAACACCTTAAAGATGATCAAAGATAACAAAGACAACGTAAACACTATAGGTGAAGAAAAACACATAACAATGGCTGAATAAAAAACACCAGACTGATGTTAACATGACCACATACCTCCAGTGACCCTTTTGGGCTGCACTGGAAAGTATCATACTGAAGCCATATTGCCCAAGCCAAGTAGTTCACTTATTTTTTTATACTTAGAAATCTCCAATATCTATTCCTTCCTTCTCATTTTTAACTAATGGTCTTCCTATATCTCTGAGAAAAAGAAATCAATCAGAATCAAACTGCCTTGTTCTCCCATTAAAGTATCTACTAGCCTACCCATTCTGCAAACGAGTTTGCTTTGCTGCACCTTGCTAAAGATGGACGAATGATCTGTGCTCTTACCTAAGGCCAGAGTCTTACGTAAGATTTGGGCACTGTATAATGTAGCTTCATACCCACCCAAGGACTGTATTTCTAGAATTGTCCTCTCTCTCCTACTTCCTAATTTAGACTCTCTATTGGCTCATTGCCATAGCATGAAATCATCCTAGGAAAGTATCTCCCGTTTTATAAAAATAAAACAACCTTCCCTTGATCCTGTATCTTCCTCTGACAATGCCCCTTTCTCTGTTCCTCTTTAGAGCAAAATTCCTCAACAGTGGAGTTGGCACACTTTTCTCCTTCTCCTATTCTCTTCAGAGTCCAATCCATTTAGAATTTTGTCTCTCCACTAAAATCTCTTTTCTCAAAGTCAGCAAAGACCTTTACTTTGCCAAATACAGTTTCTCCTAAATCCTAACTTATTCTATTTCTCTATCTCTTATGATCTGATCATGGAGTCTAACATGTCCTGTCATAATCTATTGAAAAAAGCTGTCACGGAATGCAGCCCTATTTGAAATTGAGCTCAGAAGACCACTTGGGGATCAATCATGGCGTTTCAAAAAGAGAAATAATATAGCAGCTAATTGTTATGTAGAATGTACTATGCACTAGGCACTGTTCTAGGTGCTTCCCCTGTCTTCTGGGACTCTGCAGCTCCTGGATTTTCTCACACCTCACTGGTCACTTCTCAGGCTCCCAGGATAGGTCCTCCTCCAATCTCTTCCCCATGGATATTGGAGGCTTATGGCTTGGTCTTGGACAGCCTCACTTCCCTGCCCACACTGACTTCCACAGAGTTCCATGGCTTTAAATACCATCACACCCTGATGACTCATAGGCTCATGCCACCTCCAACCACCTCCCCCGTAAACTCCAGATTCCACCCCACTGCTATATATAGCAGTGAGATATTGAATAGTCTTCTCAAACCTACCATGTAAAAAGTGATTCCTTGCTTTCCCCTCTAGACTTCTCCATCTCAACAAAGGGCTCCATCATTCACCTAGTGGTTAGGCTAAGTACCTTGGAGTTGTCTTTTCCCTTTTGTCTTCATATCCCACATCTGAACCATCAGCTGCTCTTTTCAGCTTTGCATTCAAAATATATCCTTAATCTGGTGACTTCTCTTTACCCTTGATGCCAAAACCCTGGTTTAGTCACCTCTTGCCTGGACAATGAAAATTAACTACTGCGTGTTATGATAAACAACCACATGACCTTTCTATCACTCTTCCCAACACCCTCTTTCATACACACACACACACACACACACACACACACACACACACACACACGAGTCTGTTCACCACAGATTACATCTCTGCCTTATAAAACAGACCCTGAATTGTTTCTGTTCTCCCCAATAAAATGAAATCTATAGTCCATAGTTTACAAGGCCTAAATTTTCTAAACCCTGGCTGTCTCTATAGGTTGGTGTCTTATCTTCCTTCTTCTTTACATCCTCTAGCCACATTGGTCTTCTTATAGTCTCTGGAGCACTCCCATCATGCTCCTGCCTGATGCACATGCCCTGGCCTTTGCACATTCTATTTCCTCAGAGTAGATTTTTTTTTTTAAGATTTATTTATTTTTTCATGAGAGACACAGAGAGAGAGAGGCAGAGACACAGGCAGAGGGAGAAGCAGGCTCCATGCAGGGAGCCCAATGTGGGACTCGATCCCGGGTCTCCAGGATCAGGCCCTGGGCTGAAGGCGGCACTAACCTCTGAGCCACCAGGGCTGCCCGACTGGAATGCTTTTAATCCAGATATTAGCTTATATCAGTCCTTGTATGACCTTCCTGACTTCTCTATCTAAAATAGCACACTATATCATTCTACATCCCTTACCCTAATACATTTTTCTTTATGACATTTATATAGCATTATACCTATATGCTATTCATTCCTTGTATATCTTCCACACAAAAATACTAATTCCAAGAGATTAGAACTTTGTCTTACTCATAGCTGTATTCCTAATATCTAGAAAAATGTCTGGTACTAAGTGTTCAATGAATATTTCTTGAATAAATAAAGTAATAAATAAAAGGCAAGCCATAATCTAGAAAAAAAATATTTGCAGCACATAAACAGACTACAAATTAATATTCAGAGTATTAACAATAAATGCAAAAAGACAACCTAATAGAACAATTTTTAAAATGATTGTAAATAGTAAAAACACTGAAGAAATCCAAGTAGTAATAATCACACAAAAAAATGCTACAAACTTTACAAAAAAGCAGAAAAATATCAAAACAATGAGTTACCACTTCTACCACTTTCATAGTGGCAAAATTTAAATGATTGACAATATCCATTAGTGGCTGATGTTTGTAGAAATGGATACAGCTGTAACTATTGGTGACAATATAAATGAGTAAAGGCTTTTATTATTTTTTTTAGAGGGCAATTTGATATTATGAGCCACAGGTTTAATTACATATACTATTGACCTCACAATTTAACTTCTATGAATCTAAAAGTTACAGAGACTACTCACACAAGCCCAGAGCTATTCCAACACTATCTTATTTAACAAAAATCTAGAAATAATCTTAACATCCATTATTAGGAACGTGGTTAACTTTTTTTTTTTTTTTTTTACAGTGCTTAACTTTGTGATGGGAAATGGAATGGAGGTAAGAAATAAAGGTAGAGTCTTCAATTTTTATTTTATATAATTATGTGTTGTGTTTTTTTAAAAACAATTATGGAGTTTATTATTTTTTTTAGGATTTATTTATGTATTTGAGAGAGAGAGAGAGAACAGAGAGGGGGGAGGTGTATAGGGAGAGGAGAAAGAGAATCCCAAGCAGACTCCCCACTGAGCACAGAGCCCAACACGGAACTCAATCTCAGGACTCTGAGATCATGACCTGAGCTGAAATCAAGAGGCAACTGCTTAACCAAATGGGCTACCCAGGCACCCTTATGATTATTTTTGAAAGAGCTATGATAACTGGAAAATGTTTCATGGGTGAAAACTATGTCCAAGCTCAAGAGGCCCTTTAAATAGCTCTGAGGATGACGTTGTCAGTTATTTATTGTTATATAACAAATTCCAAAACTTAGTGCCTTGAAGTCATTTGTTACATTTCACAGTTTAGTGGGTCAATGCTTGATTCTTTTGCTCCACACAGCACTGGCTGAGGTCCCTCAGATCTATTGGTGGATGGGCTGGCTCCTCAGAAGGGCCCAAGATGGTTTCATTCACAGGTCTGGCACCCCAAGGGGGATAGTTAGGAGATTGGGTTCAGCTAAAACTGGCAAGTGGATCACATATACGTGGCCTCTCCAGCATGGTAGTCATAGAATGGTAGACTTCTTATGTGGAGCCAACACTCACAGAGACAGGGTTAAGACTCAGGAAGTAGAAGTTGACAATGATTTAAGGTTTAGGCTCAGAATGTGGCACAGTGTTAAGATTTGCCAAATTTAATTGGTCAAAGCAGTCATAAAATCTGTGCATATTCAAGAATAGGGGCCGTAGACCCCCAACTCTCAAAAAGACGAGTGTCAAAATTTTGAGGCCATCCCAGATGAATTGAAGTGATCAGCCCTAGCTCTCTACTCATTCTCCATCTTTTTTTTTTAAGATTTTATTTATTTATTCATGAGAGATACAGAGAGAGAGGGAGGCAGAGGGAGAAGCAGGCTCCATGCCAGGAGCCCGATGCAGGACTCCAGGATCACACCTGGGGTCAAAGGCAGGCACTAAACTGCTGGGCCACCCAGGGATCCCTCATTCTCCATCTTTACAACTTCCATTCATAGATTATTAGTTCTGACCTCAACCATGCCCTTTCTTTTGTTGGGTGAAACAGTGTGTTCAGTTTAACATAATTAGACAGAGAAACTCAATAGAAAAGCTGGAATCTCACTGGAAGTTGATGGTATAGATCTGACGAGAGTTACACATTTGAGAAGCAAAGTGTTTAGATAGTAAGAAAAACCTCAGGAGTGAAGGATATCACCCAATACATGCAGAGACAGGTCAAAGATGGATTAAGAACTGTACAAATTAGCAAGACCGTTGAAGGACCATAACAAATCAACACTGTGGTGATTATTTTCTCAATAGCTATGCTTAGTAAGAGAGAAGTTAGATTGTTGGTCTGAGCTAAGAAAGGTATAGCCAAGGAGGATATGAAGGAATTCCAGGACCCCAGTGTTCTCTAGCAATTTCACATGTTGGTAATTATTTTCAACATATTGTGAACTTCTCAAAAAAATGTAGGAAATGGGGAATGCTTATGTGCAGGTGGCCCAAGTGATCCACCATATTGTTGATTCTGCCCAGGAAAGAAGGTATAACACAGAGGGAGTTGATAACTTGAAACACAAGGGAGGATAATAGATATGGTTGGATTCAGTAATATTAGATGTTAAATGTTTAGGAACAGAGTCATTCTGTATCCAATAGAAGACCAAGGGTTCAGGAAGTAAGTTGCTCAAGTTGAAAGGAGTGGTGGATAGGAGGTCAAAGGAGACATCAGCGAACCCTGAAATGGGGATGTCTAATTTATTGAGTACCTGCTATATGCCAGTGGCTGTTCTAAATGCTTTAGCTGTATTAATGCACTTAATCTTTGCAACAGTCTAATGGGGTACTGATGTTACATTCCAGATTTATAGATAAGGAAATTGAGGCATCAATGAAGTAATAGGCACAGATTAGCAATTTTCCCTTACTTACCCAAGAGGTAAGAGGATGATTATATTCAAACCTATGAAGCTGGTTCTAAAGCCTATTCTTAGCTTCTATCTCTATAGTCTCTAGTGTCTCATGTTTCCTGTTATGATGGCAAGATTTGGGACAGAGAAGAAAATAAAACCAGATGTCAAAGGTGTCTGTATGTAAGTAGTTGACAGTATGAATTTAATTGTTTTTTTCCCCAAAATTTACATTCCTAGATTTAAATAAACTGAAAAAGAAAGTATGTGAATTCCAAAGTCTTATTTATTGCAAAATCAGCTATTTTCCTCTCTCTCCCTTCTATTTTCTCCTTCTCCCTTCCTTCCATCTTCCTTACAGTCTTCACACAACTGGACTATGCCACCCAAGGTTTCTTTTTTTTTTAAGATTTTATTTATTTATTCATAAGAGATACAGAGAGAGAGGCAGGCAGAGACAGAGGCAGAGGGAGAGGCAGGCTCCATGCAGCGAGCCTGATGTGGGACTCCATCCCAGGATCACAGGATCATGCCCTGAGCTGAAGGCAGGCACTCAACCTCTGAGCCACCCAGATGTCCCATCCCCCAAGTTTTCAATATGAAGCCCTAGACATGACAGTCATTTTGTCTAGTAGTATAAGCACAACCATGAACAACTTCAAATATGAACACAGTCAATTTACTAAAGTAATCACTGAACAGATAATTCCTCATTAACGTTATGACACTCTCTCCTTTTATCCTCAGATGCTTTACTACCCTCATTTGAATTTAGAAAAGTAAAGAAAACTTTAAAAGCCTCTGATTCAATGCCTCATGTAAACAGCTTTCTCTGTTCATACAGTAAAGCAATCCTTTTTTTCCCCTTATCTCAACTGTTGTCCCTCCAATGAAAATCATTTCTGATATTTTTAAGTCTAAAACACAAAAATCACCATAAAAATAATGAGAATTGAAACTCTCTATAGCGAAGAGGAGATGACAGCTGCCTTCAGCCTGAAGAGCTGGAGCAAGCAAAGACAGCAGGAGTCAAAATGCCAAGTGCATTAGACCAGCTTGGTCTTTCAGCTTTCAACCTATTCATCTAAAGTCACAATTGTGTCACCCGCTGGTCTTTACACACATTCACAGTCTGAGTGAAGAATTGTCACATATGGATAAAGAGGAGAGAAGCAGTTTTATCGTTTGTGTCAGGAACTTGTACATTACTCTCAATTAAGAGAGACCATGAGTTATTTTCAAATGCTACTTCAGTATATTCATAAGGGCTTTCGGCAGATCCACCTCCACTGGCTGATAGCCCTATCCGCGTCTACCATGTCACCTGGTTCTGGAGCTAGAGGACATTTTCAAGCACTAACAGGGTGGTGGTAACTAATCAAGAAGACTTAGACTAGAAGCCTTCTGGTCTAAACAACTAAAGAAAAATTGAGGATGGTGCTGAACTAGTCTTGTTGTGGAGAACAATTGTAATGCCTTCTATCACTTATTGCCAAAATATTCCCATTATGTAAATATATGTTATGACTTATTTCAACCATATAGTTGCTGAATTATTTCAGTTGTCTTTTTCTTCTTCTCAAGTAGGTTTTATCATTGGTAAGGAGCAACAATTGTGGCTTGTGTAGTATTTATTTTCTATACACAATGCTTCTCTCAGATCTGCTCTATCTGCCAGGAGGATAGTTACCTCTATATCAATTCCATAATTTGCACTTCCTCTGCTTACTTCCTAAGTCTGAGGACAGATTGACCCCATCAAGAATAGATAATTATTCCCCAGCCATTGTTTAGTGAACAGATTATCAGAATTTTCCTCCTGGTATTTTAGTGCACTATTGTTATATTTTTAACTTGGGAAGTTAAAACTAAAATGCAATTTTCCAGAACAATTTAGTGTACATACACACACATGCACACACACGACATAATAGAGTCTTAAAATAATTCATTTCTATTTTGATTTTTACTAAACCTTTATTGCATGATAGATACTGTGCTAGGTGCTAAGAATAATACAGAAATGAATAAGACCTGGCTCTGGCCTGGGAGACTCTACCCAGTGGTAAAGGAGACAGACAAGGACATAAATTACTCTAAAATGAGACAGTCTGTAATAAACATGACCCTGGGAGAATAAATAAAATATTCTAAGAGTGTCAATTATATACATAATTACAAGGGCATTAAATCACTAGGTCTACACGTTAAAGCTGTATAAATAGGAGTTTCAGCTAGACCATCTCTCAACACACAAATTTAGCACAGCTCTGTGTATTGGTTGACCTTTATTCCAAAAATTATCTTTGTAATGTGGTTTTTAAGGTTGATTTCAAATGTCCATTGATCTCTCTAGCTAAATTGGCGTTTCTCTCCTGAAATGTCATTTTCTTTGTTGCTCCTCACCTATTCTCCATCCCCCCGGCCTTCTCTCTCTTCAATCCTTCTTTACCTATTTTTCCTCTTCATTCTATTATTCTACTTCCTCCTTGTTCACTCCCTCCTGTAGCTGCAAAGTTTTCCCAGACACAATGCTTTCCTCTCTCCTATTATTATCCAAGTGGTGGGAGAAGCAATTTTCTTTTGAAGGGAAAATGTTATCAAGAGAACAATAATCCCCCCTCAAGACAAAAAAATCTGTTCAATCTGGGATTGTGCTGGTCCTTGGAAACAGGAGAAGTGAGCATCTTCCTCTAATTGTCCATGGCTCTATTAACCAAGCTGCTGTTCTTTCTGTATAATGAGCAGTTGACAAAGGTAAGAAAAAGGACATGAATTAACTACTTTTGGCCAGCATGATGTGGGCATATGGTAGGAGAATATGTACTCAATTATTGGTAATTGAACCTCTTCTGGTAGGATAAGCATAGTAAATGTATGTAAGCACCCACTATTTCAGATTCTAGTTTTGGGGCTTATTTTTGTTGTTGTGGTTTGGCTTGGTTTTGTTTTTTATTGTGAGGGCTATAAGAGAGCCTGGATTATCCCCTTTTCACAAAGAAAGTAAGAGGTTAATGTTCAGTAATATCAAGTGAACTGTAAATGTCTCTGAGAAACTGATACAGGCACCTTAGTCTCTGGACTCCAAATCCAGTGCTCCTTACTTTGATGCTAGCATCCAACCCCCTCGTACTAATGTGTAGAACTTGAAGGGACATGTAGTTTTTAAAATTCATTTGATAATCACTTCATTTTATACTCTAAAATGCTCATGATTGAAAAGAATCATTAGGAATTCAAATATAACTTTTCCCCCTACTTCCTCCTTCAAATTATGCTCCGCTGATCTCAATTAGGAGAAAAATATTGTAACTGTGGTTCACACTTGTAGTAGTGATGCTTCACCAACCAAGCATGAGATGGAAGTTCAAGAGACATCAGTGGAGAAAAGAGAGCTCTCCTCATTAATAAAAGCAATTAGCATGTCCCCAGCTGAGCACCAGCTAGCCCAGGGTGTTCTCCGTGCACTGAAGACAGCTCAGTGCAGTTTGTTAACTGGGCAAGCTACTCTTGGCAGGAAACTAAATGCTGTCACTGATTTTAATTGTTCTCTCTACTTTACAACTCCTGATTCACAGCCGATGGTGCTTAAGGGGAAGTTTGTTTTTGGAGAAAACTTCCAGTGCATCTAGCCCTCTGAGACAGCAAAAGTTGTCTGCATTTTGAAAAATCAAAGTGGGGCATTTAATTTCTCTAAATATTAGGGTAGACACTTTCATGCCCAGTGACTTATTTTGGACGAATCATGCCTGCTGGGGAATCACTGGTGGAAACAATCCTCAAGCCGTTACTATCTTCCATCACATCTCTTAAAACGAGGTCCTGGGGTAGTGATCCTAGTGTAGGAAGGGAAGATGTGGACATTCCACGTGAGATTACGGATGAAATTCCTTTGACCACTGGGACCAAGGACTCCACATAGTTTGGAAAACTTCCAGCATTTGCGCTCATCTTTGCCTAACTTCCTCATTAACTTACCAGAGCAGGGTTTGGTCTGTTCCTTCAGATGCTAAAAAAGGAACACATTCTGGTGTCTTTGTCTACTGATGAGTTCATTTTAAATGGATATGGCAATAAAAAGGGAGAGAAAAATATCATATCTGGCATAAACCCAGTCCTCGTGGGCAACTGGAACATGAGTCATCGCTTCCCAGAACACAGCTACCTCTAGAGAGCCTGCAATGGTGCAGGTGACCTAATGGCCATTTTAGTTGCTCAGAACTCAGCTCTTCTCTCTCTGCTGCTTATTTCTTCTCTGCCAATAAATAACTGACTTCTAACTCTTGAATTCAGCTTCTACTTTTAGTTTCTTAGTATTGCCATCTCTCTGGGTCTTGACTTTTCTATGCAACTTTAGTGAATTTTTGTCAGGTTCTGACTGTCCAGTATCCCACCCCTATCCACCTTCCTAATTATCTTAAATCTCTCTTCTAAGAAATTCTTGATTATGTGCCTTCTTGGTGGAGATCATGCCTCATTTCTATTGTGGAAATTAGGGGGTCCTACTCTTCTCTTTCCCTGACTTCGAGGACCTGGGGAGTAAGCACTGATTTAAATTTTGCCAATGTGATAATATCTTCTAAAATTTCAAATCTTGAGCAAATGATGGAGGAATTTGAAAGTGGTTAGAGGGCTTATTCATCTCAGCAGTAGTAGCATATGCAGTACATATTGTTTTTGTGCATGACTTTGGCTCTTGTTTATTTTCCTGACTCTGCATTTCCTATATATCTCTTTTTTTTTTCTGTCCTCCTAGAGATGTCTTTCCAATAAATTCCTTTTTCTTATAAAACATTAAAATGTAAAAGCTACAAATACTGGAAAATTTTCTGCTTTGTTCACTGGAAATATTTAGTGCATCAAGCAGTGCCTGGCACAGAGTGAGCATTCAATGAATATTTATTAAGTAAATAAATGGAAGGATGGAATGCCAATTATTGTCACTTACAGTCAAGTTTCCCTGATGCAATGTAGGAAAAGGAACTCAAGCAGAGCCCAGTGGTCTTTCTGAGTTGAGACAGTTTAGAATTCAGGAACTATTGGAGAAAGGGATGCTAGTACACAGGAAAAGCTATAAAGATCTTTAAGGGATATTTTTGAATCTTTGAGTTAAAGTTTGTCTGAGGACACATGGGATGAAATTCCATAAGGCTGGAGAAAGAAGCCCCCAAAAGGGGTAGGTTGACTAATTCCCCAAGTTCACACAGGTTTTTTCCCCCTACAGCCAGACTGGAAAGACTTTCTACTACATGGGGTGGAGTTCTCAGAAAGCTCCCATCTTAATACTTGAGCTAACTTATACCTAGAATAAAGACTAATCTGGACCATCGTAGCAAACATACAAGAAATTCTTGAAAAATTAAAATTACTTGCAGGTAACTGCTGTATGCCAGAAACAACACAGTTTAAAGGAATACAACAAAACTCACCACAAAAAAAACCCCACAAATTTCACAATGTCTAACATAAAGAAATTATCATGAAGGAAAGAATGCAGGAGAATGTAAACTACAATTGGGAGGAAAAAGGCAATACAAAGAAACAGGATAGTGTTGTAATTAGCAGATAGGGTTTTAATACCTTTTATAAATATTATAAATATGCTCGAAGATATAAGGAAAACATAAATATGTTAAGAAAAACAAGATTTTCAGAAGACCCAAATGAAATGTCTAGAGATTAAAACTGCAATAAATGAAAAATACACTACAAATAATTGCCTATTAGATACTGTAAAGAAATGATCAGTGAACTTGAGGACACAGTAATAACCAAAATAAAACAGCAGAGTAGAAAAATGAACAGACTCCATGAACTGCGAGACGCTCTCAGTCAGTCTAACAAGTGTGTACTTAGATGAGAGGGAGAGACAGAGAAGTTGAGACAGTAAAACCCTTGAAAAAAATAACAGATAACATATAACAGATAAAACAAATAGCAGATAACAGATAAAATGTATATAATTTGCTGACAATATTTGATATTGCTGACAATATCAACCCCAACATAACGAGTTTTATAAACTCCGAACAAAAGAAACTTAAGAAAACCACATCAAGGCATATTATTATCAAATTGTTGAAAACAATGATAAAGAGAAAATATTTAAAGCAACCAGAAAAATATGGCATCAGATAGAAAGAAACAAAGAAAATATTTATAGCAGATTTCTCGTCAGAAACTATGTTAGCCAGGAGATTATAGAGTATCATTCTTTGAGTATGGAAAGATTATCAACTGATAATTCTATATCCAAGAAAAATGCCTTTGAAATATAAATGTTTAATCAAGTCCATTCTAGACTATATAATATATAGTATATATTATAATATATATATATATATTTTTAGATCAAAACATTTATATTTTTTGTTACAAAAACAAAAATAAATCCAAACAGGTAATGAAATAAACATTTTTTAACTCTTCCATTCTGGGTTCTCTGTCCTAGAATTTAATAAACAGTTCAAGTTTAGATTGCTTCAACACTTCTGGATGCTATGAGGTCTCCATCTTATAACCATGTTTCTCTAGTTCAGCTCGTAACTGATTATAGAAGTCATCCTCTACATTGTCATCATCCCAATTATCCTCCCAGACATGTGCATCTTCATCTTCATCTAAACCAGCCCAGTCTTTGGCAGGGAACTCCTCGAACTCGTCATCTTCCTCCAGGAGACCCAAATCTACCGGCTGCTTCTTCTCTGACATGGCGATGCTCTGCGTTGATTATATATATATATATATATATATATATATATATATATATATATAATGTGTATATATAGCATATGTATGCATATATATATATGTATGTATCTATACACATACATCTGGCACTTTCCTATAAAGTTAATCACACATTTAGTCTATGACCCAGCAATTTCATTCTTTGATTATGACTTTATTCAGAAATAGGGTGATTGTAGATGTCATTAGTCATACTATGACCTCAAATGAGGTCATACTAGAGTAAATGGGCCCTAATCCAATAGCTGGTGCCCTTATAATAAAAGGAAAACTGGACCCAGACACACAGGGAGGACTACCATGTGAAGATAGAAGCAGATATTGACGTTATGCTATCACATGCCAGGGACACCTGGGGCTACCAGAAGCTGGGAGAGGCAAGGTAGGAACTAGCTCTAGAGACTTTGGAGAGAGCACACTAACATCCTGGCTTTGGACTTCTAGACTCCAAACTGGGAGATAATAAATTTTTGTTATTTTAGCTCACCTAGTCTGTGGTACTTTGTTATGGCAGCTCTAAGAAATCATAAAACTATACATTTATAGTGGGTGACTGTTGGGGCACCTGGGAGGCACAGTCAGTTAAGCTGCTGGCTCTTGGTTTCAGCAGGTGGTGCTCTCAGAGTCGTGAGATTGAGCCCTATGTCGGGCTCTGTGCTCAATGGGGAGTCGGCTTAAGACTCGCTCTCCCTCTCCCTCTGTCACCCCTCCCCACTCTCTCTCTCAAATAAATAAATATCTTTAAAGAGAGAGAGAGAGAGAGTGACTGGTACTGTGTGTGAATTATCTCTCACAAGACCTGATTAAAAGCAGAGCATTGGAAACCAGGAATGCTGGAGGGAATCCATTGTGAACATCTAACTATATTCCCAAGCAATTCTCCTTTTTCCAAAAACTTGAGTCTGAGAAGTGCTCTTCTCTGTTGGCTGAATGAAATGGGATTCCCAACTATGGCAGGGGAGTGAGAAGGCAGTGGCAAGATTTCAAGGAGAAAGGGGTTTTGTAGTCAACCTTCAAGTTTTCCATAATTGGCAGCAGAGCTGAGATGGCAAAAAGAGTTTTGGTGAT
Source organism: Vulpes vulpes (assembly GCF_048418805.1). NCBI lineage: Eukaryota > Metazoa > Chordata > Mammalia > Carnivora > Canidae > Vulpes > Vulpes vulpes. Next base: position 46,533,209 of record NC_132788.1, on the reverse strand, counting down.
GGTTACTTGACCATGGGATCCCTGAGACATAGATGGCTAGCCCTCTAAGGCTCTCCCTGATATGTAAAACAAAAGGAAAAACAAAATATCCTTGAATGAAGCACCCTAACAGAGATTCACAGCTTCTTACGCAAAACTTGACCTGAATTAATTTACACATTAAATCTTTAAACTGAAGGGGAGACGGTACCTCTGAGCAAGGACTTTGTGATAACCATGCAAGGTACTCTGATCTGCTCAACATCACACTTTCCTTCTAGATTTCCACAAGAATATAAGGAATATATATATATATATATATATATATATATATATATATATACACTAGAGAATGGGATAAATCTTAAATTATATGAAACTTTGGGCATTGTCAATAAATATTAATTTCCAGGGATCCAGAACATAACATACTGTTTGCTGCCTGTCTAAGTGGAGCTTATAGGGCCATGATAAAATTTAACTAAAATCTTTGGGAAAAACATAGTGGGATTTCAAATCCTATCAGTGATTACTCTTCAACCTAGTATATAGTTATCCCCCATAACTGGAGCAAAAAGATGACTCATTGGCTTATTCTTACCAAGAACAGTTTTATGGAAATATAATTCACTCACTTACACTGTATAATTCAATGGTTTTTCATATTCACAGAGTTGTGTGTCCATCACCACAATTTTAGAACACTTCCTCACTCTCCAAAAGAGCCCATACCTTTTATCTTTCATACCCAAATCTTCCTATTACCCCTAGCCCTAGGAAACCACTAATCTGCTTTCTGCCTATTGACATTTCATATAAATTGAATCATACATGTGGTCTTTTGTGTCTGGCTTCTTTAAGCTAAGGGCATATTATTTTCAAAGTTCATTCATGCTGTAGCATCTATTAGTAATTCACCCCTCTTTACAGCCAAATAATACTTCATTGTGTGTATACACCACATTTGCTTATCCATCATCAGTTGATGACCACTAGGTTGTTTCTTCTTCTTGGCTAGTATGAATAATACTGCTATAAACATTTGTGTACAAGTTTTGTGTTGACATTTAGTTTTATTACTCAAATATCTTCCTATGTGTGACATTACTGTGTCAAATGGTATGTTTAACTTTCAAGGAACTGTCAAACTTGATCTTCTAAAGTAGCTGTACCTACTACTATGAGGGTTCTGATTTCTCCACAGCCTTACCAATGTTTGTGACTATCTTTCTGATTATAAAGACATGTTAGTAGGTATGAAGTAGAATAACATTCATTGTGTATTGTTTTTTCCTTTTGTTTTGTTTTGCATTTCCTTCATGACTACTGTTGCTGAATATCTTCCCATGTGCTTATTGACCATTTGCATAACTGTCAATGGAGAAAATGTTTATATAGGTTTCTTTAATTGGCTCATTTGTATTTTTATTATTGATAGGTGAGTTTATTGGCTCTTGACCCAAGATTAAAGACTTTTGTCAACAGGGCCAATGGAAGTTCATTGGAGCTATCTATCTCTATTGAAATAGTAAACCAGAAAGCATTTCAACATTCCTGAGGATATCACAGAGATTAGGGGCATCATCAAACATTAAAAAGATGCAGTGATGTAGAATCATATTTCCATTTAATTGTCTAGTTTTAATAGTGCAAAATAGAGGGATCTTGCAGCATGACAATGCACAGCTTACCCTGGTATACTTCCAATGGATCTGGCATCACAAATGTGTCATCTTTGTTGAACACTTGATATAAACTTTTGATCATAATACTTTTTAAATTTTTTTTGTCCCAGTAAGCAGGCAACAACAGAAGTTTGTTTTTATTTGACAGATGTTTAACTCAGGGATATTTCAACCTCCTAATTAAGTTCTGCAATATAATCAATAGAAATCTTGGCCTTCCCAGTCTAGTATTTTGTTGACACCATGCTAATAGGACTTGGAAAGCAGACAGTTTTAGTTTCCTAGGTGCTTTGGCAATAAGGCAGAAGATCAATTTTTTTTTTTTTTTTTTTTTTAGTGAAGTTTGTGGTGTTCTAAGAGCTTGGGACATTTTGGAAAATCTCTTCAAAAAACTAACCTGTGCTCCGTACCAAGAAACTAGGTCAACTTATTTGGATTTTATTTTATTTTATTTTATTTTATTTTTCTTATTTGGATTTTAGAAGCAATATAAACTACATTTGTGTTTGATACTCAAGCCATTTTCTGCTAACACATAAGTTTCTCTGTGAGTAATTTCAAGATAACATTCCGAGCTGGTCTAGACTATGATATTCAACATTTGTGACCTACTAGATTCAATGTTATTTAAAGTGTTTGTGCCAGATTGTGATAATGTGTAGAGCCTATGGTGGGCCTTCATAAAGAAATCATGGTAGAAGACCCGTGCTTTTAGAACAAGCTCTGCTCTTTTGCAAATACATACCATTTTTCAAAACAACAGTGCCTAGCTCATTTTGAGTTTTACTCTGCATGAAAAACTAGGCTTCACTGGTTTAGATGTTTTTGTACCTAAATGAGGAATTCTTCAACCAGGAAACAGCATTAATACTCTTGAATTAGAAGTTGAGAATACTTCTTGGCCATTTGAGGCCAAGATACATCAGAAATTAAATTGGGATTTTAAAATTCAAAGAACCTTGAGGCATCTGGGTTTCTGGTCAAATGCAAAGTGAATATGGTGGGGGAGGATGGAAGTCATATGCACACCTCATAATAGTTTCAGAAATGAGGACAATATTTGCCACCCATACTCCCTTCCTCAATGTTTAATGAATATATTTACATATTTTAACTAATTTCTCTTGTCTTTACTTTTCATTTACCCTATTAGATACAGTAAATGTAGGTAAATATTATAATGGAGTTGGTTGTGATGGTTCTCAAGGGTGAATAAATGGACAGAGATCCTCAAGTCTGAGCTAAAATCAGTAAATCATGAGAATGTAGTGGGATCCCTTAAAGGAAAAATTAGAAATTTATTGAAATATGAGGATAGTGGGTATTATATAGGCAGCAGTGTTTTTTGTTTATTTGTTTGTGTTTTAATCTCTATATAGGTTTGGGAAGAAGGGTGTGAATGTACATATTGGGCAGCAGAAAGTAGTGACTGCAGTCCACATTTGACATAACTGGTATTCTAATCCTCTCTTCCAAATGAAAACCTCAATCTCCCTTTTGAAGTAATCTTCCATTACTTCCATTCCAAGTGATCATTGAAGGAGGTAGTGGTCAATTTCTACTGCAAAGGCTACTGGGGCCCCCTTCTAACTCCCTACTCAGGCAGCCAGAGTGTGAGCATTGGGCGTAGAGTCGGTTCCTGAGGCTAGGGACCTTGAATCTTAGAGCAAACCACTCAAAAATATAAGTGATAACTAGAGGCCATTTCATAGTTGCTATAGCAAATGCCTCATAGACTCTCCATTCCTGTTGTATGACTCTTCTGCATCTCCTGCTGTCCAGTCTTTCAGAGATCCTTGGGTCCTGCCTGCCTGTTTTCCAAGCCCAGTTCTCTTGCCTACAACCAATCCTGGGATGCTCTCTATCCTTCCAATAAGTCCTTGGCTTAGGAGATCCAGGTTGTTGGATTTTTTAAATTAAAGCAGTGTATATTACTTTGTCTAAAAAATCTGTTTTCTTTGTTACATTCTTTATCATTCTGCATTCAGACCCCTTTAGAGAGGATATGATGAGGTTGGCCAGCCACCATCCTCAGATCATCCAAGGGAGATTCAGTTGGGTAGATACATCATAATATTCCGGAATTCAGACTAATTGCAGTATACACATTTTGTTTTGTGGTGAAGGACCCAACTGAGTACAATCCATTTCTTTGGCAGAGTCACACACCATCAAACATAATGACCTATAAGGACTTGCATAAGAAAATGGCTATAACTCACAAGTAAGGGTCTTTCACTGGGGTACTCTGAACTTCTCAAAAAGGGGTAGTTTAACTGTCATGTACCTTGCATGACTTCATAAGGACAAGGTAATATAGAAAGCTCTGAGGGTCTAACTTTCTATGTCAGTGAATTCCAGCTGCTATAAAACCCTTACACAGTGGCCCCAGAGAGCTTTTGCAAAAATACACCAGGAGAATCACAGCTAAAGTTCAGTCCTATCTCTCCTCATCTCTCTAACCACTAAGACTTATTATCTACAGTTTAAAGAGCTCTATTTCCAGCCCAGGGGCTGTAGGTTATTGCTCTCTGATTTTGTAGGGCACTGCACAAAGGTACAAGTTGTATTAGCTGGCCTGAAAAAGAATGCAGGATTTTTTAGAAGAGAGCAAATGAGGTCTTTGTGAACGAGGAGAACTTAGGCGTTAGAGAAACAGCCTCACAGAATGTTAATTGCTTCTGGTGATTATGACAATGTGTTGGATATTTTATTCTTTCTCAGAAGTGATGGCTCAATGTGTAATGACAAATATTGGTGAAGCCCTTTTACTTTACTGGTAATTCTGGAGTCTAGGCTACCTTGCCAATTTTTAGGTGCCATTCACTTTCACTACAGATTTTGCAAGTCAGATAGTCACTCTCTGGGTGTCTAGTATAGGTGCAGGAAACAAATACTGTATGGGGAAAAATACATTATTAAACCTACAGAGTAAGCTATTATAGGCACTATGCCTCTAATTCACAGTTTCCATCTTCTATGCCTCCTGTGATGGATATAGAATCCTCCCAACATTAAAAATGGAGAAACTCAGATACAATATTCATATCTCAACATAAGAGGAATAAAATGCTCATAGGCAATTTGTCAGTGTTTATTAACTGTGACCTAGAAAAAAATGTAATTATGGCAGTGCCTTCTCACATATGTGTGGCAGGATGGGATTTTTTTCTCCACTTTCTTTTCTAACCCCACCCCTGTCTGTCATTGGCAAAAGGAGGTAAAAGAGACCTGTTAGCATAATACAGTGTCATGTAAGTAGTAAGTGTCAATGGGAGAAAAATCTCTCTTTGGTAGGTTTCCAGCAACTCTTGGGACCTGAGTAGTACAACAGAGCCCTTCCAGGGCCTTTAGGAAACTCAGAAGAACTGGTTCACAAATATTTAGGGCCCTGAGAACAGGAGAGTAGTTTGAAAGATCAAGAGCACTGCTAAGGGAGAACAAAGGGAGACCAGAGAGAGAAGATGGTCACAGGTCTATCTGAAGGTGACTGCAAGGACCAAAAGGTGACCACACAAAAACAAAAATGATAAAACAAACAATCACCTACAAAATAATTTTACCTCTTCCTTTGCACTTTGTGTGTGTCCTTGAGGGTTTCTGTTTAGTTAAAGAATGCACTTGCATGCTTTGCAAGGCATGATGGTCATAAGTGAGGGTCATAACATATGCTCATGTTTTGTCAACTTTTTGTTGGGGACGTTGAATATAATTTATATAGCAACAGGGCCTTGGAAAAGCTGAACAGTATTCACGTACTCAGTGGGTTCCTTCATGTTACAAAGGACATAGACAGGCACCATCAGGCTGTCTCCCGATAAGTAGAAATACAGTGTATAGAAATATGAATAAAAGGGGAAAGGATGCCTTCTCAGAGGCTGTTCAGCCAGGAGCCCAGAGAATGAGTGCTTGTCATCATTCAGGGTACAACTGTATAAATGGTCACTCTGGTGTTCCCATTATAATTCTAGTAGTCATTCCTTTAGAAGGGAACTTTTGTTGTTCTTCCTCTGGGCCCTTATTGGAGACATGTCACCTTTTATTATTTTTTATTTCTACTGTTTATGTTGCTTTTGACTTTGATGGAATAAGTAGAGTTAGATCTGACTGAATATATTCTGGAGCTAGATCCAAGAGAAGCTGATGAATGAACTTATCTGGGGATTGAGGGCAAGAGGACCCAGTCAACATGCCTTTTTTCTGGTCTCCTGACTGTTTGGTCTGTCCTCACTCCCACTGCTTCCCCACTGAGTAAATACACTCTAAGTTGTTACACAGGGGAGCTCATTCCTGAACCTAATGCCAAAGTTCAGGGACACAACTTGCCATCTTCCAAAAAAAGCCATTCCAACAAAGGAATCCTTGAGCTATTTAATTCTCACAAAAATGTCATGAATTAAATACAATTAAGAGGATGAAGGAGAAAGAGAACATGAGAATGTTCATGTGGTTTCTCTGTTTACATATAGGGATAATAGCAAAATAGGATAATGCTTAAAATTTGTCTAGAAAGATCTGGTTGGATCTTCTCGCACGAGTTTAACAAACTCTTGACATAAGATTCATTTGTATGACTCTCTGTTATTCATTTAAACAATTCAGAATTTTAAAGAAAAAATACCTATTGCACTAAATAGAGAGAAGCAAAAAATCTAACATATGCCTATCTTCAACATTTTTCAAAAGGAAAACTGAAGTCAGAGTTCTCAGCCACAGACATGTGATAGGTCAGTGTGCTGAATATGCTTTAAGGATCTGAGTTCCCCAGTTAAAAGACATCTTGGATTTTGAAATCAAGAGAGACTTGATTCAAAAATTGAGCTTTATAACTCTGGTACAGTATTTCATAGTTCAAATGCCAGATCTATCTTGCAAGGCAATTGTGTGGATTAAAGATAGTTTTCATTATGCACTTATTGCATAGTAAATGCTCAACAAGTGATATTGATAATTACTAATATATTATAATAAAAGGCACTCAAGTTTGGGAACTCTGCAAATTTCCCATTTAAACCCTCACAGTCCCGATGATTTCACTTATTTAACTGAAGTCCCCACAAAGCAATGAAAGTATATTTTCCTCTCATGCTTGGAGATGAAATTTAGCACATTGACCATTTACCCCTTTCTGGTCAAGAACTTTGACTTTAGCTTTCATTTTCAAATCCAAGCCCTTTACATTCTGAATTATGAAAAAGTCATACCTAAGTCAGATATTTCTGATTCTCTACATCTAGTGTGTGACTGATATATTTTTCTTTAGAAATGTGAACTGTTTAAATGAAAAAAGGAAAGTCATGTATGCAGGTTATATGTCAAGTGTTTGTCAACCTCCTACAGAGGGAATATAAAGGGGGACATTTCTTATGCTCTAGGAGTTTTCTATCTTGGGGATTTCCAGTTAAATTTAATAGAAAACCATAGCCAAATCTGCTGTTTCTACAAAGATGCTTACTTGCCACCTGATCCAATTTCTCTGCTGAAATAAGTAATAGGGGCATTTAGAAATTCATGGAAAAACTGTGACTTAAATTTGTTCCCTGGTGAATTTAATTTTAGAAATTAATGAGCTCTGCTGATACATTTTCCTAGTAAATTAATGAAAGGTTATGTAATTCTGTTTTGCTAGATTCTGAGCTTCGACCTAATAGGATATCTGTCCTCACTCCACACATGCTCACTGGGTATTGAAGACCAGCCTGCCAGTGTTCCTTAGGGAGCTTTAGTATTACACATACCACCTACATTTGAGTTGGGGGTTGATGAGGAGGGTGATGGGTTTCTCACTGGTGATTGGCAATCAGGGAAAAATGGTCAAAAAAGGAATAGTGCCTCAGACAAGATCATTCCACCCTCCAGTGAGGTGAATGTGATAAGAAGGGCAGGGAAACCTTGTCTTTGTTTGTTTCGTTCCTTTGAAGAATTGAGCCAATGTGAGGGGTTCTCAGGCAATCTAATTAATAAGAAATATTCTGAAGGTTGGGGATAGCATAAATCTCTGAAAAGGACGCTGCTCTGAAGTGAACTAAATGTTCCACTAATGATTGCATCTCTTTTTAGGACAAGGGATTTGTGAGCTTTGCTGAGTGACTGAGAGTCATTTTCCAGAAGACTCTTAAGGCTCTTTTGCTAACATGTAGGCTGTTAGTATAGCTATTGATGTTTTGGAAACTGAAAGAGATCAAGAGCTAGCAGCCAGGCTACCCTACCAGCATAATTTAGATCGTAACTCTGAAGACAGGTGTGTACCTCATCTGTTCATATGCTGAGCATCTATATCACCTGGCTGTGTTACTTCATTTAATCCTCAAACCACCCTGTGGGCTATCGCCATCCTCATCACTAATAAGGAAACTAAAATTCCTGGAGGATAATTTATCCAAGGTCAGACATCCAGTGTGTAGGGGATCTAGAATTTGGCTCTAGTATGTCTACTAAAAAAAGAACACTGAACTAAGATGATACTTATTAGGGAATAGACACATGTTTTTTTTTTTTTCAACTATCCCATACTATAGACACTCAATTATAAAATCTATAAATGAATTAACTCTTTGAGGTTTCAGATTAAATTAAAATATTAGCAACTCAATACTGTTTTAAAAAGGGGAAAAGCAATATTAAAAACTCAAGATGACTAGAGCTGCTTCCACTTTGAAAGGGGAGGGTGACATATTTCATATAAGAAGAGAAATAAATCTTCATATTGCCCTCTCCCTACCCAGTATAGTCTGTTGTTTAGCAGAGCATAATAGTGAGGCTTCAATACACAAAGGGCAAAAGACTATGTTCTTGACAGGACTTAAGAAAGTGGTATCTGTCTGAATAATGTGTGGCATGAGTAGTCTTATTTTTTTTAGGTTTAGGAGATCTGAGAAGAGAAAGAGGAGGGGGAGCGGAGGGAGGAGAGAGATCTAATATAGCCACAGTCTAGGGGCCATTTCTTTCTAAAGAGCCAAGAAATAATTTTAAAAAGAGAAGACTTATATTCAGGAATTTTAGTGTGTTACATTTCTGTAGCTCAAACCACATTTTCAGCCCAAATCTTTAGTAAAACCTGCTATACACAAAATAACTTTTTTTTATTATGGAAGTATAGTTGATATACAATGTTATTTTAGTTTTAGGTTTACAACATAGTGACCCAACAATCTTATACATTATGCTGTACTCACCATAAGTGTAGTTACCATCTGTCACCATACAATGTTATTACAATATTATTGACTATATTCCCTATGCTGTACTTTTCATTCCTGTGACTTATTTATTTAATAACTGGAAATTTATACCTCTTAATCCCCTTCACGTTGGGTGAATAATTTGTTAGTGGAAAGAAGAAAAAGGTGGATTTCCATGTCTCCATTGGCATAAAAAAGAGAAAGGGGAAAGCTGCAAGACGTCAAGTGTGAGTGAGTTCCCATGTCCTGCAGGAGTCCAGGTCATAGCCAGAAATGATCAGAAGAGCAGAAGCCCCTGGGAGAGTATACACAGAACTGCTGGGTTTTACAAGGCAGGATAATAATACAACGGAAAGGATAGTAGTTTTGGACATCACTCAATCACCTTCCATTTCACCAACTACAATCACCAACTACAATCACCAACTACAATCAATCAAAATTAATCTGAATTCTTTTTATGGATCATTTATTAAGAGGAGACAACAATATAGCCCAGGCAGTGAAAAACTTTATTGGATGGGCTCTTTTTCAGAAAGTTGTAAAAAGACCAAAAGGAGACTTGGTCCTTTTTAAAAAAATTTTTTTACATTGTATTCTTTTATTCAAAAAAAGTTTTGAATGACATTAATTAGACTTAGGACCTATTCAGGTCATTGATCATATGTAATATAGAATTACTGAATGTTATGAGAAAGTGTTTCATGAAATTTTCACTCTACACTGTAAAGCGTGAGCCAAACTCGGAGATTCCCCCCAGCTGCTCAAAACCATCCTGTAATAACTGCCAGAATGGCCAAGGCCATTTCAGCCTATGAAATACCTTTTTTAGAAGGAAATAGGAGAATATAAAAAGGAAGAAGAGAAAAACTGTCAGTTTGTCTTCCACATCAATCCACACCCAGGTCAAGAGAAAGTGTTCAACTTGCTTCCTGTGAGGTTCTACTCCTACGAACATGTGTCTAGAGAAGAGTAGACTCAGGCTACGAGATACAGCAGTCCATCTGAAAGGGAAGAGAATATTGCCAGTCCAGCCATTTGTGGTGTTAAATGCTATTTGTAGAATTATGTGATTTGATTCTCACAGAAATGTATGAAGTATATTGTCTAATTCCCATTTTACGGTTGATAAAAATTGAAGCTTAAAGGAATTAAGGAAATTTGCTCAAGGTTACAGAACTTTCAAACCATAAGTCGGGATGGCAACTTGGACACTCTTACTTCTCTGTAATTGCTGAATATAATTGACTAGAGATAGACATGACATAAATCAAGAGATGAGCTGGGATAAATCTATATTCCTAGCATCTCCTGCTTCTTGAAAATCTGTAGGATGTTTTTTTCCATTGCTCTCTACCAACCTCATTTTCCTTCCCCAGTCTACCTGACCTTGAGTATTTATCAAGTGGAATAGTATTCAATTCACTGCATTCTCTTTTATGCTGCATGTTTGATATAGTGACTCGAAACTTAGACCTTAAAATGCTAGGCACAGGCTGTTAAAATGGAATTCTGGTAAAATTAAAGCACAGATCAAAACTGGAAATAGCTTACATTTATTTGGATTTCGCCAGGGGAACATTAGCTCTTTATGACATTTGAAAGATGATGCTTTTATGATCTTTCTATAATAGGTTTACCAAAGTATTCTGTCTTATTTAAATTCCAGTGATCTTGAAGAGAAAATTTGTGCATCCTTAGTTATCTTGCAGTTGATGGACTTGAATCATTCATGAATTTCAAAAATTTTCAGTACAAATGAAATGTAGTTTGACTGGATTCCATAAGAAAAATCTGGAAGTTTGTCCTGCAGGTCACTATTTAAATGATAGCATAATAAACAGCTAGATATTTCACAGAAGCAAATGCTGCTCCCCTCACCATAGTGGGAGCGATTTGATTAAATTATTTTCTCAATTATGCTTGGGTACCCCTACATAACTAACAACAACAGCAACTACAAGCAACCTTAATTAAGTACTTTGCTTTTTTGAAGTAGCTTATTCTTTGAATTATTTCAACAGAATTAAAATAAGAAAAAAAAATATGTTGACTACTCAAAAGGAGAAAATGCCTATGTTTATCCCATGCAGTACAGAATAGAAATGAATGGACAAGGGCAGAGGTAATGGAAGCCGTCTTGAGATAAGATGTCCAAGTGGAATGCTTAGCCTCTCAGTATTTAATCAAAGCTAACTATCATTAAATACACCTAAGAGACATTCATGATTATCATTAATGGTCTAATGTTAATTCAAGTGTGCACAGCCTGCTACCGAGGGTAAAGATCACCAAAGCTTTAGACAAAGAACAGAACAGACATACAGTTTACTGAAATTTGTGTATCTGAAATTTGGGACATAAAGAGGAGAATCTGAAATACGTGTCAGAGCTGGGGCACCTGGCTGGCTCAGTCAGAGAGAGGAACATTTGATTCTTAATCTCAGGGTCCTGAGTTTGAGCCCCACATGGGATGTAGAGATTACTTAAATAAACAGAAAAAAGAACTTGGAAAAAAATGTTGAAATATGTGCGAGAACTGAATACAGGCTCAACCATGAGTAAAAGATGTGTATTTTTATGTGTGATTAATAGGGTGACACAATATGAAGCAATTGCCTATTGGCTCCACTCTGCGTGGGTTTTCAAACTGTGTTCCACAGAGAAAACCTTGGACCATTTTTTGAGGCAAGGCTGATCCTGGTACCAGGAGGAGGCTTGAGAAGGTCCCTTTGGGGATGGAGGATGGTTAGGAGAGAGGCTGAGTGAGCAGAGCTGCGGTCCCAACAGCTTCTATCAGAGCAAGTCTAGTTTACTTGCTTTTGAGAAAGATTCCACTAATGATTTCATTTGTAAAAAAAGGGTTCTGCTGCTAAGATTTGTTAGAAAAGTGTGGCTATTTTTTTTTCCTTCAGATTTCAGCTCTACTGTAATCTCTTCAAAGAGGCTTTTTCTGACCTGTCACCTATCCACAATGCTATTTACCTTAGAACACTCTTTATTTCCTTCCTTTCTCTTACTAACAGCTTAATTATTTTTGCCTGTTTATTTGCACACTTTTTAATTATCTGTCTGTCACTTACACAAACTGTAAGCTCTGCCAGGGTGAGTACCTTATCCTCTTTGATCTCAGCTTTGTCTCCTGTTACCTTCCATGGTGCCTCACACATAGTAAGTGCTCAATAAATAGGCCATGAAGTACCAAATAAAAAACTAAATGCATAAATAACAGTGTTAATGACTTCATGCCTAAGATTCAGACATGCTTGATTATATCTGAAGGAGCAGAAGGAAGAATTTTCTTGACCTATTTGGACACAGGGATCAGGGATCATTCTAGTAAAAAAAAAAAAGCCAGTATAAAGAGAAAATGAAGTCAAGGTTTGGTTCAATTTGTGTCCCATTTCCAATACTTTGTTCATCAGCTTCTAGATCTACACTCTGTAAGATGCAAGTATACATGTTAATTCATGTACCTCTTGAAACCCATAACTTAAAGATAATCAAGCCAATGTATGTTATTCAGATAATCAATACAGCCTGAGGTGAAATTTTATAAAACACTGTCTTGCCACTATGGTTTCACACCTACAAACAGGTAAAGGTGAGATGAAGAGTGAGGGTCTACCTCCCGAGGCTCTCTTGGCAGGTACTTCTTGTCATCTTCTATGAGCTCACAGGGACTCTGGCCTCAAAAAGGAAAGAGACACACAAAGGTCCCTGGGTGCTGGTGATTCTGTGCAGAAGTTTAAGGTCCTTATCTTAGAGGCATTGACTATGGCCTTGAAAGAAAAGGGATGAGCACACTCTATTTTATAAACATAAAGTAAACAATTGTCTTCTTGAGAAACTACTCTGCTGATTCAGGCTTGGCTCCTTTTAAGTATTTTTCTCTGATAGCCATTCTTTTTCTCAATTAAGAAAAAATATTTTAATTTCTTATCAAAAATGTATGACTGTGCCTTTTTTTATTTCTGCAGAAACTATAACTTCATTGCCATTATAATCATCTTCTATTCCCCTTGTATACATAAGTGTTTTAAGGTTTGATCATCTTCAAGTAATCAAATAATCTATAGCATCAGCAAAGATAAATGGAAACTGACCTCAAAGTCTGATTAATTTCCAAACTAACCATGAAGGATTTTAAGAATCAAGGGCCTGAATTAGCCTGTGGGAAATCAAATGGTGTTTCTCAAATCCTCTCAATGAATGAAGGTTATGGATAATTGATCGTCTGTAATGTTAATTATTCCCAAGTGAGTGGTATCTAACCTCAGAGCTTACATCCTCATGAAGTAATCAATTGGTGTGGGGGTGGTAACTAAATACAGCTTGTCAAAGGCAAAGTCTCTACTCCTCCCTACGCTATGGGGCCACCTTTGGCTCCCAAATGCAAGTATTAAGAGGCAGCCCCTAGGCTTCAGTTTGTTAAAATAAAACAAACCACCACTACTACCAGTGAACCAAAAGGCCAAGTATTAAATACAGTGAAATAGTAAGAAATCCTAGGAAATGGAAGTAAACATAAGATGCTGAATTAAAATTTTACATTGAAAAACGAAAAATATATCTAGTAATAGAAGTAGTATATAAAATGTTCTGCAGGATTTATTGCTGTCTGGGGGGCTTTTTTCCCCTTTTTGGCTTGTACTTTTTAACATAAAAGGTATTATCTTAATACAAAATAAAAGTGGACCCCAAAAGAAAAATGGGAATAATAAAAATGTTAGGATTCTAAAACTCAATCTGAGTTATGATGACTTTGGAAAGCTGGATAGACATCCAGAAACTCTAAAATCCAAAACTCCTTTCCACAATTTCTGGGAATTACCAGGAGCTCATGTCTTCAATCCTTGCACCTCCAGATCCCATTTCCACATACTGTGTTCTTGTATCACCTCATGTGAAGCTCAGTTATTTTCCTATTTGCACAAAAATATTCTTATGTTAATCATTCCATGAATTTGGTTGACACTAGCAGAGCTCTCTCAGACTCTGGTCACTTTCCAATTCTTCTTTATCTCTGTCTCATGTTTCTATGCTTGTTGTTCCCTTCAGAATTAAAAATGAGAGAATATCTCATCAGATGAATTTAGTAAGCATAGTTCATGGCAAGTTATATTAGTATTTGAATATAATAAAACAAAATAAAATAAAAATTTTAAAAGTACACTTTCCCTTAAAGGAATTCCAAAGGGTAAGAAAATCCTCTTCTGATAACATTGATTACACAAAATATATCCAGAATGTTATATACCCATTCATACAATGGATTTGTTACAGATCAATTTTTATAACACTCAAATTAATATTTCTATCCTCAGACATTCCTTACAAATGCTTTAATTAATTCATTCTTCCAATGAGCAAAAGTACTTGAAAAATAGTAGTTATGGGCTCTAAATAGCCCATTCCTTTCTTAGTCTGCCTATTACTATGATCAGAAATATATCAAGATGTCCATTTTTTACTTACCAGCACAGAAAAATATTATTTGAAAACACCTGAAAATTTTATAGATGAAAATCATATAGTAGTTTTTATTGATATATCTTTGAATCCTAATGAAATTGAATCCTGTAATATAAGCTTATTAGTTATTGCTGTTTCTGCCTATATGAATTGCCTTTTCATATGCTTTACTCATTTTTAATGGAGTTGTTCTCATTTTTCTTGTTAATTTATAACAATTTTTAAACTATGAATAGCATTTATCTGTCCTGTATTGCAAAGAGATTTCCTCAGTTTATTATTTGTTTTTCAATTTTTATTTTTTTGAGTTCCTTCCTATAGTAAGTGGAAGAAGACCTTTTTTACTCCAAAACCATGTCAATATGTAGCTAAATTTGCCTCTAGTTTATTGTTTAAATCTTTGGTCAATGTGAAATGATCTATGGAAGTTGATCTGAAATAAACATCTAAATTTGTTTCCTTCAGTGGTTTGCCATTTATTCTAACACTATTCGCTGAATAATCCATGAGTATTTTCATTCTAACATTATCATAATTGGATCTTTTGTTTGTTGACAAATGGATCTTTTCTCCAGTGCTATTATTTTTATGTTTAATTTATTTTAATTAATTTTACTTTCATCCAAGTAACAGAAATACATGGTTAAGAAATCAAATAGCACCAAATGGCATAAAATATGGATAATATTTCCATACTCTAGCCTCCATTCCTGCTAGGGATAAATAACTCCAAATCTTTCAGCAGACTTTTAATCATTTTTTCAGACCTCCTTCTTAGAACAAACCCCAGAAATTTGGAAGCCCATATATTCATATGCTACCACCTACCTATATGACTTCCTGGATACAATCATCAAATATTCTCAAGCCACTCTTCCTCATTCAGTGAAGATTTTGGCACCTCAAATACTGTCTTTCTGTCACTCTACCTCTCCACATTCTTGAAGATTTCAATACCCATAGGGATAATCCATCTATGCTTTGGATTCTCAATGTCTTATTTTCCCTCACCTAGTGTTCCATTCTAACTTAGCTACCTATTTCCATGGCTACAGTCCAGATTTTATCATTACCAATAATGGTAGCACCTCTAAAATCTTATTTTCAATATTATCCAATTTCTGATCATCACCTCCTATCAATAGGGAAGTGATCAAAACCAAAAAAAATCCCCCAAACAGCTCATTATATCCCTACCATAGAATATATTACAAACATTAAAAAGATTGAAAGAGAGGTTTACACACCAAAGTAGAAGCCTCTCAAAGACATTACGTAAAAATATCAAGTGATCATAAATAAGTACAGCAGAAATTATTTATGAAAAAGAGAGGAAATCCATAGCATAAATCTATTATCTGTCTATCTATCTATCTAGCTATCTGTCTATCTGTCTGTCTGTCTATCTATCTATCATCTATCATCTATCACCTTCATGAGCATAGAAAATGATCTGGAAGGATTCACTATACATTAACGGTTATCTTTGGCAAGAAGAGGGTGACTGTGATGACCAAGAGTAATGCCAACTTCTATAAAAAATGATTTTTTTAACCAAGGGATTATATATTGATGCATTATTTCTGTAGTTAAAAACAAAGTCAAAATAAATACTCTAATTATATACTGTCTTCCCCCTCAAAATCCTAATTAGATATTGATTAATAATAATTTATTTTGTAGATTAACTAGATATAAGAAACATATTGTTGCAATGTTAGATGATTCTATTCAGGAATGTTTTATTTCTCTAGTCATTCATGAATTTCTTTATGTGCTTCACTAAAATTGTATAATTTCATTATACATCCTACCTATTAAGTTTATTCTTACATCTTTTATATTTAAGTTTTTATTGTTAAGAAACTCTTTTCCTGTGATATTTTTTAACAGGGTGCTAATTATAGGCAATCCATTAATATTGAGAGTTGTCTTAAGTTCTAACAATCTTTGGTTGACTATTTGTCCAGGAAGACAATCATATCATCTCCTGTTCACCTATCATAATTTAACATCCCTATGACTCAGTTTCTCCTAATCTTAAAAGGTGGATAATTAAGAAACTCACATGGCAAATGTGTTGTGATGACTAAGTTAATATCTATAAAACACTAACACCTGTGCCCCACACATAGCTGTTGAATTTCATGTTGGGATTCAGCATCCAGCACATTTCTCAGTCTTCTCTTTTATGATCAATATGTGCCAATTCATATTATTCCTTTGTTCATTCTTCTCTCCAGCTCATTTTGTTCCAACCAAAAGTTGTTAGGACAGTTTGGGTAAGACTCCCTTCACTATGCCCATGTCATTCCCTTGTAAGCATGAAATTGCCAGCCTATTGGTCCTTCTCTCACTTTCATCTTTCTTGCACCACATGTTGAATAAATTTCTCAATGACTCTGAGTATGGGAGGCATTCTTTTATTGTTGCCAGGGTCATTTGCACCTCTTTCCTCTTCTATTATTTTGGCACTTCAGTTGGCATTTGTAAGAGCTGGGTGATTAAATCACAAGTTCAGATTCTCATTTTGAACTAGAAATGACCTCTCTTTTCTTTTATACCGTAACTACTGTTTTTGATCTATTCAAGAACACCTGCCTCCCAATTATCCATAATACCTTCTCCTACACTTGGACATTTGTCCATAAATCCTCTCTTTCCTACCTTCCCCCCTTTATGTGCTTAAAATTTTCCAGATATTTTCTATTAGGAAAGGGTTATATGCAAACACTGTCAGAAGCACACTCAAGGTAAAGATCCTAATTAACACCCAAGTAGAAATCTCTTGCATGTCTAGTTCTGTGCCAAGAGAAATCAATCAGTGGTTAGAGCAGGAAATTAGAAAGATCAGTCTGAAACCAAACTCTGTCATCTTCTCCAGTTCTAATAACTCCTTGTCTCAATCTGTGAATTGTGCTTTGCTAAAATTACATTTTAGTAGTTACAACCAATAAGTATTTAATTCGTATCTATAAAAGCAAAAGAGAGCAATTTATTATTGATAAAATAAATTTTCCTCTTAATCCTTCACTGGCATTGCTAATGAATTACTTTGGACTAAAATTTTACTTTCAAAGAATCACCTTCTGAGTAGAATGGAGCACTTGCTGCATTAAAGAACCCAAGGGAAGAATTATTTGAGATCTATAATATAAAATCACTGGGGAGGAAATTTCACACATTATTTAGCTCCTCAAGTATTACCATCAGAAGGGCAAATTTGTGCAGGGACCAAATCAAAAGTCACACAAAAGTCTTTATTTGATTGACTAGATAAGGAAACCACATGGTTCTCAAATATCTAAGTCTCTTGACCGCCAAGGAATGGAAAACTGGATTATTCTAGGATTAAAATTCCTTAGCCCTGAGTTAAAACTTTCTTGGAATAGACTTTAAAAATGTGTTTGGTCTAGAAATGCTATTTCAAAGCAGAGTGACATTTTGCTTATAAGGTTTGCCAAGTGCAAAGGACCATTAAGTACTTGTTTTCTTTCTTTTTCTTCTTTTTTCCCTACTATTGTGATATTCTAAAAAAAATCAATCTCACCTGTTGGTAGATTTCCATATTTCATTACATCAGGACCTCTACGTCAGCTTAGAGGAGGGGAAGGCATTTTACCAGAAAAGCTTTCCTTCCATATATATTCATTATATGCATATCTATATATATTTCATTGTATTCAGACTTATTTAATCACTTCAAATACTAAATGCTTTGGGAATGGCTCTAGTGGGAGCAGGGAGCAGACAATCAGAGATTCCAGGCCAAATCCAATATGTGTTCAGAAGTTCCTAGATGATGCAATTGACCTAGACTTTGAACTCCATTTGTAGCATCTTTTTAGGGACTACACTAGACGATACTCTGGGATTTGTAAAAATTCTAAAGGGTCTTCTGTGAAAATGAAACGCGTATGGAAGTAGGTGGGAGAGTGAATAACTGAAATCCTTGCTCTCTCAACCTCACTCAGGATTAAAGGGAATTACAGGTTTACTGTTCACTGAAGAGAAACAAATGCCCCATTACACAGAAGGGATTAGGGCCTGGAGGAGCATCAAAACGACATTGCTGTTTGCCTCAGAGTACAGGGCTGAGAGACATAGACCGCATTAAAAACAAATTCAAGATGAACCAGAATTGCAAAATGAATGCTACCCAGAGTGAATAAAATTCTTTAGAACCCATGTGTAATAATGAAATTAAAATCTTAATCCCATAAAGGATTTGAGGGGTTTGTCTCTGAGTTAACACAGGAAATATTCTTATCATTCAACGGAAGAGTCCCCTCCTGAATTTTATCAGCTTCTACAGTTCCGAAATCATAGACTATAATATAGAAAGAAAGGAAAAAGACCATCTGTCTTATGACAGGGAGAGCCACATATGCTTTTCCTGAAAGGCAATACAGATGGGGACTTTGGAACACGCAGCATCTGCACCGTGAGTCAGTGTGGTGGGGGAGGCACTACATGAATTTCTACCTGCTGCCTCTGTTTCATGAATAGATATTAATACAGGTGTTCAGAAATGAAGAAGAGGAAGCCAAGATCATTTTCAAGGTTTTTTTTTTTACTGCATAATGTGTATGTGTGTTCACACATCAAAATTTGAAATGAATGGGAAAGAAAATTTATAATCTTTTTGTTTGCCCTGCCCACAATCTAAATCTCCTTTAGAGTATGACTTCAAAGTGGACTGCTAAAGAAATCATAAAAGGAATAAAGCCAAGGAAATTAAAATTGACATGTGAGTAGAGCTCTAAATATAATTTATTTAGTCAATCAATAAATGTATTTTGAGCACACACATATGAAGGGACTGTTCAAAACATTATGAAGATGAAGAAGGATCACATGCAGATTCTGTTCGTGGTGGTTATTCTCTCAAGCACATAATACATATAAACAAATAATAGTTTGTATATGCAAATAATAATGTATATAAAGAAACAATATAAACAAATAATCATCATGCAAAGTAGATGGTTAAAAATGTCATGAGAAAGATGTAAATAATGTCTCCTGGAATTTCAGAAGAGAGATTTTCTGTATTGAGTGAGGGGACAGGTGATCGTAAAGAGGCCTTTCATCTGGACCTCGGGGTGGATGACCTTTGGACATCTTTAGGCTAGAGCACAGGAAGGTAGAATTCAGTGGGGTTTTGCCAACACTGTGTAATCTAATCTAAGGACATGCTCAGGCATAACTGTAAAATGATGGAATTAGCTTTTGTTCTTTCTTAGCTTCTCTTTCTCTACCCTAACTAAATGATCAACTTGATAATTTGACAGACTAACTCATGCTAATGCATTAATGGCTAATAAGGGTGAAATTCTGCTTTCCCCAGCTACTTATGTTTTAACATGCTTTAACTCTTATTACTGTAAAACAGTTATTCATTATATAAATGACTTCAGCTATAACCTGGGCTGAAATCTGTGGAGATGTGTTTCTCTTTTTCCATTTTAATTTCTAACTCTCTTTTCACTTGTAACTTAGGGCGGGGCAGCCTACATAGTCCCATACTTGCTAGCACTGCTTCATTATGGCAAAGCCAGGATCTGGATCTACTGGGACCTAAACTTAAACATTAGGTCTATGGCCAGAGACCAACCTCAGTGACCTGTGGGTTGGCATCTCTTAAGCTTGATGGAACCATAGGGAGACAATTTAGATGTATTGCCTATTACTATTTTAAAACCACGAGCCAATACCAATAATTGATATTGTTAGTATTAGACAAAGCAAAATCTGAAGGATGAAAGATGGGGGGGGGGGAAGAACAAAGGTGACATATAGAACAAAGGTAATGCTTTTCTGATTCTGAGCAAAGAGCCAAATAGAGTGAACAATGCCATAGATTTGGAAGTCCTGTTCTTTGTGCAGGAGGTGGAACTGGTAAGGTCATAGTGTTCATTTGGGTTTCTGCATGCCCATCATGGAGTTATCTGGGGCAAAGCTAAGGTTATATGATTCTAAGTGCTGGAAAGAGGGTAATATGCAGTGTTAGGCAAATATGGAAATTATTCTTATTAATTAGGCAGAATGAATAATGTTAATAAAAGATAAAGCAATGCTCTTCCTCTCAGATATAACCAGGTCGTCTTCAAAAGACCCTTGTATATCTTTATGTTTATAGTATCTTCTGCTGGAATGGAGCATTTGGCCAGGTTCCAATACATGGTAGACCTATGTCTTTTTTTTCCTCAACACACGGAATTCTAACTTTACATCTTCTTAAATAGACACTGTTTGGTGTCTGTCCAACTTTCATATCACTTTTTCCTCACTAATTCAGGCCTGATCCTATTTGGACAACAGTGTGCCCAGGCCAGAATCCATTGTGATTGGTTGAACTCTCAGCCAGGCATGACCATCTATTTTCCCCTTGCCAAAGGCTGGTATGGGGTTGCCATATGACTTAGATCTGGACAATAAAATGTAAAGGAAAATCTGCTAGGGCTTTTAGGAAAGTTTTTTCTTCTTTGATTAAGATGCATGAATGGCATTAAAAAAATTCTTGTGCTTTAATTTTCTTTCCTGCTTGAGGATGTGATTCTTGGAGGCACAGACAATGCACATTTTGAGGCTAGGGGAAGCATAGAGGACACACTGAGGATGGAAGGGCAGCAAGATAAAGTCACTGATAACATTACTGAACCAGGAACTCTGGGCTTCTTGTTTAGTAAGCAATTCATTGGTTTATGATTTAATTCATTCTCATTGTGATATTCTTTTACTTGTAACTCAGTGCATTGAAATGGACATTTACACTGAGATGTCAGCTGTGGAGCTGGGAAAAGCTGTGGATTAACAAGAGAGCTTCAAAGGGTGGCCACCAAATAGTAACACAGTTGAGATGACATTTGTTTCTAAAAGTAGATCACTGCTCTTTGCCATCTTCTACAGTGCAGAACACAACTTTCAGTTCTCAATTTTCCAAAATGGCTAGACCTTATCTCATAATGGGGTGTCATGGACTTCTTCATTCTTCTACCTCTCTCACTCCTCCTTCTACGTCACAAGCTGTTCCTCCCTTATTCACAGATTAGCTCTTCTCTGATGTCTTCACTGTGATCCTCTCCCCGGTACCCTCTTTCTCATAGCAACCTCATCTACTACCTGAACTTTAGTTCTCTTGTCCTTAAAAAGCAACTCTTCAACTTTGATACCAACTTCCTTTTGCTGCTCTACAGATGAAGTTTCAATTGCCTAAGGCCCCTTTCTTACTTGGTATTCCACCAGTGGTACAAACACAAATATATGCTGAACCAAAATAATCATCCCAATATGAGTATCTACTCCAGTTCCTGAGGTTTCAAGTCATTTGGTACTTCCTTCTCTCATAGTACCTCTATACAACTCACTGCTATCAATTCTACCTCTGAATTCCCTCACTTACTTCTTCACTCCTCTCCATCTCTCTCTTCCCTCTAGTCTAGCAGCACCAATCCTACCTGGACCTCTGTAACTCAAGTCAAGCTGTGAAATTTCCACCCTGTAGTCCATCTTACCCACAGTTGCCATAGTGTGCCTCCTTACTTAGAAGTTTTCAAAAGTAGCCTTTCCTTGTGAATGAAGGATTAACTACTCACTGGGGTACTATAGCTCCTCCACTCCCACCAGGAACATAGCTAACTTATCATTTTAGCCTTATATCTTGCTATTTGTCTATTCATTTTATGTGTCCACAGTTAAACATGACCAATGACACTATTGTTATTACTATTATCAGCAACAACCACTGCTACAATTACTTAGCTCTTATGTTACCATGACTATGTAATACTCCCATCTAGCTTAATGGTGAACATTTATTGAATTCTTAATATGTGCCAAGAACTGTGCTTAAGCATTTTCATTCAACGTGTAGTGACTAAACAATCACTAATCACTGTAATATGTTCAGCAAATAACAATGGTAAAATGAAACAGACTGGGAGTTTCTTGCTCCTACACTCATGCAGTTTATTGCCTCACTCCTCTTCTCTATTTCAGTTTTGTAATAATATTCTGGAAGTAGGTATTGTGTAATCAACATCCTTTTACAGATGAGGAAACTGAGGCTCACAGAGTTTTAGTAACCCATCCAAAACTTAGAGAAAAGAGATGCAGCTTCTAGACCTCGCCTGTTTCAGACTCTGATGCTATCCACACTCCTTTTCTCCACCTTTTTCTTGACTCTTCCCTTCATACCCGTCCACTGGCCACAGATCCTTCAAGGGAGGCATAATGTTGTGTTCTTCTTTGTAGCCCAGGTGTCACCTAGCACAGTTGACTAGCATCTTTACAGCTCAATGCGTGTTTTGAGGTTAAATGAAATCATCATCCCCTAGAGGCCTAATTTCACAGTCAGGCTCTCTCACTGCTGAGCAAGGGCCTCTCCCAGAGTGATCAATGATCAATGACTCTTAACTGTCTAAAATAGAAAACAATATACCACATCCACAGTTTCTGTTTGTTTTTGTTTTTATTTATGATTTCATTCATTTATTTGAGAAGGCATGCACACACATGAGAGAGAGTACAATCAAGGAGGGAGGGGGATAAGGAGAGGGAGAAGAAGACTCCCAGCTGAACAGGGACCTGGGGCTTGATCCTAGGGCCCTGAGATCATGACCAGAACTGAAGGCAGATGCTTATCTGACTGAGCCACCCAAGTGCCCCTCACCCACAGCTTCTAATACAAGATTTCATTGGTTCATCTGTTCCTGTGCTTAATAAGCAAGATTAATATTCATTGTATATTCAATTGTTAAGACAGTGCTACCAAATCCCATGTTCATTCTGCTTTCCAATACACACTACTACACTCTGCTAATATTTCATCATGTTCTGCTACAATGCATTAAGTGCAGGACTGGTGACATTTATTTGGAATCAGACACCTGTTATCAATTTGGAGTGTGGCGTATATATCCTGCTTCAAACTGTCCAGGGGCCAATGGAGATGAATGAGGCATAGTTAATGTCCTTGCTGCTTTGTATAGCTCCTCTTTACATATAAAACTGTGGAGAAATACCCTGCTAAATATAGTCTTAACACAATCATCATGGAAAGAATAATCTTTAATACAAATAATAGTGCTTTTGTTCATCTGGCTTCATTCATCACCACCTCTCATAGGACTTACATGACATTTCCTTTCATTCTTTCAGATTTGACAGCACATAACTCCTAGTATCTCCAGTTAAGAGAAGGGGAAGTTGAGGGTGAATTCTAACAGTATCAAATATCATGCCGAAGTCCATGATAATTGTAGATTATTCCAAGAATGCATATATTGAGGGCAGAATGTGGATCAACCATTCTGCAAATATGTATTGAGTATCTATTGTCCAGGAACAATCTTCTGTGCTGGGGATACCAGAATGAACAAGAAGGACCACCTTCCCTCAGAAAAACTACAGTCTATAAGGGAGCCAGAGCACCAGTGAGGCTCCAATGTGCTATCATAATTCTGTTGATAAGATGAAGCCAAAAACTATGGAGGCACCTGAAAGGGACATTTAGTTTGGAAACTCAAGAGAACTTTGCAGAAGAATTGGTAGCTAGGCTGCAGAAGTGGGGAAAGCACATACAATAAACCAAAGGTTAAAAAAAAAAAAAAAAGCACTTGAGGAGATATAAGAACCCAGAGATAAGTGATAGTATATGAAGAAGGTGAATGGAGACTAAGAAAAAAAAATGTGTATTCTTAGAATCCAGAATTAGGGGCACCTGGGTGGCTCAGTCAGCTAAGTGTCTGTCTTTGGCTCAGGTCATGATCCTGGAGTCCTGAGATCAAGCCGGTCCTGCTCAGTGGAAAGCCTGCTTCTCCCTCTTCCTCTGCCCTTCTGTGGCCCCTGACTCATGCTTTCTCTCTCTCAAATAAATAAATAAAATCTTAAAAATAGGAATACAGAATTATTAGCCTCCATTGAAATTTATCACCCTTGAATTCAGAGATGCCAAACAAGACTATCATTCATTCAACCTGTCTAAAGTAATTTTCATTACAGCAAATTAAATTTAGCCACATAGTCTTTGACACTCCTCCTTTGAAGAAGTGTAGCCTATGCCCCATTTCCTTGAGTCTTACCAGGCTCTATGACTGCTTTGGCCAATAAAATACAATGGGAAGTGACAAGTGACAACTTCTAGGCCTAAGCCTCAAGGTCCTGGCAGCTTCCACTTTCTGTCTCTTGGAATTTTTACTTTTGGACTCAAGTGCTCTTATTTCAAGGAAACCCAAGAGACTCTAAGACCTCAGCCAGGAGCCCCAGCTGAGCTTCCATCTGACGGTCAAAACCTGTTTGCCAGCCATGTGTGAGAGCCATTTTAAAAATGGATCCTCCACCCACAGCCAAGCCATCCCAGCTGACACTGCATGGAGTAAATACAAACCATACCGTCTAAGCCCTGCCCAAATTGCAGATTAATAATTTAAACCACTAAATTTGGGGATGATTTGTTACACAGAGATAGGTAGTTGGAACTAGCTAGCTACTTTAAGAAACTGGTGTTTGACTATCAATGCAGCTTGTGTTGATGAGCCCATAGAGATATTAGAGCCATTGCTATTTGTGGTACAGACTTCCTTCTATCCTAGTGGGTCACGTGTTAAATAAAAGTAGTTATAAAGGATGATGTGGCTGAGAGGTCTCATATAACTCTCCTGTTATATAAAATATGTTCATATAAGAGTCATATAAAAGAACTATGCCAGATGCTGTCATTCAGATTCTCCATTGTAATCAACCAGACAATAATCCCAGCTGAAATAAACACATGTTTGCAATTAGACTCTATTGATAATAATTGGGAACACAGTATACTCCAAGCATAATTTCTACTCATTGCTATTGAGATTCTAAAAGATCATAGTGAGAATGAGAGATAGTCAAGAATAATTTTTTTAAAAAGCCATCTTCTGTATATGGGGTCTTGTAACCCACCTCACAAAGCTTTCAGGAGAATTAATGAGATAGTGCTTATAAAGTCCTTGGAATCCTGCAGAACAAAAATTATAAACCTATAGAAAATAGAGTCAGTATCAATTGATCGTTCTGAAAGCTATTTTTAAAGGAAAAAATCAATATAAAAATTTAATAAGCCAAGAAACACATATTGCTAATAATTTGGTTTGTTTCTGTGACAGCCATCCTCCCAGTCACCCAGGCTTGAAATTTGTGTCTCACTTCTAAAGACGATTACAAAAAAATTAGATTCTGTCTCCAAATTATCTTTGCGTCTGCTCTGTTCTGTCCTTTTCCACTGCCACTTATCCACTTCAGTGTCTCAACACCAATCCTATTATAAGCACTCCTAATTGGTCTCCCTGAATCCAGTTTCTCTCCTTCCCAGGTCAACTTAGACAGTTTCCAGATTCATTTTTGTTTATATCACTCCTCCACTTAAAAATCTTATGTTGTTTCCTATTGTCTTAGAATAAAGCCAAACTCAGAATAGGGTATCATGGCTTCTAAGGCACATCCAAAAAAAAAAAAAGAAAGAAAAAAAAGAAAACACAAAGTTAAAGGCAAGGTGAAGGTCCTAGTGGGAAGCTAAGAGTTTTCTAGGGACCAAGACAGAAGGCTGTGGAGATAGTGCTGCCCCAGCTGTTTTCCACACCATATTGTAATCACCTGATCTAAAGGGGAAAAAAGAATGATCCCTTCCTACACAGAGACTGAGGAGTAGGGTAACATCCTGTCCATTTACTTAATCAGGCTCCTGCAGGTGGTAAGTCCACAAGTTCTCCCACGATCTTTGCAGTTAAAGGTATAGTCATAATAAGTCTATAGCTAGAAATTATTCCCTGCCTTATTACTGGTTTTGCTCAAGTAGGTACATTTTGAAAAGAGAGAGAAATGAAAGAAGGAACTCACATTGCTCTGGAAGATAATGCTAGACACTCACCAAAATTTGAATGCTATCTGTGGTGCTACCAAAACCAGCTAAGGAAATGTTTCTTTCAGTGCTCACTAAAGAAGTCTCAAACTGGAGGCTCCTGGTTGCATTTAAGTGGGATCCAACCCAGTAGATCTGTTATACAATGGTTACATTTTTTTAATGCGGTGCCAAGATTTTGAAAACCTGGAATTGTCATATGAAAAAAAAAAAAAAAAGGTTGATTTCCAGTGTCCTTTGTACAAAAACAAAAACAAAACACAGGAGATGAAAATGTTGACCCATATGATCAGAATCCTTAGGAGCTAGATGTGGGCCACCTCATTAGGACAGGGCACATATGGCACATTTGGCCAAATTCTCCATCTAACATGCTTCACTCATTCATGTACTTCCCTCAAGAAGTAATCAAGTTTGCATCTACTGGTTAAGCTGTTTGATCTCTGAGAATTCAGGTTTGCCCTTGGAAGGAAGTGTGTGTGGGAGGGGGAAGGGCAGAGACAGAGACAGAGGGACAGAGAGAGTGAAAGAGAGAGCAAGAGAGCAAACCAGTGGATCTCAGGAGACTCAATTTGTTAGGGGTACCCCCAAGGTGTTTCAAAGGCTACTCCAATCCTAGGTCTTGAGCACCACCTCATCTACAACCTCCATAACTCAGACTTGGAGAAATATGATTCTTAGATTAGAAAATGTATTCCATTGTCTGGAGGTAAAGGGAGAGTGACAAGCCTGGAGGACAATGAGATGACCAAATCAACTCTTATGAAGGAGTAGGGCTTTCCAGAAGTTCAGGAGATGATTTGTTCTGTAGAAGCTTGTAAAGGCAAGTGCCCTCATGGAGTAAGGAGAGAACTCCAGGGACAGTAGAACAAGGTTGGCAGCTGGAGTGCATCTGAGAAGGGCTTAAAATCTTTTTTTTTTTTTTAATGCCTCTTTAGCAGGTTCCACGCCCATCTCAGGGCTTGATCTTATCACCCTGAGATCATGACCTGACCTGAAATCAAAAGTTGCATGTTTAACCAACCAGGGAGGGGCTTAAAATCTTGGGTGATATTTTTTACTGGGCTTTAGGAAAAGTCAGATTTAACATGGAGTTCAACATACTCGCTGCCATATGTCGTCTTTCCTCCAAAGCTTCAGAGAAGGCTGGCAGAAGACAGTGTGCTAATAAGTTATGGAGGAAGGTAAGGGTAGAGATATCCAAATTAGAAGGGTGTCAAAACCGGATTCATACCACCACCAACTCCCAGTTGAAGAGACTGATGCTGCTTTTCTCTTGTTCAATAATGGAACCTCTGATCTGTAGTTGGGCACATGGTGTCTATGTTTTGTAGCCTCACTTGTAGCCAGGTATGAGCCTCGGATTAACAATGGTCAGTGAGGTGTGAGTATAAGTAATGTGTACAACTTCCTAGATGTGTCCTTAGATGGAGAACAATATGCATTTTCTTTCCTGTTTGTCCATCCTGCTGCTTAAAATGTAGATAGAATTTAATCTTCAAGTGATGGTAGAATGTCAACAGAGAGGAATCCTCATTCTCTAGAGGACTCACAGAATGGAACTGTCATTTTAACTCTGGATTGTCTACCTCCAACTATTGCATGAAAGAGGAATAAGGTTCTGACTTGCTTACTTGTGAACTTTCAGCCTAGCTGATACATTTTCTCAAAAGAGTCCCAAGTTTGAATGATGGAAAACTGAGATAGTTATATGCGTTGGTCTCCTCTACCTGTATGGTAGGTCCTTGAGGGAAGGGACAATGTCCTGAACATTCTTGTGCCCCACCCTTTAACAACTTGCTCAGCATGCAGTGTTACCATAGTAGTAGGTTCTTTTCCCACTCAATACTGTTCACCAAACAGCCAAACCACAGACAATATTTGATGGCAGGCAGGTAATTTATTCAATGACTAGGGAATGGAGAGGGAGCTCCTGCCCTAAAGGTACCTTCTCCCCAGTTAGGTCTCATGGTCACGGTTTCATGGGGTTAAGGTAATTAACGGGCCAAGAAGCAAGAAGACTTGGAGTTTTGATGGGGACGGAGGAAGAGGCTTTCTGCAATCAGAGTGCCACCTTTTTCTTCTCATGAATATGCATGATCAGATCTGTCAAGGTGCTAGTAGGTGTATGTTTTATTATAGTCAGATGGCAATGATCTTGAGGTCATCTGGAGGGTTAGCATGGTGTCCAAATTGGATCAAACCTGTCAACAAGTGGGTCATAGAGGCTTACTTGGAGCTTGTGGCTTCTGACACCCCACCTTAGATTCTGGAGGCAGGCTGCACCCGGAAGCAGGGGTAGAAAATGGGATTATTGTGGCTTGTTAGGCAGTCCCTGGTGACAGTAGTAGTTGTCTTATGAATGTTTTGAGAATGAGTAAATGTATGATTGAATGAGCAAATGAATAAAATAATAATATATTCTCTCTTCTGTGAAGTTTGGATCCCAACTCTCTAATTAGTACACTGGGCAATGACTTCAAGATGGGAGAATTACATAAGAGCCACACTAAAGCCTCCTCTTCAGTTCCAGATTGCATGGGGTCCTCAACAGATATTATTCATATCTGAACCTGAGCTAACCAAATTCTTCACCCTTGTGTTGACTATTCAGTCAGCTTAGCTCTGAACTCCATTACTTCCTTGTCTCCCCCTCCACACAAAACCCCCTTTTTGGTGTAAATTGTTCAGTTAAATAGATCCCTCCTTATCTCCCAGTGGAATCATGGGTTCCCCAAGGTGACACCAGAGAGTCCAATGTTCCTCCAGGAAGGCCTCTCCCCCTTCTGACTCAATGAGGAAAGAGAAAGTGTTCATTCTTCTCAGATATTTCTAGCCTATTGTGCCAGGAATTATTTCTGTGCATTCATTCTCTCAATATTTCAGCTCCTGAAATGTGTACCCCTTCTCCACACTACACAATCCATAAGTAACTGTGTAACCATGTGCAAGAATTAAAACTTACCACAACTATGTGCTAGAAATGTTACACAGGTAATTACCCTAAATCCTTTTAATAATGTTGTAAGTTACTACTGTTCCTTTAACATAGTTAAGTAAACTGAGGCTTAGAGAGGTTAACAGCCTTCTCAGGCAACAAGGGGTGGAACTAAGATTCGATCCCAAGTCTGCTTGATGTCTAAATTGCCTTGAGGTGAATAAAATTTAAGGACATTTTATAAGAAAACTGTTGATCCTGAAACAACTTTAATGTGCGATGACTGCTCACAGAACTCATTTCCTAGCAAACACATTTTCAACTCAGATTCACTGCTGATACATGCAAAGAGGCAATTGCCAAGGTTTCTTCATTAAAATATTCCATCAAAGGTATTTTTGGTTATGTGAAATTTGCATTTGATTTCAATAAAATGTATTTTTTATGTTAGGAAGAAAAACAAAGGCTCACCTTAAACATTTCACTTAAATTTACCATATTTCTTAAGTTTTAAAAAAAAGTCTATTTACAAGGGTGGGCCGGAAATCTCACCAGAGACAGAGAGATCATGGATGAGGCCACAGAGGGTCACATCAAAGCACAGAAACTTGACCTCCTGAGGCTCACATTCTGTTTTGAGAGTTTTGCATGTGTCTTCCTGTCTCCCAAATATTCCTGCTGAATATCCACGTCCTCCTCTTGCTTCTTTCAGCTCTCCTGTTGTCCAAGGAAAGCTGGGTGCATTGTTGTCTGATTTTTAATCCCCCTCCATCTCATCCTCATTTTCTTTTTTAATTTTTTCAAAGTCTTTCTTTCTTTCTTTCTTTCTTTCTTTCTTTCTTTCTTTCTTTCTTTCTTCCTTTCTTCCTTTCTTTCTTTCTTCTTTCTTTTTTCCTTTCTTTCTTCCTTTCTTTTTTTTCTTTCTTCTTATAATCATTTCTCTGAGTTCTCTCTCAGGGGCTCAACACATGTTGAGTTCTACCAGAGGGCAGAACTCCCTCCAAAATGAGGGCAAGCCCACTCTCTCCACAGGCCTCCACTAATGGCATCTTGGCCAACAAGAGCCTTATGCTTTCTGGAGATCTCACAGGATCTCCACTTTTGTATAAACTTTCAGATGAAAATATTTTTATCAGTACAAACATGATCAGAAGCCACCATATTGCTTTGAAATGAAGAATCAAAGAAATGCAAATAATCCTAAATAGAAAAAGAGAGTTAAGTCAAAGAAATTCTCACCAATCAGTATCATATTAACTCCTACTTTGTACTCAAAGCATGACAACTCATATAACTTGTTTCCAATAAACCAATGGGGATTATATCTTCAATAATGAATGTGTCATAGTGAATTTGTGGGTAGAATAAAGGTTTTGTGTTTTATCTTGCTAGAATAACAAAACACACATACCTACTGGTGCAGGGCTTCTTTGCACAGACTTATCTAAGATTTTGTCCAACCCTACTTTCTGAAAATAAGGGGGTGAGCAGTGTGTTTTTTTATACTGGGATGAAAATTTTAAAAGAACAAAATCCAATATTATATTACCACATTTTCTACTATACTGAAACCCAAGAACAAAGTCTGACCTCTATAACCACTGTAGAGAGTATTAGAGTTAATATTTTTAAAGAATTTAGTACATGTGAGACACTGTTCTAAGGACTTTATGTAAATTAACTCAAATGCTCACAATTGTCCCATAAGGTAAGCGCTATTATGCCTGCTTTATGGAGAAGGAAATGGAGGGAAAAGTATGCACCTAGTACACTCCAGAGCCAAGATTCAAACTTTGATAGTCTGGCCCCAAAGTCTGTGCTTTCAAATAGTAATTTCTAAATTTTCCTTGAATACACACATACACACAGACACAGACACACACACACACACACACACACACAGTCATACTCACATCAAAAAGAGGGAATTCTGAAGCGTGGAAAGTTTAACTAAACTTTTTAAGCTTAAAGGGATATCATTTTGATTGAGACTCCTGACTTCAGAGAACATTTAGTACTGTAAGAGCCATGGCTACTAAACTTCTTTCACATATCTTTCCCAAAAACAAGATCCTCAGTTACTTAACCACAGTACAATGATCAAAATGATGACATTAACATGATTAACATATTGGTACCTAGCATATGGACCTTACTTAGACATCACCAATTACCAAAATCATGTCTTTAAAGCAAAAGAAAATCCAAAAACATGTATTGCATTCAGTTGTCAAATCTTTTTAGCGCTCTTTAACCTGGGATATTTTATAAATCTTGTGTTTTCATTTTATGCCATGGGCATTTATGTAGAATGCACACCAGGTATTTAGTAGGATTTGTCTGTTGTTGTTTTTTTAAGATTTTATTTATTTTTCCATGAGAGGCACAGAGAGAGAGGCAGAGACAGAGGCAGAGGGAGAAGCAGGCTCCTTGCAGGGAGCCCGACGTGGGACTCGATCCCTGGACTCCAGGATCATGCCCTGAGCCAAAGGCAGTGCTAAACTGCTGAGCTACCCTGGCTGCCCCATTTTTTTTTTTCTTTTAAAGATTTTATTTATTTATTCATGAGAGACAGAGAGAGAAGCAGAGACATAGGCAGAGGAAGAAGCAGGTTCCCTGTGAGGAGCCTGATGCAAGACTGCAAGACTTGATCCAGGGACTCCAGAATCATGCCCTGGGCTGTCTGATGTTTTTGCAGGATCAAATTTGGGATATATGTTTTGGTGTCAGACACATTTAATTACCATTTTATTTCATTTTACAGAGGAAGAAGCTGAAGCACAGAGAGGCAATTTCCCAGGGTCACATAGCCTCTCGGTGGCAAAACCAAGTTCATATCTTGGTCATCAGCCAAAGTCTGGGGTCTTGATCCCTCACTCTTACACTCACTTGGGAAGGACATTAGAATTAATGTGTAATTATTATAATATTATTAGATATTATGTGCCAAGCAGGCCCCACCTCAGGCCAATTAAATAAAAATCTCTGGAGATGGGTCCAAGTTCTATGCTCCATTTTTTTAACACCCAAGTAAGTATAATATATGTCAAGATTGCAAATCACCATAATAAAATTTTTAACTTTCTGTTGCTCCTAAGAATGAGAGGGACTTCTTAGGAAGTTAGCCAAAAACGTAGGTTATTACCACAGTCTTCTCTTTCAGGAAATGACCACCTAGGATAGGATCTTAAATCAGTGCCTTCAGGTTACAGCACTAAAACCCCATTTCAGAACCCTTATATTTGCTTTTTCTAAACTCAGTCTACACTCAAACCTCTCTAGATCCCTACAACATTACCTAACTCTTCATTCATTCTCAGAATACCTTATGTTCAGATTTATTTCCATTCCCAGATTGAGACTCTCTGTGAGACCAGAGACCACATCTCATTCATTTTGGAATGCCCCAAATCAATTACAGTGATACTTCACACCCAGCTGGTGCTGGTGCTCAGTAATAAATGTTTTGCTAAGTAACTTCAACTTAAGTTTTGCTTTTGCCCTCTCAAAGCCTTGAGAGATTTTATTAGACATTACCTTGAACTCAGTATTTCACCCTAAAGGATTAGCATCAAATGCAAGGTTGAAGATTTTGCTGTGTGCTTTCCTTCCATAACATTTATGGCAGTGGAAAATATGACATGTCTTGCATGAATCCCTGGGGTGACCCACTGTCACAGATCCTGTCTCCTAAGACGTATATGTTTATTGCTTATCTTTGTCTTATTCTTAAATCAGCTCTTCCTGATACTTTTAAAGTGAAAATCTAAACATCTTTGGTGTATTGTTTTGTAAAAGACTCAAAATGGGATTTAAAAACATGTATCTGTCAGGTTCTTGTCCACCTATTTATTTACTCCTCCACATCCAATAGGGGCCCTGAGACTATGATACCACATGAGTTCCCAAAATCTTAGGAGGATGTGGACAACACTTAGGCCATGGGGCTTACCGTTCTGAAGAAGCAGGCTCAGAAGCAGACTAAGTGCCCATGTGACATCTGAGACAAGTGTGAGGTTTTTAGTATAGTGTCAGCCACAAATGATTACTATTATTGTGTTTGTTGAAACAAAGTAGTCTGTTCACATATACATTTCTACACCATATACCATCTTGGTCTACCGCTCAATATCACATCCAACAGGTTTCCTTTCCCAGTGAGTTCTGAAGTCCCTATAATAGGAAGGAGTCCTGTGTAAAATCCTTTTGTTTATGTAAAGCTTGTTTGATGTACCTTCACGTCCCCCTTGGATGATTGAAAACTCCTATTATCACTAACAGACTAAGCCGGTGTTTTTGAAAGGTAATGAACTTCATTCTATTGACATAAAGCCGTGAGGAGAGAAGGTCCTGGGAGATGAAACTCCCAGGTTGTGAGCAGTTTCTGTTTCCGTGGCTGCAGCCTGGCTCTAATGATCGGGGTCGGGGGAGTCACTGCAGAGCTACTTAATGGTTGCGTCAGCCTCTCTCTGCCTGGAGCAGCCCCAGTGCCTCTCTTCAGCCTCTAATGAACAGTGCTGTGGGCAGGCAGGGGTGATTCATGGGGCTCCTTCCTCATTAGAATGTCAAGCAAGGCTCAGCTGCCTCAAATCCCTTGTGCAAGTAGGCAGGCTGAAATTATAAATAAATGCAATGGCGAAAGGTTAGTGTATATTAGTGTATATAAACTAACTCCTCTCTTTTCTCTGAATTGAGTTGGCTTTACTCTTTCTAGTATATATGTCATTTAGTACCAAGTTCATTATACAAGAAATTTAACTTAATTAAGTTATAACCGAATTTAATTTCTATTTCAAGCCCACATTCTTTCAAGATCACTCATTAAGCTTTTCCTTTTGATTGGCATCTAGAGGATGAGGTGCTAAGGTGCCTATAATAATGAGACATGGGGAGGAGTGTCTACTTAGCAGCTGTTGTCCTTGCTACCTACACACTGCCAACCTCTGATGGGTCTTTTTTCTTGTCTAATCTTCAGGTACCAACGGTGGCAGGTCCCTGTTCCAGTATCAGGGCCCTTTATGCCAATAACCTGTGCTGAGAATGTCTGGCTTCATAAATATTCTACTGCTTCCCAAACACGCATATGCAAGAACTCTCTGAGGCGGTCTCTGGTCCATCTGCTTGGGCACCTCAGGCTGCAAGCATCTTTCAGCCTGCCCTAAAAAAAGAGAATCTGATTCTGGTTATTCAAACAGAAAAAAGAGGTAGCTCATAGAATTAATGGACACTTAAAGATCTACATGCCCAAACCAGCAAAGACAAGGCAGTGGGAACCACAAGGTGGACACTTAAATGACAAAGGTTGTGTCATGTGCTCTTATGTTAGCTATAGAGCGGGATTACTTAACTCTTTTATCTTCTGTAAAGGAAAGTAATGAATTAGTGCTCTCCAGAGGTGAACGCAATGGAGGATTTTCCCCAAATCAAAAGAGGCTTAGATGCTAGAAAGGCAAAATATGGCAGATATTCTCTATCCCATGCTAGGGATGGGGTAGCCCAGCTCAAATGATACCACTTAGATGGTAAGCCCTAGGCTGTTGGACAATGAACCCGAGGGCAGAAGAAACATCTTCATGCTGAACTTGGGCCAGTAGCTCAGAGACAATATTGAAGGCCCTACACAAACCCTTATGTGAAGTGAGGAACATCATTATTGGCACAACCAAAAACAGCGTGGATATGACACCAAGATCTGGTGGCCATAGAGAGGCCTTAAAATGAGACATGGAGGCAACACTAGTGACCTGCATCAACAGACTGCTGAGAAGTGGATAAGAATGCAGACACCTAAGCCAGCAATGGAATGTGGCAATAGTCAGGGTCTCCCCTACCCTTGTACATGAATGAGCACCACTGAAGTCCTAACCTGGGTACTTAGAAATAGGTACACTAAGTAAAAGAGAGATCCTGCAATGCCTGAGATGTTTCTGCTCCCTATTGGTATGAGAAATCAAATTAAAATTGTCCAGTTGAAAGAGAGAAGAAAGAAAAGAAAGAAAAAGAAAGAAAGAAAGAAAGAAAGAAAGAAAGAAAGAAAGAAGAGGGGAGAGGAGAGAGAAGAGAAAAGAGAAGAGGAACAGAAGAAAGAGAAGAGAAGAGAAGAGAAGAGAAGAGAAGAGAAGAGAAGAAGAGAAGAGAAGACAAAAGAAGAAGAGAAAAGAAAAGGAAAGAAGGGAAGGAAGGAGGGAAAGAAAGAAGAGAAAGAAAGAAAATGGATTTTTTTTTGTCCACCAGGATATATGAAGAGAGAAGATTAACAATTATTTTATATCAGTCATTAACTTGTGACACTTTGAAAGGCAAATGCTAAAAGGAAAAGTGAATTCATGAAATAAAAGGCAACAGTTCTGTCTACCCATTGACTAGGAAAAAAAGAGGAATGTAATCTATGTGATATAATCCCTAGTCAAATTCTGTGGGAAGATAGAGCCAAGGAAGGAAAGGTGGATTTTCCCTGTCTCACAGGGAGACCAGTTCTGATCAGGAAAGAGGGTTTGACTGACACCTTTGCAGTGTTAAAATGCAGATGATATAGGCAAAGCACTTCATCAAACCCAGAGTTGTGAATTAACCTTTACAAAATGAATGGCTTTTTCAGTGCTGAATAAAAGTCCCAGTGAAACAGAAGAGGAAAATGCTGGAACCACACTCTAAATCTGAGTAAGAATGGTGACCTTTGCATTCTAAATACTTGCAGCTATCTTAATATGACATTTGGCATTTTTCAACCTTGCACATGATAAAATAACAAATTTTTAGAAAAACCATTGAAGTTAATAAGCTGCCCTCCCTACAAAATGAGATTCCTTCTGGCTAAATAATATAACAATAAAGACTATATTTTGACCATTCGACTTTTATCATGGTGTAGATTTTTAATTGGAGAATGATTCTGGACTATGAAAATTGGCTTCTTAAAAGAGCTTCCATTGCTTCATCAAAAAGAGCAGAATTTTTTGTTAGGGTAAATTTACCAGCTCTCTGTCATCATTCGAAGCCTTAAATAGGAGAACATGAGGGGCAGTGAGGTATATTAGAAGGACTTGACTCTGGATCAGAACTCCTAGGGTCTTGGACTGAATGTACTGTTTAGTATCAGTGTGACCTTAGCCTCTTCTTCTCTAAGATAGAATCTTAATACTGCTCTAAACTATCTCACAGGATTGTCAATGAGGCTGAATTGGACAGTGCTTGTTTAAATGCTGGCAGCATTAGCCAGATATAAGGAAATAAATTTAGAATAACTTGGAATTCATGATTTAATAAAAACAGCGAAGGTTTAAAGCCCAGCTATGCATCTTACTAGCTATGTGAACTCTCTAAATCCCACTTTACTCCTTATAGAGTGGAGATAATAATCACTACATCATAGAGCTGTTGGAGTATATTAAAAGTATAAAGATGAGCCTAGTTCACAAGCACACATTTACTAAATTAATGCATAAATATCCTAGGGCTGACTACATAATATTTTTTATGTTGTATTTGAGATATTTCCTTCCAATGCATACTTCCATGCTCAGAGTTTGCATCTGGGAGAAACAAAATGGCAAGTCAGACAGAAGGACGGTCCTGTGGGGTAAGAGAGTGATGAGTGACCTTTGCAGGCTTAATACTTTGCTTGTATTTTAGAGGAAGAGCTTGCAATGGAAACATACCTTCTATTTTAAAACTCTCAGTTTGGGGAACTAGTGTGCTCCTTACTTAATTCATCTATTTACTCATTTAATTCATTCATTCATCATTCATTCAAAAAAGTATTGCAAGCCTTTGTCTTTTATATGAGGAATATTCTCCTTACAGCTACAAGAAGATTGTGGGTATTTAAAAAATTAGGAGAGCAGCTAGAATGAGCCAGTTTATTTACAAAATCAGAACCTAAAAAAAATCAGATAGTTAAGTATAATAAAAAGAAAAAACAAAAACAAAAAAACCTAAATGAACTACATTCTGTAAGGTGACAAACTTCTCTAGAGGGAAAGAGATTCATGGTTACTTCCCATGTTGGCAGAGTGACAAGAAAAAGAAGAATCCTCATAGAAAGAGAAACAGAGAAGCCAGGTGGGACTTTAGCAAACTTTTAACGGCTGCATGCAAAATGGCATAAAGTTTAAAATTCCAAGGAGCCCTAGCCACAGATTGGGTTTTCACACATACTCAAAATGAGTGAATGGGAGTATTTGTCAAAGGCTCAGGGAAGGGCAAGGCAAAAGAGAAGCCCTGTCAGGTATTCTAGACCTTCATTAGGAATACTTTAGTGGCATTCTAAAGGCAAGAGCAAGAAAGCAAGGAAAGGTTTTGCAAAGTCCAGAGAGCAGGAGAGAAAAGAGAATTACCAGCTGCTTAAAAAACTGAAATTTGGGCTGTGAGGGCAGAAAATGATTACTAAAGTCTGGCTAATACTCAGATTGCAAGCCTTTCTGAAGAGAGTGTCTGGATTATGCCTTCAAAATATTTGAAGCTTGGTAAATTACATTCAACTACAGCTGCAGCAGAGTCTAAAACCAATTGAACTACAGATTAAATTGATCTTGCAGAATCCCTCTTACTACACATTAGTAACATGTCAGGACTTTTCCTGCTCTTCTTCTGGGGCTAAATGTCATTTACAAGCATTATGAATAATGTCCCATATACAATTTAAAAATATATATAAGACACATATTGGAGCAAGAAAGTGTGAACCGAAAAAATAAAAAAGAAAAAGAAAGTGTGAACCGTGGTCAAGAGAGGAAATGGTTAATAGAGGCAGACTCAGAGATTGGCAATATGTTGCTATTATCAGACAGGACCTCAAAATAACTGTAACAAAAATGTTATAAGATGTAGTGGAAAGGGTAACGTGCTGAGTGAAATGAAGGTAATTTCAGCAGAGAGGAAGTATTAAATAAAAATGCTAAAAAAGTATATTATAAATGTAGAATTAATTTTACAGACTTAATGACACACTGGTAGAGCAAAGGTAAATTTTAGTAACTTGGTGAATGAAAATAATTCAAACCAAAACACAGAGATAAGAGAATAAGAATAGAGCATGTGAGATATGTGGGACAATATCACGTGGTCTATCACACATTAATTTGAGTCCCACAAGTTGATGAGAGAGAAAATGGGATGAAACAATTTTGAAGAGAAAATAGCCAAGAATTTCCCCATACTGATAAGGGACATAAACCCACAGATCCAAGAAGTTCAGTGAATCTAAAGTAAGACAAATAAAAGGAAACCACACCTTGGCACATTATAGTTAAAATGCAGAGAATTAAAGATAAAGAAAATATCTTCAAAGCAGTCAGAAAAAGAATATCATTCTCCTCAAAGGACCAAAAATCAGATTTTAACTTGATTTCTCAAAACAGTGGAGGCCTGAAGACAGTGGAGCATCTCTAAAATGCTGAAATTAAAAACCAACCAAACAAAAACCCTGGCAACCAAGAATTCCTTATCCAATGAAACTGTATTTAAAAACTGAGTCAAAATAAACATTTTCACTCATACAAACAAATAAGAAATTCATTGCCATAAAACTACACTGAAGAAATGTCCAAAGAAGTTTTTATGGACAGGAAAAATGACACCAAAAGAAAACACAGATCTATCAGAAGAAATACAGAACATCAGAAATGGTAAATATGAGGAAAACCATGAAAAAAATGCTTGAAAGTTGTTAAGTAAGAATTTTAAAAACTTTTTAAAACTTTATACACATACCACACACACACACACACACACACACATATATATACAGACATGTATTTTTAAGAGATTATTAAAAGTTTATAGTAAAACAAATAAAGTATCTTGAGTTTTAGAGTGTATGTAAAAGTAAACAAAGAAAAATAAAAAGTACCAAGGACAGGAGAGAGAAAATGGTATCAAACTATTGTGAGATTCTACATTGTTTGTGAAATAGAGTATTGGAAGATAGACTGTGAAAAGCTAATGTTATACAGTGTAGTCCCTAGAAAAAACAATAACAAACAAATGCACACAGTTGTATCTAGAAGTTCAATAGAAGAGATAAAATAAAATACTAAAAAATACCCAAAAGAAGACAGAAAAGAGGGAACCGAAGAGCAAAGAGCAGATGGAACAAATGGAAATTAAATACACCATTAAATGTGAATGGATTAAACTATGAAGCATTATGCAAATATAAACTCAGTAATGATGAAAAGAGTAGCTAATATTTATTAAATTTTTTAAAAATTTTTATTTATTTATGATAGTCACACAGAGAGAGAGAGAGAGGCAGAGACACAGGCAGAGGGAGAAGCAGGCTCCATGCACCGGGAGCCCCATGTGGGATTCGATCCCGGGTCTCCAGGATCACGCCCTGGGCCAAAGGCAGGCGCCAAACCGCTGCGCCACCCAGGGATCCCTTTATTAAATGTTTATCACATGCCAGAGAGTCTGCTAATCCATTTAAATCCTGTGTCTGTTTACCTGTCACAACCATCCTATGACAGAGGTATTACTTATGCCCACATTTTGTACATATGAAAACTCAGATGAAGTATAATCATAGTTTACTGTCAGTCAACCTTAAGAGGCAGAGCCAGGATGCAAACCCAGGAAGTACGATTTCTGTGTTTATACCACTCAGTTATATTGAATATGATGTTGATCATGGATGATGATGATGATGATGATGATGATGATGATGATGATAGAGAATAAGTATTGCCAACGCATCCCTGTGGTGCTTGACATTCCATGAAAAGGAATATATATTGGGTTTGGTTGGTAATCCTTATTCCAGGTGAAAAAATTAGCTTGGAAACCTATAATAAAAATATAAATTGTTAAGTATATACCTTTCAGAATGCAGTATATTCCAGTGTTTATATTCATGGTTACATGAACTTAAGTTCAGTCAATCCAGTGGCACTGTCTGACATATAGCTCATATGTGACATTAAAGCTTCATTAATATTAATTATACCTATTTAGAATCTGATGCATACAAATATACACCAATGAGGACAGCTAACACATACATACTGCGAAGCATATTAATAAGATGAATCCCCCCCCCCCCCCAGCTAATAACAAGTGTGTCATCTAAC
This sequence comes from Vulpes vulpes, assembly GCF_048418805.1. Taxonomy (NCBI): domain Eukaryota; kingdom Metazoa; phylum Chordata; class Mammalia; order Carnivora; family Canidae; genus Vulpes; species Vulpes vulpes. Next base: position 46,492,986 of record NC_132788.1, on the reverse strand, counting down.
TGCTATCTATGCATACCTAGGCCCCTGATGCCTTATGCCTTTGTTATAATTGTAAAGAAAAGGTTTTACTGAAGAAATTATCAAGTGGTTCACAAGTCCCTTTGGTTTCCCTTTCCCAGGGCACAGACACATTGCTGCACATGTACCAGAATCACACACTCTGGGCTCTGTGCCCATCCTGGAGTTCTAGTTCCATTTTTGTCATAGCCTTCAAGTCACTGCTGAGGCTATAAAACCTACCCTCTTGGGCTCTGCAAGACTTTGGGCTCTAGCCAGGCTGTGATCTCAGGAGAAAGAGAGAAGCAGAATGAGCATATAGCTATGAGTGCCCTTATGCAGAATAAAGCTGCTTGGACTATAAGGGAAGGTTCCACATGTGTTATCCATGGGCAGAAAAAAGTATGAGCAACAGAACATCTGCAGAATGCTGGATGTGAGGATGTTCAGAAGTCAGCTTCCCTTGAGGAATGGGAGGAAGAAGGCATATTAAGCAGGGTTCCTCAGAGAAACAGAACCAGCTGGTGTGCGTGCGTGCGTGCGCGCGTGTGTGTGTGTGTGTGTGTGTGTGTGTGATTAGATTTATTATAAGTAGTTGGCTCCACATGATTATGGAGGCTAAGTCTCAAGATCTTAGACAACAAGCTGGAGATCTGGAGAGCTCATGGCATAGTTGCCTTCTGAAGGCTAGTAGACTCAAGACCTAAGAAGAATCCATGTTTCCATGTAAGTCCAAAGTCAGGAAAAGATCAATGTCTAAACTCAACAGTCACATAGAATGAGAAGCCTTTTACTCAGCCCTTCTGTTCTATTCAGACCTTGATTGGATGGACCCACTCACCTGGGGAGAGCAATCTTCTTTACTCGGTCTGTGAATTGAAATATTAATCTCATCTAGAAACATACTCAAACACATCAAAATGTTTGACCAAATGTTGGTGCCTCGTAGCCCAGTCAAGCTGACACATAAAATTAATCAGAACAAGCAGGTCATTTTTCTGGAGCTCTTATGCCTTTGCCCTCAAATAAGAAAGAAAGGAATGTTTGAGGTCATGTCTCCTGGATCTACATAGTTGCCTTATTACTTTTATAGGAACTCTTTTATACATACAAATGAGGATAATTAACACATATAAATTATGAAGCACATCAATAAAACGAATCACCTCTCTCCAGCTAATAACAGGGCAAGTGTTATCTTGCTTCTAAATATGTATAGCTAAGCCCTTGATGTCATATTATGGGGAAGAGAAACATCATTGGTAGTTCTCATGTGAAGCTTTGAAAGCCACATGTATACGGCTGCTTTGAATGAGACCTCAGGGTCAGAGCATTCCAGGCAGGATTTGTTTAGACATCTTGAAGACAAACTTGGAGTAACCTCATGGAAACTCTCATCAGTAGTCATCTTCCACCAAGGTAACTCCACAGGTGGTAATGTGATGGGCCTCCTCCATGTAGTGCAGACAAGTGAAGGCCTTCCTCACATGGTTTCATTGATCAAAGGAACTCAGTGACCAGTTTGTTAATGTAAAGCGTTGTTGGAACAGTGCCATGCCATGGTGACACTGTAAACAATTTCAAAGTGCTCGCTTTTACTATCATTATTCTTTCTCATGAATGAATATTATGCAGAGGCTAAGGCTTGGCCAGGTCCCATATTACACAGAGAATAAGGCCCAGCCAGGTCCCATATTATGCAGAGGATAAGGCCTGGCCAGGTCCCATATGCAGGATCCCCTGCTCCCTAGGGGGGAGGAAGTATCCCAAAACATGTAAGCTGACCTCACTTGAGATAACTGTGAAGTTGGGGTGGCTGGGAAGAGAACTGAAGCATGCTGTGAAGCTGTTATTGCAGCCGTGGACAGCTTCCTGGGAAAATCACAGGAATTCATAGCTATTTCCTCTGCTCCCCTGTGCAGCTACTGCAAGCTTTTCAAAGTAGCACAGGACCTGGCAAAGACCACTCACAAAATATTTGCTGAACAGACAAATGAACTGAATGAATGAATCCTAAAGTGAAAATAACAAATATCACATTTTCCTAGCTTTCATCTACATCACCACCTCAAGTCAAACGTAAGAACCCTCCTGGGAGCTTGAGAAAGGATCCAGAAATTTTACACAGAGTTCCTTTAAGCATTATATTCAAGACACAAGAGAGACAGGGTTGGTTTTCTGGCAACAGTGGAAACGTCCCCCCATGTCACATTTGTGATCCACTAAGCTACAGGATTTCAAGATTCTCTGGTTTCAAAATGCTGTTGTGCTTAAGTAATGCCCTCCTCTTAGCACCAGTATCTTGAGAATCTTTTCCTCACCTACTTTTCCCCTCACAAATATCTTTGCAAGTCACAAGGAGATACTATTCTGGAAAATGCCCTTATCAAATGATGATCATAAACTAGGCTGCCCTATTTAACTGCTTTCTTATTTTAGAGTAGAGTCTTTCAGATGGGATCTTGAAAACACTCATGAAACACGGAACTGGAATTATTCCTGACATGGGCCAGCAAGTCAACCATGAGAGTGTTTATCAGTTGTCTTTTGCTGGGTAGCAAACCATCCCAAAACTTAGTGCAGGTCAGTACTTTGGGCTGGGCTCGGCTGGGCACTTCTGGGCCAGGCTTGACCCATCTTAACTGGGCTCACTGAAGTGCCTGATGGGGACGGCTGGGTCTGGCTTATTTACAATGGTCCTGGATGGGACAGGTGGGTTGAGAAGGGCTTATCTCCATGTGGTCTCTCATTCAGAAGTAGTTAATTTAGGTTGTTTTTTTCTTTTTTTTCATGACAGGCCTGGGGTTCCAAGAGCAGCAAGAAAGCAAGCCACCATGTGCAAACACTTTTCAAGCCTCCGTGTTATATTTGCTATCATACCATGGTCTAGCTCACAGGTAGTGTAGGAGGGGATTACCCCAAGGTGTGGCTATGGGAAGGTATGAAAAAAGTGGGGGCTCTCACCACCACAATCTGTGTTTCAAAATGTGGTAGAAGACATACGGGGATCCAGAAGGCCCAGATTTTGTCACTGTGAAGCCTTCTCATCAGAATCAGAAATGTGACTCAGGAGCCCATCCTTCTGGCATTCAGATGCTCCTACTTCTACATTCCCACCCCCATGCCTCCTTTCCACCTCTTACTCCTCTCTTCTGTGGCTTCATCACTGCCTGCTTCCAGATATATTTCTCTTCATGCAGCCCTGCAAATGCATGGCAGGGATGATAAATGAGCCTGACTTCCTAGATGACGTGACTATCCAGAAACACAGCCTGGAGCGTGCACAATGCAGCAGCTTCCACACACAATGCAAATGCCGGAACATGTTATGGGGTTGGACAGAGGTCATTGCTGCAGAAACAGAATACCATTTGAGACTAGAATTCTAGGCTATAGACAGCTTGGCTTAATTAGAGGAATAAGCAAATAAGTACCCCGGGGTAGCTTTTGGATTGCCTCAACAGACAAAAATGTATAAGTGAAAAGGTTACATGCAATTAGGCAAAATTCACTGTGATCTGGCTGTCTGGTTTGGTTCACTCAAATTATATATGAAGAATCAAAGAACCATAAAGGAAAGCAGAAACATTGGTTGCCATTATAAATCTGGTAAGTGTTTTTGATCAAGGAAAGCTTTCTTACTGAACAGGCTCTGAGCTCCTAGTTACCTATGGATTTATTTTTATAGAAAGAAATGAGCTCTCAGTAGTCCTCATTACTATCTTGCTAGATAAAAAGATCAACTAATCAATGAAAGTGCTGGTTTCAAATAGTATATAATACAGATAAAATAAAACAACTCGGACCTTGTCCTTCCAGAACTGACACATGAGTAGGTCACATTGGTTCAAAGACAATAGACAGATATAATACCCTAAACAACAATAATAAAACATTCAACATCATCTAATACTAGAGCTGTCCTAAGTGCTTTATCTGTGCTATTTTGCCTAAAATAAATGATGAGGTGGTTGGGTATCATTATCTCAAATGGCCAAGGGAGCAAACCAGATCTCCAACAGGATCTGCAAATACAGAATGTCACAAAGGTAGAAAACCTTAAGTCCTGGACCCAAACTCAGGCATGAGTTTGACTCCAAACATTCCACTACAATATATTACCCCTTGCAATCACACATGGTCAGAGAAGGCAAGACACATATTTCAGTAACCCTCACTGGACTGTGGACTGAGTGCCAGCCTTGTGCCAGGCATGGATGGTGGAGGTTGGAATGGAGAGCCAATCCTTAAGAACCTTACAGATTAGAGAGAGGGACAGAGTGGCATGCAATACAGTTTCATTAGGGCAAGCCTGTGTCTGCAGTGGGTGGCTACTCGCAGGGTAGACTTTAGAGCAGAAACAAAGACCAGCATGGACCAAAGAGTTCGCTTTTTCTTCTGACTTCTTCTTTTATATATATATATATATATATATATATATAGAGAGAGAGAGAGAGAGAGAGAGAGAGAGAGAGAGACAGGCAGAGGGAGAAGCAGGCTCCATGCCAGGAGCCCAATGCATGACTCGATCCCGGGACACCAAGATCATGCCCTTGGCTAAAGGCAGGCACTAAGCCACTGAGCCACCCAGGGATCCCCTCCTTCTGACTTCTTATCCTGGCAACTTCCCCCAGCCCTTTCTTTAATACAGATATGATATTCCTTTCCAAGTAAAGCCCTTGATATTGTCAACTGTGTTACAAATGTATTAACCAGACTAACCCCACAGTTCTTGCTACTGCTCAAATCAAGAGAGAGAAGAAAGAGAAGCTAACCTCAGACACAGTGACTATTTTAAACATATCTTCACCCTCTAAATTTATTCTAATTTAAAAAGACCTTTAATGACTTCATCTCACTTGATTCTTTTACTATCTCTGTGGTATACCAACATTTCAGACAAGAAAACAGACAGAGAGAGGCTGAAATTCTCAAGATGACTATATTAGTTTGCTAAGGCCACCATAATAAAGTATCACTGGGTGGCTTAACCAACAGACATTCATTTTTTCACAGTTCTGGAAGCTGGAAGTCCCAGGTCAAGGTGTTAGCAAGTTTGGTTTCTCCTGAGGCCCCTCTCCCTGCTTCCCTCTGGATCCTCACATGTTCTGCTTCTGTGCCTCTGCCTGCCTAGTGTGTTGCTGTGGCTTAATCTCTCCTTCTAAGACACCAAACATATTGGACTAAGATCCACTCTAATGACCCCATTTTAACTCAATCACCTCTTTAAAGACTGTATCTCTAAATACAGTCACATTCTGAGGTAGTGGGGTTTAGGGCCTCACCATATGAATTTGGGGAGAGCACAGTTCAGCCCACAACAGTAACCCAAATACAGGATGTTGGAGCCTGGATGTAAGACACCATTGATTCCATATAAAGTCATTTACCTGGGTAAAACTCACTTACCTTCTTTTCCCTGAGCTGTTCACTGCTTTCCTTGAATCTTAGTTTATCTCATACTGAAACTTACTAAACAGACTTAAGACCATCCTTCCTTCCTATCTATATATAAAAATATACCCATTTCATGGCACAGGTGAAATGTTACTTTTGTTTTGTTTTTGTTTTGTTTTGTTTTGTTTTGTTTTGTTTTGCTGTTCCTGTTAGAGACACCTGATTCCATAGTTGGAAATACTTATTTTCTCATAGGAATGCCCATTCACAATTCAATTCTCTTGCATGACTTTCAACTTTCTACTTTGTAAAATAAATGTATGTTTCTGTCTCTCTTCCTTTAAACTTATAAACTGTCAATTATCTTTCTATGTTTTTTGGGAGTATGCACTCTGAATGAGAGTCCTAGATGCTATAGTGAACAAGATAGGTAACGTCCTTCCTTTCCAGACCTTTTGCCCTGGTTTGGAAACAAATGATACACAAATAAGTAACTAAATAGACTAGACTATTTTAAATAGTGGCAAATCATAAGAAGAAAATAAAACAGAGGAAAGGAAGAAAGAATGGGGGTGGGAGTCCAGTCCCATTGGCCAGGGAAGAACTCTTGGGAGAAATGTTCTAAGCTGAATCTTAAGAGATAAGGTGTCATCTACATGAAGACTGAGAAGAGTGTTCCAGGCAAAGAAGCAGCAAGTATGAATTCTGAATTGAGATATGAATTCCAAAGTGGGAAAAAGGGTGGTGTATTTAAGTACAGAAACCATGTGAGTGCAACAGAGCAAGTAAGAAGGTCAGAGATAAAATTTAGCCAACATCAGATATCTTGGTCCTGCTGGACCACAGCAAGGATGCTGAATAGTGTTCTTCATGTAATGAGAAGTATCTCCTGGATGGGGTAGAGGTTTAATGAATGTCTTCAAATATTAATTAAATTAAGCTTGCCCAGGGTTTGGTTGTTCTGGTAACCTGGGTGAATAAGTCTATATGAAAACAAAGGAATTGTGGTCAGTAGCTCCATATGGCCTGTGTTACAGTCCTTGGTGTTAGATTTCTACCCAGTTGTCAGGATCTAAATCAAATGATTCCCTGTGTCTTCTGCAAGGATTCTTATTTTTTTGTCAGTGTTAAGTAATTTAACATCATTACATTTTCATTAATTAGCTGAAAATTTTAAGATAGCAATAGTCTTATAATACTAATCCTCTTAAGATACTAATAAAATATCTCCTGAATACCCAATGGCAACTATTAGGTTTCTACTCTAGTACAAGATACAAGTAAATGACTTCATGCAAAACTTTTTCATAACTGGAATAGCTGCTGTGATTATCCATCTTAAAACTGAAACATCTTTGGTACTTGGTGTGACCTTCATTTCAGGCTGGGCTGAAATTCTGTTAGGGAAGAGAATGTGGATGCACAAGTACTATTTTGAGGAATAAATAGCAGCATCTTTTCTATTCTCTTAAACTCAAGATAAAATATAGTGTGCAGCAGGTGTAGAGCTCTCTTCACAGTACAAGTAAAGCTACAGAAAAATCATTTCCACATTAGAATTGAGATGATTCATCATTTTTCTCTAGCATGAATCTCATAGAAATATTTTGCCCTCAATATCTTCTCTAAGCAAAGTTGCAAGGTTTGTAATGACTAAGAGTCTTGGAAAAGAAGCACATTTGTCCTGAAAATTAGAAACATCTCTTCACCCATTCACATTCCCTGAAAGAAGGAAATTTGCACCTTATCTTTATTTTCCTTAGCATGGAAATTTTCTTTTATTTTTAACCCAGAAAATAAAACTGAGAGGCAAAAATGTGAATTTTAAAGGATAATTAGTTTTAGAATTTCATCTGGAATTTTAATAACACAATTAAGTATGTTAAATGAAATTGCATGGGGCACCTGGCTGGCTCAGCAATTGAGCATCTGCCTTTGGTTCAGGTCATGATCCTGGGGTCTTGGGTTAGAGTCCCACATCAGGGTCCTTGCATGGACCCCGTTTTTCCCTCTGCCTATGTCTCTGCCTCATGAATAAATAAATAAAATCCTTTTTAAAAAAAAAAACGAACCAAAAAAATAAATAGATGAAATTGTGTATCCTTCACATTATTTAATTCAACTACTTCTTCTATGCGTTACTTCCACAAATTTAACAATTCTATTTGGGTAGAACAGTGGCAGAGTAGAGTGATCTCTTGTTATGAGTGGTCCTGAAGTAACCAAATGAATGGATCACCACTGAAGTCTGCAGAGGTTCTTTCAGCAGGTCTAGATTGTTTCTTATTAAAGAGAAACAAAAAGGAAATTAAAATATCACAAAATACCCAATCAAGTTGGCAAAAAAGGAACATGTGTGAACAATGGCTACCGATGGTTCTGCTTTTGCTTACATTTTCATATATCTTGCTCTATTTAACAAACCTGGCCATTGCCCTTCTTCTCAATACCTATCCCATGTATAAGTCAACTTATTTGTTGGGACCACCTGATTTCAAATTGCCCACATCTAACCAATGGCCAATTATTTACTACTTCATGGGTCCTCCCAATTGCAATGATGTTTTTGCTCATGTTGATGACCATGAAAGCTAGGTACGCATCCAAGCATGTCAAGGTGAGAACAAGAAAAAGGAACGGAGAGGATAGCAGCTTTTCAAAGTCTATTCATTTTGAAAATGTAATCCTGCACCTTATGTGATTTTGGCACCAGGTCATGATATTCAGCATGTTGTTAATTCCTCATGGGGGTGCATCATCTTATTGTATCTGCCACAGGTTAATTGCAATGAGAATGTAAAATTGGTTTAAGTGATATTGAATAACAGAAAATACATGGGCTTTGGACAAAACTAGGATTGGATCAAGAATCTACCATTTCTCAAAAACAAACTTAACAACAACAACAAGAAAAAAAGGTTGGAGGGGAGGGGTTTCCTGGCTGGCTCAATCAGAAGAGTGAAAGACTCTTGATCTCAGGGTTGTGAGTTCTAGCCCCCCATTGGGTACAGAGATTACCAAACAAATAAATAAACAAACTTTAAGGGAAAAAAAAAAAAAGAATCACCAGATGAACAGGCTTGAGTCTCAATTACCTCATCTAATAAATAATGACAATACATACAAATTCATTAGGGTACCATAAAGATTAGATCCAAATAAGTATGTCAAACTACCTAGTATGGCATGACAATTCTTTTTTCTCTCTCTCTGATAATTTTGCTCTTGGACATACTCAGAAAAAAAATTCTCTTCGCCAACTTCCAGAAAGACATGTTAAAGCTGGGAAAGGCCTAGAGGAAAGCAATTAGAGGAAAGAAGTAGTGCCTAACATTGTCAAAGTAAAAACTTTAGGGCTTTCCTTTTCTTTCTTTCTTTTTCTTTTCTTTTTTTTTTTTTTTACTTTTTATTAAAATTAATTTAATTAACATATAGTGTAGTATTAGTTTCAGAGGTTGCATTAGATTCATCAATTGCATATAATACCCAGTGCTCACTACATCAAGTGCCCTCATTGATGCCCAAGACCCAGTTACCTCATTCTCCCATCCCCTCTCCCTTCAGCAACCCTTAGTTTGTTTCCTGTAGTTAAGAGCCTTTTATGGTTTGTCTCCCTCTCTCTTTCCATCTTATTTTATTTATTTTTCCTTCCTTAGTGCTTTTCTCATATGGTCTGGTATGGCATATAATATGGATTTCATAGTACACTATTAGAAAAACAGAATTTGGGAGTTTCTTTTAAAACTTTGAGGAGACAAGCAGAGATAAAACAAAGAGACATAAATAAATTTGGGAAAGGCCAAAATAAACTGATGGATGTGGAATCCATAATGGGATGAAATAGTTATTAAAGTCTCACAAAGGTGAGATTGTGATCATCATGCAGATATAGAATGAGCCTGTGTTGAGTATTTTATTGAACTTCTTAAAGAGGGAAACAGCAAGATACAACATTATTGCAAAGAGCACTGGAAAAGCTAGAATTGCCAGGATAAGATTAGTGCTGGGTTCAGTGGAAAACTGAAATTATCTTGACTCTGTTGGACAGAAGTCTACAAATTGACCCTGTCCCTAAGAGGTATAAGATAATAGCCACACCCAAAAAGAACATCTAGTAATTTCTTTTGCTAATGTCTAAGCTTCAGATACTTCTTTTTAAACACTATAAAGTAAGATCATCAGGGATGCCTCACCTCTTTAAACAGACATTGTGAAGAATAACTGCCTCTTCCCACAAAACACCTGTTGGAACCACTTTTATTCAGTTGGACTAGTTTCTATTCTTGGCCAAAATGGCTACTGCCATGATTGCAGGGGTCAACTCACTTAACAGTCTTAAAGCTGAAGGAAGATATCTGATATAGGTTACTTTGATTAAGTTGTCTCTCCTGCCTGGAAAAATCTTTTGCCATTTTAACAATAGTAACTTGACAAGAGGGGATCCCATTTGAAACTTAAAAGACAATCTCTTAAAATTCATCAATGTAATTCATCTGGAAGAAAGTATCAAATGAAAGACAGGATGTTGAATTAAAATAATTTGGGCCATTTTTATTGTATTTTAACACAAACCAAAAAAAATTATAGGATGACATAAACAAGGAACAAAAAGACCAAAGCTGGGATTAAAGGTTTTGAAAAACTATAAGAACACATAAGAACAAAATTTCTTTCATTCTATACAGGTCTGATGGTATATTAAAAAAAAGAAAAATTGGGATTCACTATTGCTCTGGTGATAATAAATTTTATTTATGTTTAAAATAAAAAATAAGCAGGCCTATAATTTAAGTTGTGCGGAGACACATAAAAAATGTTAGTGCTCACTGGGACATTCATGAAAAGGAAGACTGACAGGTAATAAAACTATATCTTAATCTGTGAGGGTTTTAAAGTCATTTCTGTATTAAATAAACAGGCTAACTCAAAGTGCTTACTTTATTGTGATCACACAGAATTCCTGGAAAAATTAATTTACAGTGGAGAGAAGCAGGATATTTTTCCAAATAAATAATTTATATTGATGCTTGTCCTTTTTACTTAAAGAAGTTCTGAAATAGCTATAAATTGAGGACTTCCAACTGATTAAAGCCTCTCCATCTTTGTCACCCTGTGCCAGCCAGTGGCCAGTGTGCTTGACAGAATTCAAAAGGAGAGAGAATAGCATATGGCAGAATGAGTTTTGAGCCTCAGAGAAAGCTTCCCCCATTCCCACTCCATCTGTGCATTGTGTGGCACCTCTCCCCATAGCACAGAGATGCTGAGCTAAGGATGGGAGAAATGTATGATGGCAAAATGCAGAAACAGCTTTTGTGTCATGCTAAGCATTAACAAAACGCTTCCATTCCACAGCACACGTCTTAAACTGAGAGAGATGGGTGGTATAAGTTTATCTGAGGGCACTCAGACTGATTCTTCGAGTTCAGTGCACAAAGCAAGCTTCCTGGAGTAAGGCATTGTGAAATGATAGCTGGAATATGTCAATGTTTGGCTTTGGGACCTGGGGAAGGACGTGTTGTGCAAATCATTGGCCTCCCAGGAAACCCCAGGAATACATTCGAGCAGCCAGGAAGTCCTGAGAGGGCTCAGAGCAAGCAAACCGTTGGAGTGTTTCTCCTGTGCACCTCAACCCAAATAGTTTTGCTGATAGAGGCTGAAAGAAAAAAAAAATGGAGCCAGTGACTTGTGTTGTATTATGATAAGTGTGCTGTTAGGAGACTTTGACTAGTCAGTAGCCATTGTTTCTCCAAAATGCAGGGAAACACAGGAAAACGTTTGTCCTTCTGTTTTGCTCTCTTTCTATCCCCTTTCCTCAAGCTATGTTGAAGGCTCTGATTGTCTCCACCTTGACTGCTGAACCCCAGGCTACTACTCTGCTTCTGGGCTCCCAGCACAAAATGAACATGGCAGGAGGGCAGAGAGCAGAAAGACAAGAGGCAGAGCCTGGGGACACACCACCCGGTCACAGCTGTTGCTCACCCTCTTCCTCTCTTCCCCTTTCAGGGGTGCGTGTGCACATGCGCCGGTGCACACAAGGGAAAACACATACACACCACTGAGAAGCCTTCTTCAGTTACTGACTTAGGACAACTTAGCGCTAGCTTCATCAGGATCTAGCCTCAAAGCTGAGAGAGATGATTGGCCAAAAATTCTTGCTTGGTCCAAGCGACACGTTCTGAGTCCACTCATTCCTTCTACTATTCCTCTGACTATTACATTGGAGAAATTTGGGAATTTCCATAAATAAGGCTACACAGCAAACAATTGATGGAAGAGCTACAGACAGCAAACCAGAAGCAGCCCCAGCCCTGAGCTGTCAGTGTATCGGAAGCATGAGTCAGTTCAATCCCCAGACAGCATGGAGAATGATGATTAACTCCATTAATTAATTAAGTGGAGGTCAGTTAAAATTTTGACTGTATCATCATTTTTATTTTCCTGATGTTTAATCCCTTCTAGCAAATAACAAGAGCAAGCTACATAAAATATTAAACAATCATATTTAAAATTTCTTATAAAACTAAACTAAACTAAAATTTCTTATAAAACTCCTATACAACCACTGATAAAACCATATGGAAGGCCACAGAATAAAATGAAGCATTTGTTACTTGATTCACAAAAGACAGAATCTGACATAAGGAAAAAACCTCCCGAAACTGACATAAGAAAGGCAAATTACAAGTGTCAAATTATCTTCAGCATAATCATCACCACCAGCAGCATCATAGGAACAATAGCAATAACTAATATTTACTGAGCTCTTCCTAGGTGCCAGCACTATCAGTCTAAAGAACTTTACATATATAATTTCCTTCATGGTTTGGGTGAGACAACTGAGGCACACAAAGACAATATAAATTGGTTGGGGCCCCATAATTGGTAGGGGTTTGGGTTGGGTTTTGGATAAAGTCAGTTTGAGCCCATGATCTTAAACAGACTACCAGGTAGTACACACGGAAGCTGGCAGTGGGTATCAGCGGCCCTGTTCTCCTTTGTCTAATGTGTTTATCTGAGGATGCTTCTCAGCTAGCCCCCCTAAAGGAGGGCTAAAGGAGGTAACTCACTTGTGGCTAAAGGAAGATGGGTAGGAAGCAGGACAAGAGGAGGCACAAAGCTTTCTGATTCATGATTCCTACATTTCCATTGCCCTCCCTGATCTACTTATCTACAGCTGCATTACACATTACCCTAAAACTTAATGGTGTCAAGAGTGAGTTCATGTAAACAGTTATTAACAGTGTGAACAATTATTATTTCCTCTCATTGCTCTATAGGAAGTTGAGGCTCAGCTGCGCAGTGTCCTTCATGCTTGGTGTCCTTCATGTTCCCTCTTCGGATGGTAGCTGGGGCTGAATCATCTGCAGGCTTGACTGGGCTGGATTGTTCCAGAATAATCTGGAAGAAGGAACATTCACAAGTCTGGCAGTTGATTCTGGCTGTTACTGTAAGTTTACCTGTCCACAAGAGCACCCACATGTGCTTCTCCATGTGGCTAAGCACTCCTTCACAGAAAGTTGGCTTCTGGGGTGCCTGAGTGGCTCAGTTAGTTAAGCATCTGTCTTCAGCTCGGGTCATGATCCCCGGGCTGTGGGATGAAGTCCTACATCAGGCTCCCAGCTTGGTGGGGAGTCTGCTTCTCCCTTTACCCCTCCACACTGCTCATGCACTCTCTCTCTCTCTCTCTCTCTCTCTCTCTCTCCCTCCCTCTCCCTCTCTATCTCTCTCTCTCTCTCTCTCTCTCACACACACACACACACACACGTGTGTACTCTCTCTTTCTCTCTCTCAAATAAATTTTAAAAAAAAGAAAACAAAGTTGGCTTCTGCATCATCAGTATTCCTTCATAGTAGTGCAAAGCTCTAAGAAGGCAAGTTAGAAGCTATTGGTCTTCTCAGATGCTAGACTCAGAACCAGTATAATATAATTTCTTCCATACTCATTGATCAAGCAAGTTAGTTTAGATTCTGATGTAGAAGAATTAGACTCCACCTATCAATGGGAGATAATAAATAATAATGGAAGGTGGCAAATAATAGTAAATAATCTGCAGCCATCTTTAATGTACCTCATCTACCAGTGCCTACCAATCTTTAGTGCCAATAACCTCAGAGGCACCAAGCCCTATGCAACAGACTTAGGAGTCTTAATAATTTATACCATAAAGCAAACTGCCTCTGAGAACCAAGAAAACCTGGTATAGTGAACCCTGGCTGTACCTTGCCCTTATATCTAAAATACATTTGTCAGAAACCATCTTTTATTGCAACTCACATAGCTTTACTGTAAATTTCAAAACTGCGCATAAAAAAGTTAGGAAAAAATACCCAGTAAGCACCAATCTTGTTTCTCAACAAAAGCATTTGGGCTTTAAACTGCCCTAGACACACAGTGGACTACCACGGTTTGGACTCCCAGATTATTTTAAGCATTCAGATGCCACCTGCAAATTTGTGTCTGCCAGAGATACCCCCACCCCTCTCAACTTAAAAATCCCTGGCAAGGGATCCCTGGGTGGCGCAGCGGTTTGGCGCCTGCCTTTGGCCCAGGGCGCGATCCTGGAGACCCGGGATCGAATCCCACATCAGGCTCCCGGTGCATGGAGCCTGCTTCTCCCTCTGTCTGTGTCTCTGCCTCTCTCTCTCTCTCTCTCTGTGACTATCATAAATAAATAAAAATTTAAAAAAAAAAATCCCTGGCATTTTAACAAGGCACCACTTTCTTTATCACATGACAAAAATACTTTTTGCAGTGCATCAATCCCTCAGATGAAGCATGGTTATTATGTCTATTTTGATTGTCTTTATAAAAACTCAGTCTTCAATGTCCTGGGACATTTTAATGCTGTGTGTCGAGCTAATGTGCAAGATATATATCCATTATTACCTATTTACTTGGGTTATTGTTCTGGCTAAGGTGTAATTTTCCAGCAGGCATTTGTTTAGAAATTTGGCAGCACACAGAGAACATTTCCATACTTAAAAAGCATCCAAAATTTAGAATGACATCCAGTGATATTAAGCAAGTGTAGATAATGCTCTCCAACTTCATCAAATATTCATGGTTAATTATAGTCATAATATTTATGTTGCTGTGAAAATTAAGGTTGTGAGCTTCTTGTACACAGGCAAAAATACAAGCTTACAGACTATGCTATTGCTTACCCCTTTCATTACTAGAATTTCTCATTGTCATTAAATAGAATGGCAAGCATGGTGTTCTTTGGCTCTCTAATTCACATTGCAGATCTGATATCTCCCGTGATAGACCAGAAGGACATGTTGAAGTAGCTGAAGACCCATCAGAGCATGTCCCACAAGAGGGGAAATATGGGATCAGAGGACCACTGGCTACATTTTCTGGAACAAAAATCAGAACACATGGACTGACAAGCCTGGGAATACTTTGAGCAGCCACAAGATAGATGATTTGAAATTCAAAGTCGTAGAAAATGAGACATATGGTCATCACATCTGAAGGGAAATCAGATCACATGGTACAGATGAAGAAAGGGCTCAAATGATCTAGTCTCCTATATTGTCTACTCAGCCATTGTAGGGAACAAAAATGCCATTGTAAATTTAAAAGGCAGGTAGGGAAAAATCTTTCCAGAATGTATATCTAGTTCAGAAAGCCTATCTCTGAAGACCAGCAATCAAAAGTAAAATTCAGGGGCAGCTGGGTGGTTCAGTGGTTGAGCATTTGCCTTTGGCTCGGGCCATGATCCTGGGGTCCTGGGATCAAGTCCCACATCAGGTTCCCCACGGGGAGCCTGCTTCTCCCTCTGCCTGTGTCTCTGCCTCTCTGTGTGTGTCTCTCATGAATAAATAAATAAAACCTTAAAAAAAAAACAAAACAGTAAAGTTCAAACTTCCTGGATAAACTTGTTACTTTCTTGCCTCATTTTCTACTTCCCTTTTCATGCTTCTGACATGCCAGATCAGGACATTTGTGATCCCATGCTGCCACACCCTTGGACCCTTTCTTATTGTATCACTTCTTTTAGGAATATTTATTTAGATGTGGTTTCTTAGGCAAAAGTTCATCTCATCTTTAATATTCAAAATTAGTATCATCTGTGCTTTCTTAACCTTCCAGAATCTAGACAAGCTGAGGCAGATGCATGTTCTTTCAAGTTCCTCTCTCTTATACCTATACATCTTGTTACTAATATTGCAGCCTACTTATAGGTTTGCATGCATGTCTTCCTCACAAAATTATAAAAAAATACTATTAAATTTGCATACAACACACATTTTGGAGACATAGTGGATGCAACAGACAACACAATCAAGTTTCAAAAAGATTTCAGCATGTTGAAATCACAGACCAGGATATGCATAATGAAATCTACTGGAGTACAATGGATTTCACTGGATTTCTGAAGAGCAAGTACAAAATTTTAATGAAGACCTGGCTGAAGAGCACAATGAGAGAAATCACTGCATTTTTTAGTTCATTAAAAAAATGCTATAAATAATGTGGCACCTTAAAAAATAGGGCCAATCTTCAGCCACCTTCATAAGTGTATCCATGCAGATAGAGCAAGGTTATGGGCATTTATTAGTCTGATGGGTCCAACATTCTAGAATGTATTGTCTGGCCTAGAGAAACTTTCTTTTAAGAAGGTCATTAGCAAAAAAAAAAAAAAAAGTCATTAGCAGAGTTCTATTAACTGACACACAATATACACTACTAGTTGCCTATCAATATCAATATTTATTTTCCCTTTCTCCTGTACAATTTTTTCAGAGATAATGTGCCTTGAAAAATTATTATGTTTCCCAGCATCCCTTGTAATTATGTGATAGAGTCATGGTCCATCAGACCTCTGTGAAACTGTGACCCTCCTGAGAACACCCTGTGAAAAGCATATATTTCACAAAGACATTCCTTCTGCTTTTTACCTTTTCTCTTCTGGGTTAGAATAGAGATGGTGTCCTGAAGGTGGTGTAGCCATATGGTCATTATGTGACAGCTTCAAAAGGGATAAAACTTGTAAGCTAAGGATGACCAGAGGTGCCTGGGTCTCCGATGGCATTGCCAAGATTGCAATCCTCTTGAGTTTTTCACATGAAAAAAGTAAGCAACTATCTTCTTAAGTCACGTTTGTCATGTTTTCTGTTACTGGTGGCCCTGTTACAATGCTGACCCATACAGATAGTGGCCTGGCTGTGGCAGGCTGAGAAAGGAGGTCAACAAGAAATGGACAAGTGCAGTACAATTAGCCTGCAGATCAGGGAACTACGTGGAGACTTGCTAACTGGCTTTATGTATCTAAGACACTATACTGTAGAAGACTTTATATCCCCAGAAGGCAAAACTGGGACTTGTGGTAAAGGTTAAGGGAAGGAAATTGAACTCATTAGAGCATATCTTCTCAGAGATATAAAGCAACCAAAAAAAAAAAGAAGAAGAAGAAGAAGAAGAAGAAGAAGAAGAAGAAGAAGAAGAAGAAGAAGAAGTGGTTAAAACTCAACAGAAAAGAATTCAGAGCTGGGAGTAGGAGATGGGAAGAGAATTGGAGGAAGGTGATGAAAAGGTACAAACTTCTAGTTCTAAGATAAATCAGTACTAGAGATGTGATGTACACAATGGCTACAGCTAACACTGCTGTGCAGTATAGTTGAAAGTTGTTAAGAGAGTAGCTCGTAAGAGTTCATGTCACCAGGAAAAATATGGGTTTTTTTCCTTACCTATAAGAGATGATAGATGTTAGCTAATTGTGGTAACCATTTCATAACATATGTAAGTCAAACCATTATGCTCTACACCTTAAATTTATACAGTGCTATATTCAATTATACCTCTATAAAACTGAAAAAATACATAAATAAAAAATGAAGAGGCAAAAAAAAGTGACTAGAACACCACCTATAAGAATAGAGGGGATTATAGTGTCAGACTGCAATTTATACCAGATGGAGAAATTTACCAGATCTAAGATTTCTATTTGTATCCCAAAACTTAGCCATACTTCGACAAACATTTCTCAAGCACCTGTTCTATCCATATCTTCTGTGAATTTTTAGGAATATAAGAATTTTTTTTAAATGTGTTGAGGATCTTACTGTGTGGTAGCTGAGATATATGCCCAGAAAAATTATTTCAATGAAGCTTTAAATGTTAAGATACAGATTAAGCACAGAGTAAAAAAAGGGGGGATGTTTCCTTCAAATTGAATTTTCAAGGTTGAGCTACTATGGTCTGATTAAAAAAAAAAGAGGAGGGGAAGAGAATTTCAGGCAGAGGAATGGCACACAGAGGTATCCTATGGTGAAACCATACATCGCACATGAGAAAATCAGCAGGTTAGAAATATTGAGGGATAGAATGCAGAAGTAGCTCAAGAAGGAGGCACAGAGGCAGACCAGGAGATTTGTGTGAAGATCAGTGAAGTTAGATGTTATCCTACAGCCAGTAATTCTCTGACTTCCAAATTTCAAAGTGAAATTTTTAAAAATGTGAAACTGACAAAGATTATTACTATTGTATTTTGCCAAGTCAGACTATTAAAAAAGTCATGGGCCATCATGCACTTTTATTATAATTTCCTAATGAGTATATCTGTACCAAAAGAATAGAAAGAATATCCTCTAAGGACAAAGAATAGAAGGAATATCCTCTAAGGACAATATTTTAAAAGGAATAATTGTAGCTTTGTGCCAAGCTCATTTGCACTTTCCATATTATCTTCATTCTACCAAGAAAAATTTCAAGAGACACCAAACTTTGGTAGCATAAAGCAACAGCAACTATTTATTATTTCTCATGGTGTCAATGGGTCAGGAATTTAGTGGTTCAGCTATGCAGACACGGTTCAGGTCCCTTATGAGGCTGCAGATGGGAAGTGGCCAGGGCAGGGTTTTCTCCAAAGACTTCTTCACTCCCGCATCTCATCTGGAATGCTGTGTTAGGCTGAATAATGGCCCCCAAAGCTATACAGGCCCTAATCCCTGTAACCTGAGAGTGTTACCTCTAAACCAAGAGACTTGGCAGTTGTGACTAGGATTCTTAAAAAGGGGAGATTATCCTGGATTATCCTAGCAGGCTCTAAATGCAAATACAAGTGTCTAAGAATCAGAGGCAGAAGGAGACTTGGCATAGAAGAAAGCAATGTGACTACTAAAGCTGGACACTGTGCTGCATGCCAAAGAATGCAGTTCTAGAAGCTAGAAAAAGCATGAAAATGTGTTCTTCCCAACAGCTTCTGAAGGAAGCACAGCCCTAAAATCTTGATTTTGCCCCTGTGGCTGATTTCAGACTTCTGGCCTCCAGAACTGTAAGAGAACAAAGATGTGTTGTTTTGAGGCACCAAGTCTGTGGCAATTTGTTACAGCAGCCACAGGAATCTCAGACAGAAGGGAGCTGGAGCAATGGCGCCCTTTAGGGAGGCTCATCCCTTTCTATCTCTCTGTGGTCCCTCCACATGGTGTCTCTAGATGAACGCCTCAAGGTGGCCAGAATCCTTACATGGCGACTCAGGTATGCAGAGGTCTATATCCTGAGAGAAAGAGAGAACTAGAAGGAAGTTACTTTTGATTTTTTTTTTAAATCTTGCTGTGAAAGTAATGCAGTGTCACTTCCAGCACCTTCTGCTCATTAGAAAGAGTCAGTAGGTCTGGCGTCCATCTAAAAAGAGGGTAATTAGCCTCTACCTTTTACAATAAGTGTCAAAGACTCCACTAACATATTTTAAAACTTTATTCATTAGTACAGTCTGTTATTTTTATCTAAAAGATCTATTGCTTTGCCTTTCACATTTAAGTCTATGATCTAGCTCAAAGAAATGTTTATAAATAGGATGAGGTAGGAGTCAGAATTCATTGTGTGTGTGTGTGTGTGTGTGTGCGTTTGTGTGTGTGTGTGTTTTCCCTCCTTGGATAGCTAATTGACTCAGCATCATTTATTGAAAAGAAATCCTTTTTCTTTTCACAGTGCTAACTTGAGAAAAAAAATCAGATGACCTTGTATGTATAGCTCTGTTTCTGGATCCTTTATTTTTTGTCATGGCCTATCTTCGGTCAATACCAATTACATTAGCTTTATAGTAAGTTTTAATATCTGGTAGCTTTAAGTACTTTGTTTGACTTTGTTCTTTTTCAGGGTTGTTTTGGCCAGTCTAGGTCCCTTGGATGGAATTGACATTTTAACAATATTGAGTTTTCTGATCCATGATATATCTCTCCATTTATTTATATTCTGTTAAAATCTCTCAGTATAGCTTAATGATTCTTATACATGTTTCCTTAGAATTATCTCTGAGTGTTTGCTGTTTTTTAACACTATTATGAAATATATTTTTTAATTTCATTGTTTTCAAGTTTTTATTTAAATTCCATTAACATAGTGAAATATTAGTTTCACTTTTAATTACTGTTCTCAAATAGAAATACAATTTATTTTGTTTATTAACATTGTATTTGGCAAATATACTTATTTATTCTAATAGTTTCTAATTGTTTTGGGGTTTTTTGCATGCACAATTATATCATTTACCAATAAAGACCATTTTATTTCATATATTCCAATCTTCATACTTTTATTTCCTTTTCTTTTTCCTGCATGACTATACTAACATTTTTAGCATGATGTTAAATAGAAGATGTGATAGAGGGCATCTCTTTCCTTTCTAATCCCAAGGGGAAAATGTTTAATATTTTGCCACATAAGTGATACTAACAAATTTTTATAAGCAAATTTTATCAGATTGAGGAAGTTCTCTTTTATTCTTTGTCATTTTCAAAAATCATAAACAAGTATTGAATTTTATCAAAAAATATCTTTGTCCTCTGAAAGAAGTCATATTTTTTGCCTCTTTTTATTAGTGTGGTAAATTGTACTGATTGGTTATTAAATATGAACTAGTTTGTATTCCTGAAAAAAACTCAATTATGTTATATAGGTATCACATTTTATATATCGTAAGATTCATTACTATATACTAGTATTTTGTTTAGGAATTGTGTGTTCTTAAGTAATATTGGCTTATAATCTCTCTTCTTGAAATTTCTTTGCAAGGTTATGGTGTCAGAATTATGCTGGACTCAGAAAAAGAATTCAAAAGTACCATCTTCATCTATTCTCTGAATCTATGTACTGAAAGAACTTGTTGGTATTATTACTTTCATGTTTTTAATTAAAGATTCAATTCCTTTAACAGATATTGGACTATTAAGAATTATATTTTCCCTTATTTTCAATTACTCTATTCAATTTGACTGTTAAGCTTATTGTCATAAAATCATTCATAATAGTCTCTTATTTTCTTTTTTAATGTCTGTAGATTATTACTGATGTTTCATTTTTCATTCCCAATATTGTAAACTTGTGCTTTCTATTTTTCTTCTAAATTAGTCTTGCTAGAAGCATTTTCAAAGTACAAACTTCAACCTTATTGATTTTGTTTTGTGTCTGCCTTCTGAGACTTTAGGAAAATTCAAAAGGCCTTACTGACCCAATACCTCCACGGAGGTGACCCGCTCAGGCTTTTTGAGTGAGACCTTAATAGTATTTGTCTCCTTTACCTTATGAAAGCTCTTCTTTTCAAAGGTTTTCAGTTTAGCTCTTTAGTCTCTAGCCTCACATATATTCAAAATGTCCTGGGAACATACAATCAGATGTTTCTTGCAGACCTCCTTCCTTCAGAGGGACTTTCGTCTCCTCAGCACTGAAAAATTGAGTAGATTCCACTTTGCTTTTTTCACACAGTTCTTTTGTCTCCTGCAATGCCTCAAAACTCGGCAAAGTCCTGTGGGTTTAACTGGCCTTGTGATTGGGATTTCTCTCGTTTCTAATTTGCTATTCCATCCCTGCTTGGTATTCGAAAACTCTTCTGATTTCTCTCTTCTCCAGGAGAATCTCTCTGTTTTGTGCCAAGCCTGATTCTCAGCCCTCGTTTGGAATTGTCAAGTACCTCCATGGAAGCAGACAGCTAGTGATTACTAGCTTGCCAAGGAAGGAACTGTTCATCTCTAGAATTTTAGGTTGTTTAGTTCTTCTTGACTTCTAAGATCTCTTATATGATTTTTTGCAATGTAGCCAGCATTTTATCACAGTTTCAGAAGGAACACTTATCTGCCATTGACCTGTGGTATCTACCCTGAAGCAAAAGTCTGGGGTGGTGTTTTTAATGTACCTCTCTCAGCAACTGATAGTCTACAAAATAATAATAATAATAATAATAATGAAGGAAAAAGAAATTTGAACAAAACAATGAGTTGCATCTTATTTATAGATAGGTAGCCTATACTCAATACGTAAAGAATACATGATCTTTTTTTCTTTTTCTTTTTTCTTTTTAAAGTACATGATCTTTTAAACTGCATATGGAACATTAAACAAAGCTGACAATATTCTGAGTTATCTAAACCACATCCCAACAAATTTCATAAATTAAATGATATGTCTATATTTTCTGATCCAAGTGGGATCACACTAAAAATCAAATATAAATGATATTTAGAGTGAGGTAAAGAGGAAGGCTGAGGTTTGTAGAGGAAGTAGGTTTACTGACAAATTGCTATTTTCTTTGTCATTTCTTCTTGCATTTTAGACTTTCTGACTTCAATTTCCTTCTAAGAGTAACTTCCTATGTAGAGTACTTTCTGTAAGCAATTTATTGCTGATGAACTAACTCAATTTTTATTGATCTGAAAATGTCTTTATTTTGCTATTTTAAATGATAATTTAGCTTGGAATATAACTATGGTTTGATAACTTCTTTCAGCAAGGAAAAGATAGAATTCTACTGTTTCCTGGCTTTTACTGTTACTAGCAAGAATTCTGTTAATATAATTTTTTCTTTTAGGCATTTGTCTTCTGTGGCTGCCTTTAAGATCTTCCATTGTCTTTAGTGTTTTGAAATTACACTCTCATGTATTAAGCTGTGAATTGTGTTGTGCTTCTCAAATCAGAATATTCAGTGTTTGCATCAATTCTGAAAATCTCATCAAATGTCACTTCCTTCTAGTTTTCTCCACTTTCTGAGCTCTGGAAAGTATATCTGGAAAGTATATTGGAAGTATATTAGTATTTATTTTATTATCTATGGCTTTTCATTTTCTCTTTCTCGGAGTTTTTGTGCTGTTTTCTGAAAATCTCTTCAGATAAATCTTCTAGTTCTTCAAATTTAAATTTCAATATGACAATATATTTCATTTCCAGGAGTTTTTATTGGTTTATTTTTCAAATCATCTTTTTCCCCCTATAATTTACCAGGCATTTAAACACAACTGTTTCATAAACTGTACTTCAGTTTTCACATTTTTTTATTATTGAGTTTTTTGTTGATTTTTTTTTGAATTTTGAATCTGTTCAATTCTATTCTCCTATTGGTTGTTTCTATTCAGTCTTTATCATGTCTTACTTGTTTCCTATGATTCGTACAATTATGAGTTCCAGCTAATCTGAGATTTATTTATGCAATTCTCTAGCAGTCTGTGTTGAGAGCACACTCATCCAGGAAATAATTAGATTAGGTTTTCCCTGGTACCCCTGCTGCTCTCAAACTCTGTCAATTTTTAATTGTATTTTTTAATTGTAGTAAAAAAGATAGGTGACATAGAATTCACCATCTTAACCATTTTTAAGCATAGAGTTCAATAGTGTTAAGTATATTCACACTGTTGTGAGACAGATCTCCAAAAATTTTCTATCTTGCAAAACTGAAACTCTATACCTATTAAACAATTCCCATTTCCCCCATACTCTCTACCACTGGCAACCATCACTAGATAACTCATATAAGTGGAATCATGTGATATTTGTCCTTTTGTGACTGGTTTGTTTCACTTAGCATAGTGTCTTCAAAGTTCATCTGTGTTGTAGCCTATACCAGAACTTCCTTCCTTTTTAAGACTGGATAGTATTCTTGTGTGTGTCTGTGTTTGTAGGCTGCGTGTATGTGCGCGCGTGTGTGTATACTACATTTTGTTTATCCATTCGTGGGTTGGTGGGCATTTGGGTTGCTTCCACCTCTTGGCTATTGTGAGTAGTGCTGTTATGAACATGCTGTGCAAATAGTCACTTTTTGTTAGGTTTGCAGTCCAGGATTTCTTAGGCCAGTTAGGAAATGAAAATCTGCATCAGAGCAGGTGAGTAATAATACACTCTCTGTGGAGAATTTTCTCATCCAGAGCTCTGCCAAAGCTGACAAATTTCTTGTTATCCCTCTGTGCTGAAAGATTAGTTTTTCTGGTCCACACTGTTCCTGATGGTGTAACTATCAAAAGTCTTGGATTTACATGGCATGTTCATTTTTAACTCCCACTGAGAGTGATCTGAAAGCTTTACTTCCTGTCTTTCTGTGCCTATAAAAAACAAATATCTTGTTTTCCCAGAACTGCAATCAATCCAGGTAATCTACCACTTCAGTTCTTCTCTACTTCTCCATTTGTTAGCATTGCTTTTATTTTTCAGCA
The DNA here is from genome assembly GCF_048418805.1 of Vulpes vulpes. Taxonomy (NCBI): domain Eukaryota; kingdom Metazoa; phylum Chordata; class Mammalia; order Carnivora; family Canidae; genus Vulpes; species Vulpes vulpes. The sequence continues at coordinate 46,469,169 of NC_132788.1, read as the reverse complement.
TCTGGAGATTTCCCTCACCTTCCTGGGAGTTTTGCTATGCATTTGCAAGGACATTTGTCATATTTCACCTATGTTTTATAACAAGAGTTTTTCTCAAATTATTTCTCATATATTAACCATCTCAAGCCTGTATAAGCTAATTATTTCCCTTTGGAAATTTAATGTCTCATTTATCATATAGTACATTTTTACATATACTAAAGTCTACTTCTAAACTACTAATTACTTCCACTGCTGTCAATTCTGGAATCTGGATCATAATAACAATTTTTAATTGGTAGCTTTAGAGTATATTTCAATTATTAGCAGTAAAATTCCATTGTTATTACTCTTTTAATAGGTATTTTGCTTGCTAGTCTCTCTAGGTGGTTATTCTAGATAAATCATCTCTCTTCAACATGTTCTAGTAAAACATTAGAGTGATATGTAGTTATACAGCATGAGAGTCACATACATTTTATTTGTAAAAAATCTACTTTTTCATTTAGACTACATTTTTTAAAAGAATTTCCATCAACTCACCGAGGTCTCTGACATTACCTTTATATCCTTTGTTTTGTTTTTGGTTTAAATCTCTGTCCCCAAACCAAATGTTCTTGCAGTATCACCCTTATCAAAATGTGCCATTAAGAAAGGATCTGACATGAATAGTTTGTAATAAGCAACATGTTTCCTTTCCCAGTAGTATCTCTGAGTTGTGTCTTAGCTCCAAGTACAGAATTAAAAGATTTATCTTCAAATATTAGTCAGTGAGTGAGAGAAGTTCTTTCTGTGTTTGAATTCCTAGAATCTTAGCTCCACCCTTCTGGTACATAAAATACACTCCAACAGAATGCAGCTTTATTAGCATGGCCATAAACATTTATTGTTAGTATTCATCTGCCCAATTCTTCCTTTTGCCATCTGGAGATTTGACTTCAATACTTAAGCAGAAGAAAATTCTCCTTTGTATCCTTGGGTTCACCTTGAAGCCAGGCCTGCTCCATACTGCAGCCTGATATACTATAGCCATGGATGTGCAACTATTGTTCTGCAGCCACATACCACACCCAGGGAAGTCCTGCAAGTGGGCCCCTCCTCTCCCTCAGTGCCCACCTTGGTAAAATCAAAAGGGAAACTAGATAGGAGTCTTTATATTCCTTTAAAAAAATCCATTATAGAAAATTGCAAAGCCAATAACATAATCTGTCCCCATACTTACAATAAGAAAGAAAGAAAGAAAGAAAGAAAGAAAGAAAGAAAGAAAGAAAGAAAGAAGAAAAGGGAGGAAAGGCAGGGTAATTATTTCCATTAAAAAAAGTCAAAAAAAAAAAAAAAGTCAATGGAGGGTACCTGCGTGGCTCACTTGGGTTAAGCATCTGTGGTCAGCTCAGGTCATGATCCTGAAGTCCTGGGATCAAACCCCACGTCAAAGGGCTCCCTGCTCGGTGGGGAGTTTGCTTCTACTTCTCCTCTGCCTCTCCCCAGGGTTGTGCTCTTTCTCTCATTATCTTTCAAATGAATAAATAAAAATCTTTTCTTTAAAAAAGTCATTTGGGAAGGAGATACACTGTGGATATCATAGACCTAGTGGCTTTCTGGGCAGTTCTGATGTGGAAAAACAAAGGCAGAAGGAAATGTAGGTAAAATTAAATGTCCTTATAACCTGCAGCCCATTGTCAATTACTTGAGGCAGACAAAGTATAAAGTTCCTCCAGGAAGCTCCTAACCCTCCTAAGGTTAATGCCTTGATAGAGGGAAAAGCAACCTTAATTTAATAATAGCAAGGCCTCCCACACCCTGAGTCTTCTTTAGCATATGAAAATCCCTTATCGATACTTTCCCCAACCTCAAAGTATACATTCATTTGCTCCTCACAATCCCGGAGCAGCGGGGAGCAGCGGGGAGCAGCGGGGAGCAGCGGGGAGCAGCGGGGAGCAGCGGGGAGCAGCGGGGAGCAGCAGCAGCAGCAGCAGCAGCTCTTTCTGCCCAAGGATCTGGTCCCCTTGCTTTAATAAAACCACTTTGCACCTAAGATGTCTCAAGAATCCTTTCTTGGCGGTTGGCTCTGGACCCCACGGAACCTCATTTATATTCCAAAATACATCAGTTCTAGCTTAAGTCAGCTTGCATGTCCACCAGCCATGACACTACTAAATCAATTCAGCAACATACTATTGATGCTTCAGAAATTATGTGAATTATGTGATTTTTTTTTTAAATTAGCAAAGCATAACATTTATTTCCTTGACATTTGTCTTCCAAAGAGTTCACAGTGTTTCAGTGTCAGTTGAAACAGGGGAAGAATCTCAGGGAAGAATCCTTCACATAATAGGTCTATTGGTAATAATGTCTCTCAGTTCTTTCCAAATCCATAAAGATGCATTTCCTGATGAGTGAATGAGCTCGGGGTCCAAGTCCCTGCTCCTCTGTGTCCAGTGTACATGGACGCCAGCTCGAGCTTGTAAATCAAGCCTCGTGTGTTTGCATCGTGTGTTTGCGTTATTCTTGTCAACTATGGAACTCAAAAAAAAAAAAAAAAGGATTTCAGAAGTGTCTAGCAGATCAGAAATAACTCACACTCTGAATGAGAGCCTCTATATACCCAGACTGACCAGCATTTGAGAGACTGCCATAATGTCCATTCATAGAACTATGTTTATCAAATGGGGTAATAGTCAAAGGATTCAGCTCTTTGGCCTCATATTTCCTTTCCAGCAAAATAATCATCCCTTTTTGAAAAGATCGCCTTCCATTCCATTACAATTCCTTTACCTATTTTTAATATCTATGAAAAGAAAGATAAATTCAACATCTGAACAATTTTCACATCCTTTTAAATGATTGTTTATCAAAATAGATCATTTCAAGCCAAGTCAAAATATGTATTGTAAAGTTAGGAGTGCCAAAAAATGTGACTTGTTCAATGCACAAGTAGAACTTTACTTTGTTATATCTTTTTCCAGCCTTATCTATGCTACCTTGTGCTGACCTTGTTAATTAATGTTTTCTCTGGTAATTTCTATGGGAGCTATTTAATGAACTGCCTTGCCGTTTTAATTTAAAATCCTTAAATTTTGTGACTGCCTTAAAATAATATATTTGAGGGAGTGTTTTCCACCTATAAAAGTATATTAATGGAAATATTTTTAAATGAGATGCCAAAGCTCTTCAGGGTGGTTTTTGTTTTTTGTTTTTTGTTTTTTTTTTTACAAATAATTGAACTGTTATCAGTATTTTCTGACTATTAAGTGTCATCTGGGCAAAATTGCAATTTTAGTAGCAGGACCCAAACCTTGGGTGTGAATGATTATAAGATGGTACAACACATATCTGGGGAAGATTTGGTACTAAACAATAAAGTGTTGATCGAGTAATGGATGCATACAATTTCCTGCACCAGAAAGCTCCAGAAACTTAATTCATAGGGAAGAAAGAGATTTCTCTTCTCATTGACAGGTTAGTTGATAAGAGATAGTGAGGGGGGAAATTGGCCTTTGTCTTAGCTGTGTCTCAATACAGGAAATGAATGGATAGTGTCATGACACATTTCTTCTTTGGGGATATTTTCACAGTTGAGAGAGATTCTAGTGAAGTTGATACCCACAGCAATCATGAAACTACACAAATTTGCCACCTTGCTACAAAAGTTTGTTTAATTCAAAGTCTAGTCTTAATCTTATTACAAATATTACCTAGAATATGTCAATGAGATAAATAATTATGATTTTGGTAAATTACAGTTCCTGTGGGGTTTCTTGATATTTAAATTACACATTTATTTATCCATTCATTTATCTGATAACTGGCACATCTCTATTTCATACTGTGCTGACAAATGTATTCTATATGATCATTTAGTACTATTCTTGGAGACATAAAATATGGTACTCTCATTTCCTTTGATATAGCTTGATAAAACCATGGATTGGTTGAATATCAGCTAACTACACTATACCAGTTATACTGATGAGATAATTCTTTGTCTTAGATAACAATCTTGTTGACAGATATCATGTAAACTCAGAGAAAGTGTTTAGCTAATGAAAATCTTCACGGAATATAAACATACCTAATTCAGCTTTACTTCTATAACTACTGCAATACAGCCCCTGTCTGTCAAAGCCCATCAATTCCAGGAAAAGTCACCAGGGAAAGCAAAACCTCACAGCATGAGGGTTTTTAATTAACATAAGCCCCCTGCACCCCCCAAAAATCATGCTGTTTGAAAATCTAAATGACTAGGAGGTACCTAGACTGACTTTTAAACTTTTATTTAATAATTTGATCCATATTAGGTCTCTCTAAAATTTGAAACATCAAAACGTTATATACCCATGAATAATTTAAATACTAATTTATTTTATTTTTGAAGGCAATTCTGGGGCAGGAAATTATAACGAGTGCAGTTTCAGCAACCATAAGAGTCTCTGATGAGATAAATCTTTTATGTTCTTTCCATAGGCTAATTTATTAATGGATAAACTCATAATGTTTATTACACCAAAGATTATTTCTACAGAGTCAAAGAGAATAATAATATTGGTGTTTGTGATGGAATAAATTGTGATTTTCAAGCAATATATTGAATTCTTGAAACCTTAAGTATCTCCTTTTACACAGAGCAACCAAGCAGTTGAGTAAATATCAACAGTCCAAGGGGGCATACATGGGTGTTTCAGTGCCATGCTGCACCATGAGATGCAAAGGAATGAAAATATTTTGAAAGCAGGAACAATATTTTTAAGGCTTTATGCATAGGATCCTGCACACAGAAGTGATTGAGTTTTACATTTACTAAATTTATGTCAATGAAATGAATTAATTCAAGGAAGAAAGTGCTCCTTTTCTATCTAGCCTTGAGTACTTTTATAAACAAGTTGATGAGAACAAATATGAGTTGTTGTTTTTTTTAGGATTTTATTTATTTATTTATGAGAGAGACAGTGATAGAGACAGAGACACAGGCAGAGGGGGAAGCAGGCATATGGGGAGTCCTATGTGGGACTCAATCCCACGACCCCAGGATCACTACCTGAGCCAAAGGCCGAAGCTCAACTGTAGAGCCACCAGGCGTCCCACAAATATGAGCGCTCAACATGTATGCCCATTAATGGGTCAAGAGGAATCACAGAGACCCAATTTCCTACTGCTTATCAGAAGAGCTGAAGCACTTTTTGTTTTTTTCATTACAAGCATTTAAAGCTTAATGATTTAAAGTCAGATACTTAAGAGTGAAAGTCACATCTCCAGTGCATGTTCATACTTGTTTAGTGGTTTTTAAATCTGTGCTTGTAAACAAAATTATTCTTAGTCTTTTGACAACTGCTATTTGTCCTGTAGGAAAATTACTCCCTAAGGAGATGCAAATTGTTTGGTGGTACTTGATGGCTTTGTAGTAATTACCAAGCTATCAGATAGCTCAGAATTAAGATAAGGCTTGGCATCAAAATTCCATATGGTTGATTCTAAAATAAGATGCTTAGGCAGGCAGAATACTAAATGACATGCATTGAATAAGTAAAATTCTGGGTCAAGTTCATCTCAAACCTGGGGCTATCACGAATTCTATCTAGGATCAAATAAAGGTCATTTGACTGCCTCAACATTTAAGAAATGTTTGAAAAAGCTGTAATTTTAAGGAAGCGTGGGTCATTAACATTAATGGATGCCCAATTACTATTACTATAATTAATCTGTAAAAATACCAATCATAGTTTATTATGGTAGAAGATGAAAGGATGGAGCATAAAATAAACATTTTTCTAACGAATGATGGAAACTATAGTTCTAAACCAGCTTTTCTCTTGACACACTCTCTTCATGTGCAGAGATCAATTCACAGGTACTCTACTCCCATTTTTATGGGGAATGTTCCTAATCCTACCTTTCTAGACTGGAGTCCTTACTTGACATTAGTTTTTCATTCTTTGAGGAACTATTTACTGAGTTCATGTCTGGACCTGTCCTAGCTGCTTGGGTTGTATCAACAACCAAAAGGAAAAAAAGTCCTGTTTAAAAAAATTTTTTTTCAAATAATTTTAGAATTAAAGGGAAGTTGGAAAGTTAGTAAAAAGAATTCTCTTGTATATTTTTAAACTAGATTATCAAAATGTTGACACTTATTGCATGTGTATTATCATTCGACCTGGAGGTTTTATCGTATCTAGGTTCAATATTGTTAGCAAGACTATTTCATGGATGGTATTGTGTCCCTATATCTGGAGGCAAAACTACATCATAGTAGTATTATGCTCTTCCATAGTCTGGTTGTCAGCCTTTCTATGATCTTAATGTCTATGAAATTCAAACAATTCATTAGTGATTGCACAGTGGATAGTCTATCCTTCTTCATTCATTAGCTATAATAATTCTGTAAAGAGAAACTTATACTCCGACCCCTTACCGTTTTGTCACCCAGTGATGTCCAACCAGTTGTTCTTAGATTCTTTGTTTCATGCTATGAAAAGATGTTCCAGATTCATCTTGCATATTTCCCATCTCAAACTTGGAATCATCCTTTTCTCCAGAAGTCCTAGTTTCTTTAGTGAGAGATATTTCAGGAACAATATTTATGTGCTTGGTATACTCACTGCTATAGGTTGAATAGTAGTCCTGTTCCTGATACTGTGATGGTCATGAAAAAAAAAAGTGTTCAACATGATCCTGCCATCTAGGCATTTGCAGTATACATGGGAGAAAGGAACATATAATAATAATAATAATAATAATAATAATAATAATAATACTTGAGTTCCTACCATTCATAAAACCTTCAGCTAAGTTCTTAATATACAGTATTTCACTCTAGTTTACCCTATCTTACAGTGTAGTTATTGACCAGAGATGCAAAGTTTAAGAAACTTTTCCAAGGTCACACACCAAAGGGTACAAGTAAAATTCTGATCCAGTTCTATCTGACTCCAAAGTCAGATACTGTGTTGCTTTATCTACTAGATAGGATATGATTAAAGGCCAAGTTATATCTGATAGGTTTTATTTGTGCTCTAGGGTTTAGGGAATAAAGATCATTATAGACAGAGTTTTCAGCAAAAACTTGTAAAACCATCAATTGTTGTTTTCTCATTTGACAGCCTTTGGTGACTAGTGTGAACAGGTTTGGAGCAGTGCCTTGGCTGAACATGTAGCTCTGACCATGGATATATGACAGATGCTTGCCTGAAGCAGTGCATGAGCTGTGTTTATTAGTCAGAGTTCTGTAGGTGACAAACTTACATTTTGGCCAGCTCTCTTGCTGAATATAATTCTAACTCTGTGTCTCTAAGAGGCCCATATGTAGGCATATAGAGAAGTCTTAGATTTTTGGTCACACCGGTGATGGGGGTAGTGGAAGGAGAAGGAAGAGAAGAGCAATTGAGATCAGGGTACCCAATAGAGTGGTTACAAAATGTAGTTCTTCTCAAGAACATATGGCCATGGCCCAGTGATATATGGCCATCCTGGTATTATTTGCCAGCAGGCTCAAACCCTCCATATGCTTGGTCTCCCCACATGGCCATTAAATATTTCCCACTGGTGCCAAATGTCTTGACTTAAGTATTTTTCCCTTAAATGTCAGGTGCTTCTTCTACCACTTACAATAGCTGAGATATACTTATTTTTATTGTCTAAGACTTAAAATGTGTATACCAATGTGATACAGGAAGATTGTCAAATCACATTGATCTTTAGATTTCTTTTGCTTAACTTCATAAAACAAGGTCTGGCATTTCATCTTTCTTTCTTTCCTTTTTTTTTTTTTTTTTTTTTTAACTTGGAACATGATCTTTCAGAGCTTGGATAGAGAAGTTGAAGTGAAGTACCCCTCCACTTTTATCTAGAGGTTAATTTTCTTGCCCACCTAGGATGATCCTTGAGAATTGAGATCAGTAAGTGTCCTTTATTTGATTAAAATTCTTGATCCTAGGAGTGATATCAGCAGGTAGAAGAAGTCTAAATCTCAGCCCTTGATTTATTGATTTAACACACAGAAACATTGATTTAACATGATATTTGGACCAAAATACCTTTATGAAAAGCCCAGAATCTAGTTAAAAAGTCATAGTATTCCAGATCCACACAAACAGAAAAACAATTGCATTAAAATGTGTAAGAAGAACAATTTCACTTTAAGAGTATTGGTTTCTTCTCCAGTCAAGCTCAACTCAATACAAAAGGAGTTTTTGGGGACACATTATTTCTTTTCATGGGAAAAGAAAGAATGGGGCATGCGTCCAATGACCCTACTTTTCAGTATGCTGCCCAAGGGGTGAGTTTGTTCTTATCACACCTCTGGCACTGATGGAACTCTTATAGTTTGGTAGGGGCAGTTAACTTCAATAATAAAGAAGTAGATGATCTGCTGCATCCAGCATGGTTTGGTAAGATTAAGAGAAGGTGCAGAATTCAATTATTCTCCACAAAAAGGAAAGGAAAGGAAAGGAAAGGAAAGGAAAGGAAAGGAAAGGACATACCTCCAATGTCCCAACCCATAGTACAATAGTCAGACACCAGAAGGAGGCAAGAGGTTATAGAATCCTGAAAAAGAGGAAACCAGTAAATCCACTCTAGTTAGGAATCTACATGCACAAGTATAGAAAAGACACAATCATAGAAAAAGATTAAAATGCTCCCAGAATCCCTAGCCAGGCTTGTTGATGAGGTCTTTCCCAGTTGAAGCCAGTCTCATAGAGATTGGTAGAAGTGGTAGTTTCCTCAAATGCACAGACACTAATTCAGAGCTATAAGGAACATGAAGAATCATGAAAATATAACACAATGGAGCACAGTAAATCTCCAACAATCAACTCTAAGGAAACGAACATTTGTCAATTTCCTGACAAAGAATTCAAAATGATTATCTTAATGAAGCTAAGTGAGTTACAAAGAACACAGATAGACAACAAATTGAAATCAGGAAAATGACATAGGAGCAAAATGAGAATCTCAAGAAAGAAATAATAAAAAAAGAACCAAATAGAAATTCTGGAATCGAAGAACATAATGACTGAATTGAGGGTTTCAACAGCAGATATGATGAAACAGAAGAATTAACAAACTGGAAGACAGGGCATTTGAAATCATCCAGTCAGAGGAGCAAAAAGAAGAGAGAATGAAAAATAATGAAGAAAGCCTAAGAGATTAATGGAACATCATCAAGTAAATTATCATATGTATAATGAGAATCATAGAAAGAGAAGAAGTGGGGTACAGAAAGCTTAATTAAGATAATAGCTGAAAACTTCCAAATATGGAGAGGGAAATAGTCATTCAGATTTTTGAAAACCAAAGGATTCCAAATAGAATCTATGGAGACAAGTTATAATCCAATTTTCAAAAGCCCAGGACTAAAAGGATCTTGAAATCATTAAGAAAAAAGTGACTTGTTCCATACAAGGAGACACCATATTATCATCAGCTCATTTCTTAGCAAAAACCTTGCAGGGGAGATCCCTGGGTGGCTCAGCAGTTTAGCGGCTGCCTTTGGCCCAGGGCACGATCCTGGAGTCCTGGGATCAAGTCCCGTGTTGGGCTCCCAGCATGGAGCCTGCTTCTCCCTCCTCCTGTGTCTCTGCCTCTCTCTCTCTCTCTCTCTCTCTCTCTCTCATAAATAAATTTTTAAAAAATTAAAAAAAAAAAACCTTCCAGGGCAGAAGGGAGTGGGGTTATATGATAAAAGTGCTATAAGAAAAAAAAAAAAACCCTGCCAATCAAGAATACTATACTTAGCAAAACTGGCTTCAAAAGTGAAGGAAACATATCTTCTCAGACTACTTACACCACAAAAAAGCTGAGGAAGAACATTATCCTCAGACCTGCTTTACAAGAAATGTAAAAAAGAAATTCTTCAAACTGAAGTGAAAGGAAGCTAGACAGCAACATGAAAACATATGAAAATATAAAACTCACTGGTAAATATAAGTACTTAGACAAGTACAGAATTTTTAACACTATAATGATGGTGTGTAAATCATTTTTAATTCTAGTAAAAAAGTTAAAGGACAAAAATATTAAGAATAACTATAAATATAACTATTTATTAATGGATACATGGTATAAAAAGAAGTGAATTGTGACATCAATAATAAAGTGTTAAAAAGGTAAAAGTGTAGAGGTTTTGTATATGATTCAAGTTAATGTATTATCAGGTTAAAATAGAAAATTATAACTATAAAAAGTTTTCAATAAGCCTCATAGTAACAACGAAGAAAATACTTGTAGAAGACACTCAAAAGAAAAAGAGAATGGAATCAAAGACATTATTACAAGAAAATTAACAAATCGTGAGGAAGATAGCAAAGAGTAAAACAAAGACAAAAAATTATAAGGCAAACAGAAAACAATTAACAAAATGGCAATAATAAGTCCTTACCAATCAATAATTACTTTAAATATAAACAGATTAAACTAGAGATACCTGGGTGGCTTAGCAGTTGAGTGTCTGCCTTTGGCTTAGGGAGTGATCCTGGAGTCCTGGGATTGAGTCCCACATGGGGCTTCCTGCATGGAGCCTGCTTCTCCCTCTGCCTATGCCTCTGCCTCTCTCTGTGTCTCTCATGAATAAATAAATAAAATCTTTAAAAATATATAAAAAAAACAGATTAAACTAAATTAGAGAATACCACAAAACAAATGAAGCTGACAACATAGTAACAGGACAGTTGTATATATAAAGCAATATTAAAAGGACAGTTTAAAATGAAAATTGATACATTAAAAATAACTCAGGTAAACAGCCTAACTTCACACCACAAGGAACTAGAAAAAAATAAATAAGCCCAACATTTGTAGAAAGAAGAAAATTATAAAGATTAAGGAGGAAATAAATGCAATACAGAATATAAAAATTAATGAAAGCAAGAGTTGGTTGTTTGAAAAGATAAGCAAGTCTATGGCCATACCACCCTGAACATGCCCAATTTCGTCTGAAAAGATAAGCAAAATGGACAAACCTTTAGCTTAAATAACTAAGAAGAAAAAAAGAGAACACTCAACTAAATAAATTTAGAAACAAAAGAGGAGACATTACAACTGATGCCACAAAAATATAAAGGATCATAAGAGACTATTATGAACAATTACATGCCAGATTTGAATAACCTAAGAGAAATGGATAAATTCCTAGAAACACACAAACCTACCAAGACCAAATCATGAAGAAATAGAAAATCTGAACAAACCAGTAATGAATAAGGAGATTGAATTTCAAACCAGGTGACTTCATTGATGAGCTCTATCAAGTGTTTAAAAAAGAATTAACCTGGGGATCCCTGGGTGGCGCAGCGGTTTGGGGCCTGCCTTTGGCCCAGGGCGCCATCCTGGAGACCCGGGATTGAGTCCCACGTCGGGCTCCCGGTGCATGGAGCCTGCTCCTCCCTCTCCCTCTGCCTGTGTCTCCGCCTCTCTCTCTCTCTCTCTGTGTATCTCTGATGAATAAATAAATAAGATCTTTAAAAAAAAAGAAAAAAAGAATCATCTCTGTTTAAAAAAAAAAAAAGAATTAACCTGAATCCTTTCTAAATTCTTGCAAAAAAATTGAAGAAGAGGAAGGCTTCCATATTAATTCTATAAAGCCAGAATAAAGGCTTTATTTAGGCTTCTACTAAAGCCAAGAAAACTACAAGAAAAAAAAACTACAAAATTATATCCCAAATATACAGTAATGCAAAAGTTCTCAACACATACTAGCAAACCAAATTCAACAGCACATTAAAAAGATACTGGAGGGGCACTTGGATCTCTCAGTAAGTTAAGCATCCAACTTTTTATTTCTGCTCAGGTCATGATCTCAGGGTCGGGGATCAAGCCCTATGTTAGGCTCTGAGCTGGGCATGGAGCCTGCTTACGATTTTGTTTCTCTTCCTCTGCCCCCTTCCCATGCACATGTGCTCTCCCTCTAAAATACAAACAAACAAACAAACAAAAAGATCCTATAATACGACTAAGTGGAATTTACTCCTCATATGTAAGAATGGTTCAACATACACAAATCAATTAATGCAATATACTACATTAACAGAATGAAGGATAAAAAGATCACATGCATTTTACAAAATTTAACAAACTTCTGTGGTAAAAACCCTCAACAAACTAGATATAGAAGGAATGTACTTCAACATAATAAAATTCCTACATAAAAAGCAAACAGCTTACATCACATTCAATGGTGAAAACTGAAAGCTTTTCCTCTAAGATCAGGACAATGCAAGGATGCCCATTCTTTCCACTTACATTTAATATAGAACTAGAAATCCTAGCCAGAGAATTATTCAAGCAAAGAAATAAAAAGCATCAAAATTGGAAAAGAAAAATTAAAATAATCTCTGTTTTCAAGTAACGTGATCATATATGTTGAAAAGCCTAAAGACTCAACTAAAAACCTTGGAACTAACTATTCAGTGAAATTGCAGTATACAAAATCAACATACAAAAACTAATTTGTTTCCTACACTCTAACAATTAAACTATCTGAAAAGGAAATAAAGAAAACAATCCCATTTACAATAGCTTCAAAAAGAATAAAATTCTTAGGAAAAAATTAATCAACACTGTAAAAGGTTTTTACACTGAAAACTACACAACAGTAACGAAAAAAATGTAAAAGATACACCTAAATGGAAAAACATTTCATGTTCACAAAATGGAAGAGTTAACATTGTTAAAATGTCCATACTACTCATTGTGATCTATAGATTTAGTGTAATCCTATCAAAATCCCAGTGGCATTTTTTTCCCACAGAAATAGAAAAAAAAATATATATATATATATATATATCCTGCAATTCAAATGAAATCACAAACATTCCAAATAGCCAAAGGAATCTTGAGCCAAGAAGAACAAAACTGGAGGTGTCACCCTTCCTGATTTCAAAATATACTACAAAGATACAGTATTAAATCACTATGGTACTGGTATAAAAACAGACATATGGAATGATGGAAAAGAGTAGAATCTAGAAATAAACCCACACACGTATGGTCAACTGATCTTTGATAAGGGTGCCAAGAATAAACAATAGGAAAATGATGGTCTCTTCAACAAACAATGTTGGGAAACATATCCACCTACAAGAAAAAAAAAAGAAGAAGAAGAAAAAGAAAGAAAGAAGAAAGAAAGAAAGAAAGAAAGAAAGAAAGAAAGAAAGAAAGAAAGAAAGAAAGAAACTGCACCCATACAAAAATCATCTCAAAGTGGATTAAAGATTTAAATATAATACCTGAATCTTTTAAACTCCTGGAAGAAAACTTGGAGGGAAAACTTCAGGACACTGATCTAGGTAATGATTTTTTTTTTTTAAGATTTTACTTTATTTGGGGGAGAGAGAGAGAGAACGAGAGAGAGAAGGAGGGAAAGGAAACATGATCAGGGTCAGGGCAGAGGGAGGAGCTGACTTCCTGCTGAGCAGGGAGCCTGATGTGTGGCTCTATCCCAGGACCCTAGGATTATGACCTGAGCCATGCAGGCGCCCCTAAGCAATGAATGATTTCTTGAATATGACACCCAATGCACAACACACAAATAACAAATGCAAAAACAGACAAGTGGAACTGCATCAAATTGGAAAGCTTCAAACTAAAAAGCACAGCAAAGGAAACAATCAACAGTAAAAAAGGTAACCTATGGAATGGGAGAAAATATTTGCCAACCACTTGTCTAAGTGGTTAATATCCAAAATATATAAAGAACTTCAACTCAATAGCAAAAAAACTCCAAACAACTTGATTTAAAGATGCGCAAGGTCTTGAGTAGATAATTCTCCAAAGAAGACATACAAATGGACGATAGGTATATTAAATGATGTTCAACATCATTAACCATGTGGGAAATGCAAATCAAAATCACCATGAAGTATAACCTCATATCTGTTATTAATTTATTATGAAAACAAAACAACAAAAAGATGTTAAGTGCTAGGGAGGTTGTGGAGAAATTGGAACTCATGTACAGTATTGGTGGGAACATAAAATCATGCACCTGCTATGTTAAATATTATGGCACATCCTCAAAAATTAAAAATAAAACTACCCTTTGATCTCATCTCATTTCTAGTTATATATCTAAAAGAATTGAAATCATGATCTCTCAGAAATATTTGTACTCTCACATTCGCTGCAGCATTATTCACAATAGCCAAGAGAGAGAAACAGACTAAATGTCCACCAACAGATGATGGATAAATAAAATGTGATATATACATACACATACATACATAATAACCATACAATGGTTATTATTCAGCCTTAAGAAAGAGGGGAATCCTGTCATTTGTGACAATGCTTATAGATTGTGAAAGTATGATGCTAATTGAAATTAGCCAGTCACAGAAGTCAAATATTACATGATACCACTTATATGTGATATCTAAGATATTCCAACTCAATAGAAACAGAGAGTAGAATGGTGACTGTCAGGAAAAGGAAAATAGGGAGTTGCTTTTTAATGACTCTAAAGTTTTAATTATACAAGTTGAATATGTTCCGGAGATCTGTACAACACTGTACCTATAGTTAACAATACTGTATTACACACTTAAAATTTTGTTCAGAGTATAGATCTTATGTTAAGTGCTCTTACCACAATTCAAAAAAGAAAAAAAGAAAAAGAAAAGAAAGAAGGAAAAATAAAAGAAAAAAAGAAGGAAAGAAAAGAAATTCTTAATTCTGGTATCCTAGGGCATGGGTGTTAGTCTTAAATTCTTTGAGTTTCTTCTCCTAAGAGGCCTTGGGGGTGGTTATACAGAGGGAACCCTGGCAGAGTTGTCTAGGTGAAATGCCAATGATGTCTGCTTCCCCATTTCAGGATAGCAGCTTTGTTTCCCCAACCCTACTTTAGGTAATAAACCAGGATCAAGGTTCTCCTGGTCATTCTCCCTGCCTTGAAGGTAAGCAATCTAGAAATATTTGCAGCTCTGTGCATCCCCCTCTGATTTGCCTCTGATCTCCCACCTGTGAAACAGAAATAATAATATCTCTCTATTAAGCTGTGTATGTAAGAATACCAGAGCCTCTGTTCTCGGAGTGAGGCATGTCTCCACAAGCTTAACTGTTAGTAGATTGGCAGGGCACACAGACCCTGAACTCAACTCAACTTAATAAATGGAGTCATTGACCATGTCCCTTGTCTGAGAAGATATATATATCTTCTTGTTGTATATCTTGTTAAGATATATACATCTTCTTGTTAAATCCTTGAATAAAAGGATTCATTATATATATATAATATATATATATATATATAATACCTGAATTATAGGTATTCACACATACACACGTGTGTGTGTGTGTGTGTGTGTGTGTGTGTGTGTGTGTGTGTGTATTCTGGGCAAAGAAAACCAAATCAGTGTCTGGTGCAAGGGATGTGTAAAGTGTGCTTGATAGCATCTCAGTAGGAAGAACATTACTCATTACTCATTGTGACAAACCATCTTCTCACTGGGAGGTGATAATGTAGCTGTTATTACTTTTTATAATTTAGCCAAGAGATTTTTATTCAAGGATTTAACAAATTCAAAATAATGGAGCATACTAATAGACTGAATTGTACATGCAGTCAATACAATCTTACTCAGAGAACTTGCATTATGTTTTTTGACATTAGGTGATATATTGAAGTAATGAAATTTTTAGTCCTTGATTTTCAATTTCAAAATATCATTATTTTGCATTTGTGAGATTCTGTACTCACTTAGCAGAATCTCAGAATTATAAAAGAATTTTATGAATGCTAAACCCTTGCTGGTACAATTTAAATTCAAATAAAAATACATGGGATCATTTTTATTTAACAAACTGGCCATAACCAAAAGTTTCGTTTTCTATTTTTCTCCAATATTTACTGTTCTAACCTTGCACAAACCCAGAAATGAGAAGAGATGTACATTTAAACTTTAACCTCCATTATAACAGGCAGTAAGGCTGTGAAAAACCTCTTTTGTGTATGTGCAGTAGGGAGGGGAAGGGTATTTATAGGTTTGTTGAAAATATATACTAAAAAAGAAAAATAGAAATCATACACAAAACCAGAATAATAATGTGAGCATTTGTTTAGTCAGGAACTTTAAATTTAGCACCATCACTAATAAATACTTAACTAGCACATAGACACATGCACCTTTTAAATGTTTTTATTTTGGTTTAAATTGAAACCAAAATGTTAAGTACTTTAAAATGGAAACAATTCTCCCTTAAAAAGCTTTACATCTTCTCAGTAGAAAATGCTGTTTTCTCTGTGAACACATTTAACTCTTCAAAGCATTTTCAATCTATGCAATTTTATTTTATTTCTACCACCCTCCGTCAAATAAGTGAAACAATATTATCAGCCACAATTGGCCCTTCATGTGACTGAGGCAGGTAAAAGAGAGAGAGAGGAGAGAGTAAACACATTTATTGAGGCACTGGAGTTTTTATAGCTACATATTGAAATGACTTTTAATCTTCAAAACTAGCCTGTAAAGTACATATCATTTTTCTAGTTTTCAGCTAGGGAATCCCAAGCCCAGAAATCTTAAATGATTTGCTCAATATCACACAGCCAGCGGATGTTCCAACCAAGTTTTAAAACCCAGGTCGGGCTAATTGTAAAATCTACTATTCCAGGCTGTCTATATTGAATGTTGAATTACAGATTACCAAAAGGGTCCAATTGCCTAGTGGAAAAGACTTAAAAGAATTCAGGCTTCCTGAATCTTAGTGCCATGCAGAGGTAGGAAAAATAAAAATGTTTAGGCAAAGATGATATGTCTCAGACTTACACTATAATAACTGTCAAGTACAAAAGAAACTTAGTTGTGATTGTGAAAGTTTATGGAGCTTCGAGGGGTTTCATGTTTGAGTCCTAAAGAATGAGTGAGCGAGACTGGTCAAAAGTTATGGGAGAACTATTACAACTTCAGTTCCCCTTATTTCTACAACAAAGTTTCACAAATTTTGGTGCACATCAGAATTGTCTAGGGAGCTTGCTAAAAATACAGATGCTGCAAAACAGCTTGTAGGAATTCAGTCTGAAGTAGCATTTCCTGAATGGTCATCTGAAGAGCCAGAATATGATGTGGGAAGAGAGGGTTCCATGAACAAGTAAGTGAGGGAAATGGTGCTTTGTGCAAATCCCACAAGTTGACTTTAAACCCAAAGGAGCTTAAAATTTGTGCAATCACAGTACAGAAAGGAGATGGGACCACCACAGCAGGGAAGGATCCCAGAGGCTTTAACATCTTAGAGCTGTGGAGAGAAGAAAAACCTGTGACCGACAAGCTAAAACAAGATCAGAAGCCAATAGAAATTGAATTGTGCATCAGACTGAAAGCCAGAGGCAGAAATGAAGGCTGTTTTGAGTGATGGAGAGAAGGGAGGAGGTAACTACAAGGCATAGGAAGCTGAATACTTCGGGCTCTTAATCCAGAAAATGGATTTCATGTGCTTTGAATGTGTGGGCATGCTGCATCTAGCGAGTGTAGTAGACAGTCGGTAGGGTCACCTGTGTTTTACTCTTCAGACACTCCACAGATTTCTTCAAGGTCTGGCTCAATGTTCTCTCTTGGGAAGCTTTCCCTGAATATCCTGACCACCCTTCCCCAGGCATCCTCTCTCTTTTTTGAACTGTCTTTGCTCTCAACTTTTCCAATTTTTTCTGTCTTATTTGATTAGACATTGTCTGTTATTGGATAAAAGTATTCTATGTATCATTTTTTTCCAGATATACTCTAAGTTTTTTGTGGGTAGAAATCATATCCTTTATTCAGTTGTCAAGTGCCATGTTATAAATCACCTCAAAATTTAGTGACTTAAAGCACCAACTATGTTGTTTCACATGGTTCTGTGGATTGACTGGGTATTGTTTTGGTTTTTGTTTGTTTATTTTCTCTTGGAGATGTAGGACTTATCACAGAACCAAAATATCCACACTAATCTATCTTTGTCAGTTTCATTTTCAGACAAGGATCCTAAGAGGGATGAGGAAAACTTCTTCCTCCCTTACAGGAAGGAGTGTTGAGCCTGAGGGAAGGGAGATTGACTTTGATTCTGGTTGGGGTCCATGTTTTCATTTTATAGCTCTCCCGGGGTGCCAAGCAGTTTCCTAGGGGGATCTTTGTTCTCTTCCATGGAGGCCTTCTTACATTATGGCAGCTAGATTCTAGAAGTTCCAAGAAGCCAAAGCTGAAGTTGGAGATCTCCTGCAGATCATCCATGGAAGTTATGCAGAATCATTTTTGCCACATTTTATTTATCAAAGAGTCACAGGATCAGCCCAGAATCAAGGGGAGAGGAAATATACTCTTTCTCTTGAGAAGTTAGAAAGGTCACAGGCAGAGGAGACTGTGGAATGGGGGAGGCTCAGACCCCACGTCAATCATTCAGATGAAAGCGTATCAAAGGGTATAGTGGTTAAAGACATGGCCTTTGGAGTCAGTCAGACAGGGGTTCAAATCTCCACCCTTGTCAGATAGCTGAATTTATTTAGTGTCTCTGAGCTTGATGTAGACAATATTTGGGCTCATAACTGACAGCCAAAAAGAATTCTTGAGACATCTTTGGTGCAAAAAAGGTGGTTTTATTAAAGTACAGGGACAGGACAGAGCTGTACTGGGGGTGTGACTGGTGACTGATTATATACTTTCAATTTGGGAGGGGGTTGGGGACAGAGTAAATCTCTAAGGAATTTTGGAAGCAAGGTTTCCAGGACCTTTAGGGGGCTAGCTGTTGTTAGCTGAAAGTCATTTATTACTGCCTAATAAAACCCTAGTCATGAGACCCTTCAGATGTGCATCAGTGGGCCATATGCTTGGAGGATAATTGCTAACATGTATCTTGTGGGGTAGAGATAAAGGAAGTTTCCAAAGGAATTTTTATGTTATATGTTTATATGTTAAAGTAGACTTACAGGATCCTGGAGGTCAGGCTAAGGCTGCTTTTGCCCTTAACAAAGTGTCAACATCAAGGCAGCTGAGCTCCCAAAAGAAGGTCACTACCTGTTTCAAGGACTTGTCAGTGGGCTATAGACAGTAAGGAAATTTAATTTTTCTTCTTATGCTTTCATTTCCTACATCAAGCTTAAGTTTTCTCATCTGTAAAATGAAGCTTGTTGTGAGGGTTTAATATGACAAGCACAGTGCTTGACACATACTCCATGTTTAACATGTGGTGGCTACTCTCATAGTGGAGTCATAGAAGATCCTCCTACAGGAAAGATAAAAGCTTCTACTGCAAAAAAAAAAACTTTAATAATTACAGACACATTATTCATTCCTTTGGCTAATAGGCTTGATGGTACTTAGAAGTCAAATTGGCTTGACTATTTACTTAAGGGTATGTTCATTCTTGGGTCTGAGAAGTGTTCCAATTTTTTTTTAAGATTTTATTTATTTATTCATGAGAGACCCCCCAGAGAGAGGCAGAAACACAGGTAGAGAGAGAAGCAGGCTCTCTGTGTGGAGCCTGTGGTGGGACTTGATCCCAGTACCCTGGGATCACCACCTAAGTCAAAGGCAGACACTAAATCACTGAGCCACTCAGGCGTCCCTTTTTCTTTTTTTTTATCTTTTCTTTTCTTTTTCTTTCTTTTTTTTTTTTAGTGTACTCATTTTGAAAATACAAAAAAAACCCCGGTGGCTTGACCAACGGTCAATTCTAACAGAAGGGGAGAGAACATAAAGATGCTAAGCATCCTTCTCAGAAGTCAGGGCACCAGTGAAGGGAGAAATGGAGAGGCTGGGCACTGAAGACACGTTAATCTCCCCGAACAATTACAGTGATGAAGAAATAAGCATTGGGTGACGGATCTGCCATCTAATTTAAAATAGTGCAGCAGAAACGCCCTTAGCAAATGTTAAAGAAATTTGAAATTTTATTGCTTTCTATTTATTTTCAGACATGATGTGGAATGAAAAGAATTGTTGCCAAAATCTGAGAATCTCTGACCTTTAGTTTCTGCCTGAGCACTTCTCACGTAAAGAGAACACACACCTGCTCGGTGAATAGAAACTCCTCTAAGCCTAAAATTTCATTCCTACATTCAGTTGAGTAAAAATAATCCTTGTGATGATCATAAAATTAATATAATCTCTCAGGAAATCTGTCATTGTTAAAACTGGAAATGAACCAATGAAGAAAAGGTGAAGAGAGACACTTCTGGCTAAATTGTCTGAAACCCTCTGCAACAATGGAGAATAATAAAATACAATTAAGACTGAAAGTGACCTAAGGCTTTAAGTATCAGAGTACTTAATGGGACATGAAGACCACATAAAGGTCAGCAGCTCAGAAGTGACCCCCTGGTTATAGCACATAGGTTAAAAAAGGTTCCAAACCTCTCAAATTGTAGGTAACTTCTCATTTGTAAGATGTAAATTGTTGCTCGATTTGCATTAAAATGAAATAGGATTTTTCGACTACTAGGTTGACAAAGATGACTACAAGATAACAGTTAATACTGGGAAGGGTGTGGGGGGAGACAGCTCACACTTCTGAGAAGTAATTAGCCCAGGATCTTTGAAGTAGCTCAGCAAGTTCACATATACAGCAATTTACCCTTTTTAAAAAATGATCTTGAAGAAAAGATTTAAACTTTGAAAAAAATAAGATACATGCCCCCCAAATTTCATTACAGCAACATAGATCAAAGAGCAAGGATTTTATATTGAAAAGGTGAGGCCACGGCAACAGTAAAATTTTAGAACAGTCTAAATAGCGGTAGGAGAATGGCTTAATTACAGCACACCCCAGGAAGAAAATAGGCTGCCACTTAAAACTAGGTTTTAAAAATAAAGCAGAAAGAAAACTACTCTTTTCATTAAGCACCTTGAAATAAAACATGTAGAAGATGGAGAGCCATGAAGGTAAGTTGGCACAGAGCATGTGGATCCTACTCTAAGAACTTCCAGGTAAGGAGACTTAGCTCCAAAGAGGTGTGGTGGAGACAGTGTGGATCAGAGCCTACCCATACGAGCAATAATGGGGTGCAGGGGCTCTTGAGGTGCTGGTGGGTTTGAGGTGTGGTAAAGAGGGTGGGCTTTGGACAGCAATGTGACTAAGAGGGGTGCTATAAGCAAAGTCTCTAGCTAGGACTGTTGTCCAGCATCTCCTCCCAAGGGGACCATGAAGTATCAAGTCTCCTTCAAAGCCAGCTGTGAACGCTGTAATGAATAGCTATTCCTGTCGGCAAGTCTGCTGGCTAATGCCCACTGAGAGGCATCACACTGAATAGAAATTTGATCATCCCATTTTTGTTTTTCATTCATTAAAAATGGTTTAATGGCATCTTAAGTAAAGGTCAACAGATTTCATAAGAAGACTCTAGGCTTCCTGATGGTGCAGTTTATTCTGTAATATTAGCACTGTTCTCAGAATATCCAATGAGTGTTGAATATTGATCACGAGAGGCCAAACATCATTATCATCAACATGTTAAGCTGCTCTTTCCCAGTGCCTATTAGGAAACCTTGGATTTAAATAATAGGGTGCTGTCTGCGACCAGTTCTACACATGTGTGTAGAAACACAGTGAAATGAAAATTCATGTACACAGCATTTTTACCACAATGCCTTCAAGACTAATGAACATGTCACCTGGATTTTATGAAAAAGATGAAAAGATGAGGCCACTGCAACATAAACAAACATCTCTCTTCTGAAGGGCATGGGCTGGAAGGCAGCTTTCAAAATAACATATACCAATTGCACACATTCCCTGAAAAAAAAAATCTGGAGCATCTCTCAGTTAAATATGCATAAAATAATGGCTTAAAATGTTCATCTTCATATGTTAGCTTACATCCTACAAATAATGATGTTATGAGAGTCAGAGTATATCTTAATATCTAGTAAAGCTCAAGTCCCTTTGGAAGTAAGTATGGGGTAAATTTTAATTGGGAAATGCTATAGTCAAATATTATCATTGCAGTCTCCATACAGCTCCAGAGTTGTCCTCAGTTTTGCCCCAAACCTCTTTCATGGCTGAACAATGGGTTCGTTCAGTAGTCAACAGCAATTTATTGAGGGCCTGTTATGTACCAGGCACTGAGGAGTTGATGGTGAATAGGATCCACATAGTCCCCGGCTTCCTCTAGATTACTTTCTCATGGAGATAACAAACACAAATAAATAAATAAATAAAACAATTACGAAAGGTCATACGAGAATGATGATGAAATGACGAGTTTAGGTCTGGTATTAAGTAGGGTATTAAGTACTCAACTAGGATTCTAGAAGTATTTTCTTCTTTTCCAAGTTTCACTGTGAGTATGGAAGGCTCTGATCCTAGAGGCGTTAGTCCCATATGTGGCTGAAGTTTTCACACAACGATTAGATTCATTCAAGAGTCAAGTGGTCTAGTCTGAGACAAGTGAGACATCTGGAAGATGTATGCTGAACTGCAGAACAGGTTGTGGTGTATTGAAAATGACATAGATGTTAGTGATACCCTATGTGACTCTGTCAGGTCTAACAGAAGTTAGAACCACAATGAGGACTGGATCTCAGTCTTGGGGAGCAGACTGGATTCCTCTTTTAATGCTTATTGTTGAGTCTTACTGTTCTATTTGTGCTGCATAATGTCAGAGGGGTCTAGGTTAGTTCTGAGGGTTTGTCCTCTATCCTCTTAGACGAGGCCATCCCTAGGTGAGTTCAGAAATATGCCAACTCTTTTGCATGTTATTCATGTCCTTGATGCCCTTTCTCTCCCTTCTACCAACCACCTTTCCAAGAAACAGAAGTTGGCCATCTGACATAGTCTCTTTTTTAAAAAAAGATTTATTATTATTATTATTATTATTATTATTATTATTATGAAAGAGAAAAAAGAGAGGAGCACAAGTGGGAGGAGGGATAGGGGATAGGGGGACAGGGAGAGAGAGAATCTCAAGCCAACTCTTTGCTGAGCACAGAGCCAGATATTACGACCCAGAGATCACAACCTGAGTGGAAACCAAGAGTAGGACACTTAATGACTGAGCCACCCACGGGGCCCCAGACATAGTCTTTTTGAAAGAGGGATTCTCGATCTGAAATCCTAGTGTTAACAGTAGGTAGTTACTTAGGTTTTAACAGGATGCCTGGAGGCCAGCAAAGGGGGAGTCACGATCAGCTATCAGGAAAGTTCCAGATCTGTCCTGGCAGCACTCTGAAAACAAAACCACAAGAAGCCAGATGAAACCAGACAGGTCCAAGACAAAAAAAGCTGGAAATATTTACAAAATAAGGAAGAAAATGCGTGAAACCCTGCTCCGAAGAAATCCCCACCCCAAGTGATAAATACTCCACCCCCTTGTTAACAACCTGATCAGTAAAAGGTAGAGACCTCAGCCCCAGGCACAGCCCTCCCATGAGCTCATCAGCTCTCACATCTAGAAATTGTACTCTCACTTTAATAAACTTTCCTTCCTGCACCACTCAAATGGCTGTGTCTGGTCTGTCCTTGAATTCTTTTTTGTGAGGAGACCAAGAGCCTCTGGTGACATCCTGGGCCAGGTAAAGGCCTCAGGGCGCCAGAGTTCTCCCCCCACACACCCCCATCCACCCAGCAACACTAGGACAAGTGGCTCTAAAGAGCGGGGAGAGTGATAAAACAAGGAGTGGAATGCAGAGGTTGATTAGAGTCACCTTGGGAAAGAGTGTGAAAGCTCAATAAGAAGATCATGTATATTCATCTGTTCCATCCTTCATTTCTCAATATTTCAGTTGATGTAAGCAGAATATCAACTATTTATGCCAGATAATTCTGAAATGTGTCTCACCACCTCCTTACACAGGAGAAATAAATAGGATCAAATAAAAAGTTCAAACATCACTGCCACTCCTTACTGGCCCACACTTGTACTAGCACAGAAGATGTTTCTAAATAGGATGGTCTTTTTTTTTTTTTTTTTAGATTTTATTTATTTATGACAAGACAGAGAGAGGGGGAGGCAGAGGAAGAGGCAGGTTCCCTGCTCCCCCTGATGCAGGGCTCTATCCCAGGACCCTGGGATCACACCTGAGCTGAAGGCAGATGCTCAACTGACTGAGCCACTCAGACACCCCAACAGGATTGTCTTAGAACCAAGACATAACTTGTCTTTTTTTTTTTTTTAATCTATCTATGATAGTCACACAGAGAGAGAGAGAGAAGCAGAGACACAGACAGAGGGAGAAGCAGGCTCCATGCACCGGAAGCCCGATGTAGGATTCGATCCCGGGTCTCCAGGATCGCGCCCTGGGCCAAAGGCAGGCGCCAAACCACTGTGCCACCCAGGGATCCCCAAGACATAACTTGTTTTGAGAGTACTTGGCAATATATACTGAAAGCCTTTAAAATGTTCACATTTTGTGACACTGTCGTTCCCCATCTTGTAAATGGTTGCCCCCAGAACTTTGGTGTCATCCTTAATTCTCCTCTTTCCTTCAACTCATTTCTTATCTATCTGTAAATCCTTAGGCTCTTCGTTTACAAGAATCCAACCATCTTTCCTCACCTCCCCTTCCAACAGGTCATTATAATATGTCTATGGATGATTGCAACACTCTCCTAGAGGTTCTTTCTGCTTCTACCTCTGCTCTCCTTCTCATGCAGCAGTCATGTGATTTTTTTACATAAAACTGAGATCTGGTTATTCCCTTAATATCATCCCATTTCTGGCGTACTTAACCTGCGTGATCTTGTCCTTGGCTTCCTCTCTGGATGCTCTGAACCTCCATCCCACAATTCTCTGTCTCATCCTCTCTGCCACATTCATACTATCCTCCTTGCCTCAGGGCCTTTGCACATATCATCCCCTCAGGTTGGAATGCTCTTCTTCTTCAGACATCCACAAGACTAACATCCCTTAATTCAAAATCACCTTCAAACTTATCAAATGTCAACTTATCAGCAAAGCCTTTTATGATCACCTTGCAGCCTCTGTCACTCTCTTCCCTTTCACTTTCTCTACTGTTTTGCTTTTATCCGTAGCCATTACCACCACCTGACATCTATAGTTGCTTATTTTCTATCTCTCCCCACTAGAATATAAGCACACACAGCAGGAACTTCAGTTTGTTTTCTGCTACATGTTCAGGACTGGTAGAGTGCCGGGCACATAGTAGGACTTCACTAAATAGTTGATGAATCAGTGAGTTGGGTTTGTGGAATTTCTTTTGATTCCCATCACTTCATTTGGTACGCTTCTACAATCTACCTATCAGATTCAAAATTGAGGGCATGTCAATGTCCAGAGCTCTTGGCCAAGTTTTTGTCTAACAGTAATTATAAGGGTAAGGCTTTGTGGTTTTCTAAGAAGGAGTTGAAATTAATCCCAGAAATTCATAAAAATCACACTCTGCAGCTTTTAGATTTCTCTTTTTCATGCAAAACCCCCAATACATTTTGTTATTGCCTTCAGTATCAGTATGAAAGTCATTTCCTATAAAGTTTCCCTGATCCTGACCTCCCACTCCTAGATCCCCCCAAAATGTATTTTCTGCTGTGTGTCCCATAGTCCTTCATTTTCCCCCTACCAAAGCACTTCCTGTACTTATTTTTATTCATGTTTAACTGATTCTTTCTCATGGCTGGGTCATCAGTACGATAAAGGCAGAAACCAGATTGTTCCTGTTCATCAGTATGTCTAGCAACAGACATGATGAAACTCCAGTCATCTTTTTCAGATGGATTAAAAACTGAATGAATGAATGAATGAATGACCAATTGGTTTCCACCTCTAGGAAGAGCATGCAATGCACAACCTCCCAGTGTCCTTGCATGGTAAGTCTTGCTGTGTTTTTGACCACTGCAGCCTCTTTTGGGTTGCAGAAATAGGATCATCCCTATTACAAGATATGCCGTAGAAGGCAACAAAAGCGGCTGCAAGTATTTCCTGTTGCAGGAAAGTAACTCGGGAAATACTGCAGGCTTCAGGATGAACCACTCCAAGATCATTCTCAGTGCAGCCCAGATACACTTTCCCTCAGAATAATATCTCCATAGTATTTTCAGATCATTGATCGGTTTGCATAGTGATGAACGTTGTGTAACTTTGGAGCTTTCTCTGTGTTTTCTAGGATATTTCAAGGCAAAGTTAAGGATAGGACTGAGAAAAAGTTGCAGAGAGTCACATGCAACCACTAAAACCAATATAATAATCCTCACATGCATTATCTTAGCTCAGGTTATAATATAGATCACAGAAGAATTAGGTATTTGCTGAACATAGGCTGTGAATTAACTATACAGATTTTACTACACTAATGGAAGCAAATGTTTGTGGGTATTTATGCATATTCTTATGTACAATTCTAATTTAACCCCAATCCTATCCCCCTAAGAAACTGGTGAAAAACTTGGCCAATCATGGCTAATGGCAATTTCAATCATTTTGGGTTCTCTTGGAGGTTCTGAGTCTCTTGTTTTCACCTGTGGTGACATATTCTGATCTGCTTTGAAATATTCTCTTCCTTCCAAGTAATGTAGGGGATTCTCCATCTCACTACTGTGAAAACAATGTATTCATCAATTTTATTTCTACATTTCTAAGCTTGTACTTCTTGTTTCTAATTGGCTATTGAATGGATTAATTTAATGTCAAAACATTCAATGTGCCAGTTGCCTTTTACCTGGGGAAGTCTTTCAGTTGAAGCAATGGTGAAAATTATGTAGGTCTTCCTGGCTTTTTGCCTAGAAGAGAACAATTTTCAAATTGAATTCACTTGGAAAAAAAATCTTATCTGCACAGAAGTTATCGACTGATACTGTACTTTCAATGATATATGATCAAAAAGTTTCAGTGGCTGCAGTGGGCTTGGGCTTTGCTGTTTAACCATTTCATTCCCAACACATGTGGCTTCTATGCATTCACTAACGCTGACTAACCCTTGAGCTTGACTCTCAATCGTGTTATGGGAGGTTTTAATGTTTTGAGCTAAATACAAAACATTTTTGTATTGCATCATAATGTTTTGAGCTAAATACAAAAACGAGTCTTTGCTTACTTGGAGTCCTTAATTCACTCAAAATGTATTGAGTGTGTGCAATGTGTCAGGCACTAAATCCTGGAGATGTAAGGACCAGTAAGAAAGAAATTACAGGCCAATGCAGGAGATAGGAAAGAAAACAACTGATTAAAACAGAGGATGATAAGTGTTGTAACTGAGATCATTTTATAGAGACTTAATCCAGACTGGACAGTTCCCTAAAGAGCATTGCTTTCTTGTTTTGATTTTACCATATTAACCATTTTTTGGCGTTTTTTTTATTGAAGTACAATTAATAGACAATATGTTATTAATTTTGGGTGTACAACACATTATTGATTCAATAATCCTAACCAGTTTAAAAATGCAGTTCAGTTCAGAAGTGTTAGGTATATTCACATATTGTTTCAAGAAGAGGATAAGTGGCGTTATATAATACCTTTTTTTAGATATCTGTGGAAGCACACACTTGGGTAAGATGGGTATATTTGCTTTGAGCAATGCTGTCTCCCTGACTCAGGTATTTTGTGCCCCCTGGCATTATGTGCTATTGAAAAGAACTACTCGAATATAGTAAAAATATTGATTTATTATTTTCCAAATGCATTTAACACTCGTACTTCTATGTCTTTGGTCATGCCTTTCCTCTTTTCTGAAATGCCCTTCCCTTCTTTCCACATATCCAAAACTTTGCTCTGCTTGCCCCTCAAGGCTCAAGGAAAGGTCCACCTGAAATCTTTCTTCTATTTTCACATCATCTACTTCAAGGAACTTTACTCCTACTTGACAACCATACCAAATTGTTTGGAATTTAGCATATACTATCTTGGAATGTTATTCTGATATTAATATATAAATCCAATCTCCCCAACTGAGTTACAAATACCTCAAGTGAAGAGACTATGTTTTAACAATAAGTTACATGTGCTTAGAACTTTAGGCATGCATTTAATATTGAACAATGTAATATGTGCAAGGCATGTATTCAACCAGAGGACATGATGACATGGGTCCTGACCTGGAGGACCTCCCTGTCTAGTGCTTTCATTTACAGTATCTCATTTCCTCTTTCACAAAAATTTGTGCAGTAGTTAGGGAAGATATTATTATCCTGATTTTATGACTAAGGATATTGAAACTGAAGAGACTAAGTCGGAAGAGACTGCTGATGTTGGAACTGAGGCCACTACAATTTTTCAAAGAAATGTAGAGTGGAAGGAGTATGGGCTCCTATAGTAAGAGATAGTCCTTTGGATTCCAACTCTTCTAATTGCCGTCTGAGTGGATTTGGAAAAGTTATTTCATAGCTCAGGGTTTCAGTTACCTCATCCGTGTAATCTGGATGATAATGTCTCCTTTACAGAGTTGTTGGAAAGAATAAATCATTAAGAGTAGTATGCAGGGCGTAGTAAGACCTCAGTTAATGATAGCTATTGTTCCTAACCACTGCTACGACGGCCACCACCACTGCCACGATGGCCACCACCACTGCCACTACCCTTCCTCACCACTCTCACAACCCTCTTTGCATGTCTTGCATCCCCAGTGCCCAGCACATGGTAGGTACTCATTTACAGTGCTGTTCTTGCTATGTGCACACTTACCTACAAGCAGGGCTGCTATCCCAGCACTGCATTCAGCACAAGTTCAAGTCTTTACAATTGGTGTCCATTCTGACTGGACCACTGTCTCTTTTGATTGGTTGGTGCCTTTGCTATTTTAGTTGTAAAATATTTTGCAAAGCACTCCAGCCCATAAGTGGGGTACAAATATCATTTTATTAATATTATCCAGTGTAGGGAGCCCCTTACAACTAATGGCTCTATCTTTCTCCATCAGCCAACACCTGCCACAAAGAAGTATCCCACTCAAAGAATTATTAAGCTAATCCGGTTTCAGAGAATGTTCACAATACTTGGCACATTTCCCATTTAGAGTCACCCTTGTATAGGGATTCTCTGGCAGTGGGATATCAGGGAAATACTTGGAAAGTTGGGTTTAATCAACCACCAGCCATGGAATTGATTTTCTTATCACTCTGGCTCAGGAATTTCTATTTGGCTATATTTCTGACAGGTCAGACATTTCCTAATGTCATTTAATTTAATTTAATTTATGATCCTTGCTCAATAATCATGACTCCAGGCTAATGATGCTTTGAAAAGAATCACAGTATAGCAAGTGGGCCTTTCAGAAGTGTCAGACAGAGCTGCTTTTCAGGTCTCAGGGCATTTTCCACAGTACCCTCAGCCTTAATACTATCAGAAGAGGTGGGCGAAGAGGAACCTCATTAAACATCTGGAGGCTATGCAGACATAAAACCACTGAGCCGGATAGGACCATACCTGCATCAACATGGCCCTTTGGAGGCAGGCCATGTGTGCCAATGGCTTGAGTGTAAATGCACACAGAGGCTTTTTAAACTGCCTCTGCCTCAAGTGCCAGGGAACAGGTTCCTGGCAATAGCAGCTTCTCTGAATCTCATTGCAGCATTGTTCTGACAAAGGAAGTATTGTCAAAATCCAAGCCGGGAGCCTGTGCTGCTTGGGGGAGCAGTAACAGAGATTAAAGGGCATGAAATGCAAGTGTGCACTTGTAATGAAATTGCCCTTACTTACGGCCTGGTTGGTACTCATGATTGCCACGGTATGCCTCTGTGATCAGTCTCAGCATAATGAAAAATAGCAACAAACCTTAGCTTTTCAGATGGCTTATATCAGGAGTAGATAGAAGTGTTTTCAAGGCTGAGGGGGTAATGAAGAGGAATCCACGATGCATAGAATAGCAATTGATGCTTATTCATGGATGCAGGAGGAGTCTCTGGGTGAGAAATATATTAGCTGGAGGACTTCCTACACACAGGTCTTAGTGATTTAATGTCTCTGCCTAAATGTCAACATCAGACTGTGTTTCTGACTATCCCATCCTCCTCAGAGATTGCATCATTTTCTTTGAGAGCTAAGATTGCTTTACTGCAGGTGGGAGTCAAGAAAGGTACATCTTTTCTAGAATAGAATTTGACCACACACAAACACACGTACACACACACACACTCCATGAAATAGGGGTTCCACTTGGAGGTATTTATGTTAAGGAGATTCTCATGTGTGTTGCAAAGATTTAATTATAAAGCTGTTCGTTGCAATACTTTGTATTTTTTAAGAGAAAAACCACAGACTGCCCAGATGTCTAGCAATAAGAAATTGGTTGCATAAATCACAGCACTTCTACAAAATGGAAAGCATATAGTAAGAGAAATATGTATAGAGAAAGTTTAAGGACAGGAAAATTGTTTCCAATATACTAAAAATATATGTACATATACAATAACTGATAAGAATATACATAAAATGGTAATAGTGATTTTTTGGGGGTAGTGGTTTTGGTTGCTTGTTTTATTCTTCTTTGCTTAATTATGTAAGAAAATGCATGATTTTTATAATAAGAATTGCCTTTCTGTTTCTTTACAAAACAAGAAAAAAATAATAACTACAAAAATAGGTGCATGAGTCAGTTGTGAACATATCTAATTATAGCCAGTTAGAGCTAAATACTTATATGTATAGGTGACTATGATTTCATGTTAATTTGTGGTATACATTTAAATTTTAATTTTATCTGAGGTCGCTATTTTTGTTAGGCCGTACACAGACAAAAATTTGTCAGAACCACGTAAGAATGCTGTCCATATATGGAGTTCTTTGTTATCATTCACACTCCCACCATATGGATAACTCAACATGTCCCAAACACACTCCTATTTTCCCATCTTGCATGTTGTTGCATCCCATTGGAATATCTTCTCTCATTCATCCTTGGAAACCCTATCCATTCATCAAGGCCCAGTTCAGCTCTACTTTGTGAGGTTTGCTCTAATTATCCTCTTGCAGGAATAGATTCTAGCTCTTCATCTTTGTAAGCTTTTGACATTTCACAGTATGGGTTGTGTACATATCTTATACTCACTAATAGACCGTATGCTTACAGAGGACAGAGTCTTTACTCATCTTTGTATGCTCTATAAGTGGGAGGTATTGGGATGCCTGGGTGGCTCAGTGGTTCAGCATCTGCCCTTGGCTCAGGGTGTGATCCCACAGTCCGGGGATCAAGTCCCACTTCAGGCTCCCTTATGGAACCTGCTTCTCCCTCTGCCTATGTCTCTGCTTCTCTCTGTGTGTCTCTCATGAATAAATGAATAAAATCTTTTGAAAAATAAAAATAAAAGTGGGAAGTATTGACAAAAAATAGTTACTAAAATATTCACTGAATATATAAATGAATTAACCCTGTTTTTGAATATAGAAATACATAAGACACACATTAAGTCTGATTTGCTTGAAAGTCTGACCAATCTAGCATTGATCAGAATGTGAAATCAAAATGAAAGGTAGATTCCTGGCTATTTTGTGATTTAAAAAAATATTCTCATGTTTAATTAGCACTCACTTTTTGAAACAGATCTTAAGATAATACATAACTCAGGGAGTATTTATGTAAAACAGACATGCAAGGGAGACACTCTGAAGTATTATAATCACCATAGTTTATAAGCCTTTCCAGGAGAACCTTATCCCTTGGCACTCACAATGACAAGGGTGAGGAATTTGGTAGCTGGAAATGGCTGTCTTCTGACACTTGCTGCTGAGCCATCTTTCCACTCCCCCAAGGTGATACTGTTAAGATCCACTCTGAGAGCTTCGGAAATGACATCTTGGTTTGAAAGCACTTTGCAAGTCATAAAGGGCAAGGCAAATGTTAGTCATAATTATTACTATTCAGAGAAGTCTTTTGCAAAATGCTTGTGGCATGAATCTTCCTGTTTGAGAAGGGGAGTCTGCTATGCCTGAGTTGGTGCTGCCTTGGTTATTTTCCTTTGGTATTCAAGAACTTACTTTAGGGAACTGCCCTCTGTGGAAAAGGACTTGTTTCATAAATGTCAACGATTCAAAAACATTTCTAAGGGGGATTCTCACCACATACAAATCCGAGGCTCAGCCACAATATTCTGACACTTGACGCCAACACTCAAGTCCACTTCCACATTAGGACTTCCACTCTGACTTATATTTCAAAAGTATTTCCAAATGATGAGCTGATACCTTTTACAGAGTCCTCATTTGCTTCTCAGGATAAAGAAGACTGATTAGAGTCTGCAATTGACAGACTTTTTACTAGCTATGTTTGCTTTTGCTCATACTATTGTTTAGAATGGATTCAAATATGGTTCCATTTGTAGACAGTTCATAAATAGTTGGTTCTAAGTTTAGCCTTAATCCCTTGGGAATGAGTTCTGTTTATGGTTCACAATGTGACTTCCTAGTTTGAAAAAGAAAAAAAGAATGAGCAAATCCTCTAAGACTTAGAGAAAAGTACTATTTTGTGAGCTTTCTTAAAAACTCTACAAGCGTGATTAAGCTGCCTGCTTCCCAGCATGATGCTTTGATGAAAAACTAGGTGTCTACGTACAGACCAGCTGACTTTAGGGGGTCCCCACAACTTCCAGTCTTGAAACTATTGTATATCTCTGTGGGTTGTATGTAACTGATAGCAATGGAAATTATTCTTGTCCATTGTGATACAAATTAAAAGGTAGAAATAAAATTGATTTCTTCCCCCCTCCTTCTATAAGTCAATTTTACAACTGTTCATAAATTCATTTCAGCATTACTTATTGCTAGTATAGACATGTTACTCCGAATTGACCTTTGAACTGGTTGTAACTTCTCACTAGGTTTCTCATTAATTAATAAATTAAAATTTTTGACATGAGATTGACATGAGAAATGTTGACATTTATAGGATTTTAAAGATATTTCTTAGGATCCAACATTTATCTCTTCTTTTCCTTTTATCCTTAGGTTATCCGGGGACCAACAAATTCTCCATTTCACCATAATAGTCCCTCTGTAGCTAAAGAGATCACTATCTTCTGAGATCATTCATTAATTCATTTAATAAATATTGAACATTCATTAATTTCCAGGCATTGATGCAATGCTGTAGAGAGAGGAGATGGTAAGCAAGCAAGAGTGGAAACAGGGAGACCACACAGGAGTCTATTATAACAATCCCAGTGGTAGATGAGGGAGCATGAGCCAAGATTAATGCACACTGACTATAAACAGATGAAAACCTTAAAGGAAAAGCTAATAGGATTTACTGATGGAGTACATGAGAGGTATAAAGGAAAGAGGGAGGCCAAGGAAGTCCCTAGGCTTTGACATGATTAGTAGAGTAAGTGGTGGTGCCATTTTCTGGAAATTGGGAAGACTGGGGATAGGGGTTGAACTAAAACGTTCATTCCACCAACTGTTGAGAGTATTGACAACTGATAGCTTGCAACCTGGTTCTCCCTGTTGATGATTGACCTTCTCCAATCAAGACCACACCCACTTTGTTATCATTGACTAACTCACATGCAGATAAGCCCTGACCCCATTAGCCCAATTTGATATAATTCTTGACAGGCTTGCCAGCTCTGGGGCTCCTTTTGGAATAATCTGAGACTTACGTTATAATGGCAACTCCTCCCTCTGTCTAATCTCACTTTCCCAAAGGCGTGGATCCTGAGGGTAATAAATTTCTTGCTTGCAAACCTCTAGCAACCAACCTACAATAGGAAGCTAGAATTCAAAAACAGGAGTTCTCTCTTGCATCATCTTCCACAATCCTGTAAAAGGTTATCTACAACAGAGATTTGTTAGTGGATCCTGCAAGCTCATCCTCGCCTCATTCCACTCCTCCCTACCCGTCCCCCCAAAAATCAGTAGCTATTGCCCATTACTAGTTTGCCCATTACCAGTTTCCTTCAAGACCTCTCACAGTCTCGCCACCATTCTTCTCTCTCCAACTTGTTGTAATCTTCCACCACAACCTGTTTTTAATTCCACCTAATCACTGTTTCCTGGAAATTCTATGTTTTTACAACTTTGACCTTCTATCAAAGTGCCTGGTAACTCTTCATTCATGTTCTTCTCTCAGTGGTAAAACTATCCATACTACAAAATGTGGTTCAAAACCATACTTCAAAATCTATCAGTCTTTCATTAAATCTCCAAATTTCCCCAAGGGAACATGTCTTTTCTCTGTGCTATTTTGTTGTTCATGTGTCTGTTATGCCAATTACACCATGAGCTTCCCAGAGGGAGAGAATGTGGGTCCAGTACAGTTACAAGAGCTTAAGAGGATTAAGACTCCAGCTTCCTTTTTTTTTTTTTTTAAGATTTTATTTATTTATTCATGAGAAACAGAGAGAGAGAGAGAGGCAGAGACACAGGCAGAGGGAGAAGCAGGCTCCAAGCAGGGAGCCCAACGTGGGACTTGATCCCCAGTCTTCAGGATCAGACCTTGGGCGGAAGGCAGTGCTAAACCGCTGAGCCACCAGGGCTGCCCAAGACTCCATCTTCCTGATCTTCACTTGAACTGCCTTAAGTCACCCATTCTCTGTCCTTATGTTTCTAACAGAAATAAAGTGAATATCCTTTGTTTTCCATTTGGTCTTTGGCTCATACTCGCTTCATCTTTCCCTACTCTGGAGTAGGCAAGAGAATGCCAGAAGGAAAATCATGCATGTTCTCTTCTTCTTTACCCAGACCTATAGAGCTTAGATCTAGCTCTGAGAAGCTCCAGTAATTTTATTCCTTTCTCTTGGTCCACCCTGGCCCCTTTTTATTTCTCAGGAAAACCACACCTAGCCCCAGACATTGCTAGCTGAAATGTAATTTTAAAACATAAGTATGAAAAATAAATAAATGAATAAAACATAAGTATGTTGAAGAAGTATACCTGAGTCTCATCTGCCTCTTTTTCCCCATTCTGCCCTATCCCCAAGAATATATATCCCTTTCGGGTCTTGTAAATGTTTTATTCCTTAATTCCTAATTTGGTGACACTTGTAAAAAGATGAAATGCTCAATGTCGTCTTTCTCTACTACTTTCTCTACTTTCTACATCTTTCTCTACTTCTCTACTCTCTACTAGTTTCTTCCTTCACTCTTTCATTTATAGAGGATCCTCTCTGCCTTGACTCTTTGGTGGGACCTTGTGTTACCATCTTCATTGGTAACTTCCAAAGAAATCTGGAGTAAATATAGAAGACTACATATGTGGTTAACTATGGGGTTCAAAAAATGCTTATTCATGAGAGAAGCAGTGGAAGGAAGGAGAGAATGGAAGAAGAGAAAGAGCAGTCTAACTCAGAGATCCATTTTTGCTGCACTTCTTACTAGAAGGTGTAAGAACATCCTATGCACCCTGTACATCTTGTGCATACAGAACAGAGTTGCTCAATATTCTGAGGAAAATGTAAAGGAATGAAGATAAGAAGTTTGTATTTTCAGATATTTATTCATACAACTGTAATATCAAGTCATATTTTAAAAGTGGCCTCAGGGGGGAAAATACTTTTTCTCAGAAAGATTTATTTTAAGGTGATCAGGTTACTTTAGACTTTCTTAAAAATTCTGAATCCATGAAAGGTTGATTGTGATGGTAGAATTATGTGCTTCCTTTACAAAGACCCAAATCTATTGAACTTAAGGTTAAATGGAAAATTAGTTCCTCAGAATTTTCTTACCCTTTTAAAAATATACAATGTTTCCATGCCCTTTTGATGAAAAGTGTCAGTGGCATAAAATATTAAGGGAACAAAATATCTAATAAAGCTCATTAAAATTTAAAATCCACTAGTTCAGAACTTACGATAATTCTGACAACGGCTAAGTTGATGTTTTCTTTCCATTCCCTATGATAATAAAGTATTCTGAATCTGTTATATATATGTTCAAGTAGATGTGAAGGGAAAATAGTTCACTCATTAAAGGAAGAAACTCGTGAAGTATTGTGGTAGCCTCTCTTCACTGGCAAACAATATTTTAATTATTTTTAAACTTGATGAATAAAGTTGGGTGGGGACCTTTATATTGTTTTATGTGGCTAATTTAGATTCTCAGCAGGTGTGGTGGAGTGGAAACGCTCCCATAAGTGCTATCAGTGTGATATGTGACAACACGTCTCACTTTGGGGCTTGTCTGCCCTCCCTCCTATCCTGGGTTGCTGTGAGAAGCAGAAGAGCTGCTCTCTTTGAAGGTTGCCCCTCCACCTTCACCAGACCTACTCTGTCTGGAAAAGAAGGGGCTGAGTTTATTGATCTTGTTATTTTCAGCATCTCTCACATAGTAAGCACTAAACATGTAAGCCATGGATATGTAATTAAATATGCATATTTTCTTGTGGAATAGCCTTCTTTTTTTCTATTTTCTACTCCTGCATTCTACCTCTGCCTCCCTCCACCCCAGTCTAAATGTATCTTGCGTTCAGCACAGTTCTGTGATTAGAACGTGAATCAGCTGCTTACTGTGAACAAAGGACTTCATTGCTAGCAGGTGTCTATGAATAACCTTAAGGAATATTTCTTATCCTAAATGTATTTCTTGATCTAATGCAATTTAATGAAATGAAAGCTTTTATGGGCAAACTACTCCCTCTGCTGCCACCATGTCCAGATGTGGGGGTCACTGGATGACCCGATCCATGACCACATGAACCTAGTGTCTACACTGCTTGCTGCTGCCCAGCCCTCAGTGGTCTTAGAAACCACCATTGCTGCAGTGAGTCAAGGAGGGAGGGGGCCAGAGTTAGGCAGTGAATCATGTCAGGAAATGGCCCACTCCTTGGTTCATCTCCACCTACTCTCACCTCTTCTGCACAGAAAATTCACATGCCCCACCGTACTGCATGCTCACCCTGTTTCCCTGATGTTCACCGAAGCCCCAGTATAATGCCAGACACTGAACAGATCAAGAAAACCCGCTTCTTTGAAGAAATGCTCTGAGAAGGAGTTCTCATCTACCTGTCTTCCCATAGCCATGACAGACTGCAGGCTGAGGACCATTTTCTGACAGACCCACCATACATCTCTGTTCTCTGAGTATTTTGTCTGCAGTGGGCAAGTGTGTTTGAAACACATTAAAAAATGTGATCACAAAATGCATCTGGGTAGGTCAGTTTGGTAGGTGTCTGATTCTTGATCCAGGCTCAGGTCATGATCTCAGGGTCTTGGGATGGAGCCTTTCATCAGGCTCCACACTCAGTAGGAGTCTGCTGGAGATTCTCTCTCTCTTTCTGCCCCCCACCACACACTCTCTCTCAAATAAATAGATAAATCTTTTTTTAAAAAAAGAAATGTTATCACATGTAGTCAAATTTTCTTGCTTTGGAGGAGAAGGGGATGCAGGGTTGTGTCTTTCCATTTTTCAACCCAGAGTTGAAAATGACTCTGTTACCAGGAGGAGACTGAGGAGAAGGAAAAATGAGGACTTACAGACAACGCTGAACACTGCGGAGAATCAATAAATATTGACAGGCAAGGGAGAGCGGTTTTGCCAACCTCAACTAATACCTGCTAATAACACCACACAGCAATTTGCCACCAGCCTGGGAACTCTGGCCTTCCGTTCCCCAGGAGAATCTCAGTGGCCCCTCCCAGTAGCCCTTGAAGAAACAGCATTGAGTTGTAGGTTTCTGAGAGAGGATAAAGTGCTTGGAGGATGAGAGCACTTCTGACTTCCTAACAATTAAAACTGCGTCGTTGTAGACTTCTGTTAGAAACCTAGCAACCTCCAGGTGCCTTGTATGGCTTTTTGAGACTCTGGCCATACATTCCCTAGACCACACTAAGCGTGCAAAACACATTGGCCTGGGGGATCGTATAATGTTTGGTCTATTTCACAGGTCTTTCCAAGATGTTTACGCCAGAACTAGAAGAATCCAATGAAACATGACTTTGAAAATTACTAGCTGGTTTGAGGGAGGATAAACAGATCATAAGGGCTTAGGTGAGGTTGTCCACGTTTCCTGTTAAATTGCCTAGTAGGTTTTTTTCCCATATTTTGAGAGAGAGAGATAAATCAGAATGTAATAACAGTGTGCTGAGTTACAGCTCTGAGGTTTTATATATTGCCCAAGGCAAGTTTCAAAATCCTGTTTATGTGTGGCTAGACCAGGATTCGTACCTGAATCTCAGGATACTTTCTATCTGGTCCTTTTACCTGTGACTCTATATCAGAACTTCTCTCCAGATACCATGGAAAATACTCTCTATATTGCAGGTTCCATTTTTTTCTAGTATGTAAACATTATTCTACCTGATATATCAGCAAATCAATGACCCAAATATTGATGGAGCTGATCCCAATTGTGTGTGAATCACAGGGTCAAGCTCTGTGAAGAAAGAAACGAGTTTTGTAAGACAGAGGCTCTTCTTCCAGGAAAATGGTCACAAGTTAATAATAGTAGGTATTATTTATTGTAATCTGCTGTGGACCAGACATTTCACATTCATTATCTCATTTAATCATTTAATCTTCCCAGGAGTGTGTGTGTGTGTGTGTGTGTGTGTGTGTGATTTATGCTATTTTATTGGATTAAAAATCACAGGCAATGCTTCTGATCTTGCTTAAATATAGCCATGCCCTATGAATCTCATATTTAAAGATTAAATTATTAAAATAAGTACAATTACAGTAGTGAGTAAAAATGAGTACAGTGGTGAGTGTAATAGGGCCAACTTCTATGTCATTTGACAGCTGTAGAAACTGTGACTCTGAAAACTTAAGAAATAAAAGAATCCCCATTGAAACCTACAACTTCTTTGAGTCTAAATTTGAGTGTTTTCCTTTATCCTTCATTGTTTCCTTGTTCTTATTTGGGATACAACGTAAATTCTTGAGAATTTAAATAAAAATAGAAAATTTAATATTATATCAAGTAAATTAAGGACATGCTACAGGTAAGACAACAGAAAATGAATTCCCAAAGTGTAGTTCAGATTATGCCCTCTCTTTTGAAAGAGAGCCTAGTAAGCTTGAACTGGGCCCTGAAAGGGGGCATAAAATTTGGATACCTGGAAAGCAGTGGTGGAGGCCAATATTTTCAGGTTTCCTTTTTTTTTTTTAACTAATGTAATATTTGATGTCTTTTATGCATAACAAAGTATCCATAAGTGGGATGGATCTCTGGGAATTCCTTATAATACTCAAACAAAGACAAATCAATCAATAAGCTGGGGGATAGATCCAACAATGTTGGCAAAATGATATTAGAGGTTGAAATTATGCAGTGGATAACTGGCAGATCATTTTCCTAGCCTCTCTTCCTCTGTGAATGTTTGAAAAGTTCCACGTGAAAACCTTCATAATGAAAGTATAATGGTTGCACCATTTGCACAACCAAGCAACTCCATCTTCAAAGATCTGTGATACAAACCCACCCTGAACTCTATTAATGGCTCAGTCTTTTTAAAATGAGAACCAACCAGGTGTGCCTGGGTGACTCAGTCAGTTGAGTGTTGGACTCTGGGTTTCAACTCAGGTCATGATCTCAGGGTCATGAGATCGAGCCCCACATGTGGATCCTGCTTAAGATTCTCGCTCTCCCTTTCCCTCCGCCCCTCCCCCTTCCTCTTTCTCTCTCTCTCTCTCTCTCTCTCAAATAAATAATCTTTAAAAAATGAAACAAAACAAAATAAAATGATAACCACCAGCCACAGGAAAACAGGAACATCTTTATGAAAATATAATGTAAAGTTTAACTACAGCATGGTTATTTGAGTGAAATAAACCTGAGAAAGAAGACAGAATTCAGATACTAAAAGATTGATTGCATTGCTCAAAAGCATAATTCCTGATTTAGAGACAGGGGCAGATGATATTGACTGAGACATAAGTCTCAATTAGTCCTATATTTAGCTGGCCCTCTTCCTCTGCTGCCTTATTTCTTCTATGCCAAGTGAGTTGCTTATCCTGTTTTACCACCTCATCTGAGAACATAATTCTCATTTCAGTTTTTTTAAAATTATTTTTATTTCCATTCATAAATGAAACATTTCACAGTATAAGGATCCCCATTACTTTCCTGCCTGTTTACTTTATTCCCCTTAATTGGACATTTCAAATGGTTTATGCTTTTGTTAGTGTCTTGGTTAAACCCATACTTCATAAGATATTTCTTTTGCCTCTCTTGGAACTAGACTGCCAAAGGGACTTGTATCAGAATTGGCCTGTGTGGGAAATTTTTCAGTTAGTTCATTATCCCAAGATTTTACAAAGCAGAATCTGTGAAAACTCATGGGCCAAATAGTATCAGCTCATCTGTGTAGTGAGGAATGTTATTTTTTTTAATTTTTTTTTATTTATGATAGTCACACAGAGAGAGAGAGAGAGAGAGAGAGAGAGAGAGAGAGAGAGGCAGAGACACAGGCAGAGGGAGAAGCAGGCTCCATGCACCGGGAGCCTGACGTGGGACTCGATCCCGGGTCTCCAGGATCGCGCCCTGGGCCAAAGGCAGGCGCCAAACCGCTGCGCCACCCAGGGATCCCAGTGAGGAATGTTATTAAATTCATTGATAAACATACAGTTGGGTGAAAAGAATGCTCTAGAGTTTTAGGATTTAACAATAGTTCAGGGGCACCTGAGTGGTTCAGTCAGCTAAGCATCTGACCTCAGCTCAGGTCATGATCCCAGGGTCCTGGGATGGAGCCTGGCTCCCTGCTCAGCAGAGAGTCTGCTTCTGCCCCTCCCCCTGCTCATGCTTGCTCTCTCTCTCTCAAATAAATAAATAAAATCTTTACCCCCCCCCCAAAAAAAAACCCAAACAACTGTTCATTATTTTGCCATAATATCATGTGTCCAAACGCTACAACTCAGTTTAGAAACAGCAACTCATTTTGTCTAATTCATTCTGTGAACTACAAAGTTAATTAGTCGGGTTTATTTAGCTGTAAAAAACAGAATCTCTCCCAAGTTACCTCAAGGGACAGGGCATCTATATAAGGGATGCATGTGATTTGAAATTGAAACTAAAATGGTATCAGGTCTGGGCCTGGCCTCTCTCTCATGGCATTTCAGTTTTTCTCTATGCATTTGCTTGCTCCACATGCCTCTCTGCCAAAAAGCTTTTTCTGGCCATGTTGTCAGCATCAAGATACAAAATTAGTAATAGCTAATCCTTATTGAGCATATTCTTTGTGTCAGGCACTGTTCTAAGCATTGCACATGCATTAACTTATTTGATCCTTGCCAGAACTGCCACTGAGCTTTGACCTGTATGTGAATTGGTCTTACAGTAAGCCAGACTCAACCATATAGCATATTTTCATCATTCATTTCACTAGTAACTAGCCTAGCCCTTTTATTTCCCAGTACAGATTACAGGAAACAAAGACCTGATTATACCAGCTCATTTTTTGAGCCACGCTCCACAAAGTCAACCTATGGGTAGCTTTCCTTCTATCAGCTGCCCTGCTCTGAACCATTCAGCTGTGAATGGCGGCAGGCAGTTTTGTTTGGAACACTGGAGCGAAGCCAGCTATGCTGTGACTGCAGCAGCCTTCTTATGAGGAGGAGTTGAAGAAAGGACAGATCATAGTGATATCTCTAGGACGAGGAGAAGAATCAGGATTTCACCTGTTCAGGCAAGTTACCTATGATCCTGGAAGACTTCTCTTGCTGTCTACATGTGAATGGTGTGTGTTGGGGCCCATTCACATTAGGGCCAAGAGATGCATGCATATGATAACTAAACAGCCTTCAGAGAGTCTATGGTAGAGCCACCCATTATGTCGGTACATCAAGGAGTCACATATTTAGGAATGGGGAACCCCAAAAGATTGACTTCTCCCAAATGGTGTCTCTCATTGGCTGTCACTAGTTCTTACATCTACTATTAAATGAATTCCTTTGGTTAAT
This sequence comes from Vulpes vulpes, assembly GCF_048418805.1. Lineage (NCBI taxonomy): Eukaryota > Metazoa > Chordata > Mammalia > Carnivora > Canidae > Vulpes > Vulpes vulpes. The sequence goes on along the minus strand of NC_132788.1, from coordinate 46,427,528 downwards.
GCAGGTGGTTAGAACGGTTCCGCTTGCCTCTGCTTTCACTATTCTGTCCTTCCTGCTCTGCTTTGCTGCAGCACCAAATTCTCTTTCACGACCCCCCCCCCCCATTCACATGCATTGTGCTCTCCTTCCATCAGACCAAAAAGCACTCTCTCTTCTTGGGGCCCTCCTATGCTTGACTAACAGACCACTCTTCAGGACTCAAAAAATATTGTCTTTGGGAAGCCCTGTTACCTCCACAAACCTGGATCCACTAGACTGGCCAAAGTCCTTTATCAAAGCTCTTAATCATACTGCCTGTATTTCAAGCATTATGCCCACTTCTAACTTCAGGTCTGTGAGGTCTGGGGCCATATCTTCCTGGTTATTAGTATATACCCAAACTTAACACAGTCCCCAGTATGTGTTACATGCCAATAAATATTTGTTTAAGTGAATCAAATTAAAAGAAAATTGTGCTATTTGCAAGAGGCAACTCATCGATTATTATCAATCCTCAGACTCAATTTACTTCCCTGATTCCTTAGAAGGCTCTTAAGGAGTGGTTCATACATCAAATGCATTTGGATTGTTTAGAGGAGCAGACTATTACTGGGAAAAGTTAAAATTTTTTAAAAGGTAACACCTACAGGCTGATACCCTGGGCTCGTCAAATGTGAAGAAGGAGGGCACCTAAAGGTGAGAGTTGCTACCAAACAGTTCTGTCCATGTGTCAATTCCCAATAGTTTCAACTCTCACAGACTCATTCCAGACCTGGTGTGGCTACAGTAGCAACCCATTATCGGTCTGCTGGCTCTGCTGGTGAAAGATGCCACATGCAGGAGACTATAGGAATACAAAACCCAGACTGGGAGGGACTCAGTCTACATGAAAACCTATAGACAGCAATCCCTGGCCGGCAGACTACCATTGCCATACTCAAGTAGATGATTCATCTGCAGAAGTAAGACACTAACTACATGGAAGACAGTCAGGTCTTATGGTCCTTTTCTCCTGTTCTCAAGTCAGGAAATGTTCATTTACCAACAAATAAGACAGAAGAGAATGTTTTTCTAAGGAAAATATATGGGAGCGATATCTCAAAGAGACTCAGTTCTTTATGAGGCACAGCACATTTTGAAATACAGAAATAGTTGATGAAGCTTAATTATTCCTTTGTCTTAAACTCAATTTTATATCCATATTTTACAAAGCTTTTCTATGACTAACATACATGGTAGCTTAACTCTTAAAGTTTGACATGTGTTGATAGTTTAATCTTTTTTGTCTTAAGAGACTACTTTGATTTGTGCAGTCTTAAGAGTAGTTTTATGAAATCATATTTGAAGATGTATAATTTAGTAGTCATTGGTGAAAGATTTTTTAAAGGCTTTTATTGATAATGTTCTTGCAGAATGTGATCAGGGGTGGGGAATAAATATGGAAAGGGACCAAGAAGTATAAATGGAGGAAGAAACAAAAAGGAAGAGGTGAAGTTTACTGATTTACTTCTCTCCTCAAACAAGATGGTTTACAGTTCCATCCTAGTTTTCAAGGGGAACTTTCTCATCTCTCTCAGAGATGATCCTCTGTCCATAATTATACAAATTTAAAATTTGAGGATTGGAGAGCAGAATTTAACTAGATTCTAAAACATATATTTAGCAGTTAAAAATTGGAATGGGGAAAATATATTTCAAGAACTGCTTCAATAACTGACCCCCATCCAATATAATTGTGCCCATTTTATCACATTTTATTAGTGGACTAGAGAAGATAAGCAACTAAATACCTAGAGAACACGATTTTCATCACATATGCATTTTAGAATGTTGCAGAAACAATTTGAAAAAAAAAATATGAGAGAGAAAGACAAATCAATACAGAAAACTCTTTTAGCTTGGGGATAGTCTTTTTGGAAAATAGAGTTGAAATTCAGGTACTAGGGGGTAGCTTTGCAGGCATTAGGGGAGGGTATCCTTTGAATCTACATTTTGGCAAGCATGACTGGAGCCCCTAAGGTCTGGAATTCAGACTCTCGTTCATGCTGTCTTTTGCAAAAGGTATTTAGAGAAGGTACCATTAACATTCCCTGAACCATGTTCACCCAGGGACAAGTAATTGAAGGAATTCAGAGCACTCCACCTCCTTCTCTTTAGAGCTGGGAAGCAAGCCTCTGAATAGGAGGGAGGAAAGAGTCTGACTTCAATAATGGATTTCGAGAATAGCTGAACAGTGTGGGTCTGCTGACAGCTCCTCCACTCCCTGCTAGACTGCTTCTGAAAGGGACAAGAAGAGAAAAGTAGAAATACAGTTGTCTGTGCCACCGAGCAATTGGTGTGCAGGTGGATCCTGCCCATGAAGAACTGCCTTCCTTATTATGCAAACTCTCATAAATGGGAGAAAGGAATCACATAGAAAGATGGATATTAGCCATCTGATTTCAGGAGCCAAGTGGTGCCATGATTGTTGGGTCACCTAGGAGAGTAAGACCTGAGGAGGAATTTAGGTGGAGACCATAAAAGGAAAAGAGTGTTTCATTTCATCTGGAAGTTCTCTTTTATCTAAAGTTGTCACCTTTTACCTGTATTGATGCCATTTTTCCTATAGAAATTCCTAAAGAACATCTTGTATTAGGGTCAGACAAATTTGAGTGGTTATCAAGGTCCTGCCATTTACAGGGCATATAACCTTAGATTAACGACTTGACCTCTCAGAGACTAAATTGAAAATAGAGATACTAATATTATCTGCTTTGCAGTTGTTGTGAAAATGAAATGAGATAATGCCTGTGACACTGATATGTGGCTTTACCCAAGCAATGCAGAAGCATTGGCACCACTACCAAAGTGGCTGCTGCTCTGTGTCCAAGTGTACTTTCTTTTTGTGCTTATCGATGGGAAAGAGGGAATGGAAGCACAAAATGTGATGTCAGTGTCAGAATAGTAGACATCTATATACGAGTATATGTCTATAATAAGAATAAAAACAGATAGTGAATTAAGGCAAAAGCATAAAGATTGATGCTGTTTACAACGGCCAGAAAACAAACAGAGATTAAAACAAAAAACCTGGGAAATGTTGGCTAGGTATAGTGAAAGTTATAGAAATAGTGTCAGTCAGCCAGCAGCCATTTCTAGCCAGTCGTAATCCCCCACCAGTCCCCAGAGCAGGACGGTGATGTTTCGGCATATCATTAATACATGGCAGATTCATTTTGTGGTAAGCTCATTGTGATTACTTCACTAATTCTGTTATTAATTCTCAGCCTTCTGCTGCTTGTGTATCATGGCCACCTGTCAGTGATTTTTAAAGATGAAAGGACATATTTGTTCTATATATCCACTCACTAGGAAGGGATATGATGTCTCCTGGAGCCAAGAGGAGAATGGAGGGCAAAGCTGTGGGAGCTGGCTTGGGAACGAGATGCTGATGCCCACCAGTCCACTTCCCACCAATATTCAGGGATCTATCCTATAATGTCCTCACATACGCTTCACAGTGTTCAATCTGGAAACCAAATTCTGTCTTTAACAAAGGGAAACAAATAAAGGAATTGGTTGCAAAGATGACGAAGAGTTGAGAAGGCAAGCGGGGACTGTGATGAAACTAGGAAGAGCAGCATCAAGAAGCCACCACATTGGCTAAGGCTGGAGAGACAAAAGCAGGGACAGTGTTCCCAGAGTCCAAGGGCAGGCTACCTGCAGAAGACAGAACTGGGGGAGAGGGTGGTGGTTGGGACCTTAGAGAGAGGTACTACTGGAAGGAGTTGGAGCCGTGAAGAGTCAGCTGCTGCCAGCTCTGGAGATGTCACCCAAGACAGTTGAAATGGGAAGAAATACTCTCATTTCTCCCCTCCTCCCACCTTCCAGGCTTCTGCCAATGCCTCCTATGAGCCAAAACTACCTGGAAGCCAGTAGCATGGGAGCCTAGGAAGAGATGTTTCCAGTGATATGGGCCAGAACAGGGGAAAGAAAGAGAGAAGGGAACCACGAGCAAACAGACCAGCAAATCACATTGTAGTAAAACCTTTGGTGAGGTGCACCTGGGTGACTCACTTGGTTAAGTATCTGCCTTTGGCTCAGGTCTGGATACCCAGGGTCCTGGGATTGAGCCCCACGTGGGCTCCCTGCTCAGCAAGGAGTCTGCTTCTCCCTCTCCCTCTGCCCTTCCTCTGCCCATGCTCTCTCAAGCACACTCTCTCTCAAATAAATAGTTTAAAAACTTAAAAAAAAAAAAAAACCAACCAAACATTTGATGAGACTGGCCAGCTGACTGATTAAAGCTGAAAACTCTTACCTGGGAAGGTCGCTGGAGAATATTGACAGCCAGGTCATACCCCAGACCTGTCTAAGGAAGTTAGAAGTCACTTCTGGGCAAAGATAAGCAGTTTCAGGGTGAGGAGGCTTCATCTCTCTGTTCACTGTTCTCAATTGTTTCATCTCTGGAAACAACCATATGTTAATTGGCAGTTAATCAGAGTTGAAATTGATAATAACATATCAATATAATGCAGTCTAATTTGCTTATTCTGTTAACTAACAGTCCTTTGTTTTAGATTATCCATTTAAACCTTTTCTTCATCATCCAGAATAATTGAAAGTCACATCTCATTGTTCTCAGAATAATTAACTTTTGCATTTTTGACTCAACTAATAATACAGCTTTATAATAAGAATGTTAAATTTGTATAGATCCTTACAGCTTATGGCACACAATCACATACAATATCCCATTTTGTTTCACGCCTTGGTAGTCTGAAGTGAAGGGGAGAGAGCCGGCATTTACTGAATATGTTGTGCCAGGCCCAGTGCCAGCAACTTTACAAAGATAAATTCAGTTAATTCTCACAAAACCCAATGAAGCAGATATTATTATCCCCATTTTACAGATGAGGTAACTCACATGGAGAGAATGAACTGTCCTGTTCAAGGTCATACAGCCAAGTTCAGGCCTATCATGCCTAAAATGTATACACACATACACACACACAGAACACACACACACAATTCTTGTTATATATATGATTGGTGTGTATATTGTAAATTTTCTGTGTGCATATAAATATATATGCATATATAAACTTTTCTCCATAAAGTTTGCGATTTTTATAAAAACCTTATTTACAATTTGTTTATTTCATAAACTTTAATATCAGAACCATTTATTTGATGCCACATGTGCTACTTGGGAATCAGAGATTGAAACAAGGCTTTGGTCTGTGACAATGACGTTGGCTCTAGTTAGGTATATTCATATTAAAGTCCTTTCTGAGCCTCGTTTACCTTCACCAATAGTAAAATGGGGATGACATATATGTATATATATATACTGAGTTGAAAAATACATCAATATGTATATGAAGAACTTAATAAAAGTGCCTGAAATAGAGTACAGTCCAGGAAAAAGTTCTTTTCTTTGATCCTATTAGGATCATTTTCTAATGTTCAGGTGGTAGGCACATATAGAAACATAAAGATGTATAACACTCCCACTTTAAGAGTATTCTGATGTATCTGGATAAAAAATAATAAAAATGATAATAATAGTAATAAAAGCACCATAAAAAGCCAGCATTATTAAATGTTCCTAAGGAAATATTTTGGATCCCTATCCTCCTGGTCAATCAAAGGATCTCCAAAAGAATTAGTTTAATGGAATTAGTTTGGGCCTATGTACAGTTGGGTATTCTAGAAGACTTTCCAACTCTAGGAAGGGAGCTGTACCTTCTTTAGAAAAGGTGTTAGACATTAAATTGAAATTTAAGTAGGAAATTGCCACAGTGATATTGCTAAACATTTCAGAAAAATAAATTAAAATGATATGAAATGCAGCCAGAACTGTGGAAATTCTACACACTACCTGAACACAAAGCTTAAATGGAGTTTGGAGAACATAAAAATAAAAGCTGGAGGAAAAGGTGGATCAGGGCAATTAGATAGTACATGATGCGCTCACTGCAGTTCTGCAGGAGACAGGAACAGGCTGGTTGTTGCAACAGAGAGTTAACAAAAGAGCTGGTAAGGAAATAACCAGAAATGCTCAATGAGAACTCTAAGATACCAAGGAAGTAGCAACTGTGGGAAGCAAGTACTGCTCCCGAGGCTAGAAGAACAAAGTTAGAGGATAAACTTATCAACTGAGTTGCTCGGAAGAGGCCCTGTGGAACTAATCTCTGAGAAGGAGGCAATGATCAGCAGATGCTGGGGGTTGCTGCCTCTGGGGAGAGTCCCTCTGCTGGGCCCAGGTCTCTGAGGTGGAGGGCACCAGCTTTCTATGTCCCATGCCCCTGACACAGCACAGGGAGCTGGTTTTGTTCATGCCAAGCAAATGGCTAAATGAATTCAATTTCTGCTCCAAGTGAGCAGCAAACCTGGGATGAGGAAAGAGGCCAGGGGAGCACTGGACTGAAACTAAGTAAGGAGTGGACAGGGAATAAAAGGAGGAGGGGTCCTTCTTCCTCCTCTGGCCTTGCCACTCCCTCTGATGCTCCTACTGACCAGGCTCACAGGAGCCACCTGGCAACAGAGCAACAGCCTCAGCCTTGCCAACTGCAGTATTGAAGAGATAACACCATAAACTTTGGTGCATTCTGTCTTGCCAATTGCTTATTAATTATAAGGTTGATGATAAAAATTAGATTTTGGGAAAATACTCCAAAGAAATGAAAGCAAGCCCTCCAGATGTTATTTGTACACTTATATGCATAGCACCATTATTCACAATAGCCAAAAGGTGGAAATGATCCCAATGTCTATGGGCAGATAAGTGGATACACAAAATGGGGTGTATATATATATATATATATATATATATATATATATTACATGGGATATATATATTATTTTATATATATGTAATATATTATACTACATGGGATATATATGTACATATATACATATATATATATACACACTGGAATATTATTCAGGTTTAAATAGGAAGGAAATTATGACACATGCTAGAGCATCGATGAGCCTTGAGAACATTGGGCTTACTGAAATAAGCCAATCACAAAGGACAAATAGTAATAAAGTAATAAAGAGTTATTACTTTAGGGGTACAGAGTTTCAGAGAATTCTTTGGATGGATGTTGGTGATGGTTGCGCAACAATGTGAATGTACTTGATGCCATTGAACTGCACACTTAAAAATGTTTAAGATGGAAAATGTGTTGGTTTTTCTTACCATAGTTAATTTTTTTTTTGAAAAACTAGATAATAAGGTATTTCATCCATGGATTTTACTGATCATTAAAGGAGTATGATTTTTCCATAATTACCAAATACATGTGAACTTCTAAAGGGGTTCACAATCTGCTGATGAAGAAACTGAATAAATCAATGAATGAAAGAATGAATGAATTGAAAATTATGTTCCTCAACCTAAAGCAATATTTGTTTCTCTTCCCTTCTCTACATTAAATATTTGCTTTTTAGAGGATCCCTGGGTGGCTCAGTGGTTTAGCGCCTGCCTTTGGCTGGGGGCACAATCTTGGAGTTCCAGGATCGAGTCCCGCATCAGGCTCCCAGCATGGAGCCTGCTTCTCCCTCTGCCTGTGTCTCTGCCTCTCTCTCTCTCTCTCTCTCTCTCTCTGTCCATCATGAATAAATAAATCTTTAAAAGTAAATAAATAAATATTTGCTTTTTAAAAGTTTATATATTATTCAAGGTCAATTTTAAAAGGTACCTCATGCCCTGCTCACCAGCCCGAAAGCTACTTCCTTCTAAACCCGATTGTATGATAACTTACGACTTTTAGCATATCTCACTCACATTATGTTCACTAGGTTTGAAACCTGAAGCCCACGTTTTATCTGTCTCTCAGGGTAGGTAGTACAATATAAGTACTCAAAAATATTCTTTTTTTTTAAGATTTTATTTATTTACTCATGATAGACATAGAGAGAGAGAGAGAGGCAGAGACACAGGCAGAGGGAGAAGCAGGCTCCATGCCGGGAGCCCGACGCAGGACTCCAGGATCACACCCGGGGCCAAAGGCAGGCACTGAACTGGTGAGCCACCCAGGGATCCCCTCAAAAATATTCTTGAATTGAAGTTTTAGCATCTCCAAACTACAGATATCCAAAACTGGGGATGCAAATGGAGTGATCAATTATCCAAGACGACCCATGGGCAAACTGGGACAGTTACCCTGGGAGTAAAATTTAGTATTCTAAAGAAAAATGGGTGGTTTTTTTTCTTGTAAATTCACAATATAACCGTGGCAAAATACACTTTTCAAAGACACAATAGGCACGAACACCAGAGCAAAATAACAACAGTTATACATAATTCTCCACCATTCTAATCCAAAATCCATTTCTAATACATTAACAATTGTAACTTTTAACTCACAAACAATTTTATAAATTTCGTTTCAATGTAACTATGAAATCAACTTTTTTTTATTATGGAGGAAAGGAAATAAATCCATAGTGAAGATGCTAATTAAAAAATCCTACATCTCACACTGTGATATCCATCACAGGTATTAAGAGCTCTGAATGTTCCAATTAAAACCGTGAAGCATTTGCTCTACAATATGCAGTTCCATCCCCCCAGGCATCAATATGAAATTGAAACTGGATGGTGGGAGCCCGGGTGCTTTGATCTAATGGCATCTGCAATAGGACCACATCATAATGTGCTTATAACACGCTGATCTCATCTGAGCCCCTAGCAAAGGGTTGTCAAGAGATGCTAATGACCACTTTATCCTACACTTGGACTTACTCTGTTGGAAGCTATTTGTGCCATCTCAGAGGGCCAGCATGACCGCCACTGCACGCTTTGTGACACATTAAATAAGTCAGGAGCAAAAACACCAGGGATCCATTCGTCATTCAGCTGTTCATTCAAACGCACATTTGTTGAGCACCTAACTAAGGGTGACCATCATTCTGTTAAGTGCTATGAATACAAAGAAGAATAAGACTATTTCCAAGGGGTTTACAGACTAATGGGGAAATAAAAAGTGCTGTGGAAGTCCATGGTAGAGGGCAATTGGTTTTGCTGGGGAAGTCAAGGGAAGCATTGCAAGGCAGGGTGACATTTGTGCTGACCTCTGAGGAATCCAGCAGTTACAAGTGGAGGAATGGAACAGAAGACATTCTGGAGAAGTGAGTATAGGATATGCTGTGTATAGTATCCTCAAGCTGCTCTAACAAAGTACCTAATACTGAGTGACTTAAACAACCAAAATTTATTGTCTCACGGTTCTAGAAGCCAGAAGTCCAAGATCGGGGTATTAGTAGGGTTGGTTCCTTCTGCAAGCTATGAAGGATAATCTTTTTAAACCCTCTCTTTTCACTTCTGGTGATTTGCTGAAACTAATAGTGTTTCTTGGTTTATAGATGCATCACCCCAGTCAATGCCTCCAACTTTACACGGCACTCCTCTGGGTGTGTACAGGTGTCCAAATTTCCCCTTTATACAAGGACATCACTCATATTAGGGGTTAGGGGCCCACCTCACCCCAGTATGACCTCATCTTAACATAACTAATTATAACTGCAACAAACCTATTTTCAAATAAGGTCACATTCTGAGATGTTAGAGATTATAATTTCAACATATAAATTTTGGGGAGGACAAAATTTGGCCCATAATATCCTCGAAAATGATTCAGATAAATTAGTACATGGAGGGAATATTTTTAAGACATGAGTATAATTTTTAAAAATTATAGAAGAGAGGGGTGGAGGCAAGAATTTAAAGAGATTTTAGAGCCATGTTGAGGGTGGAGAAAAATGAAATATATACTCAGATGATCTGGGAAACACTGTAATTGGTAACAGGATAAAAATGTACAAAGATGAGAGTATGTGGTCCTTCCCAAACTTATTTCACTGCAGAGACTTCTTTTTTCAGTGATCTTCCAATAAAAAAACAATAATTTGGGAGCTGTGGACATAGTCACTGTATATATTTCCTAGCTGGCTTCTTTACATCTATGAGTTCCAGTTTCCTTCACTGTAGGCCTGGGGTGCTTATAGCATTTTATAAATTCAATCCCTGTGAGGCGAAGGGAATCAACATGGAAGTGACTGCTGAAAGATAAACCATTATACACATGGAAATACATGGACGTCTTTTGAACAGGAGGTAGGAGGTTTGTGAATTTGCCAGAAATAAAGTTAAGAGAGCAGACAGAGTAATTATGTGGGAAAAATAAAGGTCTCAGAGAAGTGGAAATCCACATACTGATTCCCAGCCAGCATCAAAAATCTGAAGGAAGTACCCCTTCTCCCTGCTGCTCATGCCCTTCCCACTATTCCTCCCTAATCCTACTCCATTCATTCAACTAATATTCATTAGGCCTATTACTGTGTCCTAGGTTCATTGCTCAGCAGTCTTCAAGGCACATTTTTTTTCCAAGTAACCTTCATGGATTACTTGATTTCAATCTTTCCCTTCTCTCAATGGTCTCCTTGGTGTGTACTGTTTGGGTCACACAGTTTGGCATTTGAACATATATTTTTGAACTGTTACCTCTTTGCTTCCATTTATATGGATGTGCCTCCTAAATGAGACTGTAAATCTTCCCTAAGCAAATGCTAGTAATTTCCAACTTCAAGATGTATAATGCTAAGAGCGTAGAAGATCCTTATTAGGTACGCAATGCACTGAAAAAATTTTGCATCTCAGAGAAGAGCACCTTTACAACATCAAGTTAACAACCTAATGTTACAAGGATGTAGGCAACCAAACATAGACTGTGACTTACCTGGAAACATATAAATTACATATTTTTATGATTACCCATAAATATAATTGATAAATGATTTCTAAGTGCTCATGTATGCAAGAGATCTACTACATATTAGCCAAACTTTGATTCAAAGGAGCTAAGCTGTTCCTCTAACAAGCATAGAGCTATCATAGACAATGAAAAATGACCAACAGATAATATGAAATGAGCAGACAGTGTCTTCTATTTATTTATAAAAATATTTGTTCAGACATGGGAGAAATTGGGAGCTGATTTATTTAGATAAATGACTCTTTCCACTTCATTTTGCCATTAGGCCCTTCTGAACTACTCTTAAAATTACTTCAGGAAATTAAGATGAAAAGTTTATTTTTGCTTGAAACTTCAGTCAAGGTCAGTGATAGATAACAGAATATACTGAGTTTTTAAATTAAAGAGCACCAAAATTCTTCCGGCAATTTGCTGTGAAGATCATATTGATGCTTCTAGATCTCCAGTGTTACATTATTTGATGTGCTTTGTTAATTTGTCAGGTTGACACACTGCATTGAGATTGAAAACAATTTCTTTGGGAGGACATTTCTTTTTATCAACTTAAAAAAAATGAGTCTAGTCTATTCAAATAATACCTTGTCAAGAGTCTAGCTCATAAAAATACTGAATGTTAGCTTTGTAATTGGATAAGCCACCTTCATACTTTATGAATAAAGATACGATAATAATTAAAATATGTAACCAATAAGACTTTTCTTCAAAAATCTTACATATCTACCAATGAATAAAAGGAGAACAAACAAACAATAAATCAAGCTCCTGGAGCATCCTTAGCTATCTTGTTCAATCATCCCAAGATGCCCTCAACACATTCTCTCTCCAGCAGTTTACACCACTCAGTGTCAAAGTTATTCTCTCTTTTATTTCCTGTTTTATTAAGGAATGCTTAATAAATATAATTGTACATATGTGAACCATATAATGTGATATACATATACATTGTGAAACAAATACCAGAAAGTTATTCTCACTAATGATTTCTTCCCAAATGTGGCAGTATTTTCAATCTCTCTAGCACCTAGAACCCCACATACTTACTTCTTTGAGAACATATTTTTAATTCAGGAAATGTAAAAATCTGTAAGCAAAATGATAAAAAAACATACCTCTCGTGGGGATAGGAGCATCAGCATGGCAGAAAAAAAACACAGACCCCAGAATTCAAAGTCAAGGTCAACTATGTACTGTCTATGTGAACTCACTTAACTTTCTGAGCCTCAGTTTTCCCATGAAAGATTATTAATGTCTCAGAATTCCTGGATTCATAACAGGTTTTCAGTTCTGGTTTAACAAATGAATAAATGGATGAATGAATGATCTCACAGTATCCCCTTTTCCATATTCTGCTTTAGCCTTCCATTTTTTCCATTTCCTATTTCAACCTACTTCCTTCATCTTACTTCGTATTTTCTTTCTTTCTACTCTCAATTATGTAAGAAGTTTCCTTCCCTATGACCTTTCAGTTTAAATTCACCCCTCTCAGTTTCTTTGCTTGCTTCATACAACCCATCTCCATATTTCCTTTTCTCACACTGGCACCTGGGCTTGGAAAAGCTTCCTGCTTCACATTCCCAAAGCCAACTTCTTCCTCTCATTCAAAACCCAACCCAAATCACCCCTTTTGCCTATTATGTGCACTCAGTAAATAATAAATGATTAAAGTGATAATGATGAATTCATCCCCAAAGAACATGTATTCTGAGCAATGAAATTTAGAAAAGAAAATTTAGCGAGTAACTACAACCCACTTAGAAACAGGTGTGATTTCTCTAACCACCCGTTAACACATTTGCACTATCATAATGACTGCTCTGGCAAATAATACATTACCATAGAAACATTGTTTCCAAATTGCATATTTATAGTTTTTATTGGTGGCCTATGTTGACTATAAAGTAGTTTCCACATGTGAGCTTTGACAATGAGGAGTGATATGAGCTTTGTTCATCTCCACAGCTGTCTCAGCTTGAAGGGTTTTAAAGGTGCAACAGGAAATTCCCCCAAGCTCTAGATGTCAAGATGTGAGCACAGCTGGCATTTCCCTAAATGCTCGCATTTCAAAGTAAAGAAATTGTCTAAGTAAAGCACCCAGTAAACTAAATTAATAGTCAAAATCAGGATGAGTCTGATTTCTTTTTTTTTTTTTTTTAAGACTTTATTGATTGATTCGTGAGAGACAGAGAGAGAGAGGCAGAGGGAGAAGCAGGCTCCAAGCAGGGAGCCTGTTGTGGGACTTGATTCCAGGACCCTGGGATCATGGCCTAAGCCAAAGGCAGATGCTCAACCACTGAGCCACCCAGGTGTCCCAGGATGAGTCTGATTTCATCTGTAAAGTGGAAATGATACTAATACTTCTCTTAGAAGATTTTTCATTTGCTTAAGTGAGACACAGCAAATGAAAAAACAAAAACGCTTCATGAATTATAAAGTGCTATGTAAATACCAATTCTAGTCTTTATTCAATATCAGAACAGATTGTCTTCACATAGGACTGTTTTGAGGGCTCTCTTGGTCCCCCTAGAAGCACTTTAGAATATTCTCACTCCAATATATTTATGGACAAGCAGAGTCAGGATCCTCAAGGTTGAAGTTCAGTTCCAGATCCTGTGAAGAAATAGTGCCTACTAACAGATGAGATTTTTTCTGTCTACTTCATGGACTTTCTCTCATTATCTCTAACCTATGAGGAAAAAATGCCACATGAAAACCTCTGGAATTCACATTTCTAGTTTCTATTGGGAGAAATCAAAATGGCCTAAAGAAAAGTGATATAAACTCAGGCCATTGACTAGTATAGAGAAAAAAAATCAAAGTTTAAATTGAATTCTTTCTCCTTAAAAACAAAAGGCGTAAAAAAGAACTTTTAGATAAGCAAGGAAACAAATCCCTTTTAATGACAATACTGAATGGCTAAATTGTTATTCAAAGGACGACAGCAATTCATGTTTGCCTACCCTTTATAATCACAAAGTATTTCTTCAAACGTTATCTCAGCTGACCCTTATTTCTACACTACCGAATAAGCAGAGGTGGTGAGTGATAGGAAAAGTTTTTAAAGTATTTTCTGGCATTTTTCTCCTTACCTGTGGACTGGTTTACTCTTCTGCACTCCTTCACTGTTAAAGCTAATCATAAAGCTTATTGACTTCAAGGAAAAGAAGTAAATGAACCACCTAGAGGTAAGAAGTTCACAAGGCAGGGAAAAATGAGGGTATAGCAGAGGAGGAAGATCTTATCAGACTGTACAAGGGAGAGAAGAAGTTTGTAAGTCATGAAGGAGGGGAGAAGTGTAACCCATGGTCTAGGAAAGTAGTACATCAACCACCCTGGACCTGATCCTCTGAGTGAGAGCAATGGAAGGAAGGGAAGGGAGGGGGAGGATCCCAGATAGTACAAAGGGGCAACAAGGTAAAAGGAACCTTTAGGCCTCTTACTATTTAGAAACTGCTTAGCAGGGTACCCTCAAGCTAACATGGCAGGCACAGAAGAATAAAACGGTGCTGTAGTATGTTTGGGCAGAGAGAGAGCAGAAAAATTCCCCATGCCCATCTCAGTTATAATCGGACAGGCACGCATGCTACAAATTGTGGGGAATTATCTGAAAGTTAACAGCCAAATTGGCCTGGAAAGAGCCACTGAGACAAGGAGTGAGAAACTCCTATAGCAATAGCAGAAACTGTGGGCCCCACAGCCTAGGCAGGCACTTGATAGGGCATTCCACTGAGATTCCAAAGAACTGCACACCAAGAGAGCTGAGGTGAGGCCAACTTAGCTGCAGGGGGGGGGGGGGGGCACTATGCCAAGTGGACAGACCTACACATACACCAGCCACAGTTACTTTATTGGCAGAGACAGCAAAGATAAGAGCAGTGCCCAGAGACAACCACTGTATCTCAGCAGGAGATCAGTAGGTGCCCACAGGAAGGATAGCATGAGATTGGTTGCTCCCTACTAATGCTATGAGAACTGTGGAGGGGATCCCTGGGTGGCTCAGCATTTTAGCACCTGCCTTCAGCCCAGGGCGTGATCCTGGAGTCCCCGTATGAAGTCCCACATTGGGCTCCCTGCATGGAGCCTGCTTCTCCCTCTGCCTGTGTCTTTGTCTCTCTGTCTCTCATGAAAAAATAAATCAAATATTTTAAAAAGAGAGAGAGAGAGAGAGAACTGTGGAAATGAAGACTAAGTGGGGTGCCTGGGTGGCTCAGTGGTTGAGTGTCTGCCTTTGGCTCAGGTCATGATCCCAGGGTCCTGGGATCGGGGAATGCCTATATTTCTTCCTCTCCTTCTGTGACTCCCATGAATAAATAAATAAAATCAGAAAGAAAGAAAAAGAAAGAAAGAAAAAGAAAGAAAGAAAGAAAGAAAGAAAGAAAGAAAGAAAGAAAAAAGGCTAATTAAAAAGAAAAGCAAATGCCTGTTGTTCAGAGCTCACTATAGCAAGGGAATTAGCCACTGTCACCTGGGCAGTGACTCAACAGCAGTCAAAGAAATAGGAAAGATTTATAGTGGTAGAAAGAGAAGTCTTTCAAGTATCCCCTGATTGGAGGCTGCTGATGAGGGGAAGCTGTTGGTAGGCTAAAAGTGGGGCATCCTGTGTGATTGTTAGAGTGCATATATGGTTTTCTTTGGTTGATCCCAAGTTTGCAGTAGGGACAAAAACTAAGGGAGCTATTACTTATAAGTCAATTCCTGGCCATTTGGGGTAGATAGTAACAAGGGGGTTCCTGCAAGTCTGACTTAACAACAGGCTGGCTTTCTGAGTCGTTCATTATAGACAAGGGGTTGGTTTTCTGGGCAGGTTGCTGCAGGTTGCTGTTCAGAGTTCTATTTTTAATATATGATCTGGTCATCATCTGTTTGTATAGTCAGTCTTTCAGGGCATACAACTGTCACCTGTCATATAGATGGTATCTTAGAAAGAAAGTGGAGAGAGAAAACTTGAGAGAAGAGTAACAGATATTTGGGGGATTCAAACTTTAGATGGTCTGGATATTTATCCATATTTCCATAGCTGGAAAGAGTCTTGGAGGTTGGAAGAGATGACTTAATAATTAGTGAGAAAGTTTAGTATTTTCTTGTCTGCTACCAAGAGGATTGGAGAATCCAGAGCAAGATGAAATTGGATTTGGAAAATAGAGAACCTACATTTTTTCTGTTCTAATATGTAATGTGCAAATGTTGACCCTATTGCTAGTATTGTTGTATATAGTTTACAAATGAGAAATCTAACACTAAGAAATATTCAAGATAATAATGAATATCAAAACCATATATTTCAAGATGTCATTTTCTTGGAAACCAATAGGTTCTGCTCAGGGTACTTGGACACAGCTAATGGCAGTTCTGCCAGCTGAGGGACAAATCCCGATACAGATAAACACAAACTCAACAGACTACAGTTTAAGAATATATAGAAAACGCTAACCTATCCCTAAGGAAATTAATTTATATATCTCCAGAACTGTGACATTTCAGATATTGTAGTCCATTGTTCTCACAAGTCCGTACACGTGGCAATTCGAGGGTTCCCATTCCTGATGCAGATAACAGAGTCATCAAACCTCAAAGGTCAAGAGAAGTAAATTGGGATTATTAGAGAGTCACTCAGAAAACTATATTTAGAACTGGGAGCCAGATCATGCAAGCAGGTTGCTCAAGGCAAGAGATCTTCATGACTGAGACTCACACAGCCTGAGGACGAAGCTTCCCACAACAGTACCTCCATAACCTCTTCTCTCTACTCTCCTTTGAAATGCTGCAGCTGGGGCCATGAGAGCAGAGGTTATCTAAGTAAAAGAAAATGAATTGCTTCAGGCTCACTGTGATTAGTCAGAAAATAAAATGAGATTTCATGAAGCACCTTTGTATTTCAGAACTCCAAATCATTTCTTATTATGAACATAGGGTAATACAAGTTGAATATCAAGTGATTAATGTTCATTTTGAACATATCTCTGGAATTCTAATTCTTTAAAGCTCTCTTGAAAAGTACTCCACTCTGACAGCCACATCCTCAAATATTCCAATGCCACCTAAAAAGGCTGTGTTTCATAAATTCCATATTGATATTACAATAGAGTAGCAGGATAATTTTAAGATTTTCCCATTTGATAATTGTCCTATTGCTTTTGAAAATAATGACTCTCAATTATACCAGTGTGAGATGTATTCATTTCATTGCATTATCTAAATTTGTGGAGATATTACAAGGCTTTGTATGGCTCTTGGTAAAGAAAAAAAATTTAAAAGTCTCTATTTCTCTGAATTATGCTTTATATTAATTTGCACTATAATGACATTTTCACTCATTTTCTTATTCAGTACAAAATAAACATCAGTGTGCTGCTATTATGCATGATATTTTTATATTTACATTTACAATCACTATTTTTACTCTTATCTTGGGTAGATAACCATAATAAATAATATTTGCTTACTAAATTATCTACTGGATGCCACTTAGTGTGTTTATTATCTTCATTTTGCAAGATGATCTAGGCTCAGAATGGGTAAATAAGTTGCCCATGATAACACAATAGTAACTGGTAGACAAGCCAGGTTTGTCTTAACCAGGGCATCTCACTGTCATTCCAGGGCAGGTCCCATTAGCTTCATTTTCACAGCAAGTCCATGCTCCCCTTCCTCCTCTTCTTTTCTTCTCTTTTCTGAGTTCAGTACTTTCTCTCCAAAAGCACAGACAATAAACCCAGGAGTTCTGGGTTCTAGTCCTACACCTTGTATAGATATGAGCTATGTGAGAGAAGGTACACTAGTCAGAGGCATAAGCATTAGTTTTAGTGATAAATAACTCCCTAAATCTCAAGGGCTTAACACAGTCAAAGTATATTTCTTGCTTCTATTATGGGACAACGCAGGTAGGGCAGTTCTCCTCCAAGCAGTGACTCGGGGAACCAAACTGTTGCCTTCTAATAGCTGCAAGGATGTACTCTCATTATCCACCTGACAGGTGAAGAGGAAGAGTGCATGTGGATGGAGGGCACTTTGGATGCGTAACCACTGGCCAGAAGTAGTCACTTTTCATCAGATAGTATGTCCAACCTAACTGCAAAGAGAACTGGGAAAATGTAGATGAGCACATGGATGTCAGTGAATTTAGTACTTTCTACCACACTGGGCTAGTCTTTTTGTTTGTTTTGTTTTGTTTAAATATGTTTAAGTCTATGCCTCCATTTCTATAAAGAAAAGATAAAGCACTTAGCTTGTGCCAAGCATATACTCAATGTTTTTTAATTTAATTATATAAATATTAAATTATATTTTATTATATAAATGTGCATATAAACTCTCAGTGGAGAGAGAAAGCTACCTTTCTTTAATCTACAAAGAGAAAATTGAAAAAAGAAAATGTGTTTTCCAAACCAAATCTCAATAAAGATACCCAGAGAAGTCATATTAGAACTCATATAAAATTTTCCTTATAATATTATGTGCCAGGGAAAAAAAATCAGAATCTCAGCAGGAGATCAAGTGAGCCCTTAGAAGGAAGGAAGGAAGGCTGGTAGATGGAGGGGAAAATAAACAGTGCATGTGGGTGGGTGGGGAAATTTATGAGAGGGAGAAGATAATTTGTTTTTGTTGTTAATAATATTTTCTTCTCAAAATTGGAAGGCTGAGGGATAATACATAAGTAAGGAAAATCCACTAATAACTATAGTGTCTCTCTGAAGATACTAATTAGAATCGGTGGTGGTTGTTTTTTTAATTCCTTGAATTTTCTTTTACTTCAGGAACCAGTTGTTCAGTTACCCCACTGAGGAGATTCTAGTCCCAGCTTCCCAAATATCCCCTCTGATCTGTTATCTTTCAACTTCATCTTTTATGTGTTCCAGGATTTGGGAATAATTTTATGATTTAATGTTTTTTCATATCTCAGTTTCTTCTTCTTTCACCATATTTCCCAACTCCTAGAACATGGTCTTAGACTTTCCACCTCTGTAAATGACATTTCTGATGACAAGCATGATTATATGGATTTCACTTTGATAGAAGTATAGGAATAGTTGTCTGTGGCTGAAAAATACGGCATGCATTTCCAGTGAGTCTACTTAATAAACACAAGAATAGCATAAACTCCAGAAAAAAAATAGCTCACATTTCAATAGCCTCCCTCTCCCCTTATTGCTATTTGATATTTTGATTTCTAATTGTTTTGCTTAAGAAAAATACCTTTATTTTTTGTGTGTCATTACATATCCACTATTTAAAAAGTAGTGTGTTAAAAATGCAAAACAGAAAGTTAAAACAGCTCAAATTTTACCAACATGATATTATTGAGCCATTTTTTTATTCATATACAAAATAGAAGGATGAATTGATTTAAAAAGAGACAGATGGAAATACAGCCTTCTAGTCTACCTGCTACTTTTCAATTAAAAAGTATGACTGTATTTCATCAACTCTAAAACATATTCTTTTTCACATTTTAGCATCTCTAAAATTGGTATATATCTTATAATGGAAATATAAATATATTACATGTATCACTGTGGCCAGGCAGCAGTCCTGATATGATGTCCATTGCTTAGACCTGTATGAACTTGGTTGCTATTGCTGATGGCCTAACTGGCCAAGTGCAAACTTCTAAAACTCAGGCAGAAAGGAAGATGAGCTTTAGTTGTTCCCTAGCAACCTCTCCTTGACACCTTCTTGCTAAAAAAAGGACACACATGTCCCCCAAGCAACAGACACACACTGATTATCTCTGCAGTTTAAGTATTTTCAATGCCTTCTTTGTATATTCAATATTTCCTAAATTTGATACACCAAAAAAGTATTATTTTCCTATTAAAAGATAATAAAAATCTATAAAAAATGTTTACAGGACTTTGGGTCAATGGTATTCTAAATTTTTGGTTCCCAACTACTCTCTGAATCATGAGCAGTTTTTCTATGATACAGAAAAGTGGAGGATGGGTCTTAGACAACTTCTCCTTGTAATTCCAGGGGAATAAAGTATTCATAGCAGCCTCAGGAGCTGGGAGGAGGAGACCCTTTACTGAGGCTCAATATGAAGACTTCTAACTTTGTGGAGGCCTCAGGTCTACTAACCTCACAGGGAGGAGTAGAGTCTGCTTGCTTTCCAAGATTTCTGGAAACAAAAAGATATATATTGTCTTAATGTTCATAGTAGAGGGTTAACAATTTTCCAGATTGGACTTTTAAAAATCCAGTAATATGTTGTTTACTAGAACCACATATAAACAAAAGATACAGAAATTATAACATCAAATAGTGGAAAAAAATATACCAGGTAAATACAAGCCAGAAAAATAATCTATAAAACAAACATGTCGTGGTCAAGCACATTCCTCAGCATGGTTAATCTGAGAAATGCAAAGCTTGTTTAATCCTCCAAAATCAACCAATGAAATTTACTATAATAATGAAATACAAGAGAAAAATCATACTGCCTCAACAGATTTGGAAAAAGCATTTGATAGATTTTGACACCAATTTATGATTTAAAAAAATAATTCTCTGAAAGATGAGAATAGAAGGGAACCTCTTCAACTTTATAAAGGACACCGGTAAGCATCATACTTAGTGGAGGCATTTAAAATATTTTCCTTTTTAAGATCAAGAATGAGGCAAAAGTATTCTTACAGAAATGGCCTATGTTATGGCCAATGCAAAAGTCAAGAAAAAGAAGAGTTTCAGTTCTGGCTATAATAGAGTAGTTGGGATCCTATGCAAATAACTAACAACTGGCCAAAAAATTATAAAACAACTCTTCACAGATATAATCTTTGAGAGAAGGAAAGAATGCTAAATTACCATGGAAGTCAGAAGATGACATCTTCATAACACTGAAATTTAAAAAAAACGTCAATGTACAGTTCTATACTAAGTGAATGTGTCCTTCAAAACTGAAGCCAAAATAAAGATATTTTTGAACCTACAAACAAACTAACAAAAAAACCTCAAAGAATCTGCTGCCAGAAGGTGTGCACATAAGAAATAGTACAGAAAAATCTTCAGGGTGAAGAGGAAATGTTACCAGAGAGAAGCATGAGACTATAAAAGGTATGAAGAGTACCTAAAAGGGTAAATATATGGGTAAAGAGAAATAAATATTGACTCTTTAAAACAACACTAATATCTTGTGTGATCTGTAACATATGTAAAAGTAGAATATATAACAAAATACCACAAAAGAGTGAAGCAGTCCTAGAAATTGAACTCATGTAAATTTCTCTTATTGTTTGAGAAATGGTAAAATTCTAAAGAAGACTATAATGAATCAAAGATATGTTTTATAATTTCAAGCACAACCAATAAAATCATAATAACAGATGATTTAACTGAAGAGCTAATAGAGGAGAAAATGAAATAATAAAAAATACATATTTGTTAAATCCTGAAGCAAGCAAGAAAGGAAAAATAAATGATACAAGACAGATGAGAAAATAGGAAGCAAATATCAATGTTGTAGACATAAACCTAATTATATCAGTAATTAGACTAAATGAAAATGGCACAGAAAATACAAGAAGAGCCTGAGCATCTTCTAGTGTCAGAAAGTAAGACATTACACAAAAAACAAAAGGATGGAGAAGTGGAAAAGTTGCAGCAATGTGAGCAGCAAAATGAAGTAACCCATATTTTCTCCTTGCCATAAAGCAAGCACCATGGCTAATTAATCATAGTGCTTTGTCTTATAAGGCAACTCAAAATTTCAATTTTAAAATGCCTGAAGCTGTTAATAATGCCATGTCCATTGAATTGTTGTAGTTTCCATTGGCCTTTTTTGGAAAGAGTTTTATTGAAATATAATCCGTATACCATACAATTCATTCATTTAAAATGTACAATTCAATGGTTTTTGGTATATTCACGGAGTTGTACAACAACCACCACCATCAGTTTTAAAACATCACCCCAAAAGAAACTTTGTGCCTATTAGCAGTCCCTCCCTCACTTACCCCAAGCCTCCTAAAGTAGGGAACTGCTAATATACTTTCTGTCTCTTGAGATTTGCCTGTTCTGGACATTTCACATAAATGGAGTCACATACGTTGTTTTTTTTTTAATGTGTCTGTCTTCTTTCACTTAGCGTAACATTTTCAAGCTTCATCCATGTTGTAGCATGACTAGTACCCATTCCTTTTTATGCCTACCTGCCTGAATACTTTTCAGTTCAGTATGGAATATATCAAAATATGCCACATTTTGTTTATCCATTCCTCAGTTAGTGAGCAAGTAGTTTGATTCCACTTTTTGACTACTATGAATAATGCTTCTGTGGACATTTCGTGGACAAATGTCTGTGTGGATCCATTTGCTTTTATCACAGGACATGGGAGGAACTATAAAGCCAGATCAGATGATTTCCTGCTTTTATAGACACATTCTGTTTTTATCTTCTTTGCCTGATAGCAGCCCAATTTCCCTTTCATAGTCAGGATCAATCACTCAGCCACGATAGTAATTTTTTGGCCTATTTATTTAACATCAGTAAGAGCTCAAAGTGGCCAGATGGCATCTTCAACTTCTGAGTGAGATGGAAAAAGAGGCCAATGGATGTCCACCTTACCATTAAGGCACTTCTCTTCTGAGTTGGTCTTTTGTGAGTATTCACATATGACATAAGTATCATCATACTCTGTGCTCGTTTGAAGAGGCCAGTCCACATTCTACCCAAATCTTCTCACTAATATTTTAATCATTCTAAGTCCCTACATACAAAGCCAAACCAAGAAGCCACTGACCATGAAACAATATGAATTTGCACTTCTATCTGTATATCCTTCCAGAAAAACTTAAATGTGTTACTCATTGTTCTACCTACTAAGAATTTTTCCTTCACCGTTGTCGACACTTCAAGGCCATCTGGATAAGGTTATCCATCTACGTTCAAGTGGCACCAAAAAACAATACAGAACCATTGGTAACTCAGATCTGACTTTTTTCCTACATTCTACTAGTCATAGGAAACATAGGCACATAGGTGAAAGTTGAAGGCATTACAGCAAGAATAGGTAGTTTGGAAACTGTTCGTGGCTGTACTTTGGAAACTGCTCTTGGCTGTTAGGATCTTCTTGAGCTCACTGTTATAAATATGACTTCCATTTGATAATTGAGGATTGCTGAACATGCATAATTTTATGAACTGGTAGGTCAGACAATATCCATTCAGGATGGGCAGCTTGGGCCACATGGTAACCTGGTAGTCCATGGTCTATGGTCAAGCATTCAGGCCAGTAACAAGTCAGAAGCTGTTTTAAAAGAGTAGCTATCTGCAAGTGATGACGTAGATTTACTCCCAAATCCTAAAGATCTACACTGTAATTCTCCTAATAGGTCCTGCCAGCATCTCTATCTGCCACAGATGCTTAAAGCACCACAGAATCTGCTGGGTCATATGTCCTGAGTGACAGAGCAACTTGCACAGCACATTGGATCTTTTACAGACCTACTCCTATCCTGGGAAATGCTAAAAAATGGAAGCCTTTCTCGTCACTCAGTAAATGGATCAGAGTAACATACTCAAATGAGGTCAATATTGGTTTTATGATCCAAAGAGACCCACTTTGGTTTCATGCCTCTTTCTTACTAGTAGGAGCATCCAAATGCAGCACTTTATTCCTCACCTCAGAAAGATATTTCAGTATGACTTTCAGGAGATGTTAGCACAACTTTTCTACAAAAAGCTAGCTAGTAAGTAGAGAGATGATGGAGGTCCCTAAAGACTCAGTTATCACACAGGGCTTGGAAGTTGAGCATATTTGTAACAGCAGCTGCAACTGGAATCATCACATGATAAAGTTTATGATAAGTCACAATAATTTTCCAAAATCCATCTGTCTTCTACACAAGCCAAATAATGAGTTGATGGGCAACACCATCCCTACATCCCTTCAAGTCCTTGACAGTGACACTAATATCTGAAGCCCCTTCAAGTATGTAATATTGCTTTTGATTCACTATTTTGGAAGATGAATAGTTATAATGGCATTTGCTTTTCTATCATAATAACCCACTCTATTAAGGTCATGGAATCAGTGTAGAGACTAACAGTTGCTAAGCAGGTAAATTCCACCTATGCTTTCCAAAATTGTGAATTAACACAGGGTATGTTCATTGGGCTCCTTGTGAGACCAACCTACGCCAAAATTGCAAGGCTCACTTAACATTCAGAATCACCTACTTGTCTGGTACACCACATAGCACAGAGATCTCTAGGAATCTGTGTCAGTTCAGAGCCAGTGTTGAGTAATCCCTGAGGAGTCTGATTATTTTCCCTTCCCAAATGCATAACCACCCTGGCAAATGGCCACAAGGCCCTTTGGAGACAGCTAAGAGGAAGATGTAGCATAAATTTTAGCTATGTAGTAGGGTCCCTCCTCAAAGAGACTTGGCCTCCCTCCATTTAAGGGATTCTGGATTTGTCAACTACCTTAAGTCTTAGAATTGATTGAAGAGCCACAATTTTCTTTAGTTATTCAAGTCAGGATTCCATATACCAGATCTAGAACTTCTGGCTTACATAAATCAAGTAAGATAATTTTAAGCTATTTATTGTGCATTGAGTTATATCCCCAAAAATGTATATCGAAGTCCTAACATCTGATACCTATGAATATGACTTCATTTGCAAATAGGGCTGTTGCAGATGTAATTAAGATTTAAATTAAGTAGAAGTCATACTGGAATAAGTTAGGCCCTTAATCAAATATGACTGACATGAAAAAAAATGAAGAGACAAAAACACAGGGAGAATGCCATGTAATGACCGAGACGGAGATTGGAGTGATGTGTCAACAAACCAAGGAATGCCTATGTTTGCCAGCAACACCGAAGCTGAGTTAAAGGCATGGAACAGATTTTCCTCTCGAGCTTTCAGAGATAACATGGCACTGCCTATATCTTGATTTCAAAAGTCTAGCCTCCAGAACTGTGAGAGAATAAACTTCTGTTGCTTAAAGCCACCTAGACTTTGATACTTGGTTTAGTAGCTTTAAGACACTAATATACTTTCCAGCTCTTTAGAACCCAGAACATCATAAGTGATTGGCCAATGCTGACCATCTCTGTGGGTAAGACTATTGTGAAGATTGCTTTTACTTTGCCATCCATTATGGTAACCAGCTCATCTTATTTTTAGTGATTGAGCACTGTCTCTTGGCTCCTCCCTTCCAGAATTCTGTCATTTTCACTGAATTCAGGAATGAAAAGATTTCTTTCACACAGTGGAAATCATGGGCAAAGTTAACTGGTATGTGACAATCTGATAGACATCTGAAACCAAGATGAAATTATTAAATAGATTATACAAAGAATTTCTACAAATCAGCAAAACAAAGATAGGTAATCAAACAGAAGCTGCCTACTACATAGAGATGTAGCAATTGTGGCTAGAAATGTAGAAATGTTTATCACTAGTCATCAGAGGAATGTAAATTTATATAATGACAGATTCCTTTACAGCCATGATATCAGCAAAACTAGAATGCCTGTTAGAGGGAGTCATCAAGAAAACATTGCTAGTTGACTTGTGATTGGGACGCAGGAAATTGGCAGCTCTGCTTGCCTTCCCTGTTCTCAGGAGCTGTTCCAAGGATACAACCCTGAGATAAAAATGTGGTATTAAAGCTATCTGGATGATATAAGTGACTGACCCCAGTTAGGGCCTCTCTATAAAAATTTTTAAGATTATGTGAGTGGTGCTGAGATCTATTCATCTTCCGGCCACCCAAGACAAATCATATGTAAGATGCCTTGCTTTTTAAACCTACCACACCAATCTGGAGTGGCCTGCCTCTTTCTCTGGTCTCTCCTTGCCCTTTGGGTACAGGGGTTCATTTGCAAATCAACCGTGTCATGTGGCACTGACAAACATTGGTAAGGATATGAGAAGATAAGAATCCTGATGGATTATCATTAGGAGTATAAGTAGGTTCAGCCACTCAGAACAATCTAGATATTAATCCCATATCTTAGTATTCCTGTCTCAGAGAAACTATCCCATAAACCCATGGAGGGACATACATGAAGATTCTCAATATAGCATTACTTATGAAAGTAGGGAGCTGGAGGCAATCTAGATACCAATTAGTAGGGAAATACTTAAATAATGTTTTTAGAATGGAATGAAATTGTGGATGCATGCTATGCAATATGACAGAAAGTCTTGCTGAATTTTCTTGCCAAAGTAGATCATTGCCTCAATTTTTCACTCCGTATCTCTAAAACTCCCTTGGTCCAGGTGATATTTATTCCTCCTAAGATGACTGCAACAGCCTGAAAATGATCTCCATATTCTACTTTTGGAACATTTTATTTTTAACATGGTGGGGAAAAATGACCTTAAAATATGTCAGTGTTCCCAGATAAGAACACGTCTTCCCATTGATTCAACTTTTGTGTTACATTCTCAAATAAGATTTTATAGTTTGTATTTTTTTTGTTTGCTTTCTTTTTTTTTACTTATGTAATCATGTATAGATTCTATAAAAATTTATTGCTTACTGATCCTGCATTTAGTCAGCATTCTAGGCATTGAAGTACAAAAGTGAATAAGACAAAACCTCTACCCTCAAGAAAGGGGAATTCCAGTAAGAGTTTTAGATAATAAGAACATAATAAATAAAGGTAAAATACAATGTTGGGGAGTCATGTGCTTTGAAGAAATACAGCATGGGCTTAAAGAATATGAAAAGTAAGTAAGGCAATTGCTATTCATAAAGATCTATATTTTTCTGTTTATTTTTATTTCTAGCTATTTTATATTTTTTTACTATTATTTATGGAGAAAACAGAGTGAAGAAAGCAAATATTATTTCAAAAATTATCAGTATCAGTGTTCCAAAGATATACTAATTATGTCAACAGCTAAAAAAGGAAAATTCAGAGAACAAAAATAAAATCTAAGATATTAAGGATTCTGATAGCAGAAATACAAAACCCTACAAAAATGTTAGAAAATAATCTCTAAGAAACTATAATAAAAAGATTAAAAAATGGAAACAGAAAAAAATAAGATAATAGATGATCAGTGCAGTCAGGACAACATAAAAATAAAAGATTCAAGAAGAGAGAACAGAAAGAAAAGAGAACAATTATCAAATAAAATTATCATTAATACAATGCTTAAAAATGCAACATGTGATTTTCTAAATTTAATGGACCACTGAGTGCTTGACACAATGGATGGAAAAATATCTTACATTAAGTCACATTAGTATGAAATTTTAGAACATTGGAGACACATAGAAATTTCTAGAAGCATTCAGGATGGGTATAAGAAACAGTTTACATGGGTTATAAATACATTGAAGTGTTTTTTACTTTTAGTAGGGAATTTGGGAACAATTGAGTAATAGGTTCAAAGAAAACTCAAGAAAAGAAATACAACTACCACAAAAAAATGTTTAAATTACTAGAGATAAATTGTATTTATATATAGTACATTGCATGAGTTAGCTACAAGCAATATCCACAGTTATAATAATGTAAACATTAAATATTTAACTGACAAGTTAAATTAACAAAGCTACCTAGCAAACATTAGTTAAATATTTAATATAAATATGCTTTAACTATGGAGAGGCTGGGAGAGGGAAGGTGCAAAGGTGTGGGTTAGTGGAGAAAGAGTAAATCTTTGTTGTCAAAGTTGGATATCAACAGATATTATTTAAAGCTTAAAAGATGATGCAAATTTATAAAATAAAAGCAGAGAAGAGCAAGATGGAACCCAATATCATCTTTTTCTTTTTCCTCTTACTTTCCACCTACCTACCTCCTCCCCACTGACAAAGATAAATGGTTTGAAGATAAATGGCAGAAGGTAACTGTTGATATAATCCTGATTTTTGCTCTTATTTTCTTTGGATTTTGAGAGTGAGTAAACTCTTACTTCAGCTTTCCTTCTATATTTTCCATGCCTCGATTTATCATGACTTTGAAGATGATGTCTTCTCTTTGAAAAGAAAATTGAAGCTTTTCTCAATTATTTTTCATATACCTCTATATGCACATCTCATAGATTCATGAGAAACATAAATTATCTCAATATTGTACCTATAAAATGGACATTATAATCTCTCTTTTGCCAGATTGTTGAAAGCAATCTTGATAATGAGGATTCTAGAATAATGCCTGGTGTATAATTTTACAATCAGTTGTGGTTGTTGCTGATGATAGTAGAACTAGTACTAGTCCTTGTTTTACTTGCCCTGTTGCCAAATTGGAGTCATGTCACTATGCGTATAAAATGTAACTGATGGACACAATATGCCTTGGACAGCATATGCACTCAGTAAATATTTGCTGAATGAATAAATCAATATATATGGCAATGAGTGCTTGGTGCTGGAGGCTTTTTTTTCTATAAAATTGACTGTCCTATTTACGGTGAAGTGATCTTTCTGGTTAGATTTTTCCCCAGAGAATTCTATTTTTATTTTAATTGAAGAGTGGTTATAAAGCTAATTGACTATTTGCATTTGCAGGAAACTATTCCCACCTCCCATCAACCCCAAGCCCCAAGGAGCAATCAATGTTTAGAGGTTTCTACCAATACCCGTGGTTTAAAAGAAGTAGAGCCCAAGATTAATGTATATAGCTTGTCAGATATGTACTTAGACTTTTTAAAATGAGTCCAACTCAGGCAAGATTAATGTATATAGGTTGTCAGATATGTACTTAGCCTTTTTTTTAACGAATCCAACTCAGGCAAGTCGGTAATTAATGCCATAAAATTCAGCTCAACAGAAACTCAATTGAAAAATGAGAACAACATAACAGAGTCCTATTGAAAGAGTGGCTATCCAAGGTTGCTATTTTTAAAAACTAATTCAAGGCACTTTGCCACTTACATGAAAGCAAAGATAGAGGCACATTGTATTGTGTATAAATATAACATTTTTCCTTACATCTTTAGAATCATATTCAATATGGACATATTAGATGCATATAATGCTTCAAAGTACTAAAATGTATTTTGAGGGCAGGGTATCAAAATGAAACAAAGAAAGTGAAGAAAAATAACTAAATGTGTAAGTCTATAATCATAGTATATTTACATATTTAGAATATAA
The DNA here is from genome assembly GCF_048418805.1 of Vulpes vulpes. NCBI lineage: Eukaryota > Metazoa > Chordata > Mammalia > Carnivora > Canidae > Vulpes > Vulpes vulpes. The sequence continues at coordinate 46,398,724 of NC_132788.1, read as the reverse complement.
AAATATTCAATGTATTTCATTTAACCAATTATCTAAACAATTATAAGAAAAGCATGTTAATAATGGACTTAGAAAAAATCTTTATGAATTACAGACTTATTAATTTCTTTTTTAAGATTTTATCTATTTATTCATGAGAGACACACAGAGAGAGAGGCAGAGACACAGGCAGAGGGAGAAGCAGGCTCCATGCAGGGAGCCTGACGTGGGACTTGATCCCGGGTCTCCAGGATCACACCCTAGACTGAAGTCGGCACTAAACTGCTAAGCCCCAGACTTATTCATTTCATAAATGTTTTTTCTCCATTAGGCAAAAACAACAAACAAAACCCAAAAAATCACAACAAGAGCAACAAATCTGATGAGGGAAGAAAAAGACTACCACTAATTTAAAATTTGATAATTCCACAGACGTACTCATTCCAAAAAAATAATCCTTTATCCAACAGTGTGATGTCAACTACAATAAAAATATGTAGGATACAGAAATTTTAACTGATAAAAGAGAATTATTTTAAACCAAATTTAGACTAATTAAGAAGAAGTAAAATATAGGCAAGAATTGCTACGGTTCAAATACTAATATCTTAAGAAATCAGTGACTTTACATTTCAATAACATTCTCCTTTTAGTCACTTCTAATTGTGTTTTACAACTGTGTATGTGTGTTGTAGTATTTCTATAAGTATCACTGAAATAATTTACAGCAACAAATAAGGGTGTCAGGGGATTTAGAATTAAATTTGGATGCAAAAATTTTCATATGAAAAAGCACAACTGGCTATAGTTGGATGCTTTTTTCTACACAGTATTTCCCAGACTCTAATACATTAAACCAGTTTAAGTTTCCAACATGGAATTTTCTAGTTCCATATTAAATTTGTATAAGTAATGTAGTAAGTCTTTCTCCAAAATAAAAAAGAATACAATAAATAAATAAATAAATAAATAAATAAATAAATAAATAATAAATGAATACAACCACAACTCTATCAATATATTTGGCTTTCTGACCTTGCCAGAGAAGGTTGTATTTAGTACTTCTGGGCATTTTACATAGTATGTTTCAGTTCACATGCTTTGGTAGCTTTTCTTTTTACTACATAATCAAGTTGAGTTTGAAAAAGGCAATATTTGAATCTTTCTTTAATATGACCTTATTTTACTCACCCTTAAAACAAGCCACTGTCAGAAACAGACTCCTCTCCTCACCCTCACTCTCATGCATACATATTACACAGCCTCTCTTCACCTGCTAGGCCCAGTAGTCAGTGCTCAGCCAGGGTGCTGTTCTGTCCCAGAATGACCAGCATTGATCTCTTTTCTGTCTTGGAGAACATATATAGCTTGTCCTATGTTGTCCACTGATCAGTTATTTACTGTCTTTATTATTATACACACACACTCTTACATTTATAAAGTACATCCTCAATCAGATTATAAACTACCAAAAGAGATTAATTTGGATTTCTGTTTCCCTTGGGTCTTGTATTTATTAAAAACAACCACAACAGTTATAACAACACTGCTGTTAATTTTCCAACTTGATAAATATAATAATGCTTCCCCCTAATAAAGTCTCTTTATTCATTGACAAATTGTTCCTGGTTGCCAGAATGGAGGTAGGAAAAAGCTAGTAACCAGGGTATGAAATAGAAAGCTCTGGTGAGTGGATGAATGTCAATTTGGCTTGAGGGCCTTGAATTAAATTTATTCACTCATCAAACATTTATTTAATGTCTCCTATGAATCAGGCACTGTGGTATATTCAAAGGTGAGATAACTGTACCTGCCTATAAGGAGTTCACATACATTCTCTAGGGTGAGATAGCAAGAAATCAATATTTATAACTTCATGGGATAAGCACTATAGTATGTGTTTGCATAGACTGTGATGGGAGCATAAAAGAAAGGAAGCAAAATGGGTCTGACTGGGAGAAAGTTTCCCAAAGCAGGATTCCTTAAGTTGACTTTTGAGCTCGGCCTCAAGGAAAGTAAGAGTAAGCTAGTCTCACAGGGGAAAGCTGTTTAATACAAAGAGGGGATCATGTGACCCAGAAGAGAGGCAAGAAAATATGGGCTATAGTCAGGGAATCACAGGTAGTTCAGTATAGCTGAGGAGTGGAATCCCTACAGACAAAAAAGTAGGAGCAGAGTGGGACAGAGGTCAAATCATTGTGTACCATGGCATTTAGACTTGATCCTGTGGAGAATTTTAAACAGGGCAATGGTGTGGTCATCTTTGCATCTTAGAAAGATCACTTTGACAGGAGCCTAGATGGCTCAGTTGGTTAAGCATCTGCCTTCAGCTAAAGTCATAACCTCAGGGTTCTGGGATCAACCCCCCCCACCACCACCACCACATACCCCCGCATCAGGCTCCTTCCTTAGCAGGTCGGGGGTGTTTGCTTCTCCCTCTCCCTCTATCCCTCCCCTACCACTCCTGCTCTCTCTCTCTCTCTCAAACAAATAAAATATTTTTTAAAAAATAGATTACTTTGACAGCTATGCCAAGGATAGATCAGAAGGGAGGAGTCAGAAGGCAGGGAGATAATTTAATATTACAAAAGAGAAATGATAAAGAGCTAAACAGGGTATAGGAGCAGTAGAGACAGAGAGGAGGGAGCCAATTTAAGTAACAAGACAGGGTATGTAATGAATAGCATTCAGTGATGTTGTGGAAGTAAGAGAGAGGAACCTAGATTAACTCCCACAATGATGCCTGGAGTGATAGAATGGATGATATTGCAATCTACCAAGAAAGAAACTGAGAAGGAGGATTGTGGGGGAAAAGGTTTGAGGACATACTAAATTTGCAGTGTCAGGGTTGGGATGGTCATTTAGCAATTCATTAGGATATAAGTGTCCCGAGAATAAGAGAGAAATTTGGACTGAAGTTATCAGCATGTGTAGGGCAGCTAAAGCCAAGGATGTGAATGAGATTCTCCAAGTAGAGTAGAAAGAATGGAGAGAAGAGGGCTGAGAGCAAAGCCTAAATGATGTCATCATGTATTTTGTGTTTGTTTAGCAGAGAGTAAGTTGAACTTACTGTGATTAAAACTGAGGGCTGAAGTGAGTATTCCAAAACTGGCCAGAGTTTGTGTAATTTAGACTTCCTGTTGGTGCCAGCGAAGGGAAAACAGAGGTTTCCTTCCTGGCTTGACCAGATCTGTAACAAAAGAGAAAGAGGGAGGGTTAGGGCTTAAAAGCTGTCAAACTTCTAAATGAACTCAGACTTTAATACACTCTCAATCATGCTGGTGTTGGGCCACACCTGGACTCAGATATTTTACATAACAGAAATGAGCTTCAAATGTATCTATGCCATGGTATTTGGGATTTCTTTGTTCCGGCAATCTAAACTCCACCTTGCTTGATACAATGAATGATGTCATGAAGCTGTAAGAGGTAACATCCTCAAAACACATGAAAGAGGGATGGAGATATGATGGTGACAAGGAGGGAGACAAAAAAGTGAGAAAGCTCTACATAGTTGTCATATTTCTCAGGAAGAAGAAAGAAAGAAAGAAAGAAAGAAAGAAAGAAAGAAAGAAAGAAAGAAAGAGAAAGAAAAAGAAAGAAAGAAAGAAAGAAAGAAAGAAAGAAAGAAAGAAAGAAAGAAAGAAAGAAAGAAGGAAGGAAGGAAGGAAGGAAGGAAGGGGAAGAAGGAAGAGAGGGTGGGAAGAAAGAAAAAATAAAAAGAGAGAAAGTTTTCATAAAGGGGTGCAAGTCTGAGATAATGTTGGGTCCTCTCTTGTAGTCTTAGCCCTTACATGAGCTATGGACCTGATCCATGGGGAAAAGAGAGAACCTTCCCTTCAAGAGGATGGCAAGAAAGAGTCTTTTGAGAGAATGATAGTTTACACTTAAAGTAGTTGAAGGAAGAATTATGTGAACGGTATGAGCTAAAAGTGTGTATTTACAATAGATTAGAGCTTCTCTGGGGCAGAACAGATTCACTGTACGAAGATGAATGAGGGAGGAAGCACAAAGTAGCTGGAAAATGGGATTAGTGAGTGAGTAAACAGTAGAAGAGAGTAGAATGCTCTGCACAGGACGAGAATGACAGGGAGGAGAAAAGAGGGGAACTAGTTGACTCCAGGTTAGATATGAATCATTGTCATAAACTTTGATGTTAAATAGCACTTGGACTTTAATCTGTATGTGGTGGGGAAGTGACAGCGTTTGAGGAGAGAGATATGATCAAACTGACCTTTTAGAAAATCCAGTCCAAGAATAAACAGAAAATGTGAAAAATTAGGGATGGGTAAATCCGTCAGGAGACAGAACTAATGAATTTTACTTGGTCGAGGTGCTATAATTTGTATAAAATCTACAAATTCAATTGGTAGGAAATTGAAATTCTTCTTCCAGGCTCCTGATGCTCTTGTTTCTACCTCAATTATATAGCACTTAACCACATTGTATTATGCTTTTTCTGTTTTCACATTTGCCTTCCCCATAGGCTGAGAGCCCCTTCCAAACAGTGCTGTCTTTTTCATACCTGTATCTCCAGGGGTCTGGGCCTGACACAGGAACATTCAGCATTCAGCAACATGTTTTTAGGTGAATAAATGAGGCTATTGGAATATTTAAGACATATGGTGACTAGGCCTCCTACCAAAAGCGTGACAGCAGGAATGGAGGGAAAGGACAGCAGAGACATTGAAAGGAAACAGTATCAGAACATGGTGAATGAATGAAGAAAAGAGAAAACAGAGTAATAACTACCTGTATCCACACTGAAAGACAAATCAGGCTACAATCCGCCCAGATTCAACTGGAGACAATGGAAAGAGGCAGACGTACATGTCCCCGTCCAGGAACCTCACCAAGCCCTGTCATTTTAGCTTGTATTTGTTGGGGCCTGAGAATGGCATGGAGAGTAGGAGAAGTGGGGGGATCAGAGAAAGCAAGACATGGGTTCCTATTTTACAATATAAGAAGAATCATAATGTAAATTCAAAGGCATATGGTCAGCTGAAAGCCCAGACCTAAGAGACAAGGTTCTAGATACAGATTAGTATATGTAGCTGGACTAAGCTATTGATGCTCTGGGAATACTTTTAGGAATGTTTCTTATTCCAAAGTTCTCTGAGGTTTAAACTAAAGCCTTTACAATATGCAAAAATGTATTTTGTCAACATCAAGCATCATTTATACACAATGCCTTCAGAGAGCATATGTATGAAACATCCTATGCGGAAGTGAATGAAAATTTTGTGACTAAACTATTTCAAGGAATTCAAACAATACAATCAACTGTCTGGATCTCAACTAAAGCAGAAACCAAGCCAAAGATTATAGCTACAGACTTAGTGAACTGAGTATCAAAACATTCCAAAAGAATATAGAATCAATGACATTTATAGAGTGATCAATAGCAGTATAAAAATATGCTGATAATTTAAAAACTGATACTTTATATCAGAGGGAAAAGTCTATTGATCCAGTGTTCTAGAAAGACAAAAGTAAGACACATCAAGATATTTCATAGAAATTATTTTATTCTTTTCTAAGAAAAAGGTTATCTTAAAGACTGAGACACCATACTTTGTCCAACCTAGTGGCTGGCAAAGAAGAGAAAGATACATTGAATGTTTCTGAATTAGATCGAGTCAGTAAAAACAATGATACTGGGTATGAAGTAGTGATCATGGGTTTATTTCCACTCCTGGAGGTAGGTGCATTTAATTTAGCTTATGACTGAGATCTATCTATTTGATATAGTGTCCCAAAGGAGATATGATCAGCTCAGCCAAACACTGACCACAGTAAAGGCAGCTCTCCACAGAGGTCAAATTTCCCTTTTAGCCAGAGATGTTGCATTATGCAAAGTCAAGCTGTAGGTGTTACCAGGGTGTTCACTCTACCTGTCTATTCAACCACAGCTTGGGCCACCAGCTTTACCTACCAGTTTTACCCACTTAGTCAAGGACAACTGCAGTCCAAGACCCCTGCTCTTCACATTAGGTTTCGTGTTTAAGGGATGTTGAGAAACTGCTCAAGAAGGTAACCATCTGATTGCCAAGGCTAGGACTTCTAGTACTGTGTTGAACAACAGTGATGAGGGTGGACATCCCTGTCTTATTCCTGATCTTAGGGAAAAAGGCTCTCAGTTTTTTCTTGTTGAGAATGATAATCACTGTGGGCTTTTCATATATGGCTTGGATGATATTGAGGTATGTTCTTTTTACCTACACTGGGGAGAGTTTTAATCAAGAAAGGATGCTTTATTTTGTCAAATGCTTTTTCTGCACCAACTGAAAGGACCATATGGTTCTTGTCCATTCTTTTATTAATGTGGATGGAACTGGAGGGTATTATGTCGAGCAAAATAAGTCGATCAGAGAAAGATAATCAATCATATGGTTTCACTCATATGTGGAATATAAGAAATAGTGCAGAGGGTCATAGGGGAAGGGAGGGAAAACTGATTGGGAAGAAATCAGAGAGGGAGACAAACCATGAGAGACCCTTAACTATAGGAAACAATCTGAGGACTGCTGGAGAGGAGGTGGAGTGGGGTGGAGGTGGGGTAACTGGGTGATAGGCGTTAAGTAGGGCACAAGATATGATGAGCACTGGGTGTTATATAAAATTGATGAATAACCGTACTGTATGTCTGAAGTGAATGATGTTGGCTAATTGAATTTAAATTTAAAAAAAAGAACCTAAATATCACTTTTGTGAGGGGGCCAATGCTTATTATCTCAGACAAGGGACAATGTTACTAAGGGTTGCTCTATAGGCTTTTATTTTGGCCCAAAGCTTGTTTTCACATACCAATATCTTACCTTTCAATGATCCTAGTGAGATGAATGGCTATCAGATATCTCATTAAACCCAGATCTGCTTATTTTAACTTATGGACAATGGACAGAAATTACTTGGAAAGAATTATCATGACAAAAGAACATCTATAGCAACAAGAAGACTACTAACAGAATATGTAGGCAATTGGACAGACATTCCTCTTTTCCGTTTTATTGCTGTAAACAAGCTTGCTTTACAACAACGAAGTCACACAAATAATCAACCCATTTTCACATATCTTCTGAAATTAAAGCAGAAAAGGTAAAACAACAAAGACTGCTGTAAAAATGACTGAAACAATGAAATGTGTTTCAATGTGTTTTCCCTGCCCCAGTTAATGTAAATGTGTATAAGGAAAATTGTATCATCTGTATGCATCACTTCTAGTAAGAACCCTGGGTCACAAGAAATTGGGTTTCATTTCTTTCACATATTAGAGCTTTTAAGGTGTCCGTGGGCTTCACCAGCCACAGTTTGTCTATTCTAATCAGGTTTCCTTCTGACGCCAATTCTCTGGGGAGACAAGGGCTGCTGAGGGCTGAGCCAGAGCTCCCGGGGGAAAGCCAAAATGGAAACCTTCACATCAGCAGTCTAAATACTAATCCAACCTCCCATGAAGAATAATATTTTGACTTAACTCATTCAAAGAAATAATCCCAAGATTCTGCATGTGTTTCCTGGGTTTTGAAATGAAAGGAAGGTTATAGTTAGACATGGATTTAAATGTGGAGGAGGAGAAACCATTCTTAATTTCACCTACCAAAAAAAAAAATGAATAACTTTCTCTTTCTTTCTTTCTGATTCACTTTTTGGCTTAAGAAATAAACTCTGTGTTTATTTTCTCCTAGGATTCATGGGCTTGTTTGAGAACTTAGGAAAGTCAGTCAACAAACTCTTTAGACAATCCTTTTAGGAAAATTGTCTGAACTGGGAGGCTGTCAGAATTCAAGCCTTCATCATATACTTCTATTTGTCATCTTCAAATCCTCTTTTCTTGTTCCAATCACCTACAATTACCAGGAAATTGGTCACTATTGGGTTGTAAGTTCTCAGAATTCAAAGTATTTATGGTTTTCTGATGGAACATCAGTTTCTCCAACAAAATGCATTTGATGATATATATATAAATAGGAGCTCACTGCACCCCAGACCGTTGTTTACAAGGAGGAAGAACAGTAACTTGAATATGGGGAAGGGAAAGATGGACTCAAAGAGTACTCCCTATTGAGACTTGTAATCTCAGAATTTGGGTCACAGAGACAGCACCACACTCTTCTTGCTTTCATTTTGGCCTTCTAAGGTTTTAAAGGCTGTTTCCTGAAGCATTGTCAGCATTAAGACATTTGTCTCCTACCTTTAAGAGTCTTGCAAGTGGCAATAAAATTGTTTTCATTTAAGAATCCAAGCCAAATTTTTATTACATTCAGAAAGGCTGCTGTCCAGCTGTTTGGACACCAACAGCACATTAATGTAATAACAAGCAAAGTCAAATGGAGCTGGCTTAGAAGAATAGACCTTTTATCCAGTTACTGGATGCCAGTCTATTTCTGTTCTAGAATCTCATTAAGAATGGTTTTTAGCATCTTAATCTGTTTCTGGTCCAGGCTAAGGTCACAGAGAGCTCCCTTCATCTCTGCCTCTTCAGGCCAAGCCTCTGCTAAACCAACATCCCCCACCTCTTTGCCCATGTCTGGGGAGCTCATATTCTTGGATTCTTGTTTGATCTTCAGTTCTCCTAACCCAGTGTCATTATTTCCCCTCCGGAACAGGCAGGGAGGGCCCTTGCATTGTGTACTAACCGTTTGTCTCCTATCCCATTGCTCAGAAGTGTCAAGTGATTTGTAAGACATAGCATGCAATCTGAAGAATGACATAAATACACCTCTGCATTTACATGCATGGACCATCTCTAGAAGGAGACATAAGAAACAGATAATAAGGAATTTCTTCTGGAAAAGGGAGCTGGGACATTCGGGATAACTTGGTAAAATGAAGACTTACTTCATACTTCATACTACCTCTTCTTGTGATGTTGGGGTCATTTTACAATGTGTTTCCCTATTCAAAGAAAAAATGTATTTAACTGTTCAGAGGAAAAAAATAGTATAGAAAAAATGTATGGGATAGAACAGTGTATGTATTATGCTCCTATGTGGATAAACAAAAGATCTGTGTATATACATGAAATGTTTCTATAAAGAATCACAAGAAACTTGATATTAGTTCACTCTAGAGAGTGGGACTGGTGTTCCAAAGTGGGTGAAAAACACTTATTCTTAAAAATTTTAATTATAAAGGAAAATTTACATATAACATATGAAATGCAGGTGGGGAAAAGGAGACAATTTCTAACTTAGCAATTCCTAAGAAGGACCATGTGCCCTTAAATTGAGGTGTTTAAGCTTCCATCTGAACACACACACATACACACACACACTGGAAAAGCCAGACACAAACATCACTGGCTTGACTGAATATGATTTCATATCTTATCAGTAAGAATGAGCTGTCCAAGCAGCACGCCTAGTTTATCACACAGCTAAGTCATTTTTCAAACTTTTGTGTCATTAACAATGTGTCAAACACAATCTGCTGCATTGTCAAGACTATACGAAAGAAACATAATTCTCCTTTCCAATTCCTATATTGGGAATTGAGGCAACATGTTTCTTTTTAAGACACCCCTGATTTGATTAAAAGAGAGGCACATTTGCAGGCCTGAAATTAGAGTTATTTGGAGAAAAGGTAACAAAATAAACATATCCCTACCACCTTGATCTCTCTTCCTCGGAACTAGGGACAGTGACCATGGGAAGAGGCTCCTTTCTACTCTTCTGTCTGTTTTCCTCACAAGAGAACCATCCAAGTTTTCATGAGCAATCAAACCTCTCCCAAGAATGAATTAGGGAATTCCAATCTGTGCATGATTGTGTACCCAGGAGGAAGGGGAGGAAGTCTTCGTGTTACATTTACTATGTGTTTTGTGAAAAATAACACCAACAAGGCATAACACCATAGGCAGCCATGAACAATTTGAGCCAGGATAATCAGTTCGATGTTTAAGATATACATGTATGTTTTATCTTCCTACCACCAAAGCATATTAAATCACTCTCCCTGTGAGTAAAGCCTCAAATCTGTATTTAGAACAAGTTCCCCAGGCAAGACTTAGGTATATAATTGCTTGAGAATCAGAGATCTAAGAAATCAAGGCAATAATAGCCCTATAGCTGACACTGATGGAATGCTTTCTATTTTCCAGTTACTGTTGCCACCCTCCTGTAAGCCACCATCATTACTCACCTCAGCATCTCATCTGGTGTCCCTGATTCTGCTTTTACTCCCCCATCACCAACCAGAGTCTTTTAAGAGATAAATCATTTCATGTGACTCCACTCCTCAAGGTCTTCTAATGGCCTCTCATCTCATTCTGAATAAAATCTAGATTTTCCCATGGCCTTCATAGTCCCACATGAACTGGCCCCTCTAATTCCTGTAACTATTGCCCTCTGCCTCCTTCACTCTGCTCCAGCAACTCTGATTTCCATTCTTTCCCTTGGGCACATCAAGAACACTTTCACCTCCAATTCTTTGTACTTACTATCCCCTTTGGTTAGGAAAGCTCTTCCCTGAGTTAAACGCAGAGCTCACTATTCACTTAACTGAATATTCATTCAAACATTCTCTCTTTAGAGAGCCTATCTGCGGCAAGCAGCCTCTAAGATGGTGTCCAAACATTCCCATCTCCTGCTATTTATAACCTTATATAATCCCCTTCCCTTAGATATGCTATCAGCCAATAGAATATGGTAACATTTAGGAGATGTCATTCCTATAGTTAGAATACAAAGATTGTTACATCCCTCTTGCTTCCTTTGATGAAACAGCTGCTTCTGTTGCAGAGTTCTATTCTATGTTGTTTTAAGCCATTAACTTTAGGGGTAACTTTTTACTCAGCAATAGATAGCTAATACAGCTCCTTGATTACCTTTTTTTAAAAAAAAGATTTTATTTATTTATTCATGAGAGACACAGAGAGAGAAAGAGAGAGAGAGAGAGAGAGGCAGAGACACAGGCAGAGGGAGAACAGGCTCCCTGAAGGGAACTCGATGTGGGATTCGATCCCGGGTCTCCAGGATCAGGCCCTGAGCTGAAGGCAGCACTAAACCACTGAGCCACCCCGGCTGCCCTGATTACCTTTTATGTAATAGAATCTACCTATTCATCCTCTGTCTCCTAGTCTTGCTTTATGCTTTATTTTTTCTTAGTTTTTATAATCACCTAATGCATGCTCACTTCCCCACCCCACTCCACATATGAATTTTTGTCTGTCTCTGCCTACCTGGAGATTATGCCCTTTCATTTATTATTATACAACCAGGACCTAGAAGAATACTTAACAAAATGGCATATAATAAAATGTCAATAAATATTTACTGAATTAGGGACTTACTGAATTCTTCCAACCATTGCATTATATACGTATATTACTTTCTATTTTTTGATAAGGAAATAGACATATGAAGATTTTAAGAACTTGTCAAGATGTCATTGAGTAATAGAGGTAGAATTTGAATACAGTCTGTCTGACTATTTACTTTCTCCATTAAAACAATGCTTCCCAGACTGGAGGTCCACAAGCTCCTAAGGATCTCAGACTACTTCTCAGGCAGTAATTTTTTTTTTAAGATTGTATTTTTAAGTAATCTCTATACGCATCATGGGGTTCAAACCTACAACCCCAAGATCAAGAATGGCATGTTTCACAAATTGCAAGTGCCCTACACATTAATGTTTTTATTAAAAAATTGATTTGTGTCGATAACCTGGAAATATAAGCCTATTCAGCATCATCTGGATGACCACTATTTTACATATCTTGAGTCATTAGTGCAGAACTTTAGGATTAGGTTGGTTGGCTCTATGTTGGTTATCATACCCTTCCTGACTGCCTGCCTCTAGGCTGCAAGTTCCAGCATCAGATATGAAAGGAATAGCCTTACAGAGACTGCTTAACCAGCTCCCACAATTGCAGAAGTCCAATGCCAGTAACAAAGACGTTAATATATTGGGTTCTGTTTTTCTGATTGAATCCTGAATGGTGGAGGAGGGGCAAGATGGCAAAGGAGTAGGGTCCCCAAATCACCTGTCCCCACCAAATTACCTAGAAAACCTTCAAATTATCCTGAAAATCTATGAATTCGGCCTGAGATTTAAAGAGAGAACAGCTGGAATGCTACAGTGAGAAGAGTTCGGGCTTCTATTAAGGTAGGAAGACGGGGAAAAAGAAATAAAGACACAAAAGGCCTCCAAGGGCGAGTGTCCCCAGGACAGGAGAGCCCAGTCCCGGAGAAGCAGGAGCTGCACCAACCTTCCCGGATGGAAAGGGGCTCGCAGGGAGTTAGAGCAGGACCCAGGAGGGTGGGGATGCCCTCGGGCTCCCTGGGACACTAACAGACACCTGTGCCCCGGGAGAGTGCGCCGAGCTCCCTAAGGGCTGCAGCGCGCACAGCGGGACCCGGAGCAGCTCGGGGGCTCTGGCGGCGGCTCCGCGGAGGGGGCTGCCGGGGGGAGCGCAAATGCAACAGCGCAGGCACCGGAGCACAGGGCGCCGAGACACAGCCCAGGATCCGGCCTCCCCCAGGGACAGGCAGAGGCCGGGAGGGCCCAGGACAGTGAGGAGGCTCCTGCCCGGAGCTGGGCAGATCAGCGGCCCCGCCCCGGAGCCTCCAGGCCCTGCAGACGGAGAGCTCTGGAGCTACTGCGGAGGCTGACTCCAGGGCTCCGGAGCTGGCCGCCGCCACTGTGGCTGTTCCTCCTGGGGCCTCACGGGGTAAACAGCCCCCACTGAGCCCTGCACCAGGCAGAGGGCAGAGCAGCTCCCCCAAGTGCTAACACTTGAAAATCAGCACAACAGGCCCCTCCCCCAGAAGACCAGCTAGACGGACCAGTTCCAGGGGATGTCAAGGGACTTAAAGTATACAGAATCAGAAGATACTCCCCCGTGGGTTTTTTTGTGTGTGTGGGTTTTTTTTTTTTTTTGTCTTTTTTTTGTTTGTTTGTTTGGTTTTTGCTTTTTAATTTGTTTCCTTCCCCCACCCTTTTTAGCCTTTCTTTCTCTTTTTCTTCTTTTTTTTCTTTTTGTTTTTCCTTTTTTCTTTTTTCTTTTTCTCTTTTCTTTCCTTCTTTCTCTCCTCTCTTTTTCTCCTTTTCCCAATACAACTTGCTTTTGGCCACTCTGCACTGAGCAAAATGACTAGAAGGAAAACCTCACCTCAAAAGAAAGAATCAGAAACAGTCCTCTCTCCCACAGAGTTACAAAATCTGGATTACAATTCAATGTCAAAAAGCCAATTCAGAAGCACTATTATACAGTTACTGGTGGCTCTAGAAAAAAGCATAAAGGACTCAAGAGACTTCATGACTGCAGAATTTAAAGCGAATCAGGCAGAAATTAAAAATCAATTGAATGAGATGCAATCCAAACTAGAAGTCCTAACGACAAGAGTTAACGAGGTGGAAGAACGAGTGAGTGACATAGAAGACAAGTTGATGGCAAAGAGGGAAACTGAGGAAAAAAGAGACAAACAATTAAAAGACCATGAAGATAGATTAAGGGAAATAAACGACAGCCTGAGGAAGAAAAACCTACGTTTAATTGGGGTTCCTGAGGGCGCCGAAAGGGCCAGAGGGCCAGAATATGTATTTGAACAAATCCTAGCTGAAAACTTTCCTAATCTGGGAAGGGAAACAGGCATTCAGATCCAGGAAATAGAGAGATCCCCCCCTAAAATCAAGAAAAAACGTTCAACACCTCGACATTTAATAGTGAAGCTTGCAAATTCCAAAGATAAGGAGAAGATCCTTAAAGCAGCAAGAGACAAGAAATCCCTGAGTTTTATGGGGAGGAGTATTAGGGTAACAGCAGACCTCTCCACAGAGACCTGGCAGGCCAGAAAGGGATGGCAGGATATATTCAGGGTCCTAAATGAGAACATGCAGCCAAGAATACTTTATCCAGCAAGGCTCTCATTCAAAATGGAAGGAGAGATAAAGAGCTTCCAAGACAGGCAGGAACTGAAAGAATATGTGACCTCCAAACCAGCTCTGCAAGAAATTTTAAGGGGGACTCTTAACATTCCCCTTTAAGAGGAAGTCCAGTGGAACAATCCACAAAAACAAGGACTGAATAGATATCATGATGACACTAAACTCATATCTCTCAATAGTAACTCTGAACGTGAACGGGCTTAATGACCCCATCAAAAAGCGCAGGGTTTCAGACTGGATAAAAAAGCAGGACCCATCTATTTGCTGTCTACAAGAGACTCATTTTAGACAGAAGGACACCTACAGCCTGAAAATGAAAGGTTGGAGAACAATTTACCATTCGAATGGTCCTCAAAAGAAAGCAGGGGTAGCCATCCTTATATCAGATAAACTAAAATTTACCCCGAAGACTGTAGTGAGAGATGAAGAGGGACACTATATCATACTCAAAGATCTATCCAACAAGAGGACTTAACAATCCTCAATATATATGCCCCGAATGCGGGAACTGCCAAATATATAAATCAATTAATAACCAAAGTGAAGAAATACTTAGATAATAATACACTTATACTTGGTGACTTCAATCTAGCTCTTTCTACCCTCGATAGGTCTTCTAAGCACAACATCTCCAAAGAAACGAGAGCTTTAAATGATACACTGGACCAGATGGATTTCACAGATATCTACAGAACTTTACATCCAAACTCAACTGAATACACATTCTTCTCAAGTGCACATGGAACTTTCTCCAGAATAGACCACATACTGGGTCACAAATTGGGTCTGAACCGATACCAAAAGATTGGGATCATCCCCTGCATATTCTCAGACCATAATGCCTTGAAATTAGAACTAAATCACAACAAGAAGTTTGGAAGGACCACAAACACGTGGAGGTTAAGGACCATCCTGCTAATAAATGAAAGGGCCAACCAAGAAATTAAGGAAGAATTAAAAACATTCATGGAAACTAATGAGAATGAAGATACAACCGTTCAAAATCTTTGGGATTCAGCAAAAGCAGTCCTAAGGGGGAAATACATCGCGATACAAACATCCATTCAAAAACTGGAAAGAACTCAAATACAAAAACTAACCTTACACATAAAGGAGCTAGAGAAAAAACAGCAAATAGATCCTACACCCAGGAGAAGAAGAGAGTTAATAAAGATTCGAGCAGAACTCAACGAAATCGAGACCAGAAGAACTGTGGAACAGATCAACAGAACCAGGAGTTGGTTCTTTGAAAGAATTAATAAGATGGATAAACCATTAGCCAGCCTTATTAAAAAGAAGAGAGAGAAGACTCAAATTAATAAAATCATGAATGAGAAAGGAGAGATCACTACCAACACCAAGGAAATACAAACGATTTTAAAAACATATTATGAACAGCTATATGCCAATAAATTAGGTAATCTAGAAGAAATGGACGCATTCCTGGAAAGCCACAAACTACCAAAACTGGAACAGGAAGAAATAGAAAACATGACCAGGCCAATAACCAGGGAGGAAACTGAAGCAGTCATTAAAAACCTCCCAAGATACAAAAGTCCAGGGCCAGATGGCTTCCCTGGGGAATTCTATCAAAAGTTTAAAGAAGAAACCATACCTATTCTCCTAAAGCTGTTTGGAAAGATAGAAAGAGATTGAGTACTTCCAAATTCGTTCTATGAGGCCAGCATCACCTTAATTCTGAAACCAGACAAAGACCCCACCAAAAAGGAGAATTACAGACCAATATCCCTGATGAACATGGAGGCAAAAATTCTCAACAAGATACTAGCCAATAGGATCCAACAACACATTAAGAAAATTATTCACCATGACCAAGTAGGATTTATCCCGGGGACACAAGGCTGGTTCAACACCCGTAAAACAATCAATGTGATTCATCATATCAGCAAGAGAAAAACCAAGAACCATATGATCCTCTCATTAGATGCAGAGAAAGCATTTGACAAAATACAGCATCCATTCCTGATCAAAACTCTTCAGAGTGTAGGGATAGAGGGAACATTCCTCACCATCTTAAAAGCCATCTATGAAAAGTCCACAGCAAATATCATTCTCAATGGGGAAGTATTAGGAGCCTTTCCCCTAAGATCAGAAACAAGACAGGGATGTCCACTCTCACCACTGCTATTCAACATAGTACTGGATGTCCTCGCCTCAGCAATCAGACAACAAAAAGACATTAAACGCATTCAAATTGGCAAAGAAGAAGTCAAACTCTCCCTCTTCGCCAATGACATGATACTCTACATAGAAAACCCAAAAGTCTCCACCCCAAGATTGCTAGAACTCATACAGCAATTTGGTAGTGTGGCAGGATACAAAATCAATGCCCAGAAATCAGTGGCATTTCTATACACTAACAATGAGACTGAAGAAAGAGAAATTAAGGAGTCAATCCCATTTACAATTGCACCCAAAAGCATAAGATACCTAGGAACAAACCTAACCAAAGAGGTAAAGGATCTATACCCTAAAAACTATAGAACATTTCTGAAAAAAACTGAGGAAGATATAAGGAGATGGAAAACTATTCCATGCTCATGGATTGGCAGAATTAATATTGTGAAAATGTCAATGTTTCCCAGGGCAATTTACACGTTTAATGCAATCCCTATCAAAATACCATGGACTTTCTTCAGAGAGTTAGAACAAATTATTTTAAGATTTGTGTGGAATCAGAAAAGACCCCGAATAGCCAGGGGAATTTTAAAAAAGAAAACCATAGCTGGGGGCATCACAATGCCAGATTTCAGGTTGTACTACAAAGCTGTTGTCATCAAGACAGTGTGGTACTGGCACAAAAACAGACACATAGATCAATGGAACAGAATAGAGAACCCAGAAGTGGACCCTGAACTTTATGGTCAACTAATATTCGATAAAGGAGGAAAGACTATCCATTGGAAGAAAGACAGTCTCTTCAATAAACGGTGCTGGGAACATTGGACATCCACATGCAGAAGAATGAAACTAGACCACTCTCTTGCATCATACACAAAGATAAACTCAAAATGGATGAAACGTCTAAATGTGAGACAAGATTCCATCAGACTCCTAGAGGAGAACACAGGCAACACCCTTTTTGAACTTGGCCACAGTAACTTCTTGCAAGATACATCCACGAAGGCAAAAGAAACAAAAGCAAAAATGAAGTATTGGGACTTCATCAAGATAAGAAGCTTTTGCACAGCAAAGGATACAGTCAACAAAACTAAAAGACAACCTACAGAATGGGAGAAGATATTTGCAAATGACATATCAGATAAAGGGCTAGTTTCCAAGATCTATAAAGAACTTACTAAACTCAACAGCAAAGAAACAAACAATCCAATCATAAAATGGGCAAAAGACATGAAGAGAAATCTCACAGAGGAAGACATGGACATGGCCAACATGCACATGAGAAAATGCTCTGCATCACTGGCCATCAGGGAAATACAAATCAAAACCACAATGAGATCCCACCTCACACCAGTGAGAATGGGGAAAATTAACAAGGCAGGAAACCACAAATGTTGGAGAGGATGCGGAGAAAAGGGAACCCTCTTACACTGTTGGTGGGAATGTGAACTGGTGCAGCCACTCTGGAAAACTGTGTGGAGGTTCCTCAAAGAGTTAAAAATAGACCTGCCCTATGACCCAGCAATTGCACTGTTGGGGATTTACCCCAGAGATACAGATGCAATGAAACGCCGGGACACCTGCACCCCGATGTTTATAGCAACAATGGCCACAGTAGCCAAACTGTGGAAGGAGCCTCGGTGTCCATCGAAAGATGAATGGATAAAGAAGATGTGGTTTATGTATACAATGGAATATTACTCAGCCATTAGAAACGACAAATACCCACCATTTGCTTCGACATGGATGGAACTGGAGGGTATTATGCTGAGTGAAATAAGTCAATCGGAGAAGGACAAACATTGTATGTTCTCATTCATTTGGGGGATATAAATAATAGTGAAAGGGAATATAAGGGAAGGGAGAATAAATGTGTGGGAAATATCAGAAAGGGAGACAGAACAAAAAGACTCCTAACTTTGGGAAACGAACTAGGGGTTGTGGAAGGGGAGGAGAGCGGGGGGTGGGAGTGAATGTGTGACGGGCACTGGGGGTTATTCTGTATGTTGGTAAATTGAACACCAATAAAAAATAAATTTTTTAAAAAAGAAAATGTTCCTATTATAATGTGATGATATAATATTAAGCAAATAAAGAAGGATAAAAAACCAAAAAAAAAATCATGAATGGTACATGAGCTCAGTATGTATCAAAATAAGTCTGTAAAGTGGGCAAATACAAAGAATAAAATCTGATGGTAATCTGTCTAGAATTTCAACTGAATGATATCTTAGCAAAAGAGCTCATTGCTAGGTAGCAATCAACATCTTATGCCAGAATTTACCCCTCAGCCTCTGCTTTTCTCAGCCCCTGCCTCCCTATTTTACTCCATATCCTGCTTCCTTCTATCTCAATGGCCAGAGTTAGCCTATTTTGAAATCCTTTCTTCCCCAAAGAGGAAGCATAGAAAAATCTAAAAAGAATCAAGGCAAGGAGCTGATAGTTAGGGATGTACTATCAGTGGTATAGGGTGACAACCACAAAGCAGCCTTCCTCAATGTTCTGCCACTGATGCTGCCCTGGCACCTCTATGAGTCTGAACTTACCACCTCTACAGCTCTTACAACCCCATCTAAGCACTCATGTGGCAACAACGACAGTATGTACTATGCATGGACTCATTTCCCAGAAGTCTTATGCTATCCTTTCAGAGATAAGTATTTGCAAAGGAAACATTTTGGCCTCAAAACACAGAAGAAAAGCTGTACTTGTGAATCAGTGTTCACATCAGGAATGCCCTGGACACAACTTTAAAACTTGCTTATACCACTTCGAGAAACAGACAGAAGTGGCCTTTTGAAAGAGCAAATTCACATTTTAAATGTCATCAAGCCAGGATGTTTTTTTACTTCCCTAGCTTTTTAATCCAAACCAAGCTTTTAATACTTTGGTGTTTTGGTCTTTTTTTTTTTTTTAAAGATTTTATTTATTTATTCATGAGAGAGAGAGAGAGGCAGAGGCACAAGCAGAGGGAGAAACAGGCTGCATACAAGGATCCCGATGCAGGAATCGATCCCAGGACTCCGGGATCACACCCTGAGCCAAAGGCAGATGCTCAACCTCTGAGCCACCCAGGAATCCCCCAAACCAAGCTTTTAAAAGACTTGGTCCTCTCCTTCCAAACAAGAGTAGCTGAGCAACATGTGGATTCTATTTTGCAGAGGACATCGTCCTGCTGGGTGAGAACAGCTCAGTTTGATATATATATATATAATATATATATATATATATATATATATATATTATATATATATAATGTTTTAATTTGAAATCCAAAAATAGTATTTTGGGTAGACTCTTTATCATCTGTATGAGTTTCATTTTAAAAAATGTATTCTAAAGATTAACTCTGTATTTTGTCACTTTGCTAAGTCCAAGCAGCTTCAATTTTTTCTTTAACCATTTTCCTTGTCAATTTTTTCCAGAGAAATAATTATAACTATATATGGAACACCTACTCTGTGTCACACCTCATGCTGGGCGTTTGACCTGTGATTCTACTTATCCTCACATTGGCTTGGTGAATTAGGTGTTAATTGTCTCTGACTACCACCAGGTCACACAGATGGTAGGAACTTCCTCAACTCCAAGTCACCTGACTCAGCAGTCTATAATTGTGACCCCTTCTCTGAAATCTACCAACTCCACTTATGTATTGTGTGTTGCAGAACCTCAAGGCCTTCATCAGTATTTGAGCAGAACTAAAACTGTGTCTTACAAAATTTGGTTTTGACCCTACCTCCAAATACTCTCCAGTAATCTGACCAAGCTATTATGGTCCGCCATATGAGCAAGACTTTTATTTTGAAAACATTAAAATTTAAGTTGTGACCCTTTGTTCCTAATTGAAATTCTGTAATCCTATGTACAACTCTCCCAATGCACTCTAATTCAGGAAATATGTATCTACCAGCCTGCCAGTAGCTTCTCACCTTCCAAGTACCCCAGGAAGTCAAAGGGAAGCCCTTATCATAGGTGAGTGTTCTATTGGCTATATCTTTGGAAAAATCAAACAAACTTCAAATTTCTTACAGGGACAAACCTTAGTCTAGTACTCTCAATATCCTAAAATCCTGATAGCTTTCTGCTCAGTTCTTTTATTTCTAAAGATAAATTTTGTTAAACTTCTTTAGATTTCTAGCTATCTCCAGATAAAGACTGGCAAATAGAGATTGCCTTACAAGGTAAATCTAATAGACTGGTAATAGATGCCAGCCAAGAGAAAGATCCTTAAGTTTTATGTGGGTTCAAGAAAAAAGAGCACAGGAATAAATGGAAGAATTCTATCAGAAACACAGGAAACCAGCATGGTGGCCCAGGTGCCACATATCTGTTCACCCTGGTCTGCTTACACTGATTCTACCTGTGGAAACCCTGTATCTCAGGTCAAGGTCTAATACTGTACTCAAAACAAAGGAAACAATATCAACCAGCATCGATACAAGTATCTTGTTTCATTGTTGTTGATTATATCTTTAGAGAGTTTTAGTCAGGATGACTTCCATTTTATTTTCTTCAGTGCTTCTCAGAGGAAAATAACTTTTTTTTTTTTAAGGTTTTATTTATTTATTTATGAGAGACACAGACAGAGAGGCAGAGGCACAGGCAGAGGGAGAAGCAGGCTCCATGCAGGGAGCCTGATGTGGGACTCGATCCCAGGACTCCAGGATCACGCCCTGGGCTGAAGGCAGGCGCTTAGTCGCTTAATCGCTGAGCCACCCACGCGTCCCGAGGAAAGTAACTTTTGCAGTTTTTTTGTTTGTTTGTTTGTTTAAGATTTTATTTATGCATGATATATATATATATATATATATATATAGAGAGAGAGAGAGAGAGAGAGAGAGAGAGAGAGAGATTGTTTAAGATTTAAGAATCTTTGTTTAAGATTTTATTTATTTACTCATGAGACACACACACACACACACACAGAGGCAGAGACACGGGCAGAGACAGAAGCAGGCTCCATGCAAGGAACCCAACGCGGGCTCCTCCTGAGTCTCCAGGATCCCACCCTGGGCTGAAGGCGGCGCTAAACCGCTGTGCCACCCGGGCTGCCCAGGAAGGTAACTTACTTGTGAAGCGTTTTCTAAAATGTAGCAAAATTTGAGTAGCTTTAACTTGTTCTGAAATTAATCCAAAATGGTAGCCTGATAGCTAGCTGCATTATATACCAACCCAAACCCATTATACTTTGTATCATGTATGATGGGAATTTTACTAAAACTCATAAAAGCAACTGTGGAATTTGAGATGATATATGCATATGGAGATAAATATTGTGTAGATACTAACAAACTTCTCTCTATCCTTGAAAATTTGACACCTTGACCATGGTTTCTAGACCTTTACAAATGATCATGGCTGTGACTTCATGTGAAAATTATCAGTTACAAATAAATATTTCCAGTGGTATTGCTTTAATCTACTACTTAATGCAAAATTATCTTTCTTGAAGACATGAGACTATCCCCACTTCTCAATCAGGAGAATTCCCAAAACGCTTAGGTTTTTTCCAGAGTGCACCACTGTTTCCACATGTCAAGATATAAGCAGACAAATTGAGCACAAGGTCTATCTTCACCACCTTTTAAATTACATTTAAAATTAAAGTTAAGGGGTGCCAGGGTGGTTCAGTGAAGCATCTGACTCTTGATTTCAGCTCAGTTCAAGATCTCAGGGTCCTGAGATTGAGCCCCACATTAGTGGAATGTCTGCTTCTCCCTCTCTCTCCCTCTGTCCCTCCCCATGCTTGTACACTCTCGTGCTCTCTCAATCTCTCTCTAAAATAAATAAATAGGGCAGCCCCCGTGGCTCAGGGGTTTAGCGCCACCTTCTGCCCAAGGTGTGATCCTGGAGACCCGGGATCAAGTCCCACGTTGGGCTCCAGGCATGGAGCCTGCTTCTCCCTCTGCCTGTGTCTCTGCCTCTGTGTATGTGTGTGTGTGTGTGTGTGTGTGTCTCATGAGTAAATAAATAAAATCTTTAAAAAAATCAATCAATCAATCAATCAATCAATCTCGAGGGGAGGGGAAATACATAAGTAAAAGTGAAGAAACAAAGAAGCAGAAAACCTGCAAAGATGAAGAGAGCAAAAACAGAAAAAACACCATACAAGACATAAAATCTAGAAGCTGGAAGATAGATTATGAGTGGTAACTGACTTCCAATATCTGAGAAAAGTACAAGCTAGGTCTAAAGTAGGGGAAACTAACAAGAAGCAAATTGATGTTCACCTTACAGTCCTTTGGAATGCCCTGGATATGGCAGAAATAAGTTCTAAAAGGGCAGGCACAAGGGGCTGCAACAGGAGGATGTGTTGAAGGATTGGCTACATTTTAAAGGGAAAATTGACCTTTTCTGTTGCAATTATTGCTTCCCAACCACAACTGAAACCTAGAGGTTTACTCTTCAGGGAATTAAACCTGAACCTAGCTGGTATTACTCATAAGAGATTCAGCTGAGGGCAAAGATGAGGGACTATACTAAAAACAGGGAAGTTATGTGAATGTTGACATACTGAACCTTGAGACTTTTGGCAACCTTCATCCCTCAGCTTCCAGAAAGCTAGAAGCTGGCTTTTTATATCCCTTAAGCAATAAACTGAGAAAACTAGCTGTCCAGGGAAAAGGACCTACAGAGATACAAAATTGAAGGTCTTGCAACGAAATAGCTGGGCCACAGCCAATCATTCTATATTTAAGCTCAATTGTTCACCAGGTATGTCCATAAATGTAACCTTCCAAGTGAGCATCTTTTTTATTTGTTTGAAACATGACCACTACAAAGAACAAAGCCAATTACAAAGAAAAATTCAAGACAGTAAAAAGAACAGAAAAAAAAGAAAATTTTAAACCATAATATTTTCAGAGATTTAAGAGAAGAAATTGCATTTTTTTTTTAAGATTGTAGTTATTTACTTGAGAGAGAGTTGGGAGGAGGGGCACAAGTTGGAAGGAGGGGCCGAGGGAAAGGGAGAGAGGGAATCCCAAGAATCCCAAGCCAACTCCCCACTGAACATAGAGCTCCAGGAGGGGCTAGATCTTCAGATCTTCAGATTGTGACCTGAGCTGAAATCAAGAGTTAGCAGTAATCCACAGTCACGCAGGTGCCCTGAGAAGATACTGCATTCTGGAAAGAATTTTTTAAAAAGGATTATTCAAATAATAATAAAGAGTTCTTGGAAAGCAAAAATATAATGCAAAAATTCAATGGAAGAGTTGAAACCTACAATTTAATAAATACCCCAGAAAGAAAGAAAAAAAAATCACAAAGATATACAAAATGCAGGGGAAAACAATGTTGGTGGATTAAAACTGCCGGTACTAGACTAATAGCAACTCCAAAAGGAGCAAAGAGGGAAAACAGAGGGAAGAAAATGATTAAAGGAACATTTCAAGAAAATTCCGCAGAATTGAATAACACAAATTTCCAAATTGAAAGTGCTAGGTACAATTAAAAAAAAAAGATTTGTCTTCCTGAAAAGGCATGTCTATATGAAATTTCACGATATTGAAGACAAAAATAAAGAGCTAAAAACTCGCAGAGAGGGAAAAATTAGTCACATTTAAAGAATCATGAATAAAAATGACATTGGACTCCCTAAAAAAGCAACAATAGAAATTTGTAGACAGTGGAGCAAGGACTTCATAATTCTGAGGGAAAAAAGATATTTCCAACATAGAATTACACATCTGTGAAAACTGTCAATCAAGTTTGTTGGTAATATGAAAATATTTTGAGACACTTCATATTTCAAAAATTTTCCTTTGAGGTATCTGATCTTACAGAGTTACTAGAGGAGGAACTCCATGAAAATAATGGAGGATTCTAAAAAAGAAAAATTGGCCTTCAGGATATAGACAGTCTAACACAGAAGAAAGAAGAGAATTCAAGTGTTGATAATATGTAGCAAGCCTAAGAAACAGCCATACAAACTGATGCAGAACAGAGGACTCCAGCCTTATGTTTCTAAGATAAAAGAATACACACACAGAGATAATGGGGAGCTATGTTATCTGCTGCATTGAGCCCCCTGAGGGGGAGACTTACACTTACACACCTGGGACATTTGAAAACACAAACAGGCAAACACACACACACACAAAAGAGGTAATCATCATCTGCAGGGAAATCAGTAAGTTTTGCAAGAAGGGAAATATAATCATGGATACCACATGCCCAAGGTCTGACGAGTAAAATAACTTGATGGAATTTGTGGGACAGCAATAATGAGAGGATAAGAAAATAATACGTGGGGGAGGGGAAAGGGAGTCCATATAAAAGCTAAATCTAACCACAGAAGAAAGTTAATGAATAATATCGATAACAACTAAAAATCAAGAAATAGAATAATCAAGTAATTTTTTATATGTAACAAAGTACCAGAAGAACCTAAAAAGTTGAAAGCTGTCTCTAGGGAATGGAAATTAGTCACAGTGAGGGGCAAGGCCAGGAACTGATGTTTTTCATGTTGAATTCTGTGATACTACTTATCTTTAAAATTATGTATGTGTGGGATCCCTGGGTGGCGCAGTGGTTTGGCGCCTGCCTTTGGCCCAGGGCGTGATCCTGGAGACCCGGGACCGAATCCCACGTTGGGCTCCTGGTGCATGGAGCCTGCTTTTCCCTCTGCCTGTGTCTCTGCCTCTCTCTCTCTCTCTCTATCATAAATAAAAATTTAAAAAAAAATTATGTATGCGTGGGACACCTGGGTGGCTCAGCAATTGAGCGTCTGCCTTTGGCTCAGGGCCTGATCCCAGGATCCAAGATCGAGTCCCACATCAGGCTCCCTATGAGGAGCCTGTGTCTACCCTCTGCCTACGTCTCTGCCTTTCTCTCTCTCTCTCTCTCTGTGTGTGTCTCTCATGAATAGATAAATAAAATCTTCAAAAACTTATGTATGTGTATAAATTGGATAGAAATAAAGCACTGTCTCTTCCAAATTAGTGTATGAGTTACCAGGCAATTATCTTTCGCAATAGCCTAAACTTAGTAGTGAGCATTTTTACATTTCTAGTAAAAAAAAGAAACTCCTTCCAGCTTTATTTTTAAATTTCTGTTGGAGACCAAGTCCCCATTGTCAAAATTAACTCGAAAACTAAGATAATTATCAAAGAGGAAAGACTGCTTTTCCCCCCTGAAGAATAATTAAGTGCTCTGATTCTCTTATCCACTTTGCCTTTGCAAAATTCATCAAATGATGATAAGTAAAGCTAGAATATGAGGCAGCCCGGGTGGCTCAGCGGTTTAGTACCGCCTTCAGCCTAGGGCGTGATTCTGGAGACCCGGGATTGAGTCCCATGTGGGGCTCCCTGCGTGGAGCCCGCTTTTCCCTCTGCCTGTGTCTCTGCCTCTCTCTCTCTCTCTCTCTCATTAATAAATAAATCTTTTTTTTAAAAAAAAGCTAGAATATGGAAAGATAACTTCTGGGAAATTTTGGCAATCACAAATTTGGGGCCAAAATTCTCTGGATAATTGCCTCAATACTCCTCTCTAAGAGAAAGATCTGTCCTCTGACAAAGAACAGTGGCAGTGGAGTAATGAACATAAACCTTCTCTTCATTAAATCCACTCCTGTTTGGTGGTTGAGAAGGTCAAGCAACCAAGACAATGAGGGGAAAAGGACAGGCTCCCCAGGGCAGCCCTGGTGGCACAGCGGTTTGGTGCTGCCTGCAGCCTGGCGTGTGATCCTGGAGACCTGGGATCGAGTCCCACATCGGGCTCCCTGTGTGGAGCCTGCTTCTCCCTCTGCCTCTCTCTCTGTGTGTCTATGAATAAATAAATAAAATTAAAAAAAAAAAAAAGGACAGGCTCCCCATATATCATTGTGCAAGTTGAATCCTTTTTAAGGACCTGTCTTCTAATTTATTCAATTCATCTGGGACAAATACTTGCCACAAATAAGAGGCCAGCTACTAGGTGAGAAATTAAGGCTGAATAGTGATTATTTCTGTATTAAAACCTATATAGATAACCTCTCTCAATCTTTGTTATGACCTTTACTTTTAGGTTAACCCATTTGATTTTTCAGTAAGAGTCTATATATAACTAAAATCTTTGTAGAAATGAAAATAAATTAAAATAAAATAAAATAAATGATTATTTGAGCCTAATTTGCATATCAATGTGGTTTACTCTGTTTTAAAAAGGCTAACCTGAGTCTTAAAAAATCTGTTATTTCTTTCTGGTCTATAATTACCAAATAATTGCATTCATCATTCTTAGAGCAATTTTCAAAGAGGTCTCATTACAAAGAAGGTTGTCCAATTTCCCAATTTCTTTTTTATTATTAGAAAATCTCTCTTTACAAAACAATATCTAATACAAATTTCTGGTAGATAGATGTTACATTGAGCCTTTAAAAACTTTTTTTTTTAATTTCTTCAGACATCTGAAGAACTCATTAATGCGACGCCCTATAGGCAGTAGGAAATGTTGAAGACATCAAAAACAATGCCTGATGTGTCCCAGAATGTAATGCTGTCTTTCAGATTCAAAGGCGATACTAATGATGTGGGTATATGCAGTTTAAAAGACCAATACACAGGCAAGAGCATTTCTCCTCACACTCTGTCCACATGAAAGCAGAGCTTTGATTTATAGCTGCAAACATGGTTTGCTGAGCCCACAGGTGTTTGAGAGTAAGCTACTTAGACTCCACTCAGCCTGAAGCCTTTGTTCAGAGGTAGCTCCTTCAGCCTCACAGATGCCTTACCAGTTAGCCACTGCTAGTTCTCAGCAATCCACAGCTGTGCTACGTTGTTTAAAACTGAGCCTCCGGCTTCCTTAAACTGTTTATTCTGTCCTCCTTGGTTGAGGTGGTCCCACTTGTGCTGGCTGCCCAGGAGCTGCTAAGTCCTGCTGCTGTCACTCACTCAACATCATCTCCAGATGAGCCAGGTCAGGAGACTGGCTATGTGCTGTGACTGGTGTTTTCCTAGTGATGAGCTGAAGTTACACTGGTGAAGTTATGCAAGAGACTCGGTTTGCAGGCTTCTTACAGTCTTTTAACTGGTTTTTTGATGGTATTACTCCCTTTGCCCTTAGCCAAGTCTGGAGTCTATTGTTGTGTTGGCACTACATTGGCATTCTTGATAGAGTGTTTGTATTTTGCCTTTCTAGCAATCAAGGGAGTGAGTGTTGGATTTTGTGCTACAAAAGCAGACAGCTTTTCGTTTTAGCTTGTCATTAAAAATCCTTGGATGTTGTGGGTCTGGTATGACTCACGCTAGTAGAGAACATTGGTGTTTTAAGGTCCATTGTAGACCCATTGTTACTTGTCACTCATGATCACATAGTAGGTGTGGGGGCCTTATAAGAACCATCCAGAAAGACAGGACAAAGATCCTTTTGTTTGTTCATATTTATGGGTACTTTCATGAAACATGAGTTATTTTATTCCAGAATCTCATTCTGGCCCATGCTTTTCTGCATTCTATATCCTGTCCATGGGCAATTCCATCATATAACAATACGCTGGAAATAAGGTAGAAATTTTTACCTTAGAAATTTCTTTTTCTTATTTTCATGAAAGCTAAAAATTTGGGCACCAGTGACTATGAGTTACTTCACCAGAATTCAATAAAGAATTCTGGTTAAAGAATTGTAGCATGTATTTAACTAGAACCCACATGTACCATAAACTAAAAGTCACAACTCTTAATAATTTTGAAAAATACAGGAGGATGCCTTAGTTACAGCATTAAAAAAAAAATTTCATTCCCATATAGACCAGCCTTGTACTTATATTGAGTTACTATGCCAGAAAAGTATTACAAATCAAAATAAAGGAAATAAAAATTATTGTTGTAAAAGTATTATTGAGATATAATTCATGAACTCTAGAATTTATCCATTTATATATGCATAATTCAATGATTTTTTTAAAATCAGTGATTTTTAATATATTCAGAGTTGTGCAATTAACACCACAATTAATTTTAGAACTTTTTCATCACCCAAAAAAACCCCACACTCTCTATCACCCTCAAGCATCCCATACCTCTCTGTAAGCCCTAAACAACCACTAGTCTACTTTCAGTCTTATAGGTTTCTTTATAGATTTGTCTAATCTGGACATTTCATATAAATTGAATAATATAATATGTGGTCTTTTGTGACTGGTTTCTTTCACTTCACATAAATTTTCAAGTTTTATCCATGTTGTAGCATGTGTCAATACTGTTCTTCTAATGGCTGAGTAAAATTCCATTATATACTGAATGAATATACTATGTTCATTTATCCATTCATCAATTCACAGATATTGGGTTGTTTCCATTATTTGGCTATTATGAATAATGTTGCTTAGAACATTCATGAACAAGTTTTTGTGTAGACATGTTTTCATTAGTTTTAGGTATATACCTAGGAGTAGAATTTCTGGATCCAATGGCAAATCTATATTTAAGTTCTTGAGAAAGTGCCAGACGGTTTTCCAAAGTAGCTGTATAATTTTACACTCCCACCAGCAGTGCATGAGGCTCCTAATTTTTTCACATCTTCATCATTTCTTGTTACTTCTCTTTTTGATTATACCCTTCCTCATGATGTGAAGTGGTATTTCATTGCAGCTTTTTGTTTGTTTGCTGGTCGGTTGATTGGTGGGTTGGTTTGACAATTCTATACATTATACGGTGCTCACCATGATAAATGTAGTTACCATTGGTCATCATACAAAGTTATTATGATATTATTGGCTATTTCCCTATGCTGTACTTTTCAACTCTGTGATTTATTTATTTTATAAATGGAAGTTTGTATCTCTTAATTATAATGGTTTTGGTGTGTATTTTCCTAATGACAAATAATGCTGACCCTCTTTACATGGGCCTACTGGCCATTTGTATATCTTCTTTGGAGAACTGTCATTCAGATCCTTTACCCATTTGTTAATTGGGTTGTCTTTTCTTTTTCTTTCTTTCTTTTTTTTTTTTTTTTCAGTTATAAGAGTTCTTTATTCTAGAGACAGCCCTTTATCAAATATGACTTTCAAATATATCCCATCTTGTGTCTTGTCTTTTCACTTTCTTCACTTGAAGAAGTTCTTAATTTTGATGAAGCCTAATTTATCTATAATTTTTTATTGTTTCTTGTGCTTTTGGTGTCAAAAACAAGAAGCCATTGCTAAATCCAAGGTCATAAAGATGTAGTTCTAAGTTTTATTCTGAAAATTCTTTAGCGTTAGCTTTTATGTTTAGGAAATTGATTCATTTTGAGTTACTTTTTATGTATGGCATGAAGTAAAAGTTCAACCAATCTCATTCATTTGTATGTGGATATCCACTTGTCCTAATACCATTTGTTAGAATCAAATAATATTGAAAAAAAGTAGCATCTAATTTTCTCATAGAAAAAAAAAAAAAAAAACACTGTAAAAAGGTTAAAATCCTGATAAAGACCAGACATTCCAATTCATTTTGGCATGATAATAATCCTGGGCTTAATCACCAACTTTATATAAAATACACAGACTTGTTGGTATAATTTAGTATAAACATTTCAATTAAACTCTGAGCAGCATAGTTACCACGTTCAAGCTCGTATTTAATAGGATACACTGTCATAACGTATTATATAGAAGTTCTTTCCTTTTTTGTATTTAGTGCTTTAATTTTACTGAAATAAATTAACTGAAAGAAAGCTTTATGGGTGTCCTGGGATGATGAGGCTTTCAAAGATGGGTTTTGAGAGGAAATTTTTGGAAAACACTTATTTGAAACTCATGAATGGCTTTATATGAAAATGAAGTAAGGATATCTATTTGCCTGGCCTGTTTTCTTCATTATGGGTATCAGAGATCAAGCAACTGTATTGGCTTCAAAATATAGAGTTCACTTGCTTCTTCTTCTTTTTTTTTTTGAGTTGTTACCAAATATTGAGCATTCTCTCCTTGTGTCATAATGTCATATAAACTTATATTGGCTAGTCCCTATTTGTGGTAAAATTTCTATCACTTACTCCCTAACTATATTATTATATTCCAATGTTAAGGGCTTCAAAACTTTGGCCTAAGTTACAGCCCAACAGAGACACTAAATTTCTGCATTTAACACAAAACTTAAAATATTGAAGGTTTTTCCTTCTTACCCATGATACCTACATGTTATTTTTGAAATTCAAACCGGCACTAGAGTTCATTACCTTCCCAATGCAAGAAATTTGTGTTTGTTTTATTGCACTTAAATCAAAGGCTCCAAATAGCTGTGATCCAAAGATTCTTTGGTACTTTAAATATAATTTATATCTTGACCATTCATTGCCTAATTTTTAGATAATACATTATGATATTGTAGACCAGTAAATACAACTTTATAACACTGAGGTTGGTAACTATGTTGTCCAGTGCTTACTTTTTAAAAAAATTATACTAAGTTATACAACAAAATAACAAATCACTTACTTATCAATTTTACTGAGGTAAAACTTATAAATAATAAAATGCATAAATTTTAACTATAAATTATTATTATTTTTAGCTTTCAGATTTTTTGAGAACAATGCCTTGGTTATAGCGCTTGCTTGAGTTCCAGGTTATAATAGAGTTCCTTTTTTGGGGGAGGGGGGTGTGAATGTCCTGAGCTGTGCTTGTCTTCACATTTTAGACCACTGGTTCTCAAACCTCAGTGAGCATTTAAATTTAAGTGTAGAATTTTATGAATTTTCACAAATGTAAATATTCACTGACAAATGTAACCACCAGTACAATCAAGATATAGAAGATTTTCATCAATCCAATGGTTTCCTCAAGTCCCTTTGCAAACTCCACTCCCACACCTGACACCAGAGTACCACTGATACGCTTTCTGTCCTGATAGGTTAGTTTTGTCTTTTCTAGGATTTAATAGCAATAGAATCATACCATATGTACTTTTTCATGTCTGCCTTTTTTTTTTTAAAGATTTTTTTTATTTATTCATGAGAGACAGAGAGAGAGAGAGAAAGAGAGAGAGGCAGACACACAGGCAGAGGGAGAAGCAGGCTCCATGCAGGGAGCCCCATGTGGGACTTGATCCCGGGTCTCCAGGATCACTGGGCCAAAGGCGGCACTAAACTGCAGAGCCACCCAGGCATCCCCTCATGTCTGACTTCTTTAACTCAGCAAAATGTTTCTGAGATACATACATGTTGAGTGCATGAGTACTTTGTTCCTTTTTATGGCTGAGTAGTATTCCATTGTATGGCTATACCAAATTTCTTGATTCCTTCACCTGCTGCTGGACATTTGAGTCATTTCTAGTTTAGGGCTATAATAAATAAAGCGTTATTGTGCTTACTTCTGCAGGACACATACTAAAAAAATAAAGCGTTAT
Organism: Vulpes vulpes; assembly: GCF_048418805.1. Classification (NCBI taxonomy): domain Eukaryota; kingdom Metazoa; phylum Chordata; class Mammalia; order Carnivora; family Canidae; genus Vulpes; species Vulpes vulpes. The sequence continues at coordinate 46,367,405 of NC_132788.1, read as the reverse complement.
AATATTTGTGTATAAGTCCTTGTATGGCTGTATTTTTCATTCCTTCTAGGTAATCAATCATTCAGGAGTGAGATCGCCAGGCCATATGGTAACTGTATATTTAACTTTATTAAAAACAAAAACCAAAACTGCCAAAATCGTTTCCAAAGTAGTTGTATCACTTTATATTCCCACCACCAGTATATGAGTTCCAATTATTTCACATTATGAGCTAAAAAGATAGTATTTCTATGCTTTTGCAAAATTGGTGCTAAAAAGATGAGATCCTGAGTTAAAACCAGCTTTGGGAAGTTAATTTACAACTATTAAGTAATGCAAGCACTCCAGAGAGAATGGTCTAACTGTGGTTATGTGTGTTTACATTTAAGGGAAAATGAGACCTAAGATTTTGAAGACTTCTGTAGATAATAAAAGCTTGAGACAAAGGGGCTTATCTGGTCATTGAACAGGTTAATTTGCATTTAAAAAAGTAAGAATGAGAACCCAGGATTCTTTCCACTCACCTCCAAGGAGAAAAGGTTTTTTTCTCACTCCTTCTGGGATCAAAGGAAGAGATAGCTGACTTTATCCCATAAATAGGCAGAGAAAATCCATGTTTATCCATCCTCTGCCTATGAAGTGTAGGACCGCTTGTATAGAGAATCTTTCCATCTGGCTTTTGTTGCCTTGCAACAGCAGTAAATCAATGAAACAAGGAGGCCTGGTGTGGTTATTATTGTGTAAATGGTACCAAACAATGGTACCAAAGTAGTTCCATGGGGAAAAAAGTAGACTTTTCAACAAATGATGGTGGAACAACTGGATATTCAATTGGGGGAAGGAAAAAAAAAAATATATATATATATATATGTATATATACATATATACACATATATATACACATACACACACATGTCTTATAGCACACCATATATAGAAATTAATTCAGAACACAGTATACACTTGACAATAGAGTCAAAGCCATGAAAATTCTTTTTTTTTTTTTTTTTGAACAAAGCCATGAAAATTCTATAAGGAAATAGAAAATCTTCATAAGCTTTGGGTAAGCTAAAATTTTCTTAGGACACAAAAAACATAAAGCAGTATATTTTTAAAAACACGTAAATACTAAGTCCATGAAAAAATTAGACTATTTTATCCAATTATAACTTCTTACTTTTTTTTTTTTTTTTGTACCAAATTACTTTATTTGAAGGAATGGTACAAATGAAAGCAGATGTTTTGGTACAACTTACAGAAAAGGTGAAGGTAACCCCAGCACGCATGCGCTGCCTCGGTGGCCAGGGACGTCACCCCCGCGGCTGGGAAGACAGGCTCCCCGTGACGCTTCCCCAGGTGTGCGGGTCAGAGAGGTGCTCTGACACGCCAGGTTCGGGAGCCCCCGTCTTGCGCAGGTTGGTGACGTGCTCACCCAATTCTCTGATGGATGTCACCTGCTCGTTCGGGTAATGAGTCTCCATGAAGTCACACCAGTGGGGATCACTGTCTTCAGTGGCCAGTTTGTGCAGTTCCAGTAGTGTCTGATTCGCGCTGTTTTCCAAGTGTAACGCACACTGTGTTGCATTCAGCCCGTTCTGCCCATCCTCACCGTCGGTTCTTAATATCCTGAGGGAAGATTCGACCCCTCGTGGGTCCTGCAGCTTCGTAGTTTCTTAGCACGTTCCCTCGCCTCATGAGGTTGGGGAAGAAAACACTTGGCAAAGTTCTTCAAAGCCACAACATCATGGTCAAAGTAAGAAGACACGGACAAGGCACAGAGCTCCAGGTTGATCTGGTGGTTGTCGGCGGTAGTGGTGGGGCCACGGGGGGGGGGGGCACGCGGTTGTCATGGCGGCGGCTGGGGCCTGGCGGGAGTGGTGGGGCCCCGGGGGGGGTCACGTAGTCCATGGCGGCCGCTGGGGCCTGGCGGGAGTGGTGGGGCCCAGCGCGAGCACGCGGTTGTCATGGCGGCCGCTGCGGCCTGGCGGTAGGGTGGGGCCCCGGGGGGGGGGTCACGCAGTCCATGGCGGCCGCTGGGGCCTGGCGGTAGGGTGGGGCCCCGCGCGAGCACGCAGTTGTCATGGCGGCCGCCGGGGCCTGGCGGTAGGGTGGGGCCCCGGGGGGGGGGGTCACGCAGTCCATGGCGGCCGCCGGGGCCTGGCGGTAGGGTGGGGCCCCGGGGGGGGGGGTCACGTAGTCCATGGCGGCCGCTGGGGCCTGACGGGAGTGGTGGGGCCCCGCGCGAGCACGCGGTTGTCATGGCGGCCGCTGCGGCCTGGCGGTAGGGTGGGGCCCCGGGGGGGGGTCACGCAGTCCATGGCGGCCGCTGGGGCCTGGCGGTAGTGGGGCCCCGGGGGGGGGGCTCATGCTGTTGTCCTGGCGGCCGCTGAGGCCTGGCAGTAGTGGGGGGGGGGCCTGCGGGGGGCACGCGGTTGTCGTGGCGGCCGAGGAGAGGCGGCGGTGGAGGCCCTGGGGCCCGCCGGCGCTGCGAGGAGACTAGGAGACTGCGAGGCTGGCTCCGAGCGGCCGCGTCCAAGCGCCGTGGAAGCGGGCAGCCGCGGCGGCTCTCGTTACACAGGTGGACCAACAGGTCTCCCAGGGGGTCCCTTGGACCCCGGTCTTAGCGGGCCGGAGGGCCTGCAGACCCGCGGGGAGCACGCGGCTCCCTGTTGACTGCATTGCGGCTCCTGTGCTGCCTTAGGTGCAGACCGAGGGCGGCAGGTATGTCCAAGGACCTACAAGTTTTGGTCCTGACGTTTGGTTTCAGTCTACGTTTTAACTACACTTACTACCTCCTCCTTTCTCTGGGGTAATGGTTCGCTTTAGGGTTGACCTAGTTTCCGTGAGGCTTTGAACATGCCCTAATTAATTTTCTCAGCTGTAGTTATACTGAGCTTGTTCTCCAGGGTGACTTCCGTGGACTGCCGTGGCTGTGACACGGGGCGGCATGGGGCATGGACTCGCTGAGGGCACAGTGACAGCGCAGCGCACCAGCCCGAGGACTATGGAGAAGAGATCAGCAGGGAGGGGCCGCCGGGGTGGCTTAAGCTGTTAAGCCTCTGACTCTTGATTTCGGCTCAGATCGTGATCTCCGGGTTCTGGGATCGAGCCCGGCCTCAGGCTCCCTGATTAGTAGGAAGTCGGCGTGAGATTCTCTCTCTCCCCCTCTGCCCCTCCCCCCATGCCTATGTACACATTCTCCAAATAGATACGTAAGTACATAAAAAAGACTATCAGAAGGTGCTCTGCAATACAGTTGAAGGTTGCTGTGGAGGAAACATTTCATCGATATTCTTTCCCCTTTTCCTTATACACATTTCAAAAATGCTTTCATTTTCATTATGAAATGTTACAGACATACAGACAAGTACCAAAAACAATCGCATAGTACCTTTGTACCTCTCGCTACTTTTAACTGATCTATTTGAAATTGTGGTTGCTTCCTCCTATTCAGAAACTTTGGTCGTCTTCTCATTCACTGTGCTCATAAGATTTCTTAATTTCTGAAGCCGAATACAATTTGTTCTCCCAGCTTTCTTAGGTTGTTTCCAGCACTGGGGTCTGTGATCCCATTTCTCTCCACGCTGAATTTGAATGTCTCCTAGTCCTTGACAGTAAACACTCATATCTTTTTCACATTTGAAATCAATAACTCTTCTCAGTAAATAGTAGTCCTAGTATTCAAAACAAAACAACAACACAAAAGTTGTAAAAAGGAAGATATGTTGAGGGAATCTAGCATGCAATACACACACACACACACAAAAAAAAAAAAAAGAGAGAGAGAGAAAACCCTGGTGCAGATTGATGCAGCCAGAGGAAGAGATAGCATGATTAATAAAGAACAGACTACCCCTTAATTTCCTTGTCTTCAACACAGATTTATAAAATTTTAAGCTAGAGTCTATAACTCATTTCCAGGAAAAAGGAGAAAGCACAACAGAAATTGCTTTGAAAGCTAACTCTGCTAAACTCTGCCTGTTAACTTTCATCTCTTTAAATCTGAAGGTCTTTGCATAGACACTTTGGAGTTCTAAAAATCAAAGAACCAGAAGGGAAATCTACCATCTGAAAAAGCACTATGATTTCTTATATTTGGTCTGTTGCTACACTAGTGGGAAATAAATCAGTCTCTCGCAGTATACATTTTACTTCTAGTTTTGTGTCTGGGCAACTTTACAAAGTGTACAAACTCTTTCAGGCTTAATACTAGTCAAAGATTGTGTATTTATAATGAGAGAGTGTAACAGATGTGTGAAATATCCAAGAGAAGAACTAATGTAAAAATACAAAAATGATATTGTCTTTTGAATATCGTTTATTTTTTGAATTTTTCTAACATAGATACAATCTTATTACAATAATATTGGGTACATCTTAAATACTTGCAGTGTGTTGGAATTAAGCAATATGCAGTTGTATTTGAAATAAATGGGCCATCACTTGGGAACTGAAATATTCTGTGATCAAAAGATATTTTTGGAATGGTCATTGATCTGTATTAAAATAGCTTTTATTCCTCAAACATATACAAAAAAGATATTTTGTGCAGCCAAGGGAAGTAAACTCAAACGTAAAGGTTACAAACAATACTGAAACTGGATTATCTAAAAGTGATGAATGTTTAACAACATAATGGTTAATGACCAACAAAAAGAAATGAACCAGCAACCAAGAGAAGAAAATTGCAAGGTCAGTAAAGAAATGTTTTAAGTCCGAAAAAACAAATTAAAGTGCCAAGATATTTTTCAACTGTTCAATCACAAAAGACCCAGATATATTCACTGAAGATGGTTTAGAAGGATCACAGTAAACTGTTAACATTGGCTACCTCCAATGAATGGAATTAGGAAAGTAAAGAGTAAATTAATTCTGTTTTAAAGATTTCTGAATTTTCCTACCTGTTTAAAACAATATGTATTAGTCTTGTAACTTAGAAAGGAGCAATAAGCTAGAAAAGTAATAGAAAAAATACAGACACATACACATACAAATCTCCATGTTGGACCCCCTTATACACTGCTGGTTTAACTGTTAATTTCTGTGGTGAAATTTGGTAATTCAAATAAAAGTTTTAAAATGTACATATTTTTTGGTGCACAAAAATTTACTTCTAGGAATTTATGTAACCAAAAATAATTATAGGTGAAGATAACTAAATGAAAGTTTATTAAAGAATTTTCATAAGAGCAAAATGTTGGAAATAATCTAAATGTCTTACAACAATAAACCAGTTAAATAAATCATAAGGTATCTGTATGACAAAATGCTGCACAGCAATTATAAATTAAGCTGTAAAAGAATACTTAATGGTGTTGCAATGTTCATGATGTATTATTAAATAAAGAAGTAAATTGTAAAACAGGACTGCAGCTAAATCAATTTTTGTTTAAAATTACATAGTTATATATCATATATATGGTGGCATTATGAATTTACATCCTATTATTAGCAGTGGTTATGTCCCATTGTTAAGGGGACATGGATAGTTTTAGTGTACCAATGCAATCTGGAAAGTGTTCAAATCACTCCTAAGACCTAAAAAAGAAAAAATATATATATTTTTTGAGCCAAGGGAGAGTGGGTTTAAGTAACAGAGAATAGGAGAATTTTTCTGTCTTGTGTATCAACAGAGAAATAAATAGATTATTGAAGGAGAAAAAGGACCTATGATAAGCAGAATTTGAAGATACCCCCCAATGAATCATATTCTTGTATAATCCACCCCCCACCCCCCATTTGAACTGGGGACAATCTATAATTCACTTCTAGCCACCAGAAAATGGCACACGTTTTGCCATGGTCACTCCATAACTTTTTAACCTTATGTAGGACCTGTTCTCAATAGACCAGAGCCAGAATTCTCTTGCTGCCTCTGGAGAGATCAGCCGCCATGTTGTAAGGGATCTTACAAAAGGGCCATGGGGCAGGAATTATGGAGGACTTCAGAACCTGAGCATGGCCCTCTGTTGACAGCAAAAATTAGGTCCTTAGTTCCATAACCACGAGGAATTCACAGACACCTAAATCACATCATGAGGAGTTCGCATTGTGGTGACCACTCCAGGCTTTGGATCTTGACTGATCTGAATTTGAATCCCAGTCCAATTGCCTACAAACTTTTTGACGTTGGGCCAGTTGCTTAAATGAGGGCTTTACTTTTCCCATTTATAAAATGGTTATAATAAGATCTATGTTGTGGAGTTATTGTATAGATTACCTTAAATAATACATTATAACTGCTTAGTACATAGCAAGTGCTCAGTGAATATGAATTATTATAATTATTATTTTGTCTACAGGAGATGATGCCCAAACTAAATTCAAAAGGAGTAGTAGTTAATCTGCTAACGGTTAGGGAGAGTTAAGAGATTCAAAAAAAAAGTTTAAAATAATAACATTTGGGGAACTGTTAGCACTTCTGTATGAAATATATCTATTGAATCTTTACATATGCCAGTCATATTTTAAAGTTGAGGATACAGACGTGGACAGTTTTTGCCTTTAAAGCATTCATTCACCCTATGGAGAAATAAATTTACATGCACGCACACTAACATTACACACACGCACAAATGTAATTCAAAGCAGATTGTGGTAGGCATTACCACTATTCACCAATATACAGCTCTACTTCTGGGCACATGAGAAGGTGACACCTTTCCATCTCTTTAAAATTAAGCATAACCATCTGACTTGATTTAGCCAACTAAATATGAGTAATGTTTAGAAGTATGTTACTCCTGTATGGAAGTATATATTTCTAACACTCGGCTCTCTCCCCCACTCTTCTATTGCCTCATTGACTGCAAAAGCCTAAATAAGAAGATGAAACCATTTGGACCACAGAGCCACTGGCTGGAGAACTACTGTCCTGGAGTCTCATCCAGGTTTGTTTTCAACTTTGGGGGATGTAATAATCTTTTGTCATGTTAAGCCAAAGTGTTTGGCCAGTGTAACCTTATCTATTTTGACAGATACATATATTGTTACCTGAAGTGGGCGATTCCATAACAAAGAAAATTAAAAGATGTGACACTAATGGAAAGGTTTGGATGGTAGTGGTGAGTAAACTGATCCTGAAGATTACAAAGATGGTAACCCATGCTAAAAACAGTTAGAAAACTCTAGCTAGACCAACTTTTTAGGCAGATCATGAACATAATGAAGTTGTAGTTATATGGGAAGAGATTGAGACACAGAGTCCATAGTGTGTGTTGGCTGCAATTGACTATGCTTGACATGGTACTCCGAGAGGGAAATGAGCTGAAAAAAGTAATGACCAATTTGCAAAGGACTAAGGGCAGATTGCTCCAAAATGGGCCACTTTGGCATGGACATTATTTTGAGTTAAAAGTGCCCAAACCACAGCAGATTCAGGAAAAGTTCTTTACCTTCCCCTCACCTGCCTAAAAAGAATTTAGATAGAGGACCTGCTCCAGGAAGAGAGCCATCACCATAGATAACTACATTATGATACAAACTAGGAGTTGTAAACAAAGAATTTAGCAAATTCTGTTTGTTAATTCTTTGTTTACATTCCTCTCTCTGTTCCATTATTATGCCTGTGTAGCCCAGCAAACATTGTTTACCAAACATTTACTCTTTTTTATCTTCCTACAAATAGTATGTCTTCTCTTTGAGGTCACAGACTCACACCCCCTTGTCCTCGGTTCAGAATGATATATGTATTTCATTTTGCCGGTCTTCGGAATTTCATATGTGTGTGTGGATTTCCTATCATGTGAAACGAAATTTGATTTTCATCTGTTAACCTGTCTCATATCAATTCAATTCTTAGTCCAGATAGAATTCTACCAGGGGTGAATATATATCTTTATTCTTCCTCCATAGTAATGCTATTGTGGCTATCTTGACTATGTTATACTATTATGTATTGGGCATGTGGGAGAGCCACAACTTACCTAATTAGTTTATAGGATTGCGCATTAAGAGGAGATATGGTCACCAAAGTGACCAAAGGCCTCACCCAGAGACCCTAGACCTGGAGTGGGATGCAATTAGTTGGTTGAATTTTTGGACTATAATCCCTTAGGGAGGGGGAAATACTTTGCATGTCAGAAGGAAATTAAACTCACTGTGTGATGTATGATAGAAAGTCATCAAGGCTGTCCACCAGATATTTCCAGCTCTCCTTCAGGCATATGGTAGGAGAACAGTGTTCTGCCCTCTTGAAATTGAATGTGACATTTGACCTGCTTTAGTCAATGAAATTTCATCAGAAGTGCTACAAGTGATTTCTGGGCATAAGTTTTAAGAGCCAATATGCAATTCTGTCCTCTTTCTTTCTGTCGGCTTTGACAACAGTGCTCCAAATGAAGGCCACTTCAGCAGCCTGGGTCCCAGAGTGAGGATGATGTGAAGCAGAGCTCACAGCTTATCTGTAGGAGATGCTTGGTATGAACAAGTTCTTGCTATAAGTCAGTGAGATTGCAGGGTTGTTTTTACAACCCAGCCTAACTATTCTATTGAGATTGATCTTTTAACAAAGATACAAGGATCCTCATGATTTCATCCCTGCCTACTTCTCAAGCCATATACCCAATCATTCTCTGATACACATATTACTCCATAAGCACCAGTAAACTACTTTTAAAATAAAATCACTATGCTGTATAGAGCATGGATTGGAGAAAAGAAACTAAAGAATCATAGTCAAATGTATAGATATTGACAACCCCTCACAAATACACAATGGAGAGTGTAGAGAGGAAGAACATAAAAGGTTGAGGACAAAACAAAGGTATTTAAAAGCTGAGTGGAGGAAGCCATTGAAAAGCTAGGAGAGAGGCAGACGACAACCTATCAGAGAAGTTCTGCAGAAATCAAGGAGGAGGGACACCTGGGTGGCTCAGTGGTTGAGCGTCTGCCTTTGGCTCAGGTTGTGATCCTGGGGTTCCGAGATTGAGTCCCGCATCGGGCTCCCCATAAGGGAGACTGCTTCTTCCTCTGCCTCTCTCTCTGTGTCTCTCATGAATAAATAAAGTCTTAAAAAAAAATAAGGGGGAAACCTATCAAAGCTGAAAAAGTCTGCATCAAGCCTGCCAAAAAGATGAGATAGGAAGAACATTAAGAAGAAACAATTGGATTGGATAATTAACAAGGCTGTGCTATCTTCAAGAAGAATTTCAATGGAGGAAAGGATCCAGAAAAGGACTGAGGAAACTTGGAGACAGAATGGGGAGAGGGAAAACTCAAGAAGGACAAGCATAAGCTTGCTCCTGGCAGTCACTGTCTCATTCTTTACAGACAGTAAGTCATCTATGTTGCTTTCCCCCAAGTTCCAGAGATCCAATCCAAGAAATGAGGTCTAGATCATACTGGGCCCAATCCAGGTGTGTGATGGATAATCTTGGTGCTAAATCTCTGCAAGAACCAATGCGGACTTAAAATCTAAGCTACTCCAAGACTGAGAAGGTGCAAGCCTAAATCCCTGGATAAGTCTCTCCAAGCAGCTCTGTATCTGAGGGTGCCTTAGTGTGGTGGAAGGACCAACATTTATTATGCTTCTTACCTCTGGCATTCCATTTATCTTCACTACCACTCTACAAAATATTCATTCAAGTCTCCACTGGGTGAATAAGAAAACCAAATCTCAGAGGGTTTAGATGATAACTCAAGGTCAAACTGTTGTAGGCAGCAAGGTCTCAATACCTTCTTAACTCCACAGACTAGGCCTGTGTCATACTTTTCAACTCAAAGAAGTCACCATGGGGGTACATGACCCCATACCATGATATAGAAGAACATATAGGGTTAAACATAACACAGTCTTTTAAAATAATAAATCTATTTGTGCAGTGTAATTTAAAAGTTACATAAGTTTTTAAGATAAAATCTGAGATACCCCATTTTCCCTAGTTACCCCACTTTCCCTACATACTTGCTTGTCAGGGTGAGAAATACTGTATTTTCATACCATCTAGAAAGACTTAGGCTTACAGACAAATTTCTAAAACCAGAATCACAACAAATCACTAGTGAGAGAAGCTAGAGCCTATGTGCAAGGCAAATCTCTCACTGCATTATATCCTTCTACAATGCCAGGCTTCCAAGTACACATGGGGTAACTGATCAGTTGGAAAGATTACTCAGAGATAGGTAGCCATCCATTTCTGGGCCTGGAAAAATACCAAAAAAGCAAGATTTTCTCCATATTCCCTCTCCACCCCTCCCCCCAAAAGATTTTGGCCAACTGAAATAGAAACATTATCAATACAAGTAGGCAAATATCTAACATTTGATTTATTCATTTTCTCTACACACATATTTAGAAGCATATATTTATAGTTAGCAATATTGCATTTGTCTGGTTTTGCAATACTTGAAATGACTTTATTCAAATGTATCCCATGCACCTATCTGTATTGTTCTCACCCTCATTTGACTCACTTTTCAGATTTTACCAGTTTTCCAGAGCCCATCATATGTTTTACAATCTAAGTTGACTGAGAGACAGTTATTTTTAATTTGTGTGGATGCCATCAATGAAAATCTCATCCCAAGTCACAAGTACCTATCATATATTCTCTCAGGAATATGTATTTTTTCATTTGTCTTATAGGCAATTATTTGCAAATATTCACTGGATTGCTCTCAAAATGACCTTTAAAACTTTAAGTAGTCCTTATAGTCAAACTTGAAAATACTTGCTCATACAAACAAGAGTATAACCAAAGCTGTGTCAAAATTTTGCCTTTTTAAAAAATCAGTTCTCAGAAATTTTCAAAATTAGCATTCCTTAAGGTGTTCCCAAGTATAAAAGTCTTTCCCAAATATGTCTTTATTATTCAAAATAAAGTAATTGAGGGAGTACCTTGTAATATGAAACTCCCTCTTCCCTGAGTGATAATGGTTTAAGGAAAAAGAAAAACTCACCATGTAGTAAGTGGTAACTATTTATGCAAAACTCTGCCTCTAGGACCTGAGTTCAAAAGGTAGCCATTAATTATTAACAATTCCAAAGTAGGTCATATGTTGCTAGCATGACAAAATCCGCCATAAAATAATAACAAATTTCTCTTTCTCCTGCCTCAATCTTCCCCTCTCTCCTTGCTTGCACATACTTCACTTGTATTCATAATTCAATTACAGAGTATTTGATATCACTTGCTGAGCCTACCGCAAAGCCCCAAATGAACTGTGATTTGGTAGTTTGGGTTCACATCAACATACTCTTTCTCTAAGGGAATGGCTCATGAATGAGGGAAAATCTATTTCCATGTAACTAAAAACCAAACTGAGATCAACAAACTTAGAGCCCCTTGAGTCTATCACTTAAAAATCTAATAAAAGTACATTCAGGGGTCTTCATTAAAAGCTGACAGTGTTTGAGTGATATTTACTTAATGATGTTATCTGTCATTCCCTGAGGTGATGTTTTTCTGAAATACCTCTGAGTAATTCTTCTAATGCCTAATAAAAATGTTCTTCTATGTTGCTCACTTCCATGTTTATATTTCCAGCCCTAATTTTTATCCACATTCCACTCCAATCGGCTCCTTGAATACCATTTCAAACCCTAGGATGTCCCACTACCACCTCAAACCCTATGTGCCCAATAATGAATTCATCTTATTCTTTGTGTAAAGGATATCCTTGCATCATCTCATCTTGGGAAAGAGAAAATAAAAGTTACACTTAATTCATTTTGACTTAGAGCATATAGGTCTGGGTAAATGAATTGCTTTGTTGTGATCAGAAAGAACTGGTCATAAAATAGTTCCCGTCCTTTTTATTATGAAATTTTGTGCCCCACAGCAAGATTTTGAATGTTGAGCTAATAATAATTACATACTTGTTTTTCTGACCACGTTTATCCAGTGAGAATTAAATGTTTCCTTCTGCTGCTTTAAAACCCCTGAGTGAGCACTGCTCTGTGTGTTAATACCTGTATGTTGTGGGTATGTGTGTACCTTTGTATGTTTGTGAATGTGTATGTTTGCATGTGTGTATCTTGTGTTTGTATGTACATGTCTGTGTGTGTGCATCCATGCACTATACAAAGATTCAACCCAACTCACAAGTAGAACGTTATAGTTGGCATATCTCCTTCCTCTTCAGCTATAGCTCTGCCCTTCCACCAAGCCACTGTCAAACACTTCTGCGCACAGGAGAAATATTCTGAATTAAGTCCATCCTATCTTGGAAACAGAGGGAAACAGTTGGGCAAACAGACTGTGGGAGCCAATTTTTTTCTGTCTACCACATTTAAATGAAAGCAAAGATATAGACCTTTTGCATTACATATAAGCATAAAACTTTCCCCCCACATATTTAGGACTATATTTAACATGGAAGTATTAGATTCATATAATGCTTTTAAAAAGTGCTAAAAGGTATTTTAAGGTCAGGACATCAAAATGAGACAAAGAAAATGGAGAAAAAAATTCTTTAGTGGACAAGCACAGGGTATTTATACATTCTGGAGAAAAAATATTCAACATACTTTTTTAAACCAATTATCTAAAAACATCATTATGAGAAAATGAGTTAATTATGGAGTTAAAAGAAGCCATTTTTTGTTTTTATTTTATTTAAATGCCTCTTGTTTAGGGACATTGATTTGATCAACTCATAGGGGTTGATTAGAAAGGATAAGCTGCTTTCCCATTCCTATAACTAACTTTGGGATTATGAGCAACATTCTTTACATAGACTTCCTCTCCGACACACACACACGCACACACACGCGTGCGCATACACAAACTTTACTTACGTCACTGGCCATTGTTCTTCTTCATCCCTCATAACGCAGTCCGAATTACTCTCTATGGTTCTTTTACAATGTCTTCCTCTCCATCCCACATCTATCGCTTCAGTCCAGACCCATCTCCTGATACTCTAATAATTACAACTTCCTCCTTACTGATCTCCCAGACCCCAGATTCTTTGTCTAAATCTATCTTGCCCATGGCACCAGATTCATCTTTCTAAATGCTACATTTCCTTATTCCACACTGGTGCCAACTCATTGGTTATCAACAAATCAGGCTGCATTTAAATGAGGGCCACTGAATAGAAAGGGGATGGATGATGAGAATATTTCTGAGCCTCTTGGCTAACAGATAAGGACATTTTCATGGTGTAGAGGGAATCAATGTCTCAGCCTGTCTGGCCTTGTCCATCAGTCAGCTATCTCCGGAAACATACCCACTTTGCAGAGGCCCTCATGGTATATTTCCATTTTTGTGCTTGTCTTGCTTTCTTAAAAATATGATAAACTTCCTAAAGATAGGGACCATGCCGTAAGCTGTTCTACAGTGGCCAGGGGGAATATGACTAGACTGCAAGTGCCACCTCTCTCTGTGAACTCTGCCACTTTGGACAAGTAATAAGATTTTTTTTTTTTTTAGCTTTATTCCTTATATGTAAATGAGATCAAGAATACCTGCCTCAAACTACTTTTAATGATTAAATTAGTCAATTCAGCCAATGTGCTTACTGTGGTATCTGGCACACAGTAGGTATCAAATAAACTGTAGTAACTATGATGTTTTGCTGAGTGGAATGCAGCTGCATCAGCTAAAAATGCTTGAAGACATATGCTGTGAGCATTTACTGCTCTGAAATTCTGCCTGGGAGACAAAGAAGCCAGTGCTCCAAACAACAAAGGCCCTGAAACCAATCGCCATGGCCAGAATTTAATCCAGTATTTGGATTTGGGATGACAAGGCTGTAAACAAAGCAGCTGGTTTTCAGGAAACCCCCAGCCCCTCCACAGAGATTCCCGGCTACAAGAGATAGCCAAAAAGAAAATGAGCTATTTATGTAAACCTCTGTGCCTCTCTTCCAAAGCATTGAAATGAATTTATCTTGAAGTGCATCTTAATTTTGTCACTCTGTTCTCTCTGACAAGCACCCTTGGTGTTGCTCTTCATCTCCCCTGGAGAAAAGTTGCAAGCTCAGCACCTAATAATAAACCATCACTGTGCTCAGAAAGCAGGGAAGGTTTCAGTCTCTCCTCTTTTTGAAAAGGTCATTTAAAAAAAAAAAAAAGTTATTGTTTCTCTGTTACCACTAGATGGTACTAGCCAGCTGCTTGTCATCTTTCTTATTTTGTTTTTTGTTTACTGACTGAGCATTAAACCAAGAGACTGATTACAATAACACACTTTTTAGAAGTGAGACTTAGGGAGACCTTCGTCAGTCATTGGAAAGTCATAAAGGTGCCATTTCTTAGATGTGTCAGCACTTTCCCTTGGCGTTCATTTATATAAAGTCCTTCTTTCCTTTATCCTGGATAATGGAAATATTTAGTAATCATACAGATGATTCATGCCACATTTGCCCTGGTGTTTGGGACCTTAGGAAGCCCTGGGAGAGATGTGGGACACAATGACTTTGAATTGAAGGCAGTCAGAGTGAAAATTGGATTTTCTACTTCTCTCGGGAGTCCTGTCCTGCTGCCTCTTTATTTAGGATATCTTAGTTCTCTTGTCTCAGACTCCCAGCACATCCCCAATGCCTTAGGTTTTCCATACAGAAAATTGGGACTTCCTTCTCCTTTCTGGATGGGAAAGTAGCTCTCGCAATAAATCACGGGAAATACTGGGAGAGACTGGAAAGTATGACCCTGGCATCTGAACTTCTTCTTTCCCAAGCTAGTTTAATAGAATTAAGGGGTACCCTATCCCTATCCCAACAATCTCTTTAAGATATTAGATGCCACTGAAGCCCAGCTTCATCTGTGATGGATGGATTGTAGAAAGTGGGGAAAGGGGTCCGGGTACTTGATATTGTAATTTATAGTTAGGCTATGAAAATTAACTGGGAACCAATGTGGGGAGAAGTATGTGTGCTATGTTAATCTAAGATTAGTTAGGAGTAATCATTTGGGGGTGGGTTTCCATGAGAAATTGCAGGATTCGTGCAAAATATTTCAATTGAGGAGATATTTACCTATGATCCAGACCTAACTTTTAATTCTAACAAAACTTCTACTTGTGGGAAGTTGGGACAATTGTTCAATCTTTCTGAGCCTCAGTTTCCCCATCTCGAGAAAAATGTATTTTTTTAGTAATATCATTAGAAGGACAGAGAGAAATAAAGTTTGTAAAGCTGCTGGAATTTAGCAGGACTTCCCCAAATGTTCCTCCCTCCTTAAATAACTATAATGGCCAATAGTCCCCAACTACCACCCAAGCCTCTTCCTAGGCTAGAGACTAAGTTCCCAAGAACTGGTCCCTAGTCCCTGAAATTAGTGTAAGATGTAGGAAAACCTCAAATGCCAAACCTTTGCCCTCACTTTTCATAATACTAGCAATGGCTTCCACACCTCCTGCTTATATGTCCCATTTGTCTTGAGAAGGGGTACCTTCATTTTTTTTGAGAAGGGGTACCTTCAAATCTCAGGAGGAGATTACCATCTGTGAGACAGCTGCATATTTCTATCTGTTTTCATAAAGACATATTTCATTTCCTTAAACAGCGTTTTACTTTTGAAAAGAGAAACAATTTTGCTTCATTGTTTTTCTCACAGAAATATTTCCTAAAGGCCAGTGAGACAAATCAAAGGGACAATGTGAAATGATGGTGTAATCTCCTATCTCAGTTGCATGAAAGTATAGTGAAATTAGCAGGTTGTACTATACACATAATTGCTATAGGAACACAGGATGACATTAAACTAATATAGGATACTTGTCTCGATATGGAGAACAATAGACTTAAAAAGCAATAATTTGAACTAACTACAACTGAATTCTAACTGTAGTTAGAATTTGAATTCTAACTACATGGGGAAAGGACCATCGAAATTTTAACTTCTTTCAGTAAAAATTATTCAACAACAAGTTGTTACCATCCAGCAAATAAATAGGTAGAGTGAGCAGAGTTTCACATTAAAGCAAGAATTAAGGAATCTTTTAGTTATCATCAAAAATTGTAGGCACCTCAAATCTAGTCCCAGAGGAACACAAACATGAAAGAAAGCTAAGTTTGGGAAAACCTACATGGACAGAAAGAACAAAGAATAACATCAATCACACGATAATTTCTGATTTGTACTTTCAAAGGACCTAAAACTTTTAGAATGTTTAACTTTAAAAACTTCAAAGTTAGAATGAAAACTTTGGTATATTCGGTAACAGACAATTCCAGAATCATACTGGGAATGATTCCAAAAGCCATTTGTGTGAAAGAGAGTTTGGATTAATTAGTGATGCTTGGGTGCTGAAGGCAAGAACGGCTGGTTCAGGGTCTCTCCAGTATACTTCTAGTACTGCATGCACAGAACTATCAGGATATTTACACATCATTTGATAATCCTCTGTTTCTATATCGACCTTCTTCTTTGTAGCCCCAGCACCTGACAAAGAATCAGTGAATCCATTTGTAAAGACAAAAATAATTGCACCTGGATTCTGAGAGAGTGATGGAATAGAATGCATCCGAAATTTGTCTTCCCACTCAGACAACAACTGCACTGGCCCAATCTGTCTGGTGTAACTATTTTAGAATTCTGGAGTCTATTGGAAGGCTTGCAATAACCAGGGGAAAGCTTGGTCAGTGAATTAGGCTTGGAAGGTAAGTTGTGGTTAGCTTCAGTCAATTTCAGCTCCTAGTACATTAGTGGCTATCTATCCATTACTACCCAGCCCCATGGCAGGTAGCTGTGCATGTGTCCCTGGAGCAGCTTGCACTTAGCTTATGAGAGCCAGAGGGGGGCAAAAAGGACCTTGTCCTTCAAATATTGTAGATCTGTGCTCTAATCATGTATCATGGCTTCTGATCCAAGGGATACAGCTCAAGGCAAGCAGCCTTATTGTTATACCTCCCTCCTTGTTGAAAGCCCCTCCCTCTCTGGCTGAAGTGACTTTCAAGGGATTTAAAGGCAAAACTTGGTTGAGTCTCTAGGCAAAGAGAATACGGGAATTATTTTGCACTATATAACTTTTCTGTAAATTTGGAATTATTTCAAAAGAGAAAGAAAAAAGAAAATTTACCATCAGAAAAATACATAGAAACATACATACATTAGGTAAATAAGTAAGCAAATATTCTTGCCTTAGTTGGGTTCCCCAAAAAGCAGAGCCAGAGACCATGACCTGGGTACAGTATTTATCTGGGAAGTGATGCTAGGATGCAGGATTTGAGGGGAAGGAGAAATTGAGTCATACATGGAAGAAGGAAAAGCCAACATAATGATGTTTGTTCATGTAGGTGTTGCTGTAGACAATCTGGGCTTGACCGTACATTTCTATCCATCTTTATAAAGAAGCACTTCAATTCTCAGCAGAAACCTTATTGTCTACAAGAGTAGAATGGTATATTCAAAGTGCTGAAAAAAACCCCTTCCAACCAAGAATACTTTACCCAGAAAAGTTGTCCTTCAGAAACAAAGGAGTGATAAAGACTTTTCCAAATAAACAGAAGCTGAGGGACTTCAGTACCACTAAGCCTGCCTTACAAGAAATACTGAAAAGAGTTCTTTAAGGTGAAGTAAAAAGATGCTAATTCATAACATGAAAACATAAAAATACACAGGGCACTGATAAAGGCAAATATATAGTTAAATTCAGTATACTCTATTTCTGTACTATGGTCATGTATTAACCACTTAATTCTAGTAATATGCTAAAGTACAAGAGTATTAAACATAACTACAGTTGCAATCCTTTGTTAATGAATACACAATATACAAGAAGTAAGTTGTGACATCAAAAATATGAAAAGACAGGAGTAAGATGCTTAAGTTTTTATATGAGATTGAAGTTACTATAGGGAGAAAATAGACATATCTTTAAGATGTTTTGTGTAAGCCAATAGGGTAAGCCCAATGCAAAAATCCACAGTAGATGCATAAAAGATAAAAAGAAGGAAATCAAAAACATATTGCTATGAGAAGCCATCAACTCACAAAGGAGGACAGCAAGAGAGGAAGGAAGGAAGAAGGGAACTACAAAAAGCTAGAAAATAATTAATAAGATGACATTAGTAAATCCTTAACTATTAATAATTACTCTAAATATAAATATATTTTTATTTATTCTCCAATCAAAAGGCATGAAGTGGCTAAATGAATAAAATAATAAGGCTCAACTATATACAGACTACAGGAGATTCACTTCAGTTCTAAGGACACACATATGCTCAACATGAAGGGATACAAAAAGATATTCCATGCAAATGCAAACCAAAAGAGAACTGGGGTAGCTATAATCCACATCAGACAAAAAAAAAAAGACTTTACTAAAAAAGTTATAATATGAGATAAAGAATTTATATATACGTTACCACATATATAATGATAAAAGGATCAATTTATCGGGAGGGCATAATAATAATAAAATATATGCACCCAACTTTAGAGTTCCTAAGTATATTAAACAAATACTAACAGATTAAAAAGGGAGGAAAGACAACTACTATCATAATAGTAGAGGACTGAAGTACCCCAATTTCAACAATGGATGGATCATACAGACAGAAAATCAATAAGGTAATATTGGACTTGAACTATACTTTAGACCAAATGATCCTAACAGAATGTATGAAACATTCTATGTGACAGCAGCCAGTAGATACACATTCTTCTCAAGAGACTATGAAATTTTCTCCAGGATAGATCATCTGTTAGCTCACAAAACAAGCATCATTCACACTATTTAAATCATAGAAATTGCCCAAATGTCTATCAGTGAATGAATAAACAAGTAATGGAATATTATACAGTCTTTTAAAAATTTTTTTACATATGCTATAACATAGATAAACAAACATTGACGATATTATGGAAGTGAAATAAGCCAGTCACAAAAAGACAAGTACTATATGATTTCACTTATATGAAGTATGTAGAGTAGCCAAAATTATAGAGATAGAAAATAGAATGGTGGTACCAAAGGGCTTAAAGAGGGAGGAGTGGGGGAATTGTTATTTAATGGATGAACAGAGTTTCAGTTTTGCAAGATAAAAAGAGTTCTAGAGACAGATGGTGGTGATTATTATAACAATTCGGAAATACCTAATACCACTGAATTGTACACTTACTTAAAATGGTTAAGATAGTAAATTTTATATGTATTCTTCTATGATAAAAATATTATTATTAAAAAGTTCAATGTACGCCTCTTTGGCTCCTTCCACCATCTTCTTTCCCACCCATTCTTCCTTCCATTCCTGGTCCCTGGTAACAACTGAACTGATTTCTGTCTTTATAGTTTTCCTTTTTCTAGACTATGATATATAAATAGAAGCACAGTAGGCAGTGGCCTTCTGTGCCTGGCTTCTTCCACTTAACATTGCACTTTAGGGTCTCAGTCTTGTTACTGCATGCATCAACTTTGTTCCTTTTTTATTACTGTGTGGTATTGTATGGATGTACCACAATTTGTATATTATTTTCCAGTGGATAAACATTTGTGTGGTTTCCAGTTTGGGGTTTTATGAATAAACCTGATATTAACATTTATATACAGATCTTTGTGTGTGAGCTATCTATAATGTTTTTATTTTTTCAAATTACTTTTTCTAATTTCCCAGCATTCCAAATAGTGGAACATTAGTGGTCCTGTAAGTCACTGAAAGGTAAAAGGCGTCAGGAATTGATGAGGGCCAGTTCAAGTGGTTTTAACGGGATCTGTCACTCTACAATCTGCCTTTCATCCCCATTCTGCTTTGGTATTCCATTCAGTTTCAAATGCAGTTTTCAGATCTGACTCACATCTTAATTCTAGGCACTTGTTAGAAATTACATTGGTTGCAAAATGGCAGGAAGAAAAGATCAAATCTCTTTTGGATTTAAATTTGGAATGAAATGGGACTTTTGTTTAAATTCAATAGAAGCAGTTAACAAAGGAATAGAGACCTTAAAGATGTTTCATTAAAATTACCCATAATGCTACTCTGAGTGATTCATGGTTTTGAGCATTTAAATGAGTCATATTCACCCAAAAGCTCAAACTAATCTCTATTGTAAATGAGGTTCCTAGGGAAAGGGAAAGTCTATTAACTATTTAAGCACCATGCAAATTCTCTCCAGCTCAGGTTCTACCTCCTTCATGAAGGAGGCTCCTACCTCACTCAATTTTCCCTTCTCTGATTTTCTGAATTCCTTTTGACAATGTAGTACTACTCATTTGCTCATTATATAAGGTATGCATCTTTATTTAATTCAGTGTGTGTGTGTGTGTGTGTGTATAATTTATGCCATAGGATTTAATCTTGTAGGAGCCCAAAAAGAATTTGGGGAGATAGGCTCTTTCATTTCCATCCACTGACAGCCATCAGCCACAAGGTAAGCCAAGATGGGTGCTTACAAGTACATCCAGGAGCAGTGGAGAAAAAAGCAGTCCTATGTAATGTGCTTTGTTCTCAGAGTGAACCACTGGTGTAGTACTGCTAGCTCTGAGTTCTACAGGGCCTCCCCACCCCACCCAATCTCCAAAAAAACTGCACAGACTGGGGTACAAGGTTATGTCATATATCAAATTCGTGTGCGACATGGTGACCACAAATGCCTAGTGCCTAAGGGTGCTACCTATGGCAAGCCTGTCCACCATAGGTGTTTGAATACTTACAGGGTTGGTGAAGATACAAATTCTTTAAAGTTATCCTCCTTAATCCATTCTATAAAGCTGTCAGAAGAAACCCTGGCACCCAGTGGGTGACCAAACCAGTCTACAACCACAAGGAGACCCGACAGCTGGCATCTGCAGGTACAAGAGCCATGGCTTTGGAGAGTGTCACAAATTCCACCACACTATCAGTGGTTCTTGCCTTCTGGCGTGGAGAAAACACAATATTCTCCAGGTCCACCATTACTGGTAATATTAAGTAATGTTTGTAAAATTCTTACCTAATAAACAATTTAAGGCAGTCAAAAAAGAAAAAAAATTAATCTCCAAAAGGTCACAGATCACAGCCAGAGAGCATTAGAATAAAAAGAATCTTATAACAATTATTTTATTCTTCATGATTAAACAATTATGAAGTTGTTCCCATGTGCTGAGTGCCTTCTACAGGTCAGGAATTATGCTGGCCAATTTATATTTCATCGTTTGATTCAATCTAATCCTTATAACAATCTTATATTAAGGTGGCACAAGCCATAAGATAGAATTTGTAATCAGACAGAATTGGATTCTAATTTCACCTCTGTTGCTTACTATCTGTTTGATGTTAAATAAGTGTCTTAACCTCTTAAGTTGTGTTTGTTAAATGTTAACAAGAGTCATGAAACCTCCATCATAACATATTACTAAATGGACAAATAAAAATAATGTGTGTAAGATGTCTAAGACCTAGTAAACTCTCAAAGGTAAGAATTATATTGCTTATTTTATATAGATGATAAAATTGGGGTTCAGAGAGGTGAATTAATTTAATATATAAGTGGCTGAGCCAGGCCTTGCTTGAGTCAAGACAGCCATTCCCTATCTTATTTTATAAATGCCCCCCCTTTTTTTTCTGTTTTAAAGACTATATTTATTTATTTGAGAGAGTACACACAAGAATGAAAGCACACAAGCAGAGCAAGCAGGAGAGAGAGGGGAAAAACAGGCTTCCCGCTGAGCAGGGAACCTATGGACACAAGGCTTGATCCCAGGATCCTGGGATCAAGACCTGAGCCACCTAGGCACCCTATAAATGCTCATTTCTTACACTTCTCTCATCCCTATAGCAATTATTACACCTAAGTATTTAAATAAGATGTACTTGTGGTAGATAAGTTGAAGGCAGAGATCTTAATGTCAGTAAATAGAAGAAGCTCTCTCTTTGTACTTTATGCACTTTACTATCTAGATAAGATTGGTTAAGTTTTCAATTCCATCCCCTAAGGAAGTTCAAATTGTACTGAGGTTTCCAATAAGTCCTAGAAGGTCCACATTCCCATGGCCTCCTCTGCTCCTGGGTTCTATCTCTGTCTGTGTTATCTTGATCTCACACCTATGAATCCAAGTGAGACATTGAGTTTCTTCACTGAGCTTCATTAAAATAAAGTGTGGCAACCCACTCAGATCCCAGAGCGTGCATGAAGATTATTTTAAACCAAAGCTATTTGAGATACAGTAAATGCAGAAAGAAGCTTTGTTTGATCTAGTGTTACCTGACTGAAGGCAGAATCCTCTGAGAGTTGGCCATGCCTCCCTTCTCCCAAGGAGAAGCTTCACTTCCCTCTATCCCAGGGTGAGATGACCACTGACATTGGGATAGAGAGACTACATAAACAAATATTATCAAAAACTGCCATATCTTCTATTTGTTCTCCTGAAAGCCCATTTACCTTTCCTAAACCCATTTGTTTTACCACAGATGCCCCTTCTCCTGGCTCCCTTTCCACTGTGGAGTTGGCATACCAACCCCTATCTCTAGCTGTTTGGGGGAACTTTTCATCTGAACACTTACCCACAGAAAATAAATTTTTCTCCTGTTAATATGTCTACTTTCAGTTAATTTGCAATCGATCCACACCCTTATCACTGGAATTAAGTTGGCAGTGGAAACATTTTTCCTCCCAATAAAAGTTTCATGTATCTAATACATGTATATGGAGTAGACTTTCCTAAGCTCTGAGAAGTAAGAAGGGAGTTGATATTCAAATACTCCCTTTATTATGAGGCAATGTGTCCTTCCCTGACACTTAACTACAGACTTGTCCAGTCAGTCATCAAGGAGTCCAGCAGACAATGTTCTTCCTTTGCACAAACATTTATTATTTATTTATTTGTTTATTCATTTATTATTTTTAAAGATTTTATTTATTTATTCACGAGAGACACAGAGAGGAGAGAGAGAGAGAGAGAGAGACAGACAGACAGACAGAGGGAGAAGCAGGCTCCATGCAGGGAGTCCGACATGGAACTCAATCCTGGGTCTCCAGGATCACGCCCTGGGCCGAAGGCAGGGCTAAACTGGTGAGCCACACAGGCTGCCCTGTTCTTCCTTTTAATAAACACCTTCCTTCAAAAATAACTGCACCTGTAAGTAATGCTTTCTGTTATATATATGTATAGTTGTCAGTGTGTTCATGGGCATATGCTGCATTATGTTCCAGCGGGGTCTCACTGTTCTCTACTCCTCAAGGCATACAAAATAATCTCATTCAGCGACTGAAAGGCCTATATGATTTTCACGTGGTTTGATTGATTTGGGGATGAATCATATGCTGTAGAAATATTTTCATATTTGTAAAGAATTTTCTGAATATCTTTCTCTCAAAAACTTTTTATCTTTCTCACTAGACTATGAACTCCTTGAGATCAAGTAATTGGTTCATTTTTCCCATTCCTGTATTCCTAGTATATAAAACTCAGCACCTAGCACATAATAGGTATTTAACAAATATCTGAATGAGTGATTGAATGGCCTCTCATCGCCACACCTACTGCCATGGTCTCTGTCAGTCTTTTATCTGGGCTGTTCCATCAGCTTCTTATCTCCTTAGCAACAGGCTCTGCCCTTTCCATCTACTGTAATCATCAGAGTTTACTTGCATATACAGCAAACCTATTTATTCTCTTCCCCTCTTTAAAGACTTCTACTCACTTACTATTATCTGAAAAAAAAAAAAAAAAAAAGGACAAATTCTTTAGGTAGCCCACAAGGACTTCTGTGATCCAGACCCAGCCTGTCTCTTGAGGCTCTGATCCAGTCACTGTTCCTCAAATGATGCCCAGGGATCCTATGGCTGTGCAAAACTCAGCATCTCACCATCTTATTTTAGGAAACTAAAAGCCAAAGTGGGTTAATATGCCTCAAGTCACAGAGATTGCATTCTTTACACTTTATCATTTGTCCTTAATGCTCCCTTTTGTCCTTACATTCAAGCCTCTCACTCTCCACAAAACCTCAAATTTCTTTGAACCTCCGCTTCTTTCAGAATATTCCATGTCTCCCAACAATCTCCACCCTGTTTCCTGGAATTTTAACCTCTTCTATCTGGATATCTAGAATATCTGGAGAGAACAGCTCTGGCCAGGGCTGGGCTGGATTCCATATCAGGTAGGGCATGACCCAGCCTAAGAAGCTCTTGACCTGGAGCTTCCCATTACGTAAAACCAGTCAGCTTCCTCATAAAATTAATTTCATGTATTTCATTAATTCAAAGCCCAACCCAATTGTCAATTTATAATAAGCAATACAAGCAACCTGGCTCTTAATGGTACACTTTTTAGCCTGAAAGAGTTAATGGGGCTTGCAGATTAACCACAAGAGAGCTTCTGGTCCCACTCATGAAGATATTAGGGATTCCAGCAAGTGTTTGGAGCTACAAATAAATTCGTTTCCTGCTAAGTAAGCCATCTGGGATTGTCCCCAGGAAGCTTCTAAAAGTCAAAAAATTCTCATGATGAAACAACCTCTGCATTTCTAACACCAGCTGCCAGGATCTCACCAGGTGATCTCCAAGGGTAGCCTCAAATAGTGCACACCAGAATTTGACAAGCTTCTGTATCAGGAGGACAATCAACTTTCCCTAAAACAACTGTGTTTTTCTTGATGTGTCCCTAAACTTGATTGGTTAACTGTTGTCTCTTATATACCTACACATCCTACACACACCTAAAATATCAGGAAAATATATTAATTTACTTGACCCAAATACCTGATGATTCTTATTTTTTTTATTTATTTATGATAGTCACACACACAGAGAGAGAGAGAGGCAGAGACACAGGCAGAGGGAAAAGCAGGCTCCATGCACCGGGAGCCCGACGTGGGATTCGATCCCGGGTCTCCAGGATCGCGCCCTGGGCAAATGGCAGGCACCAAACCGCTGCGCCACCCAGGGATCCCACCTGATGATTCTTTTTTTATTTTTTTATTTTTTTAAAAATTTTTTATTTATTTACGATAGTCACAGAGACAGAGAGAGAGAGGCAGAGACACAGGCAGAGGGAGAAGCAGGCTCCATGCACCGGGAGCCTGATGTGGGATTCGATCTCGGGTCTCCAGGATCACGCCCTGAGCCAAAGGCAGGGGCCAAACCCCTGCGCCACCCAGGGATCCCCCACCTGATGATTCTTAATTGTTTAATCCCACTTGCCACCATTTCTTTCCAGAAGAATAGCATATGTTTCTTTGGGTAGTAAAATGAAAACCAAGTCTCTGGAATTCTGGATATTTGGTAGTAGAACAATCTTATCTCCTCTGTATTATCTAACACAGATTTTCAGCTTTAGTTTGATCATCTGCCTTAGGATGAACATTTGGATTTTTCTGGATATCCATTCATAGACCAAATTCCCACAACCCAAGGACTATCAAGACTATCAAGAATCACTGGAACCATCCAGGCTATTTCAGGAAAAAAAAATGCTTATGTCTAAATGGCATAAAATAATTATTTTATTCCTGAATTTGTCTGTAGTGATGGAAATACAATATTCTATTCATGCAATATTTCCTGAAGAAATAATAGAACATTATTTCAGACTTTAGAAAAAAAACTTATTTTACCTGTGTTGTGGGAAAACATCATCTGCAGCTGTTTTTCTTTTCTTTCTTTCTTTTTTTTTTTAGAAGGGGCAAAAGCACATGCACAGTAATGTCAAGTCATTTTAACTTCTGCAGAAGTCACTGAGGAGAGATGTTCGTATTACTCACTGAGAATCTCATTGTATGAAGATTATTTTAAGCCTAAAACATTTGAGATTCAACAGATTCAGAAAGAAGACTTCTCTAAGTGCCCCTTATCTAAAAACAACAACTTCTGGGTAATGAGGCTACCATAAATTCCCTCTTTGGAGTGAGTCTATTGCCAAGAGGAAGACCTAGAATAAACCTACCATAGATTCTCCTCTCTAGGAGTTCTATGGCCCTGAAGAAAACCAAAACACCACTTATACCTGTATAGACAAGCATTATCACAAGCTTTCTTATCTCCCATTTGTTCTCCTAAAACCTCATTTGTCTTTCCTAAGGAAACTTATTTTTTTAAGCAAATTTTTAGCAATTTTTAAAAAGATCTTATTCATTTGAGAGAGAAACAGAGAAAGTGAGAGCATGAGCTAGGAGGAAAAATAGAGGGCAAAGGAGAAGCAGACTCATCACAGAGCAGGAAGCCTGATCAGGGCTCCATCCTAGGACCCTGGAATCATGACCTGAGCCACAGGCAGATGTTTAACTGACTGAGCCACCCCAGTCCCCCAGAAACTTCTTTATTATTATTTTTTTAAGATTTTATTTATTTACTTGACACAGAGAGAGTGCAAGCACACAAGTGGATGGGGACAGAAGAGGAGCAAAGGCAGAGGGAGAAAGACTCCCCACTGAAGCAGGAAGCCCAACATGGGACTCTATCCCAGGACCCTGAGATCATGACCCAAGTCAAAGACAGATGCTTAATGGAACCACTCAGGTGCCCCTTGTTTATTCTTCTTTTTTTTTTTTTTTTAAGATTTTATTTATTTATTCATGAGAGACACAGAGAGAGAGAGAGAGGGAGGCAGAGACACAGGCAGAGGGAGAACTAGGCTGCATGCAGGGAGCCTGATGCGGGACTTGATCCTGGGTCTCCAGGATCAGGCCCTGGGCTGAAGGCAGCACTAAACTGCTAAGCCACCCGGGCTGCCCCCCTTGTTTATTCTTTATGAGAATTTCCCCCTCTAAGTTGTATATACAAGCCTCTAATTTTACTCATTTAACCAGCCAACTACTTCTTTTGTTGGCTGCTATATATGTAAACCTTTTCATCCCATTAATCTGTCTTTTTTTCCTTTAATTTTCAGGCCCCTGGACAATGAACCTAGGAGGATAGAGGAAAAGCAGTTTCTTCCTCAACAAAACACTACCTCTTATAGCCTGAGCCTCCAGTGTAGACATCCAACTGTCCTGAAACTACCCTTCTATGGGGGAAGTCTGGCCTAGCTAGGTAGACAGGTCAGGTGTGGAGAGAATAAAGCCAACTTATGGGTACCAGGCTTGCGAGAGAAACAGTCGGGGCACTCCACACCAGAGCAGCTGACAATACTACAAGTAACCTCTTTGGATTACACATAGAGAAGAATCACCCAGTGGAAACATACCTGAATTTCTGACCTATTAAATTGCGAGACATAAGGAGATGATTTTTGTTTTAGTTTGGCATATGGCAATAGATCACTGTGACAAGGAGGTTAAGTGGCATGTTCTAACTCACAGTTTCATAGCAGCCAAGCCAGAAGAAAGCCAAGATTCCTAACTTGCTGTTCCTGAGTCAGCTTTAGCTTAGAGGCACTGAAATAGCTTCTGGTAAGAGTTCAAAAGCAAGAAGTGTTCACTGTCCCCAGGACTTCTGGGCACCATCTCAGTGATTAATTCTCCTCTGTAACATTCTGCTTTTATTGAATGAGGATAACCATGATGATTATAATTCTTTCTACCACTTTACACTTTAGTTTGATTAACTTCAAGAATTTTCCCATGG
This sequence comes from Vulpes vulpes, assembly GCF_048418805.1. Lineage (NCBI taxonomy): Eukaryota > Metazoa > Chordata > Mammalia > Carnivora > Canidae > Vulpes > Vulpes vulpes. The sequence goes on along the minus strand of NC_132788.1, from coordinate 46,340,056 downwards.
GAATACCTTGGTAGAGGAAAAAGAAAAGAGTTACTGTGATTTTGGGTTGGGGAAGATTTAAACTGGAGAGAATATCCAGTTAAACTTGAACTTCAGATAAAAAGCAAATACTTTTCAAGTATAGGTAGGTATTATTCAATATTTGTGACATTTTATGTTTTAAAAAGTAGTAGGAATTTATCTGAATTTCAAACTTAACAGATTCTTATATTTAATCTGGCAACTCCTGATTGGGAGCAGTTTGTGGAAAATGGAGGCTGAGGCTCTAAGAAGATATGGCAGCTTCAATGTTGAAATATTCTCATGGCTAGAAAAGCACTCAGATTCCCTGCTTTCTGAAAAGTGAGTTGGCAGCCTTTATACCACATATAAAGCAAGCCTTATACCTTTCCATATGATTTATCAGAGGCCACATGTTTAGCACCTGGAGCATAGCTTGAAATTCAAAAGCAAACAAGAAAGTCACAAAGCCCAAGTACTTGACTCATAAAGAGACTTAACGATATAACTGTGTGTAAATTAAGATGAACAATTTGAAAACTTGGTAGAAACTAACAATAGCAAGAAAGGACTGCTGACCTTAAATAAAGAGACAGAACTATAAGACAAACAAACATATCAGGAAGCCATTTGGGTAACAGTCTCCCACTACCACCCACAACACTTTAATTGTCCCTGTTGGCAAAATTATCAAAGCCAAGTACAAACAGCAGATACATCCTTGTGAACTTAAATCAATAATAGATTATATAATTTAGTATATTTAGTTGAAGAAGGAAGAATAGTGTACAGCCATCTTGATAAAAAGAGTTTAAATTAAAAAAAATTTTGTGGGGGAGGGCTAATGGTTAAAACATAAACTTCTGGGATCCCTGGGTGGCGCAGCGGTTTGGCGCCTGCCTTTGGCCCAGGGTGCGATCCTGGAGACTCGGGATCGAATCCCACATCAGGCTCCCGGTGCATGGAGCCTGCTTCTCCCTCTGCCTATGTCTCTGCCTCTCTCTCTCTCTCACTGTGTGCCTATCATAAATAAAAAAAAACAAACAAACATAAACTTCTTTGATTGACCTAGTAAACTCACATATGTGAATTCCTTAAAGATGTCCCAATAAAGCAGGTATTAGTGTTTTAACTTTTGGGGTTGAAGACTATGTGTTTGAACTATAATGCAAACATACTTCTGTGACATGGTCCTTTGGCATATTCTCTTGGCACCTGTTTTCGTCAAAATGTAAGGCATCAAAATGTCAGAATAAAGAAAGAGGGAAAGAGAAAAAAAAGAAAAGAAAAGAAAAAAGAAAAGAAAGACAGAAATAAATAAGAAAAGAGAGGGAGGGGATGGGAGGGAAGGAAGGGAGGGAGGGAAAGAGAGAGAAAGAGAAAAGAGGGAGTGAGGGAGGGAGTAAGGAAGGGAGAGAAGAAGGGAAGGAAGGGGAAAGGAAAGGCAAAGGTCCAGAATAATAAAAGCATTATCAAGAGCCCTAACCTTGCCATCAAAGATATGCCACCTTCAAAATGTTAATGTGGGTTTAGCACCTCAACAAGAGAAGTGCTATAAAAACAGGAAAGAATGTTCGTGGAAAAATTATTTGCAGGAAATATTCTCTTGCTTAAAGAGCACCGACCTTAAAGGAATATGATGTTCTGGATAGTATTTCCTGACTGTTCTTCAGGTTGTGATTTTGTGGCATAGTAAACACAACTTTGGGTAATAATAAAAGGATAATGAATGAATATGTGCTCACCAGCAGGCATATCTTTTCCTTGGCTTGGAATTCAAGAAGAGGCAAGGGAAAACAGTGCAAAGCTCATTTTTCTTTTATGATTTATTACATTGAGGCCTACTAACAATAGATGTGCTCCAAAGAAGATTGGGTCAGGTGTTAAAAATCTTTGCTGTAGTGCCAACCAAAATTTAGTCAAATTCAATTAGCTAGTGACCTCATCAGTAATTAGAGGAAGGAAGTCAAATTTTAGTACTGTATGATCTGGACCAACAGCACCTGGATCACCTGGGAACTTGTTTGAAGTATAAATTCTCACCATCCCCCTCCACCACTTGTCCTGAAGTGGAAACTCCAGGAGTGTTTTCCCATAATCTGTCTTTTATCAAGCCATCCAGGTGATTCTGGCACTGCTAAGGTTCAAAAATCACTGATTTAGAGAATTATGGATGACTAGTAATTTTGGTGGTATTAGAAATTCTATCACCACTCCAATAATATGAATTATCTTTGTGTTTGTTTTTCTGTTTGTTTGGTTTACACCTAAAACTTTCTTCTTTCTTCCATTTCTTATTTTGGTCTATATAACTGTAATTGCTACTTTTCATGAGAATTACTGCATAATTCAAGGCACAAAAGAAGTCATAAAATTTCCCAGATAATAGTAGCAGGTGCTAAGTAGGGCTATTCTTGTCAAGAAGGGTTCTTGACATTATGATTAGTGGCTTAGAGCCTTCTTAGGTCCCTGAGTTATATCTTCTCTCCCTCAATAGCACTCATATTTCCTTCCCAGGAACGGCTGCCAGATTTAGCCAATAAAATACAGTTTATCAAATTAAATTTTGACTTCAGACAAACAACTACATTTTTTAAAAATTGTATTTATTTAAACAATCTCCACACCCAACATGGGTCTGGAATGCATGACCCTGAGATCAAGAGTTGCATGCTCCACTGACTGAACAGCCAGCTGGCCCACAACCAACTAAATCTTTAAGTATAAGTATGTCCCAAGCAACATTTATGATATACTTATATTTAAAAATTATTAATTGTTTATCTGAAAATCAAATTTAATAGTTTCCTGAATTTTTTTTCTGACAACCCTAATCCCAGGGACAGTGAAGAGTCTAAGTAAAGAGAAGGCTCAACAGTTTAAATCAATTCAATACATACATATGTATGTCCTCTATGAAGTAAGGAGTATTTCTACCATATCCTTCATTATTAATGACATGATTTGCAAATAGGTGGCTTCAGAGGTGAAGTTCAAGACTATTCTTATCTATTCTCTCACCATAGGTAGCCAAGTTACTATACTCCTTGCCCTCAGGGGAAGACAGGGCTGGGGCCATAGGGAGGTACTTACTTACTTGTACCTGCATGTGTAGGAGATCAGAATATGCCACCCCAAATATGCCCTCTTTGGTATAAGGATTATTTTGAACGGATTATTTTGGGAAATAGCAGACACAGGAGAAGCACTGAAAACAGAGAAGAAGTTACACTTTTGTAAGGGAAAATTATATTTACAAAGGAAATCACAATTTGTAAGGGTATCTCCCTCTCTGTACCAGGAAAAGAAGGTAGGCTCTAAAACGTGACTCTTATCAGTGGTGAAGGAAATGGATTAAATCTTCGTAACAAACCTTACCATTGTTTGGCTACTTTTCTTAGTCACCTTCCCAAAACCTGCCTCCCTCATGCCCTTTTTCCTTTGTTTTAGCTGAAGATGGTGTTTAAACTCAAGTTCTAGCCACATCTCTGAGTTTACTCATCTCTGAGCTTCTTCCATGCGTACATGAGATATACATGGTAATATACTTTTTATTTCTTGTTAGTCTCTTTTGTAACTGGAGCCATAGCTAAGAATCTAAAAGGATAGAACGAAAAAATTTTCTTTTTCCTCCTCTATGTATGTGTGGAATGTGTGGGTACACATGTGTGCATGGTTTGGGGTAGAGAAGAAAGCACCCAACCACCGTTTCTAACAGGACGCTGGATGGCTCAGCAGTTGAGCACCTGTCTTTGGCTCAGGGCCTGATCCTGCAGTCCCAGGATGGAGTCCCACATTGGGCTCCTTGCATGGAGCCTGCTTCTCTCACTGCTTATGTCTCTGCCTCTCTGTCTCTCTCTCTCTCTCTCTCTCTCTGCATCTCATGAATAAAAAAATAAAAATAAAACATTTCTAACTATTATTTGGAATCAGATGCTAGAAGCCTCAGTTTTCTCAACCATAAAATAAGGAATTACCTCATAAGGCTTTTGGAGCCTCAAATTAAATAACATTTTTGAAAGCACTTGTTAAACCATGAAATAAAATTCAGCATGATATAGTAGAAAGTGCATGGGCTTTGACACCAAATAGACTACAGAATGAATCTCAGTTCAGAGGTGTATAAGCTAAGTAAGTTATTTAAATCTCGGAATGAGTTTCCTCATCTGTAAAGGAGGGATAACAATGCTTACCTCCAGCACTGTTATCAGGACTAACAGAAATAATGTAGAAAAAGTTACAGGAACAAAAAAGGCACCATAGGCAGTACATGAGCCTATATATTATGAGTTAAAGTTTTGGAAATTTGGGTAGTATGAAACTCAACTTCTTTTTTTGTTGTAGGTTATTAAGTACCTATGATCTGATTTTAATAAAAACAGGCTCTGATTCTTTTCTTTTAAAAGTAATTAAAGGCAGCATAGATTTTTTTTTTATTTGACACCTCAATTGCAGGATCTGATGCCCTCATTAATAATTTAAAGAGCTTCTTAGCATGCATTAAAGCAAAGTGACCAACTTAAATAATTTACAGTCTGCTTAGATTACTCTCTTACACCCAAGATGGAAGCAACCCATATTTTCTCCCTAGGAGGTCTGAGGCTGAGGGTATTTGATGTGAATATATTAAGAAGAAAAAAAAACAATTTCCATTAATTTGCAATGGAGTAATTTATTTGATAATATCTATTATTAATTTCTATTTGCAACTGAATTAAATATGTAAATATATCCATGCCTTGCAGTGTATCAGGACGACAGAAGAGAGTAAGGAAATGGTTTCCAGTCAAGCCCACTGTTCAAGTTTCTTGTGAATGATGGGAACTATCAAGTAACTTTATAGTAACTATCAAGTTAACTACACAAAGCAATTATGTCGAGTTATAATGAATTATATCATACAGGCACATCTTACTATTGATTGGCCCATCCTCTTATATTTCACCATCCTTAGGGAATGAAATTTTTCAAAACAGATTAGCAATGTATATGAGATACATATGTTTCCAGTGGAATACTATAAAATGCAATCTTGAAGAAAATCACATATGACTTGTGTTTAATGAATATTTTCTTTTTCAGCTTCAAATTGTTGATCACTTGACCATTTTCATTTTGTTTTGTTTTATTTTTACAATTTGGCCTTTATTCCTCCAGAAAGAAGTGACTGAAGACATACATACATTGAGTTCTAAATATTCAAATGCGAAGAGCTTCAAAAACAGGCAGCCACACCACTAAGCCTCACCTAAAACTGGATGCAGAGCCCCAGAATGTTCGTTAGTTCTCTGCATCATCATCAGGTACTGCAGACTGCAGCCCCGATAGTTTTGTAAATGACTTACGTCATTTATTTTTCTGAGTCATAGCACTCTAATCTAGAAAATGAGGGAAGTGTAGGATTGAGGGCATATACTAGCTCATTAGAGCTGCCATAACTAAAAGTACCACAGATTAGGTTGGCTTAAACAATAAAAATTTATTTTCTCACAAATCTGGAGGCTAGGTGTCCAAGATCAAGGAGTCAGGGCATTGGTTTCTTCTGAGGCCTCTTTCCTTGTAAATGACTGCCTTCCCCCTGTATCTTCCCTTTCCTGTGTGTGTGTTGATGTCCTAATTTTCTCTTCTTATAATGATACTGGTCTTATTGCATTAAGTTCTACCCATGTAACCTCATTTTATCTTAGTTTCTTTTTTAAAGGCCTGCTCTCTAAATACTATTGCATTTTGAAGTACTAGGAGTTAGGACTTCAACATATGAATTTTAGGGAGATATAACTTAATCCATAATAGGGCCTGACTGACCACTTAGCTTTGTTTCCTTTGATTCTGACCAAAAAGTAGTTTCCACTTGGCCACCCTCCACCCTTCCCTGGCCCCACTCCCCAGGGATTTATGTTGCCAATCCTTTCCCTACCAAAACCAGCCTGGCTTGTATGTCATCTCCATAGAGCCAAAGAGTCAACTAACCTTGTATTAGTTACTAATTGCACCTATAACAAATTACCAAACATTGAGTGGCTTAAACCCAACACATTCATTATACCACTGGAGGTCAGAAGTCTGAACTGGATCTCACTAGGTTAAAACCAAGGTGTCAGCAGGGCAGTTTTCCCTCTGGAGGCTCTAAGAATCATCCATTTATTTATTTGCCTTTTCCAGCTTCTAGAGGCCACATATATTTGTTGGTTCAGGATCCCTTCCTCCATTTTGCAAGCTAGCAATGTCAAATCAACTCCTTTTCATACTGCCATCTCTCTGATTCTTTCTTCTGACTCTCTCTTCTATTTATGAGGACCCCTGTCATTACATTGGACTGATTAGAAACTATATTTGTTTCTTAGGCCTGCCATAACAAACAACCACAAATTGGGTGGTTTAACAGAAATTCATGTTCTCATTGTTCTGGAGACATAATTGAAGGGTCAAAAGGGCCATGCTCTTTCAAAAGGCTTTAGAAGAGGATCCTTCCTTGCCTCTTCCTAGCTTTTGGAGGCTGAAGGCAATCCTTGGCATTCCTTGCTACTTAATACATAAAACTTGTCCCCAGTTCATAACTCTTTAGTGGTCTTCCTCAGACCACGCAGGGCCATTTTGTTCCCTATTACATTCTTACTCATTTGCCACCCTCATTCATGACAGCAGAAGCTTTACTTTAGGCATTTCTCTGTATACAGAATGTCTTATCATTCCCATTCAGACTATTCTACCCAAGTATGCAAAAGCCAATATATTTCAACTTAAATTTGCTCTAAACAAGCAATAGTCCATTTAATTCTGACACGATATTTAAATGTTCACTGATCAAAGGTGTTTTAAAAAAGAGCTGTAAATTCTTTGATACTCCTTCCACTGAAAGGTGAAGTTTGTGTCTCCTTTAAGTCTCAGCGAGCCTTTGATTACTTTGTCCAACGGAGAAATGGAGAAGTGACCTATGTGATTTATAATGGAGATTCCACTGCAGCCTGGTCATCTTGGAACACTTGCTCTTACGAGGGTCCTTTTCAAAATATTTCTTCTAGGATCCCAGTAGCCATGCCATAAGAAGCCCATACCACATAAAGAAGTAACATATAGCTGGTTGACAGTCTCAGCATCCCTGCTAAGCCCATCCTAGCCGAGGCAAGAATGCAAGTGAAAAGCCATCTTTGAAGATAATCTTCCAATCTCAATTATTCCAGCTTTCAGCCATTTGAGTCTTCCCAGCTAAAGTTGTGGGGAAAATCTCCCTGTTTAATGCTTCTAAAAATGGCTTCCTTGGTCACACGTTGAGTTAATCTAACTAGCTTCCATGAAGATGTATTTCCTTTCTTTTCTGTTTACTTTCCTTTAGTTTTCCTTCCTGCTCTCTTTCCTGCCTTCTTCCCTCCCTCCCTCCTTCCCTTCCTTCCTTTTCTCCTTTTTTTTCCCTTTTTAATTTACTCTCCTAGAGGTTGAAAGCTGAAAAATAGCTAACCACTTTGCTCCTCCAGCAAGTGGTGTGCTGAGAGTCTCATGAAAGTTGATTGTTAAATTGTCAGGGATTTTATAAATCAGCTGATATTATATTAGTAGCTTGAAATTGGCCAAGATGCAAGTATTTACAACATGGAAATAAGCAAATGCTAGAAATTAGAGCTATTATTTCCAGAGATCGTTTTGGTAAACATTCACCAGCAAGTCACTGATTTCCTTCAAAAATTATCTCTACAAAGTGAGTGCCATTTTCCTGGAACCAGCACAAGGAGAATAACTTGTATTTGACTCATACTCCTTCCAATCTCATTATATCATAGACTTTCCAAAATAGGGTCCCCTCCCCCAACACAGAGCAAATACTAATAGGAACTATTAAAAGAGGACAAGATATTTTGGCAGCCTGTCTTTGATAGTGTTTATGCTAATATCACATTCAGCCACTGTGATCAAAGAAAAATCCTAATATATATGTATACAGTGTGTTTCCTGAATTTTGTGATTTATACTTCAATTTTACTTTTCAAAATTCCAGGATATAGTCCTGAAATATTGTTTGAAAATATACATTTGAAAATTGTATCAGAGGTACCTGGCTGGATCAGTTAATAGAACATGTGACTCTTGATCTCAGGGTTGTGAGTTCAAGCCCCACATTGGTTATAGATATTACTTAAAAAAATAATAAGGGGGGAGGGGCAAGATGGCGGCAGAGTAGGGTCTCCAAGTCACTTGTCCTCAACAAATTACCTAGAAAACATTCAAATCATCCTGAAAATCTACGAATTCAGCCTGAGATTTAAAGAGAGACCAGCTGGAACGCTACAGTGAGAAGAGTTCGCGCTTCTATCAAGGTAGGAAGACGGGGAAAAAGAAATAAAGACACAAAAGACCTCCAAGGGGGAGGGGCCCCGCGAGGAGCCGGGCTGAGGCCGGGGCGAGTGTCCCCAGGACAGGAGAGCCCCGTCCCGGAGGAGCAGGAGCTGCACCGACCTTCCCGGGGGAAAGGCCTCCCGGGGAATTGGAGCAGGATCCCCAGAAAGGCGGGGATGCCCTCGGGCTCCCTGGGACAGTAACAGAGGAACTGCGCCCCGGAGAGTGCGCCGAGCTCCCTAAGGGCTGCAGCGCTCGGCGGGACCCGGAGCAGCTCGGAGGGGCTCGGGCGGCGGCTCCGCGGAGGGGGCTGCGCGGCTCCGGGAACAGCTCAGCGGCGGCGGCTCGGGCGGAGGAAGAAGCTCCGCGGAGGGGGCGGCGCGGCTCCGGGAACAGCTCGGCAGCGGCGGCTCGGGCGGAGGAAGAAGCTCAGCCCGGAGGGGGCGGCGCGACTCCGGGAACAGCTCGGAGGGGCTCGGGCGGCGGCTCCGCGGAGGAGGCTGCACCGCCGGGAGCGCGAATCCAACAGCGCAGGCCCCGGAGCACAGGGCGCCGGGACACAGCCCAGGATCCGGCCTCCCCCCGGGACAGGCAGAGGCCGGGAGGGCCCAGGACAGCGAGGACGCTCCTGCCTGGAACTGAGCAGATCAGCGGCCCTGCCTGGGAGCCTCCAGGCCCTGCAGACGGAGAGCCCCGGAGCTACTGCGGGGGCTGACTTCAGGGTCCCAGAGCTGCCCCCGCCACTGTGGCTTCCTCCTGGGGCCTCACGGGGTGAACAACCCCCACTGAGCCCTGCACCAGGCAGGGGCAGAGCAGCTCCCCCAAGTGCTAACACCTGAGAATCAGCACAGCAGGCCCCTCCCCCAGAAGACCAGCTAGAGGGACAAGTTCCAAGGGAAGTCAAGGGACTTAAAGAACACAGAATCGGAAGATACTCCCCCGTGTTTTTTTTGTTTTGTTTTGTTTTTTTGTTTTGTTTTGTTTTGTGCTTTTTTTTTTCTTTTCTCTCTTTCTTCTTGATTTCTGATTGCGTCCCCCACCCCCCCTTTTTTTTTCTTTTTTCTCCTTTCTTTCTTTTTCTTCTCTTTTCCCCCCTTTTTTTTCTTCTTTCTCTTTTTTCTTTTTCTCTTTTCTTTCCTTCTCTCTCTTTTTCTCCTTTTCCCAATACAACTTGTTTTTGGCCACTCTGCACTGAGCAAAATGACTAGAAGGAAAATCTCACCTCAAAAAAAAGAATCAGAAACAGCCCTCTCTCCCACAGAGTTACAAAATATGGATTACAATTCAATGTCAGAAAGCCAATTCAGAAGCACTACTATACAGCTACTGGTGGCTCTAGAAAAAACCATAAAGGACTCAAGAGACTTCATGACTGCAGAATTGAGATCCAATCAGGCAGAAATTAAAAATCAATTAAATGAGATACAATCCAAGCTAGAAGTCCTAACGACGAGGCTTGACGAGGTGGAAGAACGAGTGAGTGACATAGAAGACAAGCTGATGGCAAAGAGGGAAACTGAGGAAAAAAGAGACAGGCAATTAAAAGACCATGAGGATAGATTAAGGGAAATAAATGACAGCCTGAGGAAGAAAAACCTACGTTTAATTGGGGTTCCCGAGGGCGCCGAAAGGGACAGAGGGCCAGAATATGTATTTGAACAAATCCTAGCTGAAAACTTTCCGAATCTGGGAAGGGAAAGAGGCATTCAGATCCAGGAAATAGAGAGATCCCCCCCTAAAATCAACAAAACCCGATCAACACCTCGACATTTAATAGTGAAGCTTGCAAATTCCAAAGATAAGGAGAAGATCCTTAAAGCAGCAAGAGAAAAAAAGTCCCTGACTTTTATGGGGAGGAATATTAGGGTAACAGCAGACCTCTCCACAGAGACCTGGCAGGCCAGAAAGGGCTGGCAGGATATATTCAGGGTCCTAAATGAGAAGAACATGCAACCAAGAATACTCTATCCAGCAAGGCTTTCATTCAAAATGGAAGGAGAGATAAAGAGCTTCCAAGACAGGCAGGAACTGAAAGAATATGTAACCTCCAAACCAGCTCTGCAAGAAATTTTAAGGGGGACTCTTAAAACTCCCCTTTAAGAAGAAGTTCAGTGGAACAATCCACAAAAACAAGGACTGAATAGATATGATGACACTAAACTCATATCTATCAATAGTAACTCTGAACGTGAACGGGCTTAATGACCCCATCAAAAGGCGCAGGGTTTCAGACTGGATTAAAAAGCAGGACCCATCTATTTGCTGTCTACAAGAGACTCATTTTAGACAGAAGGACACCTACAACCTGAAAATAAAAGGTTGGAGAACCATTTACCATTCAAATGGTCCTCAAAAGAAAGCAGGGGTAGCCATCCTTATATCAGATAAATTAAAATTTACCCTGAAGACTATAGTGAGAGATGAAGAGGGACACTATCTCATACTCAAAGGATCTATCCAACAAGAAGACTTAACAATTCTCAATATATATGCCCCAAATGTGGGAGCTGCCAAATATTTAAACCAATTAATAACCAAACTGAAGAAATACTTTGATAATAATACACTTATACTTGGTGACTTCAATCTAGCTCTCTCTATACTAGATAGGTCTTCTAAGCACAACATATCCAAAGAAACGAGAGCTTTAAATGATACACTGGACCAGATGGATTTCACAGATATCTACAGAACTTTACATCCAAACTCAACTGAATACACATTCTTCTCAAGTGCACATGGAACTTTCTCCAGAATAGACCACATACTGGGTCACAAATCGGGTCTGAACCGATACCAAAAGATCGGGATAGTCCCCTGTATATTCTCAGATCATAATGCCTTGAAATTAGAACTTAATCACAACAAGAAGTTTGGAAGGACCACAAACACATGGAGGTTAAGGACCATCCTGCTAAAAGATGAAAAGGTCAACCAGGAAATTAAGGAAGAATTGAGAAGATTCATGGAAACTAATGAGAATGAAGATACAACCGTTCAAAATCTTTGGGACGCAGCAAAAGCAGTCCTGAGGGGGAAATACATCGCAATACAAGCATCCATTCAAAAACTGGAAAGAACTCAAATTCAAAAGCTCACCTTACACATAAAGGAACTAGAGAAAAAGCAACAAATGGACCCCACCCCCAGCAGAAGAAGACAGTTAATTAAAATTCGAGCAGAACTAAATGATATCGAGACCAAAAGAACTGTGGAACAGATCAACAGAACCAGGAGTTGGTTCTTTGAAAGAATTAATAAGATAGATAAACCATTAGCGAACCTTATTAAAAAGAAGAGAGAGAAGACTCAAATTAATAAAATCATGAATGAGAAAGGAGAGATCACTACCAACACCAAGGAAATACAAACGATTCTAAAAACATATTATGAACAGCTGTATGCCAATAAATTAGGAAATCTAGAAGAAATGGATGCATTCCTGGAAAGCCACAAACTACCAAAACTGGAGCAGGAAGAAATAGAAAACCTGAACAGGCCAATAACCAGGGAGGAAATTGAAGCAGTCATCAAAAACCTCCCGAGACACAAGACTCCAGGGCCAGATGGCTTCCCAGGGGAATTCTATCAAACGTTTAAAGAAGAAATCATACCTATTCTACTAAAGCTGTTTGGAAAGATAGAAAGAGATGGAGTACTTCCAAATTCGTTCTATGAGGCCAGCATCACCTTAATTCCGAAACCAGACAAAGACCCCACCAAAAAGGAGAATTACAGACCAATATCCCTGATGAACATGGATGCAAAAATTCTCAACAAGATACTAGCCAATAGGATCCAACAACACATTAAGAAAATTATTCACCATGACCAAGTAGGATTTATCCCTGGGACACAAGGCTGGTTCAACACTCGTAAAACCATCAATGTGATTCATCATATCAGCAAGAGAAAAACCAAGAACCATATGATCCTCTCATTGGATGCAGAGAAAGCATTTGACAAAATACAGCATCCATTCCTGATCAAAACACTTCAGAGTGTTGGGATAGAGGGAACTTTCCTTGACATCTTAAAAGCCATTTACGAAAAGCCCACAGCAAATATCATTCTCAATGGGGAAGCACTGGGAGCCTTTCCCCTAAGATCAGGAACAAGACAGGGATGTCCACTCTCACCACTGCTGTTCAACATAGTTCTGGAAGTCCTCGCCTCAGCAATCAGACAACAAAAAGACATTAAAGGCATTCAAATTGGCAAAGAAGAAGTCAAACTCTCCCTCTTCGCCGATGACATGATACTGTACATAGAAAACCCAAAAGCCTCCACCCCAAGATTGCTAGAACTCATACAGCAATTTGGTAGCGTGGCAGGATACAAAATCAATGCCCAGAAATCAATGGCATTTCTATACACTAACAATGAGACTGAAGAAAGAGAAATTAAGGAGTCAATCCCATTTACAATTGCACCCAAAAGCATAAGATACCTAGGAATAAACCTTACCAAGGAGGTGAAGGATCTATACCCTAAAAACTATAGAACACTTCTGAAAGAAATTGAGGAAGACACAAAGAGATGGAAAAATATTCCATGCTCATGGATTGGCAGAATTAATATTGTGAAAATGTCAATGTTACCCAGGGCAATTTACACGTTTAATGCAATCCCTATCAAAATACCATGGACTTTCTTCAGAGAGTTAGAACAAATTATTTTAAGATTTGTGTGGAATCAGAAAAGACCCCGAATAGCCAGGGGAATTTAAAAAAAGAAAACCATAGCTGGGGGCATCACAATGCCAGATTTCAGGTTGTACTACAAAGCTGTGGTCATCAAGACAGTGTGGTACTGGCACAAAAATAGACACATAGATCAATGGAACAGAATAGAGAACCCAGAAGTGGACCCTGAAATGTATGGTCATCTAATATTCGATAAAGGAGGAAAGACTATCCATTGGAAGAAAGACAGTCTCTTCAATAAATGGTGTTGGGAAAATTGGACATCCACATGCAGAAGAATGAAACTGGACCACTCTCTTTCACCATACACAAAGATAAACTCAAAATGGATGAGAGATCTAAATGTGAGACAAGAGTCCATCAAAATCCTAGAGGAGAACACAGGCAACACCCTTTTTGAACTCGGCCACAGTAACTTCTTGCAAGATACATCCACAAAGGCAAAAGAAACAAAAGCAAAAATGAACTATTGGGACTTCATCAAGATAAGAAGCTTTTGCACAGCAAAGGATACAGTCAAAAAAACTAAAAGACAACCTACAGAATGGGAGAGGATATTTGCAAACGACATATCAGATAAAGGGCTAGTTTCCAAAATCTATAAAGAACTTATTAAACTCAACACCAAAGAAACAAACAATCCAATCATGAAATGGGCAAAAGACATGAAGAGAAATCTCACAGAGGAAGACATGGACATGGCCAACATGCACATGAGAAAATGCTCTGCATCACTTGCCATCAGGGAAATACAAATCAAAACCACAATGAGATACCACCTCACACCAGTGAGAATGGGGAAAATTAACAAGGCAGGAAACAACAAATGTTGGAGAGGATGCGGAGAAAAGGGAACCCTCTTACACTGTTGGTGGGAATGTGAACTGGTGCAGCCACTCTGGAAAACTGTGTGGAGGTTCCTCAAAGAGTTAAAAATAGACCTGCCCTACGACCCAGCAATTGCACTGTTGGGGATTTACCCCAAAGATTCAGATGCAACGAAACGTCGGGACACCTGCACCCCGATGTTTCTATCAGCAATGGCCACAATAGCCAAACTGTGGAAGGAGCCTCGGTGTCCATCGAAAGATGAATGGATAAAGAAGATGTGGTTTATGTATACAATGGAATATTACTCAGCGATTAGAAACGACAAATACCCACCATTTGCTTCAACGTGGATGGAACTGGAGGGTATTATGCTGAGTGAAATAAGTCAATCGGAGAAGGACAAGCAGTGTATGTTCTCATTCATTTGGGGAATATAAATAATAGTGAAAGGGAATATAAAGGAAGGGAGAAGAAATGTTGGGAAATATCAGGAAGGGAGACAGAACATAAAGACTCCTAACTCGGGGAAACGAACTAGGGGTGGTGGAAGGGGGGAGGAGGGCGGGTGTTGGAGGGGAATGGGTGACGGGCACTGAGGTGGACACTTGACGGGATGAGCACTGGGTGTTTTTCTGTATGTTGGTAAATTGAACACCAATAAAAATTAATTAAAAAAAAAAAAGATACATTGAAAAGTTAAATAAAATAGAAAGAGGTTAAATCAGTTTATCACAGTGCTTAATTAAATCAATTCCTCAATGTAATATTAATCATTTGAGAAAATCCAACAATTTCTCAGCATCTACTTATATCAAATGCATGCTGAAAGGCACCAAGGGCTATGATAATATATATGCCAAAGTTTGTTTACTGCTCTACTTATACTATATACAAAATGAATATATAGTTTAAGAAATTATTATTATTCTTTAAAGATTTTCAGAGAAAGAGTACACACATGCATGCATGAGCAGGGAACCCAATGAGGGGGTGAGGGACTCAATCCCAGGGCCCTGGGATCATGACCTAACCTGAAGGCAAATGCTTAACCAAATGGCACTCTAAGGTACTCCAAGAAACTATTTTTAAAACGAAACTATTACACATAAATCTAGAAAAAAGATATATGTAAAATGTTGCCTTTGGGTGTATAGGCTCTTTTTTTCTAAACTATCTACGTTAAATAAATATTACTATTATAAAAAAATAATAATAATAATAAAACCTCAGGGGGCCTGGGTGGCTCAGTCAGTTAAGGGTCCAACTCTTGGTTATAGTTAGGTCATGATTTCAGGTGTGTAGGATCAAACCTCTGTCAGGTTCTGCACTTAGGTGGGAGTCTGGTTAGGATTCTCTCTCTGCCCCTCCCTTGACTACTGCTTGTATTCTCTCTTTCTCTGTCTAAAATAAATAAGCAAATCGTAAAAAAAAAAAAAAAAAAAAAAAAAAAAAAAATGGTATCAGATTTTAGATTGGTTCAGTGAGCTTTCTATACAACAAAATTCTATTAAGCACATATAAAACAATCACTTTTTCCATTTATCTTTGAAATAAATTCATTAATTTTATCCACTGAGTTTAATATAAATTTTAGCTTATAATAGAGGAGAGAGAGTAATATTAAGGAAATCTGGTTTGTATATTTTAAAGAGATTTTATTTATTTATTTAAGAGAGAGAGAAAAAAAATAAGAGAGAGAGAGGAAGAGGGCATGAGCAGTGGGAAGGAGCAGAGGGAGAAGGAGAAGCAGGTTTCCCACTGAGCAGGGAGCATGACTCTGAGCTTGAGCCCAGGGCTCTGGGATCTTGACCTGAGCCAAAATCAAGAGTCAGATGCTTAACTGATTGAGCTACTAAGGAACCCCCTGATTTGTATTTTTACTTCTGTCACTAAGTGAACCTTTCCATTTTTATCTACAAAACAAAGGACTCAATATTATAATCTCTAAGGTAACTCCCAACTTTGAAATGCCACAAAGACATTTGGCCACAAAGACATTTGCAAAATGAGGTGAAACTTGTAAGCAATTATAGATTAATTAAGGTCAAAACACTTTTTAAAAAATATTTTTATTTATTTGAGAGAGAGGGTGCACATGAGCAGCCAGGGGCTGTGGGGGAGGGACAAAGAATCTGAAGCAGACCTGCACTGACCATGGAACCTGATCTGGAGTTCAATCTCACAACCGTGAGATCATGACCTGAGCTGAAACCAAGAGTCAAACGCTTAACCGACTGAACCCCCCAGGCACCCCAGTCAAAACACTTTGGATTCTTTAGGATTCCACTTTACTTGTAAGGAGAGCTAAAAGTCTAAAGATTTTGCTGAAAAACATTAGTGAATTTACCTTTAAAAGACAAGGTAATGAGATAAATTGCAGTATATTCACATAATGGGATATACTCAGAAATAAAAACAAACTAGACACAAGAATGTGTATCATGCCATCTGTAAATAAAAAAATTAAATTAAAATGAAATTATAAATTTCAAAACATTGTGCTGAATGAAAGAAGCTAAACTCACAAAGGTACATACTCTGCAAGTCCATCAGTATGAAGTTCTAGAGCAGGCAAAACTAATCAATGGGGACAGAAATCAATGGTGGCTTGCTGGGGTGTTTGTGATCATCTTGGAAGGGACACAAAGGTCTTAAGAAGTTGGAAATATTCTGTATCTTGATAGACATGTAAGTTACATGAGCATGTATGTTTTTCAAGTGGATAAAGTTACATTCTTAAATCAGCATATTTCACTGTAGGTAAACTATACTTTAATTTTACATATTAGAAAAGATGGCTTAAAATTTTTAATATATGTTTAGATTTTTAAAATTGAGAGTTTATATGGTTACTTCTGTTATTACTGTGCTTCTGGGATTCTCAATGGAAACTGATTTATTGAAATAAATTATGGCCAAGCAATACAAATGCTATTTTTTAAATTGAAGTATAATGAACATACAGTGTTATATTAGTTTCAGGTATACAATACAATGATTAAACAATTCTATATATTTCTTAGTGCTCATCAAGATAAGTGTAATCTTAATCCCCTTATTTATTTTACTCATCTACCTCCCCTCTGGGGACCACCAGTTTGTTCTCTGTTTTAAGAGCCTGTTTTTTAGGGTGTTTGTGTGTATGTGCCACACACTTATTTAGCTATTCATCTATTGATGGACATTTGAGTTGCTTCCATATCTCGACTATTGTAGATAATGCTGCAATAATCATATATCTTTTCAAATTAGTGCTTTCATTTTCTTTGAGTAAACATCCAGAAATACAGTTATTGAATCATATGGCAGTTCAATTAATAATTTTTTTGAGGATACTTCAAACTGTTTCTACAACAGTGGCCGTACTAATTTGCATTTCCACCAAAAGTGATGGAGGGATTCCTTATTCTCCACGTCCTTGTCAACACTTGTAATTTCTTGTCTCTTCTGTTTTAGCCACTCTGACAGATGTAAGATGATATCTCATTGTAGTTTTAATTTGCATTTCCCTGATCATCAGTTATGTTGAGCATCTTTTTATGTGTCAATTGACTATTTTTGTATCTTCTATAGAAAAATATCTGTTCAGATCCTCTTCTAAATTTTTAATTAGGTTATTTGATTTTTTGGTATTGAATTGTTTAAGTCTCTTTATAATTTTTAGATATTAACCCCTTATTGGTTTTACCATTTGCAAATATTTTCTCCTGTTCGGTAGGTTACCTTCTTGTCTTATTGATGGTTTCTTTTGTTCTACAAAGCTTTTTATTTTGATGTATTCCCAATAGTTTAATTTTGCTTTTGTTTTCCCTTGCCACAGAAGACATATCTAGACAAATGTTTATTTTTGCATATGGTATAAAAAAGTGGTCCAGTTTCATTCTTTTGCATATAGCTGTCCAGTTCTCCCAGCACCATTTGTTGAAGAGACTATCTTTTCTCTATTGTATATTTTTGCCTCCTTTGTCATAGATTAATTTACCATATAAGCTTGGGCTTATTTCTGGGCTCTCTATTCTGTTCCATTGATCTATGTATCTTTTTTTGTGCCAGTACCATACTGTTTGGATTACTACAGCTTTGTAGTATATCTTGAAGTCTGAGATTGTGGTACTTCCAGCTTTGTTCTTCTTTCTCAAGATTATTTTGGCTATTTAGGGTCTTTTGTGGTTCCATACAGATCTTTGGATTATTTGTTTTAGTTTAGTGAAAAATGTCATTAGTATTTTGATAAGGCTTGTGTTAAATCTTTAGATTGCTTTAGGTATTATGGACATTTTAAAACATTGGTTCTTCTAGCCCATGCATGGAATGTCTTTCCATTTGTTGTGTCATCTTCAATTTCTTTCATCAGTGGTTTATAGTTTTTGGAGTACTAGTCTTTCACCTCCTTGGTAAAGTTTATTCCTTTTTTTTTTTTTTTTTGGCGGGGGGGGGGGGGGTAAAGTTTATTCCTAAATATTTTATTATTTTTGGTGTAATTCTCATGGGATTGTTTTATTAATTTCTTTTTTGTTACTTCATTATTAATGCATAAAAATGCAACAGCTTTCTGTATTTTAACTTTATATCCTGCAATTTTACTGAATTCATAATTGGTTTTAGCAGTGTTTTGTTGGAGTCTTTCTATATGGTATCATGACATCTATAAATAGTGAAAGTTTTTACTTCTATACCAATCGGGTGCCTTTTACTTCTGATTGCTATGGCTAAAACTTCCAGCACTGAGTTGAAGTGGTGAAAGTCGAAGTCCTTGTCTTGTTCCTGATCTTAGAGGAAATGCTCTCAGCTTTTCATCATCAAGTATGATCTTAGCTGTGAGTTTTTAAAATATGGCCTTCATTATGATGAGCTATATTCCCTCTAAACCTACTTTGTTGAGAGTTTTTATCATGAATGGTTGTAATATTTTGTCAAATGCTTTTTCTGCATCTATTAAGATAATCATATTGTTTTTTATCCTTTCTTTTTTTAAATTTTTTATCCTTTCTCTTGTTAATATGATATATCAAGTTGCTTGATTTGTGAGTATTGAACTACCTTTGCATCCTTGGAATAAATCCCATTTGATTGTGTTGTATGATATTTTTTTAATGTATTGTTGGATTTGTTTGCTAATACTTTTTTGAGGATTTTTGTATGTATGTATGTTCATCAGAGATATTGGCCAAAAGAAAAAGTTTTCTTTTTTATAGTGTCTTTATCCAGTTTTTCTCTCAGGGTAATGCCAGCTTCATAGAATGAATTTGGAAGCTTTCTTTCCTCCTCTATCTTTTGGAATAGTTTGAGAAGAATAGGTATTAATTCATTAAATGTTTGGTAGAATTCATCTGGAATTCTGTTTGTTGGGAGTATTTTTATTACTGATTCAATTTCATTGCTAATAAATTTCAAATTTTGAAATGTTGCTAATGTTCAAATTTTCTATTTCTTCCCGATTCCATTTTGGAAATTTACATGTTTCTGAGAATTCATCAGTTTTTTCTAGGTTGTCCAATTTGTTGACATATAATTTTTTTTGTACTTTCCTCTTATAATCCTTTGTATTTTTGTGGTGTCAGTTATTATTCTCTTCCTTCATTTACAATTTTATTTACTTGAGTCCCCTCTTTTTCCTTCTTGATGAGTCTGGCTAAAGGTTTATCAGTTTTATTTACCTTTTCAAAGAACCAGTTCCTGATTTCATTGATCTGTTCTATTGTTCTATTTAGTCTGTCAATAGTTGCTTTATGTATTTAGGTGCTCTCATGTGTTTGGTGTATAAATATTTATAATTGTTATAGCGTCCTGTTGGATTGTTCCTTTTACTATTATGTGGTGTCCTTCTTTGTCTCTGATTATGATCTTTGTTTTAATGTCTACTTTGTCTAATACAATAAGCATTGCTACTCCTGCTTTCTTTCGGCTGCCATTTGCATGTAAATGTTTTTCTATCCCTCCACTTTTAATCTGCATGTGTCTTTAGGTCTGAAGGCACAGGCACTTTACAAACTGCTGCTTCTGTGCCTGATTTCAGCAGGTTTATGTGTTTTGCTGGCTCTTTTAGGTCAGGGACTCAGTTTTCTATCACCCTCTTAAGCCCACTGATTTTTAAAGTAACTGGAGTCAAGTCCCACTGATTGCAGCAACTCTAAGAAGTCAAGCCTCACTGGTTTTCAAAGCCAAATGTTATGGAAATTCATCTTCCCATGCAGGTCTCCCAAGCCTGGGTGCCTGGCCTGCAGCCTGATCCTAGTGCTTCTCTGTGCTTGTGGTGTCCCTGTGAGTCTGTGCTTTGTGGTTAGTCTTGTCAGGAGTTCGTCTTCTGTTTTTTGCTCTCCTCCCTTTTCTATGAGGTCTCCTTTCAACATTTAACTGTGGAAAGTCTATTCTGCCAGTCGTGGGGTCATTTTCTGAGTTAGTTGTACTGATGTGGCTGTTACCTCAGTACATCCTTGAGATGAGGTGAGCTTAGGATCCTCCTACTCTGTAATCTTCCCAGAAGTCAGCAAATGCTATTCTTTAGAATTTTAAAGATTACATTGTTTTGCTTTTCAATTATAAATAAATATAATTTATGCTTATTGTATAAACTTAAAAACATTAAACAGCTAATGATCTCTTAGTCATAGCCTTTAGGATGAACAAATATCCTGTTCTGTCAACCCAGAAAACTACAGATGTATTAGCAAAGCTATACCACTAACTTCTTGCTTGGGTGGGTGGGGGGAATAGTAGTATATATTCAAAGGATCCCTTTCACAGGTCAGTCCTCCTCCACTGCCCTGTAAATGGGGCCTACTAGGAAACTGAGTTTATTCCATGTCACTGTGAGCTTCTCTTCAAGGGCACTGATGATCATCTTGTATTTGGAATCTGACCCAGTGAGCCTTAGCTGAATTTCACATTTGCCCAACAATTCAGGGTTGATAGGTTTTAGTGTCACCAGTTCCACTTCCACACAAGAGAGATAAAAACATTGAGCTATCATTTTAAACATCTGGGGATGAGGGTGAGAGTAGGAAATAATCTCATTGTGTGTGGATGACTTCTCACACATTTCCATTAATCTACTGCATCATCTATTCAACTCAATCCTACTCTGTTCAGGCTGAGTTAATGTTGCATTAATTTTGATTCATGTGTCCTAATGGTCATTTACGTAGATCATTTGGTTGAGAGTGAAAATAATAATTGGAGAGCCCAGACACAAATACTTGATTTTCTAAGATTTTGTAATGTTTACAAAATCTGCCATTCAGTAGCAACATACTGTGGTGATGACTGCTGGTTTCTAAATATACACTCTGATATGATAAATACCATGTCTACAAAGTTAATGTAGAGTAGGTATAAGTGGAAATTGTTGCTGCTATTAGAACACTGATGATGGAAATAAAAACTGCTAATATAATAAGATGTCAGTCATGGTTAAAGTAATAAAACAAATCTTTTCATTTAAAGTTGCCTAACAACAGAAACTATTTGTATTTATCTTCAAAATGCTAACACAGAGAGAGTGGAAAATAATATACTGGCTTTAAGAACTTTGAAAATAAATAAGTTAATTAATTATTCAGTATAATTCCTGTAGAAAATAAAAATTTCAGCCATAACTCACTGAAATTCAGTAGTGGAAAAGTAAGATAGAAAAAATATTCTGGAGAAGACCCAGTATACATTTCCAATAAAATGTGGAAGAAAGAAGTTTGGAATTGAATTGTCCTAGAGTTTAGAATAGAGCACTATTTATTAGATTCATTGTCCTTTTTTTAGTGCAGATCAGTTTCTGCAAAATCCTTCCAAAAAATACTGAACCCAACCAATCCCCAGTGTCTTATGGAAAGGCTATCACTTAAATATGATAGTTAGATTTCTTATTTGTAAAATGCACTAATAATGCCTGCACCACAGGATTGCTGTTAGAAAATATTAATGAGTATAATTCATTCATGAATCTTTGTTGATGTCCCCTGTATACTTAGTTCTGTTTTCAGTCTACAATTATGGTAAGCAAGACAGATAAGATGCTTTCTCTCTTCTAGAGATGGTAGACTGGTGAAGAAAGCAGTTGTTTGCATAAAAAATAAAAAAATAAAATAAAAACCCTCCTCAAACAGTGTCTCCATAGCCATGCTGGTCTAGAGTACCCAGAGGGAGATTCATAACGGGTGGTTGGGGTGGTTTAGATAGGGATAACCACAGTTAGCCCTTTTTTTAATTAGAAAAAAGTTCAGTATAAAGGGGATATATTTTAGATTAGAGTCAATGGACTCACTGATGGATTGGATGCTGGGGGGGAAATATGGAGAGTATTCAAACATGACTTCTGGGTTTTTGTCTTGATCATTAATGAAATAATAATAACAGTTCAATCTTACTTTAACCCAAGGATTTTATGTTATTTTATACTTTTATGATATTTTATTATTTTAAAAGAATTTTCAGACCTGTAACACCATTCAAATTAATTTTATAGTTAAACATGGCTGTTATGTTAGAAAGCCAGAAAACCAGCATGTGTCCAATGTTAATGTGAAGTAGATAACTTTGTACCGAGCCCTAAAACTAGGAAACTTGTAAAAATCATCTAATTTGATTTTTATAACATCCCTATGAAATGTTAATTAGTAACCTCATTATGAAGAATAAACTGGGGTCCAGATAAGTGAATTCACTTATTCAGACTTATAAAGCCAATTAGCAAGATCAGGATTCTATTTTGGGTCTCTTTAATGTTAGTCCTGCATGTAGAGGCTGCTTTTAGGCCACAAGCTTGAACAACGGAAACCTAAGGTAAGAGGGCCCATAGTGACCACTGGGCTGAAGGCAAACAGGCTCATTAACAACCCACCTCAAAATACCCATAAGCTCTAGCTGACTAATGGGCTACTTACAAGTGGGCACAGGTACCCACAAAAGGCAAATTTCATACCTTCCCATACCTCCCTCGCTTCTCCCATTTAACTACAGCCCCCCTCCCCCACTGCCTTCTGGCAGACAGCCTTTCCCTTTGCTGTCTTGCCTGCTGCTCCCTTGCAAGATATTCAATAAATTATCTCCTTTGTTCTGCCTCAGGTGAATTATTTCACCATGGCTGGTGCTGTTGGCCTCCACCTGATTTGTCACCCCACACCACCTTCTTTTCACACACAAGCCTACTAATCCTTAAGAGCTGCCTCAAATTCCATCATGGCATTACCTCCTTTTCTGAGCTAATATAACTTATCCTCAGAAGTTACTGGACAAGGCCTGAACGAATGGGACATCCACCGGATGGGTCCATCTGGATAGAAGTATGAATGGCAGAGACAAGGCGAGGACTTGGGCTCTGAGAAAAAGTGGGCACAAGGCAACAAGACAGAGAAATATTGAGAACCTGGGCAGGTAAAAGAGCAAAGGGATCATGTTGTTCCAATAGAAAACCAGAGCAGAGGCAACTGCTGCTTTTTATATGACAGGTCAACCCTGTTTCAATAAATTCAGTAAACAAAAGCCTTGGGGTCAAATATCTGAAACAGAGATTGTGCAAATATTCCTCATGTGCCTTCTGTTTAGAAACGGGCTAACCCTTCCATTTAAGAGGGCATGAGATCTGCTGAGATCTGAGATGCACGTTAGAAAAAGCCCTTTTGTTGGCTTTGCACAGCTTCTGTTGAATGAGCTGCTTACTGATCTGTTTCTCCTAGGTCATTCGCACCCAAATGAAGCCTCCTCCCTCATGGCTCAGATTACATTTCCTATTAGCTTAAGAAAAAGCAGAAGCTTGGACACTTTTAACCTATTGGAGATATTAACAAAGAACAGCCTCTCTGCTTGTTATTTCTATTAAACAAAACAAAACAAACCTCGGTGTAGACAGCCAATGTTACCTTGGTGATCTCCTTCCCTCTGTTCTGAGCTGAAATTGTGCAAGGCCAATATGAACATCTGAGACGTTCAAGGGAAAAAACAATTTAGAGAGTAAAGCTATTACGGAGCAGGGAAAGGGATGGGTCCTTCTCTAGACCCAGTACTAATCAGATTAAAAGATGTGCAAGAAAATTGCACGTAAGCATTTTAATCTAAGGCAGCAGAGCTGGTGCACAGTTTTATAACTAAAAGGAGTGGGGGAAATGAGCTCATTGAGGGGGTGGGGAGTGTGGCCTCACTCCTCCCCACTCACTCCCCTTTACGTCCCACAGCATCCTGCAGTGATCATTTTTCTCCTCTTTGAAAATAATGATTCTTTAAAAGGGCCAGAAGGCACAGCTGATTCCAAGTGAAGCTGATGCAGACTGATGGAGGGAAAGGAAAAGTAAATGCAATTTCATTTCAGGTTTTTGAAAGCTATTTACAAATGAGGGCGAAAAACACTGCAGAAATCATGAGGAACACCGTATGCAATGTCGCCAAATAGATGATTGAGATGGAATGAGATCACTTAGTAACACTGTCTGAATATTCTGTGACTGTCAGGGAGCCAGCCCAGCAAAATTGAGATGCTGCCAGAGGTACCTCATTTCCTCGCCTCTTGGGAGGTTAATCTAATCACCATGTCAGGGAGGTATTACCTGTCTTTAAATGTTGCTAGGTGCCCAGCTTTGAAGTTTGCTAATGCAAGTTTGATTTGGAGGCTCTACACTGGGCCTGGAAAGCATGAGCCTCTAGGCTGCAGGAATCCAATGTGACCTAAGCACACTATATACCGAGTGCTTTGTTTCTAGTACCTTCTGTGAGTGAACTGCCTCTTACCCCTGGGAGGTAGGGGAGCTTCTGTGTGCCTGACTTATTTGTGATTCTGTGAAAGCTCTGGTTTCCAAAAGATTTTATCTACCTAAGAAGGGCCACCAGCCCACTTGCTCATACTGTTACTTCTTACTGTATTTTCTTAACTCTCAGATGCAGGGTTTTGTTTGTTTGCTTATTTTTCAGCTTAAAATCTCTGAAACTGAAATGGGTCTTACAGTTGGTATGGTAGTGTTTTGTTCCCACTCCCTTTCTCTCAATACGAGTAAAAAAAAATATGGTACCATGGCCCATAAAATTGAAATTCTGCCTCCAGCTTGTAAGGGTGGCAGAAACAAGTAGGAGGATGAGGGCTCAGGCCTGCATATCCAAGACAGAGAGAAGCCAGGGATATGGGGTGGCATGCAGGGCCTCCTGTGACCATAGATGGTACCTGTCTTAGAGTAAGGTAGCCGAGCCCACATTTGTCCCTGTGCTTCTGTATTTGCTGTTTTGGTTTTGTTTTCCCCATTATAGCTGTACTTGGAGACAAAGAGTCTTTGTCTACACAAGAGTGGTAATGGGAGCACTTTCCTGGTCCCCCCCCCCGCCTTTTTTTTAAAGATTTTATTTATTTATTCATGAGAGACACACAGAGAGAGGCAGAGACACAGGCAGAGGGAGAAGCAGGCTCCCTGCAGGGAGCCCGATGCGGGACTCGATCCCAGGACCCCAGGATCATGCCCTGAGCCAACGGCAGGCGCTCAACCACTGAGCCACCCAGGTGCCCCTCATGGTTACCTTTTAGAGGTATGTCCCTTAATATCTAAAATGCACATTTTCCCTGGCTCTTCAGAGTACCTGAAGCCACTTGGTTTCTGTCACCCCCCAAAGTAGCCCAACATCCACATGTCCTCATCCCCATCTTTCCCAGAATATTCTGTCCTTCACTCTTTTCTGGGCTCTAATGAGTAACTAAAACTACTTGGGAGAAACAAATTTAGGCAAACATATTAATGGATAATAATATTGCCCCTTCTTGGGTGTTGCATTTTAAAGAGATCTGGAAGAAACACAGTATCTTATTTCAAAATACTTGACTTTGAATTGAATTTTCAGGACACCAGGGAAGATATACTAGGACAAGAGAGATTTTTAAGTACCCATCAAATCCCATTATATGGGCATCCACATGCTCTGTCAGCACCCAAAGATTCTGGGCAGTAAGAAGTATCAAATGCAACTGTAAAAATCTACCTCTTTGCTCCTAGCATTTTCATCATAGCTTTGGTGATCCTGACAAGAAAGAGAGAAAAAGAAAGAGACTAGTTTTTCCTTTGCAAATTGCCTACCAATTAAGCTTTTAATGAACACTTGATTCTTTCCTGATGATGCACACTAAGGGTATTTACTCAATCTAATTTCTCCCCAGCTTAATGGGAGCATTTAACTAGTCCTTGCAACAAATTCATCAAAACAAACATTTATTCTGCTACCATTTGAGAGACACTCTGCCAGCCATTGGGAGAGATTAAAAATATAAGAGACATAGTCATATAGTTAATATCTAGCTGCAGGGACCAGTTTTCTAAGAGCTCAATAACAGATTCAACACAATGATACATGTAATGGCACAAAGCAGAAATGCATTACTAAATTCAGTGCCAGGGTACTTAAGAGAGAAACAGTGTGAATAAAACAGTCCTTCTCGGAGGAGCAGAATCAAAAGGCAGTATAATGAACATCTGTTATTTCTTATTCACCTAGCACTCTTATATCCTTTGGAGAAATTTCCTAGCCCTATTCCCTGTGGTCCTACAGGCTATCAAATATAATCTGCGCAGAATGGCATCTGATCCAGGTTGACCCAGTTAGGATTATTCACTCTTCTGGCAACAAGACTGGGTCCAAGTGAGTAGTTGACTCACCTTGGGCCAATTAGAGTCCTTCCCTGGATTTCTGACTTATACACACTGGAAAGGAGCAGTCTTTTTCAATGGGGATGTGTAAATAAAAAGGAATAAACAAAGGATTGCTAAAGGCCATGTTCTGTCTCATGGAGAGAACCTTCTTACAGAACAAGGCCAAAAATCAGGAGAAGGCCAAGATGAAAAAAGACATAGGTATATTCCTGACATCTTTTGAGCACTTAAATATAGCAGGCCCAAAGGTCTACCACTTATTTTTTATAAACCATTATATTGTCTTTGTATCATATTTATCAAATACACACCCTACCCTTCCTGGAACTCAAGTTTCAATTAGTCTTCTTAGTCCAAAAGGGTCACTAATGTTCTGTTCATTTTTTCCCTATAGTTTTTATCTATTTGTGCTTAATTTTAGAGAGTTTATATTGCTATGTATTCAAATTCATTGATCTTTTCTTTTGCAGTGTCTAATCTGCTCTTAATCCTATTCCACAATTTTTCTCATTTTAAGTACTGTATTTTTCATATCTGAAAGTTATATTTGGTGCTTTTTTAATATCTATCTTTCATTTCTTGTCTCAGTGTGTTCATTTTTTTCTACATCTTCAGCATATAGAACATATTATAAAAGTTATCTTAAGGCTCTTGTCTACTAATAACACTATCTCTGCTATTTCTGTCAATTTTTTCTTTCTGGTTACGAGCCATATTTTCCTGTTTCTTTGCTTTTTTGGTAATTTTTGATTGAATGCTGAATAGTGCAAATTTTGTATTGTTGGATTTCTTCTGATATGTAGTTAATTTACCTGGGATCAGTTTGGTTCTTTGAACACTTGCTTTTAAGCTTGGTTAGGGCAAGTCTAGAATAATCTTAATTTAAGGTGAGTTCAGCCCTTTACTGAGGCAAATTCTTCCTGAACACTCTACCTGATGCCTGTGTATTGTGGATCCTGTGAACTTTGAAAGTTATTCTCTCTCCTACTTTCCCTCCGAGGGTGCCAAGCTTCAAGCTCCACATGCACAGGGTGATATTCAGCCAAAAATTTCAGAGGATCTGCTGAAGATTTCCAGAGCTCTCTCTCCTTCTCACTCTGACTCTCCTTCTCTGTCTCTCCATTTCTGTCTCTGCATGTCTCTCTTCTCTGATATTCTTCTCAAAATTTAGCTATCTAAATTCTGATGTTCATCTCCTCAAATCCATAATAACTTTGGGCTTTGTTTGGCTCTCTCTCCTTGCATATCTCAAAACTGCCTCCTAAATGGAGTAATTATAGGACTCATCTCACATTACCTATTGTCCAGTATCTGAAAGTAGTTATTTTCTGTATTTTGTTTGGTTGTCTAGTTCTTATGGTAAAAGAACAAACCTCACCATATCAGTTAATCCTTTATAGATGGAAGAAGTCACAAAGTTTAATTTTTTAATCTACTCCTTATCAAACTTTCAGAGAAACAAACTATAATTTTTACTTAAAAAAATAAAACAGTGTCCAATATTAACAAATTTACTCATCCTGCCCAATTCCTAATTACTATACTACCTCTCTGCTTTTCTACATGAACTGATTCCTGGAGCCACAAGTTATGAGACATGATTTCATCTGTTGAATGGAAACAACAAGAATCACTCATAAGTTTGTGATGAGGATCAAATGAGATAAATTACATAAAGTCTGGATGAAGTATAATGTTTGCTCTGTAAATGGCAACTCTTAGCACCACTAAATAAATCACAGGAAATGGAAACACTGATTTTGTGGAGCGGAAGCCAACATTAGTGGCACTATTTTTCTAAAAATAAACACAAACAATAACATACAAACAGTTCATAACTTCACTTTGTGCCAACTTTCTGTCCAACAGGCCTTGTTAATTTTGTTACAAAAGTTTCTCAAGAATTCAAAAGTTCACTAAAAATGCATTTCATTCAATAATTTTATGATCTGCAAATCAGATTTTAAAATAACAATAAAAGCTAAATATGAACTGCATAATTGTCATTGAAAAATGATGCCAAAAATACCAACCAGTCCTGGTTTTCTGAGTTCTAGAGCTTTAGTATCTCAGAAGTGAAAGCCTGAAAGGAAGGAATGGCTAGACTGGCCTTGAACTTGAAAAGATAAATTACATGATTGTTTATTTTTACTAAATCCTGGAACTGAAGTAGCAAAACTTGGTCTCTGCTTTTCATAAATATTAAAATGCATTATTTATCTATGGAGGAATTTGTCCTAGATTTTGTTTTCAAGATACCACTGATCTCATTTTAAAACAGCACTCCCATCAGCTATTTGTCCTGGTAGATCAGTTATTCCTCACTTGGGAAATAAAGATCTTTTTTAAATATTTAGGCTTTCTTACTCCTTTACAAAACATTTACTAAGTATCTGCCTATTTCAGGTACTCTACTAGGTTCTGTAACATGATAGATTGTATGTATTCTCATTTTGTCCCTTATAATATATATCATTGTCTCTATTTTATAGGTGAGGAAACTGGAGGCAAGAGAGATGCCATGATTTGTGCCAAATCACACAACTATTTAGTGGCACGTCTAGAAAACAAATAAGACTGAGCCATACCCTCAAGGAACTCTCTGCCTATAGTTTTTAAAATGTGTCTTAAAGAGTGAGGAATGGCTTAGTCACAAAAGACCCTAAAAACACTGATTATAGTAGGTAATCTCCCAACTGCAAGAGACCATGTCTGTAAGGACAACGCTGCCAGCTCCTACTAAACCAGTATCAGTGAGTTCATTCAGAGTCTGATCCCAAGAAGACAACCTCAGAAGCTACTATGTTGTTTATTTCAGAAGCCTTCTGAAGTTTTGCCCAATATCTAGGCAATTAAAACATTCTTTAAAGAAAGGATGCATTGAGGCATTTCATTTCCTATTTTGCTTCCATCTATTTGCTTAGTAGTTCTCCACAGAGATTTGAACAAAGAATTTACTACAGAGTTTGTATATTCATGCAAATAACATATTTCTCTACAAGAAACACCCTTTGTTCTTCCAGATGCTGAAACATTTCTGTTTGCTTTACTAGTTGATTTTAAACAATTATGATGCAAATGTATGGTTGGCAGATATTTTGTATTCTTCTCAAGCTCTTCCTTACGCTCTAAAAGAAGGCTGTGTTCCTGAACTTGGGTTCCCTGTAGCTTCCAGCAGGTGTGGATTCGCCACTGCCAGAGACCACGCTGATGTGCGGCATGAGTTCTTCCTGGAGACATGTATTTTCGCCTTTAGCTGAAGTGCTTTGAGTTTACTGTGTGCTTTATGGCCAGCTTTTCTAATTCTGCAGATTTAAATTTTATTTTAGGATCCCTGGGTGGCGCAGCGGTTTGGCGCCTGCCTTTGGCCCAGGGCGCGATCCTGGAGACCCGGGATCGAGTCCCACGTCCGGCTCCCGGTGCATGGAGCCTGCTTCTCCCTCTGCCTGTGTCTCTGCCTCTTTCTCTCTCTCTCTCTCTCTCTCTCTGTGTGACTATCATAAGTAAATAAAATTTTTAAAAAAAAGTAAATAAATTTTATTTTATTAGGGTTCTCTCTCTCTCTCTCTCTCTCTCTCTCTCTATTAGTTAGGGAGTAAACTCTTTTTCTCTTTGGTATAACTTGACATCTCAGTTTCTGGAACACCCAGAGAGATTGAAGTAATAGGTCAAAAGCAGTCAGGTGCTGGTTCCATCAGGGCCTCCTGAGAAGAACCAGCAGGGAACTCAGAAGTAGCCCTAACCTGGAATGATCCTCTAGAACTAGACCATCTGAAGTGCACTGGAGTGAGAAGACGCCACTATGCAGTTCCAGTCTACAGAGACTGGAAGTAGAAGTAAAACATTTGCTGGGGCAAATCTGTGACCAAAACCACTCAAGGTAGAAACACACAACCATTTTCTCTATTGTAGAAGGCTAATAGATACCTTCTTACAAAATAAGCACACTGTCTCACTCATTTTTTATAAATCATGATTCTGCTTGTGCCCTGAGAAATGATGTCACTCATGCCCTCATCAGCACCTTGGACTAGCTCATCCCTCAGACAGGCATCATTCCTGCTTTCTGTGAGGGAATGAAAGCTGTGCTACACTGAGGAAATAGCTGACTGGCTTTATTTTTTTCCATATTGGATGTGAAATAACAGAAAATACATGTATTGATCTCTGCTATGGAGCAGGAACACGGTTCCTGACACAGAGTTCCTAAAACCTTTGTAACTTCCTGACTAATAGCAACATCTGATATAGAACTCTTAATTCCTTTAGAATTTCCCGGGTAATAGGAATATCTTTTGTTCAAGTGTGGTGGCTCCTGGTGCGGTCCTGGATGGGGATTGGTCACCAGAAAAATCAAGCCATGAACAGAAGTTAGGATCTTTTAGCACCACTTCCATTCTCCTCAGAGGGGAGAAGGGCTGGAAATAATCAACCAGACCTATATAATAAAGCCTCCATAAAAATCCCCAAAGTATGGTGTTTCGAGAGCTTTCAGGTAGGTGAACACATCTAAATGCCAGGAGGGTGATACATTCAACCTCCAGGGGGACAGAAGTTCTGGGGGGACCCTTCTAGAGCTTGCATCTCTTCTTCTGAGTATTAATCTGTATACTTTATATATATAAAGTATATTTATATACTTTATTATAAAATAAACAGGCAACATAAGTGTTTCCCTAAGTTCTGTAAACTATTTTAGCAAATGATAGATTCCAAGAAGGGGATCATAAAAACCTCTGATTTATAAATCGGACAGAAGTTGTGGGTAAACTGGAGACATATTACTTGCAACTGGTGTCTGAAGTGGGAGCAGTCTTGTGGGACTGAGTCCTTAACTTACAGGGTCTTCACTAACTCCAGGCAGTCAGTGTCAGATTTGATAGATGTGGAAAACCCACACATCTCGTGTCAGCAGTCTTTGAGAAGTATAATAGTATAGTAACAGAGAGCGAAGGAAAAGAAAAAAAAAAAACAGGGTTTTTTTGTTGTTGTTTTGTTTTGTTTCTAGACAGTGGAAAACTAGTGTTATCCATGAATACCACTGAAAGAAAACAAATATCCCTCACACCTCTTTGGTTGCTCCTTTTTGGTCTCCTTTGCTGGTTCCCCCTATTTCTCTGAACTCTGAAAGCTGGGACACCCCAAGGCTTGGTCTTTGGCCTCATTTTCTGTTCTGTCCATGCTCTCTGCATTGTTGACCTGACCCATTCTCAGGGCACTAAAGTTTACTTAAGCAATGTTGTCTCCCAGATTTATATCTTTAATACCAACCCTTTCCTGAACTTCAGACTTACATGTCTAATTTCTTACATCACATCTCTATTTGGATGTCTAATTAACACCCAAATCATAACACGTACAAAGCTGAGTTCCTGACATTTCCACCAAATCTTGCCCCTCCTGTGATTTTCCTCATCTCAGTAAAAGCTACATGTGTATTTCCAGTTGCTCAGGTCAAAAGCCTTGGTATAAATCTTGATTACCATCTTTCTCTTAAATCACTCATGCTGTAAGTTTTCAGCAAATCCTGACAATCCTACCTTTATCCATTCTCACCACCCTGGTCAAGCCACCAACATCTCTCACCTGGATGACTACACAGCCTTGTAGCTGATATATCTTCATCCATGTGTATGTTTAGTTTGTCCAAAACACAGCAGTGAGAGCAATCTTATTAAAATCTGTTAAATAATATCACTCCTGTGTTGAAAATCCCCCAATGACTTCCTATCTCATGCAGAGTAAAAAAATCCAAGGCCCTAACCCTTTTTTTTTTATTATTACTTATGATAGTCACACATAGAGAGAGAGAGGCAGAGACACAGGCAGAGGGAGAAGCAGGCTCCACGCACCGGGAGCCCGACGTGGGATTCGACCCTGGGTCTCCAGGATCGCGCCCTGGGCCAAAGGCAGGCGCTAAACCGCTGCGCCACCCAGGGATCCCCCTAACCCTAACCCTAACCCTAACCCTAACCCTAACCCTAACCCTAACCCCTTTCTCTGATTTAGAGAGAACTAACTGACTTTCTTCCCTGGTTATTGTAGACCAAGTGTTGATTTCCTGAGCTGGCTGCCACAGGTTGTGGGTCAGAGCTCTAACCCTAACCCTAACCCTAACCCTAACCCTAACCCTAACCCTAACTGTAATCGATCTGGACATTGTTCACACATTCAGTCTCTCAATTCTCAGGGAGATCTTCTTTAACAATCTATTCTAAAATATCAATGCTTTCCATACTTTTCCTCTTTTATTTTTCTCTTTAAACATGCATCTTTTGCTTATTCATCTTATTTACTCTATGCCTCTCCCACAAGTATGTAAATTCTTTCAGAAAGGGTTGGCTATCTTTTTTTCATTGTTATATTCCAGAACCTGGACTACTACCAAGTTAGTCCACAATAAAAATCAATGACTATTGCTGAATAAAGCAATGAAATATTTATTTAGTGCCTATTACAGAAGAGAATTACATTAGTTATTAACTTCACTGTGGAGAAACCTGGCAGTCACTACCTTAACAAAGTGACTATGATTAACATCAGTAATGAGTCATATTGGTATCATATACTCTGTCATGTACTCTGATATAAGATGATGAGAAGGCTATATTATTTCTATGGTTTTCTCCTCCAAAACCCATAACCCCAATCTAACTATAAGAAAAACAATAGGCAGGGCAGGCTGGGTGGCTCAGCGGTTTAGGGCCGCCTTCGGCCCAGGGCGTGATACTGGAGACCCAGGATGCGTCCCACATTGGGCTCCCTGCATGGAGCCTGCTTCTCCCCCTGCCTGTGTCTCTGCCTCTCTCTCTCTCTCTCTCTCTCTCATGAATAAGCACATAAATAAAATATTTAAGAAAAACAATAGGCAGACCCAAACCATGAAGCATTCTGCAAAATATCTGACTAGTACTCTTCAAAAGTTTCATGAAAGACAAGGAAAGAAAGAGAAATTATCACAGTTTGGAGAAGACAACTAATACATAATGTGGTGCCCTGGTTTCGAAACTGGAAATAAAACTGACAACGTTTTCGATGGGAAACTAATGAAATCAAAATAAAATATATACTTTCGTTGGTAGTATTCTGCCAATGTTAATTTCTTAATGTTAGTAACTGTACCATGCTGATAGAAGATGTGCATCTATCAGGAGAAGCTAGATGAATAGTATACAGAAACTATCTATACTAGTTTAGCAACTTTCTTTAAAACTAAAATTATTTTAATATAAAACGTATTTTAAAATTAAAATATTTCAAAAAGAAAAAAGTGCATTAGGAATTGGCAGGAAGGGAGGACTATATAGAATCATTCCATATGCACTTATTAGGTACTTACAATGTGCCAACTACTGTTGAAAATGCTGGTGATACAATATCAAATAAAATTTTATCTCTGCGCTTAAGAGCCTGGCATATGATCTGGTAGCAAGATGTGTACTATATGTTATAACTACTATGATTGGCATCCAGACAAGAAAAAGCAGAAGTAGCAAGAAGAGAGTTCAATTGTAAGGGCATGCTGGATAAAAGGCGAGCCAGTGTGAAAAAAGGCTTATTGAGAAGGTGATTCTTGAGCTGAATTGTAAGAGAAGAGTGTTTATCCCCTGGGAAGGCACACTGTTGGGGAAAGGGGTTTGGAAAGCCTTGAAGGACGGTTCAGAAGCCCAGAGTTAAGCAAGATGACTTCCCCCAAAGTATATAACAGTGAGTGCAGAATATCTCTGACATAGCAATTTCGTTACAAAGCTACACTGATTTCCCAAAAGATACTTTGTTGATTGTTTGTTGTATAACTTTTAAGTGGATTCTTTACTCTTTATTAATTTTGGGAAATAAACCAACAAACTTGGATCTCACCTTTAAAGAGAAACATGTGTCTGAAAGAATTCTTTACCTTAAACTGTAAAGTGTTCCACTCACAATTTAAAACCAGCTCATAATTTGAAAACTTGTTGTGTTTATTGATATTGAGTTCTATAAAATAAAATTACTAAGGGCGGTTTAGGAATCTTTACAATGTCAAGGAAAGAATCCTTATATCCTCTTGAGTGGCATTTTTGAATGTGTGGAATAAGTATTCATTTCCCTGCTTTGGAGTCCTTGCAGCTGCTGAGGTCTGGTCTGGAAATTATTTATAAATTTCAATGGGATGAAGACAACATTTTTACTGAGCTGTTTAATTCCTTTCATTGTTTTTGGTTGTTATGGCAACTCTAATGTTGGTAAAACATCAAGAAGTCAGTCCACATGTTTAGAAGTACAGCAGAGGATATATAAGAAAGACTTCAACCAACCGTCCATCTATCCATCCATCCATTTACCAATATTTATTACCTACCATATACCTAACATTGTGCTACAGATACAGCAATATATGAAATAGACTTGATCCTTCCCCTCAGCAAGCATATACTTCAAGAGAATAGGCAATTATATCCAGAGTGATAAAAACTCAGAGGGGTGAGCAGGGGAGTTGACCCCAACCTGGAATGAGGTAGGCCAGGCAAACTGTAGCCTCCAACAGGAGAGACTGGCCACAAGGTGTGTAAGTACTTTCTGGACCTGGGTTGGAACAGTGGAAGGAAGGGGAAATATTTGTGCTAATTAACAGAAAAGCCCTTCCTCTCTACTGCCTCACAGATACAAAGTACCCCTGTCAGTGTGCACACAAGTCCCTTAATGGCACAGATCTTCCTGCTTTATTAGGCTGGAGCCAGTAGGGCACTGAAGAACAATTCTGGTGACAAGAATGAAAGGTTATAGAAAATTCTATATCTATTGCTTGGTGACTTATTTGCTTTCTTCCCCCTGCCCCCAATCTTTGAGTCATCTGGACTCTGAGTATTGCCAAGGACGTGGGAAGGTCTTAAGCTGTGCCTATGTGTATTTGTCCACCCTACATTATTTTATTTCTTTAGTTTCTATCTTAAGTGATGCAATGATGTCTATAAATGATCAAGAACAAAAAACTAGCCCTAGCTGAACTAACATTTTCCTGTAGTATTCAGCATGAGTATTCCAAATTATTCATCTTTCCATCCTGCATTTTAGCTCTGATATTTTACTGCAAATTGATGCTACTGGAAATGGACTCCAAATCATTT
This sequence comes from Vulpes vulpes, assembly GCF_048418805.1. NCBI lineage: Eukaryota > Metazoa > Chordata > Mammalia > Carnivora > Canidae > Vulpes > Vulpes vulpes. The sequence continues at coordinate 46,304,476 of NC_132788.1, read as the reverse complement.
TGTATTGGACTTCCAGTTCTACAAGTCTTCCAAGGAATTAGTTGCAGTTCACTACCTATCAATGCCACTCCCACCCAAAATAATTTCTCCTCACCCATAGAAGTTTCAATGAATGCTGTAGTCCTCTTTGATTAGATGAATTCTGAAATCCAATCTAATGTAGCCCTTGATGCATTTAGAAATAGAAGACAGAATTGAGACATAGGTCACCAAGTGAGTTTAAGTTCCTGATTAGTAGAAATTGCTTATAAATATGTCAGTGATTTATTATATTTGTTTAGCAGTGGCATACCTAGCATATTATTTTCTTATAGATATTTGGGGTATAATCAACATACAATAAACTGTACATATTTAAAGTGAATAATTCAGTAAGTTTTGAAATATATACACCTGTGAAACCATCACGTGGTTAAGACAATGAACATATCTATCAGCCCAAGTCCATTATTTCCCCTTTGTTTCTCATAAAAAGAAACTAAAATATAGATCTTTTTGGACAAGAAAGAAAAAAAATTCTCTGTTTTTGTTAATAGGTGCCATTTTAACCATACATTAGCATCAGAGTAAAAAGCAACATCCCACAGTTGAGTCTGCTTAGCATCTTTCTAAGATCAAGGAGTTAAACAGGTTCATAGAATGACTGGGTGACATGTGACATCTAACATAAGTAGTCTCTGAGCTTTTCTAATGTGTGTTGCCTTGACAAATGTTCACCATTCAAATGTTTCCCAATACAGGATTACATGTTAACTGTGTAGTCTGATAGCATACTACCTTTACTTCTAGAATAAAATCCTATGGGCAGCCCTGGTGGCTTAGTGGTTTAGCACTGCCTTCTGCCTAGGGCATGATCCTGGAGACCTGGGATCGAGTCCCACGTCAGGCTCCCAGCATGGAGGCTGCTTCTCCTTCTGCCTGTTTCTCTCTCTGTCTCTGTGTCTCTAATAAATAAATAAATAATCTTAAAAAATAATCATACCATTGCATTGCAAAAGCCTACTTATTTGTTTTCCTTTCCCACTGTGACATGAAGAACAATCTTCATTCATCACTATCCCTGATGGAATGCCTAGCACATAAGCAGAGCTCAAAGCATTCTTATTGAGAAAAATTAATGAGTCTTACTTTTCCTGAAAGCAGCTGAGCAGATGGCTTGATATAACCCTTTCCAAGCAGGAAGGGACTCAACATATACAACTGACTAGTGATATATAATAGTCTAAAAAGCAGCATAATTCACCAATCAGTAGAGCTTGGATCATATCCTACCATACACTACCATTACTAGGAAGTGTTTCCTTAAGGTGATATCCTTGAACCATGTCCAGTTTGCTAAAGAAAAAATATATATAGTATATAAAATGTATAATCTATATAAATACTATATATTTATATACTATATAAAAATAGTATATATATACATGTATATGTGAGGGAGAACAGGTAGAAGGTGAGCTCTTTTTTTCTTTTATAATTAATTGCAAAGAGATTCATTTGTTTGCCCACATATTCTAAACATTGCCTACATGGTTTTTGGAATATTTTATATTTCCTTTGAAATCATCGTAAAAGAGAAAAGCATTGCTTCTGAGAGTTATGAAATCTCAAAGGCAGTAAGAAATTCATTTATCACTTTTTTTTTCATTTATCACTTTACTGCAGGAAGATAAACAGGGGTATTGAGCAAAGATACTCCATTATGCTTCAGCAGAGTTCTATTTTTGCTTTGGCTTTGGCTTTACTTGAGGATTCTGTACTAATGGAAACATTGATCTTATTTCCAACATCACATTCCTGCATTCTCCTAAAATGCAAATTCCTCTTCAGCGTTTGCATTTGTTTCTAAGCATGGTGAATTAAATCCTCCCTGTGGTTATGCTTAAATATCACAGCCTAGTGGATGTTTTTCCTGACCACCACATAGCCCACACTCCATAATAAATAGCTTTATACTGATCTTCTGGGCTCCCCAAACGCCCAGTGCAAAGACTTATAAGAGACCTTATCAGAGCGTGCTACAATTGTTTATGTGCTTGAATAACTGGACTGGGAGATCTGTGAGATTTCTTCAGCTCACACAGAATTTTCATAAATTTGCCTAGTTCAGATCAGCTCGTAAGAATGAAGCAGGAAGTAAATCCAATAGCTTAAAAAATAAAAATAGTTTCTACATACCCCTTCTTCCTTTACAAGGAGAGTTCAAAAGAATTCAATCTGTGTCTCTTTTGGAAATTCCACTTACCATTACTATTATGTATTAGACAATTTTCCTCATATATTCATTTGCTCTTTTAATAAACTTTACTAAAGTCTTACCTTAACCCACTCTTAGAAGATACTAACACAAATATACCCGCTGTTAAGAAACTGAAGCAGAGCAGAAAAGATATTTACAAATATAACTGCAACACAAATTATACAAGTAGAAATTCGTGCACAGGGTGTTCCAAAAGCCTGGAGAACAAGCACAGAAAGCTCACCAGGAGGGGTGCTGGTCAAGGAAACCTTCCACAAGGAGGCCATGCTTAAGCTGGATTTAAAGACAGAATAGGAATCTTGTATCAAGATGCAAAGGGGAGAGGAATCTGGACAAAGAGCACATAGCACAGGAAGTCTTAGAGAGCAGAGTATACTTTGAAAACGGGTGTGGTATATGTGAGGAGGCGTTGGAATGCTTAACTGACTGAGCCACCAGTCTTCTTTCTAGCAAGTCATTATATCCCAGCTGCCTGCCTCAACAAAGAAAGTGAATTTGTGAAATATCAATCATAAGAAATGAGTGGGCAAAAGTGACAGGGAGTCACTAGTCCTAAATAAAAAAGCAAGAAAACAGAAACAAGAAGACCTAACATTGGATTTTGCTTGTGGCTACCCTGGTTTAACTTCTAGTACCACTTTCCCGTGCTGAGGGTTGACAATGGTTATATTTAATGAAGTAATAGGAATTGTAAAGGGTGATGAATGTGGGGAGAAAAGAACAGATTCTTACTCTCTATTTTTATTTTATTTATCTTCACAGATCCAAGGGTTATCTGTGAATGGTTTTGCACCCCTATTGGGTAGTTCTGAACTTGACCATATGGGAAATGGATAATCGATGTAACAGCACAACTGTGGCACAGTTATTTTATATCTTGAAATGTTCACTTAAACAAAAATGTAGAGCAATGTTTCTTAAAGAATGTTTCTAGGGATCTTGGCATATTAAGAGTTATGACTCAAAATGGTTTCTGGGAAAATGATGAGTTAAGCATACTAAAACTACTTAAGCATATATCTCAAGTCTTTAATTTTCTCATCTTTGTTTTGTTTCTCCAAGAAGGAGATAATACAACTTTTCTCAAGTTGATTTCACTATGGAAGCTTTTTAGTTTTCCCTTCACCAAATATATCATAAGATTCAGGGTCCCAAGAATACACTTTGGGAAATGCAATTATAGAGGACTGATTGGGATGTTACAATGAAGTCAATGAGATCATCTATGAGCATATTACAGTATTATCAGAAAATATACTATACCAGCATCCAAGGCATAGAGAAAATGGAACCAAACCATGTTTAGGTATTGGAATGGCCACAGTGGGCAAGACTTGATCTGGCAAAACATTTTGGCACTTTTGATGTTAATTCATTAGAGTCACAGAACTTTTCAGAAGGTGCTAGTCCAATGCCAGATTTACTGCCCACCCCCATCTTTTATAACACAAGAAAATTGAGTCCTCAGTAAATTAGTGACTCGGTAAAAATTGACAATCGTGATACATGCAATCAGCTCTCCATGCTCTTAATGTTTTCACTGGAGTGGAGCCAGAGTGTGAATATTTATAAACACTAGATAATCACCAAACAAGTTATGTTTGTCTTTGGATTATATTTCTTTACTTATATTTGAATAGAGATTCATGTGACATGAGGGAATAGATGATACTCTAATAAAACTAATGAAGTTACACTGTCAAGACTTGACTTCAAAGGAGCTAGAAAGCTGCCCAGTGTTTTTATCCTGCCCACATGAATTCTTGCCTTTTTCCCACACTGTTCTGGGCAAAGAGGTGAGCACCCTCCAGACACATCTGCGAGTTCCCAGTGGGCCTGGTGTTCTATATGAATTCAGGCTGTGCAATGTATTGTTTCTTTAGTGAACGGGGTCAAAAGGGAATTTTGTTTTGGTTTTAGTAAGGTTGTGCCATTGTTAGGCAGTTATTCCCTCAAATAATCATTTTAGGAAAGTTGGATGCTAAATGACTTTATTATTATAGTTTTCACTGTAAATCTGTATTTAGAAAGCATTCAAAATCCAATAACAAACACCTCTTAAGGTCCTGTGATTTCACCTGAAATGACACACAGTCTTTTCTTTTGAAAATTATCAACATAAGAGGGAGTATTTTGCTTTGCTCTTCTTTCTGCTTCAGAGAACTGCTGTATTGCACAGGCCCATGACAGTGATCTCCTTTGTCACTGGCCAAATGAGACTTTAGTCCTCACCACAGTAAGATCAAAGGATTGGGATAACTTTGAAGGGATTCAACTGTGTCTTTACTGGGATATTTGAAATGCACTGATATTGTACAATCTGACTGCTCTCTCCACTCTGAGTTTTTTGGTAACTTTCAATTTTCTCTGACAAGAAGATTGTTTTGCATAGGATGTGCCAAACAAGATTCACCTTCAACTGAATATGCTATTCATTCATGGATGGCAGTTTCTGAAAGGTGTTAATTGGAATACTAACCACTCTTCTTGGCTACTAAAAATTACTGAAGGTCAAAAACAAGCAACTGCTCTATTCTCATGTATTTTCCATCCTGGTAAGAATGTTTGTGACTTGCCTTCACTCAAGATTAATGAGAAGGCAAGAGGACTATTATTGGGACACACCTGATCCACTTAAAGAGCTATAATCTTCACACTAAGGGACTGCATTTGATTTTTAATTGAAAACAGAAAGAAGAAGAAGGGAAAGATAGGCATTGTAAATTCTGAGGATTGGGATAATACTACACCAACTAATCAAAGAAAATATAAGAACTAAGAAGTAAAGATTAAGCTCCTTAAACCCTAAGAAATAGCCCTTATGCAATAAGAAAGACATTTCATATTGTTATCCCTTGTATCTTGAGTGAATTATTTTCAGTCATCATATTATTAAAATGAATATCTTTCCTCCTGTTTTTTTTTCCTCAAAGCAATTATCAAAATTTCCCTTAAGAAAGGAAAAAAATTTTTAATCATTTTGAAATATTTTACTTTGCCCTCTCCACAATCATGGCTATATCTAACCAGAACCTGAAGATCAGTGAATATTTTCAAAATTTAGCTATAATTAAATGGGTATATAAGGGCTACCACTCAGCTTCCATATGTTAAAAATATTCTGGGGTTATTGACAAAAAGTATACTTTCATGATTCTGAACATTACTCAAGACCTGGATCAAGTATGGCCTCTCTGAAAACTTCCCCCAATTTTCCAATCTACACAGGCAAAATTGTACATCATCTATTTTGTGTCTACAGTCTATCTAAGAGTACCACATATAATTAGATGGATAGATAGATAGTAACACTTATTACATTTATTGAAATATTTGGAATGCAATACTTAGAATCACTCTCTACTGTGAGATGTTCCACAATGGAAGGAATGAATTATTCCCTATGCCTTAAACAGCCTAGTAGATAGTAAATACTGTAAGTGATAGTGTTACTAAAGTGGTAGGTTCTTTCCCTACTTAATACCTTCCCCACATAGCCAAATACAAAATAGTATATGATGGCAAGCAATTGATTTATTCAATGGCCAGAGAATGGAGAAGGGGAGTTCCTGCTCTAAAGGCACCTCTCCCTGATTAGATCTTATGGTCAGGGGTTCATGAGGTTAGAGTGATTAAGGAGCTGCTAAACAAGGCGACATAGGGATTTTTCAGAGAAGTGGGGGGGGGGGGCACTTCTCAGAATCAGAGTGCCACATTTCTTCTTTCCTTAAATGGCCACGGTCTGATCTGTCATGGCCCTGGTTGGTGTGTTTTTTATTACATTTAGATGGTAGCGAAGTTGAGGTCAGCTGGAGAGTTAGCATGGTGCCTGAACTGGATCAAACGGTAAAAACTGGGTCATGGGGGCTTGTTTGCAGCCTGTGGCTTTTGTCATCCTGCCTTAGTTTCTAGGGACAAGCAGCACCTATAAGCAGGCCTAGAAAACTGGGTTATTGTGGCTCGTTAGCCAGTGCCTGGTGACAGTAGGACATTTGTTTTTTAAACATCCAGTGAAAAAAATGATTAAATATATTCATGGTGATAACTATGAAGCTATTTTAGCTTGGAAAAATGGAATCATCTTTCAGTTCCTAAAATGCAACACTCACAAGTATTCTGAAGTATTTTGCTTCTACATTTTCACATAATGGACACAAATTCTAAACACATCAAATGGCTGCTTATTTTTATTCCAAAGCTTTAAACTCCAAATGTGAGACATCTCCCTATCCCTCTTTTGCAGTAGCCTTTGACAAGGCATAGTTGCTAGAACAATGAAAAATATTTTTACAATATCAAGGTCTTATATAAATTAAAGTTGTTAAACCAAGAGTTCTTGAAATTTTTTTCTCTCTTTACATATAGAGAAAATAAGAATCATTTTCTAAAAGCAAAGACAAAGATGATATGATGAAAAGATTTGAGAGATTAGGCATATATAGAGACAAGCCAGATAAATATAATAAAATCATGGTAAAGATGCCATATATTGCACTATCCAGCAGCTGCAATAGCTGCTAGCATCATGTAATATTAGGCACTTGAAATGAGGCTAGTCCAAACTGAACTGCACCAAAAGTATAAAAATACTTACGTTTGAAGACTTAGTACAAAAACACATAAGCTACTTCACTAATAGTGTTTCTATTCATTACGTTGAAATCATAATATTTTGGATATACTGGATCAAATAAAATATAGTTTTAAAATAAACTTTACCGTGGGGTACCTGGGTGGCTCATGTCAAGATTCCATCTTGGAATTCAGTGGCAGTTGGCTCTTTGCTCAGTGGGAGAGCCTGCTTCTCCCTCTCCTTTTGCCCATCCCCTCTATACTCTCTCTCTCTCAAATAAATAAAATTTTTTAAAAATTAAGTTAAATTAAACTAACTTTACCTCTTTCTTTTCCATTTTTTTCCAATGGCCATGAGAAAAGTTAAATCATACATGTGGCTTGTATTGTTAGTTCATAGCATTGCTATGTAGAATGATTTTTTTTTTCTTTTCTGACTTATTTTCAGTTCAAACTTGTCTTTCGTTAAGACTTCAGCTCCTTGGTGCATGCAGGCTAGATATTTTTAAAATCCCTCCTTTTATAATATCCTCTGGATAAATTATAACAAGCACGTTTTAAAATTCATTGATGAGCTTCCAGGCCAGTATGTAAAACACCTACTTGGGGGGGGGGGGGGGCGGGGGATGAGCTGAAAGCACATAAAGGAAGAATAACCTCCCAACAAAGAATCTGTCTGTTGTGGGGGCAAAAGGTGAACTTTGGAGATTACTTGGAATCAAACAAAGACCTGAGATGGCTCAAAGTGGCAAAGCTGAAGGTGAGATGTGCACATTAGGTCAGGTGCCATGAAGATGACTACATTATTGTGAAAAATGGGCCAGAAAAACAATGTATCTGCCAGAAAAACGATCCTTTAAAGAATCTTTGCTCTCTCCATTATGGTTTCAAATGGAAAACTGATATACAATAGTCAATATCTGGTTCTTAAAATGGCACTAAAAATTAAAAATATCTGATAAACATTCATCAATAAATTAGTATATATAAACTATATTAGAACATCTTTAAAAGAGGATATAATTACAGATAAAGATTACAAGATTCAAAGAGAATACTATGAATAGCTTTGTGTCATCAAATATTAAAGCTATATTAAATGAGCAGAGGCTTAGTATGAAATAATGTACCAATTCTTACTCAGAAAGAAATTTTAAAAGTCTGAATGAAGAGTCTTATAATACTTGAATAAATTGAATCAGTAATTTAAAATCTCACAATGAAGACAAACAGGCCAACAGATAAGTTCTATTCACTTATCAAGAAATGGATTTTTTCAGTATCTTATACATTTGTATGTGTGAGGGGGAGAATTATAAAAGAGAATACTTCTTAAATAATTTTATGAAGCTACAGTAACTTGATCGCCAAACTTGGCAAGGAAGGTATGAGAAGGAAATTTAAATATAATGTCACTCATGAATATGCACTTAAAAATCCTAAACAAAATATTAGTAAATCCAGCAATATGTATTTTTTAATCCTTATTAAGTTGGATTCAAATTGATTTCAATTAGACAAACTTCTAGAAAAAGGCGAAACTGGTGATGATAAGCACACCAATATTTACAAGTCGAAAATGGTACAAGGGAATGGGCACAAAAGTTTTGAAATAAAACAACTCAGGATCTCTAGGTGGCTCAGCGGTTTAGCACCTGCCTTTGATCCAGGGGGTGATTCTGCAGACCCAGGATCGAGTCCCACATCTGCTTTTCCCTCTGCCTGTGTCTCTGCGTCTCTCATGAATAAATAAATAAAATCTTTTTTAAAAAATAAGGAAACTGTTCTTTTTTTTTTTTTGAAGATTTTATTATTAATTTGAGAGAAAGAGCAAGTGAGAGAGAGAGAGCACAAGCAGAGGGAGGGGCAGAGGGAGAAGCAGACTTCCTGATTAGCAGGAAGCCCAATTTGGGGCTCAATCCCAGGACCCTGAAATCATGACCTGAGCCAAGGGCAGATGCTTAACCGACTGAGTGACCCAGTCACCCCAGGGAACTGTTCTAATTGTGATTGTGGTGATAGATACCCTATATGATTTATTTACTTATTTTTAAAGATTTATTTATTCATTCATGAGAGACACAGACTGAGAGAGATAGGCAGAGACATAGGCAGAGGGAGAAGCAGGCTCCTTCAGGGAGCCCGATGGGGGACTCCATCCCAGATCCCAGGATCACGACCTGAGTCAAAGGCGGGTGCCAACGCTGAGCCACACAGGCATCGCGATACCCTGTATGATTTAAATGAAAGAATTTTATTTGTATATATAGAGTCCTTAATAAAAAGAGATACAAAAGAAAGATTGAAAGGACTCCCACTGGCCAAAGGTGGGAAATGGTGGCCAATTATAATCCCCTGAATAAAACAAAAACCCATAAGATGGTACTGATAATAAATAAAAGAGAGAGAGATAGAAGGAAAAACTCTTTTTTATGGTATAATGCTGACTAATAAGCTTGGGAGGAATGACAGAATTTTAAACATATCACTACTTTGCAAACATCATAGTTAAAGCTGACTGAGGCAGGAATCATCAATGGATGCTAAATTTAGGGTAGAATATGGTCTGAAATAACTTCCCCACAAATTACTAATTAATCACAAAAGAAAAATTAACAATTGTACAATGGCACAACCGCACAGTACATTAATCAAATGAGCAAAATTAGTATCACCAATAAGAGGCAAATAGACAATCTTTGTTTCTGGATATAATATCTCAGATGGACACAATGTCACCCAGGTCACATTCCAGCAAAAATCATGAACTATCATAAAACCCCAATTGAGGGGTATTTTCTAAAATAACTAGCCTAATTCTTCAAAAGTATCAACATCATTAAAGATAAATAAAGGCTGAGGAATTATTTGGAATAAGGAAGAATAAAAAGAACCAGTTAAATGTGATTTTTCTTTGTGGGCTGGATTATACAAAGAAAAAACGCAATTTAATAATTTCTTTTTGGCACCATCACTAAATTGGAATACTGGCTTTATAATAGATAAAAGTATATCAACATTGTATTTTCTGAATTTGGTAACTGTACATTGGTTATATTAGCAAGTAGCCTTGCTCTTGGGAAGCACATACTGAAATACTGAGGGGCAAAGGAGCAATGCCCCAGGAGTCACATTCCAGAATGTCCTTGGCAGTTCTGTTCATAGTTAGAAAAACACCATGCGAATTTTAAAAAAGAAAACCATAGCTGGGGGCATCACAACGCCAGATTTCCGGTTGTACTACAAAGCTGTGGTCATCAAGACAGTGTGGTACTGGCACAAAAACAGACACATAGATCAATGGAACAGAATAGAGAACCCAGAAGTGGACCCTCAACTTTATGGTCAGCTAATATTCGATAAAGGAGGAAAGACTATCCACTGGAAGAAAGACAGTCTCTTCAATAAATGGTGCTGGGAAAATTGGACATCCACATGCAGAAGAATGATACTAGACCACTCTCTTGCACCATACACAAAGATAAACTCAAAATGGATGAAAGGTCTAAATGTGAGACAAGATTCCATCAAACTCCTAGAGGAGAACACAGGCAACACCCTTTTTGAACTTGGCCACAGTAACTTCTTGCAAGATACATCCACGAAGGCAAAAGAAACAAAAGCAAAAAATGAACTATTGGGACTTCATCAAGATAAGAAGCTTTTGCACAGCAAAGGATACAGTCAACAAAACTAAAAGACAACCTACAGAATGGGAGAAGATATTTGCAAATGACATATCAGATAAAGGGCTAGTTTCCAAGATCTATAAAGAACTTATTAAACTCAACAGCAAAGAAACAAACAATCCAATCATGAAATGGGCAAAAGACATGAAGAGAAATCTCACAGGGGAAGACACAGACATGGCCAACAAGCACATGAGAAAATGCTCCGCATCGCTTGCCATCAGGGAAATACAAATCAAAACCACAATGAGATCCCACCTCACACCAGTGAGAATGGGGAACATTAACAAGGCAGGAAACCACAAATGTCGGAGAGGATGTGCAGAAAAGGGAACCCTCTTACACTGTTGGTGGGAATGTGAACTGGTGCAGCCACTCTGGAAAACTGTGTGGAGGTTCCTCAAAGAGTTAAAAATAGATCTGCCCTACGACCCAGCAATTGCACTGCTGGGGATTTACCCCAAAGATTCAGATGCAATGAAATGCCAGGACACCAGCAACCCAATGTTTATAGCAGCAATGTCCACAATAACCAAACTGTGGAAGGAGCCTCGGTGTCCATCGAAAGACGAATGGATAAAGAAGATGTGGTTTATGTATACAATGGAATATCCCTCAGCCATTAGAAACGACAAATATCCACCATTTGCTTCGACGTGGATGGAACTGGAGGGTATTATGCTGAGTGAAATAAGTCAATTGGAGGACAAAAATTGTATGGTCTCATTCATTTGGGGAATATAAAAAATAGTGAAAGGGAATAAAGGGGAAAGGAGAAAAAATAAGTGGGAAATATCAGAAAGGGGGACAGAACATGAAAGACTCCTAACTCTGGGAAACGAACTTGGGGTGGTGGGAGGGGAGGTGGCCTGGGGGTGGGGGTGACTGGGTGGTGGGCACTGAGGTGGGCACTTGACGGGATGAGAACTGGGTGTTATTCTGTATGTTGACAAATTGAACACCAATAAAAAATAAATTTATTAAAAAACAAACAAAGAAACACCATGCATAACTCAAATCTAGTTGGGCAAGGAATAGATAAATTTGTGATATACTGGAATAGTATACAACAGAGCAGATGAGTGAATTTTAGTTGCCTATAAAAAATCATAAATCTCAAAAATGTAATGTTGAGTAAAAGTAAAGTCAAATAGAAATAACATTTAAAAAATTTCTAATGATGTAAAATCTAATCATATATTTGTCATACTGCATGCATAGAGCTATAGTAAAAGTAAAAGAGTTATAAACCCACAGCTTCTAACACTGATTCCCTCTGACAAAGGGAAGAAGAGACCAGGATAAGGGAAATGCAACAGGCTTCAACAGTGTGGTTTGTGAATATTCTATTTCCTAAACTGCATGGTGGTTCTGTGGATATTTGCTCTACTGCTCACATATACAAACATTTGTGTTTTACATATCTTTTTTGAGATAATAAATAATTCTAAAACATGAAACATTAAGAATATTATTCAAGGAGAAAGTTAGAAAATATGCAGTGGATTGGGAGAAGATAAATTGGACTGAGGGATAGAATAATGCAGGTAGAACGCATCCCCACCAAACCAGTCTATGTGGAAGAAGAAAAAGCCAATGAGCAGATGGTGGAGTTCTCATCCTATTTGGGCCATCTTCTCTATGTCTCTGTGATGGACATGAAGAAGAGAAGATCTTGGCTAATGGGGAAAGGTGACAGCTTGAGATATGAAGCAAGAGCCAAACCAAGCCATAGATAGAGTTTCCTCTGCTTCAGATCAGTGTCTCTTCTCCCTTCAGGCCAGGGAAGAGACTAACAACATTCACTTAATCATTCAACAAACACTGTCATATGTCTAGGCTTGTGGAGGCACAATGAGCAACAGGTATTGTGGCCTTCTTACTTCCTCTTCCTCTATGGGCTCTTCTGTGTCTTTTCTGTGAGCATCCTATTGTGGCTTTACCCTGTCCTCGGGAATCTAATCCCACTTTCCTTTTCTTTCCAGTTTCATAAGCCAATCATATCAAGTCCATACCATTTGCTTTCTAGACATCTCCACTTACTGGCTTACTGTTGGAGTAATAAATCAGTCCTACCCATGTAAGATCAGATTTATATATATGGAAAGTTTTGGGGGCTTAAGATGTAATATTGGTTAGTTTGTAGTACCCTCATTGCAAAGCTCCGGAGGAGGGAAGACTTTTTTTCCTGGAAAATAAATTGCCACTGGCTTGTGCTTCTGTGAAGGCACTGGGGCATGGTTGGAAGGGTAGTTTGGCTGGGTTGAGGCACCAGTGAGCAGTTATGGATGCCAAGGGCTAACAGGGACTAGGAGGCAAACTGGAGAAGGGCATGGAGGACATGTCAACGTAAGTAAGCGGCTTGAGCCAGGTTCTTGCTACTTTATTAGCTTCTGAGATGTAAGTAGGTAACTATGGCAGGGATTTTGTTGTTGTTGTTGGCCTTAATCACTTATGATAGTGGCAGTCCATTTATTTCTGAATTGCTAGCCCTGCTGGGAATTTCCTCAGCACTCCAAGTAAAGACAGGAAAGTAGTCTCTCTCTCTCTCTCTCTCTCTCTCTCTTTAATTGAATCCTTTAAATCTTATGAGAAGAAAACATGTCATAGAGTTGTAATCGATGTGGTGTCATTTGCATCGTCATTCTGAAAGCCATGTCAGGGTTTCCATTGCATGTCAGTCCTTTTATAGGTTTATTGCTGTCATAAAATACCCTAGGGAAGAAAATGTGCCACCTACACATTTTTTTTTTTGGTTCACCTACTGCATGGCATAATTAATATAGCTACTTTTGCTTTTACTCAATCTTCATCATCAAAAAATAGAAATATCAAATGCAAAGCCTCTGTCTGGCAGCTGGCACTCTATTCCATATACTGAAACAGGAAAAACAAGTTCAAGCGTGGTGTGTACACTTGTCCATAGAAAAGGCAAGTGAGACCTCCCTCCCCTCCAAAAAGTGACAGACTTGCAAAATGCTATGTGAAAACCACCAGCTCTATCTCTTCATGACTTCCCGCACTGGAACGAAAGCCAGGCTATTTATCAAGAATGGCAAATACTCAACGGGTTCATGTGATGATCTGGTTTCATTTTCTCCTCATCAGGCTGAGAGAACGGTTTCATGAATCCTACACTCTCCTCGTGTCCTAGGACGACCTCAGAACTTCACATGTTTGTTATCTAAAAATGTATGTGCCTTCCCGGATGGTAGAGACAGACCTTTGATATGAATGATTTACAATTTCGATCCCCGAAAGTGAAGTGTAGCAGGGGCTCTGGAAGCAGATCTAACTTGGCTCTGTAAGTGAGTGCTAAACTACTCAGAACTCCAGTTTCCTTAGTTGAAAAATGTGAATAACATTAAGGATTTAATTTTTCTCCATTTTATTTTCATTTTAAGGTAACACCTGCACATGGTAGAAGAAATTTGAATAATATGTAAGGAAACACAAAAGAGCAAAACTGTATCTCTCCTACCTACCTGATTCCTCCTTGCACCATTTCTCACCCTCTCTACTCCATCTGCTATTACCAGACTCCTGTGAGTTGTGCAGTCCTTGCTACGTGTGTATGTACACATATGGGAATAGATGAATACATGCATATGCCTATATTCTTTCTTTTTGTTCCAGATGATTTTTTACAGAATATCATGGCACTTTAATTTGTAATTAGATTTTCCTCATCCCAGGGATTCCTTTTCTTCCTTATATGTTATCCTTCTTGCCCACATATGCTAACACGTCCTGAGATATTTCTTTATATGTCAGTAATCTTTGATGTGGGATAGGTTTCACGTCATGAGAAAGTAACTTTCTGGGACCACATCTCTCAGAAATCAAAATAGTGCTGTGCTCTGCACACCTCAAAAACACTTGAAAAAGACTGTATAATGACTGTAAATGTGAACACATGATATTTTGACTGCCACATTCTGAGGTAGCTCTTCGGATGATAGCTATTTCAACTATCAATATTTAATCTTTGCATGCTGATAATTTTGCTCAATTTTCCACACATGCCAATGTAACTTTTTTTCCCTCTGTGAGACATCTTTTACTGGCTTTTTTTGGTTAGCCATTACTGTGTCTTTCCATCAACAACCAATTCTCTAATTCTCTGAAACCAACTTGGGTGTCCTACAATTCATTTCAGTTGTACAGCCGGCGCACATCCCATAAATTAAAGACGCATTCCCTAAAGACTGGTCCCACTTCAGCCATCAGTTGCAAATGGGATCCCCAGGTGACTCACACTTCTGCCCAACAGAAGACAAATCTGGGGTTTCATACATCCTCCCATTCCTCACCTGTAGGTTTGATAATTTGCTAGAATGACTCATAAAAATCAGAAAAGTACTATGCTTCTATTACAGTTTTGTTCTGAAGGATACAATCCAGGAACCAAATGGAAGAGATGCATTAGAGCAAGGTATGGGGGAAAGAAGACACAGAGTTTCTATACTCTCTCTGAATATCCCACACTTCCAGCACATCAATGAGTTCACTGATCCATGAACTCACTGAAGCTCATGAATAATCCACTGTCCATTGGTGTATTTATCTGACCACCTTGCTAAACATAATATTATGATGTCACTCATTGATTTCTTTATTTTTCTAAGTAGATTGCACACCCTATTCAACTAATTTTTTCTCCTTCTTGCCAATATTTATACACATTCACTTTTCCCTTCATTTTATTGTATTTAGCTAGAATTTTTCATACAACCTTGAATGCCAACAATGATCATAGGCTTCCTTATCTTACTTTTGAACCTGATAGGAACAGACTTAATATTTTTACCATTAATTGTGTTATCAGTTCTGGATTTCTGGTAGATGTTTCTTCTGGAATTAGAGAAATTTCCTTCTATACTAATATGAGAAGAGGTTTTTTTATTTTCTGAAATCATGAATAGGTATAAAATTTTATTAAATTATATTGAAATGGTGCTTTTTTACTTGATTTGTTAATATTATAAATTACAATGATATATTTTTCACGATATTTGACTAAATTCTTCCTGATCTTTTATACACTGTCAATATTTTATTTTTTAATTTTTACATGCACATTCATAAATTAGAATGCCATAGAGGTTTCTTTTCTGGTCCTGAACCACCTAGGATATATGGATAATAGGTTAAAACTTCCTTCAGGTATATAGATTTATACCAATTGATTTCTCAATTATACACATTCAGTAATGCAAACACAGAAATACAGTTTAACAATCAAACCTGATGTTGCAAATCCAAATCTGTACACAGACCAGCAAAATATCATACATAAGAGAAGCAACCGATATAATCTTTGTATGCAAGCAAGTGGGAGACACTCTGGCAAAGAGACCCACCAGCCAATTTAAAGAATCAGCCTCTACGCAGGTCCAGCCAATTACTGCCGGCAGAAATGTGAGCACAGTCTTGGCTCAAACAAACAAAACAAAACAAGGAAAAAAGTAAGAAAAGAAAATGACAAGCCACTCTCTGGGACTTGTTTGCAACTTTTTAATTAGATAATAAATCATAAGATCAACACATGTGTACACATAAGGAAAGTCTCACTCTTTAGCCAGTCAGAAGCAAAGGAAAAAATTTTCCTATGAACTCCCATCAATAGACCAGCAGAGAGCTTTAAAGAGAGACCCCCCAAAAAGGCAACTCCTCTAAAAATTAGAGCATGATTTAAAGGGTAAGAAAGCAAAGGTGATCCTGAAAGACAATGAGTTCACTGAAAAGTACTTGCTAATCAGATTTTTATGTATAGTGATAAAAATGAAAATCTCAAACTGCCTCTAGATCTCATAACTTGCCAAATAAACCTAGTCTTGACAGTGAATCATTACTTTTGGCCTCGGATGAAACCTATAATTCTCTAGATTAAAAAGCACAAGGTTAGAAAGCAGAAAACTTCAGACATTTTTGAAAAACATAAGCAAATATAGTAAATAACTCCTAGTTGACATAAGTTTCATATCCTCTATAATGACAAAAAAAAAATTGCACACACTCTCTTGAGACCTACCTTCTGCTTTTACTGGATATAATTAATACGCTTCCCTTGGGTACCCTTGCTTCCCTTGGGCACACCTGCTTGAGGGAAGGCCAACAAAGAGCTGGTAACAAAGGCAGTGGTAAGAAAAGGCAGAAAAGAAATCTAAGGCTTTGGGCATCCACATACATACACTCATATACCAACACATACACAGGAATATCGTTGGTGTTCTGAGCTCCCCCAGTGTGAATCCCAAATGGCTCATTTATTCATTTGAGAGCCCTTTTGCTTCTCTTGCTGAAGTCTCGAGTATTGCTTTTTCATCCATCATCGTTAATTTTGCAGGAAGCCTTCGTCAGATTCTATGGCCCACTCGGCTTGTTTTGGACATCTATTGAACAGTACTTTGAGAAACTCTACAGTAAAGGTAGAACCTTTAATATCACATCAGTACTACCTCTTCTGTCTCTGTGGGTATGTGCCCTACCAATGTTGCTGAGAATCTTACTCAAGGGATCTCTCAGTTTGGGGGCGCCTGGGTGGCTCAGTTGGTTAAACATCTGCCTTTGGCTCAGGTCATGATCTCTCCTGGGATAGAGCTCTGAGCTCTGCAGGAAGTCTGTTTCTCCCTTTGCCTCTCCCCGCAACCCCCCAACTCATGTTTACTCTCTTTCTCTCTCTCAAATAAATAAATATAATCTTATTTGTGAGGCTGTAGTAACAAATAGGCCCAACATGGAATGTCCAAATAACAGAAGTTTCTCAATGATGTGGTAGGTCAAGGTGGCTCAAGGTGATTCAAGTCAGTGGGAGCAGTTTGTGCCTCAGTCATTCAGGGCACCAGGCTGGTAATGACTTTGTCATGTCTGACACATGTCTTCTAAAGTTTGCAGAAATGGGGAAAGTATGGAAGAACGTGTGTGGGAGATTTTTAAGTTGGGCCTAGATACAACAAACATCCCTTCTGCTCATATTCCATTCACAATAATTCAGTCATTTGGCTATACCAAACTGAAAGAGCAACTGGAAAATGAGCTGAGTGCTGGGAAAGAGAGGAAACATATTTTGGTAAATACTTAGCAGTGTCTACTATGGAGGAGAAGAAATAGCATCTAGATCAATTGCCCCGTGAGACCTCGTAAAAAAAATAGACCTTCTTTCTCTATAGTTTTTTTTTTTCATTTTTCCATTGTAAAACCTTCTGTAGTACTCATCCCACTGATTAAAGGATCAAGTAGCTGTGTTTGAATATGAGCCACATATTTTGCGTATTAAAGCATTAGGGCACATAGAAACCCTTGGCTTTCCCCTACCTCCCACGCCTGAGGTACATGCCTGCTACATTCCAAGCATGGGTAATACTGAAGACACTGAACTCATAATCTCTGCCCTCTGGGAGTGTGTAATTGAGTTTGCAGAAGATAGAAGACTTATAATCATAAACACAATAAAATTGATATAACACTACACTGTTAGATACCCTTTCACTGTAAGAACAGGAAAAGCAAAACTCTATCACTAGGAAGTTTCTGATTCGTTGCCTTATGCACACAGCATGCATAAGTGTCTTAGAGATAAAGAGGAAATATTGTTGAAGGTTGATTACATTTTAATCAGAAAACCAATTTAATAATCCTATAACCAGTGATTTTCGATTTAAAAAATCTCATGCCTAGAAAGCTTGGTGTGTGCTGGCTTATTTTGTGTGTGTCTTCTAGGTCTCCCATTTTGCATATTGGATGTATAAAACATTAGTGAAATTGTATTTCATTTTCCCTTCTGTCTTCCTTCATAAAATAATGAAATCAAAGGTGAGAATTACTGTCATTAGAAAAAGGACTATGATGAGTGCAGGGAAATGTGATTCACTAACAACTATTTAATCAAAGCTTTTCCAAGACCCATCTGTAGTTTTAAAAGGTTTTCTTCCAAGTTTTCTGTATTGACATGCAGTACAAAACCCTGCATTAAACCACGAATTCTCCAAATTCAATAAAAGGAAATGTAAAAAGATATTTTCTTCAAATGCCTCCAGCTGGCCATCTGCCCTAATCACATACAGTCCTCAAAATTGTTTTCTACTGACAATAATAGGATCTATAAAGAGTATTACTGTGGAGTGATTTGAGAGCGCGTGGTGCTTTGTGACCCTCACCTCCACTGAGCTGATCCTGTCTGGATGGGAATAGAGAGACACAGGCAGAGGCTGTAGATCTCTGTACAGGCCAGCTCTGAACTGCTAAGGCATGTTGCTCAACTATCTTGAAGAGGCAAAGGACAGCTGATTAGCTGCTGACCTTCTGCCCTCAGAGGGCAACCTTACACAGCATAGATGGGGCTCAATTATTTCAATAATTCAGCAGAGTGGGAGTTATAAAAAAAGGTTGGCTCAGTCTTCACTGAGCCATCCCTGGGACCATGTGCAGCACCAGTGGGAGGCGAGATCAGGATCAGCCAGAGCTAGAGGAACGCAGAAGCCTGGGAATGGAGTTGGGGGACCAAGGAGGCTCCCTCAATCAGTCACAAGATGGGTCTAGATCCTGTCTTGCTAGGAAAATTGCTCTGGAGAAGGCCCAGCCCCTTGCACATTTCAGATTGATTGACTCTGAGCCATGGGTTAGTAAACACAAGAGGCAGCCTGGTGAGGTGGGGAGAAGATAGACCCTGGATGGAAAAATCTAGGTTCATAACAGATCTGCCTCTCACCACTCACACTCCCAAGGAAGTGACTGACAAAGTCACTTTCGTGAGCCCCAGTTCCTACATCTGTGAAGGCAGAATTATGACATGTACCATTCAAGGCTGCCTCATGGAGTGACTGCGATGTCTTTAAAAAGGGCTCTGATGGGCAGCCCTGGTGGCTCAGTGGTTTAGCACCGCCTTCAGCCCAGGGCGTGATCCTGGAGACCCGGGATCGAGTCCCACGTCGGGCTCCCTGCATGGAGCCTGCTTCTCCCTCTGCCTGTGTCTCTGCCTCTCTCTCTCTCTCTCTGTCATGAATAACTAAATAAAATCTTTAAAAAAAAAAAGGGCTCTGAAAACAGCCAAGTATTATACATATTGTTGAGTGATATTAAAGAATACAAAAGAAATTCTATACAGAAATCCTAATATATCAGGGCGCTATTTCTTTAGCGAAGATTGCACATTCAGCAAGCAATTTGAGGAAAATCAGCAAGCAGACAAAAAGGGCAAAATTACCTGATAATGGCATGAATGCTTCTTATTTACTTAAGCACACATGCACATTACACACACACACTTTTCAATTGATCCTTACAACTGTGAGATAGAGCTGTGTTAGTTTCCACCACCAACAGGGACACACATATTGTGCCATGCCCTGTTCAACATGCCTTATGTGTTGTGAGGATCATGACATTCTTAGAGATAAACAGTGAGATTGATACTATATTCTTTTCATTTTAGAGACAGGGAAACTGAGGCACAGAGCATCTAAGAAACATGCCAAGTAAGACAGGTAGTCAGTGCTTCCAGACAAGTTAAGAATCCAAGGAAATGGCCTCCATGGTGCTACACTACTATTGCATGCAGAAGCTGAAGTTCAAAGACCAAAAGGACCTTCCAAGATGACTCAGTAGTAAATAAGTGAGGGATGATTCCATACTAAGACATGGGTCTGAGATCCCTGGGTGGCTCAGCGGTTTAGCACCTGCCTTCAGCCCAGAACATGATCCTGGAGTCCCAGGATCGAGTCCCACGTCGGGCTCCTTGCATGGAGCCTGCTTCTCCTTCTGCCTGTGTCTCTGCCTCTCTCTCCCCCTCTCTCTCTCTCTCCCTCCCTCTTTGTCTCTCATGAATAAATTTTAAAAAATCTAGAAAAAAAAAAAAAGACATGGGTCTTTTGACTTTTGGTCCAAGATCAGAGACCACACGTTGCAATAAAGAAGCATAATCATTTAGCTCTATTTCTCCTCAATTATACATTTTTAAATAAAAAGGAATTGGTTAGAAGTGTTAACCATTTACAGTTATATACTTGCATAATTTAGGGCCAAAATTTGAAAATCATAGAAAGACCTGCATTATATTAGAAATCTCCACTGACTAACATTTGTAGCCACTCCCTAATCTTCCACATTTCTCTCAACTATTGACTGTTCTTCTACCCTGGAATCTGTGTATTGCAGACATTCGCCTATATAAAAAATTTTGTCATAAGCCAAAATCCCTGTAGCTTTTTGTCATTCGTTGGCTCTCTTCCTGGCTATAGACTCTTTGCATCTTCTTGATCAAATTCCTAAACAAATGTAGGGGCTCAGCTCTGGTTTCACTCAGTTTTAAGAATACTGTGTTTCCTTCACAGAAGACTTCAGCTAATCCCAGAAAAGGCCTCCGTTCCACCATGGACTAGTTCTCTGAGTACTCAAGGCTGTTACATCATTTTATTTGCCAAAGACAGACAAAAGAGAATACGGAGGCCACCTAACCCTCAGGCACAGAAGATTAATGTCTGTGTCAGAAATCAATCTTTTGTTCACTCCTCCCATGAGTCCCCAAGTTGCTGTTTCTGCCTGACATGGGAAAGGTTCCCGCTTCACTACCAAGAAGTACCCGATTTGTGAGTTGGGAGGAAGTGTGTCCCAGAAAAAGCAAACAAGCTTTGTAATCAATCAGGAATAATAATACCCACTCACAGAGGTGCTGAGAGAAGCAAGATAAATGGTCTATGGGAAGGGTTCTTGACTGTTCTGGTCTAAATAAATAGTACTTAAATAAGGGGCTAGGATTGATTTGAATTTTGGCCCACTACTTCATGACTTTGAGGCCTTGGGTAGGTCACTTAACTTTGCTGATCTTCAGTTTGTCAAAGAGTGCAGTTCAAAACAGTTAACAAACATCCACTGAGGGTTAGTGTTAATTCACCAAATACTCAGTAAGTACCTAACATAAGCAACTCTCATGTTTATTCCTGGGAATACAGAAGTGAATAAATTGGGCACCATCTCTGCTCCAATAGAGATTATGGTCTAGAGCTAGGCAATCTATAAAAAGGTGAGAGAAATGCCTGATGATAAGATGCCTTTCAGAATTCAGTGAAATAAGGTAAAAAAAGGGTAGCCCAGGTGGCTCAGCGGTTTAGTGCCACCTTCAGCCCAGGGCCTGATCCTGTGGACCCAGGATTGAGTCCCACATCAGGCTTCCTGCATGGAGCCTCTTCTCCCTCTGCCTGTGTCTCTGCCTCTCTCTCTGTCTCCCTCTCTCTCTGTTTCTCTCATGAATAAATAAATAAAATCTTAAAAAAAATAAGGTAAAAAAAGCGTGTGTCATATAGTAGGTAATCAATATACATCATAGTCACTGTGTCAAATCTTTAGAAATTTACATATACAAAAATTGGATCAATTATAATAGCTTCAATAGGATCTCACTGAAAAGTTTAGCCTGTTCTCCTAAGAGAAGAACCATCTTATTTAAGAGGATGAGGACCCTTTTTATAGAAAATGTGACATAAAAAAAATGAGTTAATCATATTCACATTTGTAAATATGAGGCACCTAATTTTTTCATCATTCTTTCCATTTTTATTTTGCATACATTCAATACTTTTGAAATTTGACAAGAGGCTTGGGCTTTCCAGAGGCAAGAAACTATAAAAGCTCAAAGCAATAATATCTTAGCAGCTAAAGCGGGATGCAATGACTACACAATGGCATTTTGGAAATTGCCCTGCAGGCCTCACTCAGTAATGGCCTAGTTGGGCTAGATCCTCTCAACTAAAGGCCAGGCCTTGTCTAGCAAAAATGAAAAAGGAAATTGAGGCAATTTTTCAGGTAATTTAGGGGGAAAGCACTTTCATCTCAATTCTTGAGGTACAATGATTGGCACAAATCTCTGCCCTGGCAGTGGAGACCTGGCCATATGTAGCCAGGGCTGAGTCAATCATGCGGGAAGTGAGGGCTGTGAGCTGAAGGAAGATAATCAGAAGGAAAGCACATTCTTATGTGGAGCACAAGATCTGGGTGGCTGCTCAATCCACCATACCAGTTTGTCTTCCAGATACAAGTGACCAAATCAACAGCCCAGTTTTGTTCTTAGAATTTTTAATTACATTAGTTCATATAGAATTTTTCTGGTAGTTATTCTCTTTAATTCAAATGCTAGCCTAGAGGGTGCCTGGGTGGCTCAGTCAACTAAGCATCTGACTTAGGCTCAGGTCATGATCCCAGGGTCCTGGGATTGGCCCCCCATCCTCACCCCCACGTCAGGGCCCTGTGTTGGGCTCCCTACTCAGTACAGAGTCTGCTTTTCCCTCTTCTTCTCCATCTGCCCCTCCCCAACTCATGTTCTGTCTGTCTGTCAAATAAATAAATGAATAATAAATAAATAAATAAATAAATAAATAAATAAATAAATAAAATCTTTTAAAAATGTAAAAATAAATGCGGCCCAGGATTTATTTCTGAACTTAAAGGACAGCAAGCATGCAAAGTCAGGGAGGTAGGCAAATAGTTGCACAGCAACTATAACAAAAACTTGACAAAAAACAGCACCCTCCCTCGGCTTCCAACCAAAACTATATCAGATAATTTTGAAGGCACTGAGAACTTGTTTTCATTAGTCTTCCCTAATTATGTTTATCTGGCACGAATTGAGAAACTGTACCAATTCATTAAAAAAATTGATAAATAATCCCCCAGCATGCCCCCTCCACACCCTTGGTAACTACTTCATCATAAGGTCCAGCCTCCAGGAATAGTTTCGCCAAAATTGAGCTTTGGCAGGAAACGGACATTATGGTTCTAATATCTACCACCATGACTCTCCCTTTTCTGGGCTATAACACTCGGTTACTTCAGAAAAATCACAATGGATTATATGTTAACCAACAAGGGCCATATTGAATAGAGAAAAGCATGACTTTAAAGATAAAAAGGATCGATTCTAAGAGATGACTCCATCACTTACTGTGTGATTTTTGGTGAATTACTCAACCTCTCTGAACTTGTTTCCTTGTGTACTGATAGATATCAATGGGTATTAATTTATTAACTTAGGTAAAGCCTAATCAGAGGTCTTGTATAAAAACAAGTGTGTAGTAGGTGTACCTTCTGTCACATGTAATGCATGTCTTTCCCTCTTTTCTCTTTTCTAGGGTTCAATGTATAAACCAGAACCCAATATGTAGATTTAATATCCTGATACTGAAGGAGAATTTGGTACAAGGCAGCTCTAACTCAGACTTCACCCTAATTGAATTCAATTACTAAAGTTGATTTATCTTAGCAGGTGGTCTCTTGAGAGAAGTGAAATAGACCAAAGACTGTAGACTGAAGCTCTGGATGCTGCATTAGATACAGGTTCCCTCAGCTGCTATTCACTTACACTCTACTTCCAAATAGTCCAATATCAGAGCCGAAGTCTGAAATAGCTGCTACACTTTTCGTTTCTCAATTTTAGAAGTTTAGTCAAGTAACTATTAAGCAGTAGAAATAATTTTGTGCAATGGGGTGATATTTTGCTTATTTGTTTTGATATTATGTTCATTATAAATCAATTTATGCGTATGAAGAAATGAAAACTACAAAAAAAATGAGAGGCAAAAATGAGACCTTTCTATACTCCAATGCCCTTCCCCTTTTCCCCAAACTTCAAACCACACACAGTGGATTTGAAAGCTGACTCCTGGATGGAGGAGGTGACATATTGAATTGAGTGGATTCTATTACTCTGGAAGACAACTTCAGCATTCACAACACTCAGGATTGTGACATCTGTTGAGAGATGGTTTTAATGGAAAGTCATCTCTGATCTTTATATTGGCCACTCTGAAACTCTGGCCACTCTGAAAGCCACTCTGTAACTGCCATACAAACCCATGCAAATATGCTCTTTATTTATGTTGAAGTCAAATTCAGTGCTGTGTAGAAAATACCAAAGTATTTTTATTAGTAAATATTAGTGGGCAAGATATTTCTAACCCCTAAATTTCTCATGGTTTTTTTTTTTGAGTTATCACAAAAAATAATAGCAGTGACTTTTTCAACCCACACGGTATTACTCAATTCACTGAAACAATAAAATCAAACAGGCTCCCAGTCCTTTATAGAGGCCCAGCAAATAACTGAGGTATTAAAAGAAACTGCTTCAATTCTGTACCTATTATATACACACAATGGATACAAAGAAATTCCTGCAATAGTCTTCCTATGGATTTTTCTGTTTTCATTTGGCCACCACAGCTGATTCCATCCTGTTCATGAAATATCTCCCTAAAGCAAAATTGTAAAGATGAAATGAAACTGTGGAAAGAGCCTTGGTGTCCATTGAAAGATAAATGGATACAGAAGATGTGGTTTATGTATACAATGGAATATTACTCAGCCATTAGAAACGACAAATACCCGCCATTTGCTTCGACATGGATGGAACTGGAGGGTATTATGCTGAGTGAAGTAAGTCAATCGAAGAAGGACAAACATTATATGGTCTCATTCATTTGGGGAATATAAATAATAGTGAAAGGGAATAGAGGGGAAGGGAGAAGAAATGAGTGGGAAATATCAGAAAGGGAGATAGAACATGAGAGACTCTTAACTCTGGGAAACGAACTAGGGGTGGTGGAAGGGGAGGAGGGCTGGGGGTGGGGGTGACTGGGTAGCGGGCATTTAGGGGGGCACTTGACCGGATGAGCACTGGGTGTTATTCTGTATGTTGGCAAATTGAACACCAATAAAAAATAAATTTATTATTAAAAAAAAAGAAAAAGAAAAAGTTTCTACTCAAAAATCATCACTAGTTTGGGTGCTCATTCATTTTATAAGTGATGGGGATCATTCAAAGGAAAGTTCAAATGTCTGTCATCTAAGGCTCTTCTGAGCCCAAGCCAATGTACATTTCCAGATTCTTCTTCCCCTGATCACCTACATGCCATGGACTTGTAGGCACATATTTGATTGTTTCCACAACATTCTCCCAGCATCTTTGCCTTCACATCTGGACTGTGATGACTTATTTTATATATTAGGAATGCTCTTTTTTCTGTGTCTGAAGTATTATATTTATCTGTATCAGAAATAAAAGTGTTTTTCAGAACAATAATAAAAACGAATGACTGTAGCCACTCCTGCTGTAAACAGTGGCGTGGGAATAAAGAGGGGTTGTAGAGTAGCATTGGCAATGTCCATATTCAAAGACAGTCCTACCAAAGCATTTGAGCTGGCCTAGATTAATACAAACAAAATAATCACTGCAATTTCAAGGCTCTATACTGCTGAAATAGTCCTAGAAGAGAAGCCTCTGGTTTCATAAAGTACTTTATGATCTGTGTGAATCTGACGTCACTTGGGATTTGATTTAGAATAGGGATGACAGACAATGTTCCTATGTGCTAGCCTTGGAGCCTTTTGCTGTCTTCTGAAAGGCAGCCAAGGTACAGTAGAGAGAGAAGCTTCATAAGATAACCAGGGGCTGAAGAGAGATTCTCCATGAGAAAGGCCTGGTCATGGAATATAGCTAAAAGACTTTTAATTACAGGGCTTTCTAATACTTACTGTTATATTATTTGCAGTATTACATGTAAATTCATCCATCTCACTTTCTCAGCATTTTAGCAAAGTTTACCCCCCCCCCAGCCTTGTCTGTGGAACCTCAGAAGAGGACAGAATAGAAGGAAATGTGTGTCCAGCAGAACAAAATGTTATAGAAAAGACAGACACATCATCTGCAGTTGAATTCAGAGCCAGGGTGGCTGGGAGAAAATTAAGAAAATCCCTCTGCCTGTGTCTCTGCCTCTCTTTCTCTCTCTCCCCCCCTCCATGTCTCTCATGAACAAATAAATAAAATCTTTAAAAAGAAAAAAGAACCCTTGAACCCTTGGTGTTAATGGAAATTATGCAGGGTGCCCCTGATATATGTAATGGGTATAAACCAGTTTGAGTTAAATCTTAACGATACAATAACCCCAGCAAGCTAAAAACACTTAAGTAATATACAAGTAGGTGATATATGAGCAAAATATTCATTCCTGAAAATCCAAATGAAATGCCATATTACAAACAAAATAGTAAAACAAGAGAAGATGGAAGATTACAGGAGAAGATTATTGAAGGAATTGCATAGCTGGAACAAGAAGAGGGGCCGGTGGCAGACACATGGTCTTCAGCCATCCCTATCACTGCACCCTGAGGAGGCAATGGCATGCTGCCAATCATTTTCATCACAACTCCTGCCCTTGGCTTCCTTCGAATGGCTTACGTATCCCCACTCATCAGAGAAAATCCCCAGAAGTGGCAATCCTTATTTTAAGAGAGAAGGTTTGGGAAAAGGAAGGATTATAAAGAGTTGTAAAAAGCCTCATATTGTGGTTGCCCAAATGTATTTTCTCAGGGTCTGCTGTTTCAAGTAATGATTTAAAAGTCTTATCCACATTTGGTAAAAGAACTTTTGAACTGTCAGGCATTATAATAATGATATTCCATCCATGTTTCCCTTTATATAAAGAGGATATTAAATATGTATTAGACACGGGTGACTCAAATATCTTAGCTGTGATTAGTCTGTAAAGGATACAAGTCAATTTTTCTAATAAAAATGAAATTTTAGCATATCTTTGGAGTTCTTAAAACTTACAGTATTAAAAGTTTTCCTAAGTATTTCTCCATTAATTTGTTTGAGAATATACTTTAGATCAGAAATTTCATTTGACTATACGTGTATACATTTATAACTTAAAGTAGTATGATGGCAGAGAATAACAGAAATCTACAATGGAGTTAGAAGGGATTGTAGAGATTGCCTCATCCAAACCTTTTGTTTTACACATGAAGAAATAAAATCCAAGCCCAGAGGCAGAAGTTTTGATTTTACATTCTCATTCTATTATAAACATTTGGGTTTAACTAAAAGTAACAATCTCTCAAACAGAACCTATACACTCAGAACCTACTCAGTACTTATACAGTGACGATCCATGATGATTATGTTGGTGTTGGTGGAGGTGGTGGTTTCATTATTAGCCCAATTCTTCACTCCTCCTCATATTCACACCTTTTGCAGTGTGATTTTTAAGTTTCTTCCAGGAAAAGAGTAGAGTATGTTTCCCTGCCTCTTGGCTTTAAGTTTAGCTGGGTGACCAGCTTTGTATCATAAATTAAAATGAAAGTGACAATGTGTGAACCAGATCTAATCTTGGACCTTAAGAAGTCTAGGGTTTCTGCTTGCTCTCTTGGGTCATACTCATCACAATGAGAAGGACAATTCTTGTCTAAACCACTGGTCCAAGAAGAATAAGAAACACTGAGCAAAGCCACCTCATCCTAGCCTACAGTTGCAGTCAGAAACAGAGCTGTTTCTGCAGTCAGAAACAGCCTCAGGCTGAAGCAGAAACACCCAGCCAGCCCAACCTGAATTAACCACCTCCTGCCAACCTACAAATACATGAGCAGTAACTAATGCCTGTTGTTTTAAGCAATTGAATTTTTGGGTGCTTTGTTGTGAGAAATAGCAAACCATACAAAGATAAAACATTCTTTACCTCTAAATCCATTTTTAAAATTATTTTAAA
The DNA here is from genome assembly GCF_048418805.1 of Vulpes vulpes. Taxonomy (NCBI): domain Eukaryota; kingdom Metazoa; phylum Chordata; class Mammalia; order Carnivora; family Canidae; genus Vulpes; species Vulpes vulpes. The sequence continues at coordinate 46,276,424 of NC_132788.1, read as the reverse complement.
AAATACTTTTATTTATTCATGAGAGACACAGAGAGAGAGGCAGAGACACAGGCAGAGGGAGAAGCAGGCTCCATGCAGGGAACCTGACGTGGGACTCAATCCTGAGCCTCCAGGATCACGCCCTGGGCTTAAGGCAGCGCTAAACCGCTGAGCCACCTGGGCTGCCCTAAAAGTATTTTTAATAGGCTTTAAGTGCCAAGTGGGTTATCTTTACATTGTTTGGCTTTTGGCAGGCATGAGGAGAAAGAAGGAATATCTGCTCTTTTTTTTTTCTTTGCTTGTACTTCTACCCTTTAAGGAGAATAGCCAAAATCCCCACTCTACCTAGAAGAGTACTAAAGGGAAGACATAGTCTCTGATGCCCACATTCCTCACAAAGGAAAAGGCAGTGGTGAATTTTGTTAGAAATTGAACTCCTTTTTTTGGTGGTCATGCTGATGGTGCCAAGAGCCAGACTTGATTCCACATTTCCTTTTTCACTCTCTTCACTCTGTCAAACATGAGCTTTCTCTTCTCTTGAGGCAACTATTCCACTTTATTCTCTGCTTCCAAATGGATGTTTAAGATAATCTGGAGGTCATCACCCATCCAGTGTTTGGGAACTGGGGTTTTGAGTCTGTATTTCAGATCCAGTAAAATCTCTCGGTATTAGTATTGAGAGTCAAAGCAGAGAGTAAAAAGCCTATTTTATTTTTTTAAAAAGATTTTATTTATTTGTTCATGAGAGACACAGAGGCAGAGATATAGGCAGAGGGAAATCAGGTTCCCCATGGAGACCCTGATGCGGGATTCTATCCCAGGACCCCGGGATCATGACCTGAGCCAAAGGCAGGCACTCAACCACTAAACCACCCAGGTGCCCAAGAAGCCTACTTTAAACTTGACTCTAAGATATGGCATCTATTCCAACTTCCTATTCCATTCAGCAATTTCCTTTATGTATTTCCTCCATTGATTGATATCCACAGGAAAAGAGGGGTTCATTTTCCTTCCTTCTTTGTGGCTCTCTAAATTAAGCTTGTTCTTCAAAACCTAGTTGTAGGGTGGCCTGCGTGGCTCAGTGGTTTAGCGTTGTTTTCAGCCCAGGGTGTGGTCCTGGAGACCCAGGATAGAGTCCCATGTCAGGCTCCTTGCAGGGAGCCTGCTTTTCCCTCTGCCTGTGTCTCTGCCTCTCTCTCTGTATCTTCCATGAATAAATAAATAACATCTTTAAAAAAAAATAACAACAACAACAAAAAACCCTACTTTTAATCTTGGTCTGTGATCTCCAGAGTGAAAGGAATCTCCAACTACCTCCAACTTGCAATAAACTATCTGTACAGCTCATATGGCTTCTGTATAATTAGCTTTTTTTTGAAATTTATTTACCTATTATCCCCTCTTTCAGCTTATTTGGTCTATATATTACCCTATTTATGTTTACCTTCCTCAAGGGAAACAGGTGGATGTTCAACGAACAACGTACAAATGAATGATACATTCTTGTATATTCATGCCTTTTATCCCACCCAAGAGCAGACTATATAGTCAAACGTATAAGTGACACTTGACTTTGAGGATTTAACACTTTGACCAATAATATTGGTTTGTTGTTTTAACAAATATTAGAACTAAAATTGCTCACCTATTGCACAATGTCCTGTGTTTGCTGCCTTTCCTCCTGGCATGATTCTCTTCTGTTTCCCACCTCAAATCCCCCTTCCTCAGCTCCCACCATCACCGCAAGCATAAGATTTCCTCAGAATTAAAATCGTTCTCTGATTGCACCTCACTTTCTCCATCTTTCCTAATCTACCTTGTCTTCAAGGCAATTTTCCTTAATTGTTGATTTATTTAATTTCTTTGAGTCTATGCATTGACTTACTATGTTCTATATACTTGATTTCTTCTACTATACCTTCTTTAAATAAAGAATAATTAGGCCTCTGATTTTTCTTTGTTTACAAAACAACTGAAAAATTGCTAGTTCCTACAATTTTACAAACAGAGTTAATAGAAAAACATCCACTGTAGGTAGCAGGCTGATGAATGCAATGCTAGGTGAATACTGACTGGGTTGGATTGCCTAGGGTAAAATAAGCAGTGGTTCTTTTGAGAAGGAAAGAAAGATGAAAGAAGGAAAGAAACAAAGAAAGAAAGGAGGAGGGAAGGGAGAGAAGGGAGAGAGAGGGGGAGAAAATTAGAACACTATACTTTAGCATTTGCCAAGTCAAGAGTCTCAAGAATCTGAAATGCCCTCTCCCTGACTCTGTCAAGAGGCTTATACTGATACAAGCACCAAAAAATAAAAATCTCTGTCAAATGTGGCATTTGATTTTGTAGACTAGCTTGTACTTGACCTGAAGTGGTCAGTGGAGCATGGCACTGTAAATGGAGGACAGGGAAAGTGACTGTTTATCCAAAATTTGAAGCAAAGGGCTGTGTTTGGAAAATACTGGATGGAAAAAATATATTGCCATGGCAACAAATTACTTTTATACTCACATAAAGCAAAAATAGATCTTTCCCTCTTCCTCTCTGAGAAGCACATATTTTAAAGTATATGGAAGATTAAAGGTGATATGCAGAAACAGCTGCATGAATATATTTTCATTTTTCTTCATTTGGTTTATACTAATGTCAGTATAAATCTGAAAGGCAGAAATAATTTTGAACTGGAAGTATCTCAGTTCTAGAGAGCAGGAGCAGCTTAGGAGAGAAATGTATAATTCAGTCAAAAACTCTATTTTGACTGTAATATAATGATGGCAGAATTGAACTTATCAAAACAAAATGTTCCTGGCATCAGTCACCAAGGAAAATAACATTTCTTCATGTATTTTTTTTCCTTTCTCTTTGAAAAACCCAAAATATTTTACACCTCCCATTGGCTAACAAAGAAGAATTCTACAGTTTAACTTACATGAAAGGTAAATGATATTTTCAAGAGTCCTTAGATCTTTCTTTAAAGTTCTAAGATATGCTGTTCTATGTGGTAAAGGCTGTGGAACACTAGTGTGGAAACTGTGGAGAAATGAGGAGGAAACAATCCAGTTTGTCCATCACAGTTCCTGGGAGCTGAATCCTAAGAAGTACTCACACCCCTACCACTCACCTCCCAGGTCAGAGTTCTCCACTAGCTTCCTGGGGAAGAAAACTCTGACCTTCCCAAGAGAGTAGGTACTGAAAGTTGAGTATCAAAAGGTAGATATTTTGGCCTGATAAAATTTTTGTCACCTGTTTTATTTCCCTTGGAAGATTATTTTCAGCACTTATCAATAATCCTTATTTCCTTAGTGAAATCTAAAGAAGATCCTTTGTAAAGATCTTTCTCAAAGCCTGAGCAACTATTTGATGAGTCATATGAAATTGCCACTTTATATAGATCAAAAGTGACCGAATACTAACAGTTTCATAGGGTTTATTTAACCTGGTATATACTCTATGTGTTCACAGGACTTCCTTCTAAAGCATTAAAGCTATTGATAATTCTCTTCAAGTTCATCACAACCTTGGGACACCCGGGTGGCTCAGTGGTTGAGTGTCTGCCTTCAGCTCAGGGTATGATCCGGTATCCTGGGATCAAGTCCCATATCGGGCTCCCTGCGAAGAGCCTGCTTCTCCGTCTGCCTGTGTCTCTGCTTCTCTCTGTGTCTCTCATGAATAATTAAATAAAATCTTAAAAAAAAAAGTTCATCACAACCTTTATTTTCTTTCACAGATACAAGGTGAAAGGCTTTTGCATTCAGTAATGGGTTGTAATTTCTACATACTCATCTCAATATGCCCAAACCTGAACTCATCACCACCACCCACAACCTAGCAAGGCTACTACTCCAATTTAGCAATTGGCTCTCCCATATACTTAAACAGAAATTTGGGAGAAATCCTCAATATCTCTTGTTTTCTGTTCTAAGTTCTTACAGTCACAGAGTTTCATCAATTGCAACCCTTTGTCCTCATCCTCAATCTCCGTGATACTGATCACTGCTGTAGCTCAGGATCTTACTACACCTGCATCTGTGTGCTCTAGTCACATGAAGAGTCTCCCCATTTGCATCTCCTCATTCAAGTTCAAGTCCCACTACTGCCAGAGTAGTTCTTGCACTATTACAGATCTAAAATAGCCCTCTCCTTAAAAAACTAACAAACAAACAAACAAACAAACAAAAAAAACACCTCAGAGTTCCTTGGACTACTATGTACTTTTAAATTTGTTTTCATCTGTTTGTTCTGGCTACTGTTCCTGGAATATCCCACTTCATTACACCTGGTGCATCTTGGAAATCTCTCATCATCATTTAGGGCTAAACTTCAGGGGCTGGGGAAAACTCCTTGATCCATTGTCTCTAGTAACCCAACAGCCAGGATAAAGGACCTTTCTCTTCTGCCTGAGTCTTTTGTCTTTTGTATATACCAAGTTATAATACTTACCACATCGTAGGGAGTATGACTGTTCCTGTATATAACCCCACTCTGGCCCACAGATTGTGAGTTTCTTTAGTATATATAGTTTTATTCAATTTTATTTTTCAAAAAAGTCTAGCCTAAGTCTTCACTATTACTCACTGATTGTTGAAAAAGAGTATTATCAAATGAACAACTGCATATACTTTCAAACACTCTAACCACTTGGAAATAAGGATTTACTTTGAGTTCAATCATGATCCAGAAGTGTATAATTTCTTTCATTTTTTACTTTCAGCGACACAAGTTATATCTTTTAATATTGGCTTACTATACATAGTTTGATGGCTTACTTTACCATCAAACACCTGTTTGTTTTGTTTTGTTCTCTATTTTCTTATTTTCAACTGTGAGCAAGAATCTCTTGAAGCCATGAATAACAAACTATCTCTGAAGATCTAATATATTTTACATCTATTTTCATATTACCACCATAATTTTACCATTAATTCAGTTTTCCTGAGGTAGAGTAGAAGATACTATATATTTGATGCTCCACTCCACATCCTACTGAACCTTTCTCTGATTTTACTGGTGCTGGTCTGGACAGTATATCATATATTGACAAATGCCCAGTCAGGTGCCTATACCTTTCTGTTTCTCTGCTGATGGCTTTTGCAGCTCTATAAGAATTTTCCCACCGGGGTGCCTGGTTGCTCAGTTGGTTAAGCATCTGCCTTTGGCTCAAGTCATGATGCCAGGACTCTGGGATCGAGCCCCGTGTTGGGCTCCCTTGCAGTGGGGAGCCTGTTTCTCCCTCTGCTGCTCCTCTGCTTGGGCTCTCTCTCTGTCAAATGAATAAGTAAAACCTTAAAAAAAATTGGGGCAGCCAAGGAGTGGTATACATTTAATTCCCCGGCTGGCAACTTTCAAACAATGATAGTCAGGAATGGGTAAATAAGTACCCCAATTTCCCAGTCCCTCAGGTAGACAATTCTGAGGTGTGTTCTACCCACTTTCTCAGGGTTCCCTAATGGGATTGAGCTGCAATAACCCACAGCAGTGCCCTACTACGTAATACAATTTTAGTGACTTTTCTCCTTTCTCAATTTATCTTTCCCTTCTCGGTTTTTCTTTCTTTTCTTTTTTTTTTTTTAAGATTTTATTTATTTATTCATGAGAGCCACAGAGAGAAGCAGAGACATAGGTGGAGGGAAAAGCAGGTGCCCTGCGGGGAGCCTGATGCAGGACTCTATCTCAGGACCCCAGGATCATGACCTGAACCAAAGGCAGATGCTCAACCACTGAGCCACCCAAGTGCCTCTCCCTTCTCAACCTTTTTATTCCCTTTCCTGCTCTTCCTTTCACGACCTCCCAAATATATGACCTACATCCAGGTCTTTATCTTAGAGTTGCTTTCGGGGAAACTAAAATTAAGATAGGAAACGTTTGGGGAACATAGTGCCCTGGTAGTTCAGAACATCAATAAAAGCATGAAGAACAATAATGAAGTCATGAAATTTTAGAACAAATAGGGCCATAAAGATCATGTTGCCTTATTCACTCTCTCTCCCTCTCTTTTCCTTCCAAGCCTCCTGGCTATCCTGGTTTATGTCTGTAGAGTCCTTTGTTCCCTTGCAATTTGGCTTAAGTGAAATGGTGTTGAATTTTTCCAAAGTAACTCTACATGCAGGCAAAAGAAAAATGCAAACCAAACATAAGACATAATAGAAGCATAAAACTTGGCAGAGTAACTATATTAGTTTGCTAGGGCTGCTGTAATGGAGTACCACAAACTAGGTTGCTTAAACAACAGAAATTTATTGTTTCATAGTTCTGGAGGCTAGAGACCAAGATCAAGGTGTTGGCAGAGTTGGTTCTTTCTAAGGGCTGTGTGGAAGGATCTGCTCCAAGCCTCTCTCTTTGGTCTGTATATATTTGTCTTCTACCTATATCTCTTCACATTGTCTTCCCTTTATGTGTTTCTATCTCTGTGTCCAAATTTCCCCTTTTGTAAGGACACCAGTCATACTGGATTAGTGCCCACCTAATGACCACATTTGAACTTCGTTACTCTGCAATGACTCTATTCCTAAGAAGGTCACTTTATAAGGTACTGGGAGTTAGGACTTCAACATATCTTTTTTGCAGGACTACAATTCAACCATAACAGTTCATAAAACAGATTCTTTGTGAAACTGTGTAATGTTGTCCTTTTTTTTTTTCTAATCAAATTACAGAACACACAGAGCCATGTTCCTTTCTTCTCTTCGGCCAATCTAGTTTCCTAAGGGGCTAATCTCTCACCTGAGATAAAGTTCAGGAGTTTGTTGCTGCTGTTAGATATATGAGGATTATAAATTTTAGTCTTTTGCAGATCATTAAATAGTCGAGAAAATGTCAAATTTGTCTGCCTTGAACATAATTTTTCATGCCAGTAAAATATAGTCCTAATTAATGCATACTATTAAATATAATATCCTTTGATATTTTTAAATACCATTATACTAGATTGTATACCTGTAGACACCTTTAGATATAGTTTGTGCACATGTATAAATAGCTTTTTCTGAAATTCTCAGAATTAAAATTATCAGGTTTTAAGTAGATACCCCTCAGAAGGCAATTCCCAGAGTTCTTTTCCAAAAGGACTATACCAGTTTGTTTTGCTAAGAGCAGTGCATGAGTGTGTAGTTTTTCTACATCCTCACTAATGCTACATGTTACCAGTTTTCTTTTTTAACTTTTGGAGAGCTGATGAAAAATAAATATTTTACTTCTATTTTAATTTGTATTCCTGTAATTAAAGGGGAAGGAGGATGGGCCTATTTAATTCATTTATTGTTCATTTCTGTCTTTTCTAGGCTGCCTGATTATAACTTTTGCTTGTTTCATAATGAGTTTTGGACATTTTCTTATTTATGTTTAAGAGCTTCTTAGATATATGTTTGCAATTTTTTTAGAGTCTTTCATATTTTTTCATTGAGCTATTTGTAATTTTTATGTATAGTATGAACTAGGATCAAATGCATTTTTATTCACTGAATAACTCATAAAGGAGAAAATTATAATATTGTCTCAAAAGATACAGAAACAAACATGAAAACATTGAATACTCATTTATGATAAAAGAAACTCAGAAAATAAAGTATAGGAAAGATTCTCAATCGCATAAAACATGTCTAAAAAAATCCTATAATTAACATTGTACATAATGGTGAAATATTTGACACGTTTACTCTAAAATCAAGAACAAGACAAGGATCCCATTTTTCCCATTTTCATTTAACATTGCCTTGGAGGTCCATGTTAATGAAGAAAGAAAGAAAAAATATATATACATATATACATACATATATATATATATAATTTAGGATTTTCTTAAAAACATTTTCTTTTCTCTAGCTCACTTTATTGTGAAAATACAGTATATAATACTTATAACATACAAAATATGTGTTAATCTACTAGATTATCAACTTCTGTAGACCACTTCAGCTATCTTCAGTTAGCTTGCTGTCTCCTAATTCTACATTTGACTCCCCCTTTATTAGCAACACAGAAGTCTAGCTTTGTTGATACAGGTCTCATGTCCCTCCGGATCTCCATCCCTTCTCTACCATTATCTTCTGCTCCTTCTCATATTTTAAATTCTCTCTAGCCCCAATGGCTTTCTAGCAAGAAACAGTCTTCAAACACTTCAAGTATACTCCTACCTCAAGACTTTTATTTACCTTTGCATATAGCACCCTTTCTCTAGACTTCCTTAATTTCCTTCAAGTTCTTATTCAAAAATAACCTCTTCTGACAAATTAGTTGGGAAAAGAAATTAGTGTGGAACTTAAAGGAAGTAATAAGAAAAGAGATATCTACTCAAAACCTTCAGCAAACATTATATGTCACATTGAAACATTACATTCTTTCCATTTCAGATTTGGTTTAAGACAGAGGTGTCTGCTAAATGACTTTAATTCAGTAATTTACTAAAAGTCCTAATAAAGGCAATAAGACAAGAAAAGATATACAACTTATAAAGATTGAAAGGGAAGAAATCAAACTTTCATAACCAATCACATTTTTATGCATGTAGAAAATCTCCTCAAAATCTACAGATAAACCATTAGAATTTAAAAGTGAATTTACCAAGGTCACTGTATACATATCAGTACACACAATTATTTGTATTCCTATAAGTCATCAGAAATAAATTTGAATCTTAATAAAATAGGAAAAATTAATACAAGAATAAATTTAAGGGCAGCCCGAGTGGCTCAGCAGTTTAGCACCTGCTTTCGGCCCAGGGTGTGATCATGGAGACCTGGGATCGACACCCACGTCAGGCTCCCTGCATGGAGCCTGCTTCTCCCTCTGCCTATGTCTCTGCCTCTGTCTCTCTCTCTGTGTCTCTCATGAATAAATAAATAAAATCTTAAAAAAAGAATAAATTTAATGACTACAATATCTCTACACAGAAAATTATAAAACATTATTAAGTTATGTCAAATAATACCTAAGTGGTGTATATACTATTCTCATGGATTGAAAGATTCAATATTGTAGAGATGCTCCCAAAGAAACCTACAGAATTATTATAATACTAATAAGTAAGAGTGACTTAGTGTGGAAATTATAAGATTATCCTAAAATTTATATGTAAACATAAAGAATAGCCAGATAATCATGAAGAAGATCAATGTTGGAGCACTTCCATTACCAAATACCAAGGGTTACTATAAAGTCATGGTTATTAAGAGAGCATAGTAATCATGCAAGGATAAACAAATGGAACAATAAGCAGGAAAAGAGTATTCAGAAATAGACTCCCATGTGTAGACATTTGATTTATTCCAAGGATGTTTCTGAAAAGCTGTAGGAAAAAAATAGTTTTTCCAATAAATGGTATAGGGTCAGTTAGATATCCATATAGAAACACACAGAGAGACAGACACCCCTGCTTTACACAATTTCCAAAAATCAATTTTGTGGAATATAGGCTAATTGCAAAAGATTAAACAATAATATTTTTGTAACACTACCTAAGAGAATATTTTCATGACCATGGATTATGTGAATATTTCTTAAGCAGACAAAAAGCAGAAATCATTAAGGCAAAAATGTCTTTGTATAAGTCACTAAAATAAGGATGAATTCTGTTCACCAAAAGACACTATCAAGAACTGAAGGAACACTCAAGTCCACATCATATAAAGAACTTCTACTAATCAATAGAAAAATGGGCAAAAGACTTAAACAGGCATTTCACAAAAGATCTCCAATAGACTGATAATTAAAAACTTGCTCAACTTCCTCAGTCATCAGAGAAGCAAATTGAAATCACAATGAATTATATCTATGCAACCATCAATATGACTAAGATGAAAAAAAAATACCAAATGTTGATGAGAAAGCAACCTGAACTCTCATGGACTGCTGGTGGGAATATAATCTAGCACCACCATTTTGGAAACTGTTTGGTGTGCTAAAACTGAACATAAACATAGTCTACAACCCAGCAATTCTGACCCTAGGTATTTATCCAACAGTACTACATAGATATAAACACAGAATTTTGCATACAAGAAGACTCATTGCAGTGCTATTCATAGTAGTCAATTACTGGAAACAACACAAATGTCCATTAACAGTAAAGTGGGCAAATAAAGTATGGCAGAGTCATAAGAAAACACTGTATAGCAATGGAAATGAACAAACTTGCTACATCAAACAACATAAGTACACTTCAGAGACATAATGTTAAGGAAAAGAAACCAGATACAAGAGAGAATAGATTGTACAATCCAGTTATATTTCTCAAATACAGGGAGGGCACATTAATGGTATAGAAATCAGGATGATGGTTATCTTTGAGAAAAGACATAGTGACTAGAAGTGGGCATGGTGGAGCTGTGAAATGTAATATTTCTTGATCTAAGATATTGGTAATGTCCCATTTCTTGATCTTCATTTGAAGATATTTTCATTTCATGAAAATTTATGGAGCCATACATTTATGATTCATGTGATTCTCTATAAAAGTTATATTTACAAAAAATGTTTATTTTCTAAAAATAGACTTTTACATGAGACTTTTCATAGAAATCCCATCTCAAATTATACCCTCTAGCCACACTCCATTCTCTGATTGCTGCTTTATTTTTTCCTTGGAAAATCTCTGTAGAACATAGCCTCAGAGTTATTCCACCTGGGAGCTGAGATTGCTAGGATATTTTACAAGCAAATTTCTGTCAGTTGTTGGTTGAAGGCTGCTCTTGGAAGTGTCTGACATTCCACATCTCCAGGCAGAGGCTCTAGGGGTAAACCCTGAGACCAAGAGTTTCAGAGGCTTACAGAGGGGTGTTGGGACATCTGCACCAAGTGGAGTTGGGCTGCTGGGATACAGGCTGGCTATATGAGGCATTTTACTTGTTTCATCTTATTTTCTGAACCCTATTCACTGCAACTGGAATATATGTTCCAAAAGGACAAGAATTTAGGTTTTTGAGATCTGTTTTTGTCTGACACATGGAATATATTCAGTAATATTTCTTGAATAAATGAATGAAGAACAACCAAGACTGTAATGTCAGTCTATTTTATGGTCATTTAAGTGATCTTTCAATATACATAACTAAAAAAATATTAAGGGCTAACTTTTATTTTCTGAATTCATTGACGGCAATGTCCTATGTGGCAAATATGAAAGTTTTTCTGTAAGCTACATAATTCACCATCTTTTCCCTTTTGTTGCTGTGATTTGCTTCTTTGCTAGAGGTGGAAAATGAGATGTCTGAAACAAAGCATTCTCTAAAGAAGCAAAGTATATCTGTGTGCATATATATATGTGTGTGTGTGTGTGTGAAACAGCTACTTAGCATCATTTACTCTTGTGGCTGTTTATAAGTAATTTGATTTGTATCTTTATATGGATTTTTTTCCACTCAAAAGACTATGGTGTTCTGGACAACCTTTTATGTTTAACAATAACATTAAGAATCATAACAAATATGACACTTTTATTACTATGCAAAGCATTTTAAGTGCTCTTAGACATATTAAGTATACTGTGTTCTTACAGTCTTTAAATAACTTGTTTGTCAATAAATTATTTAAAATTATGAATACTGACCTATATTCAACCCTAATATCTTAAATAATTTAACTACTTCTAAGTGCCACTTTCAACTCTTAAAACTTTGTTTACTCAAGTCATTCCATCTTATAATCTCCTTCTCTGGAGGACATCTCCTTGTCATTCAGAAGCAGACATATTCTGTTGGAAAGACCACAAGTGATCTTTTTAATAAATAAAGATCATTAAAATTGAAGGCTTCTGACTTAAAAAAAAAATCATCTTCTTTTTCCCCAGATAGTGACCTCTTTCTATCTTTCATTTCACCCAGATAGCTGATGCTTTTTGGCCTCTTCTGAGCCTGGACTTTTTATCTTTTTGTAGCTTTCATATACCAGATAAGATTGCCCTTTTCTTTTGCCTCTATTCTATAATCTGGTTAAAATTTGGGGGATTGGCTAAGAAATTGTATTAATGACAATCCATAATATCAACCTCTCCATTGGTTACAGCATGAATTCATTTCTTTTTCCTTTCATTATTACTGGTTTGCTGACTGAATAAAAACTCTTAAGTAGCAAAAGATTCCCTAGAAAAAAATCAGGATTTGTTGAAACAGGAAGTAGAAGAGATATGTTACACGGCATGATATGGTTTTTAAAGGAATAAGGGACCCATTAGTGTCATTAAGTCAGCAAAGGTTTTTAAATACTGACTACATATCAGGCACTGAACTAAATGTTGGGAATACAAAATTAAATAAGACATGTTCCTGCCCTCAAAGAACTTACAGTCTAATGAAGGTTGAAATAAGCACATGGGTGATTATTTTGGTAAAATATGAGAGCAGTATGCAAAAGGTTCTGTGGTCTCAGCAAGGGATAGAGAAATTAGATCAAGATGATTAGGAAAGAATAGATGAGGAAGAAGGGAAGAGCAGAGAGAGAGATCTCAGAGAGAGTGAGCATGTTTCAAAAGCCCGGAAGGTTGGTGAAGTCTTGGAATGCTGCTACGTGTAGGAAAGGGATAATTTTATGTTCTAAGATAGGAGTATGGCTCTATTCTAAAACATCCTATTGAAGGATGTTAAGCATGAAATTATTTATATTTTAGAAAATCTCTTTGTTATATTATAAAGATGGATTGAAGGGGGGGCCAGACTGAAAACAGAAAGACTAGTTGAAAGATCCAGGTGAGAGAATAGTACAAGAGCTTATTCCTTGGCTCAGTGAGCTAAATAATTGAGTTAACCAATTCTAAAATACTCCTAGATTTCTGGTTTGGAAGCTGGGTTGAGGATAGTTACACTTGCTAAGGTGGGAAATATAATCATAGGTTGGGAACTGCACGATGGGGAAGACGTGTTCAGTTTTATTTATTTATTTTTAATTTTATTTATTCGTTCATGAGACACACACACAGAAAGAGGCAGAGACACAGGCAGAGGGAGAAGCAGGCTCCACACAGGGAGCCCAACGTGGGACTCGATACTGGGTCTCCAGGATCACGCCCTGGGCTGAAGGCGGCGCCAAACTGCTGAGCCACCCGGGCTGCCTGACATGTTCAGTTTTAGACATGATGAACTTGGAGTGCCTGTAAGACAACTAAACAGAAGACTTCTGTAGACACTTGAATATAAGACAAAAGTTTGCTAGAGAAATCTGACTAAAATATAGGCTTCTGGAGTGTCAACATACTATGCAGCAGTTGATGCCACTGATGTTGATTATGTCACCCAGAAGAGTGAGAAAAGTAGAAGAGTAGAAAATCAGGTAGGCCCCCAAGAGTGTCTATTGTTAAGGTTTGAGCCAGAGAAAGAGGAGCTTCAGAGGAAACTGCAAAGGAGCAACCACAGGTGTGAGAGAAATCTAAGAGTTATATCATGGAGACAGAGAGGGAAAGAGTAATTCTCAGTTATTGCACAGGTCTACAATTATATCTGACTTTCAAACAAAATTTTGACCAGAAGACTGGGAGACTCAACAGCATTCCAGACTGCTGAAAAGAGTAAAGAGTGGTGGTAAAGAGAACCAATGGATGAAAAAGTAGGAAATGGAAAAACAGAAACAACATGTTAAATAAGGATACTATGAAAGCAACACAGTTGTTTATACTCAATCATTTGGTAAATGGGATAAAAGCCTAAAATGTTTTTCATCTTTGAACTCCGAGGGCTTTCGGGGGTTTTTCGGCCCCTCCCTTCATCTTGTAGACAGGTCAGGTATTGTCATATCTATTTATAGATGTGCTAACTGAAGCTCACAGAATGATTTGTCTGATACTCACTTAAGTATGAGAAAAGACTCCCACTAAAATATCACAACTGTACTTTTTCTCATCCTTTTACTTCTATCAGAAAAGAAAATACTGCTTACTAGTAATGAGTTTGCAAGTCTATGCTATCTTGCTTATGAAATTTCACCTCTTTCTTTTTTGATGCAAATGTTTATTCAGTGCTTCAGAGAATTGTGAATAAAAATAGTCATATGTGAGAAGGGTCATAAATGAATTGCCAGGTGTATCAATTCTCGACTATATTAGAGTTTTGTTGCATTAAAGTAGCTTTCAAGGCTTAAAAAAAATCTCAAATGTCTCTGAAAATTAACTAGTAAGTGTGATCCAATATAAAAAACAGTGGTCCTCATATATTAAACAGTGGTATTTAATTAATAAAATTTTACTTTATAATATATTTGATTTACAAAATCTCTTTTTGCTTTATATTTTTAGAGGTCACTTAATTAAGTTGTTTCAACAGACACAAAACAATGTAAACATTGTATTGTTAACATCTTACATTAGGATGGTGTATACCCCACAATTAATGAACCAATATTAAGGCATTATTATTAAAGTCCATTGTTTATTCAGATTGTGTCAGTTTTTCTCTCGTGCTCTTTCCCTATCCCAAGAGTCCATCTGGAATGCTACATTACATTTAGTCACCATATCTCCACAGGTGCCTCTTGCTTGTGACAATTTCTGACTTTTCTTGTTTTGGATTGACCTTGACAGGTTTGAAGAGTATTTTGCAGAATTTCACTCAATTGGGATTTTTTCTGATGTTTTCTCATGATTACTCTGGGGTTATGGGTTTTTAGAAGGTATATTAAGAAGTAAAGTGCCATTCTCATCACTTCTTACAATCAATATGACTTATCACCATTGACATTGACCTTGCCCACTTGGCCAGTGTAGTGTTTATCAGGTTTTTCCACTGTAAAGCTACTCTTTTTCCTTTCCTTTCCACACTGTCCTCTTTGGAAGGAAGTCAGCTGGGCAGCCCGTACTTAGGAACTGAGGAGTCATGTTCCACTTCCTTAAGAGCAGAATATACTTCTCCTCCATTTATTTTATTCAATTATTTATTGGTTAGTATGACTCCATGGTATTTATATGTTGTGTTATAATCCAATACTTCTTAATTTTGCATCTCAAATTGCTTCAGAATTAGGTACTGGGAGCTCTTTCAGTTGGTTCCTGCATTTTTTGACATATTTTGACATTTTTAGGGGACATTTGATATTTTTTTGCACTAGAAGATAGTCCAAAGCTCATCTTGTATATTTCCTACCCTAATCCTATAATCAGCCACTTCTGTGAAAATTCCCTGGTCCTTTTTATTGGAGAATGGTATTAGAGACCAAAATCTGGGTGCTAAGTGGGTTCATTGCTCTGAGGGTATCATTGCATCTAGGCCCTCACTGTAGACAGAGCAAAAAAAATATATTTCTTTATTCTATATGTATATACACATATCTAGAAATGTGTCTATATGTAACCATCTGTATCTACATTAAGCTAAGTATGCATTCATACTGATGTCTCTGACTCTAATCCATTACCACATGGGCCATTCCAGTCTCTTCCCATAATCCTCCCCCATTATAATAGTAAGAAATGTGATGCCTTCCATTTGTCATACATTTAGTTAATTGTCCAAATCTCCTTTACATGTATAGGAGATTCAGAACTGTTAATCCATATACTTGCAGGCAGCAACTTTATCAACCAGATTACATTGCTTATATGTCATTCTTTAGCCTTAGTCTTAGAGATTCTGCCCATTTCCAAAGGTATTTAGGTCAGCACTTTTCCTCCATACTCCTCAGTGAGCTTTTTTCATACATTTGTGATACAGTTAGACAACTGTGATACAGTTATCCTATCTTGGGATAACCAGATATTCTAAAAGACTTTTTAAAATCTGCATACATTTTCACTTTTTTGCTATACAGTTCTTTGGGTCTACGGGATCACATGGGATAGTTTCACCACCCTAAAAAAACAAAAAATCCTCTGTGCTTCATGTATTCAATTCCCTCTCCTATCCTCATGGAACTCTTGGCAACCACCAATCTGATTACATCTCAATTCTTTGGCCTTTTCCAGATGGTCATGTAATTGGAATCACACATGAAGCCTTTTTGGACTAGCTTCTTTCACTGACTAATAATTCATTTAAGATTGCCCATGGCTTTTCAGAGCTTGGAAGCTTTTTCTTTTTTTTTGTTGTTAGATAGTTTCCGTTGTATGGATATATTATGGTTTGTTTATTCAATCACCTTTGAAGGACATCTGGCTTACTACCAGTTTGCAGTGATTATGAATACTACATGGTTGTCACTATAGCCATTCATATGCAGGTTTTTAAGTATCTAAATCAGTTTAATATATACCTAGAAGTGTGATTGCTGGATCATATGGAAGCTAATGTTTAGCTTTGTTAGAAACTGTCAAACTGTGTTCAAAAGTGGCTGTACCATTTTGCATTCCTACCAGCAATGAATGAGACTTCCTCTTATTTCAAATCATTGCCAGCAATTAGTACTGCCAGATTTTTTAGATCTTAGCCATTCTAATAGGCAGACAGTGATATCTCATTGTTGTTTTAAATTGCAATATCCCAATAACAAATGAATTTGACCATTTTTTCTTATGTTTATTTGGTATCTGTATATTTTCTTTGGTGCAGTACCCAGATCTTTTGCCCATTTTTTAATTGGCCTTTGCCCTTTTAGCTTTAAAATCCATCTTCGTACTTCAAGCATTTGGTATAGTTTTCCATCAGATAACACTGTCTGACCTTTTTCATTTCTTAAAATGTAGGGAATTGTTCTCAAGTTTATTTGAGTTGGTCATTACTCTCATGCAAGCTTAGCAAAATCTGTCAGCTAAGAATGCTTTATTTGAGGCAAAAATAATGGTTCAGAGACTATCAATTTATCCTGGAGAAGGGGAGAGATCAGTGAAGGGAATAAAGTTGTTCTGGGCAGCAAGGGAGCAGTAGTCTGGGCCCTAAACACCCAAAGATGTGACTCATGAGGAGTGAGCCACTAATGAGACCTAGGGCAATGTCCACACACAATCAAAATCAAGCTAGAGAAGAGCAAGTGGGAAATACTGTTCTTTCCTATACAACAACTTGCTTTAAGTAAAGTAAGTAAAAAAGGAAAACAAGCACTTGTGTACTCACTTAATTTATAGGCACTTCCATAATGGTTTCTCCTGAATCAAGAGTTTGGAGCTGACTTTACTGCCAGGGTGACTTCTCCAGCCAAGGTGCAACCTAACCAGACCTTCAGCAAAGATCATTTTTTTCTCTGAAGATGATTCATCCTCTGCCCTCTTACTAGTCAGGGCGTGTGGGACCCACTGCTGTTAGCAATCCCGTATCTCTGCCCTCAGATCACACAATGTGTGGGGCAGAACTAAATAAAGATCTCAAATTTTAGGATTATTATGCCACACAGGCCCCCGGAAGTGCCTTTATGAGTCTTCCACTGAGACATAGCCTGAAAACAAGAGAGTCAGCAAGTGGCTTTTAAAACCACTGGGTGGTATTCCCTAGATGATGCACAGCTTTCACCTCGCCTTTTAGGATCTCCCAATGAACTATCTAAATGTCTTTACCTACCTCACTGCTTCTGGGTATGCTAGGCCTCCTCAGCTTTAGTTAGAAAAGTGGAGAAGACTAGGCAATAACCAGTGACTTTAACAAAGGCAGACCCAACATTATCCCTGTGGACACACTGTATTGCTTTTATATGCTGACCTTAATTCATGTACTGCTCCCCGGGCCAAGAATGCCCTCTCTAGTGGACAACTGAAATGCTGCACATTCTGGAAGAATCTAACCAATCTCTCCTCCCTTAAGATGTCTGTCTTGATTCCCAGTCCCATAAGAGATCTTCAGTTTTCTAAACTTTCATATCACTTGCAGTTTAACCATTACTCTACCCTGTGACATGTATATGGCACACACATACACATTTTGCAATATTTCTTGTGTATTATCTTTTCTCTTTTATGAGACAGCAAGAAATTCATGGCCCTCTCAGGTCAAAAGGAAATAAGCTATGCTATTCTCTGTATCATCTTTCAAGGTTGAGATAAACCCACAATAGGTGCTAAATGAATAAAGTTAAATGAATTGATTCCTGTGTCCAGTATAGAAATGATCATTGACTTTCTTGTGCCATTCGGTATGTAGGTCCCATAAAACCTCTTCAACAATTTTCTATTTCATATTTTTAATATACATTTATCAAGTGCCTAATACTATAGAGCAGTATCACAGATGCTAGAGATAAAATGGTAAATAAAATCTTATCCTTGCCTTCAAGGAATTCACAATTTCAACTCACTAGGCACAACTGTGGCACCAGGATAGAATTAATGTTGCCAGCTATGTTCCCAGGGTACTAATTTTATCATGAACCTGGTAGGTACAGAGTCTGGTGTCCATTTGGAGAAGCAATGTGAATAGAAAATTTTTTGTAAACTTCTGAAAGACTCAAACAGAAATGAAGGTCTTCTTTCCATTTCATCCACAAAAGATGAAAACACTGGGGAAAATATAATTTAAAAGTGCAAAGTTAAGCTTAATAGCAAGAAAGGGAAATCTTCAGGTGTTAAAAGTGAAAAAATTACTCAAATCTAGGAGAGTTAGACTTGTAGTTAAATTTCTGTCTCAACTTTGAGGGCTGCATACACATTTTAGATAGTTGGATTCCAATGCCCTTATAGAGTTGGATATAAAAGTTATCACCCAGAGCTAATGAGGGGCTACAATTGGACTGTGCATAAACCTGGAAATCAGAAGGGACTGTCCTTTAAGTAAAGAAAGATTTGAAAATATTTCATACCATTTTGAAGTTTATTTTTAAAAAATAGACCTCAAAACATGATTCATAGAACAAATTGACAGAGTTAATTATATCGAAACTTAAAATATTTGTATGGTAGACTGTATGACTTCCAACACCTAAAATATCTGGCTTTTTTTTTTTATTGGAGTTCAATTTGCCAATATACAGCATATCACCCAGTGCTCATCCGGTCAAGTGCCCCCCTCAGTGCCCCTCACCCAGTCACCCCAAACCCCATCCACTTCCCTTTCCCCTACCCCTGTTTGTTTCCCAGAGTTAGGAGTCTCTCATGTTCTGTCACCCTCACTGATATTTTCACTCATTTTCTCTCCTTTCCCCTTTATTCCCTTTCACTGTTTTTTATATTCCCCAAATGAATGAGACCATATAATGTTTGTCCTTCTCCAATTGACTTACTTCACTCAGAATAATACCCTCCAGTTCCATCCACATTGAAGCAAATGGTACTTGTCGTTTCTTTCTTTTTTTTTTTTTTAAGATTTTATTTATTCATAGACACACAGAAAGAGAGAGAGGCAGAGACACAGGCAGAGGGAAAAGCAGGCTCCATGCAGGAAGCCCAATGTGGGACTTGATCCCAGGTCTCCAGGATCACACCCCGGGCTGCAGGCGGCGCAAAACTGCTATGCCACTGGGGCTGCCCAGTATTTGTCGCTTCTAATGGCTGAATATATCCATTGTATACATAGACCACAGCTTCTTTATTCATTCATCTTTCAATGGACACTGAGGCTTCTTCCACAGTTTGGCTACTGTGGACATTGCTCCTAGAAACTTCGGGGTGCAGGTGTCCTGGCGTTTCACTGTGTCTGTGTCTTTGGGTAAATCCCCAACAGTACAATTGCTGGGTCGTAGGGCAGGTCTATTTTTAACTCTTTGAGGAACCTCCACACAGTTTTCCAGAGTTCCCCTTTCTCCACATCCTCTCCAACATTTGGGGTTTCCTGTCTTGTTAATTTTCCCCATTCTCACTGGTGTGAGGTGGTATCTCATTGTGGTTTTGATTTGTATTTCCCTGATGGCAAGTGATGTGGAGCATTTTTTCATGTGCTTGTTGGCCATGTCTGTGTCTTCCTCTGTGAGATTTCTCTTCATGTCTTTTGCCCATTTCATGATTGGATTGTTTGTTTCTTTGCTGTTGAGTTTAATAAATTCTTTATAGATCTTGGATACTAGCCCTTTATCTGATATGTCATTTGCAAATATCTTTTCCCATTCTCTAGTTTGTCTTTTAGTTTTGTTGACTGTTTCTTTTGCTGTGCAGAAGCTTTTTATCTTGATTAAGTCCTAATAGTTCATTTTTGCTTTTGTCTCCCTTGCCTTCATAGATGTATCTTGCAAGAAGTTGCTGTGGTCAAGTTCAAAAAGGGTGTTGCCTGTGTTCTCCTCTAGGATTTTGATGGATTCTTGTCTCACATTTAGATCTCTCATCCATTTTAAGTGTATCTTTGTGTCTGGTGAAAGAGAGTGGTCTAGTTTCATTCTTCTGCATGTGGATGTCCAATGTTCCCAGCACCATTTATTGAAGAGACTGTCTTTCTTCCAATGGATACTCTTTCCTGCTTTGTTGAATATTAGTTGACCATAGAGTTGAGGACCCATTTCTGGGTTCTCTATTCTGTTCCATTGATCTATGTGTCTGTCTTTGTGCCAGTACCACACTGTCTTGATGACCATAGCTTTGTAGTACAACCTGAAATCTGGCATTGTGATGCCCCCGGCTCTGGTTTTCTTTTTTAATATTCCCCTGGCTATTCGGGGTCTTTTCTGATTCCACACAAATCTTAAGATGATTTGTCCAACTCTCTGAAGAATGTCCATGGTATTTTGATAGGGATTGCATTAAATGTGTAAATTACCCTGGGTAGCATTGACATTTTCACAATATTTATTCTTCCAATCCATGAGCATGGAATAGTTTTCCATCTCCTTATATCTTCCTCAGTTTCTTTCAGAAGTGTTCTGTAGTTTTTAGGGTATAGATCCTTTACCTCTTTGGTTAGGTTTATTCCTAGGTATCTTGTGCTTTTAGGTACAATTGTAAATGGGATTGACTCCTTAATTTCTCTTTCTTCGGTTTCATTGTTAGTGTATAGAAATGCCACTGACTTTTGGGCATTGATTTTGTATCCTATCGCACTGCTGAATTGTTGTATGAGTTCTAGCAATCTTGAGGTGGAGTCTTGGCTTTTCTATGTACAGTATCATGTCATCTGCAAAGAGGGAGAGTTTTACTTCTTTACCAATTTGAATGCCTTTTATTTCTTTTTTGTTGTCTGATTGCTGAGGCTAGGACTTCCAGTACTATGTTGAATAGCAGTGGTGAGAGTGACATCCCTGTCTTGTTCCTGATCTTAGGGGAAAGGCTCCCAGTGTTTCCCCATTGAGAATGATATTTGCTGTGGGCTTTTCATAGATGGCTTTTAAGATGCTGAGGAATGTTCCCTCTATCCCTACACTCTGAAGAGTTTTGATCAGGAATGGATGCTGTATTTTATCAAATGCTTTCTCTGCATCTATTGAGAGGATCATATGGTTCTTGTGTATTCTCATGTTGATATGATCTATCATATTGATTGCTTTACGAGTGTTGAACCAGCCTTCCATCCCAGGAATAAATCCCACTTGGTCATGGTGAATACTCTTCTTAATGTACTATTGGATCCTATTGGCTAGTATCTTGTTGAGAATTTTTGCATCTGTATTCATCAGGGATATTGGTCTATAATTCTCCTTTTTGGTGGGGTCTTTGGTTTTGGAATTAAGGTGATGCTGGCCTCATAGAACGGGTTTGGAAGTATTCCATCTCTTTCTATCTTTTGGAACAGCTTTAGTAGAATAGGTATTGTTTCTTCTTTAAATGTTTGATAGAATTCCCCTAGGAAGCCATCTGGCCCTGGACTTTTGTGTCTTGGGAGGTTTTTGATAACTGCTTCAATTTCCTCCCTGCTTATCGGCCTGTTCAGGTTTTCTATTTCTTCCTGTTCCAATTTTGGCAGTTTGTGGTTTCCCAGAACTGCGTCCATTTCTTCTAGATTGCGTAATTTTTTGGTGTATAGCTGTTCATAATATGTTTTTAAAATCGTTTGTATTTCCTTGGTATTGGTGGTGATCTCTCCTTTTTCATTCGTCATTTTATTAATTTGAGTCTTTTCTCTTTTGTTTTTAATAAGGCTGGCTAATGGTTTATCTATCTTATTAATTCTTTCAAAAAACCAACTCCTGGTTTTCTTGATCTGTTCCACAGTTCTTCTGGTCTCTATTTCATTGAGTTCTGCTCAGATCTTTATTAACTCTCTTCTTCTATTGGGTGTAGATTTTATTTGCTGTTCTTTCTCCAGTTCCTTTAGGTGCAAGGTTAGCTTGTGTAATTGAGTTTTTTCCAGTTTTTTGAGGGATGCTTGTATTGAGATGTATTTCCCCCTCAGGAAAGCTTTTGCTGTATCCCAAAGATTTTGAATGGTTGTATCTTCATTCTCATTAGTTTCCATGAATCTTTTTAATTCTTCTCTAATTTCCTGGTTGACCCTTTCATCTTTTAGCAGGATGGTCTTTAACCTTCACGTGTTTGAATTTCTTCCAAATTTCTTCTTGTGGTTTAGTTCTAGTTTCAAAGCATTGTGGGCTGAAAATATGCTTGGGATAATGCCAAGCTTTTGGTATCTGTTAAGACCTGATTTGTGACCCAGTATGTGGTCTATTCTGGAGAAAGTTCCATGTGCACTTGAGAGGAATGTGTATTCAGTTGTGTTTGGATGTAAAGTTCTGTAAATATCTGTGAAATCCATATCATTCAGTGTATCATTTAAAGCTCCTGCTTCTTTGGAGATATTGTGCTTAGAATATCTGTCATTTGCAGAAAGCACCGTGTTGAAGTCTCCCAGTATAAGTGTATTATTATTATCTAAGTATGTCTTAACTTTGGATATTAATTGATTGATATACTTGGCAGCTCCCACATTAGGGGCATAAATATTCATGATTGTTAGGTCCTCCTGTCGGATAGATCCTTTAAGCATGATATAGTGTCCCTCTTCATTTCTTACTACAGTCTTTGGGATAAACTTTAATTTATCTGATATGAGGATGGCTACCCCTGCTTTCTTTTGAGGACCATTTGAATAGTAAATGGTTCTCCAACCTTTTAGTTTCAGGGTGGAGGTGTCCTTAGGTCTAAAATGAGTCTTTTGTAGACAGCAAGAGACTTTTTTATCCAGTCTGAAACCCTGCACCTTTTGATGAGATCATTAAGCCCATTCACGTACAGAGTTACTATTGAAAGATATTTAGTGTCATCATAATACCTATTCAGTCTCTGTCTTTGTGGATTGTTTCTTTGGACTTCCTCTTTCTTTTACAGGGTCCCCCTTAATATTTCTTGCAGAGCTGGTTTGGTGGTCACATATTCTTTCAGTTTCTGCCTATCTTGGAAGCTCTTTATCTCTCCTTCTATTCTGAATGACAGCCTTGCTGGATAGAGTATTTTTGGCTGCATGTTCTTCTCATTTAAGACCCTGAATAGGGATCCCTGGGTGGTGCAGCGGTTTAGCGCCTGCCTTTGGCCGAGGGCGCGATCCTGGAGACCGGGGATCGAATCCCACATCGGGCTCCTGGTGCATAGAGCCTGCTTCTCCCTCTGCCTATGTCTCTGCCTCTCTCTCTCTCTCTCTCTCTCTGTGACTATCATAAATAAATAAATAAATAAATAAATAAATAAATAAATAAAAGACCCCTGAATATATCCTGCCAGACCTTTCTGGCCTGCCAGGTCTCTGTGGAGAGGTCTGCTGTTAACCTAACACTTCTCCCCATATAAGTTAGGGATCTCTTGTCTCTTGCTGCTTTAAGGATCTTCTCTTTATCTTTGGAATTTGCAAGTTTCACTATTAAATGTAGACGTGTTGAATGGTTTTTATTGATTTTGAGGGGGAGGGGTTCTCTCTAGCTCCTGGATCTGAATGCCTGTTTCCCTCCCCAAGTTTGAGAAGTTCTCAGCTATGATTTGTTCATGTACACTTTCTGGTCCTCTGTCCCTTTCGGCGCCCTCTGGAACCCCAATTAAATGTAGATTTTTCCTTCTGAGGCTATCATTTATTTCCCTTAACCTTTCCTCATGGTCTTTTGTTTTTCTCTTTTTTCCTCAGCTTCCTTCCTTGCCATTAACTTGTCTTATATGTCACTCACTCGTTCTTCTACCTCATTAACCCTCATCATAAGGACCTCCAGTTTGGATTGCATCTCATTTAATTGATTTTTAATTTGGGCCTGATTAGATCTAAATTCTGCAGTCATGAAGTCTCTTGAATCCTTTATGCTTTTTTCCAGAGCTTTATAATTGTGCTTCTGAGTTGGCTTTCTGACATCAAATTGTAATCCTAATTCTGTAACTCTGTGGGAGACAGTACTATTTCTGATTCTTTCTTTTGTGGTGAGTTCTTCTTTCTAGTCATTTTGCTCAGTGCAGAGTGGTTAAAAACAAGTTGTACTGGAAAAGGAAGGAAAAAAACGAGAAAAAAGGGGGTGGGAAACAAACAAAAAACGAACAAACACAAACAAACAAAAAACAAGGAAGGGTACCTCTGATTCTATATACTGTAAGTCCCTCCACTTCCCCTGGAGCTTTCCAGCACTGCTCGATCAAGAACTTGCTCTTCCCCTGTCCTTCCAGCTGGTCTTCTGGGGGAGGGGCCTGCTGTGCTGATTCTTAGGTGTGTGCACCTGGGGGAGCTGCCCTGCCCCCTGCTAGGTGCTTGGTTCAGTGGGAGCTGTTTATCCTGTGAGGCCCCTGTTACCTGGCTGTTCTGCTTGGAAGCACAGGGTGGCGCAGGGAGGAACGACAGTGGCAGCCAGTTCTCCAGCTCTGGAGTCAGCTCCCGCAGTAACTACCACAGTCTCCCAGTCTGCACTGGCCTGGGTGCTCCTGCGGGTGGGGAGCGCTGATATGCACAGTTCTGGGGTGCCCAGTGGCAGGAGCGTCCTCGCTGTCCTGTGCCCTCCCCACCTCCGCCTGTACCGAGGGAGCGCAGGATGCTGGGCTGTGTCCCCCGCCGCCCTGGGCTCCCGGGTCTGCGCCACTGGAATCGCGCTCCCGGGGCCGTGCAGCCCCCTCCGCAGGATCCGCCGCCCGAGCTGCTCCCCAGGCCCCGCAGGCCGCGCTCCAGCCCTTTCCCGCGCTCGGCCCGAGGGGTGTGGGGTGCTCTCCCCCGGGGAGAAGCTCCTCTGTTAGTGACCCCAGGAACCTGGGGCTCCATTGCCCCTCCTGGGATCCTGCCTGAGTTCCCTGTGAGCACCTTTCCATCCGGGAAGATTGGTAAAGTTCCTGCTGCTCCGAGGCTGGGCTCTCCTGTCCTGGGGGCTCTCACCGCGAGCCTTAGCCCGGCTCCTCACGGGGACCCCTTCCCCACTGGATTCTTTCTTTCTTTATTTTTTCCGTCTTCCTACCTTGTTAGAAGCGCAAACTCTTCTCTCTGTAGCGTTCTAGCTGTTCTCTCTTTAAATCTCAGGCCAAATTTGTAGGTTTTCAGGATGATTTGAAAGTTATCTAGGTAAGTCGGGGACAGGTGACTTGGGGACCCTACTCTTCCGCCATCTTGCCCCGCCCTGGGTATCTGGCTCTTGACAAAAAATGTTTGCTAACTCTTGCTATAGAAAATTGAAAATAAATGTTTCAATATGAATAGACTATAATAGTAACATGAAATGAAAATTATAATTTGTAGAATGATATATACCATTTATACCATTCATATTAAGTTGCAAAACAAGTAGAATAGTAGTATAAGTTGGTTATGGATACTTTTTGGATAATACTTTAATAAAAATGTAAAGGTAAAATGTTTTCATCAAATTCATGATAGTGGTTCAAATTCCGAGGAATAGAAGGAAAAAGGATGAGAATTTCTCAAAGAGGAGTTCATGGTGTACATATATACACACGTGTGTATATGCATGTGTGTATATACACACATAGGGACTATTGACTACATCTAGAGTCAAATCATACTCTGCTGGTTCTCTCCATTCAAGTACACATCAGTCTACTTCCAGCTGTCAGAATCAACATCTCTTTGCCTAGGGGCTTTCCCTTGTTTCCTCTAAAACCACTCAACCATGCATGTGACAGCTGAAGTGTCAAGAGTTAATGCCTCCTCTCCCAGAGCAGCCTTCTTCAATGGCTGAGTGGAGTTGGTCTGTATGCACACAGTAGCCTCACCCCTTAGGTGAGATAACTCTGAGGTTTGTGTCCTACACTGCTTCCTAGAGTTCCCAGTTAGACTAAGTCAGTTGTGCACAATGATTATTGGGAATCATGCCCATTATGCCTCTTTTCCCTTTTCTCTACTGTTATGTCCTGGGACTATTCTCCAAATAAACTATTACACCCAGAATTCTTGTCTCAGAATTTGGCTCTAGGGGGATTCAAACTAAAATAGCCTTTTACACTCACAAAGTAAGTTCACGTGTATTTTCTACAGTTGTTATTTCTTTTTTTTTTTAAGATTTTATTTATATATTCATGAGGGACACAGAGAGAGAGAGAGAGAGAGAGAGAGAGAGAGAGAGGCAGAGACACAGGCAGAGGGAGAAGCAGGCTCCAAGCAGGGAGCCCGACGTGGGACTCGATCCCGGGACTCCAGGATCAGGCCCTGGGCCAAAGACAGATGCTCAACTGCTGAGCCACCCAGGCATCCCTACAGTTGTCCTTTCTTTGTGAAGTGGGCTGGATAGAGCATTTTTTCCTACTTTACAGGGAAGGAAACTAAGGCACAGGCACATTAACCTCCCAACATTACCACCACCACCATTCAGGTCTAGCTAGTAATAGATAAAATTTGGACTTAGACATTTGAAACTTTCTGTTGGGTTGTGTGACTTCAGAACACCCTGGGCCTCCATTTCTACTGTGAAGTTGCATTATGGGAGCTTGAGTCTCTAATAAATGGCATACTTGATTTGTTGCAACTCCCTAGAAATGGTGATTCATGTCTTCCTGTCTTGTGAGGGAGCTTTGTCCCATGCATATCAGAGAGGATGCTGGAATCTTTCTGAGTGCTGATTGCTGAGAATGCTTATCTAGATTATTTTTTGGGAGTTACTCCATTGGAGCCACTCAGCCTCTGTAGGAAAATGGCAGGTGAAACAGGCTTTCTTATAACAGATTGTTTCTCTAGTTTCCAAGGTTCACCTTCAGAAGAGTAGCATGTCAAGTCTCATGAACTAATTATTTCAGCTTTGAGGTGTTACAGCTTGTTAAAAATTCTCACTTCTTATTGATTCCCGTGGCTTTTGGAAAAGGAAGGACACTTTTAATACATCACATGAAGAATCTGTGATATGATATCATCAGGAGTTAAAGGCAATCAAAGTCCAGATTTCAAATCCCATTGCTGCAAAATGTTTACTTGTCAGATCTCATTTGTCAACGGTGTTCAGATGTGTGTAATTTCTTGCAAGGCAGACTTTTAGAATGTGAGGACATGGCAGTAATGAAGAAAATTTGTATGGTGGGTGAACCGCAAACCTGAGTGTTCGAGCTTGACTTGGTAAAGTCAACACAATGCCAACATTAGTATTCAGGTGAAATTTCAGGTCCTATGAACAAACTGCCATGCAGCCCAATTTGTCAAGATAAAATTTCAGAGTCTTGTCCTGTGTCTCTTTTCTCTAATAATCAGAACTTCCAAGATTGTGAGAGGCAATTTCAAGGATATTGATGATAATCTTCTTTGTTGAGAGGGTTGCACCAAATATAGTGGAAGAATGCTAGGATGAGCACTTTATAACTTACAAAGTGTTTGCTCTTAATTTTGCTGGTTTAGTACTCACAATAATTCCAGGAATCTGTGAACATTTTTTGACAGTGCCGGATATTAATCCTTCTATGGATTATTAAGTGCCCTAAGCATGGAAGTCACTTAGAAAAACTTTTAATTGTGACTGAAAGACAAGGCTTCTAAGCTTTGGATAAATTATGCTGTCCTTCATTCTGGGAACTTAGTCAATGGTCACTTAGTTAAATTACCATGCAGTTTACATGTCCTTGGCTGCATTTGAAGAGATTAAGCACCTAACACATTGAAGCTGGTTTTATCCAGGTAAGGTATTGACCCTACATGATGGTTAGGAAGCATAACCAACTCTGCATTACCTTTCTTTTTATTTTTTAAGATTTATTTATTTATTCATGAGAGACACAGAGATAGAGAGAGGCAGAGACACAGGCAGAGGGAGAAGCAGGCTCCATGCAGGGAGTCTGATGTGGGACCCGGGTCTCCAGGATCAGGCCCTGGGCCGAAGGCAGGGCTAAACCGCTGAGCCACCCGGGCTGCCCTCTGCATTACCTTTCAAGTGTGGTAATAATTGTTATACATTTGTTCTACAATTTAAAATTTTTATGTCCACAACCATTACCCTGGTAAAGAATCTTTTAAAGTGTATTTCAAAGAGCTGTTAACAGGTATGACTTGTTTAGATAAAAAGGTTTGAGAACTCCTTGTTTAAACAAGGTTAGGAATTACTGGTTTAAACTAAGTTGGTTTCTTTAACATTAAGACATCACAAAGCATTTAATATGCTAATATATATTATACTCTTCAAAAGGAGTTATACATAGTGGTGTTCTGAAACTAATTTGCTCGTTAAGGTCTTTTTCATGGATCATCTCAAGGGACTGGTGCTCTGCAGCATACAGTATTAGAAATACTACCAATGTATTTGAAGGAAATGAAATTTAATTTGCTTCTTTTGAATTGGCCTCATCACTCTGCCAATAAAATTGGCAACTTTAATTCATTCCTAATGTCTTTTTCCCACGAAATTTTTCTAGGAAAAATATTTAATTGTCTATTGGTTTATCAGAAAACTAAGGTCTTGTGTCTTTGCAGCTATAGAAATTCATATTAATTATTCAGGGTTACAAATTATCCAAAAGAAAGACTGAGATGTTTTCATTTAGTACATTAAATCCCTAAGTTGCTTCATCTTTAATAAAAGCATTATATACATGTCAGCTCTTTTACTCCCTGACAAACCAACATGCATAGAAAAAAAATATCTGTGAAAAAATGCAGACCAAAGCTAAAGAAGAAAAACGGGCAATATTATTTTTATTACATGGTGGCATTGGCAATTGTAATTATTTGCTAAATGCATGACAAATAAGTACCAGGAGATGAGCTACTGGATGAGATGAGATAAGATGAGATGAGATGAGATGGAATGCATGTGGGAATAAACTTACCTGGTCCCAATTCATGGACTTTATTGTCTTCTGAGAAAGATATATTAAACTGATCATTACAGGTGCATGTTTTAAAGAAGTAGAGGGTTTTGTGGATATGATTACCAGGTAGACCTAACCATTCAGGGAAGGATTTTCTCAGGAAATGAACTTCAGACTGGGTTCTGAAGCCTGAACTACAGAAAGAGCAGACATCAGCATATCATGAGCAAAAAGGAAAGTATATGCAAAATTTCACATGCTCTAACATAAGAGAGAAGTTAGGTCAAATGACAGGCAGTTCCTAGGAGTCTCAGAAAGTATTCCACAGGGCTGCCCTGGTGGCCCAGCGGTTTAGCACTGCCTTCGGCCCAGGGTGTGATCCTGGAGATCCGGGATCGAGTCCCGCGTCTGGCTCCCTACATGGAGCCTGCTCCCTCTGCCTATGTCTCTGCCTCTCACTCTCTCTGCATCTGTCATGAATAAATAAATAAAATCTTAAATAAAAAAGAAAGTATTCCATAGCTTCTTCAGTCTCCCTTATGTGACCAGTCATTCATGATCTATTCAATTGTTTATCACAGACCTACTATGTGCAAGATTCCATAGAGGATATGAAAGATGCGTAATATACTTCAAAGTAATTTAGAGTCTAGGAGCAAGCTATGAATGAATGAAGAAAATGAGGCCAAGACAAATAGCTATTTGGTGCCATTAAATAGCATCTAGATTATAAGAAATCTGACGAAAACTAGGTCAATCCATTCAGTGTGTCAAACTGAGGCAGTAGGCCAAGAGGAGCACCTGCAAAGCCTTGTCCAGGGTAATCAGGTAAAACATAGACTTTAGGATATTTGAAAATGGGTTGGGTAGAAACTGAAGCAAAGCTGACATTTAAATGCTAAAAGTGGCTTCTACCTGGTAAGAGGTGGTGACTCCAATACATCTTTAGAGACCACTCTTCTCTTGTTCAGGCTGTTAAATTAATTGAGCAAGGAGGCCATTAGGCTGAGATATCTCTAATGCTGTGGCAGCCTGTGTCAGCAAACTGAAACCTAAACCTATAAATGCCTCAAGGTTATGAAATCAAAATGCTAAGGACACCAATTACTAACAACTAACTAGGCTTTATGCTATAGCCATTCAAATAGTTTCTTTTTTGCTTCTACACCTTCTCTATATGTCTTTCCCCTACATCCTGTCAGTGGAGCACTCCTAACCATTTCCAGTTTGGCCCTGCCCAACTGAAGTTGATTTTTTCTCAAATAATCTCTTAAAAATTTTAACACACCTCAGTTTAACTCTTAACAAAGCAAACCCCCTTCAGTGGCTTTTTAATTATGTAGCTGCAATGATAATAATGTATGGATATTTATTTCTCACAACAACCCTATGAGGGATATACTATTATTATCATACCCATTTTACAGATGAGAACTGTAGAGAAGTTTATCAACTCTCCCAAGGTCATAGCAGATTTGAGATTGGAACCCTGGTCTGCTAACTCTTGAACCTGCTTGTTTTAGTTTCCTGGGGCTACTGTGATAAATGACCATACATGAGGTGGCTTGAAAGAGCAGAATTTATTCTCCCACAATTCTAGAGGCCAGAGGTCCAAAGTCAAGGTATCAGCAAGGCCATACACCATCTGAGTGGACATACACTGTCCAGAAGCTCTAGAAAAGGTTTTGTTCCTTGTCTCTTCCAGTTTCTAGTAGCATTCTTAGGCTTGTGGCCACTTTACTCCTATTTCTGTCTCCTTCAGTGGCCATAGTGTCTCTTCTTCTCCTCTCTTCTGTGTATCTCTTATAAGGATGTTTGTCATTGGATTTAGGGTGCACTGGTATAATCCAGGATGAGCTAATCTCAAGAACCGTAATTTATCACATCTACAATGGCCCCGTGTCCAAGTAAGGTCACATTCAGTTTCTGGACAATAAAACGCGAACATATCTTTTGGGGACACCATTCAACCACTACAATCCCACTAACCAAAACATCTTACTTTCCAAATGATGATGTGGTTGAAGCAGCTAAAAATACCTTAGGGTGAGACTGCACGACTATCTATGCTGGAGACAAACACTCTAGTTAATATTTGGGGAAATGTGTTTTGTCTTAGGAGAGATGAAGAGAATGGGGAAGACATTATGGTGTTTTTTTCCCTATGAATTTGACCACTATGATTTTCATAGCCAAAAACTGGTTCAAAATCCACCTTGTGGATTTTGAGAACTTTTTTCAAAATCCACCTTGTGAAATTCTGAACAAAAAACAAAATGTTTTAGCAGCCCAAAGCTCAAAATATGGGACAAGTTTAGGGAATGTGTCATTCCTCCCCTTGAAAGGAATCCACATCTGTCTGGCTCATTGAAGAGCCACTGTTGCACATCATATCTTTTCATTATATTTTATCATTGATTATTATTTCTAAAAAATGTTTTAGGTATTAGAATGTTTAGATTGTATCTTTTCTGATTCTCATGAATTCTCCAGACATATAATCATCTCCTTCTCTGAAAATAACCATGATATATCTCTTTTCTAATACACCTTTCACTTGTTCATTTTTCTTGAATTATCACATTTTCTGAATAATAAAGTATATCTAAAGTAATGAACATAATAGAGCCTCGGAAGAGCCATTTGGATAGAGAGAGGCCAGTAACACAGCAAACAGCTCCAGAGATACTGCAGTGATTTCATAAGTTAATGATGTTAAAACCAGCATGATGACTGAGGGCCGGGAACAGGAAGAAGGCTTTTTCAGAGCTTCCAGGAAGGCACATGTCAGAAAATGCTTTAAGAGTTTGTTTTTACTACTTATATAACTGATAACAGAAACCCCATAACACTGTAAAAGTATTTATTTCTAAACTGAAAAGCTCCATCATTTGATCTCACCAGACGTTGACATATCGCATTATAAACAAAATAGTAATAACCTTTGTCACATTGGACAAACAAAATTGCCTTTGTTTGGTTGGTATTCCTTGATGGTGAGGTTTAAGCTGCTGCAGCTGCTGTGAAATCCCTCCTCAATCTCAGTGTTGCTTGTGATAACACACTCATTTTCTCATTATTAACTGTCATTCCTCAGAGAGAAATGAATGCAAAAGAACAGATACAAGTCGGTCAAGCCCAGTAGCCTATGATAACAACAGAGGATGGAGGAAATATCAGCAAGCAAACTAATAATGTCCCTAAATAAATGCAGCCTGCTCTATAAAGCTTTTCAAGGTTTTTAATCAGGCATGCGACTAGTGAAAGCTTTATCCTGTCCTTTGTTACTAAGTACTGCTCCCACTAACACAGTTCTTCATCAAGCATAATTAATTTGGTGTCCTTGCTGCAAAGTATGATTTTCGGAAATCATGCCATCTCACTGTTCAGGTAGTAACAATTGAATTTTACAGCTATAACATAAACATAATGCCTACCGATTGGCTTAGTGAGTTAAGATTTTGCTTAAGTATTGAGGGTTTTGAGCTTTTATTTTCTGCCAGGAAGTATTGAGTCACACAGGATTTAATATTTGATCTTGGCATATTTTTGACAATATCCCTAGATCTTTTTATTGTGCCTCTAATGATAAAAGAAAGGCTAAAACAAAGCATTCTTTGTGACTGAAGAAATGTCATAGCTGTTGCAAACTTTATGTCAATTTATTTATTATAATAGTTTAATCCTATTATAAAAATAATACATACTCACTATAAGTAACTTTAAAAGTGAAAAAGCATAGAAACAAATAGAAAAACCTATCATACCACTACCTGGTGACAACTCATGTTAATATTTTGGTATATATATTTTGGTGATAATATTTTGGATTTTTATATATTTATATATAAACATCACTTACTGAATTCCTATGATGTAGTAGGACTGAAGTAGGCATTTGACAGATGATTTCTCATAAAAATCCACAAAATTACTCTGTAAGATAGGTACTATTACCCTTATTTTACAATGACATCCTAAGGTGCAGTGAATTTCCAGGATCTCAGCTAAAAAGTAGTAACCCTGAATCTTTCTGATTCCAAGCCTAATGATTCTAACTTCAATGTTGTATTGTATCTTATGCTCCAATGTAACATATATGTTACACTCTATATTTATATGTATATGTACACATATATACTATAACTAACATATATGTTCTACAATTTAAAACTTGGAGTCTTTTATTCTGGCTTTCATGATAACATCCCCAATCACAAGCATCCCCTCTGCTATTAGCTATTTCTAGAAAACATTATTTTAATGAATTTATACTATTTCATCACGTCTTAGATTTATTACAATATTATAATGAGCATCATTGAACAGAAATCTTTTTTTTAACAGAAATATTTAGCCTCTGCTTATTTCCTTAGGTTAATTCCTTAGAAAATGAGCATTGTGAGAACTATGAATATTTTTCGGGCTCTTAATATTTATTCTGAAAGCGTGAGACAGCAGCTTATTTATTATTAAAGATCTACTGAGTCAAATACCATTCACTCGGGGAGTGGGGCTGAGGGATAGAAGTATATTGATGAGAAGAAAAGAGAGAGAAAAGAACAGAAAAGTGGGGAAAAGCTTCTGCTTAAGAAATGAGTTAAACCAAGTTTGAGCTGGAATCTTAAGATATTGCCAAATTTTGACAGCCTGTGTTTCTCTTTTACATTCTTTAGCAGATCCATCAAGTCTCCCCTTGCATAACTGTCCCTCCTAGCTCTAATTAATTCACGAAGAAAACAACATGAAGAAAGTTGCTATCTGCCTCTGCAAGCACTTGCTACTCCCATAGGACAAGACTCAGCTCCCCTTGCATGTCCAGTATAAGGGCTTGCCATGGTGCTCCTATGCTACCATTCATGGCTGTTCTGTGGCCCATTGCTTATGAGAACACTTTTGTTAAGACAGATGTGACCAGATGGTCCCATTCTGTCTCTCCTGTTAAAATTATTCTTCTCCTTCTCCTTCTTCTTCCTTTTTTTTTTTTTAAAGTAGATTCCATGACCCACATGGGGCTTGAACTTATGACCTTGAGATTAAGAGTCACATGCTCTACAGACTGAGTCAACCAGACACCTGTATCCTGCTAAAATTCTTACAAAGGAAAAGGTTTCATGGGATAGCCTTTGTTTAATTGTCAGCTAGTAATCCATCTTTTTCTTCATTGTCAAATTCTCATTAAACTGCCTTATTCTTCCATAGGGACACTGAGGATAAAAGGCTTCCAAGACACTGTGTCTTGTTTCTGGCCTTGTCTCTATGTTTTAAATCTCTGATAGCTGGCCATGATGTTTCTAACTGTGCCTTCCTGGAATGTCCCTATTCCTGAGTCTACAATCTGCATTCTCACTGCAGTCCTGTAAAATGCCCAGTGAATGTGACCATCTGGAAACTAGTTAGCTGTTTTGATGTCTAGTACTCTCTTCTTCAACCCAGAAACCTAGGCTTCTGCTCATGTGTTTTTCTCTATGTGCTTTCAAAAGCTAGTAAAATGACACCATTTGACTGAACAAACAAGCATTATTAGGCAGCTATTAAGTACCAGGCATTCTGTTATTTATTTATTTATTAAACATAAATAGACTACGATCATGGATCCTATTCTCAAGGAATGTCTATCTTAGTGAGTCAGATAAATATACAAATAAATAAGTAGAATAGATGTTTATAAGTACTCTATTAGAGTACTTATTGGACATAAGCCCTGGCTACTACAGAAAAATATACAAATAAATAAGATACAGATAAATATACAAATAAATAAGTAGAATAGATGTTTATAAGTACTCTATTAGAGTACTTATTGGACATAAGCCCTGGCTACTACAGAAAAAAAAATATAAATTAAAATAAGAGGTGATGGCAGCTTTTCAGAAGAAATGAAAAGAGTCTAAATGAAGTGTGGAAATGAAGTAGGAAGAAGTGGGAGAAGAAGCTGTTCATGGAAGAAATGACAGCAGGAAAAAATGCAGAGGTCCTTGAGACCACGTGTGATAGACAGTGTGGTCAGATTTAGCAAATACAAATGCAGGATGCCCAGTTAAATTTGAATTTTAGGTACAAAGAAAATAATAATACTTTGGTATAAATACATCCCAATCAATATTTGGAACATATTTACACTAAAACATTATTTGTTATTTAACTGAAATTCAAATTTAACTGGGTATCCTGTACTTTATAGGGATTGGCTAGATATTTGTGAACTGCCACAAAAAGTGAATAATGATGTAGCCAAGAGAGAGGGGCATGTATCAAATCATGAAAAGCCCCACATCCAGTCCTTTAAACTTGGACCTAAAAGCATATTATCACTGGAAAATTTAAGGCAGAGCCTTAAACTTTCGTGTTTAAGGTGTGAAGCCAAATACAAGGGAGGCAGGAGTGGGGCAGAATGGGCTGCCATTGAGGTAGATCAGGAGTTTTTCCAGTCGATTCTGTGGATATCTAG
The DNA here is from genome assembly GCF_048418805.1 of Vulpes vulpes. Classification (NCBI taxonomy): domain Eukaryota; kingdom Metazoa; phylum Chordata; class Mammalia; order Carnivora; family Canidae; genus Vulpes; species Vulpes vulpes. The sequence continues at coordinate 46,241,124 of NC_132788.1, read as the reverse complement.
GCCCATTAGCTGCTACATGGGAGGAGAGAGGCTCCTGAGCATGTTTGTAGACACTGACACATATTTCTCTCTTATGTCTCCAACTTATTTGAACACAGATTTTTTTTTCTGTAATAGTTCTATGGAACTAATAGAAACATATTCAAAGTATTTAATAATCAATAACAAATAAGCACTAATCATAATGGGTGCCTGAAAGGTCCTGGAGGTCCTCTGCAATATCAGGCATGTCCCAGATCATGGAGAGGTGATGGAAGGTGCCAGGTAAGGGGAGGGGCAACCAGGATGCAGAGGCAGTTCTCAACATCCAGCTCTATAAGCAAAGTTAAGTTGCTAGTCACAACATTTAGTGGATGAAAAACACATTTATTCAGATCTGCAACCCCCCATGCTTATTCCAGCATTATTCACAATAGCCAAGTTATGAAAACAACCTAAGCATCCATCAACAAATTAATGCATAAATAAAATATGAAATATATATGGGGAAATTATATATATTATATATTACATATATATAATAGAATATTATTTAGCCATAAGAAAGAAGGAAATCTTGCCTTTTGTGATAACATGGATGGACTTTAAGGGCATTATACTAAGTAAAATAAGTCAGAGAAAAACAAAAACTAGATGTTCGCAGTTATATCTAGTGGATTCTTAAAAAAAGTTGAACTCATAGAAATGGAGTAAAATGATGGATACCAGGGGCTGGGAAGAGGAGGGGGATGGGGAGATGTTGGTCAAAGTGTATGAACTCCAAAATATAAGATAAATAAGTTCTGGGGAACTGATATGCAACATGGGACAATAATTAACAATATTGTATAATTGAAAGTTGTTAAAAGGATAGATCTTAAATGTTATCACCACATACACACACAAAGGTAATCATGTGAGGAAATGGAGGTGTTAATTATTCTTATTGTGGTAATCATTTTGCAATATATACCTATATCAAATCATTACATTGTGTACTCCAAACTTACATATGTTACATGTCAATAATATTTCAATAAAGCTGAAAAAATAAAAATAGCAATACTAAACTCATACGGTAGAATAAAAAACAAACCAAAACAAATCTGGAGCCTTTTGCTATTTGCTCAGAGTGCACATCAAACTTGACCTGAAACCAGACATTTACCCAAACTCCCCTCTGTAGCAGACAGAATCAATTCATGTTTCTCAAAAATGCCTTGCTTGTTTTGTTGTTGTTGTTGTTGTCATCACTCTGCTATTGCATACAGTACGTTTCCAAAGCATGTTCAAGGAAACATCAATTTTCAAGACCAATATCTATCCAGTTTGCTCTGTATATACTGGGTTAATTGAAAAAATATTAAAAACATCTATACCAGTTTCAAAAGCCCTACTTTATCATGATAGCAGGAATTAGGTGCAAATATTTCCAGAAATCTCTTTCTCCTTGCTTCTCCTACTTCAAAAAGTCCATTCCTTCCCTTCTCAGGGTCTTTGCACATCTATTTCTTTTACTTGCAATGTTCAGTCATCACTACCACCACCCTATTCTAGCAAAAACCTATTCATAACCTGGCATATAATCCAAGACCTAGGTTTACATCTTAATATAAGATCTATGTTTCTGTCTTAATTTCAGTCTCACCTCCTCAGACCATGGAACCACAACTTTCTATTTTTTTTGCACCATCCCCATTAGTTTCCTTCTTAACATTTATAACAAGTTGTATAATTTTATTAGTGTGCCATTTTTTTTCACTCTCATCATTAGTAGAATATAAGGTCTATGAAGATGGGACAGTAATTGTCCGGTTCATCATCATATCCCTAATACCTACAAGAGTATGTGATGCACTAGTAAATGTTCAGAAAATCCCCGTAGAAGGAAGAGAGGAAGGCCGGCCAGTCACTACTCAGTCAGCCGGGAATACCAGTAACCATGGAGGGTCTCCCAGGTCTTGAGGTGAGCCCTTCCTTCTTTGTGGGAGAACTTCACAATTAACTTCACAGAGCTCTGCCTGATAAATGTAGTGAGCTTGAGCTCGTTGTGGTAAAGTCAAGCAACCACAGTGTGACACGTTTGAACAAGCTAGCTCAGATCTTCCTGGCCTCACACTATTGTTCCTTCAGAGCAGCAGAAGTGGGCTTTGTTCTTTCTGATTATTTCATATGCTATATATATTGGTCGTAATAGTCAGTCATTGCAAGCAGTACCAAGCAGGGCCAAATGCATGCCAACCATGCTTCTCCACATTCTAAATTACTTCTTTCCATGTTTTGTCTTCTGCCACAACTGTAACTGTTCTATTATAAAATTAGGTAACAGTATAAAATATAAGCCCTAACTAATCTGATTACACTTTTCTCCTCCCTGGCTTGACATAAAGAAGAAATGTAAGCTAGATTATCCAATGGGGCTCTGGGAGAAAGTTGATGCATATAAATTATTTTCTTTAGCTTTACATAATAATTTTTAAACTAAATCTTGGGAAGCTGCATAATATTAAAAGGATAAATGAAATGACTTACACATTTCTAGCCATCTTCCAAAACCAAGAAAGAGTTACTGATACACTTGTTTGTATATAAAAGCATAACAATAAAGAATAACTTTATAAAAAGAAAGAAAGGAAGGAAGAAAGATGAGCAGAAGGGAGGGAGAGAAGATATATATATATAGATAGATACATAGATATATAGATACACAGATGGAGATACATGACAGACCTGCATAGATCCTCACATACATATAGACACATATAAAGAGGAAGAAAGAGAAAGCAAAAGCTTACTTTCTGTTAGTAACGAACATGTATATAGAATTTTATTACCATGTTATAAATTTTCTGATTGTCAGGACACATCCATGGTTAGTTAAATAGGAGTTATTTTCCAGCTTTATAAGCAAGGACACAGAGTCAATAGCCATCTTGTGCTGCTTTGCCCAAGGTCACACAGCTAGGAGTGGAACTGCCTCTGAGGATGTCAGTTTATTCCCTGTCCACACTCTACTTTTACATGTTCTTCATGCAGAAGCTCTTTTAAGAATCAAAATCCCTTAACTTTATACAATCATTCATTTAAGGTTTGGGCATCTGAAATAATTTTTGGTGTGATATATTTTATTTCTAAGCTAGAATGTTTTCTGTGAAGTGTATTTCTAATATGCTGGTTCAGCAGAGTTTAGGAAAATTTATTCGTTTTGGCTTCAGCAATCCTGAGACAGTGCATAATTTGCTGTGTTCATCTGTATTCGCAAGCTGCCATCAGGCAATGTCTTAAACCAGTTGAGCCCAGAAATCATTACCATGTACTCACTATTTCTGAGGTTGAACTAATACTTGGGTTGTTAGCTCATTCTTCCTAGAAATCCAACCACTAATGTTCTGATTTTTAATGTTTTGATATTCCTGATATATTTTTTAATTAATCTCAGTTCAAGGAAAGAAAGCTTAACTTACTTTCCTTGTTTCTTCTTTGAATGTCTTTCCAAAATGAGGCAGAGTAGAGGGTTTTTTCCCTACAGAAGCAGAAATTGGAAGAGAAGTTGGCATGTGTCCAATGAGTTGAAGGGAAAACAGATCAATGAAAAGGGGAGAAACACTAAATTCTTGATGAATGATACTGCTACTAAGCTTTGTTATTTTTTCTGTTTGAAAAATGTTACAACTTATTTATTTTTTGAAAAACTCATCAGGAACTAAAATTTTGTAGATTACGGTCCCTAGTAAACTCTTTAAAAATTGGGGATAGTAATAGTAATAGAAGACATTCAGGAAATGCCATCTACTCTATTGCCCTGGAGGAGTAACAGTGTGTGCAAACCTGCTAACATCACTGAAACGTCACTGGGAGATGGGAAGGGCAATTTTTGTGTGTGTAGTCTAGTATCATAAAGTTATTTAACCACAAAACTTGATTTTTGAGGACAATCCATATTAATCAAAGAATATATTTTAAGCTACTACATTGATGTTCAAGTTTGGTTACTCTCTTATGCTTAAATTGTCCAGTTGATTTTAATATTTGAAAATGTACTGAATTATGAGTATGTTGAGCACAATCAGTGAGGCAGGCATGGTAAGGACTAGTTGAGAGAAAGTAGGATTAGGATTAAGTTTATAGTCAAGGCAATAAAAGATTTCTTTCTCATACTCTCCTCTATGAAACTGCTTGCTTATTATATGGATATTCTCTTTCCACTCTGCCACATAGTTGCTTTTTAGTTACTGATTATTCTCATAGCCCACACTAGTTATACAAAAAATTACCCATCAATATCCTTGTTTAGCTGAATTAAACATTTTTTAGAAGTCCCCCATCATGTTATCTTGTGCAACTGTTTCCGTGATTTAGTTTTTAGGATTTCACACACTGTCTTCCTTGATGCTCCTCAGAAGCCTTCATTTCAACTTTTTCCTTCTCTTTCATTACCATTCTACTTAACCTGTCTCAGTAGCTCACTGAAGTGATAGTTCTTTCAGTGACCATTGTTAAACACTTGAAAGGAAATTGAATACCATAGGAGATTTCCTGTCCCTGCTACTCCAAAGGGCATGCAGAAAACAGCACCAGGAATATCAAAACCAAATTGCTGGGCTGCATTCAGTGGGTTTGCAATGTTTGCTTACAGAGACACATTAAACTTAATGCTGAATTTTGAAAATAGATGATATCAAGTGATGGGCTTCATTAAACTGAAAGTAGAGTGGGATGAATTAGCTTTACTCTCAATTTTTGCACATGGTAACCTAATTAATCTCAAATCTTTCTATGCCCAAGCATTATGATGCCCTCTGGTGCCTGGAACACAAAACTCATAGACATTTTATGAAATGACCATTACTCAGGATGCTTCTATGGTCTTGAAATGACAAAAACTCATTTTTGTGAATTATGAACCTATTCCTTAGTTATGTTTATGAGACTTTCCCTAATAATTATGATTTCACATATAAATATTCCATACTTTTGCTCTAAATTTGTCTACTTAAAAATATCTTTTACTTGAGAAAAAAAGATGATTAAAAATGATTTTTTTCAATGCTTTATAAGGTTTATATCATTTTTTTGCCAATTAGATTGGAAATCAGATGAAAGGGACTTAAGAATGCCAAACCTTTCTCTTGGTGCCATGTTTTAATTCCTTTAAATGATTTATTTTTAGAATATTCCTGAGGTCTCTGTCATCACAGGTTTTCAGAGATTTATGCAATAGATATCTTTTAAATGTAAAAAGGAATCAATATGATTCTTTAATTGGTAAAATTCTCTTTAACACTTAATGTATTACCTAATGCTTTGTCTTCTTTAAAATTTATTCCAAAATGTTACATCAAAACTTTATTAATTTTCAAGCAAAAAAATGAATAGAGAGCATGAATAAAGGAAAAAATAATAAAAAGTATAATAAAAAAAGTTAGGGACCTGGACAGTCAGAAAGTCTGGAAACAGAGCAGTCCTATTGTGAGTATTTGCTTTCTGTGATCAGATCAGTGAATTCTTGAATCTTTGGATTTCAGGTTCCTTCTGGAGCTACATCATCATGTAAGTTACAACTTCATAGAGACAGTGTTTTTTTTTTTTAAGATTTCATTTATTTATTCATGACAGACAGAAAGAGAGAGAGAGAGAGGCAGAGACACAGGCAGAGGGAAAAGTAGGCTCCATGAAGGGAGCCCGACTTGGGACTCAATCCCCGGTCTCCAGGATCACACTCCAGGCTGAAGGCAGCACTAAACCACTGGGCCACTGGGGCTACCCAAAACAGTGTTTTAAAATGGCAACCATTCTTGTTTCTCAGGATATAAGCAAAGAAAACAAGACCCTCTTTTCCCAACAGTTATTTTAGGACTATATTTATGATATGTCTACAATCAAGGACTTTCTAGTCACTTCTGAGAAGAGGGCATAAGCTTTTTTCATTGTCTGGGAATAACAGTTTCATCACATTATTGTCACTGAGAAACTATTGAAATTCTTCTAGGATTTCCTTTTATTCATCAAGTTTATTTCAAGAGTAATATACTCCTAAGACCAATTTATTCTTTCATTTTTCTCAAAATCTGATCTCAAGATGTAGACAGTTAGGAATCTTGGTAATTCAGACCTAGGAAATGTTCACAGACCATCCCTCCAGTTCAAAAAAGAACTTTTATCCATTCTATAATAGACAACTTCTAAATGATCATATAAGAAGTGTGAATCTCAAGCTCAAATTATAGATAAATATCTCCAAATGAATTATAGCTCTAGTTTCTTCTATTTTTTTTTACTTTTGATTTAAAATAGTACTTTAATGACAAAATACATATGTTTATTCTATACAGTTGAGACATAGTTTAATTAAAATAATTTTTTACAAGACTTTAAATATTGGAGTGTCTATCATATTTAAGAGAAATTTTCCTATGTGACAGCTTAAAACACATGTAAGGCCAAGGGCTGGAATGTATAAAAATACTCTCATAGAAATTATATTCTGGTAGAAAAAAATAATGTCTAAGAATTAGAATTGGAAGATGCCTTGAGGTGCAGTGAAATCTCATCCTTGGTGAGTTTAAAGGAGTAGCTCAGTCAAGAATGCTAGGTCATTCTTGCATTTTTATTGGGGGCTGGAAACAAGGACCATAACCTCCCCTTCAACCATGACTATGACACTCATTTCTCAAATCCTTGGTAGTTGAGAAGGGTGATATGAAGAAATAATCAGGGAAGGGAGTGGAATATCTACTTAGCACCAATATTGTATGTGTACAATATGCTTTATTTCCATTTATTTAATCAGTCCTGGTGAGATGGGCATTACACCATTTACTGATAAAAACATGAGATTTAGACCTAAGACACAGCAAAATAAATTTGACCTCTAATACTTCAGATTTCAAAATTCATGTTCGTTCCACACACAATACCACTTCTTTACCCTTACTTTGCAATGACTACTATAATCAATTGTCTTCAAGACCAATTTTAGAAAAAGATTTAAAAATAACTTCTGCCAACTCATTTTTCAATTTTAAAAAAAGCATCCTCGAGGCATATGCCATTCCATTATGCTCCTTGGGAGCTCATTTCTGTATTTTAATGAGGATTGTACATTACATGTGTTCAAGCCTGTTGATGGCTTGCTGGGCAAAATGCTCTCCAAACATAAGCACGGAATACTACTACTAGGCTGAACCAGGAGCTTCATTCTCATTTCAGAATCTCTAATGGCATCAAGCATAGTACTTTCTCAATAAAGAAGTAGTCAATTGAATCTGATATTATTACTGGGAATGTTTACAACATATGCTAATGAAGCAATTATATGACTTAAAGCCAATGACTATGAATTGATAAGCTGTGCTATCCGGAAAATTTATTTAACCTCTCTGAATCTAATTATTCATATGTAAGATATTAATCAATATTTACCTTTTGAGTTATTGTGAGTATTAAAGATAACTTGTGTAAAGTACCTAGGCTATTTCTTATCACATAGGAGGCACTTACTAAAGAGTAGCTATTATTATCCTTGATTTGTTAGATTCTTATTAGAATAAATATCTGTATGGGTTTGAAATTATAAAGCAATTTTTCCAGTAGTTCTGTTAGATGATGTATTATATACTTTTATTCCAGAAGGTTGACTACGTATAACTTTCTGAAGGTAGTTCTATTTAATTGACTAAGAATGGCATTTTTTTAAGAAATGTAAAAAAACTAAAATTTCCCAGATTAAGAAAAATACTACTTTTAGTATAGCCAGTGATGTATACAGAGCACTTAAACAGAATTTAAAACATGATCTATGTCATCAGGAAACAGACATTATAGTTGGAATGACAAGATCAAAACACAAAAGAATCAGAGTAATTACTAAAAAATACTCTACTGATAATAACATGACAGATCTCAGAAAAGGGAGCCATCAGAGTGGGGCCTAGAAGCAAATATCTTGGATTAAATTCTTCCCCCATCACTGACTAGATATGCACAGGTTAATTAACTTTCTTTAGGCTTTTTTTTTTTAAATTAATTAAATGACGGTTTATTTCAAAATTAGTCTTAGAGTGAGTGTAAGCTGTGTTCAAGGGCTGGAGCCAGACTGCGTAACGCGGTGAGCGCGCCCGCCTCCCTCGGACCGCGGAGAGGCCGCCACCGGCCCTGCCCTCCGCCCCGCATCCGAGGATCCCTAGGACTAGACGCCAACAGCAAAGGAGCCCGCGCGCTTGCTCATGCTTAATCCAGGTCAAGGTATACACGTTGAAACACACGTGGGGGGCACGTGGTGTCATGCAGTCCCTGTGATAGGTGCCTCTTGCTCCGTGACCCCCGCAGCAAGGCTGCCGCGAGGGCAGGGTGGGTGGGACAGAGCACTTCTAAAGTGTAGTCCGTTAGCAAAGTGGGCACCTTCTCGTTACCCTCCTTCGTGGCAAAGAGAAGGTTTGCCAGCATCTGGAGATCTTCCACGGCCGGGGCAAGGCTTTCTTCTCGTCAGGGCTGGGCGTGTTCAGATGCTGAATGTCGGTTCCCGAGGAGCCGAAGGTCTGGACGCTGCCGCTCTGCAGACCGGTGGGGATGCTTCCAGCCGGAGCGCTTGGGGGGCGTCCGGCTTCCCTTCCCTGTCCGCTGCTCTGCAGGCGCAGGCCTCTCCTTCCGCCCTTCTTCGCCAGTTCTCGCTGCTCCTTCTGCTTGTTCTGAACCTCGGTGAGCACCGTGATGAAGGAGGTCTCTTCCTTCTCGTCTCCAGCTCGTGCCGGCGGGCCGGCTGCTGCACCAGCTCCTCCGAGAAGCCCCGGGGGCGCCCTCCACCTGGTCCAGCAGCTCGGCCAGCTCCGACCCCGACGTGTGCCTCAGGCCTTTGTAGGACCAGTCGTTGTTGAAGGTCTGGGTCAAGACCCGCATCTCCTGCAGGAGGACCGAGGCTGCCTGGGAGGAGGTCTCTGCCTTCTCCTCCTCTTCCAGAACCTCCTCTTCTTCGTCAGGGTCTGGGGAGTTCTGCATCATTTCTTCAGTCTCCTCAATCACCTGATCTGCTGTGAGCAGAGGCTCCTCATTGATGCCAGAACCATGTTCACTCTTCTCATCGAGCTCTTCCTCTTCTTTCTCGTGGATCTCAGTGTCAGAGCTGTTGCCATTCAGAGCCTCCATGTTTGGGTCCCTCCAGTCTTCTGAGAGTGAAGGGATGTAATGGTCTGTCAGAGCCTCCCAAGCCTCCTCATCCTGCAGGGTCTCCTCCTCCTCTTGGATCTGGAACTGCTTCTTCACGGGAGCTCGGGTCTCCGTCTTGGCATTGTAGTTCCGAAAGCAGACATTGAGCTTCTCATCAAATGCATTCACGAGGTCCTCCACGGACTCGAAGCAGTGGGCCCTCCATTCTTGCACAGCAATGGGACACCTGCCACTTTCAGGATTCGTTTACCTGTGCGGGTCCTGGTGTAGGGAGGCGGGTTGCGGGGCTCAGCAGGACACCCCCCATCCATCGCGGTGGGGAGCCGCGGTAGTGGTGGCAGCTGCGAGCCAGCGAGCGCTCCCCGCGCAGCTCCGCCAGCTCCCGGCTCCACTCCCCTCCTCCACCCTGCCCCCTCCCTTTCTTTAGGTTTTGTAGAAGGTACCCTCTAGAGTGATCACCAGTAAGTCATACTCTTATATAATTTTCTCCCTTTGAATGCTTGCTACTAACCAACAGAACCCATGGATTTGCTTCTAATCAGTAGGATGTGGCAACAGTCAAGAAATGTTGCAGATGTAATCAAAGTTGCTAATCATTTGACTTTAAGTTAATCAAGACAACCTCCTGCAAGCCTCAAAGAAGAAGCAAGACACTATGAGTTCTATAGCTGTAAGAAAACTAGTTCTACAACAAACAGGTGAACATGGAAGAGGATGCCTGACCTTTAGACAGGACTTCAGATCCAGCCAATGCCTTGATTACAGCCTTGTGAGATCCTGAGACTATGACCCAGCTAAGCCATGCTCAGACTCCTGTAAATATGAGTTATTAAATGTAGATGATGTTTTAAGCCAGTAAGTGTATAATATTTTGTTATGCAACAATATAGGCTTCAATTTCCTCATTTGTAAAATAAGACTAAAAATAATTCATACTATAAAAGCTTGTAATTAAAAATTTGTAATGGCACCTATTATCAGATAAGCTTGATAATTCATATAACAACTCCATCAACAGTATCCATTTTAGAGAGTCCAGTTAAATATACTTGAGAAACCTGCAAAATTTGAGGCAGTGCTTATGCTTGTCCATAAATGAAAAACTGAAAACTTAAACTTTAAAATGTCAATTTTAAACACAAATAAATAAACACAAATAGTCTGCATACATTTTTTCTTTGCTAAAATCACAGACACCACCACAATATTGAAGTTGGCAATCAAAATCATGAAATCCTCTAATGACTGTTATGTAATAAGCTCCAAGCATGTTTTATATGGCTCATTCCAGTCATCAAAGCAAGGGTGAGAAGTACAGAAAGAGCTCTGCCTTTTTATACTTTAGTAATCAAGGTTTCATATCATTGAAACAGGTCAACTGCTAGAGGTGGTCACCAGATTTCCCAACATTTTCTCCACAGAATTTGGAATAATTTTCACTCCACTTCAATCTGGTCACTGTACCAACTGACAACAAGTATACAGCTCATGTGAAGAAAAAATTTTAAATTTTAATCCACCTGTGAAGTGGGGAAGGCAAAGTCCTTGAATCAATAGAATGTACCCTGAAAAAAAACAAGAAGTGCTTCTAAATTCTGTTCCTAATTTTTTACTAAATTCTAAATTCTGTTCCTGTATTATTTATAAATTCATTATTGTATAAAATTATAAATCTACTCAGACATCACAATAAATCAGCAAAAGGTTGAAATAATTATCAAGATTATTTGAAATGTGGATTCATGCTCATTGTCATTAATGTTGAAACTCTCCCTAAGTGCAAGATATATATTAAAATAGCTGATTATTATATGAAGAATTACTATTAGCAAGATCCAAAACTTAAATGAAATATTTGTAACATGTTGAAGGTAAAAGAAACTTAAATTTTTGAACCTAATACATGACAAAATTCCGTTAAATATAATGAAAAATGTTTAGATGCTTCATTGGATGTTTCCCCCCAAATATTAAAAATTTAAAAGACACCACAGAAGAGGTAGTCATTCTTCTTAAAAGAGTAAGAATGGTCCAAATAATATCCAGAAAATGATATCATATCAAACCAAAATGCATATCTTATCAGAAAATATTATTAAAGGAAAGCAAATTTTCTAAAGAAACATGTATTAAGCTGATGACAAGTTGATTAATTACAAGTTGAGAGAAGTTTGTCACTAAACATTTATATAAATGTACAGGTTTTGAATATATCTTGGTTTATAGTACTTTCTAGATTTTTTCAAAAATAAACAGAGGAATATAGGTTTTGTGATCATCTTAAGGAAAGATGTACTAGATAAGATATATTCTTAATAGTGAATAATTGTGGAACAACAAAAGTTTATGGAAATCCACATAATAATATCTACTAATGATTTTAAATATATTATGAGGTAAGTTTCATATACAGTACCACATATGAAATAAATTTGCTACATCACATATAAATTATATCAGCAAACAAGTTGAAGGCAGAAAAGCATAAAATGCCAATAGATACTATCAATGTGGCTAACATCATATAAAAAGACTTTAGAATATAATTTCTGGCCATGCAAATACTAGATTTCAGCACATACCTCCCAAGTATAACTAAAAAGACTATACATAACATTTTAAAAGTCCAGTTGAAAGCATGAGACCAAGAAGCCAGAACTTGAGCATCAAAAATTCCAGAAAGGAGAGAAAGGCATAACAGTAAAACCAAAAATGTGTTCTTCTTTTCCCTTTGAAGTATTTGCTGATTCATGAGCAGAGCAAGACTAGAAGATAAGAGATCAGAACAAAATGTCAGCTAAAGGACTGAGAAACTAGGAAGAGCAATCCTCAATTTCATTTTGTTAGAGAGACAAAAATTGAATTTCAGGGCTCATCAAGGAGATGAAGTCCCAGTGAATAGCCTGGCTCTCAGATGCAACCCCTGAAGGGTAACCCTAGAATAGACTGCAAATAGTTAAGGTCTTTAAAATACTGCAGTCCAGGCTGGAATGTGTTCTATCCTGACTGGATTAAGCTGGCCTGCCCCTACTCTCACTACTTAAAATAATCTAAAATTAATTTCCTCACAAAGATATTATTATAATCATACATGATGTCTAGCATTCAATTAAAAATTACCACGTATACCAAGAAACATTGTCAAGACAAAAAGAAAATAGAATATAGAAATAGACTGAGGGGTGATCCAGACATTAGAGTTAGCAGATACAGACTTTAAAATAGCAGTGATTAAATGTCAAAAAATGATGATAAGAGATTTTTAGAAGAAAAGTAGAATATATTTTAAAAATCAGGGATCCCTGGGTGGCGCAGCGGTTTAGCGCCTGCCTTTGGCCCAGGGCGCGATCCTGGAGACCCAGGATCGAATCCCACGTCGGGCTCCCGGTGCATGGAGCCTGCTTCTCCCTCTGCCTATGTCTCTGCCTCTCTATCTCTCTCTCTATGACTATCATAAGTAAATAAATAAAAAATTAAAAAAAAAAAAGAATATATTTTAAAAATCAAATAGAAATTCTATAATTTAACATACAGTAACTAAAATTAATAATTCAGTAGATAATTTCATCAATAGATTGGGCCCAGTTGAAAAGATGATTTTACTGAACAGAAAGATAGAAAATATGCAGATGAAAGCATGAAAAAATATGGAAAAATCAGAAAAAAATATAAGAAATATATAGATTTTAATAAGTTCTGTGATACATACAATCAGTGTCCTAAAATGATAACAGAGAATGTGGCAGAAGTAATATTGAAAAGATATGACCTAGAATATTCAAAACTGATGGACATCAACTTACATAATCAAGAAGTGCTTTAAACATCAATATTAAATTCACACTTAGGCACACTATAGTAAAACTACTAAACACCAAAGACAGAAAAATCCTAAAGATAGCTAAAGAAAACCGGCACATTATCTTCACAGGAGAAATAGTAAGCCTGGGCTGATCTTTTAACAGAGAAGGTGGGAGCCAGAAGGCAATAAAAGGATATCTTTATAGTGCCAAACTAGAATTATATAGTCCATTAAAATATCCTTCAGAAATGAAAGTAAATTTGAGATGTTTTTAGCCAAACAAAAACTAAGGAAATTTATCACCAATTGACTTTCCTAAAATAATTACTAAAGGAAATTCCTTGGGCAAAAGGAAAACAGTCTTGAACAAAATGCAAGAAGGAATACAAGGTGGCATAAGTGATAAATATGTGGACAAATATAAATGGAGCGTGACTATACAAAACAATAATAATAATCTGCTGCATAGTTTAAAATACACTAAAATAGATGATAACAGTTTGGGGGAAAGGCAGAATGAGAATAAATGGACTTAAAGTATTCTAAGTGTCCAGCATAATCAGACAATTGATAAAAGTAATATTTTTTGTTTGACTGCAGTAGGTCAATTGTAAGTATTAAATAACAGAAGGTATAACAGACAAGGTAATTAAAATTAAAATAAAAATATTTTATTACTCATAAAGAAGATGATATAGTAAAATGATGGCTATGAGAACAAAATGGTGAACACATTTGGCATATTTCTCATATGTAAAATACTGCACATATCAAATGCAGGTATCTAACTCATGTAAAATACTGCACATATCAAATATGTGTATCTAACTTATGAATTTAAACAAAAACTCAACAAATTTCCCTTCCTAAAAGAATATTAAGTAGGAAGAAAACAATAAATTTGAAACAGAAATTAATAAAATAAAACACAACTATTCAATAAAGAAAATCAACACAACCAAAGGGTTTTTTAAAAAGATTTTTATTTATATATGTATTGAGAAAGGGAATGACTATGCACATGCACAAACAGGGGGGAGAGGCAGAAGAAGAGGAAAAGAATCTCAAGCAGACTCCACACTGACTGTGTAGCTGCTGCAAAGCTCCATCCCCTGACTCTGAGATCATGACCTGAGTCAAAATTAAAAGTTGGCCACTTAACCAAGTAAGCCACTCAGGCGCCCCTTTTTAAACATTAGTAAAATGAATAGACCTTCAGGAAGATGGATTAGGAAAAAAAATGAAAAGAACATAAACTGTCAAAATCAGAAATACACAAAGATGATATAATCTCAGATTTGACAAATATTTAAAGGACAAGAGAAAATCATAATTTTATGCTCTGGGGTGTTTTCTCTGACACCCCAACCAATTCTCTGATTCTCCAGATACCAAGTGGGTACCCAACAATTCATTTCAATTCTGACACTCTCTACCCAGAGTTAGTACAGACACCACAGGTTAAGGACTCAATCTCACAAAACTGCCCCCACTCAGACACCAGTCACAAATCCAGTGCCATCCACACTTCTGACTAGCTATAAATCAGGTGTTCCTAGGATCCCCTTGTCAGTTTCAGTAATTTACTAGAATAGCTCACAGAATTTAGAAAAATAGTGTACTTAGGTTTACTTTATTCATCCTTATTATAAAGGATACAACTCAGGAAGGGCCAAATGGAAGAGATAAGTAGAGAGCAGGGTATTGGGCGCCAGAGCAGCACTTTTTGTCTTAGCAACAACTGAAAAGTACCCAAATCCCTATTTAAAAGAGTTAAGTAAATTGTAGTATATTCACACAACGGCATACTGTTCAGTGATGAGAATGAAGAAATCACAAATATTTATCATAATGTTGAGAAGACAAGGTAACGAAATACTATACACTGCATGATTCTACTTGTATAAGACGCAAAAAACAGGAACAACAAATTGATCTACATGCTGAAAGTCAGTACAACGGTTACCTCTGGGAAAGGTAATGGCCACAAGGAATCCCCAGGGGAGCCTCTATAGCATGCTAGTGATGTTCTGCTTCTCTACCTCATGCTGTTTCATGGGTGCTTTTACTTTGCGAAAATTCATGAAGTTGAAACTTACAGTTTTTCTGAATGTAAGCTGGGCTTCAATAAAGAGTTTAAAAATAAAATATGATTTAAAAAATGGAATGGAACATATTTCCCCAAGGAAGTGAAGAATATGCCAACATATTTAACATACAAACTTCCAATTACTTTATTTTTCTAAGTTACCTTCACGGCCCCAAAGGCATTTCAGTTTGCAACTCTTGTTGGGGGGGCATAATATAAAATACGATCCTGTTTTTTTGTGGCTAGGCTTTATCTTGAGCTATGGCTTCGAAAATGTGAGATCCTAACTACTAATGTACTCCTTTATGGAATTTGCAAACATCCTTAGACTGTGTGGGGAAGGGATGGGAGGAAAGGAGAAATAACTTTAAACTAGGTCAGATAATAGAAACCTTGGTGAAGCCCATGGGTTGTTTCTCTTCCTTAATGATCTTCTGGATGAATATGTACAGTAGGCATTGTCCTATAACCAAGAATAGAGAAAAGTAGTCACCTTCTCCTGGGGCTGGCTCTACTAGGCAGGGAGCAGAGACTTACAAGGAGGGCCAGGTACCCCACAGTCATCCTCATAAATATTAACAGGCTAGTGGCTTGAGAAATAACGAATAGAGACACCACCCTCAGGAACACATTAGAGGAACATATCTTACTGCTCTCAGGTAGCCACTTAGAATTTTTGAAGTGGCAAAGTTAATCTAAAATATAATTTAAGTTAAGATTAATTGTAGATAACACGTAGGGCTAAACATGATCACAACTCATTTTCTAAGTTATCTGATTATCCTCTCATATGTATTCCAAATCCATGTTCTTACATCACCCCACTATCAACCTTCATCTTCACATGGCATTTTTTCTGTGTGCCTATTTGTTTTTGTATTCAAATTTCCCCTTCTCATAAGGACACAAGTCATGCTGGATTAGGTTCTACCCTAATAACCTCATCCTAACTAATTACACCTGCAATGGCCTTATTTCCAAATGTGATTACATTCTGATGTACCAGGGATTACGGCTTCAACACATGAATTGGAGGGGTGGGGTAAAATAGTCTGACTCCTAACAGATCTTATTTCCGAAGAAGGTCACATGAACAGCTACTGGGGGTTGAGACTTCAAAATCCTTTTAAGGGACACAATTCAACCCATACAGCACCCATTCTTTTAGATGAATAGTACTTTAGGCCAGGAAAATCATCCCATAATGCAATCCACTCCTAGAATCTTCTCAGTCCCTAAGTAAATTCTAGGTGTTCATGGACTTTCACCTGCCATCTGTGTTACATGTTACCATGTTTATCTCTTTGATTGCATCTTCCAGATGCTGTTTCAATGACCACTTGAGCTTTCTATGCCTTTGGGACAATGTGCATAAAGCCTTCTGACTTCCTTGCCCTGCATGCCTCTCCCTTCTCACATTATTACGCCAACCCACCTATGCCCACATGCACACATGGGCACAAAATACCTCTTACACCAGAACTCCACATACAAGAAAGATGAAGCCAGTTCTGTGGTCCAGGTGCTATACATGTCCCTCAGTGTATCATCTGGGTGCAGCTGCTCATGCCATTCATGCTTATGTCATTCATGTTATGAAAGTGTGCTTCAGCTCCAACATATCTTTACCTGCTAGCACATTCTGGTATAACTGTGTAGACAAAGGCAATGGATTTTAAGTTTTACCCAGTATTTATTTTATTTTATTTTATTTTATTATTTTATTTTATTATTTTATTATTTTATCTTTTTGAGAGAGTGAGAAAAAGGGGAAAAGGAGAGTCTTAGGCAGGTTCCACGCTCAGCACAGAGCCGACACTTGGGCTCAATTTCAAAATCCTTATTGAGCTCATAACCTGAGCCAAAATCAGGAGTCTAACTGACTGAGCCACCCAGATGCCCCTTGTCCAGTATTTTTAAGACATTTTTTCTTTTTGTTTTGTTTTCCCTAACGGACAAGTAATGCTGACTCTGTTCTCTTCCTACAAAATGAATCAGAACATGCTTAAGAGTGACAGGATGCATAAGGTAACAAGAGTTTCAAGAAGAAATTGGATAGTACGTTAAGCTACATCCTTTTTGTGTAAACATGAATCACAGTGGAATTCTAAATCCTCTCTTCCCACTACCACCTCATAAGTTAAGATCAAAGGAAAAATGCTACAATCAATAGTTATTAGTAAAACATTAAAAGGCAATGTATTGAAGTATGAAAGAAAAAAATTATTTCTAATTGGGAAGGAAATTTAATTGTGCCCTCCAATTTACTGCACTTACAAGCTGAACAATTTAAGGAACACCAGTCACTTAACTCCATTGAATTCTAGTAAGTCGCATGTAATATTAAACCTAAGTAAAACTTCTATGCATTATAGAATAAAAGAGTCCTAATTTCCCAAAGAACAAAGGTAATGCATTTTGGTATCATTTGAATGTCAAAGAGACTTCCTGCTCATAACTAGCAAGTTTCATAACACCTTTAAATTTTACAATTACATTTCTTTCTTTTTTTAATTTTTATTTATTTATTCATGAGAGACACAGAGAGAGAGGCAGAGGGAGAAGCAGGCTCCATGCAGGGAGCCTGACGTGGGACTTGATCCCACGTCTCCAGGATCACATCTGAGCCAAAGGCGGCACTAAACTCCACCCGGGCTGCCCTACAATTACATTTCTAAAATTTGTTGTCACAATCATTATTTCCAGAATCCCATGCAGAAGTCTACGTAAAACATGCTCTCCCTTTGACATCTGGGGGGGAAAAAAGATGAAGACATCTCAAAGCAGAAAAAAAAAAGATTATGACACTTCAGAGGGAAGATTGACATGATCAAGTCCTCTGGTAACTAAAAGAAGACCCTCAAACCAAGAAAGGTAGCCAAAAGATTACAAATGTAGAGGCAGTCTGGGAGGAGAGTTTTGGCAGGGCACACTGCCACAGGGGCAGGTCATCAGGAAGGGTGGGATCCAGCCATGCAGGCTGGCAAGTGCTTCATGACGTGAGAGTTTGGGACTTGGGTTGCAAGCAAGGACTCCAGGTCCTAGAAAAGGTACTTTTGGAGAAAGGCAACACTTCACTTGTAGAGAAAAATAAAAAATAGTGCTAGAGAGATAACCAAGGATGGATGCCATGGCATAGGAGACAAATGACAAGAGCGGCTTACAAACAATGGAACACAAAAAGGCAAAGGTGGGGTAGGTAAGGGCAAGGATGCCTACTGCTGAGTCTAATCAGGGTCAGAATGAATCATAAAAAACAAGCTGTCAGGAATAAGCAGCAGGAGATCGAACTATAGAAAGAGGGGTGCCTCAGAGGCTGGGCTATCTGAAGAATTTGGTGATTATTGATTCTAATGTCCAAAAAACAATAGAGGGACCTAAGCCAAAACACATGGTCATCTCAGAACTCAGGGAGGAGTCTTCACTCTGCCTCTTCATCTCTCACTGCTTCCTTTTCCCTCTTCCTGCCTCCCTCTCCCGTTCTCCCTCTCAATCACTTTCTTACTCTTCTTGCCTTTGTCTCTAGGCTCTGTTTGTAAATATTTGATTTCTCTGCCTGTTTCTCTTCCTTTCATTCCTCTTATGCCCTCCTTTCTCCCTCTCCTCTCCTCTCTGTCATCTGACTGCCTATCTTAGCATCCCCACACCATTCGACAGTCTTTTCACACACCTACCTCTCTTACTTACTATTCCTTCCTTCTCCAATCCTGTAGTCTCCTTCTACCCATCATATTAAAATGACATATTTTTCTTAATTTCATGTAGCTATTCAATGAAACTTTAAAATCCCAAATTTAGAGAAGATCTTTAGGATGTTTTTAATATTTCTTTCTCATAAAAAGACAAAAGCAAATTATTTTCCTTCTAATGCATCTGATATGGGAGACTTTTTTTCCCCTAAGAAGGGGAAAAAGAATCAGTGATTCTTAATAAGAAACAAAAAAAGTTTCTCCCCTCACCCTTGTTTTCAAATTTCCTAAGTCATAATTTGAAAAAGTCTCACCAACAATGAGATTCTTTGTACATTATTAAAATCTATCATCTCATTGATTTACTATCTCTTTGTTATACCAGAGATAAAGAAGATGAGAATCTGACTCACTCTTATAAATGGTAACAATTATATTCATCATGGCTAGGTCTCTTTGAACATCACAAAGGAGAGGAGCATCCAGCCCAATAATAGCAGTGGCCATACAAGCCGTGGTAATAAAAGATGATCTCTAAACCAATAATAAGTTCTCAGGGTACATTGTTCCCCCCGCACTGACCAGCAGTTTATTTTAACACAATAAGACCTCATTCCCAAAAGATGTAGGACAGGTAAAATGTAATTATTGCACACTTTATTTGTTCACTCAGATCTCCATGTGTTTTCTGACCTCTGATACTGAAACTGCCACTGAGGCTTATATTCCCTATTATCAGCTTGGCATTAGCAAGCTAGAAAAGGAAAAAGAAAAACAACCACAGCTTAGAAGAATTTATTGTCTGCCATAAGCGCTTGCATCAATGAGGCTGAGCAGCTGGCTCAAAGCTCTTATAATATCACCATCTGTAACTCAAAGGGAAAACGAGTATCTCTGATTTTTCAAAGGGTAAAGGGAGTACAATTGTATTTATTAGGTGTTCAAAAGCTTTGACAAGAGAGGCCTGTCAGACGTTATCAGCATGTGCCAGTTGGCACACAGATTGTGGACATATTGTCCATTTAAGTTGTCAGTATACAAGTCTCAACCAATGTTTGCAAATCTACAGAGCAAAAACCAGTCGTTGTTGTCATGATCCTTGGAATACTGCTTAGGGACTGGTGTCCCCACTGTTTAAAACTTACATAGCAATATGCTTTGCAGGAGAAATAAACAAAAATTTATATATATATATATATATATATATATATATATATATATATATAGTACTTATTCAGACATGGTGGACCATACATTATTTTACATGATTACCTTGATAATATAAGAATTTGCTGGCTGTCCTTGCTCTAGAGCTTTCCCTATACTTTTTCTTCTCCATTTGACAACTTTTATCTTCATTCCTTCCAGGGCGCCCAGTTTTGAAGCTTCTTGGAATCTCTTGTGTCACTAATAAAATATATTTTATAATATAAGCCTAACTAACACATTTTAGTACCTGCATTTTTTCTTGAAACACAGGAAATATGAAAGAATACCCTAATAAATGGAGGAGAAAAACAATGTTTTTTGAGGGAAAGATTATTATAAAAGATATCTGTTCTTTCCAAATAAATATATACTGTAAGACAATTCCAATCAAAGTCACAAATGATAAAATAAAGTCACAAATGGCTTTCTTCACCTTTTTGAAACTTTACAAAATAATATTTAGAAAAATAAATAGGCAAGGATCACTAAGATTTCTTTAATGATGTTACCATCATAATGAAGAGGAACTTTCTGTACCACAAATTAAAATGTGTTTTGTAGCTACAACAATTAAAATCAGTGTGGTACCTATGCAACAATAGAGAAACAACGGGACAGATTATTGGGACGCTAAATTCTATGCAGGCAGAGCCTGTGTGTGTCCTGTTCTGATGATTTTATTCATTCTGATATCTTCACAGTGCTTGGAACATAGTAAACATTTGTAGAATAAACGAGCTAGCATGGGAAAGGCAATATACATAGCATTGGAACATAAATACACATATACATACGTTCTGATTATCTTAAATCAGTGACAAACAAATGTTTTATTCAAAAAGTGTTGAGAAAATTGCCTTTTAAGGAAACAATATACTGTTTTAATCATCAACTCACAGAATGCATGAACAGAACTTGACTTGATCTATAATTAAAGTGTAAAAAAGAATTCATAAAAACCTAGAAGAAAACAAATGATTACAAATTTTATCTTTGGATTGGGGATTGGAAGCTTTAGAGGTAGGGAAGGGAACCTTCAATGTTTTAAAAAATATATACCAGATGTCATAAAGAAAAAATATTTCTGCTATCCGCATTCAGAATCTCGGTGTATGGCGACATGCATACACGCATCACAACTTTAGGAGCATTCACATGGGAAGGGTGTCTCTGCAGGACCACTACACTCTCCCAGTCATTTTGGCCCCCTGGGGAATACCAGTTTAACTGGCAATATCTTAAGAGAGTTTTTAGTTTTCATTTATGGATCAGCATCATAGAAAGCCTATGTTCAGCTCTCAGATAGCTTAGAACAGTGGTTCTCAGAGTGTGGTTCCCAGCCACCAGCATCAGTATCCCCTGACCCTCACCAGACCTACTGAACCAGAAATACTGGAGTGGAGCCCAGCGCCTGTACTAGGGATGCTGAGATGACCTTAAGTCTGAGCACCATTGGCTCAGATGAAAGTAACCACTATCCACATTACAACTGAATCCACAACCTCTTCTCAGTTCAGCTCCACTTTCCTTACCACTGAACAGCAGATATCATTTCACACCTAGTGGTCATGTTGTCCTGTCCCAGGCCCACCAGCCAACCAGCTCTTAGAAAATCATTGTTTATTAGCATATATTCCCACCATGTTGGTTCCTGGGAAAATTTTCACAGTCCAATATGGGTAAGATCTAGGATTCATAAATCAAAGGTGAAGAGAACATTAACAACACCTAAAGTCTTATATAGCAAGCAAGGATAGGCTGAAGCAGTCAAAATCTAAATTTGTACCATGTGTAAATGAGCACACACACAAAAAAACCTTATAAGAAAAAGAGAGAATACAATATATTACTTGATAGCATCAGAAATCCATAAAGAAATGATAGGTGATGCCAAATGACGCTATTTTCCAGAAGAATGAAAGGAGGGAGGGAGGCAGAGATCATGCTGGGAAGACAGGTTTGAGATCTCCATGTGTATATTCTGTCCTAAAGATGCTCATTTATCTATGCTAATGCCTCATGAAAGTGCACATGATTAGTAAGAAAATCCCCAAATCTTCAAGAGGAAAGTGTCTAAATATCATAAACTGACAAGTCACAGCAGAGAAAATTAAAAGAGCTAATTTATGAACGTGAAAGTAGTAAGCCTTTATAGTAATGATAGACAGAAAAATAAAGCTATACAATTCAGTTATTTATTAAATTGTTCAAATATTAGTGGAAAACTCTCAGTGATGACAGAAGTATTAAAACATCACAAAGACTAAAAAGGCAATTTGGCAAGCTACATTAAGAACCTTAAAATGCTAAATCTTTCTGACTCAGAAGTGCCTTCTAGCCCTCCATTCTAAAGAAATAAACAGGAATATGGACAAATATTTTTATCAAAAATGTTTATCTTGATGTTATTTATTGCACACAAATTGGACATAATCAAATTGTCAAATTATAACAGCATAAGAAAACGTTCAGAAATTTCCTTGTGAAAAAGTGGGATACAGAATTAAATATATAGTATGAATTCAAATATGCAAATATATGTATATTTGACTATATCAAACATATATCCTTGAGTACAAATATATGAAATATAAGAAGCATATACACATGCTATATGTTAACAGTATTTATGGTTGGATGATATGGTTGGAGTATCCAGTATGGTTGGAGATGATGAATATTATTTTTGTTCTTTTACTTTGCCACATTTTCCAAACTTTCTATAAAGAATAACATTTACCAGAATTTTTTTTTTTAAGGATACTACATGAAAATTGCATTTGGAATATTTTGGGGAAAATATTTGGGGCTTTGTGATCTTCCTAAAAAAATCACCAATGGCAATGGCTTTTAATGTGTTTTAATAACATAATTATTCCGTTTAGTGTTAATTAAATCTTTACAAAATAGAGCCATTTTCTCCACTGTTTTGCAATATGAAATCAGAGAGATGTTTATTTGGCAATATTTTTCCATTATATATAATTAAAACATTCTGGCTGTGTTTAGAAGAGAAGGCTACGTCAAGCACTCCTACAAGACTTTGCTATCCATCATAGCACCCTTCTATCTCATCATCTCACCAAACTTCCAGGATAATTTATGACTAGCAATGTTTCTCAGACTTCTCTCTTCCTTTGCTATTTAGAATAGTAAAAAGAATAAATGAAATACTATATTTTATTAACAATTAGGTAAACTTTCTTTATATCCTTTTAGGTTAAGATTTCAGAGTCTGAAAAAAACTATAAATTCTATTCATCTATTTCAGACTAGGAGTGCTAAAATGGATTTTGAAAACTTTTCTTCAAATTACTCTGGGAAAAAATGATTTTAGATGTAATTCTAACTCAGGGCCAAAGGTGGGCATGTTCTTCTGCAAAGAACCACAACTCTGTGTTCAGAGGAAACTAGTCCATTTCAGATAGTATTCAGTTTCCTCCCAGACACTGGGATCTCATCATTCAAATGCAACATTGATTTTAACAGACATGTGCTGCCTGCTTGATGAGATGGCATGCCACTGACGGATACTGCACAGGTTTAAGCATAGGCAAGTGGCTGGTGGGCAGTAAGGATGGGATACAGATGTAAGAGTGATATTCCATAATCCAGGGGGCCTCTGCTACATCAGTCTATGGGGCCTGCAAAACAGAGAAGCTGCTGAGCTCCAGATTCCCTCCTCTGGCCAGAGCTGGGATGAGGCACAGGGGAGCTGATAAACATGATAAGACACAGCAAATACATTAAATTTAACAAGGGCAGGGATGCCTGGGTGGCTCGGTAGTTTGGGGCCTGCCTTTGGCCCAGGGCATGATCCCCAGGTTCTGGGGTCGAGTCCCGCATCGGGCTCCTTGCGTGAAGCTTGCTTCTCCCTCTGCCTGTGGCTCTGTCTCTCTCTCTCTCTGTCTGTCATGAATAAATAAATAAAATCTTAAAAAAAAAATTAACAAGGGCATATTTAACACACCTTAAATGCCCAACTTACTTATACCTATGGATACTGAGTTCGAAGCACGGCCTTATCCTCCAAGTAAACCCTCCCAGAGCCTCTAACTATTGGTTCATGAGGGATGAGTAATCCTGTCATCACCATACAACTTGAATGGAAAATTCAGGACTAACATTTATAGCAGATATTTATCTTTACAGCCATAGATTCTAGTGTATAAATACATAACTTTATCTCCCTATTCTTGAGGTTCTCTTGCCCCTCTAGTTGCCATATCTGCTACTGAGCCATGTTCAATCTTTCTTGGGAAATACTCAGTCTCACCCCCTCCATCCTTTCCTTAGAAAAGCAATTTGTAATATTAGATAAGCCCATGATTCTGATCCTGCATGCAGTCAGGTACCATCTCTGTTACTTTACTGCTGTGGGCATTTGGGCAAAGGTATTTAACTTCTCTGTGCCTTGGGTCCACCTTCTGATAAACAAGAATAGCTATTTATCTCACGGGACTGTTTTGAATATTAAATGAGTTAAACTATGTTATCTCACAGCACAGCTTAAAGCATTTACCATGTTAACTGTATCTGGTACATGGTAAATGCCATAAGAATGTTAGCCACTGTTCTTTCTGCTGAAGAAAGTCCCTGGGAGCATCTATTTTACCAACACATTGGTCTAGCTCATCCAAAGCCCCTCTATGGACTTGCTGATATAAATCAACCTCCTTTTTGCTCAGTGACCTTGTTCCACTCAGGACCACACATGTGGTCCACCCACAAGGCCTCTCTAGCCCAACAGCCCATGCTAAGCTCCTTCTGAATCTCTGAAAAGTCACCGCAAATTTCAGACACTCTTGGCTCCCAGGTCACTCAGGGTTTTAGGAAACACACAGTGGGATGGGATTCATCTTATAGTCTCTCTGCCTAAAATGCCACATCACCATTTTCCTTTTTTACTCCACTGAAGAAACAACATGCTACTGTGTAAAGTGAAGGGAAGGGAACTTTTCTAGGAGGTTTTCTCTAGGCCAGGTTTCCAAAACATGAAGGGCCAGATAGTAAATATTTCTGGTTTTGAGGGTCAACCTGCCTCTAGGCAAGTTCTCCACTTTGTTGTAGCAGGAAACAGCCATAGATGCTAGGTAAACAAATGAACATGGCTGTCCAACAACAAAACTTTGTTTACAGAAACAGTGAGCAGGCAGGATTTAGCCTGCCAGTTTGCCAACCCCCTTTCTAGAGCAGAAATGCCTTGAAAATGCAGACAATGTCTAGGTCTTCTTAAACTTCTACAGAGAATTTACTGCCTTCCATTCATAGAAAGTCAATGATGTTTGTGTGAAAATTAAATGAGAGAAAGAATAAATGTGTTCCCTACAAAGGCCTAATAAATCTATTCTTGACTTTTGAAATCAATCATCTGTCTTTTAGAAGATAGAGTTGCATCTTTCAGAGTTTGGACCTGTAAGCAAAATCCTTTCTGAGTTCACACAAGTTATGTGTGGTCTGTCTGGGGCTTCTCTTCACCTTCGTTTCAAAGCCCCTTTCAGGGCTGAGCTAAAAGTATAACTAAGAAAGCTCTGAGTCCTGATGCCAGCCCCCACAGAGGAAGCTTCTGGACTCTGGGAAATCATGTTCCTTCAGACTTTCAGAGAAAAATCCAGCTCTAACTAGACCAGGGAAAAACTGAGGAATCTTAGATGCCTATCACTGCCACGATGGAAATAAACTTTCTTTGGCAGCCTGGGACTTCTGAGGCTTATAAGGCCCTCCTATGAGTGAGAGAGGCCAGGGAATATTGAAGTACACTCAAAGTGTAAGAAGCTGTAAAGACCAACTGGGAGTGATACAGCCAGTTGTCTGCAGCCTCAAGCTCCCTGGCCTCTACTCACAGCATCAGCCTGCCTCACTTCCTCCTGTTGTCATCATTCTCAATTTATTACTCATTCCTAGTCCGAGTCATTGTTGGAGTCCCTATATCCAGCTTCCCCAGCAATCATCAGGCATCAGCCGTACCAAGTAGCACCTCTTAATTTAGTCCTACAAGTGACCACGTGGCTGAGGATCCCAGGCAGCCAGGTCATTTCACTTGTACTGGATCCACTGATTTCCATGTTAATATCCTTGTCCCCATCTATGCACCAGTCATCACAGAGCCATGAGTATGGTTGACATCCAACCTGCCAATCTCAGGCCTCTCATAGCTGCTCCTGGCATTTTCCAGGCTTGGTTGCAGGCAGGTGATACCCTCTCTGCAGGTGATGCCCTCTCTGCACCAATACACACACACACACACACAAATAATGGCCCTAGGATGTCTGTCTGGGAGCCTTCTAGCAAGACCTGTTTCTCTTCGGCCTCCCTCATCACCTCTTCCCATAGCTAAAGAGCAAAATCCTATTACAGTGCAATAGCTCAATCTCTATGCCACAGAGTTTGTGCACCAACATTTATTTTTGTTCAGTGAAATCAAAGTCATTCATGACTATTATATCCCACTCAGAGAGGGAGAGTTTTGGTTCCCTACTGAAGATCCAAAAAACTCTTCCCCCACATTTATAATTTTCTAATAGGAAGTCACCTCCTTTGTTCTTAAACTTAATAAAATGACTCCTTTATCCATTCCCTAGGAGTCTACAACTCAATAAAATTCCAGTAGCCATTTTTGAACTCTTCTAGATACCAGGCATTGTACTAATTGTTTAACTAATATCATAGGTTAATCCCCACAAACCTGTTATCACTTCTATTACACAAGTGAAGAGATTGTGGACCAGACAGTTACGGAACTTGGTTAACATCTCACAGCTAATAACTGCTGTGAGCTGATCTGAGTCTGCCTACACAGAGCCTTCATACTAATCCCATAGCATACTGCCTCTCTACTAGTGCCTGCCCTTTTTCAAAGACTTTCCAGTAACACATTTAAGATAATTTCAATGACTATATTTTCATAATAACACATACATAAGAGCTCTTTTTCTTCCACAGAAGTTTCATGACAATATTTGTCAGTTTTCCAAAACTTGCTTATTTGAATAACCATGAAGGGTCATAATGGAATGTTGTCTATATGATCTTAAAAACTCTCTTAGTAATTCTGAATAATATCAACAAATATTGTGAGTGATGCCCTCCCTCATTACCTGAAAATAATTTGGAAGGAAGTTATGAAAGATTGTATAGTCTTTAGAATGATTGATTACTAAAAAAACAAAATATTTAGTCACTTTAGTAAAATACAGTGGTTAGCTTGTACTATATCAATAGTATATAGGCAAACAAGTTGTTACAAATTGTAACATACTTGAAGAATTAACCCTTTTAATTTTTGGTGAGGTGGGTGGGGGGAGTTAGGGAGAGAGTATGAGTTGCCTCTCATTCTTGTTTAGTATCAAATATCTTTGGGAATCTCGTTGGGAATTATCTACAGTTTGTTTCCCATCATCCTCATATGCAACAAAGGTATTGGAAATAATCTCCATTTTCAGATAAAAGACTTCACTTTCTGGATTCAGTGCATTGGCTATTAACTTATCCAACAATCACACAATGGCACTGCAGAGGGATCTCAGTTTAGACTCTATCCACATAGTTTGTAATCAGCTGTAACTTCTTGTTGGAGGTGTCAAGAAGAATTAACATTTTTAATGATAATTGTCAGAGTACCACAATATGACAATCTGTGGTTATTTAGTGAATATGATGATTATCATGGATTCTTAAATAGAACATTTCCTGAACACAATTAGGAATTCATAGACATAAAACATTCTTTCTAGAGCGATGGAAATGTCCTAAAATTTGATTGTTGTATCGATTATATGACTCTGCTAAATACTAAAATCCACTGAATTGTACACTTAAAATAAATGAATGTTATGGTATGTAAAATATATCCCAATAAGCTCTTTTAAAAAATAATAGTACAGGGGAAAAATAATGTTGCTGAAGCTTTAAAAAATTACTTTCATTACTAATTATCATTTGCTGATGAAACTAAGTATCATGTTAAACAGGGAATCTCATTTAATCAAAGAAACTTCTTTGCTTCATTTCACTTCCATTTTTTTTCTTTACATCTCACTTAAAACTTCACAGAAGTCCTCTGGATAGATATTTCCAGCCCTGCTTCACAGATGAAGGGAAGACATGCTGGAGATTTCCTAGATCTAAAGAGAAAGAGCCAGGAGACAAATCCAGATTTCTCTAATTGGACTCCAATGACTGTGCTGTGCTCTACGATTTCCTTAATTCTGGGTACCCCATTATACCTTATCTAAAATATTGGATAGGGATGCCTGGATGGCTCAGCAGTTTAGCACTGCCTTCAGCCCAGGGTGTGATCCTGGAGACCCGGGATCGAGTCCACATCAGGCTCCCTGCATGGAGCCTGCTTCTCTCTCTGTCTGTCTCTGCCTCTCTCTCTGTGTGTCTCTCATGAATACGTAAATAAAATCTTTAAAAAATTAAAGTAAGAAATAAAATATTGGATAATTAGTCCAAACCTTTGCCCAAATAGCATTTGAGTAAGAGGCTCTATAAGAAATTAGGATATATCTGAAGTTTGGAATAATAGATTAGTAAACTGAAATTAAAAACAAAACAAAACAAACCAGAGGTCACTTTTGTTATTCACCCAAGAGCTTCATTCTAGGATGTGCTGGGATGGTGGCATATTGCTTCAAAGTCATCTTAAAAGCCTACACAATCAGGCCCTAATAAAACTATAACCTCAGCCTTTGAAACAAAGATCCACTGTGCTGATCCCATAGTTTGCTCAAATATGCAATTATCTTATTTAAAAACAGCTGATCCATGACACCAGTGTGGATTCTGCAGAGGCTTGAGTCTTCTATGAACTTGAAGGCACAGGAATGCAAGAAACTATCTTTTGGTCTCTGACCTCTGGCTGTTTATATTTGCTTTTCCTTCTTTTAAATCATGCTATATACATCTTCAGTTCTCTGCTTCAAAGGCACCACCTTGGAGAAGCCTGGCTTACATGCCATTCCCATGTGGGGTAGGGACCCACAAGCACTCTGAAAGCCTGCAGTTCACTGCTCACAGCACTTAGCATCCACTATTATAGATGCATGCTTAATGCCCAATGAGATGCATCTGCCACCGATTCCCAACAGTACAGCAAGGGGAAATAGTGGACACTCAGTAAATAATCATTCAATGGATAAAATAAATAGCCTAAATTTACTTGGTGCTGAAGATTTCAAGTTTTTTTTTTAATTTCATTTCCTTTTCTTTTCCTTTTTTTAATTTACAGACTACAGTCTCTCTCTATAAATTATTTAACCTGTGAGGATAATGTAAACAATGGTATATCATGTGGTAAGCAAGCATATGTACATGCTATCAATTGAGACATATATAAGATATAGTGGGAATAGATTTTCTCTCCATATTCACTTTTATTAAAATAAATAATGAAGATTCATAATATGAACCAAATGTGTAGTAGGGAAGGTTTAGCGAATAACAACTCTTAAGACTGTTTCTTTCCAGGGCACCTGGGTGGCTCAGTCAGTTAAGTGTCTGCCTTCAGCTTAGATCATGATCCTGGGGTCCTAAGATTGAGCCCCACATCAGGCTCCTTGTTCAGAAAGAGTCTGCTCCTCCCTCTCCCTCTCCCCTGCTCATGCTTGCTCTCTCTCTCTCAGATTAATAAATAAAAAAAATTTTAAAGACTTTATTCCCTTTTAGATATCACATACTACTGATGTGGTGACTGCATTTCACAATCACAAGAATGAAGATTTTCTGTAGGTATGATGAACTAAAGGAATAACTACACAACACAGTATATATTTTTTTAATTATGCATTTTCTAGAACTCATGCTTGTAAAAGGTAAACTAATGAATTTTCTCCCCACCCCAAACCACCCTTGGGTGATCAGATGTTGTATTGGGAGGGGTATAAACTTGCTAATAGTTACTTAGGAGTTATCATTATGGAATTTATCAGATCTTTGTTAAAGTTTCTCTTTTACAGGTCAGGCTTGTCCCAGGACATTGTTTGTCTCCCATAATATGGGGATGGCATGAGGACACTAAAAATTTGCTAAGGTTCTATGGGCGAAACATTCTCTCCTTTTGATCCAGATACATCATTCCAGAATTCTAGAGGTGAGTTTCTGTGAGGCTAAGCCAGAGGAGGATGAGTAGGGAGACCGACTGGAACAGGACTGAAATCTCTCTAGCATCTGCTATCTGCCTGGCATGGGACCAGGAGCATGATATATATAGTTAAGCTTCAACTTTGTTAACAACCTTAGGAAGTTTATGCAGGAGAATACTGAAACCTAGGTGAAGTCCCCACAATTAATAACTGGGAGTCTAGTATTTTACCCAAGACCATAAAAACTCCAGAGACTTTTCCTCTGCATACACACCCTCCACAAATATCAGTTCCCCATAAAATCTGCCTATAGGATAGAAAAAGAAGCAGATAAAATTCTTTAATATAATTTTTCCATTTTGGGAAAAAGTTACATCAAAATGGTGTTTTAAAAGCATACATCAGTAAAATAATATAAAACATCTATATTAATAAAATATATGATTAAATATATATTATATAATCTTATATAATGTAAATATATGAAATATATTGCTTTATATTAATAAAATAAATTAATATAAAATACACATAGAAATAAAATAAAGCAAGTAGATTTTTTTCAAAATCATCTAGGTTTTATGTCAATACTTTCAGCAGAAAAACAGCCAATTGGCTTTATTAATTTTTCTAAATGATGTTTACATTTGAAGCAAATTGATTCTCATAACCATAGTACAGTATAATTGGTGTAACAGATTTATCAAGCATCTTAACTTAGAGCAAGTGCCTGGTGAGCATATGCATAATAGCTTTCTAGAGGAGGAATTTCAATGTCAGCCAAAGAAATAATCACTTACAAAGGAAAAAAATAGATTGGGCACTTGGGCCTAAGTACCTTCAGCGTTTCCATGACAACCACAATTAGTACCATTTAACAAGAAAACAATGGGTTTGTAGGCTCAGAATAGTAGTCAAATACATGTCTTCTAATTTATTGCTATTATTAGAAATACAAAGAGATAATTGAATACATACTGTGACTGCTCCCCTACATACTTTTCAGAATTTCTGATGTGGTAAGAGGATCACACCATTAGCATAAACAATATTGATTGTGTGGGCTGTGGAGGGACTAAGATAAATGTCTTTTAGAAATCCCATCTGAACACTCACCACCCTCCCAAATCAATTACCCTCTATAAGATAAATAAGAACTGACAAGTTCTTTGTTCCAAAATGACCAAAAGACAAAAGGGATTCCCTCCACCTCCATTTTTGGCCGGGTAGGATCACTCCAAATTACAGAGGTTAACGAAAGGCAAATCAATAAGCTAGAGCTGTCAGCATTTCGTGATTAGTCCCATAAAAACTTTCTGATCACTCTTTTTTTTTTTTTTTTTAACTTTGCTTTTGAGAAAGTGAAAATAGGGTCACATCAATTCTCAAGCATATAGACTTGGCTGTGATTACTGCCTGCCTTTGGCTGAGTCAGCAGAGTCAGGCTGTGAAGTAATGGGGCATGGCCATTTCAGCCTTTCCTGTCCAGCACATGTTTTGTTGCAATGCCCTCCACAGCTGGCAAATTTTGTACATCAGCCTGCTTTATTTACTTGGTATTATTGTTTGAGATTTCTACCAAGTTACCAGTTAATTTGCTCCAAAAATATTCCCCTACAAGAATAAAAGAGAAGAAAGAAAGAAAGAAAGAAAGAAAGAAAGAAAGAAAGAAAGAAAGAAAGAAAGAAAAAGAAAGAAAGAAAGAAAGAAAGAAAGAAAGAAAGAAAGAGAAGAAAGGAAGGAAGAAAGAAAGAAAGAAAGAAAGAAAGACAGGGCAGCCCGGGTGGCTCAGCAGTTTAGAGCCGCCTTCAGCCCAGGGCCTGATCCTGGAGGCCCGGGATCAAGTCCCGTGGGGCTCCCTGCATAGAGCCTGCTTCTCCCTCTGCTTGTGTCTCCTGTCTTCTCTCTCTCTCTCTCCATCTCTCAAATAAATAAATAAAATCAAGAAAGAAAGAAAAATTATTTCCCCTATGCACAGAGCAGGAGAGACATAAACATTTATAAGCAATTTCGGTAATAACAATAGTTCCCTTATATTGATTATCCAAGAGTACATTGCAAAGATTCTTTCATTTAATCCTCACAAGTCTCTGAAGAATGTATTCTTATTATCTTCCTTGACAGCTCAAGAAACCTAACCCTAGAGAAGTAACAGCCCCAAATTACACAGCCACTAGCCATGTACTAAATAAATGTGAGGGTTCAAATCCTAGCAGCCTCACCCAGGGCTGGCTCAGTAATAACCCTACTCCAATTACTGAGGCCTAAACCACTCGGAATTCTCCAATACACGTAGATATTGTTCATAGGAGGTATTCATAAAAACTAATATGTCTTCAGCTTATGTACCTGGCATTTCTTTTTTGAAGAGTTACTTGTCCCAGGAGGCAGAACAATGCAATGAAAAGAATGGAGCCACAGGGACACAGGTTTAAATCCCAGCTCTGCAGTTCACCTACTAGATGAACTTGGGAAGCTTCTGGGCTTTTCTGAACGCCAGAGTCCCCAACTGTAATATGTGTCTTGGAGAGCTTTGGGGAATCCTAGCAACGGCATATGTTAAATGCTTTACAGGTGACGGGCACTCTGAAAATAGAGTCAATAATTATCTTGAGCTTCATAAGGACCCATCTTCTTCAGATCTATCTCTGGCCCCAATTCTACTGATTGCCCCAACAAGCAAAGGTTTTCATAGCAAAATCCAAGAGGATTGTCTATTTGTTCTGAATCCTACTGGTGGAATAGATGAAGGGGTTTCCTTTCGTTTCTAAATGAGGATAATCTTACCCAGACATCTTTACATAGGATGTTATCAGGAAGGTACCTAATCTCAAGGGGCCTGTCATTTTATAATGAGGAAATTTTAGAGGCATGAAAAACTAAACTTAAATGAAACAAGATGGTTCCAGAAGAAAATTAAATAGTGTCTGAGTTGTGACCACTGGGTTGTGCTGAGCCCAGAGTGTGGAGGTTGTAAAAAGGGCCCCAAAGAGTGCACCAAAGAGCTAAATGGGATTACTGGAAGCATTTGCTCAACGCTAAGGAAACAGGAGGACTCTTTCAATCCTAATATATTCAAATAGATCCTGAAGAGGCCCTGGAACAGCAGAGTGTTCTGCAATATTTAAAGGATGCTGCTGAGATTCACAGTCCTAAAATTAGACCTGCAGGCTGTTTCCTGCACTTCAGGCTAAGCTTCCTTTCCATGCCCAGGATTATCTTTCTAGAAATGAGGGTTCTGTTTCATTTAACCATCTACTCTGTTTACGATATAAAGAGGCCCATAAGAAGCCTGGGCTCTCCTGTCTTGCTCATAGACTTACCTAGCAGGACTACACCTGAGTTCTGTGAAGTGAAAGAGCTGTCAGGGAAACCAGCTGGGTCTGGGATAGTGTCTTATGACTCAAGGACTGTATGAAGGAAATGTGGAGTCTGTGTGCCTTGCTACTCCACCTGCATGGCGAGAGCATCTCAAAACTGGAAGATTAGGATCTTACCCTTTTCTGAGTTTTAAGGTTTCAGGACCTTGAACCTAACAGAGTAATGACTCCAAATCCCATACACTAATTTAGAAACTACATCTTTACTTTTTAAAAAGTATCAAAATGACAACTTTGACTTTTGATGTTAGCTTGTATCAGTAACCTTGAGGTGAGGGAAGTAATATAAACCAAAAATGCATTTAGCCAACGGCATAAAAACATTCACACACACAAGCACAACACACACACACACATACACATGCATGCATCTATATATATAGTTGCCCCCGTGAATGGCCTTCATGAAATCATCATAGGCACCACTAGCCAAAGCTCCATAGGGACTGTGAGGCAATACTTGCATTATCACATGTCATCTAGTCAAAAACCCAGCTGGTTGTCAATGGAGATTATCTCCCTCCAGGCAAAATCTGACTTTGTGTGATCCAGACTTCTTTTCGACATCTGTTTCTGTCACCAAAGAATTACAGCAATTTCTGTCTAGAGTGAGGCTTGTGTAGACCAGTACTGAAACCTAAACCTCTCGAATAAGTGAGCATTTTCCTTACAATTTCTTAACCTGAATAGAGATCCATTATTTATAGATACAGTTTTTCTTTCTCGATTTAAAAATCAATTATTGTAAATAATTTTAGTCACTGCTTATTTAATCATGCTAAGGTAGTAATGATATAATATTTGTGGAAGTAGCCAGGGGACACTTTCATCTCTCCTACCCAACATTAATTGAAACTACCCTGCATGACTGAAAATCAGAGTCTAGGAAATTGAAAGAAAAAGAAAAAAAAAAAAAAAACAAAAGACAAAACCCTGGCATAGGCGTGAGGAAGACTATGGAAATCTACCTACCCAGGAAAGCCAGTATTTTCCCTTTTCATTGCTAGCAAATGTACTGATGATTGAATATATTTATTTTATTTACAATAATAAATACAACCTGGGAGCATGTTTTCAGATTAAATGGCCCATGCCCCGAACAAGGAATTATTTAATTATGCTAACGTATATATATATATACACACACACACACATATATATGTATATACACACACACTTTATAGAAGGAATTATTTAATTAATTATTTAATTATGCTAAAAAATATATATGTATATATATCCAGAAATACATAGTAGCCAGAAAAAGGGACAAGTGTATACTGGCATTTTAAAAACCTCTTCATTTTAGCTCTTGCATTCTCTGTTGGCAGCATCATAATTCCTGCAGTAGCAACTATGACAGCCAAACAAAGGATTAAGGCTGTTTGTGGAAAAGCAGCAGCAGTTGAATTTATAAGCAAGAGAAATTCAATATACTTGTAAATGTCTCTCACAATAGAAAACAAGGGAGATAAAACTCTGAGAAACAGAACTATTTATTTCTCTAAGATTACTTGAATTCTAAAAGTGGTGAAGCCTTTTCATTTGCTGCTTGCAAGATGCCATCTTGGATTTTGACCACATACAGAACAACTCTTGTGGTGTTCACTTTAAATGTATTATAAAATATTATCAAGATAAATTGAAAATAAATTTTTAAAGATGGTGAAAAAATTATTACACTCTCCAAACACATTATTTTTACTTTTTTTTGTTCTTCCCCAGTCATATTTTATATGTTTCACGCTAATTCTTCATAAAGATACAAACATAGAGCAGGCAAATTCTTCAAACTATGTTCTCTAAGAGACCTTTAGTTTGTTCAGATTTCTAAGGAGAAATATTTTGCAAATATTGTGAATAGCTGCATATTATTATGTAGAATTAATGTGATTGTCATTTTAAATTATTATTTAGTATGGGTTGTTTCATTTCTTTCCAGTTCCTTCCTATTATAGATAATGCCACAATAAATATCTTCATACAAATAGCTATTTTCTGCTGCTGAATTATTTGCTTCAGACAAATTTCCAAGAAAGTGAGGTTGATGGATCAAATGGCATAATACTTTGCTGAACTTAGACATACTACTTTCTTAAAAGGTTGCTGAAATTGACCTTGTCATCAGCCAAATGTGTGTGTAAGGTGGTTGTTTCTAAATTAGTATTTGTGAGGTGCCCGTTTCTAAATTTTCTGGTAGATCAGAGTGCATACAGGCAAAGTGGAGGAAGAAGGTACAGAGTAGGAAAGAAGGGAGGTACATGAAAGAATAATAATGAGTGTTCAAGAGAGGATGGTTGAATGAACAAATAGATAACTGGACTATTCAAATGTTCAACTCCTTGCTTGGAAGAAAAAGTAGCCTAGCATTTGCCTAGCACAGTGAGTGGTTACAGTTTCTTCCAAAGGTTGGCTCAATAATAGAGTAAGCGTTGGCTTCCTATTAGCTTTAAAGTAGAAATAAGATGCTCTTTTCACTATGATTTTTTTTATTATAATTGACCGTGAACTGCCTTAATACCACTATCATAGGACAATACACTTTATCATCATTTCCAATCTTTAACTAAATCCATTTCTAAGGCAATTACCTGTCTACTATTGATTGGCCATCTGTTTCCCCAGTAATTACATGAACATATCACTTAGCAACAGGATGCACTTTTCTTCCATATTCCCATAGAACAACATGGTTATGGTTTTAAAGCAAGGAAATACTGAAGTCCTCTGTTATTGCAAATAAATGTATAGTCACATGCTCCGTGCACATCTGTGTGAACGGATGTGGCTGTATGCTCCTTTTATCCCTGGTTGCTGCAGTTAACAAGAGGAAAAAGATATTTGCTTGGATATCTCATAATTACCAACAACAGCCATTACAGTGACTATTGGAGACACTATTTATTAGTATAATTTGCAAAAACTTTATGTACATTACTTAATCCTTAGACCAATCTAAGATAAGCTAGGTATTTTTATACCTAACAAAGCGGTTTTATCCTATTCAGAGATAAAGAAATTGAGGCTTGGAGAATTTAATTTCCCTAAGGTCATAGAGTAAGCGACAGAATTGGAACTCTAAACCAGAATTACCCACTCAAAAGTCCACGTTCTTAACTACTGCGCCCTTCGAGCTGATCACAAAATTAGTTCATTTACCGCTTGGGCATCTTGGTGTTTTCTGACCAATTTCATATAGATTAACAATGAAGGGGGGATTTAAAAGTGCCTCTGGTTCCCTCTTTAGACTCATTCAGATGTTTCTTTGTTCTCTTGCCAGTACCTGGATCAGTGCTTGCAGTTCAGTTTAGGGCCTGTGGATACTGCTTTGGGTACGGAGAAATTCCCAGATCCTAGCATAGATAGCAAATGTCTTTGTCCAGGGAGTTTTTTCTCCTTATCCAAAGTAAAGTAAGTATCTTTAGTAAAATAACTAGCTATTAAGTTTCTGTACATAAACTGACACTTTCACTTTCTTCTTTCATGCTACACAGCTTCACTTAGATAATCTATAAGCATTTCAAACTCAAAAGATCCCAAACCAAACTCAATTCTTTTTCTTTCTGACCTTCCCCATACTCCCAAAATGTCTCTGGTCCAAGGATCCCTGCTACTGTGAATGGCACGATAAGAGTTAGGTTTGCTCAATAGAACCTAGTGAATATAATTCATCTATGATTCCTCTCTCTCATCTACTCACAGCTCCAATTCTATTACCAAGCCAGTTTACCACCCCCATCCTTTCACTTACCTCCATCCCCAGGCTACCAATACATCTTTCGAAATATTATTTCATTTTACTGTTTTACAGTGTTATAATAGTTTCAGGTGTACAATACAGTGATTCAGCAATTCCATACATTATCCAGAGCCTATCACTCTCTGTCATTAACCAATATGTCTTGCTGTAGTTATCATGGAAGTCCCCAAATTGATATTCCTATACCTACTCTTGGCCTAGGCTATCTACTCAGTTACTTCATTGCAACTGGAGAAACCTTTCTAAAATGCATGTCTGGTCTTTTTACTTCCCTGATAAATAGCAGTTAATTCCACATTGTCCTTAAAATTAACTTTGCATTTCTCTCTCGGGTTCACATAGCCCTTCATAGATGGTTTCTGCATCACTCTCCAGCCTCACTTCTGGAGATGAATGAGTCTTCTGCATTCCAAGTACATCAACTCACTTCTTGGTCCTGAATATATCATCTTACTTACAGGCCATTGCACTGACTGTTTCTCAAGCCTCCATTGTCCAACCACTAATCCTACCTAATTCACTCATTCTCATCCTTTCCAACACTCAATGCTGAAATTACTTCCTCCAGAAAGCTTTCCTAAACACTCTGGGTCAGAATAAATGCCCCTCCTAGGAGCCCCTATAACAGCTTAGACTTCCCTCATTGTTGCATCTGTTACACTATTTTGCAGTCACTCCCACTGTCACAGTCCCATACCATCACTGTAGTGAAAAGCAATCTTGGTCATAACAATATCTCTAGGAACTGGGACAAATAGTAGATGGAAGCTCCATTTCTTGGATGATTGACTAGTTGGCTAAATAAATAGTAATGTTAAGAAATCAGGGTCTGAAAACTAGTATACCTAGACATGAACATTTTTATCTTGGCTTCATATCATGAACTTTTTGGTTTTCTTTCTTCATCTTGACTAGATCATATGGGCAAGAATTTGCAAATAGTTCTTTGATCTGGCAATGAGGAGAGGTGTTAATAGAAAGTTTGGGTAGGGTCTAAGAAGGAAAAACACTAATGACTTCTATCAACATACACCAAAAATACATGCTTTATCAGCCCTCAGTTTCCAACTATTTAAGAAAAAGATTATGAACAATAGGCAAAGCTGCTAATGCAAATTTCCATACAGAAATTCTTGACTCCTGTGTAGAAACAAACAGCAGGATGCTCTGCCATGTTGGTCCTGTCCTGGTGATGGTGGCTGTTGTGTGAAAGAGCTCTCTCACCAGCTGTCTGGATTTAGGCAATTCATTCCAACCAGGCATTTAGGTTTCAGTCTTCTTATCTGTAAAATGGGTGATTGTACTCTCCTACCTCAAATTGGTCTCCATGAGGTCTACTATTACTGGTTTCTTTAAAACTCCTCTTAAGTTTCTTGAACATTCACAGCCTATTGTCTTCATTTCTGCTATTCTCCTTTATCTGGAATCTCCTTTTGTATACTCCTTCTTGTAAGGTAGCTCCTAGTCTGTCCAAGGACTCAAGTATCAAGTGCTCCAGAAAACCTCCTATGATCTAAGTGAGATTAAGTGCCAATTTCCTCAGCTCCATTTGTCATGGAGCACTGACAACACTGTCAGGCTGCTCTATTATTTTTGGTTTACTTCCATGAGTCTCTAAATTGGCTGGAAGGTTAACATCAATAGTAAAAATAATGATGAGCATTCATGAATCCTTACTATGTGCCAAGCACTCTGCCAAACTCTTTCCATGCACTTTAATCATCACTGTAGATCTATTAATCCCCACTTTATACATGAGAAAATCCAGGTTTAGAAACGTTAACTTCTAAGTATGTGACCAAAACTGAGTTTCAAGCACCATCCATTCAATTTCAGAGTCCAAACACTTAACCATTATGCTATATTAACTCTTCCTGAGAGAAAATACTGTCCTATTTATCTGTGTACTATACACACTTAGCACACAGAAGCTAAGTAAATGTTAGGGAATTGGGCAAGCAGTTGAATGAATAAACAAGTGAATTAATGAATATGGCAAAGAAGCAATAATAAAACAGTAAAAAGAATAACAATAATAATATCAACTGGAGATTAAATAATGGAATAATATCAAACATGGTGAAAACAAAATTTGAGAAATCTTATATACATATTATTGCCGTGGTTTCTGGTCTTTAATTGCCTACTTGTTGAAAAGGTAATTAAAAGTTAAAATTAAAAATTTTTATAACAGTATTTCCAATACATCTTTCCTTATTTTGAGCTAAAATGTTTGTTATAGTGCTACTCAACATATAGTTTGTGCTAATCAAGTGTTAATTTTACTGAGCAAATGCCCCAAATGATGTTTCATATAATATGCCAAGTCTCAACCAAAGGGGCACTACCTATGCATTTTCTAAATCCTCAGGAACATTCTTTGGTTACATCTCCAATATATTGGCTCAAAAGATAATCCATCACAGAGAGATGACTAGCATAGCCTTGTCTTCAAGTGGAAGACAGATAAACTTAAAGAAGTATGCTTTGTGGGCACCTGGGTGGCTCAGTCGGTTAAGTGTCTGCCTTCAGCTCAGGTCATGATCCCAGCGTCCTGGGATCAAGTTCTGCATAGGGGTCTCTGCTCAACAGGGAGTCTGCTTCTCCCTCTGCCCTTTCCCCCTGCTTGTGATCTTTCTTTGTCTCTGTATGTGTATGTGTCTCTCTCCCTCAAATTAAAAAAAAAAAAAGTGTGCTTTGCTTTGTATTTATTCCAATCTCCAAGTTTTTCCACACCAGGAGAAGGAGATGAAGCAGGAAGAAGAGAATGAGGAAGAAAAGGAGGAAGAGAAGAAAGATAAGGAGAAAGAAGTGAAGAAAGAGGGAGAGGAAGAAGAGAAGCTGGAAGAGGAAAAGGTGCAAGATAAACAAGAGAAGGAGAAATAGAGGAAGTGGAGAGAGGAGAGGAGATGAGAAAAAAGAACAGAAGCAGGTGAAAGAGAAGGCAAGCCTCTCCCCAAATGATACCTTCCTTTACTTTAGAAGTCCTATGAACTGTGGGAGAAGCCCTAGCCTAAGAGCAGAAGGACAGGGTCCAGGTTGGCCTTCTCTTGCCTCAGGGACCCCCAGTATTATCTTCGTGAAGATAAAACAAGAGAATTGAACTAAAATCTTCCAAGATTTCTTCCAGGTATAAAATATTAATAAGTCTACTGAAATCCCTGTTTTCAATTCTTTTAAATCCTGACTGAAGAATGTATATTATAGATAATTTCAGTGTTTCTCAGGCAGCATGAGAAAAATCCATCAGTAGAATCAGACTGTTTGTTAATTTTCTGTGTCAACTTTACTGGGCTATAGCGTGAACAGTCTGGGCTACAATTATCAAACATTTTTAGGGGTGGGGTATTTCTGGATAATAGTATCATTTGAATAAGTAGACTGGAAAAGGCAGATTG
The DNA here is from genome assembly GCF_048418805.1 of Vulpes vulpes. Lineage (NCBI taxonomy): Eukaryota > Metazoa > Chordata > Mammalia > Carnivora > Canidae > Vulpes > Vulpes vulpes. Next base: position 46,200,571 of record NC_132788.1, on the reverse strand, counting down.
CCTTCCTTAATGTGGTGGTCCTAGTCAGTTATCTGAAGGCTCAAATAAAACAAAAGTGCTGACCTCTCCTGAATAAGAGTGCACTCTTCCTGTCTGACTGTTGAGCTGAGATATTACTGTTTTCCTGCCTTTGGGCTCAAACTAAAATTAGGCTCTTCTTGGGTGTCTAGCATGCTAGCTTTTGGACTGGCACTTATGCTATCAGTCATCTTGCTTCCCAGGCCTTTGGACTTGAACTGGAATTACATCATTGCTTCTTCTGGATCTCCAGATTACTTATTAGAGATTTTGGGACTTCTCAGCCTCCATAATGACATAAGCCAATTCCTTATAATAGATCTCTCTCTCTCTCTCTCTCTCTCTCTCTCTCTCTATATATATATATATATATATATATATATTAGTTCTTATACATTATTTTATATATATATGAATTCTAATATATATATATGAATATATATATAATGAATTCTAACATAAATTTTACTAGTTTTGTTCCTCTGGCGAACCCTGATTGAACACAGATCATTTAAAAGAAATGAATAAGCAAGGCTTGATAATTTCTCTCCTTCTCTGGAACTATTAAGACTTGCCCAGCTAATTTCATAGATCTGATATTCCCACAAGAACTAGGATTCAGTTTATAGCAAGCTATCTAGATCATGGAGCATCCAGTGAGCCACCTCAGAAATCATAGATAGCCAGAGTTCCTTTGGTACTTAAGTTAGAATTTCCTGAAACTCTAGGGCTCTAAGCCCCAAACCCTGCTCTATGGCTCCTTAATACCATGTAGCAGTTTCCAAAATGTTGAACCTTCAATCTGCAGTGTGTCTCCCTCTTTTAATAGGCTGTTCAACAGACATTCATCTTTCTTCCAAAATAAATACTGAACTGATCAATTTAACTTTTTTTTTCAGATAAATGCACTGCAAATCATTAATCTTATTGGAAATATTTGGGGGAGTTCTTTGAATAGTGTAATACTTGATTATGTTACCCTTTATGACTTTCAGCATATCCATAGAAAGACAATGAAAATTTATTATCTAGAATTCTTTATTCCAAACACATTAAAGACTTTCTATTATAGGAACTGTCAGGGAGAAAGTAACATACAACATCTGTATGCCATAAAAAAGAGAAAGAATTTTTTGAAATTGTAATACTCTGATTCCCAAATACTTTTCAAAGATTTATAAAAGGCCTTGAATTTAACTATAAGATATAGCAGAAAAATTATTTCTGATTACATGCTACTCTTGCCTTTTAATAGGGTTTAAATTGGATCACTGATCTAAAATATTCATTTTGAAAATTATTTCACAAAAAAAGATTAAATAGTTGATGCTTTTAACTATGGTCTTTAGAAACAGCCAAATGATATTAAAACTTGTTCTTCATTGTATTTTTGTTCTAAATAATCTCTATTAGGATGATTATTGCTAATATTTGAGTTAACCAAAGAAGCAATTAATTCTACTCGTAATAAATTACAATGAATTAAATCTATAAGAACTTTTCATTTTAAAATTTTACATAACAATTGCATGATGTCTCCTTCACTAAGGAAAGTAGTTTCAGCTATGGGTTTAAATGTAATATTTAAAATGAACTAATTCCCCATTAACTTTTCATCTATTTTATTTTTCCTGGGGAGATTTCAGTTTTGACATTGTGGCAGTGAAATATGTCCCAGAATTTATCATTTCTTAAGAACAAATGGCAAATGCAACAATCCAAAGATTTCTGTCCAGGTTTAGGGGTAATAAAAATACTAGAACCAACTAGACAACAGAACTTCCACCACTAAATAATAGTCCTTTCACGGTGCCAAACAATTTAGGGATAGAACATACTTACCCAAAGTCTTTACCTCACACATGATTCAGATTAGAATTCGATAAGTAGTTGCTGAGAAATTAGTGCTACACTGGTACTGTGAACAACATAAAAATAGAGATTGTAAGTAAACTAAGAAAAATAGCCCTTCGAAAAGAGGAAAAATGTGCAAATAAAAAGACAGAAGTCAGCAGTAAGAAACAATGTAGAATTATGGCTGACTGTATAATTAGAGACTGACATTTCCATAGAAAGTAGTTATCAGGAAATACAGAGTCAACATGAATCTGAGAAGTCCAAGTTTGGTCATATTTAGAGTCTGGATATCTGTGTAGGTCTACTTCCCAAGTGTGTGCTATTGGACCTACTATTAGAAAAACTACCACTTTTACCTTGAAGGTCAGTAACACAGAAAATGGAAATTTCCTTATAAATCAGCTTATCCAACTTTCAATCTCTTTTGAATTACTGACCGTGAGCCAAATAAATAAGAATTACATATTATAAAATGGTTTCCAATTCAGATTCATGCAAAGAATTTTAAGGTCCTGTGGCAATATACACAGAGCTGAATCATAACCCAAACCCTGTATTTTGAGGATGTGAACAGTATACCACTTATGCAAACAAAATCATTAATCAAACAACAGATTGACAGCATGCATCATATATGCATCATTTATGATAAACATTTAAGCCATAATCCCTCAAGGACATTGTGAATTTAATATTGAGCACAGAAATAATTAGTTTCTATAAGTAATCAGTTTCTATAAGTAAACTTCTATAAGAAGTTAGGAGAAGGGCAATATCAGATTGAGTTTAAGATTCCTTGTAGCTTTTTTCAATTAGCACACAAATGTAGACTGTTTTATTAGGTCAGACTTTATCAAAGTAAGCTTTCCTAGCATTATTCCTGTGTGTGTGTGTGTGTGTGTGTGTGTGTGTGTGTGTGTGTGTGTGAAAGAGAGAGAGAGAAGGCCAGATTTGGTGAAGAATGTTAGTGGGTCATGTGAGTTGAATATTAACAGTCACTGGAAACCCAATCAACAGTATCTAGTGTATACTTACTATGTGTAGGACACTGAGCTTGCTATTTTCAAAGCCATCTTTATGCTCTACATTGACCATAGTGAGGGAACGAGGCATGGGAAATCTGCTTCAGCCATGAAGACCCTTTAAGTTACCATCAAACTTGAATGAAGATATTGTTACAAAGTCATGGGTGATTTTTTTCTTGCCATTGTGATTTTTATTTGGTACTCAATGAAAGAGGTCTTTCAGACTTGGATTTTTGTCATATGTCACTCTTATGCATACAAAAATAAAAGAACGTAAGTGAAAGAAATGCGTTAAGATACTTCTAAGGTAAAGACGATTACATTACAATTGCCAGTGGTTCTTAGCAATCATAAGACAATCCTGATTTCAAAAATGCTAAAAGGGGGGGGGGGATAAGCAACAACAAATAACAGGTACCCAGGATAAACAACAACAAATAATAGGTACCATGTAACACCACCTTGCTTAAGATACAGAACAAGTCCTGACATCATTAAACCTTGTATACACCTCCTTTGCCACACTTTCCTCATCTCCATACAAGATAATTACTACCTTGAATTTGAATTTGGTATTCATCATTTCCTTATTTCTCTCTACAGTTTTACTTAATATATGCCCAATATAGACTGTGTGTGTGTGTGTGTGTGTGTGTGTGTGTATATATATATATATATATATATATATATATATACACACTGGGAGTTATTTTGTACTATTCTTTCAGTATAACTTTTCTGCAAGTTTGAAGTTATTTCAAAAGAAAAAAGGAAATTTACCATGACAAAATTAAACAAACAAAAAAACAAGGGATAAAGAAAATGTGATATATATACACAATGGAATATTATTCAGCCATGAGAAAGATGAAATCCTGTCATTTGCAATAATAACATTGATGGATCTTGAAGGCTCTGTGCTAAGTGAAGTAAGTCAGACAGAGAAAGACACATACTATATCATATCACTTATTTAAAAAACCCAAATGCGGGCAGCCCTGGTGACGCAGCGGTTTAGTGCCACCTGCAGCCCAGGGTGTGATCCTGGAGACCTAGAGTCGAGTCCCACGTCGGGCTTCCTGCATGGAGCCTGCTTCTCCCTCTGCCTGTGTCTCTGCCTCTCTCTTGCTCTCTCTGAATAAATAAATAAATAAATCTTTTTTAAAAATATCTTCTTAAAAATAAAAAAATAAAAATAAAAAATGCATAGAAACAGAGACTAGAATGGTGGTTACCAGGAGCTGGGAGCAGGAAGGAATGGGGGATGTTGGTCAAAGGGCACAAACCTCTAGTTATAAGCTGAATAAATTCTGGGGATAGAATAATAACATGGTGTTTATAGTTAACAGTACTGTAGCATATACTTGAAGTTTACTAAGAGAACAGATCTTAAATGTTCTCACTACAAAAAAGAAATGGCAATCATGTTAGGTAACGGAGGTGCTAACTAATGCTACTGTGGTGATCATTTTGCAATGTATAAGTGTTGTACAACATGTTGTACATTTTAAATTTACTCATTGTTATGTTTCCATTGTATCTTAATAAATCTGGAAAAAAAAATTTTACATATCTACTATATTCCAGGCAGTGTACTAGGTGCTCAACATACAATTGTGAAAAAGACAAAGGTCCTCTTGTAGAGTAAGGAATAAGAGGTAAAATTTACCACAGGTGATTTTATTTTATTTTTTTTTTTAAGATTTTACTTATTTATTTGAGAGAGAGACAGCACATGAGTGAGGGGGAGGGGCAGAGGTAGGGAGAAGCAGACTCCCATTGAGCAGGGAATCAGATGCAGGGCTCAATCCCAGGACCCCAGGATCATGACCTGAGCTGAAGGCAGATGCTTAACTTACTGAGCCACCCAGGAGCCCCCACCACAAGTGATTTTAGAATGTTCATGTTCAAATAATATTTCAGAAAATAAGAATCTTTAACAAGGTGATAAAAATGAGATACTTTAAAAAAATAGTCCTGTGTGCACACACACACACAAAAGTAAAATCAGTGAAGAAAAGACAGATGAGTGTGATAAACATGGATGTCCATAAGATACAAGAAGCAGTAAATGTATCTGTTTCTTTGCTTCATTTGAACAGAGATGGGTAATTAGAAGACAAAATGAGATACCAAGTTTCTACTCTTGGAAGAAAACCAATTAGCAGTAGGATTATCACCAAGAAATGACAGCATAAGGGCCTGACAAAGGGACATAGGATCCTGAATCACTCCTCACATCACAAAAGTAATATAAAGAAATAAACTTCTCTAACAGAAGTGGCACTACCCTACCTGGAGGTCAGAGTTGCAAGACCAGGAACACAATGTAGAATATTTTCTTTCCATTTGCATAAATATGCAAATTCAAGCAGGAGTGTTTAAGAACTTCTGTGGTACATATGGCGATGTCCTGGAGTCAGCACGCACCAGCTCATGAGAGCCTATTGCTAAATTTTCAGGAACTTTGCAATCTGGTTTTTAAAGTGCACCTTACTAAACAGTAAATCATATAAACTTACAATTAAGTTTCATTTTTAAAAAGCAATAAATACTTAAAATTTATCACTTTCAAATTATAAATTTTACTATTATCCTGTGCTCTTGAGGTTTTTTGAGGTTTTTATACCCACTCTTATCTGTATAGTGGAAATAAAATAATGACGTATGACTGCACATTTCTGCCCAACTCCATGTTCAGTGACATCATGTTGGTAGCTTGGAATTGGTCAAAGTGGGAGTATTTACAACATAGAAATTGGTAAATGCTACAAATCAGGGTTGGTTCCTCACTTTGTTGTCTGTCTAGACTTAAGAAAGTAATAAAGTACAGTGGGCCAGAGACATCAAGTAGCTAGCCCAAAGTTACACAACAAGTAAGGGCCAAGTTTTGATCGTGGGCAGTTTTTCTCCACACTCATGAAACTTAGCCAGATTTTATGCCAGTAGACTCCTCCAGGCTTGAGATAAGGTTGCCTCTCCGAGCAAGCAAGGAGGCTAATTCTAATAGGACCTGAGAATCTCATCACCTCCAAACACCACATTCACCCTGTCTCCTACCAGTCTGTTCACCATCCTTCACCTGACTTAATATTCCCACCATCAGTGCTATTCTGTGTAACTGCTGTTGTCTTACATTTGAAAAGCAGGGCAGTCATTTTTAAAATGTACTCATGGCATGGCAGTGGTCAGGATCTGGGGTGTGGGTGGACATTTCTCTGCTAGGGAAGAATTCTCAGGCCTCTTCTCACCAAGCAGCTTCACATGAATCCATGTATTACTTACTTTTTTAAAAGCTACAAAGACTGAATCTAAGGTTTTAAACTGTAAGGAAATATATTCATGAGTGAAAGTGAGGTTGCTGGGAGTAGAGGAGGGGACGCAAAATCACCAACTCAGGTCTTAGATGATTGGATGAAGTGAGGCAGACCCCTTCAGAGGAGGCACTGATGGAGCTCCTGAAGAAAACGGGCAAGGAATGAAGTAGGGAAACAGAAATGGTGCAGCATCAATACTCAACTTTGCAAACCCTACAGTTTTAATTAGGGCAGAAAGATTATAAGATGCTTCTAGGCTGAGGCCCTCTGGTTTCAGATGGGTAGAACCTACTCGCATGCAGAAGGCCCATATTCTTTACTCTGACTTCTAGAGCTTTTATATTCTCTCTTTGATCATTTTTTTTAACTTTTCCCTGATGTTTGTCCTCGATTTAATTAACCTATTTCCCCACCAATGAGGCAAGACTCTCCAAGGCCAGCCTATTCCTATAGTTAAGATGCGTCAAACTAGGGGGCACCTAGGTGGTTCAGTAAGCTAAGCGTCTGCCTTGGGCTCAGGTCATGATCTCCAGGTCTTGGGATTCAGCCCCGTGTCAGGCTCCCTGCTCAGCGAGGAGTCTGCTTCTCCTTCTCCCTCTGCCTCTCCCCTTCACCTGCTTGTTCTCTTTCTCTCTCAAATAAATGAACAAAATCTTTCTAAATATTTTTTTTAAGATGCATCAACTATTAGTAAAAGTTCAATCAATATATGTATAGGCTACCAATTACTATTTTGATGGCATCATTAGATTTTTCTTTAATTCATATGACTTGCTTGGATAATCATTTGACCAAATTTTTTGGTTGTTTTGATACCAGATAGGCATATTCAAATAAAGTTATTCAATTATGTCTTATCTGCTTCTTTTTCAGATTGAGTGTCCTGATATATCTAACTTCTATGCCTAGAAAGTATTTTCTGGTGACTCACTAATTTTCCTTGCATTCCTGTGAACTTTCTCACAATATTCACATCCTTCATATTTGGGATATAGAACTTCAGGCAAGTCTATAGTAATACAAGATTTCTGGTATATTACAAAGGCCAGAAATTCAATGATTTCCAAATACATGTACTCTGTGTATGTGTGTATGCACATGTAGGTATATGTGTATTTATATGAATACATTTGATGTTATAGAAATAGAACATCTGGTATTTTCATCCAGTTGTTTGACATTATGTAGTTACTATAATCCAGCCAGCTATGTGCTGTAGGTCACTTTTTTTCTTTTTTTGTTCATTGATGGGTGTAACATGCAGATAATCAAAAGATTTGTTGTGATCAAGACAGAGTACATCTATCATTTCTCCTTGATCTACCATATTAGATTAGCTTAAAAGGATTTGGTTTTAAGTAGGACACATTAGTCATTATCCACTAAGTACCTTCTTGTCTTCAAGTTATTTGCAAATTGATTATATCAGGGTTTCTGCCAGTATTTTCTTAAGGATCCAAGTGAAGGTTACTTGTCTGCTCTGCTTGTTATATGACTCGTGACTTCATTTAGTCCTCTACTGGTGACAGATTTCCCTGTTAACACTTCAAGATAAAACCTTTAGGGAACCTGACATATGAATAAAAGGAATGCATTAAAACCAAGGTTGGTGGATTGTTACTATTATTAGAGTTCCTACATATGAAACTCTGCCAGTATTGCAAATGCATACTGAATTCTTAAAATTACCATTGCCATTCTTAGTTGTGTATTTAATATCAGATTTAGCAAGCAAGATTGTGAAACTTCTAAGGTTTTCCACTTTACATGTGGATTAAATTTATATAATAAAGTCAATGTTATTTTATGAATGGTGTGATTGATACACAATAATATGTTATTTCCTAAGATAAGTGTCTGCACTTAAAAATTAAGTTAATTTTACATATCGATATATCTAGAAACATGTTATAAAAGGATTAGGAATGGATGTAGGCATCTCATAGTTCGAATCTCAGCTGGCCCACCTACAAGCTGTGTGACCTTCAACAAGTAACCTAAGCTCTTGAAACCTCAGTTTCTTCATTAATAAGTCAGGGTAGTATTATCTATCTTATCGATTTATAATGAGCTTAAAGGATATCACATATTTAAGTTAACAATATCTGGCACATAGTAACTGATAAACATTAGAGTTCTAAAGATTCATAGGTTTTCTAAAGAGGGATGAGAACTATGATGGATAAATCTGCTAAACCATTTTGAACAATTGTTTGCTCATTTCATTAGCACAGGGACAATGTGATGATATGCGAATCACCTTTATGTGGTTTCTGGGACACAATTGGTCCAGTTGGATAGAGTTAGATTAACATTGTATTATTGATGCTATCAGATTGGGCAGAACTATCCATATAGGATAGCTATCCAACATACATGAGCTCTGAGATTACTTTTAGACATGGATTGAACAGTATTCAGATTATAGGCACAAATAGAAAATTGATATAGGCTCTAATCAAATGACCAAACTCATAAATTAACATTATTCACTACATACCAGTTCTATTTAGAGTAACCCATTGCTAATAATTCAACAGAAATCCTTCAAATGAAAGCTAGGGCCCCTACCTATCCTGCCCAGCTTAAAAAGTGAGCCTCAACACTCTCTGGGCTTTTATCAGAAGATTATAGGGTTGCTCCTATCCTAAAGATGGCTATAATCATTATTATCATCAATATGTGAATAAATACATTAAGGCCCATAAAGGCAGGGTCCTTGAATATATTGATCACCAACATATCTCTAGCACTCAGAGAAAAATGTAATATATAGGAGTCCATCAAAACATATTTGTTGAATGAATAAATGAATGACTTTTGAATTAGGCAAATTCTTGAACAATCAACCAGCCTGTCAAGTGACTGAGCTGTAAAGTTTTGTCACCTAAGAGTTAAAGAGTAGTCCAGCTTCCTGTTGGTTCAGTTCTCATGGTTTCTAAACATTTCTCCAAATGTCCATATAAAATCTCTTGCCTTCTAAGGAGTCTAGTGAACATGATTGTATCTTTCAATGATGTGATAGATCATTGCAGCCTCAGGATTATCACGCTAAATCCATTTTCATCTTTCAGCTACAGGTACAGAGGTAGGAAGGGTAGGAGTTGGGATGAAGGAAATATGGTCCTGAAATACAAATTTAAGATTTTCACTAAAATAAAGAACTATCATCAATAAATGTTTTCATCACCCATATCTTTTTATAAAATCCATATGGAAAAATATCAATATTTCTAGGTTTCTGCCATATAGGATCTGAATAAGTTTTGCTATAATAAAAATCCTATTATCATTCAATAGGTGAGTAAAGTTTTTTGTTCCAGAAACTGTGAGACATACTGTACACTAGGAAGACATGTGTCCTTGAGAAACACACCCATTAACCTTAATTTAATATATTATAAAAATAACTATCTCTATAACAAAATATAATTACAAGATACTGTGTTCAACTAGAAGTGATTATTCTATATACAAGGATTCTCAGAAAAGGCACTATGTAACATAAATTTTGAAGAATGAGTAAGAGTTCACCAAGTTCCTCAAGACCATGTTGTACAACTCCAAGGAACAGCATCATCACATTATATGTAAATGGCGACCCTTGAGATTGTGCTCTTGCAAAACTCTTTTGTATATGAGTTAGGATGTCTGCAGATGCAAGTAACAGAACATTACAGAAAGTGGCTTAATTAATGGAAGTTTTTATTTTCTCAAAATCTAAAAAAGTAGTCCTAAGGTGGTTAAGGTGCATGGCTATGTCAGTCAAGATCTTCCATGATTTTACTCTGTTGTGGTCAGCATGTTGGCTTCTGTCCTTGGGCTTACCACCACATGGTCATAAGATGGTTTCTAAGGTTCCAGAATACTATACAAAATACAGGAAGAAAATGGAGCAGGTGAGAATGTACTCTCTTTGAATGTATCTTTTTTATTTTATTCTTTAAAAGGAAGAAAATCCTTCACAGATGTCATCCAGATGTTAGCCTTACACCTCAAAGGCCAGAACTTACAAATAACTAGTACTAGTAACAAGAGAAATTGAGAAGGTGACTAAGTTAAATACTTTTTAACCTCTACTGTGCAAGGTACTCTCTACTAGGAGATTAAAAATAAAGAAAAGGAAAGCTCTTGCATAGGCAACCCACAGTGTCTCCAGACTATTCTGAGGTGAAAAGAGATTTTGGCTCTAAAATATTTGTCAATATTTTGAGAAATATTAAGAGTTTTTTTTTGTCAATGTCTGCTAAAACTATACTTAGGTTTTAATAACTTCTAGTATTATTCTTCCCTTTCTCATGAGTAGTGAACTTCAGTTAAACATCCTCTTTTTATTTTACCAAAATTACCTATGAGATAGCATTATTATAGTTAATAACCATCTGCAGAAGAGAAAATTGGGGCAAAGAGGGGTTAAGCAATACAACCAGTAAGTAATTAAATAATGTGAAGCCCATAAATAGTCCCAGGTCTCCTGACTCTTTTTTTCTGTGATGTCTTAAATGTTTATATTTTCATGTTATTTTTATATATTTATTATATGTTTATATTTTCAAGCATTATATTATAGCATGACATGATAATACGATGATACACTATTTTAATTTTATACAATATGGTACAGTTTAGTACTATAGCATAGAGTAATAGTTAAATCTCTCCCATATTTCAAACTATTGTAGCCTAAGATAGACTATTGACTATTGTAGCCTAAGATAGACTAAGCAGCTTCATAGGAATTATTCACTATAGGCTTAAAGGTAGCTCTTTTCAACAGGGTACTCTCCGTTCCAAGAGCCCACCATCTTCCCAACACAACCTGAGAGAAAAAAGTTGGCTCTCATTCCAAGAGTAGACAAGTTCAGGAAATGACCTGCATATGAGGGCAATGAAGTATTAGGAAGGTGATTTGAAAAGCAAGAATTCTACATTCCTTGGACCTCTTCCCCTCCTTTTGTCCTCTAGTTTGCATCTGTCCATGGGGAGTGACAAAATCACCAGCAAATCAAAAGAACACGTTGTACCAAGACATAAGATGAGCCTTTAAAAGCACACAAGGAGCTAAGATGTGCCTCACACCCGGGAAAAGAGACTGCATGGGCCATTTGAAAACTCTCTGAGATGAACTCTAGACTCAAGATCAATAGATTTAATATCTGATAGCACCGGCCACGGTCACCATGGTGAGCAAGGCTCTGGCTATAATTATAAGGTTCAGCTGGATGTATTGCAGGGAGAAACTCTTTATGAACAAAACAGGCTTGGCACCCTTATAACGCTCATAACTAGCATATTTCTCAGTCAGGGACAATTCAAAAGATGGTGCCTTTGAAGATAAAGTAGAAACCAGAGTAACTGGGTCATTTCATTCTGGGGTTTTCAAAAACTATTCTAAATCAGGCTAGGTTCTAAACAGTTCTCAGTACCTATAGCTATAAGTCTGGACTGTGGCTGAGTGTTTACTTGACCTCATTTTCCAACATAAAGAATTACCTATTAGACAAGTAAAAATAGAATTTCTCCAAAGCAAACACACTTTGGTCAGGGCAGAACCCATTCAAGCAGAACCCTGTAGCTAGCATCTAAAGAATTGGAGAGGTCAATGACAGAGTTTCCCGAAGATGCTATCATGCATTTTTAAAAAGAGTGAACCAAAAGAAGTTGTAGAGTGTCATATTTCTGAGTCATAGGTTGTTTAGTATGCTTTGATCATGCAGATTATTGTGCAGTTACTCAAAAAACTGTTTCAGGATAGGCAATGAGCTTTTTGACTGAACTACATACATGCTGAAAATGCAAAGATTATATAAAGTCTACAGGTTGGTGGCAAGTCCCAGAAATAGAGCAAATGGTTGATGTGTTTTTTTAAATTAAACTTCCTATTTTTGAAATAACCATAGCTGCTTTGGCATTTGTAAGAAATAATATAGAGACAGAGTACTCTTGATTCAGTTTCCCCCAATGGCAATATCTTGCCTACCTACAGTATAATATCAAAACCAACATATTAATAGTGATATGACCCTTCAACCTTGTTCAGATTTTCCTAGTTTTATATGCACTTGTGTGTGTGTGTGTGTGTGTGTGTGTGTGTGTAGTTTCACAGAATTTTACATACGCAGAGGTTCATATATACACCCCTACAGTCAAGGTACAAAGCAATTTCATCACCACAAGGGTCCATCACATTGCCCTTGATGTAGTGTTTTAATGACCTGTGAAGGAGAGGTAAGAACTATATCATTATTTAAACCAAGTGGAAGAAAAAAAATATGTATTTTAACATGTACATTTGTAAGTTTCTTTTAATTTCTATTATATTTTTATTTCCCCCTGGATTATTTAAGAATATAATTAATCTGACCTTGCATAGTTTTGATCTTTTCATGTGGTCATTTTAAGATATGTATTTAGTTGTTAATCAGTTATTTCCACTATAAAACATATGACCCATCAATTACCTGGGTACCAATCATAGAGAAATGAAAATTCATGTTCTCCCAAAAACCTCCAGATGAACATTCATAGCAGCTTTATTTTTAAGAGCCAAAAGGTAGAAATAACTCAAATGTCCTTCAGGGGTGAATGGATAAACAAACTGATACTTCCATAAAATGGGGAAACAAACAGGAGTCAACATTGACATACACAACTTGAAAGGATCTCAAGGGCAGTATGTTGAGTGAAAAAAAAAAAAAAGCCATCCTATCTGATCCCTAAAACAGTCCCAAAATAACAAAATTTTTGTGATGGAAAATAGATCAGTATTGCCAGAAGTTAGGATTGGGAAGAAGGGGATCTTTGGGTGGCGCAGTGGTTTAGCGCCTGCCTTTGGCCCAGGGCACGATCCCAGGATCGAACCCTACGTCGGGCTCCCGGTGCATGGAGCCTGCCTCCCTCTGTCTCTGCCTCTCTCTCTCTCTGTGACTATCATAAATAAATAAAAATTAAAAAAAAAAAGGATTGGGAAGAAGGTATGACTATAAAGGAATAATTGCACCACAGAGTTTCTTTATTGTGATAGAACAGGTATGTGTTCTGATTATGGTGGAGATTACACACATCTACAAGTCATAAAATTTCACACAACTATATATCCTTCCCAAAGTGTTTAAATGTATAAAATGGGTGAAATCTGAATTAGGTGTGCAGTTTAGTTCATGGTATTCTACCCATGTCAATGATCTGATTTAATAATGACCCATGGCTAAGATCTTGTCATTGGGAGAAGCTGTGGAAGACGATACACAGGAACTCTCTGTGCTAATTTTGCAACTTCTTGTGAGTCTAAAATTATTTCAAAATAAAAAATGACAACAAAAATCAGTTTCCCATATTTACAGAGAAGTAAATTAAAATTCAGAAAGGCTACGTAACCTGCCCTTATAAAGAAACCCTCAAGCTAGTAAAAGGCCAAACTTGAATTTAAGCAGCAGGACTTAGGAGTCATGTGACTATCGAAACTTAAATTGATTTTTTTTTAGATTTTATTTTTAAGTAATCTCTACACCCCACAGCGGGGCCCAAACTCAGGACCCTGAGATCAAGAGTCCCATGTCCACTGACTGAGCCAAACAGGTACCCCTAAACTGGTTTTATTTTTATTTATTTATTTATTTTTTTAAAAAGATTTTTATTCTTTTTTTTCTTTTTTTTTTTTTTTTATTTATGATAGTCACAGAGAGGGGGGGGGGGGCAGAGACATAGGCAGAGGGAGAAGCAGGCTCCATGCACCGGGAGCCCGATGTGGGATTCGATCCCGGGTCTCCAGGATCGCGCCCTGGGCCAAAGGCAGGCGCCAAACCGCTGCGCCACCCAGGGATCCCCCTAAACTGGTTTTAAATAAAATTAAAAATTCAGTTCCCTACTTGCTCTAGACATATTTCAGGGACTCAATATCTACTTGTAGCTAATGGCTGCCATATTATGCAGTGCAGACAAGGAACATATCTGTCATCTCAGAGAGTTCTAATGCACCGTGTTGCCTAAAGTAACACACAATGACTCACTAATTTGTCTTCCTTGACTTTTTCCTGCCTCTCTCACACAATCAATCATGTTTTTTTAAGAGGTTCAGCTCTCCATGTCTCAAATGGGTCCCTGACATCTGAAATGAGGAGAACAGCATTGAGTTATTTTCAGCACTATTATGCAGAATCCAATTATAATAGAACCCTGATGTCTTCTATATAAACATATCAAGTTTTATGCTTATGTCATTAATACCATGGTATGTTTAATATGATCAAAATTGCAATAGGCATAATAATAGCACTTCTTAAAATGTCTACATCCTAATCCCCAAAACCTTTGAATATTATATAGCATAGAAAAGGGGAAAGAAAGTAGCAGATAGAATTAAAGTTTGCTGATCAGCTGACCTTGGATGGGTAAATTATTCTGGATTATCCAGGTGAGCCCAATGGAATCATAAGGTTCTTAAAAATGGAAGAAGGAGGGAGAAGAAGATTCAGTGTCAAAGTGATACAGAGGGAGAAAGACTTGACAGGCTATCAGTGCCTCTGAAAATGGAAGGGAACCACATGCCCAAGGAATGCAGGCAACCTCTAAAAGCTAGAAAAAGCAAGAAAACAAATTCTTCTATAGAGCTTCCAAAGAGGAATGCAGCCCTGCTAACACTTTGAATTTAACCTGCTCAGAGTGATTTTGGACTGATAACTTCCAGAACTATAAGATGATACATTTGTGTTATTTCTTAAGCAACTAAGTCTGTCATAATTTAGTACAAGAGAAATAGGAATCTAATATAGAAGTTTCCTAAAATTCAATATAATGGATGTAACTCTAGTTATGTAATTCTTTTATTTATTAATTATTATTATCATTTGTAGTTGTGGAGAAGTAGATTTTAAAAGCATTTGTGGTACTTTCTCAGGAGTTCTTGTATGAAGACCCCAAGACTTCAAATTGGCCCCTCAGCCTAGAACTGCACAGGAGGGAATGGCCGTTCTGGTGGAGGAAGAGAGCAGACCTTGAGCTAAGATTCCATGCACAGAGCTGCTAATGCAGCATGGTTGTTTCCCCAAAAATGACACTGAAGTTCTCAGCACTGAGGATAAAATTAGCTAATCTATTTTGCTTCATGAAGAGGACAAGGAAATGATATAATCTTTAAGAACAGTGGAAGAGTATGCACAATTCTATCTAAAATAGCAATAAGACAATTGTTTTATTGTGTCAGATTACTGAGATTATATGCTATTGAAGAGATTTTATTTTCCATTTTGTCATTTTTTTAAAAATTCAAGGTGCTTCTAAAGACAAAAAGGTAAAAAAAATATTGAATCTTAGTATCAAAATAGGAAAGTGGGTCCAATACATTTGAAATGGGAGGAAATTAGCTGGGATGTGTGCTAAAATACATCCTAGAGTTTTCATATGATGTGCCAAAAAGTTATGATTTAATGAGGGCTAAGAAAGTACCTCAAAACTTTCCAAAAACTTCCACACTTCTATGTCTACCTGAAATTTGTACATTATTTGCTTGTTTTATTTGAAGCTTTAATGGTCAATGTTAAAATAAAATTATATATATATGTATGTGTTAATGGTCAATGTTAAAATAAAATTGCGTGTGTGTGTGTGTAGACAGTTTTTAAGTCAGTGTTTTCAGGAATCTATTCTTAATGTACTTTTCAAGAGCTCTGAGCTTCCTGTGTCTGCTCTCCAGAGACCCTGAGATCTGCTATGTGTTACCTATTCAGATCCAAGGATCTAGCTGCCTACCACACACCTCAAAGTCAACATGTGTCAAACTCAGCTATCCAAATCCTTCCCCCACCCCAACCCTGTCTTTCTCCCATTTTTCCTGACCCATCCACTCAAGCTGGGAAGCTGTTATCCAGAAACACCCCATTTTCCCTCCCCACCACTTCTAGCTCATCGCCAAATCCTCACACTCAAAAGTCTAAGTCAGAGGAAAACTATATTCTTTAAAATGATATTTATACTCCTTAAATAACTTCCATATCAAGGTCTCGATTCTACCTATTTATGTTTGTGCACTTTCTTTCTCCCTGTTATGCCTTTGTCATATAATTTCTAGTTCCTTTTTCGAAAAAAATACATGGAGTTAACGAGAATTACTCCACAGGAGTGTTGAGAGAACTTAATAAAAGAAAGCCTGTGGATTGTCTACTACAATGCCTGACAAATAGTAGACCCTCTATAAGAAGTAGTCAATACAGTATAATGGTTAAGACAATGGGCTCTGTAATCAGCCTGTTGCTACTACTTTACAAGCATTGTGACCTTGGCTAAATTACTCAGCCTCTCTGAAACTTGTCTCCTCACATGTAAGATGTAGCTAATAATATTCCATAGAGTTACAGTGGAATCGAATTAGATAATGCATGTAAAGCACTCAGCCTAATTTATTAAGGACTCAATAAATACTAGCTTTTCGCTGTTATCTCACCCTCCTCCCCAGAAAGAGGAGTTGGAACAAAAGTGTTACAGGGAAAAAAGAAATCAGTATCTAATTTTAATCACTGCATTTATATACATACCAATCTTTTGCCAGAAGATCACTGGTTCATTTTCCGAACAGAAAGATATCAAACCACGGGATTTAGGAACCCAGGGAGAATCTTATCTAAAATCCAGCTCAATCTGGCCACATTTAGAAATGAAATGGAGGTTCATAAAAAGAAAATTGACTTCCCAAGGTTGTAAAGCTTGTTTCACGTAGATCCAACAGTAGAATCTAGATCTCTAGGCTTATAATCTCATGCTTTTTCAACTACTAAGAAACACACACCTTTTTAAGTCAGTTCAGCACCATCTTGTATATTAGAAAGACTAAAAGGAAACACTAGTCAAATTGTCCCAAACTGTCTAACTGATTATATTAATGCAAGTAAACTATCTATAGCTAAGTTTAAAATTCAAGTAAAAGCAAATTTATATAGGAATGCCCTTTATATAGGAATGGAAGATTCCATTTCCTGATCACAAAGGAGCTTCACTACACATCTTCAACTATATCACCTTAGAATTAATAGTTTTAAATATGACACAATTGCAAATAATACAATGAATACCCTCATTCTTTGGAAAACTGATTGAGCACTTCCTTTGTTCCAGTAATGGTGGTAGGAGCTGAAGCCATAACAGTAAAATAAGATAATGGTTCCCATCCTCCAGAATTTTAGAGGATGATAAAAGGAGACAAGAGATTAAGAAACTAAAATTCAGGCTAATGGATATCAACAGCTAACATTTAGGATAACTGATATCAATAGCTAATCTTTTTTCAACACATATTAGGTACCAGGCAATTTTCTATGCACTTCTAACTTTCAGGCTATTTCACAGAACCCTGTGAGATGGCTCTATTATTAGCTTCATTTCCAAGTCAGGACTCTGAAGCCAAGAACTTATTAGAAAGCAGGGGACGTAGGATTCAAGTTGCCATTTGCTGTGTCTGAGCCCTGTCTGTTAACAATAAGGACCACTACCTAAGTGATAGATGGAGAATACACTGTGCCAAAGATGAGGGGCCAAACCCAGTCTTCGTGGATAAGGGATCAGGATTCCTAGAAAATACAATACATACATTGAAACCTGATAGGGACTGTGCCAGTCAGAGAAGGATAAGAAAGACCTTTGAGGTAAACAACAGTGTAAGAGGAATCACCTTCCCACTGACCTGAAAATTATCCTGAAAACGTGGCCTTCAAGTCCCTTGTTGGTATGGCTTAGACCCATCTCTCAACACTACTCTTACACTTCAACCACAATATAATGTTTTTCAATTGCTTCAAAGAACCAAGTTCACCATCCCTGCCAGGCCTCTGGGCATGCCCTTCTTCTGTCTAGATTAGAACTCCGTTCCTAGGTAATGCTTGATCCTTCTGCGGGTCTGAGCATAGACGTTGTTTTCTCCAAGGAGTCTTCTAAGAGCTCTATCCAGGCCCTTCTCAAATTGCACTTAGGGTCTGTACCATTCATGTGTATGGACCCCTGCATTTCTGTCACCACAGCACTAAGCAGACTGATAAATCCACATTCAAACAACTACTTTCTCTATGATACTGAAAACTCCATTGAGCCAGGTCTGTTTTACTCATCACTGTAATCCTGAGCCTGAAACATGGCCAAGCACATAGTAGGCACGCAGTCATTGTTTGTAGGAGTTAAAACAATCTAAGTTTGTAGAGTAACATCCCCATCATGTGGCCTTTTGGAAGAGTCTGATAAAATGATTCCCTGCTGTGTTTCCAATACCAAAAGCACAGGTAGGGACTGGCAACCCTTGCTCCATGCACTGAAGGAAATGAAAGTAAAAGTGATATACCACCTGTAAGGTCAATGCTTCCTACCTTTAGTTGACACAAGGCAGAAAAAATACTTAGAAGGGAATAAACCTGAAAGTACAATTGTAAACAGTTGTGAAAGTATATTGAAATCAGACAAATCAGTTCCCTTGTCTACTTCCATTTTTGAAGCAAAAGATTTTATTCAGGTTTGCCTTCTGGAAGGACATTTTCCAAGCACATATTTCCTCATGGACTGAGTCATTCTCAGTCACACCCACAACCTTAGAACAATAGCACCTCAGGTGGAAGGAAAGAACCCATATTTCAGAAAGAAAGCACCCAGCTAGCAAGTGGCATTGCTAAACCAGAACCCAAACCAGCTGGTTGCTAAACCTCAGTTGGGTTTGTTAATAAGTAAACAGTGATTAGTTAGTGTGCCATGGGTTGGGATGATAGAATTTATTATTATTATTATTATTATTGACTCATAACCAGAATGTAATTTTTCTATCATGGTCCAGTAGTGGGTGGTGGCACATAAATTAAAGTAAGACCCAAAATGGGATGCTTTGAAAATGTGCATTCATCCCCAAAATAATAACCTAAAACTTCAGAATCTTACACGATTTTAAGAGAAATGAGGCTTAATGGAAGACTTATTCTAATTAAAATGAATAAAAAATTGAAAAAGACTTTGACTTTCCCAAAATAATTATCACTAGCACTTCTCAAAGCATTTCCTGTGCACCATAAACTGGATTTACATGGATTATCCTACTCACATTCACCAGCACCCCAGTTCTGTAAGTAGATGCTGTCATTAATCCCATCAAAAAGAGGAGATAACAGGGCAGCCCGGATGGCTCAGAGGTTTAGCCCAGCCTTCAGCCCAGGGTCTGATCCTGAAGACCCAGGATCCAGTCCCACGTCAGGTTCCCTGCATGAAGCCTGCTTCTCCCTCTGCCTCTCTCTCGGTCTCTCTGTCTCTCTTTCTCTCTCTCTGTGTCTCTCATGAATAAATAAATACAATCTTAAAAAAAAAAAAAAAAGAGGAGATAACAAAGCAAAGAGGGGCTAAGGAAACTGTTTAAAGTCTCTTGTGAGTAGATGTGGATCTGAGATGCAAGGTGCTGGAGTATATATAGAGCTCTTGCTTTTGTGGCCTTTTGCAAAACTGAAAGTTAAACCCTTCCTTTCTGTCAGTTTGTCACCATAAAACTTTCTTTTGAAGATGTGCTAAATTTATGACCTCACTTCCTTTCAGACACTCTGTAGATATTTTCTTAGTCTTTTCATTTAATAGAGATTTCTGGCATAAAAATAAGCCACAGTGAAATCAAAATCACACTGGATTTGATGTTGAAATACACAGGCTTTGGAATACTTGGATTGTCCAGTTTATCAAAGGTCACTTAACCTCCTTCAAAATTTCCTAAAACCAAAGCAACAACTAATTTACAAAGTTGTTGAGATAGTTTAATGAAATAATATATTTTAAAAGGCCTGGGATTTGGTGGGTGCTCAAATATTTTTTTTGGTTATAATGGGATGATTGTCCTTGGGTTTCCACAATAACCCTCTAAAAATGGCAATGACCCCTCCCTTGCAAGAAATCTGGGTATAAGGAGTTGGTCACTCAGACACTAAATTATAGAAGGAACTTTGGGACTATTTTCAAACATTCTTGAAGGCCCTAACAAAGTCCAGCAAAATCTTTCCCCTCAATTTTGTCTCCTACACATACCAAATCTGGCACATTTCTGACTATGGGCCTATATTTGTTTAGCTCAACTTTGAAAGTTAAATGACTCTTTAAGTCATCATCAAATGTAGAAGAAGCAAATAAGCCCGAATGAAAACATTCTTCGTGTATTTTTCATACAGAATCAGTCAACCCATGATGAGATTCATTCATTCAACACTCAACAAACATTTATTGAGTACCTACTATGTTTATTTTTAATAAAATATAATGCCAGGTGTTCAGAATATTTGGAGATTGGTAAAATTCATATAAATTGTAAATATTTTTATCCCGTCTCCTATCATTCTCCAATAAAGGAACTCAGAGAGTGACAAGCTTAATCTGTCTATGAAAAACCACAGAAATGACAGAACTCTCCAGGGTAACAACCTTCTCTTGCTAATAAGGACTCCTTTTCTCCCATAGTCTCCTCACCACACTGCCTTTGGTAACAGGCACCTCCCTGTTCTGATTCAGCCACTTATAGAATATGTTTAGGAACATGAATAAGTTTTCTTTACCACACACTCTAGCCTTTGGCACAGCCTAAGGACATGAAGTCAAACAAAAAGATACTAAGCAAATGTTCTCTTATCTCTTGCCATAGAGATAAAAGGGGGAAAATGATTGAAAGAATAAATGGAACCACCTCCTCTGAATTTTAGCAACAACAACAACAAAAAAAATTAGGAACCTAAGGACTTTGAATGCTGGTGTAACCACTGAGAGCAGTTCAGTATTGCTTGGTACAGGAAGGTATGCCTTAAGAACCAGTGTCTAATTCAACAAAGCTCTTAACTCTCCCCTCCTTTACTAATCTATAAAATAGGGGTGATATTGGCCTTTCACTCATCTGTGGCTCAGGGAAATGGACAGGAGGTAAAAGTGCTGTGTCAATTGAAGAGAACCACCCCAGTGTTCCATGAATTTTACTGTACAGTTTTGACTGTAGAAATCTCTTTGCCTTCCACATTATTTGGTTTCAGAAGACAAGAGAGGGAATAATGAGAGGTAGGGTGGAGTACAGACAGAATAGTGTCCCCCAAAGATGTCCACATCCTCATCTTTGGAATCTGTAAATATGGCCCCTTACAAAATAAAATGGACTTTGTAGGTATGCCTAAATTAAGCATCTGGTATCTAGCTGGGGCCAATGTAACTGCAAGTGTCCTTACAAGAGGGAGGTAGGAGAGTCAGAGTCAGTAATGGTAGATGAGATGGTAAAAGCAAGAAGGTAGAATGACCCAAGGAAGGGGCCCTGAGCAAGAAGTGCTGGTGGCCTCTGGAAGCTGGAAAAGGCATAGAAACAGATTTTTCCCTCACAGCTTCTAGCTGTACCCAGTCAGTGAACTGGTTTTGGACTTGACCTCCAGAACAGCAAGGTAATAAACGTGTGCTGTTTTAAGCCACTGGGTTTGTGGTAATTTGTTACAGCAACCATAGGATGATATAGTCTCTAGTAAGGGGCAGCCTGGGTGGCTCAGTGGTTTAACGCCACTTTCAGCCCAGGGCCTGATCCTGGAGACCTGGGATTGAGTCCCCACATTGGGCTCCTGCATGGAGCCTGTTTCTCCCACTGCCTGTGTCTCTGCCTATCTATCTATCTATCTATCTATCTATCTATCTATCTATCTATCATCATCATCATCTATCTCTCATTAATAAATAAATAAAATCTCTAAAAAAAGAAAAAAGGACAAAGAAAGAGGGTCAGAAATACTTTGCTCTGGTTTTAGGTTCAGCACTGCTAGCCATGGGACCTTACGTAAGTCACATTACCCCTTGGGACTTTAGCCATGCACCACACCATCTAACTCTGGTTAATGTCTTAGTTCCTTCTAACCCTGTGAGCCTATGATGGGCACAATGCCAAGCATATAGAACCACTTAACATCTTCCTCATCCCCCAGATGATATTCCAAAATTTAGTTTACATTCTCCCTGCCATGCCATACCTCAAATGACTCTATAGCCAGATTACAAATCTGAGATTAGCACTAAAGATACAGTTGCATACAAAATTTATGTCTAAATCCTGGAATATATTTGCCTAGTACACAAGATTTTTTTTAAACACATGGTTTTTGCCTTAGGTAGTTTTATTTTGGAGAAGGAGCATCTTACTTCTGGCCAAACATATGGTCTGGCAGTTCCACTACACCCACTGAGTGTTTATCTTCTCTGCTCCTGTGCAATAATTTTAATAAAAACCTTTTACCAGCCCTCACCCCAGGTGGTGAGCCAGCCCCACCTGTCTCTTCCTGACAGACTGTTGAAAGTGGATGCCTTCCAGCAACTAAAAGTCATTATTTTGCCTCCTCAACCTTTCTGCTTTTGCTCCAGGTAGTTGTTGCACAGAGTAGTATATTTAGAAACATGATGTCAGCTATTTCTTATCTTGCCATCTTTGAGATGTCCCGTGTCTCAGAATTTCCAACAAAATAGATCCCTCTTTGCAGCACTTCTCATTCTAAACACACAAAAGCAAATTAAATAGGTTAAAGGAAAATCATTATTTTACCTATGTTTCATCTTCTTCAGAATAAATAAGCCCACCCAGGCACTTGGTGCTGGAAATAAGCTGAGGAGGACAGCCAGGTGATGCTTTGCCCTTCACTGGCCCTGGACAAAGGATTTTATTGGCCTGAAACCGAGCTGTTAATTGCTTTTAACCAGACAGATCCTATGAGAACAGTTTCACCAAAAATCAAAATAGAAACCAAAATATTCTGAACATACATTTAAAAACCAGATTCCAGGTACTTAGCAATTCTGAGAGTTCATGAAGGCACTCACTGTATTTTGTCAACTTAACAAAGAATTGTTCCTGCCCTTTGTGAAGCTAGCAAATAAGGATAAAAGAGAGTTGGAATTTTATATTTCTTTCTCTCAGACTTTCAGAGGGGTAGGTTTCCTGTATCGACCATCTTGCGGAATCTGAAGCCTCTGAAAGCTTGAATAATAATATGGGGGCCTTTTAAACTGTGGCATTAAAAAGGTTATAAAAATTATTTAGGATATTAAGATACAAGAGATATGCTAGGAGATTAACCATCACAATATCACAATATCACAAAGATCACAAAGGTCTGATCTCTGTGATACTCCTCCTAAAGGCCAGATGATAATGAAATTCTTTTCTCTCTCTTCTTTACTCCTAGAATCTGAAGCACTCACTTCACCTTCTCTTGCCCTTGCAGGCCAGTTCCACCCAGCAATGGAACTAAGTGAAGATGAGACGGGCAAATAAACCACAGTGGAGGCACAAAAGCAAAATTATGCAGGCATAAGACACAAGAGAAATTCAACAATATCCTTCTTTGTAGATAAACATTTATCTCCCTGAGAAGTGTTTAATTTTCTATTAGTGAGAATTATTTCACTTTCTTTTCTATTTTTAACTTCATTATGTAAAAAAGTAGATGAATAAAAAGAGCAACAATCAAACGAAGTAAAAAATCTGTAGCGTTTCTCATGTAGCCTTGGATTTCTTGTGGTTCGCTGTCCCTAGATAGAAATCAAATGTTATCCATGAATCACTCTTGTAAAGGTCAAGGCTCTTGGTTGCAAGCAATGGAGACCAAATATCACTAACTTAATGAAGCAGTAAGGCATTTATTACAAGAATATTGCGCTACTAACTCAATCAACAGGAAGACTAGAGAGCCCAGGCTGAGAAAATGGGTAGGGCCAGAGTACAGTGAATAGCAAGGAACCAGGAACCTTCTGTCAGAATACCACCACCAGTTATTACCACCATCAATAGCTCAAGGTTGCCAACACCAGATACTTCATGTCTTTGCCTCCAGAATTTTGACACTAACCACTGCCATTGTTGAGTTCCACGAAATCACCAAACTAGTACTAGGAAGTAATATTTGTCACTAGCCTTGTAATTTTGTGTCATTCTCCCAGGAAGGCTGGAATGCTCAAGCCTAGGTTATGAGTAATACCCCAGCATCAGGGGCCAGGGAGGAGTGTCTGGCCATTTTAACTTCTATAATAGGAAGTGAGGCTTCCCTTCCACCAAGGTTCACATCTTGGAGGATTTCCCACTAATAGAAGGGTGTTGGGATGCTGGGTAGCCAAGCAAAGCAGATATCCACCACAGTATAGTACTCTTCTTACCTGATTTCTTTGTATTGTCCTCATTCAAAAATACTACTGCTTCATAATGTTCCTCAAACAATCAAGACATTTTCATCCCCTCTCAACAAAGGAAGGCAACCCTCAGCCCTGCTAGTTACTGTCTCTAGATTGAAATCTAAGATTTCTGAGTAATATTCTTTCTTCCATTTCTGTTAAATGCTTACTTAATATTCTGCAGCATATGACCTGAAATGTAATCAGCAAAACTTATTTACAAATGGTATAGGAAAGGAAAAGAAAATTAGTGATAATACACACATCTATACATGACATGGCACAGAAGGAAACGGTGGTTATGGGATGTAGTTGATAAGTTATAATTTTTCCCTCTCTTGCACATTTTGTTTGCCCTCCATCTTCAGCCCACATTATAACTGGTATGGGGCTGTTAGCCATACAAATAACACAAATCTTTTCCACTTAGGGGCTCTCAGTCCTGTGGATTAGCCTAAAAGGGGATACTATAGTGTTTCAGTAACTTGTTTTGCTTGATAGAGTAATAATAGGTTGCTGCCCAGGGAATTACCTGTACTCATTTCTGTATCTTTTGAATAAATGAAGCTGTGTTTCTTCTTGATAGTCAGAATCCATCACCCCAGTTACCACCATGATCCTTCTCTTCCTCTGTTTTCCTACAAGCATGAATGGTCTGAAATGGTCAATGTTAGCTTCTGGTCCAGTTGAAAATTATTGTTTTATCTTCAGGAAGAGTATGTCTCTTGGGGTACTAAAATTATTACACTAACTAATTATTACACTAATTATTAACTAATTATTATTATAATATTATAACTATAATTATATATAATATATATAATAATTATAACTAATTATTAACTAATTATTACACTAACTAATTATTACACTAATCCAGAATGACAAGGACAGAAAACAAGTTTTTTAAGTGGGTCATTAGCCATGTGAAGTAGAGGATCCACCCCATTTCCAGTTCATTATTCTTGGACATGCACATTTTGGCTATAGGAGAAAGAGCACCATATTTCATTGTTGGTTCAGAGTACTTTCTGAATTTTGTAAGACAGTATCTAACTTCACTAGGCATTGGCACTAAAATAAGTATTGCATAGCCCATTGCACCATTTCATAAAGCTAACTGTTTCTAGTAATAAAGACTGAAATTTAGTGAATTCCATGAACATCAACCATTGCCTTGTTTTCTGTAGCTTAACTTCCACTTGGCCCTTCCTAGCATATAGTCCTTTCTTTACAAATCAGAAAAACCAATGAAGAATATAGGTCAGGATACCTATTCTGACTATAAGTAATATGTATATTTATATTTACATATGTTAATATACACACATATATCCATCTACACTTACAGGAACTAGGTAAATAAACCTCTATAAAACTCCACTGGACCCATGGTCAGGTAGATCTGGGTCAAAATTCTGATTATTATCTGGATTTTTAAAACCTTCATTCTTCCTGATAGACTTCAGTGGAATTTGGGGTTACCAGAAATTAGTTCCTGAGCTGGAACTATTGTGAAATCTTCCCTGGAATAACTGGGTATTTCTCTTTCTCCAGGTAAATAGTTCTAGGGCCCTTAAGGAACAACTAGTGCCTAAAGCATATATAAAGTACACATTCATGACTTTCTAGTATTTCCTTTCTGAGGGGCCCCAGACCCACCTTCATTCAAGGCGCTCCAGGTCTGTGATGTGGCTCAGGGCTGGGAATTGGGTAAGGAGCTACTACTCTATCATAAAACTTCATCAGGCCTCTTTCCATCACAGAGATGTTTTTGTTTTTTATTTAAATACATCAAGAAGTACCACAGAGAGGGTACAATGCTGAGTGAAATAAGTCAATCAGAGAAAGACGATTATATGGTTTCACTTATATGTGAAATATAAGAAATAGTGAAAGAGACCTTAAGGGAAAGGAGGAAACTGAGTGAGGAAATATTAGAGGAAGACAAACCATGAGAGACTCCTTACTCTGGGAAACAAACAAAGGGTTGCAGAAGGGGAGGTAGGTGGGGGGATAGAGTAACTGGGTGACAGGCATTAAGGAGGGCATGTGATGAGATAAGCACTGGGTGTTATACTATATATTGGCAAATTGAATTTAAATAAAATTAAAATAAAATGATAAAATGGAAAAAAAAAAAAGAACCACAGAGTTTCCAATTAGATATCCCATGACCAATTATCTACCTCCAAAATCCATATGGGTCACAGTCTTCTAGTCAGCCATTATCTATTACTTGCACTAGGCATCCAGGTCCCCACTGAGTTCGAGTCTATTTTCCTACAGCACTTCCCACTGCTATTGCAGCCTGAACTCCTTTTCAAAGGTGCACAGCTCACCATTGTATTACTTGAGACCTTGTTGAAGACAGTTTATTCTGAGACCTCTTGGAGGGCATAGCCATGGGAATCACACTCGATTAATGCAATCGAGGACTCTTGTTTTTGTAGACATAGGCATTGAGTAATGCATTGATCTCTGAAAAATCAAGTTTCTTTACTCTAGAATTCTATGAAACCCAGTTGTTTTTTTTAAAGATTTTATTTATTTATTTATAAGAAACACAGAGAGAGGCAGAGACATAGACAGGGAGAAGAAGGAGCGAGGGAGGGAGGGAGGGAGAAGCAGGCTCTTCACAGGGAGGCTGATGCAGGACTCAATCCCTGGACCAGGCTCACAACCTAAGCTGAAGGCAGATGCTCAACCACTGAACTACTCAGGTGTCCCATGAAACCCAGTTTTCATTCAACTAGCCAAGGCAACATTGAGAACTACTTCCAGTTGCTTGGTCTAGCACACAGGATCCAGAATCTCTGGAGTCTGTGCCTGCATTGATAAATTGAATCTGATCTGTAATTATGTTCTTCCTTCCTTAATACAGCTTCCTCAGAAGTCACTTCCCTGCAGATTTTGCTGACACGAATTAGCAAAGATACTTAACTCTTTTGTTATGTTATCTTTTCCTTCTACATTTCCCTTTGTATTTCCTAAGCATCCACTCCTCCATCACTCTACATCACACACCCTGGGCAGCCCGGGTGGCTCAGCGGTTTAGCGCCAACTTCAGCCCAGGGCCTGATCCTGGAGTTCCGGGATCCAGTCCCACGATGGGCTCCCTGCAGGGAGCCTGCTTCTCCCTCTGCCTGTGTCTCCCATGAATAAATAAATAAATAAAATCTTTAAACACACACCCTGGTTTCAATTCCAGAGACATCACTAGGATGAGTGAGTGCAGGAAGAGTAAGTACTTCTTCCACGTCAACTCCCTCAAGCAAAAGTTCTGTGAAATAGAGTGGCCTAACCCTCTGAAATTAAACTGTTTATAGAAATATTTTTGCATATTTTTACAGGCTTTTCAGGTGTTCTGAATTGAGAGGACTATTCTGGACAGCAAAAGCACCATATTCCTGGAAAACTCTCCTACAGCATTTGATGCTGGTAATCACTCTTATATTTGGAAACTCTCCTCCTTCTATGCATCTATGTCATTTCATTCTCCTAATTTTGCCTTTCTCTTTCAGTTTCTGACCATTCTTCACTTCTCTAAGATTATCTTTTATATTCTCTCTTCTTTTGTCACAGTTCCAACCATAATCAATTATTCCATTTTTTTTTTATCCATAGCCACATGCCTTTATCTCTCTTCTGAACTCCATTCCCACATTGTCAGCTGCATGACAGATACCCTCAAATCGCCATTGCAATATAACACCTTTAAGACTGAACTCCCCTTCTTCCTACAAACAAGTTCACCATCACCTGAGTTAGGGTCTTGGAATCATATTTGAGTTGTTCTCCCTCATTCACACATGTCATCTATGCCAGTTCCTTTCAAATATCTTAATAGTCTCTAGAATCTTTGATTATATCATTGCTTTGATTATATCATTTCCTGCTAAATTATATCATTTCTTTGATTATATCATTTTCTACTAAAAAGTTTTCAAAAGGGTTCCATTGCCTTGAGGAAAAAAACTGTAGTACAAAACAGGTCAGGCTATTAAGAATCTACTTACTCTTTTTCCAGCACCATCATTGTCTAGGCAGATCTCCAGTTTACCCCTTGACCTCCAACCATACTCCCCAAGGTAATCTCAAGTGTCTATTATTTCTCATACTCGACCTTCTTGAATTCACTTCATCATCTCTGGTCATGCTATTCCCTTCACCTTGCCACTCCTAACCATCCCTTCTCAGCTGGATTAGGTAGAGAAACCAAGAACTGGAAGATAGATAAAACAGAACCAGAGGGAAAAAATGTGACAATGATTTCCTTGAGAAGGTATCCTAAAAAAAAAAAAAAAAAAAGAGAGAAGGTATCCTGTGCTGAGCCATCTCCTTTCCCAGGGAAATTACAGGAATGAGAGGTGAAAATTACAAAAACCTCTGGATACATGTTTGAGAGACAACAGAGCAAAGGGAATCTGTGCCTTATGCTAGGAGAACCCTGAAAATTGGCAAGATCCCAGTGTCCCTAACCTCAGCATACATGGGAGAATAGAGTAGACATAGCAGTAGAGTGGGAAATCCAGAACAAGAACCTTATGTGGTCTCATAGAGGGCCTGCCTGGGTGCATATTGTCAAACAAGAGAATGAATGATTTCTTTACACCTAACAGCATTTCATAGCAGCAAACAGCACGGAAGAGTGACTCAGCACTGAGAGCATTCCTATGTTTGGAATGGAAGACACAGGAATTACCTGGATAAAATAACCTAAGACCAACAAAAATAAGCATATCTCAACTGATGTTAGAGGGGTCAGGAACAAAGACCCACACAGCATATGGTCCTTTTCAATGCCTGAATATCATAAAGCCACTCTGTCTTCTCTCAGCCCCCTCTCTTTCCATGAACACAGACTTGGGCTGTGGGTGGAGGGGTGCTAAATGGATGAAGAGGTAACATCTGCTACTTAGCAGAGTAAGGACTCTGAACAGAAATTAAACTCACAAAACAATAAAAATGATCATTGAACCACCTGATTTTGTGTTCGAGATCCATATCTGCATATGTGTATTACATATATACACATGTGTATATACATTTTTCCTTTCATTCATAAATCATCAATGTGTGTCTTAGTCCATCCGTTTGGGCTGCTAAAATGAAATTCACAGACTAGGTGGCTTATACACAAGAGAAATTTATTTCCCACAGTTCTAAAGGCTGGGAAGTCCAAGATGAAGTTTCCAGTAGATGTGGTGTCTAGTGGACTTACTTCCTGGTTCATAGATGGCAGTTTTCTTGCTGTGTCTTCACATGCAAAATAGGCAAGGGAGCTCTCTGAGGTCTCTTCTAAAAGGTAATAAATTCATTCCTGAGGGATCTGTCCTCATGACCTAATCACCACCCCACCTCCAAATACTATCACACTAAGAGTTAGGTTTTAACATATGAATTTTGGGAAGACACAAATATTCAGTCCATAACAGTGTAGTTATAAATACTGTGACAAAAAAATAATCTGTCAGTAAAAGGAGTTTGTGACTATAGAACATCATTCTAAACACTTCTAGACACAAAATCAAAATCAATTAACTGAAAAAAACAAACCAAAGTTCTCTGTGGGAAACACTATCCTTAAGGACCCCCAGGAAGTCATTTTCTAAACTTTCTTGAAAACTCAAGTAAGATTTTATTATAAATAATAGAACCTGACAGCACTGGGAGGCAATTTATAAATTCCATTCTATGATGAAATCATGCAGCTAGAAATTTGAGGAATGGGCTAAATAAAATGATCTTAGAGGTGACTTCAAAACAGCAACCCTCATTATATTTCTGGATCCTAATTTTCCTACTTCCCAAATAATTTCAGGACATTTAAACTGCTATTGGTAAGAAGAGATCAGATTAAAAAACTCAGAAATTTAAGACACAACTATAGAAAACGCATATCAAAATAAGTGCATTGATATATACATACACACACATTGAAATATATATATGTATATATATATATACAGAGTGGTAAAAATACATGAATATACAATACATAAGTACGTTTTTAACCTTTTATAGTTTGGTCTCATTTTTTAAGCGTTTTTGCTATGTGTGCATGAGTATACATATGAATCAGTGGGAGACATACTAATTTAAATAAAATCATTGACAAAAGTAGCTTATTGATGTGGAAAACCAGAAAATACAGGAGCACATCTAATTATAAAAGATGGGAACTATAAATGGAAAAAATTGCAAAAAGACATTAAAGCTAAGTCAAGTCAAGGGAAGTCTCTAAGCTCTTCTTTCAAGAATAACTGTTAAATAGATTTCATTGAAATTATACTTCACAACATGTTAATTCTCTTTCCCTAAGGGAATCCATTTTGCATAGAACCTAAATAAACTGCCTGAGAAAATTTTGCTGAGATTGGATTTAATTACCAGACCTAATTCTTCAGTAATGGAAATTCAGCCAAACAACTGTAGAAAATGCTGACTGAATAGAGACCCAAGTGACCTACCTAACTGGAAGCAAACAACATTTTTGATTAATTGAAAGGACAAATATTTCATCTTAAAATATCTAGAGGTGAGACTTGTAGAACTAAATAAATCTACAACACTGTTTAATAGCACTTTCCCAATAACCCCGTGGAGTACCTTTTCATATGATAATATATGAAATAGCAAGAAACATATTTTTTCAGGCACCTTTCTACACTCAAAGTAAAATTTAATGTTTTTTAGAGTCTCTAGAATAGGCATTTCTACTACTTATAAAAACAATTTCTTACATTTTCAGGGTTAGTTTTACTGCAAAGGTCACCAATTGTAATTGGTCACAGTACTTTTGTAGGGCACAGTTGGAGTTGGCAAGAGATTATTAAGTGAAAAATCATTTTTGGAGCTCCTAGGTAGTTTTGTGTCTCTTTACAAGATGAACTGCCTCTATAGCAATGAACTGCAATGATTCTACATGTTATTTCAAACATGAAAATGTCATAATTCTTCCCCTTGCAAAGTTGTCCTGCAATCAGCAACAATTAGTATGCTTGTTAAAAAAGAGATGATGGGATTCCTGGGTGGCTCAGAGGATTAGCGCCTGCCTTGGACCCAGGGCATGATCCTGGAGTCCCGGGATCGCATCCTGCATTGGGCTCCCTGCATGGGGCCTGCTTCTTCCTCTGCCTGTCTCTGCCTCTCTCTGTGTGTGTCTCTCATGAATAAATAAATAAAATCTTAAGAAAAAAAATCATTAAAAAAAAGATATGACTTTACTCTTATTAACAATTCCATACCACATTAGAATCGAGTTTATTATCACTGCTCTAACAAATCTTGAAATTAACATGCAGCCTAAATTTAACTGGTCTGTTTTGTTGGTCTATTAATACATTTTAAAATACTACATGGTCTAGTCAAATATGTTTCTTATATAATTAGAGAGGAAAGAAAGATTTGGCTACCTTAAGAAGTCATGGTAGGACTGATTTATGAAAATGAAGTATCACTAACCAGGAGGAAGTTATTTAAAGGGACATAAAATAGTTATTGCCAAAGGAATCTCCCCATGATTTTCCTCCAATCATGATAAGGGAATCATGCTGCAGATGGAAACAAAACACATCTCATTTTTCTTTCTTCTCTCCTTGTTTTAGCCTAGAGGGAAAGAACAAGGAGTTTCTCTCTCCTCAGAGCCGCCTGGAACATATGGAATCTGGTGTCACTTTAAGAAACTGAGGGATAAGCAGAAACACATGCAGAGACCAGCAACCAGAAGGACAGGGAGTCTGGAAGTCACAGGATGAATGTTTGCAGCAACTGAGAATGTCTAGTTTGGAGTGGGGACAATTAGGGAGAAATACAATAACTAATTCAAATATTTGGAGTTCCTTTTTTTTTTTAATTCAAATTATTTAAACTAAAAACAAAAACAGTTAACCCATTTCTCACCCCACCCCTCCCAGCCCCTGTTTCTGACAACTACTAATCTGTTCTTTGAATCTATGAGCTTGGTTTGGTGAAAAAAAATTTTTTTAAGATTGCACATATAAGAGAAATCACTCTGTTTGACTTATTTCTCTTAGCATAATGCCCTTGGGGTCCATCCATGTTGTCACAAATGGCAGAATTTCAATTTTTTTTCTGAGTTTTTTGATCTGATCTCTTCTTACAATTAATAATCACAATTTTTAAATATTCTATTGTATCTATATACCACAATTTCTTGCTCTATAATGTAGAATATGTCTTTAAATATGTTTGTGCAGTGACAGAGAGCAAAATCTACCCACATCTGAGCAAGCATTTGAAGGCAGCAACCCGCCCTAACTGCAAGCCATGAACTTCTGCCTCCACCTGCGTATTATTCCCTTGATATCCTTGTGGGGGCTTCACTACTTCAGGCTTATCCCCTAGATTGCTTCCCTTTTTAAGAAATACATATAACACCCTCAGAAGTCTTATTCATCCATCATTGTATAAAGGATGCTATTTGCCTGGCTGGTCTATAGGAAATTTTATTATTTATTTCAAACTGGAACTATATACACACATATTTCACCTATAATATATATAACATAAATTTATTCATGTTCCCTAGAAGGAAAAATTACGATATGTAGAAAATAGAAATTACCCATTGTCCTGCTAACCAATCACTGCTAAAATTATGATATTTTTCCTCATTACTTTTCTGAGTATTTGTATAAAGCTCTGATCTTTGTACATAGTCACTTTTATAAACCATTCTTTACACTTATTAAAACAAAGATTTTTATATTATTAAAAAAGCTTTAAAATATTCAATGATTTTATACCTCTCCATTATAACATTATTTATTTTACCAGTTGGGGGCATTTAGAGTGATTCTCGACTATCCCTATTATAAATATGTTGGGTTAATCTGTTAATAAGCCATCTGGGGTTTTTTTCCCTCAAAATTCTCATTTTGCTCCATGACCTCTCTTTTGGGCATTTAGGCTTTGCTCAGGGAAGGGACCAAAGGGTAAGTGAAAAGAGTTCACACTTAGCTTCTGAATTTTAAAGTAGACTTCCAAAACTTGCAACAAAGATGAAGCAAAAGATTATTTTTGAGCCTCAAAAGCCTTTCAAGTATCAAATAAAATCATGTTATTGGTGACATTTATACCATATACAATAAACCTGAAAGCATGTGAGATTGGCCAAAGCAATTTTGAAGAGAAAAACTTCAAGAGAGAAGTCTGAGATATGAGAGGAGAACGGTGAAGTTAGATGGTGTGAGTCTCTGAAAGGAGATCCTGCCCTCTGACCATCATCACCAGGGCCAAAACTCTTGGGAGAGGGTGAGGGGCAAAGGATCCTAGATAGGTTTGGGCTCTGAGTGAAGAGGAGACCAGTGCCCCACTTCCTGACTGGAGAATAGCCAAGAGGCAAACCTTACATAGGGCTCTACCTCAGCAAGGTAACAGTGGGTAGAGACAATGCTTTGGGAATGTCTATATGCAGGTGTCTGGGAAAGCTCCACAGAGTTTCCTTTGGCCTCAATGTGGAATAGAAAAATAGCTTAATTTTGCCTGTGACTCCTTGAGAGGCACGGGGTTGTTAAAAGTAAGAGCTCACACGTTCAATCACATCTCCTAGGTTGGAACTCCTCAATGGCTGATGGGTGTACTAGGGGACTACAGCAACTAAACACCAATGGCCACCCAGATGCCTCAGTAGATGCCACACTGGAAAAGTCACAGAACCAAAGGATCAGTTAGAATAGTGCATCTCAGCAGATGCCAGCTGGGGCAGAGAGCAGCCCAGGTGCAGTCTCTTCCTCCTGCCTTGATGTATTTTAACTTCCTCACAATTGAGATGCAAAATCAGAAGGGTGAATCCTGGAATTACTGAGAAAACCGTAACTTGATGAAGTCTATCTTGAATTGCCTAAGATTAAATATCCAAGTAGAACAAGGGGCTCAACATCAATGTTAATTTCAGTTGGATAAAAATTACTACATTTTTGCACACCCCAAATCTGACACCTCTGCTACTGAGCACCACACTTAACCACTCATTGCTTGGCAGCAATCAGAACTTGAATGCCTTTTCATCTGGGTGTAGTCATTCACCTTTATACTCATTTACTCCTTCAACCAACTTTTTGAGCACCTATTTCCTAGGCACTATACTAGACATTAAGGTTAGAGCATGGAACAAACAGATGTAGATCCTCTCTGTTTTCACTGACTTCTAGTTCGGAAGACTGACAATAGAGAAGTTATTATAACAAAGTAATGTGGCCATTTTGACAAGGGAGGGGTCCCAACCTAGCCTTCTAGGCAAAACATCAGTGACACAGAACCCCAAATAATTAGTATACATAAAATCGAGAAGAGTATCCTAGTATCCTTTGGAAGAAAACTTATCCAAAATGTCAGGAGTCAGAAAGAGAAGAATGATAGGGCCATACATTACCAAGTATGCACTTAGCATTTGAGGATGTGTGTTATGTGTGTTATAAATGGAGTTTCAAGGACCATAATGCTATAGTTTGGGAGAAATGGCAGGACTAAGAGCTAGAATTAGAAAAATAAATTCTGTGAAAAATACATCCTCTGTATTCGAGAGCCTATAACTTTTATTTTCACTTGAGTCAGTAAATACATACTTCATTTTTCCATGACTAGAACAGGGATAGATAACTTCCTACCTCAATATTAATTTTCTATTTTTCCTCTGATTTTTAAAAAAGGATTTTTTTTTTAATTTTATTTATTTATGATAGTCATACAGAGAGAAAGAGAGAGGCAGAGACACAGGCAGAGGGAGAAGCAGGCTCCATGCGCTGGGAGCCTGATGTGGGATTCGATCCCGGGTCTCCAGGATCGCGCCCTGGGCCAAAGGCAGGCGCCAAACCGCTGCGCCACCCAGGGATCCCTAAAAAAGGATTTTATTCAATATAGTGATATGCTCAGCTTTTCTCCAGTTTCAGATGTGACCAGGAAAATAAATTCTGGGCCATCCAGATATAGGTAAAGTATAGGAAGTACCTGCAGGAAATTTTAAATTTCCTTCTTTCTGCTGCCATCCTAGAATGCAAGCATGATGCCTGGATCTCCAGCTGCCT
The DNA here is from genome assembly GCF_048418805.1 of Vulpes vulpes. Lineage (NCBI taxonomy): Eukaryota > Metazoa > Chordata > Mammalia > Carnivora > Canidae > Vulpes > Vulpes vulpes. Next base: position 46,165,135 of record NC_132788.1, on the reverse strand, counting down.
TCCTGAAACATGAAGACAAATTCATACTCTCAGGTTTATAGAGTGAAGAGTAAGAAGGATTTGGTTACCAATGGTTTTGTAAAAATTACCAGACTAGTTTACCAAATTGATTTTATATGAAAGGAATAAACTTATCTCATGTTTTAGTCATGTTATTATTTATCAGGGATATCCTATATGTAGCCAAGCCTAATCCTATCTAATACAGTGTGGTAAGGAGCTGATTTAGCATAACTGAGAAATATTCTAAATATATGTCAAAGGCCCAAAACAATAATCAGAAAACTGTAAAGCTCAAAAGAAATGCAGAAGTCGGGGATCCCTGGGTGGCTCAGCGGTTTAGAGCCTGCCTTTGGCCCAGGGCATGGATCCTGGAGTCCCGGGATCAAATACCACGTCAGGCTCCCAGCATGGAGCCTGCTTCTTCTCCCTCTTCCTGTGTCTCTGCCTCTCTCTTCTCTCTACATCTATCATGAATAAATAATTAAATAAGTAAATCTTAAAAAAAAAGAAATGCAGAAGTCATTTTGTCCAACTGCTTAATTTTGTTAACCTGACCATATGCCTCTTTAGGTTGAGACTGTTCATTTTCTACATTGGTAAGATAATGCTTAAGTTTCCTGAATGGTGGGATCCCTGAGTGGCGCAGCAGTTTGGCGCCTGCCTTTGGCCCAGGATCGAATCCCACATCAGGCTCCCGGTGCATGGAGCCTGCTTCTCCCTCTGCCTATGTCTCTGCCTCTCTCTCTCTCTCTGTGACTATCATAAATAAAAGTTTAAAAAAAAAATTAAAAAAAAAAAGTTTCCTGAATGGTATGATCTGATCCTTTCTACTTGCTTCCTAATATAAAAATTATGCTTTAAAAAAAGGAACAAATAGAAAGAAATTATGCTCAGGAATTGTCAACTATTTTTAGTATCCTGATATGAATGTCATAACCACATGTGTTTATTATGTACTATTTTCTCCATCAAAAAAATGCTTCCCCGCTTTGCCATTTTGCTCAAAAATTTCCTTCTTCATGAAATCTGCCTACCTTCAAATTATCAGGCAGGCTGATCACTTCCTCCCTTTTGTTATCTTTATAATGTACATATTTTTCTAATGTTATACATAAGCATGTAAATAGTTACCATCTAATGAGATATTGTTTATTCTGAATTCCCAGGGAGGGCCCAGCACAATGACATATAGTAGGTGCTGAATAACTACTTGTTGAATTGACTGGCATTTCAAATTAGAAAATTAAGAACTGAAAAACTAATCAAACTAGGTTGTAACAGCAGAGACCCAAGGTTTATATCAAAACAGAAGGGAAAAGATAAGCCAAAATACCATTTTTATATCAAGTAGAGGTCAAGTTGGGGGTTTTGGCTTATATGTTGACATCCACTAACACTGAACTCCAGAATCGGGCAGACTTACTGGACCAGCAAGGTAGCACTGGAACAGGGTAAGGGTCCCATGTGTGCAAACAGAGGGAAATGGATATTTACTTCTGAAAAGAGGAAATTGGGACCTGAGCTGAGCAAGCCCTACTAACTGGACTCAGAGGCTAAGAATCTCCTCAGAGGCAGAGTGATTATCAGGGTAGAGGGTAGCCCAGAGTTGTAACAAATTGAGCTTCTTTCATAAGAACACAGCATCAGGAGTGGGCAAGAGGTGAACCCTGCCCACATCTCCCAGCTTTTCACTCTCTGGACTTAAGCATGAAAGCTTTGGTTAGCAAGAGTTGTGGCTCTCTCCCTCAGGAGAACTTTGCCCCCCCAAACTTCATGAGACCACATTCTACACCAATCTCTGTTTTTGGGGGGGGGTTTCCTCCTGGGTCCAGTGGCAAAGCTGAAGCTTTTAAATGTTTAAATATTTTGGTATGCCTGGGTGGCTCAGCGGTTGAGCATCTGCCTTTGCCTCAAGGCATGATCCCAAAGTCCTGGGATCGAGAGTCCCACATCAGACTCCCTGCATGAAGCCTGCTTCTCCCTCTGCCTATGTCTCTGCCTCTCTCTGTATGTCTCTCATGAATAAGTAAGATCTTAGAAAATAAATAAATAAATAAATAAATAAATAAATAAATAACCCCAGAATAATCTGCAATGGGTCAGAACAAAACATTCAATTTATTAACTTTGAGGGGCACCTGGGTGGCACAGTTAAGCGTCTGCCTTCAGTTCAGATCATGATTCCAGGTCCTGGGATGGAGCTCTGCATCAGGATCCCAGCTTAATGGGACTACTTCGCCCTCTCCCTCTCACGCCCACCCACTTGTACTCATTCTCTCTCAAATAAATAAAGTCCTTAAATATATATATATAAACTTTGAGTCCTCTCCATGCCAAAAGCTGAAAATGTATTTCCTAGTCTCTTTTCTGTCCAAAATTATGTCCGACATACACTGGCATGCTGTCCAGTGTAGCATGACAAAGGTTCTGCTGAGATTGAATGCTATCTTAAAGATACTTCAATAATAAAATGTCTTTAAAGGGTTGCTTCATATTTGAACACAATTTCCCTTCTTTTATTAAATTCCAAGAAAGGAATTAAAGTCCCAAGATTACATTCCTTTACAAGTTTAAGCTAAAGACATTAAAATCCAAAAGAACTAAAGTCTAAAATCAAATTCTCTTGTTCTGTGTGTTAAAGTTCAAAGTACAAAGTTGAGCTGCAAAACAAAACTCATCCCTCAATTCCTTATTCTACACAGGCTCATTTAGAGGGTCTCTTCAGCAACTGCAGCAATCTCTCCCTGGGATGGGTTATAGAGCTTTAAAAGCCTCAGAAGTTATAGTAATTCAAGACCTGGTTTCTCAGAAGCCTCACTTCCAAAACTCCAAAGAGTTAACAGTCCACATAGAATTATCACAGGCCTTTTCCAGAGCTACCTAATATAGAAAGCTATTCTCCTGCCATTAAATCAGTTAGTACAGGCAAAATTACATTCCCAGAACCAGGGCTGCCACGACCCCAAGAGTAATTCAATGATAACTGAGAGGAAAGGAAAATATTCTTGGCCTCAATCGCAGCAGGAAGTGTGTCATTCCAGACCAACTGTCTGGATTCCATGACCTGTTTACTTAAGCCAAACCAGGAAAATTCTTCCAACAAGAAGTTGAGGCTACACATTTAGCATTTTCATTTACATTTCTTTACACTTACATTTTCATGAAGAAAATAAATCCGTCTCTGATTCCTGCATCCTCACATAAAGTATCATGTGATCCATTTCTGTCTTCTTGCAAACAGCTGCAATGGGGGTGGCCCCCCAGTGGGGCTCACTTCAGGCGCTTTCTTCCCACCCAGTGTTATCCCAGCATATCCAGTGTTTCTTAATTCCTTTCCCATGGAGCCTTGGGCCCCTAACACTACCCTGAAGACAGGCTCTGTCTGGTAACAACTGAACCATCTCTTATCCCAGCATATCCAGTGTTTCTTAATTCCTTTCCCATGGAGCCTTGGGCCCCTAACACTACCCTGAAGACAGGCTCTGTCTGGTAACAACTGAACCATCCCCTGGGAGCATGTATTTTCTGTACTGTGTCATGGAGGCTTTCACTGCCTCTACCTTTGGGATTGCTCAGGCTGCAAGACCCACCCCCTATAGAAGTGTTCTTCATTCCCAATTTGTTTTAGCTGAAGAATCATCCTCAACAGATTCCTGCACTAAGAGACTTTGAAGCTTCTGAAGCTTGTGCCCTGAGGAAAAGCAGTGTTAAATGTCCCAGGGTCTGAGAAGCTATTTTTTTTCCTGCTATGCCTTTTTCTGAAATACTAAGACATACCACTGGTATTTAATTTCCCTCTGCTATTACTTGACAGCTTTCAGGAAGCTGAGTTTCTTAACAATTTAATCTAATTCTTAAAATGGCCCCTTTCCTTCCCTAATCTACATTAAGAGTTAATACTGCTTGCTGGAATTGAGTGTCTCTTTTTGTTTATCTTTACTTTCTAGCTCAGATGGTTATTTTTATAACTATTCTGCATTAATAATAATAATAGAGAAGAAATCAACAAGTTCTAGATTTACTGTTCAAATTTTGTGTACTTTACTCTCAATGATATGGATAATCCCCACCTTCCTGGAGATGTTCTTCCATCAGACATTTAGCCAAAGCCTAGATTTGTTCTCTGATTACCACATCTAGATTTCTTTACATCTTTCCTCTACTTTCCTTTAGGGTCCTCACTTCATTAATTTATTGGCTAAAGTCATTAAGTTCCCTCCCAAAAGTATTTTTTAGGTGAGCTTCTGTGTGAACTATACCAAATGGAGAAAAAGGCATTGCCATTGTAGTGATTAATGTGTAAAATTATTGAATCATTATATTGTTCACCTGACACTAACATAACACTCTATGATTATTATACTTGAATTAAAAAAAACACTGCCTATTTCACATGCATTTCCTTTCTCAATTCTGCCCTGATTTCTTTGTCACCAAAAAGCTACCCCAGTAGCTGTCCTAATCTTTAAGAAGTGGTTCTCCAATTGCTCTGAGGGCCTGTGGCTTTCAGAAATAATCTCTCCGTGATGTGGCCTTTCTTAAGGGGGAATCACTCAAGCTTGCTCTCTGTTAGATTTGTTTGGATCCCAGTCACATGTTTTTTAAAGATTTTATTTATTTGAGAAACAGAGAGTGAGAGCATGAGCAAGGGGGAGGAGAAGAGGAAGAGAGAGGTAGACTCCCAGCTGAGCAAGAAGCCCTATGTGGGGCTGGCCCCCAGGATCTAGGATCATGACTTGAGCCAAAGGCAGACACTTAACTGACTGAGCCACCCAGCCCCACCCAGTCACCATTTCTGATCTGGTAACAACAAAAAGATCTTTCCTTCTTAAGGGCAATTAGAATCTGGGTACCTTTCCCCCTCAATTGTGTATTTGTCATTCAGGGTGCCCTTTTTCTCTTTTACTCTTGAATGAATGAATAAATAAAAAATCTCTTCCTGCAGTTTAATTAGCCTATGTTCCTTTATTTTCTTAATCTTTATGTGCTCCTGGGTTTGATAGTAAAACTGAAGTACCCTTTTCAAACCACGCTAGTTTCTCCTTGTTTTCCTAAGCAAATGGGACTATTAGAGGCAAACAGTTCCAAGCATAGAACATTTTTGTTTCCTTCTAAGACTGCATTTATAACAGTGTCATTTAGTTGATTTTCTATCTTAAGAGGATGGCATTTTCTAATAAGGGCTCACATCTCTTACCTGTTCATTAAATCTAACACAAGTTTATGGTGAAGCCAGAGTTACAACTTATATCAGCATAATCAGAGCCAATGTGAGGTTCTATGATGGGACAGTGAGTCATAAAAATAGGAAGGAATACTGCATGAAGTCAAGGTCAGTCTCTCCACGGTGCCCTCCTTAGTCCTAAATGAGGAGAGAACCTGGAATACCTATTTGGTTACCTAACTAGGTTTGGTACTAACTGCATAAAGCTAGGGCATCTGTAGTGTTCTATGATACATGCAGAATTCAGCTTCAGTTTAAAAGTAGCAAATATTCTTGTGTCAGCTAATGTCTAAAATGCTTATAGAACTCTTCTCTCCATTGGCATCTTCACCTTAGCTGAAGAAAAGCTAGCCTGAGCAGTAGCTAAAGCAGCCTCCACCTGAAGCCCCCACACAGATAACGCATTGTGTTTTATTTTCTCATGTAAGTTGCATAAGTCATAAGTTGCAGTCACCTGCCAAGTTCAAAATACCTCATGACAGCTAGAGCTTCTTTCCCAGGCTATAGAAGTTCAAAGCCATGAGCAAAAGTATAAAAACATGTTTAGCCTAAAATAAGACTCTGAAACCAAGCAAGCACAAATATTTTTTCCCTAAATTTTCTCACTCAAGGGGAGAAAATTTCTTTTATTTCTCAATGTTCCTTGTGAATAAACCAAATCTCTGAGAGCCCCTCCCCAGTAAATAGCACTTTTATCATACCCAGTTTAGAACAAGTTGAGAAATACAACCAAACAGAAAAGTAGGAGAGGTCAAAATATCACATGGTACTGACAGAGAGCAGACTTCAGGACATGGTTTGTTCGATGGGGCAGTGCCGGACTCGGGTAGGCCTCTCCATATGTAGGCAGCCTGACTAGTTAAGATTTACAACTTAGAACACAGAGGCTCATTCCCCACAGGAAAAATGTTGGAGCAAAGTCAAGTAGGTTCATGTACTCTTCTCAATGCTAACACTCAAAACACTTCATCTCTCGAGGAACAGATTAAATAAAGGATGAAGAGAGGCCTGGAGTTAGATTAATAGAGCCCACTTCCCAGGAAGGAAACATCAAGAATGGGGAAGAATTATTCCCAGCTAACAATATTTGCATACACAGTTACAATCCTTGCTTATTGGCTTTTATACTAACAGTAACTTTTCTCAAGATGTTTGTACAATTTTGATGGTGTAATATTCTCATATTTAGTTTTCAGTACTATACTGAACTGCGATTTAATATATCCTACTCATGGAATATCAATGTTTCACAATATCAACATTAATTCACTTTCATAAAATTTGATATCAGAAAGTACTTTTTAGAATTTAGTCTTCAGCTCGACAATTTAGGAATGTATTCATAGTTAGTCTGTCATTTAGATGTCTGGAAATGGATTTCCCATACAATCATTAAGCCAGATTATTCCCTGCCAAATAATTTCCCAGAGTCCAACTGTAGTAGAAATAAGTGTATCAGAACATAAATGTGTGCAATGGTCTAAGAATAATTTATCACAAAAATATTCACTGTTTACATAATGTGTTACCAACTAAAGAATCCAATCTTTGCAAAGCAGGAGGTAGGAGGTGTGGAAAAATCAGAAGTAAATTTTCCCTTAGATTATATATACATAGTTGATTCTTTTAACAATTGAAAATAATTTTCACCTAATGTCTGTGTAAAAACAGATACACCTATATTATGTACTCAATTTATCAACAAAGCATTATACTATCTATGGTTCAAGTGTTAAGAGTGTGTCTAGTACATGGTGTTAATTTCTCATTCCATGAAGGGTTTGGTTTGTCTTCACAAAGAAAATTAGGCAAAGAATAAACATTAGTTCTATATCCATGAATTTATTTCATGGGGGAAATTTTTCAAAATTAATATCAACTACTGCAGAAGTAATATTTATCTTAGCCCGTACCTAGCCATAGTTCCTACCATGGTTCATTTCGTAAGGATATAAGTATGGTACTTCAAAAAAGACCTGCTTTATTATACACAGAAATAATCTTTACATCTGCAAATAAATATGCTTGCTCAATTTTCTCAAATTATATAGCTCTTTTACTTCTCATTTTGACACTTTTATTTGACAAGAAATAGTTCATTTTCCTCATCTCAGCAATTAAAAACAACAACAACCCAGCAAAGGCTGACAACTAAAATTCAACTTCAGAGACATAAGAACTGTGCCAAAATGGAGAACGAATACTCTAAAGAGACTCAAAACTAGCATATCTCAGCTCCAATGAACTAAATTCTAGGAAGGAATGCCAATCTTCTGATTTTCTTTAAAAAAACTGAGAAATTCATTCTTTATAGGACACTTTTAGATTTTAAAAATGGATAATAAGGGATGCCTGGGTGGCTCAGCAGTTGAGCGTCTGCCTTCGGCTCGGGGTGTGATCCCAGAGTCCCAGGATCGAGTCCCACGTTGGGCTCCTTGCATAAAGCCTGCTTCTTGCTCTGCCTGTGTCTCTGTCTCTCTGTGTCTCTCATGAATAAATAAATAAAATCTTTTTTAAAAAGTTTAAAGAATAAAAAAATTAAAAATTGATAATAAAATATTTTAAAGCAATGTGTAAGCCAAACTGTGTAAACCAAATTTGCAGCCAAATGTTTATATGAAAACATATAAACAGCCCAGTAGCTTAAATTGATTGTTAAAACATAAACCTTATCATGTCATCCCTCTTAAACCTTTCACTGGCTTCCTTTCTTGAAAGAAAGGAAAGAAAGGAAGGAGAGGGGAAGGGAAGGGATAGGAGGAAGAGGGAGAGGAGGGAAGGGAAATGAAGGGAAAGGAGGAAAGGAAGGAAGAGAGGGAGGGCGGAGGGAGGGAGGGAAGAAAAAATGAAGGAAGAGAAAGAAGGAAGGAAAAAATAGAGAAAACTTCATTATGGTTTATAAGACTACACCACTGGTATACCAGAGAAGACATACCAGCTCACAAGATCTATTAATTTTTAAGGAATTTTTGAGAGCTGGGCAGCCCGGGTGGCTCAGCGGTTTAGCGCTGACTTCAGTCCAGGGCCTGATCCTGGAGACCAGGGATCGAGTCCCACATCAGGCTTCCTGCATGGAGTCTGCTTCTCTCTCTGCCTGTGTCTCTGCCTCTCTCTCACTCTCTCTCCCTCTCTCTCTCTCTCTGTGTGTGTGTGTGTGTGTGTGTGTGTGTGTGTGTGTGTGTGTGTGTGTCATGCATAAATAAATAAAATCTTAAAAAAAAAAGAGAGAGCTAGTTGATCTCCTACTGGTAGCTTGAAATTGGCCATGGCAGGAATATTTATACCAGAGAAATTGGCAAACAGTGCAAATCAGGGATTTTTATTAATTTTTCCAAGGATCCAGCTGTTTTTTTGTTTTGTTTTGTTTTAAAGATTTTATTTATTCATGGGAGACACATAGAGAGAGAGACGTCTCTGACATGTCTTACCCACTCCAGCGGCACATTCATTCCTGCATTGGATCTTGCATACACTGTTTATTCTGCTTGGAATTCTCCTATCCTTGCTTAGTTTCCTTATTAAAGAGGCTTGTCCATGATCATCCTATGTAAAACAACGAATCACTCCCCCATATCCACAGAACACCTGATACACAGTATATTATCCATCATCTATTATTCATCTCTTTGTAGTATAATATAAACTTCACAAAGGGACATATCTAATTTGTCCTGCTTTATCCCCATTGTCTTAAAGAAAATACCATGGCACACAGAAGGTGCTCAATAAATATTTTCCTGAACTAATGAATGAATAGAAGTTGCCACTTAGTGGTCTGGATCTAAATATTTATACTTATATGTATCTCTTTCTTGCATAGAAATTGTTAGATCACTTACATTGCTGAATATGAAGAATTATAATTTTTTAACATATAACTATGTTTTACATTATATCTATGCTTTCTAGAAATCTGTTGTGCCATCACAACTAGCCTAACCATGAGTCCACACGGTCTGTTACCCTCAACTTAGTGGCAGGTACAACTGCATACACCAAATGGTGCAAGTGTAGAAGGATGAAAATAACACATATCAGAGAAAATGACCGGAACTTGACAACTGGCTGTTTTAAAATAAAGGGAAAGGTCAATTTATTCCACAGTTTTATATGAGGTACCTGGGAAAAAAGTGGTATCCTGATACAAACAAGAAGCTAAAAGGAGTAGTTGGTTTAACAGAAAAGCTGAAGAATTGTTTGTTTGTTTTGATAAGCTAAAGTTAGTGAAGATTATATCAGGAAATACATTAAATGCCTAAACATGGGAAGTATTAGCAGATGCATTATTTATAAACCCCAAACTGAGTTGTCTCAGGGAACACAGACACAGATACTAAACTGGTCACTGAATAAAGAAAATTGGATGGAACTAAAGGAAATTCCAACACTTGCCGAACAAGGAAAACAATCAGAAAACATGACTCTGAGCAAAGGAATACTGGAAAAGATCGAGTTGGGAGCTGGGAAGATCAAAAGCTTCATTTGGGACCATGTTATTATTATTATTTTTTTAAGACTTCATTTATTTACTCACAGAGAGAAGCAGACTCTTCTCAGGGAGCCTGATGTGGGACTTGATTCCTGAACTCCAGTATCACGCCCTGAGCTGAAAGCAGAGCTTAACTGCTGAGCCATCCAGGCATCCTCATTTGGGACGTGTTAAAGTTGAGATGTTTCCGAAGTATTTGTGAATAAGTAGATGCAGAAGTTTGGATGTAGAAGTCTGAAATTCAGAAAAAGTCTGAGCTTGTATAGATGAAATCATTGGCTAAGAAGTGGTGTTTCAAGCCCTAAGCTTGGATAAGGTCACTCACGGAAGTTTTATGAGCAAAAGAGTGAAAGATAAAGCCATATTCTACATTTGATAGTTCAGTAAGAATAGCCTGTAAACTGCAGCCAAGAAATAGGCAAAAAATACAAGGGAGCATTTGTCTCAGGGAAGCCATAAAAAAAGAGGAGTTCAAAAAAGAGTAACAATATTGCTGACGTAAAATAAAAAGAGTTCATGGGATATAGAGCAGAAATTCGCTGGATGGAGATACATACACATACCTGTTTTTAGACTAAATGGGTTTTTGAAGTTTTGAGAGGGAAAAATAGGTTGAAATGGGTTGACAAGTGAGAAAATTGTGGCAATCAGAACAGAAAACATTGTTTTGGTAAAGAGTAGTAAAAATGTCTGAAAGATGGGGTATATTAAGTACCTTTTTTTTTTTTTTAATAGGAGACACTTGAATATATTTACAAACAATGGGAAGGAATTTCTGCTTTTCATTGGCTGATTATTCCTATCAGATCAACCTTTCAGTAGATAACAATGATAAATGTTGAACAAAATATAAAAAGCAGTTGCCTGGCAAAGAAAAATAAGCAGAAACTGGAAGGGAGTCAACAATTGGGATATGGGTAAAGCACTGGCAGTTTCCCATTTTTTAGGGCTTTTACTAAGAGTAGGCCCTGGTCTGCATTAAGATGGGGATCTAATATGTAATAGAAACCCTAGTTTAACTGGATTGAAGAACTAGAAGACTAGGGTATAAAGACAATCTCAGAAAAGAAAGAACAAGAGAGCCTGTGCTCCAATTCTGTTTATACACTCTCACTAATGCTTGAATCATTCAGAACCTCTGGTACAATTCAGAATTACTAAATATACAAAGAAGTAGGAAAACAGAACTTATTATCAAGAGAAAAGAAGGCCCACACAGAACAGCCTCTTAAGGATCCAAACTGCAAAATTCACAGAATAGGAACTCAATGGAATGAATATATCCAGCTCTAGGATATAAAGGAAAATACGCTTATGAGTAAAAAGAGAAAATACTAGTAGTGAAATACACATAATTCACAGAAAAGGAACTCTATGGAGTGCATATATACCCAGCTCTAGAATATAAAGGAAAATACGCTTATAATGAGTAAAAAGAGAAAATACCAGTAGTGAAATACACATTGTTAATAAGAACAAACAGAAATTCTAGAACTAAAATATACAGTGCCAAGATCCCTGGGTGGCACAGTGGTTTGGCACCTGCCTTTGGCCCAGGGCACGATCCTGGAGACCCGGGATCGAGTCCCACGTCAGGCTCCTGGTGCATGGAGCCTGCTTCTCCCTCTGCCTATGTCTCTGCCTCTCTCTCACTCTCTGTGTGACTATCATAAAAATAATTAATTAATTAATTTTAAAAAATAAAATATACAGTAGTCTTAAAAATGTACTGGATGGTCTTGATGGGAGAATGAAGATGAATGACAAAGGAGCTGGAGAACTTGAAGAAAGATTTTATAGAAATCATCCAATCTGAAAAACAAAGAGATGATAATGTTTTTAAAAATGAAGACACAGGGATCTGTAAGACAACAGCAACAAGTCAAACATATGTGTAATTGGATTCCTGATAGGAGAGGTTTAAGAAAATGAGTGGGAAAAAACTTTTTCATAAAATAATGGCTGAAAATTATCCAAAATTTGGTACAAAACATAAATTTACAGATTTAAGAAATACAATGAAAAGTAAGCAAGATGATTACAAAGAAAACAACATCAAGCATATCATAGTTAAATGCTGAAATCCAAAGTTAAGAAAATATTTGAGTACATTACGCCCAGCAGTCAGTCACAAAAAGACAAATACTGTCTGACTCTACTTACATCAAGCACCTAAAGTAGTCAAATTCATAAACACAGGAAGTAGAATGGTAGATGCGAGAGGCTAAGAACGGGGAATGGGGAGTTGTTGTGGGTACAGAGTTCCTGTTTTCCTGCATGAAAAGAGTTCCGGAGATGGATGGTGGTGATGGTTGCAACAATGTGGAATGTACTTACCACCACTAAACTGTATAGTTAAAAATGGTTAAGATGGAAAATTTTATGTATATTTTACCACAATTAAAAATAATAAAAAATTTTTAAAAGGAAAAGTCTTGAAAGCAGGCAAAGAAAACTGAAATTCCACATATGAGGACAAGGACATGTATGACCGAGGACTTAACAAAAATAATGAAGATCAAAAGTTACAAACCTCCAGTTACAAACCTCCTAGTAAGTGCTAGGGATCTAATATACAGTATGGTGATTATAGTTAACAATGTATCATACACTTGGAAGTTGCCAAGAGAGTAGATATTAAATGTTCTTACTACCAAAAAAAAAAAAAAAAAAAAGTAGGTGATAGATGTATTAACAAATTTTATTGTGGTAATCAATTAGCAATATATATGTGTATCTAGTCATCATTTTCTACACTAACAATGTTATATGTCAGTTATATCTCAATAACCCCAGAGAGATAATCAGAAAAAAATGTAAGGATCAGAGAGAAAAAAATGTAAGGATGGAAGCAAAGAAAAATTTGAAGATGAAAAGCTACAATTGTTGGCTTTGAAGATGAAGGAAAAAGGCATGAGCCAAACAATTCAAAAAACCTCTAAAATCTGGAAAAGCAAGGAATTGTTTCTCTCCTAGAACCTCCAGAAGGAACACAGCCCTGCAAACACCTTGATTTTATCCCAGTGAAACCTATTTTGGACTTCTGACCTCCCGAACTGAATGATAAGCTAGTAAGAGAAGCATCATCATCATCATCATCATCATCAAATAGCAGAGCAACAACTTTATAGTGATAGAAAAATCTGTCAATCTAGAATTTCACATCTAGTGAAAATGTCATTCAAAAGATTAAGACAAAATAAATGCTAAGAGAATCTGCCTACAGTAAATGCTACATAAAATTATTCAGGCTCAATGAAAAGCAAAATGGACTGAATCCTGGATAACAAGAAAAAAAATAAAGTTTCAGAAAAGGTAAATAGTAAATGTTTAATCTATTTTTCCTATTATTATTATTATTTTTTTTAGAAAGGGAGGGGGTTGGGGAGAGGCAGAAAGAGAGAAAGAGAATCTTAAGCATGAAACATGCCCAGCACCATGTCCAATGTGGAACTTGGTCTCACAACCCTGAGATCATGACCTGAAATCAAGAATCAGATGCTTAACTGATTGAGCCGCCCAGGCAGCCCATTTTTAATTTTTTGAATGTACTTGGAAGTGTTTTTAAAGCAAAAATAATATTGTACTATAAGTTTCACAAGGTTGTAGTGTAACATATGAACATAAACCATAGATCACTTTAGAAATAATTGACATCTTGATATTGGGGTCTTCAAATCCAAGACAAAATCCTCCATTTATATGGTGTTCTTTAATTTCTCTTAATTTATTTTCAATATATAGGTCTTGCATATGGTTTATTAAACTTATTACATATTATTTGGGGGTTTTCTGATATATTATAAATTGAATCAATTATTTAAACTTTATTTTCCAATAGTTTACTCCTACTAAATAAAAATGAATTTATTTCTATACATTAATTTTATGTCTTGTCATCTTACTAAATTCACTTATTTGTTAAAGAAATTGTTATTTAGAGTTTTCCTAGGAAAACAATCATTTTGTATAATACAAATAATTTTCTTCCATCCTTTTATTTGCTTTTGCCTGTTATATATTTTTCTTCCTTTATTAAACTAGCTTATTAATTATATACATATATATATATATATATATATATATATATATATATATATATATATGCATGCTAACAGGCTTGGGAGAAAATGTACTGATGTCTATAACTTGCTTTGAAATGCAGCAAAACCATAAGAGGGGTGGAGGGATAGATATATGATAAAGCAAATATAGTTAAATTTCATTGTAAAATATTGGTATGACTACTGTCAATTTTTTCCAGTTTTCTGTATATTGGAAATTTTACTACAATATTAGGAAAATCAAAACCAAAGCTAGTTATCTTCTTCTGAGAGGACTGAAAATACAAGAGAGTGAAAGGACAGAGGACATTGTCAGGTTTTTTAAAGACAGGCTAAAATTGACGAAGATTAGGCTTAAAGGAGATAAGCAACTTCATTTTATATCCAAAAATTTGAATGTGTATAGAATATATACAATGCATACAAATGAACGTATATTAGTATAGGATGAATACATATTTGGTTTTGTTAGCTGGCTGATAAGGGGGTAAGTTTTGAAAGAGGCACTGTGGAAACTTGATTAGAGAAATGTAAATTCATTAAACAATATTGAATGTTTCTTGGTGGCTTTGAATTTATTAGACTGGAACCTGTGCTCAGCTGCCTAAGTCATTTCCTCACTTGCAAAACAGGATAACAATACCTAGCACTGAGACTGTTAGGAGACCTAAATGAGAGGATCCCTATGAATAACCTAGCACAGTGCCTCACACAAAGGTACTTTGTGTTATTCTGGAAAGGCTATGTGAAGTTCTTTATATGCCTACTACTAGCAATTATTTTGTACAGCTGCTCTTTCAGGAAGTTGCTCAGGTTTCTTATGCTGCTATATTAAAGAAATGGTAACTTCAGTAGGCTATCAGCTAATCAAAAGAGCTGCAACAGGCACAGAAGGTACCAAGCCACAAAGGTACTATACAGTGTTTATACCTAGTGTTAGGCTGCAATTTAGACTTTAGCTAAGGGTTATAGGGACCACTATTTTTGCAAAGCTACTGAGTGGCAAGTAATTTAAGTCTTATACATCACAATCAAACTGATAAAGAGCATCTTGTGATAATGTTCCAAATTTCCATAGGAATTATAAACAGGAAAGAAACTGGGGCAAATAGCTAGTGAAATCTAGTTCAATTTGAAAAATATGAAACGATTATGTTTTTCTTGAAACTAGGTACAAGGAAAATTGCTGCCAAAGAGTTGACTTTTTTTTAATTTTTAAGAGCTGTGTTTTACAATTTGGAGTGCTATAATTTGGAAATAATACTTAAATTCCTATTACTCAGCTCAATATATCTTGATATAAAACAGAACTTAAACCACAGCAGGACTTTTTTGTTGTTGTGATGTATGTTGTACAACTTCAAATCTTAGGAACAAAATTTTAATTTATATTATAAAAACATAAAATGAAAGGAGTGATACTAGCATCATTGCAGCATAAGATCCCTCTGCTGTTGTCACTCACCCACAACAAAACTTCAGCAGCCATGGCAAAACTGCCTTTGAGAAAGCTGTGGGGTTCAGCTGCATATGTCAAGGGATGCAGAGGAGCCTCACACACCTGTGCATGGATTGACAGATAGTCCTTGGTCCCAGTTGTTGAACCTGCAGTGACCTGCAAACTGGCTCCAAGGTCTCCCCAAACAGTCCCCTGGAAAATACTAACTTAGGAGAATCACTTAAAGAGGAGAGAATCTTTGTGGAAATCCAAGTTTCCAAGAAGTTCCAGCACTCCACTGGAGAAAAAAAAAAAAAAAAAAACAGGAGTTTCAATGCCATTGTAGTGGTAACAGTAACAGTTTGACTTCCTTCAGGATATCTATCCCAGTGGGAAAGGAGTGTGAGTGAGCATGTGACTTCACCAGCTGTACCTGATACTGCCAAAAAAGCTCCTTTCTCTATTACCTCATCAGAGTACAGAATCAGGAGCTTTATGACTGGAGTGGAGGGGCAGGAAGAGACAAGGAGAGGTGCAACTATAACTACAGGAGGATAGTAAGGGACTCAGATCCTAACTGCATCACAGATTCCATCAAACATCTGCCTGTGAGCTTATGGGCACATTTTACTTGTGGATCACCCCAAATGGTCCACAGAAACCCCTAGCACTCTGTATCTCACGTATAAACCTCCATATACTGTAGCTACCTGTTTGTGCTCCGAAGGGCAGCAGCTAGAGTGAGCTTTGAAGAGAGTAGTAGTGAACATGCAAGTAAGCTGGCCAAATCTGCAGGTAAACTTTAGCACCACCTTTGGGGAACAAAAGAGAAACTGTCAGCATTTGGCCTACTCCATTATAAGATGCAGAGAAAGCTTAAAGCTTAAGAACTCCGCCATTTGGGGGGACAAGAAGCAACAGTTGGACCTAAAAGAGATCTGAGATAGCTTTAGAATCTATATCATGGCTGATGGAGGTATCTCTCCCCCAAAAACAGTTAGTGTAGCCCAGAGGAGGTGACTGCTACTTCAGAAGGGAGAAAAGTAATGCAAAACTTGAAAGTACTTAGAAAATCAAGGTAACATGATTCCACCAAAGGATCACAATCATCTTCTAGTAACAAAACCTAAAGACAAACAGATCTGTGATTAACCCAATAAAGAATTTAGGCAACCTATAAAAAATGGACAAATTCCTAGAATCATACAATCTACCAAGATTGAATCACGATGAAATGAAGACTCTGAACAGACCAATTAGTAGTAAGGAGATTTAATTGGTAATTAAAAACTCTTAACAAACAAATAAAATTCAGGACCAGAAGGCTTCACTGAATTATATCAAACATTCAAAGAATGAATACCAATAATTCTCAAATTCTTCCAAAAAAATGAAGATGAGGAAACTCTTCCAAATTCATTCTATGAGGCCAGCATTACTCTGATTTCAAAACCAGACAAGGATACCACAAGAAGAGAAAATTACAGGCCAATATCCCTAATGAGCATAGATGTAAAAATCCTCAATAAATTATTAACAAAACAAATTTAAAGTGCATTAAAAGGATCATACATCATAATCAAGTACAATTTATTCTAGGGATGAAGGGATGGTACAAAATCTGCAAACCAGTCAATGTGATACATCACATTTACTAAAATAAAGGATAAAAATCATATGATCATCTCAACAGATTCAGAAAAAAACATCTGAAAAAATTCCACACTGACTTAGGATAAAAACTCTCAACAAAATGGGTAGAGAGAGAAAGTATCTCAACATAAGGGCCATATATGACAAGCCCAGGGCTAATGTCATAATCAATAGTAAAAAGCTGAAAACCTTTCCTCTAAGACCAGAAACAAGAGAAGGATATCCACTTTTACCATTTCTATTCAACATAGTATTAGAAATCCTAGCCAGAGCGATCAGGCAAGAAAAAGACATAAAAAGCATCCAAACTGGAAAAAACAAAACTGTCACTGTTTACAGATTAGCTGATATTATATATAGAAAACCCTAGGGACTCCATCAAAAAAGTATTAAAACTAACTCAGGGAAGTTTCAGGATACAAAAATCAATACACAAAAATGTTGCATTTCTATACATTAATAACAAACTACCAGAAAGAGAAATAAAGAAAACAATCCCTTTATATCAAAAAGAACAAGCAGGAATAAATTTAACCAAGAGGTTAAAGACCTGTATATAGAAAACTACATTAATGAAAGAAATTGAAGAAGATAAATACAAAAGATAATTTGTGCTTATGAATTTGAAGAATACTGTTAAAACATCCATATTACCCAAAGAAATATACAGATTCAATGCAATTGGTATCAAAATTCCAGTGGCATTTTTCACAGAAATAAAGTACTAAAATTTTTATGGAACCACAAAATAACCACAAATAGCTAAGGAAATCTTAAGAAGAAAAGCCAGAAGCATTGTGCTCCCTGGTTTCAAACCATATTACAAAGTTATTACTATAACTTTAGGGCAGCCCGAGTGGCTCAGCAGTTTAGTGCCGCCTTTGGCCCAGGGCCTGATCCTGGAGACCCTGGATAGAGTCCCACGTCGGGCTCCCTGCATGGAGCCTGCTTGTGTCTCTGCCCCTCTCTCTCTCCTATCTGTGTATTCTCATGAATAAATAAAATCTTTTAAAAAATAAAAAAAAAATTTTAAAACCCCACAAAGTTATAGTAAATAAAACAATATGGTATCGGCATAAAAACAAACACATAGGTCTATGGAACAGAATAAAGAGCTCAGAAATAAACCCATGTGTATATGGTCGATTAATTTATGACAAAAGAGTGAAGACAAAGGACAGGCTCTTCAATAAACGATGTTGGGAAAACTGGACAGCCACATGAAAAACTAATCATATTCAACCACTATCTTATACCACACACAAAAATTAACTCAAAATGGATTAAGTATCTGAACATAAGACCAGAAACCATAAAGCTCCTAGAAGAAAATATAGATAGTAAGCTCCTTGACACAGATCTTGAGTCTGATAACAAAAGCAAAAGCAACAAAAGCAAGTAAGTGGATCTATATCAAACTAAACAGCTTCTCCACAGCCATGGAAATCAACAATACAATGAAAAGGCAATCTACTGGATGAGAGAAAATATTTGCAGACCATAAATCTGATAATATCCAATATCCAAAATATATATCCAAATACCCAAAATACATAATTTCAAAAGCAAAACACAATCCAAATAAAAAATAAGCAGATCTGAATAGACATTTTTCTAGAGAAGACATACAGATAGCTAACCGGTACAAGAAAAGATGCTCAGTATCACCACTCATCAGGAAAATGCCAATCAAACCATAATGAACTATCATCTCATACCTATTAGAATGGCTATTATCAAAAAGACAAGAAATAATTCTGGTAAGGATATGGAGAACCTTTGCATACTATTTGTGGGAATGTAAATTGGTACAGCCACCATGGAAAACAGTATGAAGGTTCCTCAAAAAATTAAGATAACTACCCATATGATCCAGCAATCTCACTTGGGTATATATTCAAAGGAAAGGAAATGGGAAATGCACTCCCGTGTTCACTGTGGCATTATTCAGAACAGCCAAGACATGGAAGTAACCTAAGTGTCTCTCAACAGATGAATGCATAAAAATGTGGTATAAATATATATACGTATACTGTTTTCACTGGAATTATTATTCAGCCATGAGAAGGAAATACTGCCATTCGTGACAACATGGATGGGCCTTGAGGGCATTATGCTAGTGAAAAAGACAAAGATACATAATTTATGACATAACTTATGTGGAATTTTAAAAATCCAAGCTCATAGAACCAGATAGCAAAATTATGGTTATCAAGTGGGGAAATGAGAAGATATTGGTCAGAGTACAACTTCAGGTTTTAAGATGAGTAACTTCTGGGGATCTAATGTACAGCATGGTGATGATAATTAATAATACTGTATTATATACTTGAAAGTTGCTGAGATCTTATGTTCTCACCATAAAAATGAAATGGTAATTTTATGATGTGATAGAGGTGTTAGCTAAGGCTCTGGTGATAATCCTTTGGCAATTATGTGTATCATAACAACATGCACAACATACAACTGATACAGTGTTGTATCTCAATACCCTGGGGAAAAATACATAAATTATAGATTTTTAAAGAACTGTATAAGATCCACATGCAGACGTCAGGACTTTCAGTAAAATCCTTAATTCAAGACTTTCACTACCAATTATAAAGGAGTAACTGATCCTATACTTGCCCTCCCATTGAAAACAACTAGACAAAATATATACAGCATCTCTATAATGGACACTGGACAGTAGGCAGTGCAAGACTGAGATGCATAAGAGAAAAACCAATGAGGGAAACTAAAATCACCCCTGAGTTTGAGCACTTTCCTGCAGGTATGAAAAGCAAATCCAGGCAGACAACTGTAATAATGATAAGCTAGAGGAAAGAGCAGAATTCAGAAGCTGAGGTGGCTGCATATGCAAAGCAGCAATCCGGAAGAGTCACACAGAAAAGCATGCAAAATCCTGCAGAATGGTTTCCTTGCATCTTTGGCTGATTACTAAGCCACATATGCATTGAGTATGACTCCACAAACCCAGACCAACAGTAAAACACACAAGCAAAAAACTGCTGGGAAAAGATCTGCTGGAAACTGTAAGCTGAAAAATTACCAGAGCTCATCCAGAGCTGGAAGACATTTGATTTCGGGTGACCCAAGATACAGACACCTTAATGATCTCCAGGACATTTAGCAGAACACTTCAAAAATCATGCCTCATGGGATCCCTGGGTGGCACAGTGGTTTGGCGCTTGCCTTTGGCCCAGGGCGCGATCCTGGAGACCCGGGATCGAATCCCACATCAGGCTCCCGGTGCATGGAGCCTGCTTCTCCCTCTGCCTATGTCTCTGCATCTCTCTCTCTCTCTCTGTGACTATCATAAATAAATAAAAATTAAAAAAAAATTTAAAAAAAATCATGCCTCAGTTGTAAAGCTCAACTAGGGAAAAAAAATACTCTAAAAAAAGGTGAAAAACAAGGAGGAAAAGGGATCAAGCTGCTATTCAAGTAACCACTGCTAAAACAAAGTTCAGAACTGTTTAGGGGCGCCTGGGTGGTTCGGGTGGTTCAGTTGGTTCAGTGTCAGGCTCCTGGTTTTGGATCAGGTCATGACCTCAAGGTCATGAGACCAAGGTCCACCTGTGGCTCTGTGCTCTACTTGGGATTCTCTCTCTCTCCCTCCACTCTCAGTCTTCCCCTTCCCCCACATTCATTCATGTTACATACTCTAATAAATAAAATCTTAAAAAAAAAAAAAAAAACTCTTTAGAGGTGCCTGGGTGGCTCAGTCAGTTAAAACTTCTGTCTTAGGCTGAGGTCATGATCTCCAGGTCCTGGGATTGAGTCCTGCGTCAGGCTCCCTGCTCAGCGAGGAGTCAGCTTCTCCCTCTCCCTCTGCCTCACTGCCCACTAGAGCTCTCACTCTCTCAAATGAATAAATAAAATCTTAAAAAAAAAATCCTTTAAGGACAACAGAATTTAGACATTCAAAAATGTAACATTACAATGTAAAATTCAAAATAGCCAGCGTCCAATAAAAATTAACACGCAGAAAAAGGCAGGATACATGACCTATGACCAGGAAAAGTATCAGTCAATAGAAAGAGATCTAGAAATGACTGATATGATGAAATCATCAAAGACTTCAAAAGGGTTATTAATATATTTAAGAAATTTTTTAAAAATCATGAACACAATGGAAATGTAAAATATAAAAAGAAACCAAATGAAATTTAACTTCCAGAGTGGAGAAATTCATTATTTAAAATGACAACTTCACTACATGGTCTTAAAAGCAGATTAAACTGTGCAAAACATTAGTGAACTTGAAGGCAACAGAACCTATTCAAACTGAAAGGACAGTGAGAAAAGGCCTGAAAAAAAAGAAATTCTATAGGATACTATCAGGAAGTCAGAGATAGAAAACTAGAGTATCAAGATTAGGAAGAAAAATATTTAAAGAAAAGAGCTAAATTCTTCCAAACTTGATAAAATACATAAACCCACAAATCCAAGAATCGTAACAAATGTGAAGCAATATAAACAGGAAAATACTAAGAAAAATATTGTCAAGACACATTTTAAAGATTTTATTTATTTGAGAGAGAGCAAGCAGAGGAAGAGCAGAGGGAGAGGGACAAGCAGACTCTGTAATGAGCACAGAGTCCGACACAGGGCTCTATTCCATGGCCCTGAAATCATGACCTGAGCCAAAGTCAAGAGTCATATGTTTAACTAACTGGGCCACCCAGATGACCCTGACACATCTTAATCAAACTGCTGGAAAAGTTATAAAATGAAGTTGTAAATCTCACAAGTAGTCATAGGAAGTAAAATAAAAGAAACAACACACAGGGAAAAAGGTTAGTAGATGTAAATTAGTAGATGTAGATCTCTGTTCAGAAACACCACAAACCAAAAGACAGAACAGTATCTTTACAGCCCAGACAGAAAAACACCTGTTAAACCATAATTCTATATCCATTACAAATGCTTTTCAAGAAAAACTGCATTATAAAGACATTTTAGGCCCCATCAACCCCTCCCCTCCAAAAAAACCCACCAAAACCCTGAGAGAACTCATCAGCAGACCGACCCTACAAGAAAAGCTAAAAAAATAAAATAAAATAAAATAAAAAGATTTTAGACTAAAAGAAAATTATATCAGATTGAAATTTAGATCTACAAAAAGCAATGGAGAAATTTATCAGTGAAAGGCCATTTATACTAAGTTAAACAGGGGAAATTGGGAAACCTCCCTCTGCAGAGAAGTATTGAAAGTAAGTGGATAAAATTGTCAGAAACAACCAATCTGGATGCTGAAAACTGATCTGAACTAGACAAATTAAAAAATGTTTACTGCTGAAAAAATGTTTACTGCTTTATTTTATATAAAGTTAAATATTAAATAAAATTAATTATCTGAGGATAATGGAATTCCAGTGCATCTAAAGGGTGGAGTAGCTGATGCCCTCCTGTATAGAACCACTATGATTCTTACAGTTGGTGGAACAGCATATGCCACGTATCAGGTAGCTGTGGCTTCTTTTCCCAAGAAGCAGGATTAACTTCAGTTCATCTCAGCAGGCAGTTGGTTCTGTTTCATTCAGCTCTCGATGGACCAGTAATCGATAAATTCAATATTTATTGACTTAATACTGCCACTAGTAAAGCAGTCTTTACCATGAAAAAAATATATATAATATTTTTTTTAAAAAATAAATATATAATATTTAACTTTACATAAAAATGGTAACAACTCTATGGCCTTCTCTATCTGGTGTTGCTACAACACACCTGTCACTTGGTAAAAATTGTGGCCTTAAAAAAAAAATTGTGGCCTTTTAAGTTCAAGGGTGATTACAGCCAGAGTTAGTGGACTCAATTTTGGATGTAAACTGAGGAAAACCTAAGGCTTTGCTGGATTAAAGTGGCAGACATAGTTCAAAAAGGATGGGGAAAATCTATAGCTTTGCTAGCCCAAGTTTGCAAGTTCGGTAAAGGATGGAGAAAATCAGTAAATTTGCTCGCCCAAGGTTACAATTCCAGTTCATGACCATTGAGAGACCAATCAAGTTATTAAATTGAGAGATCCTGGAAATGAAAGAGCCATATAGCAGCTAAGATACAATCTTGACTGACACATATCCAACTGATTGCTCAACTGGGGAAGTGAAAACAAAGGATACTGAGAACTGATTGCAATGTTGAATGTGTTCCTCAAACCACATGTAGCTCAATTGACTTCAAGTCTCAACTTTAAGATGTCTGCGTTCAAACTGCCCAAATGACTGGCCACTAAACTATGAAGACAGAAAGATGATGCAAGGCTAAAATGAAAATAACTGAGCAGAAACATGAGGCTGCACAATGAGGAAGATAGACAACACAGTATAAGTCTAGGTAAGCCATGAAACAAAGAAACAAAAAATCGGGAAAAAAAAAAAAAAAACAATCCATGAAGCTGCTAAAATATATTATCAAATATATTCAGCCACAGATTACCACACATGGGGTACGGGAGGGAGAGAAGTATGATACCAAGTAGGATCAGATGTTGGATTTAGCAAAGACTTCAAAGTAACTGTTATAAATATATTCAAAGTACTAAAGGAAAACATGGTAACAAGGAGGTAAGAGGGAATTACAATGGAAAAAGTAAAGCTATATAAAAGAACAAAATGAAACTCTAGAATTAAAATGCACAAACATTAAGATGAAAAATAAATTAAGATATCAGATATGAAATTGCATAACAAGGAATCTATGAACTTAAAGATCAATGAAATTATCTAATCCAGTGAGCAGAGACAAAAGACTGAAGAAAAATGAACAAAGCATCAGAAATCTTTGGGACAGCAAGCATTCCAGCATGTAAGTAATGAGATTCTCCAAGGAGATGAGAGAAAAGATCAGAGAAAAGATTTGAATGGTCAAAAATTCCCCAAACTGATACTGTACTACTACTACTACTGCTGCTGCTGCTGCTGCTGCTGCTGCTGCTGCTGCTGCTGCTGCTAATAGTCTGGTCCAAGAAACTAAAGTCCAAGATAAACACAAAGAGAACTACAATTAGAGACATCTTGGTTACAGTGCTAAAAAGCCAAAGAAAAAATGAAAATACTGAAAACATCAAGAAGTGATGAATATTTAAAAGGGAACAATGATAAGGTTATTGGCTAACTTCTCAGCAGAAATAATAGAAGGCAGTAGGATGAAATATTTAAAGTGCTGTGTGGAAAAAATAAAAGTAAAATCAGCCAAGAATTCTACAAATGAAGATTTAAAAAGATACATTCCAAATAAACAAAACTGAGAGTTCATGGTCAGCAGACTTAACTATAAGAAATATATGTCTACCATGCAAACTCTCATCAAAAGAAAGCCAGAGAGGCTATCATAATACTAAAGTAGATTTAGTGCAAGAAATATCAGAAATAGACACATTTTATAGACAAAGGTGTCTATTCATCAGCAAGACATAATAATCCTAAACATCTCTGCACCTAATAATGAGCTTCAAAATGTGGGAGATAATGGAGCTAATTGGGCACCTGGGTGGCTCAGTAATTTAAGCCTCTGTCTTCGGCTCAGGTCATGATCCCAGGGTCCTGGAACGACCCCTGCATCGGGCTCCTTGCTCAGCAGGAAGTCTGCTTCTCCTTCTCCCTCTGTTCCTCCCCCTCGTTCATTCTCTCACTCTCAAAATAAAATCTTCTTAAAAAATGCATGAAGTAAAACCCAAAAGAACTGAATTAGGTAAATCCATAATTATGGTTGGAACTTCCAATATCCCTTTCAGCAAATAATAGGGTAATCAATAAGAATAAAGAAGATCTAAAAATGTATCTGGAAAATCTTATTTGGAAACTAACACATTTCCAAGTAGTAATTCAGTCTAAGAAAAAAAAAATCACAGGTGAAATTAAAAAATAATTTAAACTAATGGAAATGAAAATACAAGATATCAAAGTTTATAAAGGAAGCTAAATCACCATGGAAGATGAAAATTTTAATTTTAAATATTAGAAAAAACGGTCTAAAATCAAAGATCTGAATTTAGTAAGAAATAAAAAGGTAATCAATAAAATACAAAACAGTACATAAAATCAATGAAACCAATTTTATAGGTACAACTAGAACTCTCATATTTTGTTGATAGGAATGCAAAAATAGTACAACCTCATTGGGAAGCTTGTTTGGCAACTTCTTAAAAGTTAAACTTACGTTTATCTTATGTCCAGTCATTTCACTCCTACGAATTTACTTAAGACAATGAAAAGTGTGTCCACAAAGACTTCTACAGAAATATTCAGAGCAAGTTTGCTTATAATAATCAAAACCTGGACACCCAAAGGTCTATCAATAAGTAAATAGGTTCAAAACATAAAAACATATGCTGATCAATAAAATTTGGAATTAGTGAAACATATGAGAAATTGAGAAATATTTCAATTATATTTCTGAGACAATATAATTTGACAAAAAGATTATACAGTATTTGATTCTAAATTTTTGAACAGGCAAAACTAATCTATAATGACAGCAAGCACATCAGTGATCACTTGGGCCAGGGTAGAGGTAGACTGCAAAGGAATGCAGAAGAAACTTTTAGGGTGATGAAATCTGTATCCTGATTAGGATGGTGGCTACTCTGAATATGTTTGCCAAAAATCAAACACAGACTTAAAATGGCTATTTTATTATACAAATTATACATTTCTCTAAATCTCAGCCCCTTTATTTTTATAGAATATCTACCTCCTAGAGATGTAAAATTATAATAATACAAAGTTCCCAGTGTAATACCTAGCATATAGAACCACTGAATTCTCCATCAATTGTCCATTGACCACTTTCTGCTTATAAGGAGCTCTCAAGCTTGCCATACAATCACAAAGCTGCTGTTAGAAAGTTATTCTTCACCTGCAACTGTTTCTTTTTATCTATGTTCACTGATCCTAATTATACATTCTTTAGATCAGTGGTTTTCAACTTAAGCATACATCAGAATTCCCTGAAGTGGTGGTGCAACACAAAGATTGCTGAAGCCCATTCCCATAGTTGCTAAATTCAGATGTGGAATGAAAATGGAGTGTTTCTCAATTCCCAGGTGATACTGGTGGTGGTCCAGGAATTCTACTCTGAGAAGCATTGCTCTAGAGAAATACAAATTCTTTTCTTTTTTTTTTATGGATTTATTTATTCATGAGAGCCAGAGAGACTAAGGCAGAGACACAGGCAGAGGAAGAAGCAGTCTCCTCACTGGGAGCCCGATGTGGGACTCGATCCTGGATCCTGGGATCACGCCCTGAGACGAAGGCAGACACTCAACCAGGTGTTCCAAGAAATACAAATTCTAAGACCACTCATGCCTCCAAGTGCATCATTCTAAACATTAGAAAAGTCACCCTATTTTTAGTTTCCTTTTTTCCAAATTAAAATAGTTTTAGCTCTCTCATACCTCTTTCCCAGTTCTTTTGTTACAATGTCAAAATCCTTCCTAGCATGTAAACCTCTATTGACTAGGGCTGCCAACTGGGGCCTAATCCCTAAACAAAAAAAAAACACAAAAAGGCAATCTTCATCTCTCTTGACCTTGAGAGTTTCCCATAAGCCTAAAAAACACATATTCTATGTGTGTAGCTGTGTCCATCAATTAAACACTTCCTGTCTAACCCTAACTGCTAGCACAGGTCCCCTTGATACACTTACAGAGGTAATTTAACTTATTTAAACTTAAAATCTTTTATTTCATCTTGTTGGTTTAGCTTGTTTTTGAGTAATGTTTCTGTTACTCCAAATTAAAAAAAAACTGTTCAGAGTCTGTCATACAAATCTGTCAAGCAAACTTTGTTCCATGAACCAAATTTCTAAAGTAAAAATGTTCCAAAGGATAGGATCAATGACAGAAAAATGCACTTGTTCAGAGTAATTTCTATACCAATATACCTCTGCTGTTAACCACATGATGCGTGTTCTTCAGAAATCTCAACATTTGATGAAAACACATATTTCTCAGTAGCCAACCATATACCAAATCTGAATCATTGAAATAAAAGTTGGATTTCTGTAGTTTCAACAGAAATGGTACCAACAATTTTCTTCATACTCATGTTATTCTATTTCAAAACTAATCATTGTATTTCCTGCAAAAATACAATTCTTGATTGAGGGAAAATATGATTAAAGGTAATGACCTACCAAGCAAAGATTTATATGCCTATGGCTGAAAATGGTCCCTTGGAGGACAGAAAATAACCTCTGCTATTGTATGTGGTAAATTTCCTCTAGCAGATGAGAAAATAAATGGAAAATGGGAGGACCAACACTGCAATACTTGGATAACAAATTTCAGAAGTACAGTAAAATCATGTCCCTGGATTCTATAGTTTCTAAGTTGTGTCCTTTCCATATACTTCACTAGTATAAGGGAGCAATTATTAACTTGAGTATAATAATTCACAGAAGAATTACTACAAAAAAAAAAAAAAAAAAACACAAGACATTACTAAGTAAAGTTAGTTTATTTTACCTGCAGCTCTTCCAATATAAACTGAACGTAAATGCTGATACTGAGAAATATTAGGAAGAATTAAGGGTAGATGGACATCAAGATGTCAAAACATCATGCCTTCTAATCCATCCTCCATGAACTTCTTATAAAGTGCCATAAATTTGGCCACAAATGCTTCCAAATGATAAATGGCTTTGCTACCCAGCTGTAGACGATGTTCATAGTAAGCTGCCATCTGGGCCACTTCCCCTTTCAGCTGTCCATCACAATTATGCAAAAGTTCTGAAAGAAGGCCCTGAAAAAAGATAATAATTAAAAAAGTAGACATTAAAAAAAAAAAAAAAAAAAAGCTTTCCAAAATCTTAAATTCTTTGATATGGAATGGTAGTCTTCATACAAAAAAAAATTGCATACCCAGTCTATAATGTAAAAATGTGGTAGTTATCAATCATATTCCTAATGCCAAATTGAAGGTGCAGAGATATAATTACAAAGATGCTTATTGTAGCATTATTAGTTATAACAATAATCTGTAGACAACCTAAAAGTTCCAACAGTCATATTCAAAAAATGATGATATAGTCCTACAATGTCATTCCATTCATCCACTAGAAAGGATAAATCAATACTCTCACAAAGTATCATCCACTCTACACCGCTGAATAAAGAAAAAAAACACATGGCAGAACATAGTGAAGTTTTGTGAAACTACACACACACAGCTGTACATGTGTGACTAGAATACAGGCCTGTTAAAAGTGGAAATGGAAGAGGAGACCTTCACTTTTTCTTCTAAATTTGGTATAATTTGAATTTTTTCATGTAAGTATTACCATGTAATTTTAATAAATACAAACAAAAACCCTGCATCCTCTAACATCTAAGTCAATCAACACAGCTGGCTAGGTAGCTGAAAGACCAAACTAAAGCCATGCCTCACAATAGTTTACATAGTCCAGACTCTGCCAACTTCTTTAATGTCATTCCCCATGTGCACTAAACATTGCTGTCTGAAATACAGCTGACCCTTAAACAACACAAGTTTCGATTGTGAGGGTCCACTTATAAGTGGATTTTTTTTTGCTAAGTACACTATTGTATTTTCCTTACGATTTCCTTAACAAATTTTCTTTTCTCTACCTTACTGTATTGTAACAATACAGTATGTAATATATATACACAATGTGTTAATCAACTGCTTATCTGTAAGGCCTCTGGTCAATAGTAGACTATTAGTAGTTAAATTGGGGGGTAGTTAAGTTATATGAAGATTTCCAACTATGCAGGATGTACTTGTTCCCCAACTATTTACATGGTTCTCTTCTTTTAACCCTCCGAGACTGTTTAAACATGCCTTCCTCATAGAAGCCATCACTGGCCTTCCTTCCACAGCCCACCTTCCATTACTATCATTTCATCTTGTACTTCCTTTTAGCACATAGAACATTCCGAAACCCTTTTGCTTCTTATATCCCATTTTACCCTGCTAAAAGGTAAACTGTCTGAAAGCAGACCCTCCCCGGTCTTTTTCAACACTCCCCTAACTGGTGTCTTGGCACACAGGAGAGGCTCATATTTGTTGAATTAATGAGCTGGATAGAAAGAAATGTCAATGTATCTTAGTACTGAAAAATCCCTGTGATCACATAACCAAAGTCCGAATTTTATGGTTTATAAATGGTTCAAGATCTAAAATCAGATTACCTTCATTATTATTTCAGGAGGAATACAATGAGTTAGAAGCTCATAAAGTCTTCCACGAACTTCAAGGAGCCTATATAAAACAAGATATTTTGTAATGAAAATAAGACATAATTTTTTCAAGTACCTACTGTGCTGTTTTAACTTTCTGAGTTAAACAATCCAAGACATTTTCTTAAATGGCTTAATATACTTAAGATACACATTTAAGGGTATCTGGGTGGTTCAGTCAGTTAAGCATTGCCTTCGGCTCACATCATGATCCCAGGGTCCTGGGATCAAGCCCGGCATCAAGATCCCTGCTCAGTGGGGAGTCTGCTTCTCCCTCTGCCCCTCCCGCCCCTACCATGCTCGCTCTCATGCATGTTCTTTCTCAAAAATAAATGAAATCTTAAAAAGACATACATTTAAGCCTTTCCTAATTTCAGCTTATTTTTCAAAAAAAGTTCAGAACTTTTCAAGTCAGACATTTATATTCAGTTATTAGTTACATAAAAATGCCATGAAAGTAACATAAAACTTAAGACTTTATGAATAGTGAGGGTTGATCTTACCCACACTATGCATTTCAACATATTCTAATAACCATCAAGTAATGTTTATTTTTTCCTTCAGATAGATACCTCAGACATCCAGAAAATGGTCATGAAAAGAAACAATCACTAATTACTATAAGAAAAGAGAACAGAAGCATGATATGTAACATAGGTTATTATCTCAACTGCTAAGTAAAAAGGCAGTATGGCCGGTAAACAAAGCTATGCTGTCACATAAAGGGCAGTTCAAGAGATTATTGGTTAAGCACAGAATCAGGCTGCCTAGTGAATATATGAACATTCCAACCTCTGAGTTCTTAATTCTAGGCCCTTTTCATAATAGTTTCAGGAGGGTAAGGGGTAAAGGATAAAGGAGGAAAATATACATATGACATTTTAAAACAAGAGAAGAAAGTGACAAGTTATAAATACACATAAAACAATTATCTTGAAAATATTTTTCTGAATCTTCACTAAAATAATATCACGGTTGTTCCATATTCAGACCAATCAGAGAAGTGATTCATCCTTAAAAGTGGAAGTCAAACCCTTTTCCAGGGACTCTTAAGAGTAGGAAGATGCAGACAATAAAAGCGAATAAAATGAAAAAGAAACTAGCATCTTTTGAGCCCCTGCTATAGGCAAGACACTGTAACAAATAATTTAACTTAGTCTCACCTTAGCTCTGAGTGGGGACATTTTCTCCATTTTTTTAGATGAAAAAACCAAGGCTCAGATAGTTTAAGTAACCTCACAAAGCTGACTAGAGAAGAACCATGATTTAAGAACAGATCTGCCTTACTCTCAAATCTATACCCTTCCAATGTCTGTCAAAGCATTTATTTAACCCTTTCCTCTATAAGAGGCTCACTGCAGTATGCTGTTTATACCTCACAACACCACCCTTTTACTGAAAAGAACTGAAGTTCAGAGAGGTTTGTGTCCATTAAAACCCATGTAGTTGAGTCAATTGAGTCAGAATTTTAATTCAAGTCTGACTTCAAAGCCCTTGATCCTTCTTAGACATGGTAGTAGATCTCAAAAAAAAAAAACAAAAAAAAAACAAAAAGGCAACCCTGATTATTAAAAACAGACACTAAATGACAGATGATATGAAATTTTCATAATTATGCATATAGTTTATTTCTGAAAAGTTAATTCAGGACATATTCGCCTAAACAACTGTGCTTATAACTCTGGTGTGTTCATCTCATGCATGTTACATGCATCTTGGCTTAGTCTGAGTTCATTTCTAATATGACTCAGTTTCTTAAAAATGAATATATTATATATTTTTTATGTTTGTGTCATTATTTCTCGGGGATTACAAGTGATAAGAAGCGCAAATTCTTCTGTCAGAGAAACATGGTATTACAGAACTGATTCTAAATGAGTATCCATGAATAAGCAACAATCTCTGAAAACAGCAGTTTCTTATCTACAAAATGAAGACTAATAATACTTTCCTTCACTGGACTGTTTTAAATGAGATACCACAGTTTAAGAACCAACATACTAACAGCACACTAAATACTAGCTGCTATCCAAATTAGAAAACTATGATTCTTCTAAAACAAATCAAACAAAAATCAAGACTAAGGGGTCAAGAATAAGAAACAATCATTTGGTAGTATGTGGGCCAACAATCAGAATGACACTAGCCCTCTCAGTATTTCCTGAAAGCTTTCTGGAATTGAAATTCTTTTTATGTAACACAATGGAATCCATTCCCACAACTATTAGTCTACACAGGAAATAACAGCACCTCTTCTTAAACTCATTTGTGAGCCTCCCAAGTTTGTTTGGACAACTGAAGAAGTAGCAGCAGCTAGAAGAATTAAGCAAAGCAATAATCAACTAAAATCTTAAAAACACAACTAGCAATTACCAAATACGACAACATCTGTACCTACCTAGCTCTCTTAAAATTAGAAAAGTTCTACTACTACTACCACCAAGTTTTCTTCTTTAAGATCAAAAAACATAAGAGAAAAAACTGAAACTCTAATATGAAGTTACCTCAAGAATCTTAGCTAAAAGTCAGTAGAAGTCTGATTCATAAGCTGGTGTTTTTCTAGGATGTGATCCATCAATTACAAAGTTATTATTCTTTTCAATATTAGAAAACTAAGAACATTATGCTACATACTAATATTAAGTCATCTGAGATTCTGAGAGAAAAACTCAAACTTCCAAGATTTAATTTATGTATAAATTTTATATTTACCTGTCGACAGCTTAGTAAAAGTTATACTACATACCAATTATTCTGAACCACTAAATTTCTAATATTAAATCATTATCTTTTCTTCAAAAGTTTAGTATTCAGATACAAGATTTAATTGTAATTCTAAATGGCATGTTGGTAGTATAAAACAGCTAAATCAAAATTCAGATCATCTGTACTATTTCCATGATGAAATTTTTACGGTCATCTTGGATACTATTTACCTTTGTGGAGTCTGCTGACTGACAATAGCATTGGCAGTCTCCCTCAGATACACCTCCCAATCTGTTTCAGGGATTTCTTGATCAGCAGTAAAAGGATATCTACATGATTAAAAAGAATACACAATAAATTAAATCAAAGTGTGCTTGTGTCCCAAAATGTTTCCTGTGGTAAATGTCCCTTTCACTCACTGTTGTACTCTGCAGGCTTCACACATAAGTAGGGCTTTTCGGAGATTCCTGCAGGACTTCTCTGCAAGTCTATGAGCCAGTTGTGAAGGAAGATTCAGACCTTCCTTCTTGCACACAGTAGATAATACATGACAAATCTACAAACAAAACATTATTAACAAAATTAGGCAATCTGTCAAATAGCACATGAAAGTAATTGTTGATAAACATCTTTATAGACCCTTGTTATTGTATTTATTTGTCACTCCCTACTCTAAGTCACATGTTCCTTTAGCAGAAAGCCAGAGGTCTAGTCTAGCTGTTAGAAAGAGGCAGCAACTGGCCCTGCAACTGAAGACAGACCTGGTTTAAATTACAAGTCTGCCAGCCACCTTAGAGGAACGTTGAGAAAAACACACAGGGCCTCAGGTCTTTTACAAGGACATCACTCAAAGGACTGCCAAGTAGAGCTGCATAGGCTGAATTCTGCATGACTCAGGCAGCATTATTTGCATGCATCAAGACGCCAACAGTGCCCATAGGAGCGCTGTAACCGGGTAGTCCTGCCTTTTTAACTATATTAGATTTTAACTATATCAAACTATTTTTAACTATGTAAGAACTTTTATAACTTTTTTTTTTTTTTACAAGTGATAGTTTTAATGAAGGTACTTTGCCACTGTGCGACTAACAGGTCACATTATTATCCCTACTTTGCATAAAATCACCCAAAATCTATACATGGCAGGAAAGCTGCTTATTTGAAAAATGTGCATTTTTATTTCTAAGTATTAACAAGGATAAAGGGAAAAAATGTATTATGTTGTTTCAGACTAATTTTGGTCCCCTAACTAGGACCTAGGAATTGCCACATTATCTCCTTGCAAAATCTGTATCCTCCAGCCTCAAGTCTTTTCCAAAACCAATTCAATCAGCTTGAGGTCGAAGCCTTATTACATAACTACCCCTTACCTAGTTTAGTAAAATTCATTATCTACTTATTTAAGGTAAAAAATGACTTAAAGAGAAGAACTTGCTAAATACTGATGGCATATACACAGTATTATTCTTAACAGAGCTTACCATCACACCTTCTATATAGTGGTAACTGGCATTTACTACCATATATATTGGTTTATCCATCCACTACTGGTTGGGCCCCAGGCCATATATGTTCCTAAATTACTAAATACTTCACTATGTTTTTACAAAACAAACAGGACAGGGAAATGCACACACTGCTCACAGAACCTGAAATATTTCTGAAAAGTTTCATTTGACTTACATCCTCGATGCTGGGAGCAGGCACACGAACTGCCAGGCACCTACTACGAATGGGTGGTATTACTTTAGATGTAGAATTGCAACACAAGATCAATCTGCAAGTAGACATATACTTTTCCATGGTTCTACGCAAGGCATGTTGAGCATCTTTGGTGAGTTTGTCAACCTCTGTCAATAATACCACTAGTCAAAGAGAAACAAAACAAACTAACTTGAATATCTCTTTCTCTTCTTCATTATTTAGAGTGAAATCCTAAATAATAAGTCTGATATAATACTACTCTTTCATTTAGCAAGGACATATAAAAGTCACAGGTATGGCGAGAATAATTTATTTTTATTTTTAAAAATTCCAATCAAACAAACCTAAGAAACAGCAGGTTAAATGAAGTTTAACCACAGGAGCACACTGTAAAGTATAATGGGCCAATTTGATAACGGCACCTACGGGGTTCAATTTACAGGTCAGAGCAAAGGAACCTGGATGCAACAATGTGTGACAGAGCAGTAAACTGAAAATAACAAAATGAAGCTCCTTTCCAAAACAATCCTTCACAATGAGTAGAAATTCAAATGGAACAGGAAAAATAGAAACAAGGAGACTGATCCCAAAATCTAACAAAGATAGAACTTAAAGTACT
Organism: Vulpes vulpes; assembly: GCF_048418805.1. Taxonomy (NCBI): domain Eukaryota; kingdom Metazoa; phylum Chordata; class Mammalia; order Carnivora; family Canidae; genus Vulpes; species Vulpes vulpes. Next base: position 46,131,027 of record NC_132788.1, on the reverse strand, counting down.
ACAAACCAATGGATAACCCCCAAAAAAAGAAATTCTTTGGTAGGCAGAAAATAGCAGCATATTTTAAAAATTAACACATGACCAAGTGAGGCTTGCTGTAGAAACACAAAGCAGTTTCACTAGAAGACCCAATATAAGCTACAAAATTAGGTAAGAAAAACAGCTAAGAAAAATCATAAAACCACACTCATGGATGCAGAAGCAGCATTTGAAAACATTTAACAATCATTTATGTTAGAAACACTCAGGGATCCCTGGGTGGCTCAGGGGTTTGGCGCCTGCCTTTGGCCCAGGGCGCGATCCTGGAGCCCCGGGATCGAGTCCCACGTTGGGCTCCCTGCATGGAGCCTGCCTCTCCCTCTGCCTGTGTCTTTGCCTCTCTCTCTATGTATATCATAAATAAATAAAATCTTAAAAAAAAGAAAAAAAAGAAACACTCAAAAGTATGAATTGATGTTTGCTTTCTTCTTATGATCAAATAGATACCCTCAGGCCAAAGCCAAAAACTAAATAAATGGGAAATCCCTAAAGCTCTCCTTTGAGTCATGACAAAGATGTCCACTATCTTTAGTACTATTAAACACTGTATTATTAGAGGTGTTGGCAAATATAATTAGGTTAGAGAAAGTGCTTAAAGCCATACAAATTAGAAAGAAGGGGAAAAATCTCTATTGATAGATGACATAAATATATATATAACTGAAAACTCAAAAGAAACAATGGAAAGGCAAACAACAGAAAAATGTAAAAATATAGTAAGATAAAATTAAGACACAAACATCAATAGATGTCACATATGTAAAAAAAAATTAGAAAATATAAGACAACCCCATTTACAGTAGCAAAAAATAAACAGAAAACAGTGCCTGAGTGGCTCAATCAGTTAAGCAGCCAACTCTTGATTTTGGCTCAGGTCATGATCTCAGGATCATGGGACTGAGCCCTAAGGTCAGGCTCCACACTGAGGCTCCAGGCTCACCTAGGAGTCGACTTGGGAAATTCACTCCCTCTGCCCCACCCTAAACTGTCTCTCTCTCTCTCTCTGTCTCTCTCTCAAATAAATAAATAAATAAATAAATAAATAAATAAATAAATAAATAAATTATATTCTGAAATACAGTGAACTAAGGAGGAAAGACAAGAAATAGGATGAAATATACACAGGCAATTCACAAAACAGTAAAATGAGCAAGGAAAAAAGAAAAAATTACCACACTAAATAAAGTACAAACTATTTTCTCCACTCAAACTGACAAAGATTAAAATTAAGTAACTACAGTGGTGATAAATGTCACGGAATAATGAGAACTCCCAAATACTTCTGGTGGCAGCTTAAGTCTACCTTACAGATAAAGAATTTGGCAAAATCTATCAAAAGCATTAAATGCTTTTTTTCATCACAAAATCTTCTACAAGAATGTACACATATGTGCACATAAATAATACTGGAAGGTAGTGACAAAAACGTTAACAGTAACTGTGTCTGGATGGCAAAATTAAAGCTGATTTTTTAATTTAAATATTTGAAAATGAACATAGAACTTTGGTCCTAGGAACAGTTATTTTAAAATGTTATTTCTTGTTTTAAATAAAGTGTTTTGAATTCATTTAGTTCTAAAATAACAAACAGGTGGTACAGTCTTCTTTCCATCAAAATTCAATTCCATTAGGCTATATACTTCCATGAGCACAAAGATCATGCCTCCTATTCACTTTTATATCCAAAAATAAGGGAGCATAATGTGCTTGGCATAGAACAGGAAGTTGACAAATACTTGCTAAATAGAATTTACATTTTCCACTGTATTTTCTCTTATACTCACTGCATACAATTTCAGTGTCTGACTTAAAAGAAATCTGTTTATCACATACCTTTAAAATCTCTTTGGGAGTTTGTTTCAAGTTGCTGTGATTGTGCCACTGTTTTCAACATCTCCTGAATTACTACTCGGTCACTATTTCCAGCATCACTATATAAAATGAAAATAATGGTAAATATTGATGTAAATATTTAGAAGATACTATACCCTTATTCTTAATCTGTTACTGTAAGAAAAACATTGAAGATCTTATTAAAATTTTAATCAAAATTATTGACACCTAATTGCATTCACAAAATTCTGTAAGTGAAATATTTTAGGGTAATTAAAATACAATATTCTGATGTTCAATTATAATTTAATAAGTATCACTAAAAATAGTTGTTCTAATATTAAGTTTACTGTAACTTAAAAAGAGCAATAACTAATCCTTAAGTTTCTTATTTGTAGTTACTCAAAATGTAAAAATAACTGACACAGAAATTTCATCTCCATTCCTCTACTCCATCCCCCAAATCATAAAGGTCTGAGAGAACAAGCCTAAACAAGTCAGTTCCCAACACTAGCATGGAGCTGATACAGGGTCTTAGCAAGAGGACAGGATAAGCAAATGGAATTTAAGATAGAGCTGTGTAAGCTATTGACTTATTATAAGCATCATCTGTCACTTATACCCACATTATTGCTGTGGCACTTAAGTCATGCACCTCACAAATCACATGAGTCACCCGGTTAACTTAGGCTGTCAATTTCAAACACCTGAAAAACAATCAGCTCACCCTCTGACTATTCTTGCCACAGAGAACTCACAATGAGAAACAGGGCAAAGCCATCATCTTTTAGTTTACTTTCCCAACAGCCATCACGTCTTTCTCAATTTACTATTATTAGATCAATATACCTGGAAAGTCTCTTTTATGATAATTTCTTAGTCAAGAATCCAAAACATTTACCTTCTATCTATGGAATTAACACTTTCTTCTAGTTTTCTAGTAAGACCCTTTCCCAGCAATCTTTTTTTTTTTTTTAAAGATTTTATTTATTTATTCATGAGAGACAGAGAGAGAGGGAGGCAGAGACACAGGCAGAGGGAAAAGCAGGCTCCATGCAGGGAGCCCGATGCGGGACTCGATCCTGGGACTCCAGGATCATGCCCCAGGCTGAAGGCAGGCGCCAAACCGCTGAGCCACCCAGGGATCCCCTTATCCCACCAATCTTAATTCTCTTAATTTTCTTAGACATACCTGAGGAGAGTGCTAACACCTGTCTGTTAGGGTTGTTTTAAGGACTAAATAATCCACGTGAAGCTTCTCATACAGCATCTGCTACTGAACACTTACTAGCTTGTAACTATATTTGTCCTGATCCATTCAGTTCCTCCTCCTCTCTGCATCACCGCCAGAAGAGGCTGCCTTCGCCTGAAGATGTCCTTGATTCTGTATTCCTTTCAAGAACATATCAGGCCCCAGACAAGCCTGAAGCTTTACCTAACTTTGCTCTTAAAACAATCACTTCTACACTATTAAGTAGTACATAACTGTCCTGGTATAAATTTTCAGTGTGCCCCCAAAGATGATCCTAATCTTATTAAATTGTGATTTAAAAAAATACACATTGATTGATGGACTGTTACACACATTCTAACCAAGAAACTGAAACAAAGGAGTAGCAAAAAAAGATCTGGTAACCCAAATTCACGTTCTGAAATGCTCACTCCAGACATTACAAGCTTTTTAGACATACTTTGCCATCAGTTCTGAATCAGTCAATAGAACAAAAATTTAATGACTATGAAATGTACTCTGTATAAAACACTGAGCTCTATAGAGCAAGAAAATTTAAATACTAAAATTATTTGATCCAGGGGTCAAAGAGAAAAGGGGAAGTGGAAAGGTTCTAGGCTCCCTATTTCACACTGAGCAGCTTTGCTTTTATGTGTATATATATCGTGCCTCCATATATGATTCTATTTCAAGAATGGGCGCTACTCTTAAAAATTTTTTTTTAAAAGGCTTTATTTCTATATAGTAGAAATTTACCTGGGATTAACTTCAAGGTGATAATTGCTTGCAATCGTGCTAATTTCAATTTTCTTCTTAGACGGAGTCTGTGGACAAAGATAGATGTTTTAAACACTGATTTATTGGCCATTTCTCCTCTTTTCTGTATTTCATAGTTTTTTAAAAAATAAACAATTTATGCTTAATAAAAAACATTTTAGGTAATAACCACTAATATTTCGACCTCATTAACCCCCTTGTCTTTTCTATGTGCAAATAAACATGTTTCCATATAAATTGGGTCATATCACACATCCTGTTTTTATTATTTTTTTACCTCTACCACCAGAATCTACAAACCATTCCATTATGAGCACCTCATCACTGTAAACAGTCTGCATGGACTTTACCATCACACACACATGTATATTTAAATATATTTATATATTTCTATTGTGTCAATGTTTCTTGTAAAAAGAGTTATAAAACAAGTGGCAATCATATCAATTTTTCTGTGTTTTACTATTCCTAGTTAACAATATATCTCAGCAATTACCCGCAAACACTAATATAGGAAAGTTGCATATCAACCTGTCACTTGGATGTCCCCATAGTCATACTGATGGGCCCCATCAGTCATACTGATGGGCCATTTTGTTCCTTGCTTTTTGACACCTCTAACAATCCCACAATTAACATCCTTCCACATGTCTAATGTACTGACTTCATTTCTATGTAACAGATTCCCAATAAAGGATTTGCTGGATTGAAGGAAATGTTTTCTAAACTTTTATGTATATGTATAACCAGCCTGTTTTCCAAAAATAAAAATTTATATATATATATATATCTAACAATTCATTTATCCACTGGCAAGAAACACTCTTCCCCAACATTCCCTTTCTGCAGGTTTTATGTCATGCCTTCAATTTCCACCAATTTGATCAGACTCACTGCTTCTCTTCAACTATCACAAATGTCAAACGTATTTACATATGTTTATTAGCTTCTTATATTTCTCTTGAGACTTTCATTCAGTTTTCTAAGTTGTCTCCACTGTCAATTTGTAAAATCTTTTATCTAACCCGTTCCTTTCACATACTTTTCGGCTATTTTTTCCTGCTGATTTTATGTTATCTTCTGTCATACAAACTTGTAAGTTTCATATAATACAAGTACATACTTTATCACTTACATGTTTTTATAAAAGGTATTCCAAAAAAAAAGGTATTCCTGACTACTATAGACTGTTCATATAATCTAAGAAATTTAGTATTTTCATTTTAACACTTAAGTCTTTAATTCATATGGAATTCAATTTTATCAATTATTGAATCATAGGGATTCGACTTTCTTTTCTTCAGAGTAACTAGTTACGCTAGCACATCTTTCTGACTCATGCTCTTAATACTTATTTGAAATAGATACCAACAGATTTGGGGGCTCTCTAATAAGTTTCACTGATTGAATTCACTCTTCCCATGCCAATATAACATTGTTTTGATTACAGGAGCCTTACAATAGGATTTAATATCTCATAACACCAGTCCCACCTCACAAATCTTTTTCAAAATTACTTTAGTTTCAAAAATGTATTCTTTCATATGTACTTTTTTTTAAAATATATTATTTATTTACTCATGAGAGAGAGAGAGGCAGAGTCACAGGCAGAGGGAGAAGCCGGCTCCACACAGAAAGCCCGACGCGGGACCTGACCCCAGGACCCCGGGACCACAACCCGAGCCATAGGCAGACGCTCAACCACCAAGCCACCCAAGCGTCCCTCATATGGACTTTAAGAGCATTTCATACAATTAAAAAAAACTTGGATTTTTAATTGTAATTTCATTTAAATTTATGCTATAACTTGGGTAGAACATTTTCAAGTAGTAAGCCTTTAAGAACTTGTTGCAACTTTCTATTTGATCAGCTCTTGTTTTTAGTCCTTTTATAAAATATTACAGTTTTCTCCCTACGGATCTCACACCTTTCTTGTTAAATTTGTTCTCGCATACTTTGTAAGAATTCTCACCGGGGTATACCACCAGCACCTCAAACTCAATGTGTCTAAACATAAGCTCGTCAACATTAGCCTAAAATCCATTTATCTTTCCTAAAGATTCTATTAATATCACTACTTACCATCCAGTCATTCAGCATACATTTTTTTCAGTGCCTAATATATATATGTTATATATATTTGAGTGCCTAATATAGTATTATATATATATATATACATATAAGATGTTACACCATGGCCTATGAAGGATACAAAAATGAACAGGACATGTTCCCTACATAACTTCAAACAAATACAATTTTGTCAAGATAAAAAAATGAAAAACTATCATCAAGGGCAAAGTTCTCTAAAAATATATGAGAGGTAAAAGGAAAAATTAATGCTAATGGGACTGGAGGGCACAACAAGAGGAAGTATTTCAACTAAATCTTCAACACTGTCTGTAAGGAGAGTATGGAAATGCACTGCATGTCATGAGGCTGGAAACTCAGCCAAAGGCAAGATCATGGGAATGATCTGAACGTCCCAGAGTTCATGCTTCCTTTTCTAATTAGTCAGCTGCCCAATCTCTTCCAAGTTGCCTGATTCCTTTAAACTTTTTCTCAAAATCATTCCTTTTCTTTTCAAATCCCATGATTGCTCTCTGGACAATGAACTTCAGAGACCTGAGTTCCAGTTCCAGCCAAGGTAGTACTGATTCACTGATAATCTAAAATGAATCCCACCACCTATATTTCACCCAAAATCTCTTGTTACTCTTATTTCCTAACACAACTGACTTTGATCTGGTTTTAATAGTTAGATCTATACATCAGTAGCTCTCAATCCTGTGCACCTGAGTTATACATGAAATTCTTACTTAAACACACATTGATGGCTGAGGCCACAGGAATATGCATGATGAGGACAGAAAATCCCTGCTTTAAATATTTGGGAGGCCTCAAAGTAAAATGCTTACTGTGATGGTCTGATGTTCAATTCTTAATTTTTCCACTCCAACACCATAAAGTTCACGTAGAATACACATAATTCTTGTCTTTTTTCCAGCCCCTGATGGTCCATACACTAAGAGATGAGGAAAATCACCACACTGCACCTGCAATAAACAAGGAGGCATTTTTTTTCCCAAACGACTCTAGGTAGAATTAAACTACTTTTTAGGTATCAAATATTTCATATCTCCACTTATGAGACTCATTAGAAATATGTATGAGTGAATGTGTATATAAACAGAGAACTTTTAAAATTAACTCTGAAATGTTACTTATTCCCTGGCATTAATTTTATATAATCATATACTTAGTATAATACACACAGGATACAACACCCTGTGCTAGAATTAGAATGCAAGAACTTTCAAACTGAGTCTGTCACAATCTCCTAGAGAACGTTTTAAAATAAAAGACTGATTACTAGACTCCATCCATGAGATTATGATTCAAAAACTGAGATTGATGCCTTTCTTAGTTTGGGCTTCTATAGTCCGTTTGATAAGAACTGAGTGTATTTGGTTTGAGAGGTAAAGGAAAACTTTGTAAGGCAATGAGGAAGCAAAGGAGAGGAAGGCAGCCAATGAGTGTATTAGCCGTTTATCATTCTAGGCATCTGGAGTTTAATTCTGCTGGGGATACTCTTGAAGCCAGTATTAAAATAAACAAACAAACAAGCAAACAAACAACCCCCAAAAAAACCTACCCAAGAAGGTGGGGAAACTGGAGTATGATATGCTATTATTTTTCATCAGTCCTTTGATGAAGCCTGCTTGGGAAAGTGGCTGGGATTAAGGGAGGGCATTAATTCCCAGGCATTTTAAGTCTGCTTAGAGGTGTCAGCAAAAGAAAACCTTCAGAAAGTGCACATACAGAAACATAGAAGTCAGTCTGCATGCACCTAAAAATCAAGAGCTAAGGGATGGAGGAAGGCACTGACAATACTGCAAAAGAGTACAAGACTGTGTCCATTTACAAAGCTTCCCAGATGACTGATGATCAGTCAGGTTTGGCAATGAGTGCTATAAAGGCTATAAAAATGATGAGAAAACAAACCTTAACCTCAAGGGCATAAAACCTTGTGAAGCATAAGTTTCTAGATGAGAAAACAAACCTTAACCTCAAGGGCATAAAACCTTGTGAAGCATAAGTTTCTACATAAGCATTACACTAAAAATGAAATAAATCTTAACAGAAATGATTATTGCGGTGCATTTTAATACTTTGTAAACTGGCACTGAAAAAGTTTCAAGGAAAAGAACTATTCACCCATGCATAGAAAACAGCAGGTGCTTCACAAATACCTTGCCTTTGCTTTTTAGACTCGATCTAGTCAAAACGAAGGGTATGCTAGGTTTCACAATTTCACTAAGTTGTAGATTCAACAGTAAAACAAGTGAACATTTTTAAAAACAAATTAACAAACAACACCCAATTTTTGTTCAAAATATTTATTGCAAACTCTGCACAACAAAAAGAGAGCCACAGAAAAGAAAATGTATCCTATGGCTAGGAAAATCAAAGTGAAAGCTATTTTGAGAAAACACAATTTGTCTAGAAATTATATACAGCTGTAACAGATTTATTCTAATGGTATTGATGGAATACCACTAAAAAAGAAGGAAAAAACCCTCAATCTCACAGCACTACCAACTTTTCTAATGACTTTCATATACGGATGGAGTTGTTTTTCTTTTTCAATTATTTCTCACTTTTTAAAAGTACTTAACAAGTTGTACCTGTAACTCTGAAAAAAGGTGAGTTTTGAAGAACGGGAGAGCTGAGCAACACTTCCATCAGCATATGGTACTATCGGATTCTTAAAAGCAGTGAATAAATAGCTTCCACAGATACTATATTTTTCTCTAGACCCTTCTTCCCACTCCAGCTCCTAAAAGATTCAGTTTGCTTTTCAGAAAACACTGCCACTAGACATTTCTACCAACTACAACACGAAAATACACACATAAAGTTGGAGGGGGAAAAAAAATCCTCCATAAGGAATTTAAACTCGACGACTCAACACCACCTCTTTTAGAATTAGAAATGACCGGGACACTGGGCGGCTCAGCGGACGAGCATCTGCTTTTGCCCAGGGCGTGATCCTGGGGACCCGGGGTCGAATCCCACATCGGGCTCCCTGCAGGAAGCCTGCTTCTCTCTGCCTCTCTCTGTGAATCTCATGAATAAATAAATAAATAATACTTTTTAAAAAAAGGATTGGAAATGACCTCCGAAATTAGTAAGTACCTTCCTTTTCGTAAAAAAGGGCAATATCACCAAGAAATTTTAAGTAAGCCGTTTGTTAAAAGGTAGTTAGATGATGTCACCTCTCTGCTCAAAGCCTTCCAAAGGCTCCCTGTGTCACCCTACAAGGATCTCCTGGGTCTGCACACACCCGCCTCCCCCGCCCCATTTCCTACCTCTCTTCCCGCTGGCCTACTATTACCCAGCTACACCGGCCTCCTTGAGGTTCCTCTACAGGCCGGGCACACTCCTGCCAAGGAACTTGCACTTGCTGTTCTTTCTCTGTTGAAGGTTTTCCCCCTTGAGGTCCTAGCTCAGAGGACAGTTCTCAGGCAGGCCTTCCCCGTTTACCAGCACAACCGCCGCCCACCCGCCTTCCCTCAGCCCCTTCCGAGCCCCACAGAGCTGGGGCCTACCCGCCCCTCCCCGCCCGCCCCGCCCGCCCCGGCCCGGCCCGCGGACTCACCAGGTTGCGCAGCTGGGCAGCCTGCTCCTTGTGATAGTCAAGCCGCCCCAAGGAGCAGGGCCGGTATTTGTCCACCCAGAGGCTCATGCCAGCTCCAACTCCCGGGGTCCGACGCTTGAAAATCCCGCGCGCGGGGATCTCTCTCCGCCGGGACGCGGAGTTCTCTCGCGAATTCCAAATCTCGTGACGTCACTACCGGCCCTGGTCGCGCAGGCCAGTTAGGGACTAAAGACTACGGAAGCCGAGTGGGGACAGTATTAGCCGCCGTGTTGGTGTTGGTGAGCATCAGCCTAGTCGTTGATGTTCCTTGTTTCTGTGATTATTTTTGTTGTTCTCACCCTCTACGGTAGTCCAGAAATTACTAAACAAAGCTGGAAATTTGGCTCTGATACTCCCGGCTTCAAAGCAGATACCTCAGAGAAGCCATGTTCCTCGATTCATTTCATTCATTCATTCATTCATTCACTCACTCATTCGCTCTACAGAAACCTGCAAAATATCTACTGTGTTGAGCTCGGTTCTTGGCACTAGGATATATACGACTTGGGGCATTTCTTACTGGGCAGACTCTCAGTAAAGCTTTTTAAAAATAAATTGCTAAAAATAAAATCCAATCTTCCCTGTCTTTCCTTCCATTCTTCAAGAGTCTTACTGAGTTGAAAGCAAAGGAATAAAAACGTCATGAAAAACTACAGAAATGTGGCCTGTAGGAGACACGATAAGAGATTAGTATGCTGTGCTAAATCCAAAGTGTTTGAACACCCTTCTGATTAAAATGAGACTAATGTGAAACCCTTGGGGAAATATTCTGCATATAAAACCCATATAAAACTCTCATTGTGCCTCCAAACTTCACATCTCAATGCATTTTTCTAATTGTACATGAAATTAATTCCTTATTTACATTATGGTCTTATTTTACACATTGTTCAGAAGCCTGTCATTCAATCTCAAGTTCTTACAGGACAGGCAATGATCACAAAATACCTGATCATAAAAATGACCTGTCGAACTACCCCGTCTCATTCATTTATTAAACTAGAATTTACTGTGCTCTATGAGTCATCATATTTACTGAATTATTCCTACAGGCATGATGTTATTCAGCACCATCAACAGCACCAAGAACTATAAGATATATTCCCTATTCTAAGAAACCTTCTGAAACAAGCTTTGGGGGCTTCTACCTCAGGACCTTGGCACTTCTATTTTCTTTTCCTGGACCACTTTTGTTCAAGTGTCAATAGAGGTGGGTCTCTCACTTCTTTCAGGGTGTTTGCTCAAAGTCATCTCTTCAGTGAGGCTTCCCAGCCCTACTTAACACTACAAAACCTTCCACATTCCCTATGCTATTCCCCTGTTGAATTGGGATGGGGGTGGGGGGGAAATGTTTGAAAATAGAAGGTAAAGGAAATCAGAAGCAAAGGTGTTGAATTCTCATCTATGTGGGTAATGGAATCTTGAAAAAAAATAATGGAAATAATTATTCAGAGGAAGGAAGTAAACCAGGTGCTAAAATGATCAATGAATTGACAATGACGCTGAGCATGACAGACAACTTCCTACTATGAAAGGTAATAGAGAGAGGAGTCTGAAGATATGTAGACATGTGTTTCAAAGTTGCCACAGGTTCCAGGGAAGGAGAAATGTTGCAGAAGGAACACCAACAGATGAGAAAGACACTTAACTCACATAGGGCTATCAGATTCCATGAGTAAAAATATAGGAAGTCTACTTAAGTTTTGGATTACTTTTTATTATTACTAAATATTACTGCAAATATTGCATGGGCATACTTTAAAAAAATATTCATTGTTTACCTGAAATTGCAATCTAATTGGGTGTCCTGTATTTTATCTGGTAATCCCACTCCAGACTTACAAATATGAGAATTGAGATATGACTTCAGAGGAAATAGGATCCTCAGAGGAGAGTCAGGAAATGAAAGAAGTGAAAGTAGTGGCTATGCATATTAAGCAGTGGCCAGCAAACAATAGCTCCAATCACTCAATGACTCTGCTTCCTTGGCCCTAAAATGGAGTTGATGAAACCTGCTTTCCATAGTTCATTTGAGGATTAAGTAAGGTAATATAAGCAGCAACCACATAGAAGGTACTTAATAATTAGTGGTTATGTTCTATTGAGAAAAAAACATATTCACAGGGATACAAGATGAGTGGGCATGAATATATAGATGGTTAAGAACACACTAAGGTTAAATTTGCACTGAGCTCATCCAAACAAAAATGTTAAAGCTGTCATCTTCTACCTGTAACCAAGGGTTAGGCCTAGCCAACCTTAATTTCTAAAAACCTTCAAGATTGAGGATTGAGCCCAGAAAACCTGGGCTTTTCTGCTCCTAACTCTGGCAGTTTATCTCAATGTACCTCTCTGGGGCAAACCCGTAATCAGTTCTTTTTTTTTTTTTTTTTAAGATTTTATTTCTTTATTCGACAGAGAGAGAAAAAGAGAGGGAGAGAGAGGTGAGACACAGGGAGAGGGAAGAGAAGCAGGCTCCATCCAGGGAGCCCGATGTGGGATTCGATCCCAGGATTCCGGGATCACACCCTGAGCCAAAGGCAGAAGATCAACTGCTGAGCCACCCAGGCATCCCCTGTAATTGGTTCTTGTCAGAATCAGGAGTAAGGTCTTTCTATAGGCTGGATCTAATTTGCTTCTTTAAAGAGAAGTAATGAAGCAGATATGTAATGATCTCAAGAAGCCTAGAGACTAGCCGAGGAGTATGTGTAATTTTACTTCCTCTAAAAAAATATTACAACTTTGGCTTCACAAATATTTGTGAGATTTCTCTTTCATACATCTAAGATTTGGACCTTCCTCTTAAGAGAGCATATCCAGCAGCCTTGCTTCGATTTTAAAGTGAGAGAATGTCCTGGACATTTTTTTCTTATAGTTTATTCTTTGAAATTGTCAGTGTTAGTGTCCAGTTTAATTCTGGTTCTCCATTTGGGGAAGGGACAGTGGGCAGATCTGTCTCTGCACTTTAGAAATAGCATTAAATAGTAAGTTGGAAAGAATTTTGAACAGAGGCTTTTCACAGGAACTTCACATGTCACATTTATTTGTGGCAATAATATGAAATGTATCTTTCTGAAATAAGTAACCATAAGTTTTGCTGCAAAGAACTTGAAAACAATAGTTTAAAACTCCCAAAGATGAATAGTTTAAAATTCATTTTAAAATTGTGGCAGAGCCAATGCTCTGTGTTCACCAAATCTCCTGATTTTCCTGGGTACAGGAGTGCTTTTTGGAGCTTCCTCCATAGTTAGTGGAATCATGTGACTCAATTCGGGCCAATGGCAAGTAGCTGCAATGATGGGCACCATTTCTGCTCCTGTCCCATTTGAACTCCTGGCTGCTCCTTCTCACCTTTTCCACTTACTGGCCCCTTTAATACAGAGAATCCAGCGGAGGGCTCTTTAGGAGACAGTTGGAGCCCTAGATGGAGGGAATTTGCTTGGGTCCCTGTGTGTTAGCCCCATTGCTCTCCATACTGCCCAAAGCGAAGCAGGTGCTTTATTTGGGATGTAATTACAGGGAGCAGCAGGGATGAACTGAGGAGAGTGAAAGAGGGAAGGAAGTAAAACCAATGCAAGGAGGAGGTATTATAAAGGTCATCTCTGTGGGAAACTGAGGCTTACTCACTTTCTGAGAAGTGTGCAGATTTTTTTCAGTTGTCTGGGAAGGGAGGGATGGGAAGAAATATTCCTCTCCCAGCTCCCATACTCTGTTGGTTGAAGGGGCTCCTTGAAGATGATAATCTCCAACATACTCACATTTCTGTGGCAGTGGGCCTGTGTACCTAGCAGAATCCTGCTGGTGCTCATCATCAAAGTCCATCAATCCTACCAATTGTTCTTTCCCATTATCCATCTCCTCATGCGTTTATTTTCCCATTGCCCAAGAAAACAGGTAATACAGGTTTTATACTTTTCATATTAAATTTCCACACAGTATCAAAATATCCCAGGATAATAAAGACAATTTTTGTAAAGATAATTAAAATATAAATAATAGCTTCAATTTATCAGAGAGATTGATGCATAGCAGATAAATATTTTTCACATAAAAAGCAATCCCTCATTAAAATGCCAGGCATTCAGAAGTTGAATAGGGAGGCAGAAAATTCTTTGTCTGGTGCCCCTATGCCCCTTTGCAGTTGGCACATGCATTGCTTCAAAAAGGAAATCTAGGAATTCAAACTCTATAGGTCCATTTTATATTCAAGGGCTTCTTCAGCCAATTTTCACCAGTCAAGAATACGTGTTTACTTAATGACCTCTATTACTAGAGTAATTTTGTTCTAATTTTATTTTGTTTTTAATATGAAAATTGTTTCTCTTCTAAATATGTATTTTTCATGTGATAAATCTAAAAATTACATTGTAATGAAAAGAGTATCTGAAATAATGTTTAATAGCGAAGGCAAAGTACAATCATGGTGCACTATAACATAGGGTTTTTTTGGTCATATGTAGCACTTTTGCTCATGACCTAAGTATCCCAGGTAGACTTCTGTGTCTGTTGGGTGTGAACTGGCACTCCTGGCTCTGAGGAGCATCTCAGGATGGCAGGTGTTAGTTGTGGACAATGGAAATGTCTGCCATGAATCAAAGAGCATGAAGCATCTTTATCCATTATTATCTGAGTTATATGACCCTATAACACCACTCAACTAAACAAGAGTCAGAGCACAAGATTCATATCTGTGCTAGGTGAAAGGGAGCTGAGCATAGGGGCAGCTGATACCATGTGGTGCTTTTATATTCACTCTGACAAGTATTGGTACTTATGTTTTTATACACATTTAAATCTGTGTATCTACAATCTATATCAAGATACAGAACATTTCCCCCACTCTAGAAGGCTCTCTCATGCCTCTTCCCGTTCAATATAGCCCCCAGAGTGGCCACAATTCTGAATTCTATCATCATATATTATTTTCTCTGTTCTTAATCCTCATATAAATGAAATCATATAGTATATTTTCTTTTGTGCTTGGGCTGTTTTGCTCATTGTATGTCTTCAAAATTCATCCATTTGTTATATGTAGTAGTAATAAGTTGTTTATCTTTTATTGCTGTGTAGTATTCCATTGTACCATTATCAGGACAGGCTTCATAGGAATGTCACATGTGCAGTGCCACGTAGGCTCCTGTTTGCTTTAATGCTCTGCTGCTGACATCTTGAAATTCTTAATAATTTCTTAACAAGGAACCTGCATTTTCATTTTGCACTGTAAAATTGCCCTGTAAATTGTGTAAACAGACCTGATCAAGATAGCTTAATTTACTATCTGTTGTACTATTGATGGATATTTGGGGGTACTTCATGTTTTTTTCTAATAAGAATAATTTTGTTGAGTATTCTTGCATATATTTTTGAGATATGTACTAACTTCCATTGGATGTATACATCTAGGAGTGAAATTCCTTGGTAATAAGGACAGGCATATATTTAGCTTTAGTAAACACTGACAAAAGTTTCCAAAACACTTGTACCATTTTACATACCCATCAGCAAAAACTAAAAGACAGATGTTTCACATCCTCCTCAACAAGTTTCTTTTTTTATTGTGGTAAAATATTCAAAACATGTATCATTTGAGCCATTTTTAAGTCTACAGTTCATTATCATTAAGCACACTCACATTGGTGTGCAACCATCATCACCATCCATCTCCAGAACTTTTCCATCCTGCCAAACTAGAGCTCTGCACCTATTAAATAGTAATTTCCCATGGTGGTAACCCCCAGGCCCTGGAAACCACCCTTCTACTTCTCTTCTCTGTGAATTTGACAATTCTAGGTACCTTATGGAAGTGTAATTATATATTTGTCCTTTTGTGTCTGGCTTATTTCACTCACCATATTGTCTTCAACTTTCATCTGTTTTGTTGCATGTAATAGTCTTATTCTTTTTTAAGGCTGAATAATAGTCCATTGTAAGTTTATATCATACTTTGTTCCTCCATTTATCCATCAATAGATACTTGGGTTGTTTCCATCTTTTGGCTTTTGTGAATAATGCTGCAAGGAACATTTGTATACAAATATCTGCTTAAGCTCCTGCTTTCACTTCTTTGGGTTATATACTCACATATGTAATTGTATTACATGGTAATTCTATGTTTGATTTTTTTGAGTAACAACAGAAAACACCTGTTCTCTATGGTACTGCACAATTATACATTACCACCAACAATGCACAAAGGTTATAGTTTCTCACTAACCAGCAAGCCTTTTATTTTTAGCCATTCTGGTGGGTTTGTAGAGAAACATGATTTAATTACCCTAATGAGGGATGCTGGAATGGCTCAGTGGTTGAGCGTCTGCCTTTGGCTCAGGGTATGATCCCATGGGGATCGGGTCCCATGTCGGGCTCCTTGCAGGGAGCATGCCTCTCCCTCTGTGTCTCTGCCTCTCTCTCTCTCTCTCTCTCTCTCTGTATCTCTCATGAATGAATAAATAAAAACAAAATAAAACCTTCATTTAAAAAAAATAATTACCCTAATGATTAATGATGTTGAGAATCTTATCATGTTGGATTGGTGATTAGAATATTCTCTTGTAAAATGCCTATTCAAATCTTTTTGCCAATTTTTGGGTCTCTTATTGATTTGTTTTTTAAGCATATGTATTGTAAATATCTCTTTTCTATGTGTGGTTTGCCTTTAAACTCTCTTGATGGTTTATTTTGATGAAAAGAAATTCTTTAATTTTAATACAGTCCAGTGCATACATTTTTTAAAAACTTTACCTACTCCAAAGTCATGAAAATGTTCCCCTATGGGGTTTTTTTAAGGCTTTACTGTTTCATTCTCACATATAGATTTTAAATCCACTGAAATTTTTTTTGTATGGTGTATGATGTAAGTATAGAGATACATTTTCCCCATGTACATATTCAGTTATACCAGAACTATTTTTTTTCAAAGATTTATTTATTTGAGAGGGGGGAGGGCAGAAGGAGAGGGAGAATTTCAAGCATGCTCTCTGCTGAGCACAGAGCCTGATTCGGAGTTCTATCTCATGACCCTGAGATCATGACCTGAGCCGAAATCAAGATTTGGATGCCTAACTGAGCCACCTGGGTGCCCCAAACCAGCATTATTTGTTGAAAAGAACTTTTTCCACTCTACTGTAGGATCACCTTGTCATAAACCAGGTGACAATATATGTGTGGATTTGTTTCTGAAGTCTGTATTCTGTTCCATTTGTCTATTTGTCTATCTAGGTACAGATACCACACTGTTTTGATTACTATACTTTTATAATCGGTATTGGTTTCTGGTAGTTGCACTCTTTTTGTTCTTCTTTTTATTTTTTAAAGATTTTATTTATTTATTCATGAGAGACAGAGAGAGAGAGAGAAGCAGAGTCACAGGCAGAGGGAAAAGCAGGCTCCCCACAAGGAACCCGATGTGGGACTCGATCCCAGACTCTGGGATCACGCCCTTAGCTGAAGGCAGGCACTCAACCAGTGAGCCACCCAGGCATCCCTCTTTTTGTTCTTCTTACCCAAGGTTGCTTTTGCCAGTTTTTTTCTTCTGCATTTTTATATAAATTTTAGAATCAGCTTGTCAATTTCACAAAAAATATTGGTTAGGATTCTTTTGGGGATTACTGGTTACAAGCATTTAAGTCTATATTTGAACATTGTGGATTCCATCTTCTTGGTCTTAGAAATCACAAAATATATTTTTTCCACCTGAGCACATTACAAACCCATCACCCCATTTTACTCAAGCCTTTATATAAGCAGCAAAAAATGCAAAGTGAAAAAGCACTTTTTTCTACATGATTTAACTGTTGTATATATTTAATACTTCTTCAATTGCCCTTGCTACCTTCTTGAAAGGTAATATATTAAAAGCAAAAATAGTCACACATAGATGTTAAAAGGGAGAATTTATTTTACATGAAATGGCATCAGAAACCAAACTTAAAAACACAAAATGTGATTAAATGTCTAATATAACATAAGAAAGAGCCTTTAGTCCTTTGAGGTCCTGTGGCTATTGTCACTGGTATTACTTCATCTTGATGTTTCAAAAATGATCAATCTGTGACCTCTGAGAGAGGGACCTCAAAACAGGAGATCCCACAGTGGGGCAGAGCAAGAGGACATTCCAGGGCTCCAGTGCAAGAAAGGTCCAGGCAACAGTGACAGACAAGCTTGGAAAATGAATGTTTTAGGCTAAAGCGGAAGGACAACTGTCTTAAGAAGATGAAATTAACACCTGATGTGCTCACAAATACTGAAATGAAGTTTACACATATACAAGAGAATTTCGGGGTAAATTAGCAATAGATACATTAAAAATTAAGCCAAAGAGATAACAAGACAGTTACTAACAGTAAGAAAGATAAAATTGAATAAAGGAATATGTAGTGTCTAAGAAAGGAAATGTTATAATATAGCTTGCGGCTGAACTATAAATAGCTTAAATGGAATCAAAATAATATAAACACCATATATTTACCTAACCAGAAATTATGATATAAATGCACTAGGAAGTATGTGAGAAAAAACAGATGGAAGAGAGATAGACCTCATTTTCCATAGCAGGAAATCAATAACTAACTTTTCAAAATAAAAAAAAAAGAGCAGGATGAGTATGTTATCAAACAATATGGAGTTAATACTAATACATACACATGGACACACATGCACTCACCAACACACAAACACACACACATGTGCATACACACACACACACTAAAAGAATTGAAAGTGTTTCCTCCAGGAAGCAGAAATCAGTTGGTGGGGCAGAGAACAGGGGTAGCAGGTACCACTTTTCATATCAAACTGTGAGGAACCTTCTGACTTTTCTTACTATGTCCTTGGATAAAAGTAAAAGTTAAGTAAAAAATACAATGATTAATACAAAGTGAGCCCAAAGAATATACTGGCCTCTACTGCAACACATATTAAATTGTTTATATCAATACTAACTTTAAACAGGCTTTCTAGAGGCACCTGGGTAGCTTAGCAGATTAAGTGTCTGACTCTTGATTTTGGCTCAGGTCATGATCTCAGCATTGTGAGATCGAGTCTGCATCAGCATGGATGCTCAGCGCAGTCTGAGAGTCTCTCTATCCTTCTCTCTCTGCCTCTCCCCGCCTCCCTCCACTCGTGCAATTAATTAATTAAAAAAAAACAACAACAACAAAGCAGCAGGCTTTCTAGGGAGGGCCACCCAAACAGGTCATTTGGGAAAGGTTTCTTTGGAAGAGTAACACTTAGAATGAAGCTATAGTTGGAATCAGCCAGAAAGGGAGGAGAGTGTATTTCAGGATAAAGGACCAAAACTTGCATAGGCCCTGAATGGGCAAGTTTCAGGGCTCCTACTGAAAAACCTGTAGGTGGGAGAGGCATAAACATGAAGGAGAGAGCCAGGACAAACAGCAGGACAGGCCAATGAAGAGTCTATTTGGCGACCCTTGTGCTTTTTAATAAGGATTTTTTGGTCTATATCCTAAGTTTCCTCTAATTACCTCAGCGGTCTATAACAAAATTAAGTTGGTTCTTTCCAAGTGCAACATTCTGCAGTTCTAAAACCCTGAGTTGTTTTCCCAGGGATTTTGCTTGTTGATGGACAGCTCTCTGCTGGGAGTCCCCACACAGCTCAGCCTGGCCCTGAGTTGTCTCTGCCTTCTTGTTTCACTTCGGGCAGGTCACCGCCTCCAGGCCTGAATGGACTCATCCACAAAGTGAAAGGCTGCCTGGGGGTAACAACCTCTACGTGCCCTGCAAGCCCCAACACTGTAGCTCCTTGCACTCCTCTTTGCTTTTGCCAGAAGGAAGAGCACTTAGTTCTTCCAAGTATTCACACTTTTGTGTGAAACTCCTCTTTTTGATGTGATATTTAGCAATTCCTCAGCTTCCGTTTTTTGAGATGTTTCTACAAAGTCGAATAACAGTATCAGTGGGTGTTGGTTTAGGAAATGGGATGCAGAAATGATGATCTAGGATGATCTTCAGGTCAGCCTATTATTAGATCACTTCGTTGCAACATTGTTTTCAAAAATAGTTCTTTCTTCTTAGAAATTTATCATCATTATACACATTTTTATCACCTAGATAATTTTAGCGACATTCTAAGCTTTTCCTGTAATCATGGCAGCTCATTACCCCATTTGTTTGATGATTTTTCTGGTTTCCATATATCACCTGCAGCGGGAGCCTCTTGTATGGGACTCCCCTGGCAACGAGGCAATCCCCTCACCTGCCTGCTCCACCTGACTCCCACCCAGCAGCATTCCACAGGGGAAAAGGGAACATTGTGGGTAAGGAAAGGAAGTACAGAGCTTTCTTCTAGTTAGTTTCTTACCTATGCTACCACAATGATCAAAACCTCGATGCTTACTTTCCTTTTGGCTTACTGTCCTAATGGGTGACCCTGACACCTGGCAACTCAGATCTCACCAGCTTAGCTTTGTCTTGATAACAGCTTATCACCAACATAAGATATAACACATTTCAAGCTCTACAATAGCTAGGAATGTGGGGTGTAAAAAAGGAACTCTGTAAAACATTTTAGTTCTTGGAAGCAATCCAGTGGCATTTGAGCATTTCGAGTTAACGTCATTAATGTATTAATGTTAATAGGGTGAGATTTCGTGTCACATTTCTCCTCGGGGGAAGACCCCACACGGCAATGCAGCTCACCCTAGAGAGGGAAAAGGCCTCATTTTGGATCCTCTAGAAACTTGATGCAGGAAACACAAAGCTAGGCTTTATTCAGGCTGAAAAGGACTCTGTCCTGGACTCTAGAGCAGCTGTGTTGAGCAGTATTGATTCACCTTTTAAACTTCAGGGGGAAAATAAATAAATAAATAAATAAATAAATAAATAAATAAATAAATAAACTTCAGGGGGTTGCTGCGGAGTTAAGGAGAATAATTGAAAGGTGGCAATAAACCAGGGCCTCTTTTTAATCCTTCCTTTCAACCTCCGCCTTAAAGGTAGCAATATTTAAATCATTAAGGTTTTGTTCCATTTCCTGCCCCTCTTGGTAGTACCTCTGTCTGTAGCAATGAACAGGGGCGGTGAGTTCCACAGCTATCTACATCCCCATGGGTAGTAGAGAAGAGTGAGCAGCCCACCTCTTGCCTGCCCATCAAAGCTTTTGATATGCATATTGTATATGCTCTCTGTTCTTATATTCCTACTTTTGGTGCCTAATTTTTCACCTCCTTTAAGATTTATTTTGCTAAAAGTTACATGTCTAACCACTTGAAATCTTTTGGAATATGGCAGAGTGTTTATAAATAAATACACAAATAATCCACACATTGGCAATTTCGAAACAAAACAGCAAACAACAGGAGCAAACACTTTGAAGGGTCAAGAGGGTGGCTCATTTAAGAGCTCTTTCTTCAAAAATGGGAGAGAATCATTACTTCTATTGGCAACAGCTGTTCTCCGGATGCGGCGTTTTTAAGGCTACAGTAGTCTGAAATTTCCTCTAATCAAATCAAATCTTCTCTGAAAACCAGCCATAAGCAGGCCCTGACTAGAACCCCAAAGAGTCTATGGCTGGATAAGCCACACTGGAGAAAGTTGTTGTTGTTGCTGTTTTGCACTGTTTTGGGTTCTGTTTTTTCTTTTGAAATCCACTAATGGTAAGACGAAAGAGAAGGAAAAACTAAGTAGAAAAAGCAAAGAAATTTATAAAAGATGATATTGTCCTGCTTTTTTGTATTTAACAGTGTGACTTAAAGGCTAATCTCTTTTGTCCTGCCATACAAAAAACCATTGTTGCTTTTTTAAGGTGCTATGATTCTATTGACAAAAAATGAACAAACCTTTCAGAATTTCAAAAAAAAAAAAAAAAAAAAAAAAGGAAGAGAGTTTTATTTGAGCCCAGATTAGGACAGCCTGGGATACACAATCTTCATAAGAAAGAAAGTGCTCCAGAAAGGGAACATTTGGTGTAAGGTATTGTACATTTTTTACATTAAAAAATTACAAATTATTAGACAAAGAACATTTCAGAAAGTAGCAAACCTTAAGTTTCTATTACATGCAGGGCTGTATGATTTTAATCTTATGGGAACCAGAGAAGTTTCTTACTTTTTCTCATCCTCTATCTTCAGAATGGTCCTTTTTGGTAATTTATTTTTTTAATGAAGCAGATGTACAATGTGTGCTTGGGGCAGAAATAGAGCCCCTTGCTTTGAGATTTTGCAGTAATTTTGACCTTGGTAAGTGTTAGAGCACAGCTTCCCTGGGAGCCTAGGAGCAGAGCCGACAAACATTAGTAGTTGAAAATTTCCTTTAAGAATTCCCAGTTGTTCTTAGATTATCATAGTTAAGAAAAGAACATGAAATATGCAATACCTACGTATTCTGTATCCACACCTTAGCTTTCATTTGAAAGACTTTATTTTTATTCCACTTGGGGCTGCTACACTATCATTTTAAGAAGCACTAGGCATAGTGCCATTAACAAAAACAGAAAGATAGAAGAAGACAGCTTAAATGATTCAAAATATGTGAAATGTAAATCTAAAGGCAGAGCTATTTTGACTGTAAGATATTACAAAGAGTTTAGAGAGATCATAAATCTGTTATTCACTTAAGATTTCTATATTTTAATAAATATTTAAAGATTCATCACAGGGGGCACCTGGCTGTCTCAGTGGGTTAAGTGTCTGACTTCTGATTTCAGCTCAGATCATGATCTCAGGATTGTAAGAATGAGCTCTGTGTCAGGCTCTGTGCTGGCTGTAGAGCCTGTTTAAGATTCTCTCTCTGTGTCTCTGCTGCTGTGCCCCCCGCCCCCACCACACACATACAAAAAGAATTTAGAGATTCATCATGAAAACTTCAAATTCATTAAAGATGGAGGTATACTTTTTTCAATTTGTATATTATTGATTGAACAAGACAGGAAGACCTCCACACATAGTGTGTATAGAAAGAAAAGCAAGTACATTTATAATAAATTAACAGTTGTTATTTCTTTGTTTCAGTATTTTATCTAGCTCGTTTTAAAAGAAAACCCAAAAAATACAGGTATGTCAAGGAATCTCAGCAAACTAAAAAGTTTCTTTTTTAAGTATTTTTGTTCAGCTGCTCTAATGATCCAGTCCATTCTAATGCATTTGTTTTGAAGTGGTTCTAGCACCATCAATTCCCTTTTTTTTTTTTTGAATAAAGATCTAAGTATGGAGTTTTGAAAACTTGCTCTTTGTTATTGTTTCTACATATCACTATCACCCCACCCCCATTCCTCTACATAGAAGTTACAAATAGAAACGCCAACAGGGGCCAGACAGGCATTTACATGATCCAGGCTTTGGGAGAGCAAAACAGAAAGAGAACACAGAAAGTCTGTCCTTATCAAAAGCCCCTCAGCTTCACTTGATCCCTCCAAACAAGATCCCAGCCCATTGGTGATAGAATTTCATATGTTTTGAGAAAAGCCCTGGTTCAGACATTTTTTCTAATCTCCTGAGAAAAATGATGACATTGTTGAGGCCTACTACAGAGCACATCTGCAGGCCAGATTCAGCCTGCACTCTTTGCCTTGCAAACTTTGCTTAGACCTTGTAACATTTTGCTCAAATCTTCCAGAAAGAACCAAAACTCAAATTAAGCAGTATTTGATTTATTCCCCCTTGATTTATTACCCATTGTTTGAGACTGTAGGGAAACCTGTGGGCAGGCCAAAGCTGGAACAGTTGACTTAAAAGTGAAGGGAAGACTCCATTCTGATTGCCATTATGCAAACATTCCTGCTTGTTAATACTGTGAATTGACAGCAGCTGATAAACTGTCATCTGGAAGGCTACTACTCTGGCTTAACACATTAAAGGAGATTTGCTTGCTTGCTTTCATAAACATGTGTATAAGAAAATACATTTATTTACATTCTCCACATTTGAAGACTAATCACAGTTTCCTACAAATAACAGCTTGTCCACAAATCATGCTCAGAGATGGAAAGCAAAGCCCATCTGACCATTTAGTAATTTATTTACACAATAATCTGCTATATAGAAATCAATTTGCTGTCTCATTTCTGGAATGAAAAGGCTCAGAAATCTCTTTAGTTTCATTTATTTTAGGCGATGGACAATATATGTTATAGCCAATAGCTATAATCCTATGAAATATAAACAGCTTTTATTATGAACAACTGATTATACAAGTAAAAATGCAAAGGATTAGTAATGACTTCTAATAGAACCCTATTGATTTTCCTTATATTTCTCACACATTTTTTATGTCTCTGATGCTTTCTTGCCAAATATTCTGCTAAATTCCTTATCTCTCCTACCTTCAAATTTAGGAATGATTTTGTAGGAACTACTTACTATGAAGGGAATTTTGAATTTTTAGGTCCTTTTCTATGGTGCTTTTGAATACTACTCATTAGAAACAGAGTTTCAAAAAGCAGTTCTGTTTATTCATGGCTTTAAGGGCATATATATTTTTAATTATTTTCCTAAGAGTCACTAATATATTGAACTTGCTTATAATTTTGTTACTATTATAAAAAAATTGTTCATGTAATTTCTGTGCTTTCACTGGTGAAACTGGACACATCCTAAATAATGTGTCTTTTTTTTTTTTTAATTCTAAATGAAACAGCTACTATTCAAATTAGAACATGGTTTTTAGGACAGCCCGGGTGGCTCAGCGGTTTAGCATCACCTCCAGCCTAGTATATGATCCTGGAGACCCG
This sequence comes from Vulpes vulpes, assembly GCF_048418805.1. NCBI lineage: Eukaryota > Metazoa > Chordata > Mammalia > Carnivora > Canidae > Vulpes > Vulpes vulpes. Next base: position 46,106,763 of record NC_132788.1, on the reverse strand, counting down.
GGATCGAATCCCATGTCAGGCTCCCTGCATAGAGTTTGCTTCTCCCTCTGCCTGTGTCTCTGCCTCTCTCTCAAAAAGAAAGAAAGAAAGAAAGAAAGAAAGAAAGAAAGAAAGAAAGAAAGAAAGAAAGAAAGAAAGAAAGAAAATGTTTTAAGTGAGGAGATGAAGCTGAGAAAACTTAAATATGTATTAAAAAAAAAAGCATGGTGTTTATGACATTCAATTAGCTTCATCATCCACCTGTGACCACAGGTATATAAATAAAAAGAAGCCAAGTTTAACAGTAATTTATATTTATAAACCTTAGCCAGTCCCAAACAATATCAATTTGCACTAATATCATGGTATGTTTCCACCAGATTACAAAGTTACTACTGCTTTAAGTAGGGTAGGAAGTTTACTGTAAAAACAGACCCCCCAAAAAGATTGCTCAAAAATTTTTTGCTCAAAAATCTTACAACTTTATTTCTCAATTATGTAAGGTCAAAAATGAGTGATCCTAGGACAAGCAGGTGGCTCTTCCAAAAAGCATTACAGGATCACAAGTTCCTTCAATCTTTAGTCTTTGCTATTTTCACCAGCTGGCTTCCAAGGTCACCATGTTTGTCTGAATCAAGCCAGTGGAAAGGTAAAGAGCATGTAGAATCACATATGAAAGTGTGTCAGAGCCAGAACTGGAAGTAGGATATAGCACATCGCATTGACTAGACTTCGTGATATAGCCATATCTAACTCAAATGAAAGCTGGGAATAATAGCCCAGCTGTATGTTCCAGTATAAGAAAAAAGGGGCTTAAAGAGCACATAGCCAACTGGCCTCACCAAATCTTTGTTACTGTGCATAAATTGCATAATCCTAAAAAAAAAAAAAAAAGGAAACAAAAGAGGGCCATACCTGTTTTAAGATAGAGGCTTTCTCCTAAGATACAAGTAGCTTAAGTCTTCCCTCTGTCCTTGCTACTTAAAGGGGTGGTACCTGAACCTGCAGCAATCTATAATATCTGGGAAATTTGTTAGAAGTGCAGACTCACAAGCCCCACACTGGTGCTCCTAGTCTATACTTCAGGGAGAGCCCCAGGGAATTTTCATATACAAGTTTGAGAAACACTAACCTATACCTCAATTAAAATATCTTATATTAATTCAGAATTATTGTTCTATTTATATAGAATTTATATTTCTTGTGTGCAGAGTGGCATATTGTATGTACTTATGCATACACACCACATATACTATGTGTACATATGTGTGTATATTCATGTGCATTAATCGATATATATGTTTGTGCTCCCTTTAACTGTATATATTATAGTAATTTCTTGGTATAAAAGCACTTTTTGAAAAAATTATTTTCTTTCTTTGACCTTATAAGCTATCAGTTACAAGTTTTTTTCAGATTTTGTTGAGAGAAGAGCACTGAAATCAGATGGACCCACTTACAATTTCAAGTAAGGTTTATATTCCAGGCAGTACTACAAGGGAAGTGGCATGTCTCTCAGAACGATGCCTGAGTATTGCCTGCTCATTTTAGGGTATGCCCCCAAAAGGTAGGGGGACTGATGTAGAATATTAAGTAATTAGGATGGAAATTGTGAAATGCATCTTTAAGGTGGTACCACTTGAGTTGGATGCTAAATGATGAATAGGAATTTTTCTGGGCCAGGAGAGAAATCTACTGAGGAAGAGAGGCTTGATAACAAAGATTTATTCAAGAAAAGATGAATGATATATTGTCTATGGTTGTATCTGCTAGGATTGGATTTGGTTACATGTCAATGTGATCTGAATTAGTGGCATAACCAAACAAAGATTGATTTTTCTCACAAAAAAAGACCAGAGGCAGGCAACCCAGGCCTGGTGCAGCAACATCATGCTGTCCCCCACATCCCAAGCTCCTTTCTTCTCCATACTACCATCTTTAGCTGGTAGCCACCATCCTTATTTGCCTCATGGTGGTGGTGGTGGGGGTAAGCTGTTCTACCTCCAAGCTTCAATCCACTTAGACAGAAAGAAGAAAAAAAAAAAAAAACAACCAGTAAATAGAAGAAGGGGGTACTGTGGACCCAGGAAATTGAACAAAATCCCCTACCCCTAGACAAGCAGAGCAGGTACTATTTCAAGAAACTGAACTCTTCCCATAGCTTTCCCACATGCAATTGCTTAGGTCTCTCTGGCCAGAATTTTGTCAGATGATGATTCCTGGCTAAAACAAAGATGAGAAATGTCGTGTGTGTGTATGTGTGTATGTTTTAAACTGGGAATATTTATGCCTTGGAATAAACTGGTGATCTAAGAATAGGAAAAATGAGAGATTAGATTTTCATTAGGCAACTACCAGCATCTGCCAAATCAAGCATAGTGTGAGGATTAGGGAGTGGGGAGAAATGAAGGGAAACTAGGCAAGTGCCAGATAAGGAAAGGTCTTCTGTATCATGCTGAGAAATTTGCATTCACATGTGATTTAATTCATGTGATTTCTTTAAAATAGACATGTAACCCTAGAAGCAGCATGGATGGCAGACTGGAACAGATAGACAAGGAAAACTAGGAGACCAGTAAGAAACATACTGTCAAAGTCTAGTCCTGGAAAGATGAGAGCCTCTTCTAAGAGTGGCATTAAGGTGGGATATTGAGAAGGTATTTAGAAGAGAATGGGAGGATGGGGTGGAGAGACATAGTCGCCAGAATGTTTCTAAAATGTTTCTAAAATCCTTGTTTACATGACTGAGTACTATTAAAGTTATTTCTCAAGTTGTGAAAGGTCAAATGCATTTTAATTAATTAACCAAGTAAAATTACTTAGGGGAAAGGGGTAGAGGGAGAGGGAGAGAGACTCTAAAGCAGGCTCCACCCAAGTGTGGAGCCTGATGTGAGGCTTGATCTCACGACCCTAAAGATCATGACTTGAGTCGAAATCTAGAGTTGGATGCTTAACTGAGCCATGCAGGTACCCCTCAAATTCATTTTAAATATATTGAATTCTTCCTAAATTTTTACTTAGTATATTATAAATTTAATATTATAGTCCAAGCCCTTAGTGAATGGTTTAAACACTTAAATAACACATTTTCACCCTTGCCTCTCCTCTGTTTACTTGTCTTATTAGTAATTAGAAGAATAAATTTTCCTACAGCATATTAAAATCAAAATATTACAGAATAGCTGAGTGAAGAACAGCTCTGCTAAGCAACCACTTCAAAGAAAATTTGCTATCACTTCCAAGGGACCTAGTTACTAAATGATTATTTTTCCTCAAGAATGTTAACTGTTACAAAATGAAAAATCAGAGTTTTCAATTGGCCCCAGGGTGTCTGAGATTCTTTTAGCCTAGTCTTGAACTTGTCACTGTAGTTCCCCAAAGTAAATTTTCTGTTGCTGCAGTACCTATGAAAGCTTGAATTAAAGACCATTAAAAGTTTGCTTCCCAAAGACACAGATTATAGTGCCCCACAGTGATCTGCAAAGTAACAAGACATTGTGTTTGTCGAACTTTTAAACACAAAAGCCTATTAAATAAGTCACGGGGATGGAAAGCACAGCATAGGGAGTAATAGTCAATAATATTGTAATACATATATCATGAATTATTTATATAATAAATATTGAATTATTACACTGTACACCTGAAACTAATTTAATATTATATGTCAAGCATATGTCAATTACAATCAAAAAATAAAAACTATTTCAAACATTAAACAACTGTTTGTTTCCTGTTATTTCCATAACAGTTTACCCAAATTTGATGGCTTAAAGCAACAGAAATGTATTCACTCATAGTTCTGGAGGCCAGAAGTCTGAGATCTAATTGTCTGCAAGGCTGGTACTTTCTGGAGGCTCAGAGGGAGAATTCATTCCATGGCTTTCACCTAGCTACTCTTTTCCTAGTTTGCCCATAATCCTTTGTCTTCCTTGATTTGCAGACACATCATTCCAGTTTCTGCCTCAGTCTTCACATATCTTCCCTCTGGTTCTTTGTGTCTGGTTGTCTCAAACCTCCTGCATTTTCTTATTGGAACACTCATCATTGGATTGGAGGCTCACCCCCAAACCAGTATTCTCTCATCTTGAGATCTGTAACTTAATTTTATGTATAAAGACCCTATTTCCAAATAAGGTCATATTCACCAGTACTGGGAGATAAGACATGGACATAATTAGGAAGGACAGAATTCTATCCACTGTAACAACTGCCACAAGTAGAACACCAAGCTTCTGTGATGTCAAGGGGTGGCAGAAACCATGAGATCCAAATTTGGGTTGATGGATCTAACCCACAAACCTAAAAGGAAAGTCTACTGAAAATAAATGATCTTGGAGTATTTTATTCACATTTCTTTTTTAAGCTGATGGAGACAGTCCTGTTTTTATATTTTTCTACATGTTGCATTTTTCTGCTATAAAAATGTGTTTTTTCATTAGCTTAAAATGATAAAGGTTTTTGGAATTGTTGGGTCATCATTACTTTCTTTCTTTCCCTTATAGCAATAAATCAAGACAGAATGCTGCCTACCTTGCTTGCACAACTTTTTCTCTCTATATTGCAATTTTATTCACTAGGTGACTTTACTCTGTATATTTCCATATTTCCGTTAACTTTTATTTATAGTTTTGAAATAGGAACCTTTGAACCGTAAAAAGGGCAAAAAATCAACTAAAGTTCTTTGATGCTTACATAAGTAAAAGTGTATATCTGCTTCATAGCTAAATAGTATTAAATACATCCATTGAGACTAAACTTTACTTTTACTTTAAGTATTTAAAAGATCTATTAAAGGGAATTAAAGTTTAAAGAAAAGCAATTTGGATTTTGGCAACTTTTGTTTATAGATCTCTCATCAGTAGGTGGCAAGTAGCATGCAATATAATTTTCTATTTTAAATAATTTTTACTCATCAAGAGTATGAATAGAAATGTTTGAGAGAAATTAAATGTGGATTCTATGTAACTTTTTAAATATTTCCCCCTCTGTTGTATAAATTCACTCCAAAATATTCATTGAGTGCCTGCTTTAAGCTGAGCACTGTTTTAAGGAGTCCATGAACAGGCTGACCAGGTCCTTTTTTTCATTGGGATCATTCCAGTGGGAAGAGACAGATAAAAAATAAGCACCAGTATAATTTCAGACATTGATGCGTGTAATGAATACAATAGTGCTGGGTAATGTGACCGTGTGTCACATTGTGGCATGGGGTGAGGGATGTCTCTTTTAGCTAATGCAGTCCTAGAAGCCCTCCCTAAGGAGATGATACTAGAATTGAGGCTAACGGATGAAAAGGTACAAGGTACTTTTAATACTGCTAGAGTGGCTGACATTGTATTAGCAAGGCCAGATCTATCCATGCTCACACTAAGTACAAGCAATCTAAAGGAAAAAGAAATGGTGTCAGCTTCAGGACAAGATTTGAAGCCAGAAAACTTATTTCCAAGCTGATGACTCAACATAGAGCTGGTGCATAGGGCCAGAAACCATCTTAGATGTATGGCCAGAAACTAATTGGGAGCATTCCAGACCCACGCCTGTGGTCCTGTGCCCAGATACAGTTTTATTCTATTGATTCTGGGTATGACAGCAGCAGGATCTCAACAGCAAATAGCTCCAGGTAAGAGTCTAAACTGAAATCCTGGGGAATCTTTGCTCCAACCTGACATCATTCCCTTTATGTGACCCACAATCATCACACAGTTTCATAATACCAAATCTAAGGGTTGTAGGGGTCAATCTAGAAAAGTTTGGAGAGAAGAAGAGGATTTAAAAGAGCCTAATTTCTGGTAAAGAAGCAAAGAAAGGCTTTCTAATTTATTACCACAATCTCTCCATACTGTACAAAGGTTGCCTGAATAGAACAATGCAGCAAGATACCTGCCTTAAAGTTATGGTCAGATTTTTATTTTACTTGGAAGTCAAGCTTTGAATTCTATTCAGTATCAATTCAGGGGTCACTATTACTATTATTTTTTGGTTCCCATTTTTCTTTCCAAAAAAGCAACTATATTGAGATATAATTTATATATCATAAAATGTTTATAGGTCCATACTGACAAATTGTAACATCTGTGTAAACGCCTCACATGAAGAAATGAAATATTGCTATCACCGAACAGTTCACTTGTGATCCTTCCCATTCCATTCCCATCCCCATCCTCAGTTCTAAGAACCATGGTTTGTTTCAATCACTATAGATTTGTCCTTCCTAGAGGCTTATATAAATGGAATCAGTAAGTGGCCTTTTGTGTCTGACTTTTTCCTTTTAGCATAATACTTGGAGATTCATCTGAACTGCTCCATGCCTCAATAGTTTTTACTTTTACTAGCTGAGAAACATTCCATTAGAGGGATATAACACAATTTATCTATATACCTTTTGATGGACATTTGGGTTGTTTCCAATTTTTTTGTTAATATGAATAAAGACATTACATTGAGGTACAAACCTTTAGCAGACATCTGTTTTCATTTGTCTTGAGTAATGTCTGAGTAAAATCGCTCACATAAAGTTAAGTGTATATTCAACTTTACCAGAAACTGCCAAATAGCTTTCCAGTGTGGAATTCTATGTAACATTTTACATTCCCACCAGAAATGTGTAAGTGTCCCAGGTGCTCCTATCTTTGCCAACATTTGGCATCATATCTATTTGTGTGTTTGTTTTTAATCATGGGGGTAAAAGTGGGATCTCACTGGAGTTTTAAGTTTTGTTTTTCCTATGACTAGTGATATTAAGCATTTTTCTCATGTGCTTATTGACCATTCACATATCTTTGTGAAGGGTCTATTCAAATCTTTTGCTCATTTTTAATTGAGTTGATTTATTTTATTGAATTGTAAGAATTCTTCATATATTGTGGATACAGTCCTTTGTGAAATAGATGTGTTGTATGTGTTTTCTTCCAATATGTGGCTCGCCTTTTCATTTTGTTAATGGTAATTTTCAAAAGGTAGAACAGTTTCCTTTTCTTTTTCTTATTATATTGCTGATCTTTTGTTTGTTTTTTTTCTTCTTGTCATATTCCTGAATTATGTATGTTGAGAGACTGAGATTATAATTTGCAATAATATATACTGCTAAATATTAAATAGGTAAAAATTATGCCATTATGAAACTGAAGAAAGTTCTATAATTGTAACTGCCTATACTAGTTTTATATAGCTGTTGTAACAAATCATTCAAATGGAGTAGCCTAAGATGACACCTATTTATTATCCCATAGTTCTGTATATCAGAAATCTGGTCTCATACAGCTCAGGTGGTTCTCTGCTTCTAGTTTTAAAGGACCAATCAATATCAAGGAATTAATAGGGCTGCGTTCCTTTCTGGAAGTTCTGAAGATGAATCCACTTTCAGTTTCATTCAGGGTGTTGGTAGTATACAGTTCCTTATGGGTGTAGGACTCAAGCCCTGGTTACTGTTTGACTGTCAGTGGGAATTGTTCTCATGGCTACCTGCACACCCCTGAGTCTGGCTCCCTTCACAGCCAGCAATGGCAGTTGAGTCCTTCTCAAGGTCTCTGTGTCCTTTTGCCTAATTTCTCTTGTCTGCCTCTTCTGCTGCATTTCTCTGATGCTTACATCTTTCTATTCTACTTATTAAGAGTTCACATGATCAGATGGTGCTCACCAAGATAATCCCAAACAATATCTTTATTGCAGCTTAGCTGATGAGTCACCTTAATTATATCTACAAAAGTTCCTTTACAGAAGTACCTAGATTAGTCTTTGATTGGATAACCAGGGGATGGGAATCTCAAAAGAACGTCTTTAAAATTCTACCAAACACACTGCCAAACTACTATCTATATTATGTGTGAAAAAAAAAATTAAAATTAGATTTAGCGAGAGATTGGAGCTAGGAATGCTAAGAAGATATTTTAATTGGAAATAATCATGCTAATGTTAAATATTAGCTTATAAATTAGCGTATAAATTAGAGATAGTAAGGTAAAATTTACAGATAGTCTACATAGACATTTTATTCAGATATCATTTTTTACCCCTATTCATTGTCACATTGAGTATGCAAAGAAAGGGAAAATTCTTTCATTTTGCTTTTCTTCTCTTTGCTCAGCCATTGACTTGATAGATACCTTAAATAATTAATAATTTGTATCTGCAAATCTATAGGTCCAGTAAATGTAAGACCTTTTTTTGAGAAATTACTAACAGTGACAGAATAGAAAATGAAATCATTAACTGTAACATATTGTTGGAAGACTGCCAGTTGTTCTTCCTCTTTTACCCTCTTCCCTTGCTTTGTCCTTTCAGAGCTTGAATTGCTTTTTTAATTTTGAAGAGCAATGTAAGATATGTGAAAGGTATAAGAAAACAAACATGGTGTTGTCATTGCTACATGGGTCTGCTAGGGCTGCCATAAGAACCGCCACAAACCAAGTGGTTTAAACAACAGAAATATGTTTCCTCACACTTCTGGAGGCTAGAAGTCCAAGATTAAGGTGACTTCAGGGTTAGTTTCTGGTGAGGCCTCTCTTCCTGGCTTGCATTTGGCTGCCAATTCACTGTATCTTTCAAAATATAAAAATACATCAGGGGTTATTGAGCTAAAATGAATGCTTCTTTTGAGAAACTTGTTGAGGTAGGTATCCAAACTCTAACTTGATAGTGTAATATCAAAAGTAAAATGTATTGCAGGAGACAGCTGCTTATTATTTCTTACATCCTCAATAATTTCATGAGCTCATCTCTTCACCTCCATGATCCACCTTCTGAGGAATTTTAAAACTTCTTTTATATTCTGATTTTTTAAATTTAAATAAACATGGATGCAAGAAAAATACAATAAGAATGAAACAAACTACAAAATTACATATAGTAGGGTTGTGACATTTAAGCAAAATATGTTTAAAGACACAAATGTGTAAATACCACTATAGCATAAAATAAAGTGAAATACAACCGAAATATTGAAATGACCAGTCAGCACTGAAGTGATTTATATAGCACTTAAAATGTTCCTGCTTATAAAATAAATATCATATTTATTTCTTGTTTTTATTTGTACAGGATACTAGTGGACACTTGCTTTCTGCAACAGAACTGAGCCAACACTGAGCTCAACATTCCACTCTGTATTTTATGCAAAACATAAATTGTAAATAAAGCTTCCTTTTTTTCTACTTTCACATCTAGGACTAGCAGTTCGCTTTCCTGTAGTCTCTCTCTTTTTTTTTCACAAAGGAAGAGAGTTTGTCATTTCATAAGAGCAGAGAATCAGAAACCAAAAATGTGGTTGCCAGGCCAATGTGAGGTGCACGCAGGAGCCAAGTGACACATTCCCATACACAAACCTCAGGGATAAGGTATGCAAATTTCCACATGTCATCAACCTTTGAGGTCAAAACCATAATGGCAAATGGTAAATTCACAAATGCCTAGAGGCTACTATAATTAAAGGTAAGCCCTGACTGACAATAAACATGGATGATGGGACTCCATCCAAATCATGCGAGGAGAAGGTTATCAGGGGAATTTGTGAGATAGCTTTCTAAATTGTTGGGGGAGATAGGGTAACTGGGTGATGGGCATGAAGGAGGGCACTTGATGGCACGAGCACTGAGTGTTATATGCAACTGACGAATCACTGAACTCTACCCTGAACCTCATACTACACCATATGTTAGCTAACTTGAATTTAAATTCAAAATAAAAAATAAATAGATGGATAAACAACGCTGGGCTCCTACAGGATAAATGGCCACTCTGAACAATACATGGAAGATACTAACACTAAATATCTTGTATTAATATTAAAATGAAACTAAGAAAAGCAAGAGTATTGGAGAAGAATGTATTTATTACTTGGGAATTTTTTTAATTTATAGAGCCATTGGAAAACACAATACTTAAAAGTGCATTAGAACATCAAAGCAGCAACTCCTGCCCCAGTCAGATCTAAGAAAAGTGTTCTTTCAGAGTGCTTTCTTTATTAAGAACATTCATCTTTATGCCAATCAGTGCCCCAGTTGGTTCTAAACTCCATGGTAACAACATTAACTCCTAGAAATACCAAGAGTAGCAATAAAAATAATAATTATAATAAATGCCTACTTGGGGGAAATTTTAAGCTGCTTCAGGAGTTTGATTTCTCCTTTGTCTCATGGAGGCAAATTATAATAATTGTTTTGTCAGTTGCTCCTGGAGTTCTTTTAACTTCATATCACATCAGTTCAGAGATCTCAGGTCTAACTGTCACTCAGATAAGGTTAAATAACTGGTTGGGACTCTGCAGGAAGCTGAAGTTTTCTGGTTCCTTCCATTGAATTCTGTGGAATAAAACAGCATTCCCTTGGCACTTCACTTCTCCGGTCCCACAATGCCTCGAGGTTATTTTCAATCAGATACACTAAAAGGACAATGCCTTTATAACAACAATATGCTCAGAGACTGCGTATGTGAATTTAAGAGCTGGGAGGAGTCTACACGGAGTGATTTCCCATTCAACAATAACTGACGATTCTTCTGTAGTGGAGAATTAAATTTTATCAGTAAATGGGATTCATAGGGAATAATGTATTTTTAGTAATTTTTAAAAAACCTTTTGAATTTTTTTCAAAACAAATTAAATGTTTTAAAACCTGTTCTAACTTACCCTTTTAGCCAGTGAGTAGCTGTATAGAAGCAACAATAGGGAGATCCCTGGATGGCTCAGCCATTAAGCATCTGCCTTTGGCCCAGGGTGTGGTCCTAGAGTCCCAGGATGGAGTCCCAGGATCAAGTCCCACATCAGGCTCCCTGCATGGAGCCTGCTTCTCTCTCTGTGGATGTCTCTGCCTCTCTGTGTTTGTGTCTCTCATGAATAAATAAATAAAATCTAAAAAAAAAGAAGCAACAATAAATAATATAGGTCAAAATGGAAAAATAAGCTATTTCTAGAGTTCTTTCTCACTGGGAATTCTATCAGAACAAGGGTAGTGTTTTCCGTGTTCATTATCACTGCATCTTTAGCATATACTCAACTGCAGTGGACATGCAATAAATAACTGTTGAATGACTGGAGGAAAGGCATGATGGCTATCATAAAAGATATATTTTTAAAGCTTTTATTTATTATTCATGAGAGACATAGAGAGGCAGAGACACAGGCAGAGGGAGAAGCAGGCTACCCATGGGGAGACCCATGTGGGACTCAATCCCAGGACCCTGGGATCACGAGCTGAGCCAAAGGCAGACACTCAACCACTGAGCCATCCAGGTGCCCCATAAAAGATTTTTACATAATTTTTTGACACAATCTTATCTTGATATTTTTATTCCATCTGTACATTTTTATTATAGCCCAAAATGAAAATATAGGTGGAAAAGGATAAATACAACTCTTTTCTCCATAAATTAACCATGGTGTTTTGGAACAACACTGTGCTAGGGGTGAGATGACTTCCAGCAGGATGACCCTATCCTGTCATGATGTGCCTATGAATTAGCTAAAATCTGAAGTTCAGAGAATAACATCTAGCAAGAGTTTATTATAGATGAAATAATCTTAAAATAACAACATAGACACTGCAATTAGCAAAGAAGTATTAGTATGCTACCTTGTGTTTATACAATACTCTAGCATTTATAAAATCCCTCCATTTATTATTACTGCGTTTGCTTATCACAATGATGACCCAAGAAATAAAGACCTCAACCATCAAATAAAAAATATGTTAACCTAGAGTCATCTAAAATAAAACACAGGCATTTTCTAACAGCTTTTTTTTAGGATTAATTGCATACCATATAATTCATCTATTTTAAGGCAAAATTCAATGGTCTTTAGTAATTTTACAGTTGTAAAACCACCAAAATCCAATTTTGGAACATACTTATCACCCCAAAGAAGATTCCTTGTGCTCATTTGCAGTCACATATTGTTCCTCCCTCCAGCTACACAAACAGAAAAATAACAAATAATGTTTTAATATATGTTTGTCCCACATATTTCATAGGGAATACTTATACCAAAACATTTTTACCATTTATCTGAAATTCATATTCAACCAGAGACCCCGTATTTTATCTGTTTATCCTACTAAAACATGGACTTTTGAAACCTTTAAGTATTGTTGATGGATTTACACATACTTATTCACGATCTCTTCATTGGTAACAAATATGCTTTTATTAGATAGCTGACCATGGACTTACATTTGTATAGTTCTTCCTATTAAATCACCACTGGCATAACTAAGGAGTTCTAAAAACCAGGATTTCTAAGGAAACTAATCCCCACATCCCTTTCACATGTGAGTGCAGTTATCAGAGAACTTCAGGCAAAAGGCCAGGCTTGGTGCTGCTCTGGGATGTGTAAGTGTTTATGATTCTATCTGATGTATCCTGAGGCAGTACACTTCTACCTCTGGCATTCTTTAAGGCATGTGTGAATTTTAAAATTAGCTACAGTACACACTGCCTCCAGAAGAGGTTCTGTTGAGGGAATGGTAAGTCAAGCAAAGTGGAAACCACAAATAAGGGGATCCCTGGGTGGCTCAGCGGTTTAGTGCCTGCCTTTGGCCCAGGGCGTGATCGTGGAGTCCCGGGATCGAGTCCCACATTGGGCTCCCTTCATGGAGCCTTCTTCTCCCTCTGCCTGTGTCTCTATCTCTCTGCATGTCTCTCATGAATAAATCAATAAAATCTGAAAAGAAAAAAGAAACCACAAAGAAAAGTTTGTTCCACTTGATTGATATTGTCATTGTATTGGAGACCTGAAACATCAGGCTGGGACTGTTTAGTTACCAGAGACCTGTTTGTTTTTTTGTGTTTTGTTTTTAATCAAAATCAAGCCTCCACTGAAGCATGAATGTGAGGTTTCTTACAAGGTGAGGATAAACAAATGTGAGGTGGAAAATAGTCTAAATGATCTCCTACAGTCTTTGTGCTGTGGTTCCTATTGTTTCCCTCATTCTATAACGTCAGTTTAATCATTCAATCTGTCAACAAATACATTGGGAGGGTATTGATTTGAAAACCTGACATTTTGGCGGGATCTAGAAGTTTGGGATAGTGTTTGGTTTTTGTACCCCTTTTTGGCCAAGTTCAGTGCCTAGCTCAGCACCCAAATGCCGAGGCCAAATAAAGGAATTCATTCAGCAGTGAAAAGAGGCAGTTCTTGCCTTCAACAAGTTTATAGCCAATTTTACTGATTTTTCTCAGAAAAGCTTTGAGGCTCAGCAGAGAAAATGAGGCCACAAGAGTCTCTGCAGTTCTAGTTTTCCTCTATGTTAGCTTTTTGCTTTAATCGTGAATGCTTAAATCTTGCAAATATTTTTTTTTAATTTTATTTATTTATTCAAGATAGACAGAGAGAGAGAGACAGTCAGAGAGAAGCAGGCCCCACGCAGGGAGCCCAACCAGGGACTTGATCCTGGGGCTCCAGGATCACGCCCTGGACTGAAGGCGGCGCTAAACTGCTGAGCCACCGGGGCTGCCCATAAATCTTATAAATCTTTTGATTTCCTATTTTAGCCCTCTGACCTGAAACGGGAAGCAAAAACACTAAATGCTTCTTCCATGGCTCACTTCATGGGGTATTATCAGTCAACCCCAACCCTAAAAACTTGTAGTTTTAGTTAACTAATTAATTGGGTTAATTAATGATTAATTAAAAATATTAGCATTGAAGCAATAACATTTAATCACATAGATTATACAGAAGCATAAATTTTTGTAGGCTGTTTTCTTCAGTCAAATTTACATTTTAATCTGCTGAGACTGTTCATCACTTTTGGCTGTCTGGTACCAAGCAACTTGTCAGAACTTATAAATGCAAATCGCCTACATTGGGAATACGATTTTTTTTCTTTAAGCACATAATTAATTAATTAATTAATAATTAATTAAGTAAATGACAAAAAGACAAATACCATATGACTCCACTTATATGAGGTATCTAAAGTAGTCAAAAGAAAAGAAACCAAAAATAGGATGGTGATTGCCAGGGGCTGGAGAAGAGGAAAATTGGGAGTTCTTGTTCTGTGGATATATAGTTTCAGTTTCACAAGATAAAAAAGTTCTAGAGATCTGTTGCACAGCAATGTGAATATAGCTAACACTACTGAGCTGTACGTTTAAAAGTGGTTAAGAGAGTAAATTTTATGTTATGTGTTTTCTAAACACAATTTTTTAAAAAGGATATTACTAGATACACTGAGACCTAATATTTTCTTAGTTATAAGAAAGAAGATTGAAGGTTTAGCTTTTAAATCTTGTAATCTCCATATAAAATGAATCTTCTTGTAGACTGGACAGAGATTATTTCCAAATTTGCATTGGAGATCGATGCTAAATATGCCTCCCTGTGTGTGAATCCTAAAAGGGAGAGTTATTTAAAATAGATTAAATGATGTAGAATAAAACTTCCAAGAGCTGTAATTGAAAGTGTCAGAAACATTAGCTTTGAAACAAGTAACACTTAATCACATAGATTATACAGAAGCATAAATTTTTGTAGGTTGTTTTCTTCAATCAAATTTACATTTTAATCTGCTGAGACTATTCATCACTTTTGGCTGTCTGGTACCAAGCAACTTGTCAGAACTTATAAATGCAAACCGCCTACATTGGGAATAGGACTTTTCCTTTAAGCACAAAGATGATGAAAGTTTAATTAGAATACTTCAAGATAGCAGGTGTGTCAGAATGGTGAGATCAAAATAAAGGGCATTTTGTCTATCTGTATTGCTTTAGCTACAAAATGTTGAAAATTATAATAATTCATGCCTATAAGATATAACACTTTTCAATAATGGACACTTGCCAAAGATAGAATGTAACAAGATATATACCATGGTTGGCAGAGGGAAGCCATGAGACAGACGGACACTCTCTTCAAGAGTTGGGCTGGGAGAGGACAGTTATTGGTCGTTTTGGAGGACTTGCCAAGATAGAAGGGTTCCAAGGAGAAAGAACCCTCATAGGGCTGCAGATTTTGGCAGTTCCCTTAGTTAACTATTAAACTCCAGCTGCTCTTCACAAGTGTCTAGGGAATTTTTTTTTCAATTTTACCAGTTTTGGAGCTTCTCTTGGTCTTGCTGGCATCACAGAGGGCTGCTGTTAGACTCTGAATGAAGGGCAACTACACGGGGGGGGGGGGGGGGGGGGGTCCTGAGGTCACAGTAAAACTGTGGTTTGTCATGCAAATGTTTCTTTGTACTCTTTGCAAGGAGCAAGTGCCACCAGGTACAAATATTGTATGTAAGGTAGAATAGTTGAAAAGTATGGGTGAATCTATCCAAAGGCAGAACTTCCCCAGAACATGCATCTTTGGGCCAGCAGTAGCAGTGGCCTGGATTTAAATGTTCTAGTGATTAAACATCTTACCAAACTATGGTAGTTATACTTCCCCCCCCCCCCCCCGCCAAAAAAAAAAAAACTGTAATGGATTTCAGCTTGTTTATGGATTCAGGGCACAAGAGATGTGGCATACATTGCCATCATTGTTATTTAGTACTTGAGAAAGCAGGTCCTTAGGAATGGCCAATGAGGAGACCAGCAAGCATATACTACAAACCTACTTATAAGGCATCATGCTACTGCCTGAGTGACCCACCCTGGAAGAAATCATCTCTTTTTTCCACAGAGCGAGATATATATCCAAGGAACTGGAGAATAACTATCACGAAGATTCAAAGAAAGGATAAATTACTTCCTATTAGGAATTATTATTATTATTATTATTTAAAGATTTTATTTATTCATGATAGAGAGAGAGTGTGGGAGGGAGAGAGAAGCAGAGATCCAGGCAGAGGGAGAAGCAGGCTCCTCGCAGGGAGCCCGACTCGGGACTCGATCCCAGGACCCAGGACCATGCCTCGGGCCAAAGGCAGGCGCTGAACCACTGAACCACCCAGGGATCCCCTAGAAATTATTTTATACAGGGACCCTGTCTTACCCTTTTTCTTTCTTTTTTCTTTCTTTCTACTACTGGGAATCTATCTGAATAGAATCAAAATATAAGATACTTACAAAATATAAGAACATAAAGATGGTATTAATAGCTCCTTATTCCATGATAATAACAGTAAACTGTATTTACTTTAGCACCAGGGTAAGATAAATGTTACTCGTCAGTTTAGTACTGAGTGGTAATACTAAGAGAGACCAGGAAGGCATAATTAGTAGAATTCTTCTTCTTATTTTTTTTAAAGCATTGTTTCCCTATTCCACGTGCTCAAATGATTGCTTATAGCCTAAGGGAGGATGGGGTTACCAGATAGCTTTTCCCTGTAGGAATGAGCCCAGACAACAGCAGGCCAGGGGAAGGGTGTTGGAGCAGTTGAAGATGAGCTCAGTCTTGGCTCCCTTGAGCTTGGGATGTTGAGGGGCCTCAACAGTGGAAGCATAGAAGAAGTGCTTGGATAGTCATGCCCAGAATTTACGATGGAGATCTACAGAGTACAGATGTTGATGCATGGATATTGATGTTGGCACACTGGATGAGATCACCAAGGGAAACAAACCATGAAGTATACATGAGAGGAGGTAAAGAATAGAGCCCTGTATGCTGGAGTTTGAGTTTCCCAGGGAAGAGCCTCTGACACAGAGTTGTAGGCTCAGGATGTTTATTGAGGAAAGCACTTGGGAAACACACCTACAGAAAGGGTGTGGAGGAAGCAGGGGTAGCCAGAGGGAGAGGTTTAGCTAAAGTGCCGCCCCCACGAGAGTCTCTCCAGGTGGAATGATCTGTTGTCCTATATATGGCCAAAGTAACCAGGCCTTTATGCTCTGCCTTCATCAGTTAATCATTGGTTATGTGTCCTGGGAACACTGTGGACCTTATGTGAGAGCCCTCTTTGTAGCTGAAGGCACACCAGGTTGAGCTGAAAGCAGTCCCTTGTCTGTAGCAGTTAGGGTAGCAAGCCCCTTCCTATAGAGGCACCCGGGCAGCAGGACCCCATGTCCACCGCACTGAGAAATGAAGAAATGTAAGGGGTGAGCAGCGAAGGAAAAGCTTAAAAGTACAGACATTATGAAGAGCAAGTAGAGAGCAAGTAGAGAAGACAATAAATAGCTTATGCTGTATTAGAAGTGCTGGAGGCCAGAGGAAGAAGGAAGGAGTGGGCAACAGTGTTAAGTGCTATTAAAAAAAAAAAAAAAAAAACAAGTAAAATAAGGACCATCAAGTGTAGATAGCTGTCAAAAGTTTATAGCTACCAGCAGAGGTATAGGCTTCAAGGAGCCATTGCTTTTACATGAAGATGAAGCACTAATGATCCAAAAATGGCATGGACTATAAAAAAGTTGCTGAGATTAAGTCTTAGCTCAAAACTATGTGGAGTTGGAAGAATAGGCCAAATCCACTTAAAGGGGCCAGTTCAGATCCAGTGTCTTCAGGGGTGTCAGGGTTCAATTAAGGCAAGATTCCAAGTGGTTTCCAGTATCTAAGGTATGGATCACCACATTAAATATTCCAAAGCACAGCAGGAGAGCTTAGAAGGGGGAAGAGGCAAGGAAATGGAAGGATGGAGAAGGAAGGGGAAGGACAATGAGCGATATGATTTTGAGCCAGGTGAAAGCGTTCACCCAGCGGCCTGGAGTAGAGTGAGATTACAGGAAAGAAGGAATGCTCAAGGGGCTTCTTAACGCTTTGGATCAGAATGTGAGGAATGGGAGGATTTCTAACCTCAAGACTGCCAAAGTTACTTGTCTCTGCAGGCCCCGTCTAAAAAGGCCTCTAGGGAAGGAATGATTCATTTTGCTTGGTTGATGCTGTTGCAAAGGATTTCTCAGTGAACGACAATAGGGTTGACTAGTTTTCAGGATTCCTACAAATCAAATTCAGCAGGAGCCCTCAGTGGATGGGAGACCTGAGCCGAAGGCAGATGCTCAACCACTGAGCTACCCAGGGATCCCATATTCCTTTTCTTTTTTAGTTTAAGATTTATTTATTTAGGGATGCCTGGGTGGCTCAGTGGTTGAGCATCTGCTTCAGCTCAGGGTGTGATTCTGGAGTCCCAGGATGGAGTCCCACATCGGGCTCCCTGCATGGAGCCTGCTTCTCCTTCTGCCCATGTCTCTGCCTTTCTGTGTGTGTGTCTCTCATGAATAAATTAAAAAAAAAAAAAGACATTTATTTATTGGAGTGGGGGAGGGGCAGAGGGAGAGACTTTCAAGCAGACTCTCTGCTGAGCACAAGCCCTATGTGAGGCCTGATCCCAAGACCCATGAGATCATGACTTAAGCTGAAACCAAGAGTCTGTCATACTTCATAGACTGAGCCAGGTGAGAACAACAGGCATATTCTTAAAGGACTATCACAATAACATTTTCCTTTTTCACTTTTTCCTTTCCCATTTTCCTGTCCCATTTTGTTCTATGTATTAAACAATAAATATTTATTGAGAATTTATAGTTCCAGATAGCTGTCCTAGAGCTTGCAGATACGAAGATAAATAAAGCACATCCTCCATCCACCAGATGCTCCGAGCACAATAATTCTAGCATAGTTATAGCTGTCAAGAAAAATGCTATGCGACCATCATGCAAACAAGCACTCAGAACCTGGAATAAATCAGAGCCAGTCAGATATCAAGCTGTTGATAATTAAAGATTTTAATAAAAGTTGAAAAATATCCCTTGGCGTCATTCTCCACACATTTCCTACTTCTGCTGCTCACTGCTGTTAGGTGTAACATTGCAAAGATATTATGGGAGGAAAGGACAGTGAAAGTAGAGTCAGTGATAGATTTTTAGAGAAAATACCTACATAATTATTATTCTACTCATTGCAGCATCAGTCTGGAAGAGCAGAACATGCCAACTGTTTCAGCCACCTACCTTCTAAGCAGGCTTCCCACTCACTAGGTTAGGAGGAATCACTTGTCTTTCATGCCAGTCATAGATCATGACTGATCTGCTTGTTCCATCCTCCACTTCCTCTCTTCTTATCAGCTTGCAAGTATTGGTAGAACACTCCAGACTAAGAGCTGATCTGGGGGCCAACCCCCAAACAAGCTCAGGCTATCCCTCTCCCTATGATCTATGGGCATCTCTCACCAAAACCAGGTTCTCATCACTGATGTTTAACTGTTCTAGCCTCACATCTTGACAAGGGGTTTCAGCCCTCATTACCAAGGGCAAATATTAAATTGCTTTAATTTATTCATGAGAACTTTATGGAGTGCTTGCTAAGGACTCAGAAATTTAGATGAATAAGACATGGGCCCTTCACTAAAGAATCAAAGGGGGAAAAACAACAAAATATTTTTTAGAACAAAACAGATGGCCAAGGGAACAAGCACATGACATGGACAAAATCATTCCATTCACTTCTTTCATGGAATAATGAAAGCCTGAAAATAGTTAGCAGCCTAATTGACAGGATCCTGGTGCTATAAATCAAAACCTACTTGCATACAAATTATACATACAAATATTTAACATATGTGAACATGTATCATTCATTCATATAGTAATAGTACACATAGAGATGTTCAATTTTGAACCTAAAGTGTATTGTGTGTACATTTCACTTATTAATATTTATTGAGCCTCAGTTCTGTGCAGAGATCTATTAAGACACTAAGAGAGTTACAAGATGTATTAGACGCAGAGTCTCTTTTAAAAAGCTTTCATTTAAATGATCAATATTAACTTTTTTAGGGACAGTTTTCACTTAATTTGGAAGGCATATATGGATGTACTGACTTAAAATACAGATTATGTGGATACTGGATATTCACTCAGGGGATCCTTAGAGTCCCCCTCAACCAGATAGGCTGTGTTCCCAGATATTAGGTATTTGGAGCCACCCAGCATCCAGGAGTACCTTGTTTTTTGGAGAGAGGCATTACTTCTTCCATGCATGCAATCTTAGCAAAATGGTCAATCAAAGTATATAGCCCTCTCACAATGGATGCTGAAGGGCCTCTTATGAGTGCTCCCCACCTCTGAGAACAGCCAGAGGCAGGGAAGTGAGCTAAGAATGACCAAACAGCTTCTCTCTCCCAAGACTTAGACTCTTGAACAGAGTAATCTAAAAAAGGAATAAATTACTGGAGTTGGCTCATCCCAATGGTGGATTCTGAGTAAGACTGGCTGCCTCCCCTGAGAGTGAGATCTGTAGTAGGTTCTGGTCTCTGTTGTATGCCTGGTTCTTCAGTCTTCCATGGGGTTCTGTAAGTTTCCCTATGGCCTTTTAATAAAGTACCTTAAAAAATTCAGTCACCATTCTGTTGCTCTCAACCAAAGAACCCTAACTGATACCACAGGCATCTCCCAAGGGCAGCTTGAGACCCACATGGCTGCTAATGGAAAGAGAAATACAAAAACCACAGAGATTTCCAAAAGGAGTCCCATAGTATAACTCATCAGAC
This sequence comes from Vulpes vulpes, assembly GCF_048418805.1. Classification (NCBI taxonomy): domain Eukaryota; kingdom Metazoa; phylum Chordata; class Mammalia; order Carnivora; family Canidae; genus Vulpes; species Vulpes vulpes. The sequence goes on along the minus strand of NC_132788.1, from coordinate 46,086,451 downwards.
ATGCGAACACCAGACATTGATCTGTGACAGAGTTGCTTCTCACCTGGACTCCTTGATGTGGAGAAAAAGGATTTATTTACTTAACATTGGCTAACAATTGTCCTGAAAACGTAGAACTCAGATACAAGATAATTAAAATTCAAGAGGAAATGAGGTCATTATCATAAGAGGACAGGTAAAGTGCTATGGAATGCCAAGGAAAGAAACTGTTTGAAAAGCCAAGGAGACATCCTGGAGGAGACAACATTGAGCCAGGTGATCAAAGCAATTCACAGTCGGGGAATAAGATGAGCAAGTAAGTTCTAGAGGCACAAAATCATGGATGTTGAATAGTTAAGCTTTGCTAAAGGCCTGGGTTAGTGATGAGGAGCAGCAGGAAGTTGGATAAGTAAACTGTTGATACAACTAGGGGACTCTAACCAATGTGTGTGCTACATGAAAGCAAAGCATTGAACTTCAGGTACCATGCTATGTGTTGAACTGTCTAGTTTCAGCTGCATCTACTGAGTTTAGGTATCTAGCTTTAACGAATTGTGGAGAGGTTCTTTTCTAATGACTTGCTAGTGCCTTGGAGAGGTTTAAGGAAACCTGGCATGGTTAAAATTGTGTTTGTATTGCCCTCTCTGGAAATCACTGAAATGGAGTCTAGCTATCATGTCCATGAAATTCCTGGTCTGTGATGGGCACATGGCAGGTGGTTGGTAAATAGCAGCTTCTTTCTCCATGACTTTCCTCATTAAGGCTCTGGTGAAGCATTACCATGATCTTCAAAAGTGTCTTCACGGGTCCTACTTTCCTTCAATTATCAATCTTTTCCTCAACTAAAATGTTTGCCATAATTTCCAAAACATCTGATTTAAAATTTGGAAAGGAAACTGGACACAATATTCTCTAAAAGCAGAATATCAGGGATTCTTCCTAACTGTGGTTGGTTTCAAATACACAACCCAGTCATAAGTGCAAGATGCAAAAGATGTAACTTTATTTTCTAAAATTCACCATAAGTTTCCATTCTCATTCCATCAGTCCCTGGCATGTGTTAAATACTCAACATGTTTGTTGAATAAATCAATAAATGAATAAATGAATTTGTTAGCACAAAACTTTAATCAGCAAGTCCAACTCCCTCCCTAGCACATTAATCTTTTCCTACAGTGAGGCATCTGACTCTTAAACCATTCTAGTTTTTTGGTACCTTTGAAAAATAAATTGACATCTTACTATAATTGTGGCCAATAAGAAAACCATGTGTCCTAGTCTAAGCTACTTTGGATTTTAAATATTCTATCCTAATGTTGGATCACAAACCACAACTTTTGTTTCAAGAAATACGATTCCTGCATATGATTTCTATTGTTACTTTCATACCTAGCTTATCCTCATCACCTTTGGTTTTCTTCCTGCCTTTTTTATCCTCTAAAGCTTTCTAGGAAAGTCAAGAGAGAAGCTGACCAAGAGTGAATGGAGCAGCAGGCAAGACAAAGAGATGCCCCAAAGCTATCATAAAAGGCTGACAACAAGCCTCTTACGGCACTGGAGACAACCTGCTTGTGTGGGAAATTGGGCACCCCGCTCCGTAGCCTTCAGGTCAGAAGGAGGAGGGTCCCACAAGAGGCAAAGAGTCAGCCCAGGTCACTGAACTGTTATGGACCAAAGTAATGAATGCTGTGCCTTCAGGTCCTGGTCCTTCCTAGGCCATTATAAATTGATAGCTCCACACTGCGACGCCCCCATGACTTAAGTCTGTGGCCTTTGGCAGCCTTTGACTCAGAAATACCCAGTAATTGGGGGTAATCAGGGCTTTGCTTAAGCTGAAAATACGGAACCAAAGAAAATTTGGGAGTAGTTTTAAATCAACTTTTTTTCTATAATCATTCTGCCTTGTGTTTCAGTTCCATGCTTTTTAAAAATGTGTGAATTGCAAATGGATTTGCACACAGCCTCCACTTTGACTCAGCGGGAGACAAATGCTCTCTTCTCAGGTTCTTCTGGTTCATTCCAAACAGCCTGAGAGCAAAGGTCTCAGATCTCAAGTGTCAAAAGTTAAATTTGCAACCTGCTTAGGACCTCGAGGTCACACTCTTCAGAAACTCATTTTTCTTTGAGATATAATCAGGACACATAATATCCTGACATTACAACTGTGGACAGAGATTCCAAGAAGTGATGGTAATTGCCCAGTGTCACTGAGCTAGGTAAAGTGTCCAAACTCTACCAATACTTGCTGGTAACGTCAACTGTTCTCTCTGTATTTCTGAACTCAAACTTGTTTCCTGTGGCTCCTCTTGTCTCTCCCAGAAAAATAGAGTTGCAAGGACAAGGGCAAACAGGGAAAGACCAGGAGAGAATTTCTCAATTACAAGAAAGAATTTCCTTGAATTTGGAAATATCTAGCCCCTGTCTTGCATCAAATGTTCAAATTCTGGAATTTCAGATTCTGTGAACTTTCTCTTTAAGACAGTCTACAAAGTAGGTAGTCGAGGATTTACAAACGTCAGAGGGCTCTGAGTAGATTCTGTCAAGGTATTATTCTTTTTAAACCACCTATTTCCTAGTTTGTAGCACAGTGTTAAAATGATTGATGAACAAATGAGTTCATAGTAGTTGAAGCAAACAGTGCTTACCCAGCTGAACCAACTACAAATCATACATCATTTTGTAGCATTAAATCCTTTGTGTGTTGCAAAAAAAAATAAAAAACACAAAATAAAAAGCCACACACCCACAATTCTTAATGACAACACAGAGGGGAAACGGGTGATTTTTGCATCAATCAAATGCTACTGTTTTTCTTAGAAACAATTCCCAACACAAAGGCCTCTGTAATGGTGAGCTGTGGGCTAAATGTCTTATTTCTCCTTTCTGGGCTACTTCCAGGAACATTTGCAGTAGTACAAACACATCTTTCATCCTTAATACACTTAAACTGAAAATGAAAAAAGCACAAGGCACTATCAAGATACTAACCTCATTCATCTTGAAATGCTATTGAAGCAGCTCAAGGCTTTAGTATAGAAGAGTTTTCAAGTCAACCCTATACATGTTCTTTAAGCACCTCTATTTTCAGGTGTGCAGCAGAAATACAGAGATGAATAGAACTTAATACAGCTCCTGTGCATTTTATTTTACAGTTAGGGAGATCTGAGAGATAAAGAAGGAAAGAGTGACCATGCAGTGTAATAAATGCAATGACGAGTGAGCATTTGAGAGACGGAAGGACTTTGAAGAATCAGTAGGAAGTCTCACGGTGGACTTTGAAGAATCAGTAGGAAGTCTCATGGTCAAGAATGTGGATGTGCCCTCTAGGGACAGGGTGTAACACATGCAAGCTATGACTGGCAGCAACTGGGGGGCTTTTGAAATATAAAAGAAGGGGTGCTGAGATCTGTCAGAATGAACTGGGAGGTGAAACACGAGGAAGTATTTATGATATGGGGACCAAGAGACTTTCATTTATTCAAAATCTTCCAAAAAGAGTAGCCATAACTCTTCCTCTCTCTTTTGAAAATTCCTGGTATTCATTCCTTTGGGCTGTACCTACTAGATAGAAAAGGCTACCTGATATTGAAGGCAGAATTATTATTTCCAAATAAATATATTCCTTCCCCTCTAATAAAGCTTTCTATGAAACTCAAAGTCATGGGGCACCTGGGTGGCTCAGTGGCTGAGCGTCTGCCTTTGGCTCAAGTCGTGATCTCGGGGTCCTGGGATGAAGTCCCGCATCAGAATCCTTGCAGGGAGCCTGCTTCTCCCTGTGCCTGTGTCTCTGCCTCTCTCTCTGTGTCTCTCATGAATACATAAATGAAAATCTTAAAAAAAAAAGAAAAGAAAAGAAAAAAGAAACTCAAAGTCACAATTGTTTAGTGGTTAGAAGCACTGGCTTTAGAGTCAGGCAGGTTTGAGCACAACTCTACATCTTTACTCTGTATGTCCTGAAAAGTTATTTAAACCTTTACATTTATGTTTTCCTACCCATATTATGGCTGCTATGAGAATTAAATAACATGTACGTACCACAGTGTCTGGAGTATAATAAGTATCAGAATATAATACCTGCTGCCATTATCATTGGGTTTTTTTATTGGCAGTTTCCTAGCATAACATTGTGTTAGTGTCAGGTGGATAAATAAACTGTCTCACTATAAATCTCTCCAAGCTCAATGGCAGATAGGTTGGAACAGTAGAGCAAAGCTCCACCCTTGAGAGCCTTCAAATGTGCTAAGAAGAGAAACCACAAAGATCCTAAAGATAGGACCCTATCCCCAACTTACCCTGTCACCTGCCTCCAGTGGGAACTCTCTCAGGCTCCTAAAAGATTAAACAAAAAACAAACAAACAAAACACACACACACACACACACACACACACACACACACACAAAACCACACACACACAAAAATAAAATAAAATAAATAAAAGATTAAACAAAAATGCCCAGAAGGTTAGACAGATGTTCTCATAAAATCCTGATTGTGCATATTTGGAAATTGTGTCTCCCATCCCAGCTGGCATGCTTGCATCAGGAATCTGGAGCCATGTTTTTATGCTGTTCCCTCATTCTGTACTACACAGAGGCATTTGGTAAAGTTTTAGGTTTTAAATGCATAGATTACAATGAAAGTAGCTTTATCAGTAAGATCTGAGAATATTTATTCCCTCCAGAAATATTTTCTTAAACAACCTTAACTATTTATTCAATCTTGAATATTAGAAGAAAATCAGAAGTTGAGGTGAAAGTAGTGTAATGTAACTATCAGAGCTGATCTCCAAAGAATGAATAATTTCTTTAGAGTACAGAAAAGGAAATGTGTCAGGCCCCTGTTCTGAACAAATGAACTGAATGTTCATTTGTGGATGAAAATCTGTTCTGTATGAGATTACTCTGGAGTTTTACAGTGGTGATTTCCATGATTTCTATCTTGAAAAACATTCCAGTCTTATTAAAAAGATGGAACTGGATACCTATCACAGAAATGAAAATGCCTTACCACTGTCTAAGTATATTCTGCATTGCCAAAATATTATCTTGTGCCAGGCCTGCTAAGTTCTCCTTCACCAACTTCTGGGGCAGGACTTTCATACTGCCTTCTCATGCATTTCCTGGCAGCATCAAATTTCACCAAAGTTAATTTACGAATTAAACTTCACTGCTTAGCCACCATATCTCTACCACCCTAGTCATAAACATTCAACAAATATTTGGGGGGTGTCTAGTTTTATATACAAAACTGTGCTAAGTACCATGCCGAAATGCCAATGGATAAATTATGTTATTTGGGATTAAGAATTATGTAATGTCATAAGGGAAAGAAGGTCACAGAAATTAGTATGCAAAACCAAGAGCAAACAACAGAATCAAAGCAATGTAGTGTTGTTGAAAAAGCTGAAAATTTAAAACAGTATCCTAGGTTTAAAATCTTGCAATGTAACTTAGTACTTGTGAAATCACGGTACTAATTTTATTGTGCTAAGTTTTAGTTTTCTCAGTTCTAAAATGGGGGTTAGGCTTACAGTATTGTTGTAGGATCAAGCATGATAATCTTTTTTTTAAGGTTTTATTTATTTATTCATGAGAGACACAGAGAGAGAGAGAGAGAAAGAGAGAGAGAGAGAGAGAGAGAGAGAGAGGCAGAGACACAGGCAGAGGGAGAAGCAGGCTCCATGCAGGGAGCCCGACGTGGGACTCCATCCCGGGTCCCCAGGATCAGGCCCTGGGCTGAAGGCAGTGCTAAACCGCTGAGCCACCCGGGCTGCCCCAAGCATAATAATCTATGTAAAAAAGTGTTTTGTAAGCTTCACAGTCCCATACAACAGTTAGATATTATTATAAATACCGAATCCTATGGTATATACTTTATATTATCTTTTTAAGTTTTTCTAAAACAGTGACCACTGATGATTTGTAATATCTAGCTTAACAAGTTAGTATACTACAACAACAAAATTCTAAGAAATCTAGAAAATGCATATAACTGCATCCCACCATATTGGATTTCTCACTGCATTTAATCATATGGTTGTGGTTTTGATTTTGGGTCTCTGAGAGCCCCCAAATTCTCGATAATTCAAACTGACAAATAAATGTAAGACACCATTTTTTCAAACTATTATTAATTGGTTGGGAACCTTACTGCAAGACAATAGCTTTAGAAGCCCTGGAAACAGACATGATTTTAATGTGATCTTGTCTGTACGGATTTTACTTTTTGTTTCAGGAACTATTTTTCAAAACTTGATTTTTCAAGTATGTAAAAATGACAGATCATGACCAAGTTTCAAAGGAGGCCCTAGTACCACTCATGCAGATTTGCACCTGCACGCATTTACACGCAAACGATTTCATTTGCATGCACAAATTGAGTAATTAGGCAGCTAACTACAAGATCAGCAAATGTAAATGCTTATTAGCCCATCAACAAATTTGTGCTCATAAAAAATTTCCAATCATAGCTTATAGTCCAATTTCTTTACACCTTTTAAATATTGACAATATTCTTCTCTGTTCCTTATATTTCCAAGAATTGGGAAATATTTTCCAAATAAACTTACTTTCTGAAGTGTTAATCCTTCATAAACTTTTCAGTTTCAAAGAAGGATTGAAAGATGCTCTATTATTAGCAAAAATGATAAATTTCCCACAAAATACAGTGTTGTGTATATGTGCATATAATGTTGTATGTACACACATATACACATATACATACATAAACATATACATACTACTTATTTATAGGTACATTTTTAAAAATTGAATTTTATTACTGAAATGGATTACTACTTGCTCATTTCTTTATTTTTTGGACTATAAAACTGAGAATCAGAAAAAACAAATACCTCTAGTTAGTTGCCCAGCTGGGGATTTGATTCCACATCTCCCGATTCATCCTATCATATTAGGACATTCCCTTGGTGTCCTCTTAGGAAAGACAGAATATCCAAATAGGGCAGGAAGTTAAAATCAACATATGAAAAAATTCTCTGATATTATTCAAATGGACTTTTTCTTCTTATCTTTTAACAAGAGAACTTGAAAAATCTGACATAATTTGACAGTTGGAGCAGAGTCTGAAAGTTAGGGAAACTGGAATTCTCAGGCTTTATGATAGTCTGGGCTTATAAAACTTCAAATAATGTGTTTCTAGCTTTTATGTTGCCATATAAGGACACTGACAAAAACCACTATAATTCACTCACAGTGTAATTCATAAAATGAACAAGATTCTAGTAGCAATGAAATTGAAAAGGTATGATCACAGAATAAAGGACTATCTTATGAGTCAAATGAATTTAGTTTTGTGTAAAACTATGTAAATAAAGTTTCTTGAAACATTTTTCTCAGTCTTTTGCAGGCAATTTAGGAAGATCTTCCATATTGAGCTGACCTCAGAACTTTCACCCATAGTACCAGTGTGGGTACTAGTGTTTCTTCCAGAACACACACAAGTTCAGTATCAGATCACTGGATACTTAGGCAAGCACAGTATGGAGGGCAGAGACAGCCAATGTTAAATAAAGAACCCATTTCTTAAAGGGCAGACAAGAAGATCTAGAAGATGTTACTTAGGATTTAAGAAACATCTGACAAAATTTCAGGCCAAAGACCATTTAAATAATTGTGTCACTATCATATTTACAGCAATGACCAAAACAGAACTACTTGAACACTGTGGCACTTAAAGATAATTTTACTTTTATCATTTCAAATGTTATTACATATTTGTATTATTATAATACATATATATTTGATAACTATTCTATGTTTGAAGTGATAGCTGAACTTCTTTTCCTAATGAGAAATTATAGGATTCAATGTGCAGAGTTAAGTGACTATGTCTTGGGATGAAGTCAAGGCCATGAGAGTCCTCAGGTATCATAGATTTTAACCTGTGTACCTTTGTTTCTGCTGTGCTTTCTGCCTAAAATGACGTTTATGACCTTATCTTAACTTGTGAAAGATTCATTACTAGGCTTTCTACCCTCTCAGGTCTGATTGCTTTTCCATCCTCTTCTCATTTGTACTTTATACATAAAAACATTATTGTATCTACTGTTGGGTTTTATTTGTGCTGGTTTCCCTTTATACTCAGAACAGCCTCAAGGTCAAAAACTGAATCTTACTATTTTCTACACATTCTATCCCATCTCAGGTTGAATGTCACTTTCTTCAGAAAATCTTCCTGCATGAGCAGGTAAATGATGGTTCACTGTTGGGTGTCAGGTCAGCACTAGCACCATGCTTATTAAAACCTTTGTCAAACTATTTAACTGTGTCACCTCTTGCTGATCTCTCCCACTAGAGAAAAATATCCACCAGTGCAGGGCACACAGTGAAGCCCATGAAATATTCATGAGTAGCAAAGTGACTTATACATAGTCATTACTCAAGGAATTTTTTACATAGGATTTTTAATAGAAGTTCAATATTTTATAGATTTCCCAGAATTTCTTGATTTCCTAACAGGTAGCTAAATATGGACAATTCAATTATCACCCCAAGTATAACACTGTGAATTGCAAAGTGCATCATCACCTTCCAAAACAATTTTCTCTATATCTGTAGGGAGGGTGATTCTTCTTGAGTCTCCATAAGGGAAGAGTAGAAGACACTCCTGTGTCTCCAAAGCCTAGCAGGGAGCCCTGCAAATAATAGGCATTCAAAAGCCATTGTTGAATAAAGAAAAGTTTTAAAATTTGGGGGAATTACTCAAAGACTACAATTGTATTGGTAATGTTTGCATTTCTAGATAATACCCTAATGTTTGCAATTCCTTTGTTATAAATCTGAAATATTTCAGAATATAGTTATTTTTATTGTGTAGAAAAAATACATAGCATAAAATTTACCATCTTAACTATTTTTTTAAAGATTTTATTTCTTTATTCATGAGAGACATAGAGAGAGAGAGAGAGAGAGAGAGAGAGGCAGAGACACAGGCAGAGGGAGAAGCAGGCTCCATGCAGGTAGCTCGATGAAGGACTCCATCCCGGGACCCCAGGATCACCCGGGTATCAAGGCCTGGGCCGAAGGCAGGCACTAAACCACTGAGCCACCCAGGGATCCCCATTAACCATTTGTTTCATAAAAGGTGAAGATTTAGTTGATTTTATCCTAAACATATATTTTTTAAGATTTTATTTATCTATTCATGAGAGACAGAGACATAGGCAGAGGGAGAAGCAGGCTCCATGTAGGGAGTCTGATGTGGGACTCAATCCTGAGACTCCAGGATCCCACCCTGAGCCAAAGGCAGGCGCTTAACCACTGAGCACCCAGGAGTCCCTTCTCCTAAACATTTTTAAGTATATGATACGTTAGTGTTTCCTGTATAAATCTCACTGTGCAACATCTCTAGAACCTTTTCATCTCGTAAAACTGAGACTCTATACCCAGTAGACAATTGCCCTTTCCCTGTCTCCCAGCTCCTGGCAACTACAATTCTACTTCTGTTTCTAAGCATTTGACTACTCTCAGTAATGCATGTAAGTAGTATCATGCAGTATTCCTCCTTTTGTGACTGGCTTACCCCACTTAGTGTTGATATCCTCAAGGTTCATCCATGTTGTAGCATATTAAAGAATTTACTTCCTCTTTATTTTTTTTAATTAATTAATTTATTTATTTTAATTTATGATAGTCACACAGAGAGAGAGAGAGGCAGAGACATAGGCAGAGGGAGAAGCAGGCTCCAAGCACCGAGAGCCCGACGTGGGATTCGATCCTGGGTCTCCAGGATCGCGCCCTGGGCCAAAGGCAGGCACCAAACCGCTGCGCCACCCAGGGATCCCTTACTTCCTCTTTAATGCTGAATAATATTCATCCCATTGTGTGCATACACCACATTTTGTTTATTCATTCCTCCACTGATGGACATTCAGGTCAGCTTCTATCTTTTGGCTATTGTGAATAATGCTGCAATGAACATGAGAGTGTCAGAATACGGTTTTTAGAAGCCCTGGATCGTGTTTGGCCCGCATATTATTAAATTCTCAAAGCTTTTCTCGATCTCTCTCTTCTAACCCTGCCTTCCTCTCTAATTGACATTTCTTTCAATCTTGTTCAGGCACTTTCTGCTCCACACCTCAAGTACCAGAACAGTGTCTTCATTTTTCTTCCATTCTTCAATCTCTTTCTACTTAGTTATTTTATACAGTACCATTCATCCATTAACTTTCTTAAAACTGCCACATTAATCACATTAATTCCATGTGAAAAATCGTTAGTGAATTTTAGCTGTCTATACTAAGTGGGGCCTAAGGGAAATGTCCTCTTTCCCTTCCAGCTTTATCAACTCTTGCCCCACATCTAGGTTTTGCCAATTGCCAGGCTTCCACCAGTGACAACAGAAAGGTGGCAGAGGGTAGACCCTAGAGAAAGGAGCAGATGGATTATGCCCTCAAGGAGGATGTCATAGAACTGTAGCCAAGATTCAGGGTCCCCAGAACAAAGCCAGTGGGACACATTTGGGGTCAAAGTTAAGCCCAACAAGAAAAGGAGACAGAGGAGTCACATGCATGCAGACACATTTGCAGACACAGACACACTGCAGCTACACCGCAGACTCACTGAAACACAGGCACAAACTCCAATGTGCACATGACACACACACGATGACGAAGCTGACAGCCACTGGACTGGGAGTTAAGAATGAAGCCACATCCACCTTAGTTAACGGCCAGTACTCCCAGAACAAAACTGGAGCAGTTCACACAGCAGTCAAGAGCAAGGAGTTCAGATAACCCAGAGACGGGAACAATGGGTGGCCAGGTGAAATGTTCTACCTGCCCTTTTGTCCATCTGGTTTTACTTGTTTTTAAGTGGTATTTAAAATTCAAATTGTATTATATTTGCATGTGGACAATTTTGTAAAGATGAATAGAAAAATAAGCAATGTACATGTATATAGACACATATGCAGATGTATAGATATAGATATATAACATTCTTATGTTATTAAAAATTTACCCTATGCATCAACTTTAATGCTGCATAGTATTCCACAGGTGTATTTAAGCAGCCCTCTTCATTTACATTTATGAGAATATCTTTTGCAGAATCTGGCCATTTTCCAAAGGTAGATTCTGAGAAATAGGCCTGTGTGTTAATGGCTATGAACAACTTTAATATTGCTGATATATATTGCTGAACTTCCCCTGGGAAGTCCATACCAGCATATAAGAGTTTGCCTTACAACTTTTCCCAACACTGAATATTTTAAAGTATTTTAAACCACTGCTATATAAACCAGCCTGACCTTCATTCACAAATAATGTCAGGCAAAAAAAAGAATCAGCAGATATTTGAGAGAATATATTTGCACAAATGAAAAGAACCAAGATGAATAAGCAGAACAACCAGCTCCAGTGAAAACATATAATTCAGGGGATAGAAGGGAACTTGAAAATTTCTTTTTTATATCCTCAGAGAAATACGAGAAGATATTGAAACCATAAAACAAACTACAGTGTAGGTTGCTATGAAAAGGAGCAATCACAGAAAAAGATACTTCTTGGTAATTAAAAAATATGATTTCCAAAATGAAAAAATAAAAATCAATGGAAGTGCTGGGAGATGCCCTTGCAGAAACCTCCCAAAATACAGAGCAAAAGAAAAAAGGTAGAAAATCTGAGCAACTAGTTGTCTGGACTGGCCTGTCTTTATACAGAAAATAAAATGTCGCTTTGAAAAACAAGTGTCAGAGAGAACTAACAAGCAGGTGGGAGAAAGTACAAGGATCAAGAACACCCACATTTTAAATAAGTGAGTCAGAGTTTGGTAAATCAAGATAGAGAGGTTTACATGAATTGCTTACGTTAAAAAGGGAACCACCAGAGGAATCAAAACTACTGCTATCCATTAGAACTTAAGATGAGCAAAGATGGGGGTAGTGGATTTTATATCAGTGAGACAAGAGATGCTGCTAATTTTTTAATCAAGAATTAAAGATTTCTGCATATTATTCAGCATCATACAGGTAGTTGCTGGAATTGCTACAAAAAGCTAAAATGATTAATTTTAATTTGAAATTATTACTTGATAATATGTACTTTTCCACGATCTAGTCTTCTGTGTTGTTGGAATTTTTTTCACTAGGTGCTTACAGTTATTTATGAAAATAAAAATTACATTTCACCAAGACAAGATGATTCACCAAGCTTTTTCAGACATGCAAACATACATTTATACTGTGCAGAAGCAATGTACTGGGTGTAGGTTAGGAGGCACATTTGGCAAGGATGTTGGAGGCTAGCCTTGGAAATCTTTGCCCTCTAATTACTTGCAGAAGACCCATTGGGGAGCTTGGGAAGGCATTCAGAGGTTCTGAGTATGATGATATTCCATGGTATATTCCATAGCTCTGAAGATGTAGGACTTGCAGTTAGCAAACACATATTTGGAGAAGGCGAGAGTTCAAAATTGCACATATGGCATGTAAACTTCAGAAGAGTATAATCTTGCTCCTCGACCAAAGCTCCCTTCTTTGATTTGACCATCTTATTAAGAAATATGCATAAATTTTTAAAAAATCTGCTATTTGCTAAAAGTAAAGAAGTATAGGATCTATCCTGATAGAAGAGAAAAATGTAAGTGGAGTTATCTGTAATAGTAATAGTCCTCTGCTATTCTGAACAAGTATTTGGAGGCAACTAGCGAGTTTTTCCTAGAAACTACTATTAGTGAAAGGAAAGTGTTCTCTCTCATCTCAGAATTTCTAATGTCTTACCTCCTTCACTGCAGCTGCAAAAAAATACATACTCTTTTAAATGAGGCATCCATTCTAAGTTTATTCTTATGTGAGATCAAAAATAATGAACTAGATATATAGAATTGTTTTACTTTATTTTTTAAAAAAGATTTTATTTATTCATCACACACACACACACAGAGGCAGAGACACAGGCAGAGGGAGAAGTAGGCTCCATGCAGAGCCTGACGTTGGACTCGATCCCGGGACTCCGGATCAGGCCCTGGGCTGAAGGCGGATTAAAGCGCTGAGACACCCAGGCTGCCCAGTAGAATTATTTTAAAGAAACAGTGTCACACATAAGGAATTCAAGAAGTAACACATTCTAATGAACTTGAATCTTTACTAAGCCATTCTTCTTTGGTTTAAAGCTGGAGAAGGCTCAGTTAGGGAGTGCCATTTTAAAGGAATGGCAAGAAGCTTTGTGTAACTCTACTCCTTTGTCAACTGGTTGACTAGATGTGTTGGCCTTAAATCTTAACTTGGTAGCTGGTGACAGCTAATTTGTTACATAATCTGGAAGATTCTAAATATTTTGGTTTAGGTACAGGGAGAGGCTAGCTTTTGAAGTGATTTCTCAGACGTTAGTTGCTTTGCTTCTTTAATAGGCATCTGAAATGCAGCGGTGCCTGCAGGCAGGCACTATAAAGATCAAATTTCCATAAAAAAATATTACTTAAATAAGGATTATCCAAGAAAAATGAAATTTGGAATATGAGTATTTCTATTAAAATTGACACCCTGTGTCAAAGTGGGTGAGTTGCTTTTGTTGCCTCACCATCCACTCCCAGGTCTTTCTCCAAGATCTTGAACAGTAAACTACACCTTTACCACTGTTGTATTCCAGGGACAATTTGCCTCACCGTGAATGCATTGCACTGTAGGTGTTCACCACGATTGAAGAAAATGTCAGCAAACTACTTCCCATCAGTGGACTCGAAAAATAAAAATAAAAACAAAACTTCAGAATCCATGGGCTCTGTGGCTTCTTCTAGTCATGATGAATACTTTTAAAGAATACTGGCGAAAAATGTGTGATAAAAGAATCAGATGTGATTAGAGGTGCCATCAAGATGGCAGCAGGAGTACTTCAGTGTCCATTTCTTGGAAATGATTTGAACCACAAACTTGGATGGGAAAGGTGAGCACAGCCTTCTTATCAATTTCATATCTGGAATCAAAGGCAGATCAGCAGCATTCCATCCTTCAGGGAGGAGATGAGTTTTTAAGAGCCATTCTACTGAAGAACAGAGGGTTTTATTTACAAATTCTGAGGAAATTGACTTGAATCCTCAAGAAATATTACGGGCTAATTTTAGGAGAACAGCATTCTCCTTTCGATAATTTTCCCCTCCACCACCATCACTAGAAATAACTTGCATAGAGAACTTAGGTTCACACTCCAAGAGTTTCTAATTTGCAGGTACGACGGGGAAAAAAATGTGTATATTTGATCCTTTTCTTTTCCAGCCATATCTGGAGAAGGAAGGTTTAAGAATATAGGCTCCAGAGTTAGAGCCACTCAATTTAAATCCTGGTTCCTTGGCATACTAGCTGTGTGACCTTGAACATGTAATAACATCTTTTTTCCTTAGTTTCCTCTTCTTCAAAGTGAGGACGACACTAGCACCTACAGTATAGGGCAACTGGGAGCCAAACTATGTCAGACCTGAGAAATACTTGGGTATGTTCCGGATTCTCACTGTTAATATTTAACTGTTTCAAACTTCCCTTTTGCATCTGTAAAAAAACGTAATCATTTTGCTTATCTTATTATGTTTCTGTGAACATAACTTTGCTGTGACTCTTCGTCCATAATAAGACCTCGATAAATATTAGCTATTACTATGACTTTTCAATAAAACAGCGATTACACCACCAAATGTGGCCTCTTCACAATGAACTTCAGAAACACTGCGCCACATCGAGACTTCCAACGTCCTCTGTTTCAGAAGCTATGGCTCTGCGCCTTTTGTTATTTCCAGCTCATTGATGAAATAGGCTCTGCTCCATCCTTTAAAGGTGTGACTGGCCTCTACTGCCTGCCCCAGACATCAGGGAGCTAGGTACAAAGGAAAGGAAAACGCATTGGCCACACTAGCCCTGGGTGTACTTAGATTCGAACAATCCATTTGCTTCTCCCCTGTGTTGACTCAAGCATGGACACAGTGTTTCCTTAAGCAAGCTCAACCTGAATAATACCGAAAAATCAATAAAACAACACATCATGAAGAATTAGGTATGGCGTCACTCCACAATGCCATGGTACTGTTTGGTACACTTTGGAGTTGTGGATGGTTACAAAGGCTATGGAAGAGCCACGGCAATGAGGCAGCATGGCACGTATGACCAGAGGCTAGTTGAACTAAGGATGATCTCGGCTAAGCAGGAGTGCAGTAGGGTGCTGCAGAGACCACTGGCTTCCGGTGGCGTTTGTGTGTTGGTGGACTAGAACAGAAATTGCCCAAAAACAAACTGAGCAGGTTGAACCTCATCTGAAGAGCAAACACAGAAATGTGATAACTAATGGTGACCTTTGTGTCATATGCTTGAATGTCACCCATTATATTTTTGCAGTCTTGCTGCTTTCTTGCAGGCAAACACATTTGGGTGAAAAACTGCTCAGGCTCTAAATGTTGAGGAAAAGTTCTCAACTTAATCGTGACTTTTCAGAATCTTTTGTTTCAATTACCCAAATAATAAAAGTAAAAATTCTGAGAGTAGAGATAAAGAAGGATGTTGGGGCCCAATTGCCAAGAATTCTATTTCTGCTTTCTGTTTGACCTTTGGGTTCAGGACCCTGGTCTCTAAATCCTGGTGCCATCCTCACTTCTTTGGGAAGTCTCAGCTGGCATCAGTGAGGTCAAATTTTCCAGCAACGTTTTCACTGAACCAAGTACCCACTTTCTGCATACTCTCAACATTACATTACATTTATGTGTGTGATTGTTTGATTAACAGGTCTTTTTTCCCATTTGACTGTAAGCTTCATGAGAGCAGGGGCCTGATCTGCTTTTGCCTAAGATCATATGCCCACATTTAGTGCAGACCTGGAACAACACAGATGCTAAATAAATGATGAAAAGGAGAGATCATTCATTGCTGGCTGAGCCAAAGCTGTCACTGAACAAAAATGGATATGCATGTGGTAAAAAGCCTTTAGACCTATTCACGGTCCATCCTGCTAGTTAAAAATGACTGTCACTGGGAGATCAAGGTGCTCATAAAGAAAAACTGTACTACCACAGCAGAAAAGGAACAAATTCATTTTGTCAGAAATAGGAAAGTAATACCTCACTCTTCTCTCTAAAACCAGGACTCAGCTCAAGGTTTATATTAGGGGCCAATGACTTAATTCTTTTCAAGAGCAACCTTTGAATTGGGCTTAAATTATTAAAATTCAATTTTATATTGTAGTATGAAATAAGTTGATGTAACAATTAAAATGTGCTTTATAGGTCTGATACTAAAATAAAGGTTCATGTAGCACACTGCTTTCAGGTCAGCAACCAAGCCTGCATGTGTTGATAGAGGGAAAATGGGGGAAATGAGGCACATACACACACAAAAAAAAGAAACCCAGAAAAAAACATGGAAAAATCTCAAACAATAAACCTCAAGTCAGCAAATATATGTATCAAGATTAAATACTACAAATTGGGATTCACGGCCTTATCCTTTCAACTGACAACAGTAGCACTGGGACTATGTTCTTCTTTTTGATGTTGGCAAAACTTCACCATATACTTTTAATAAGATAACACATGGGGGCTGAGGAATAAAATAAATGGTCATTTTTTTTTTCAAGGAGACTACATTCTGCTTCCATGAGGAATATGTTGCATTTGTTATTGTAAATAAGGAAACTGACTTCTCTTACCCTCTAAAAATAATATTTTATTTTGGGAATATTCTTGGTTGAGAGAAATAATTTAATCTGCTTTCACAGGTGGGTCAAGACAGTCTTAGAGAAAAAAAAAACTATCTATCTATCTATCTATCTATCTATCTATCTATCTATCTATCATCTATCTATTTTTTAACATTCAGTGTTAAGACAGAATGAGCAGTGTACCACACTGCTTTTGGGGCTTTTCAGGGTTATGTAATACAAAGTACTCTACTGCCTTTAGCCTAATAAAATTCTTTTAATAGGGTCAGATCGAATTAGGGGGGGCAATTAAACATCTGACAGAAACAGTTTTATAGGTTTTGTTTGATTTAAGGAGTACAATGATAGTCTGGGAGTCATCATCTGATGGTTAGAAAGTAGCTTCAAACTCTCTGGAAGCCATATCTAATGAGTAATGTCCAAAATAATTCCAAATATAGGGATTCCTGGGTGGCTCAGTGGTTTAATGCCTGCCTTTGGCCCAGGGCGTGATCCTGGAGTCCTGGGATCGAGTCCCACATCAGGCTCCCTGCAGGGAGCCTGCTTCTCCCTCTGCCTGTGTCTCTGCCCCTCTCTCTCTCTCTCTCTATCATGAATAAATAAATTTTTAAAAATCTTTAAAAAAAGTTCCAAATAGGCTCCAAAAAACATCAGTTATGTAGCCGTAGGAATTTTTTAACTGGAATTTATTTTGATAATCGAGGTAACCAAAGTATTCAAAGATCTTATACTATACTGAGCCCCATTATTTGTTGGTTTCTGAAAGATTAGATCCATGTAGTCACTTACACTCTTTGTCGGCATGTTCTCCTATGAAAAAATACAGAAATGAGAGTGCAAAAATCACAACGTATTGACCAGGTGCTAGCATTCTGGGCGTTTCATATATCTTGCATCTGAATTCTAAGATTATTGTGCCATCTGACTGATAGACATGTTTTTTCTATTTTATTTTTACTTTTTACTAGGTTTTTAAATCTTTCTGGTGTGATTTTTTAGGCAAAGCTAGGATCTCGGACTCTTTTAAAAAGTGTCTGCTAAGGGACGCCTTGGTGGCTCAGCGGTTGAGCGTCTGCCTTTGGCTCAGGGCATGATCCTGGAATCCTGGGATCAAGTCCCACGTCGGGCTTCCTGCATGGAGCCTGCTTCTCCCTCTGCCTGGGTCTCTGTCTCTCTGTCTCTCTGTCTCTCTCTCTCTCTCTGTCGCTCTCATGAATAAATAAAATTTTTAAAAAAAGTGTCTTCTAAACTGCATGCGTGTCTAATGTGCCCTTTGAGATTAATGGTACTAGTGACATAACTGACTCACCCTACAGATGAAATGAAATCATCTCAAGTATGACCTCAGCTCATTCAAATCTGGCATGTTCTGGGTAATTCAGGTATTGTCTTATATGTATTATATTATTGCTCATCAGTCACTGGTGCTGTTTTAGGGAAATAAAAGGAAATGTGCTAAGATGCCAAGCTGATGAAGTTGATCTAAGTAGAAGTCTTATAAATTTAATAGCAGACAGATTCTGACTAAAAGAAGTGAAGGGAGAAGATAGAATTAGTATCAAAGACATAAAATTATAACTATTCTCTCACCCTACATTGGTGATACTAGTTAAATTTGAGTTCTTGCTAATTCCCTAAAGGACAAAGCTTTCTCTGGGTTACAATATACATTGATATATTCTACTCTAAGACTATATACTCTAGATTTGTGCAAGACTAAATGTATCATATATACACAAAGGAAGTGGTTCCTCTTCCTCCCAAAATAGTATGATACACTTGTAAATACGTCACAAAGGAATTTATTTATTACTATAATTGCCAAATTATCAAGGTTTGGAATTATTTACTTAAAAGAACACTTGCTTCTATTAGCAACCAGAATACAATAATACACTAGAAAAATAATTTGCCACAATCAAAAACACACACACACACACACACACACACACAAAGTGAGGGAGGACAGAGCCTCAGGTATGTGTAACTAAAATTTCGGATACAGAGGAGAAAAAGAAAAACTAGCTAAAAATTAAGGGGGATTCTGATGTACTGTAACTCCAAGTCTTGAGTATATGCAAGATTGTTCCTATTATACTATCCATCTCTTTTATTGATATGCATTGACTGTGCTTTCTTGAGTAAAACAGAAAGGAGTAAAATTGTAGCCATTATACTGGGAATGTCTTCAGCACAGGCTTAATTGACTGTGGAGGCAAGTTTTTGCTTACCTCTATCATAGTATTTGATCATTCTAAAATTGTAGCTGCTTTCTGAACTTGTCTGTTTCTCATCAAGCTCTTGAGGATAGCAGCAGTGTCATAGCAAATAGAATGAACTAAAAAATATTTATTCGATTAACTGGTTTATACAAAATAAAATAGGAGTCAATTGACTTTAAAAATTCCTTGATAGTACACATATCATATGTACTTAAAATTATCTCACAAAAATTTGATTTGAGGAGTGTTCCTATTGCATTGCACTCTTTCTTTTTTAAGCCAAGTACATTTGTACTTGGAATTCCAAAATCTTTATTAATATTAATTCAATATAATTCAGTGAGCTTTATTGAGTTCTGACTATGTGCTATGTGCTAAGAAAGCATGATGAATTTAGACTCAACTTTACCCTCAAATGTTAGATGCACAAAGAAATAATTACAGTATAAGAATAATAATGCATGGGTAAAATACACACTTAGAATGGAAAAGGGAGGATTAAATCTGATCAAACAAGTCCAAAAGACTTCCTGACAGAGGTGACATCTTAGCTGCGGTTTCAGGGGTAACAGATGATTAATGAATAGTTGGGAAGGAGGAGGAGGGAATCATCCTGGGCAGAGCGATATGTGCACAGAGAAATGGAACAGCATGGATGGAGACAAATGGGCAAAGGGGATGTGCTGTAGAATGTGGCTATAGAGGCAGGCAAAGTGCAAATTTTGTAGAGTCTTGTATGATTTTCTAAGGAACTAGCACTCAATTTTATAACTAAGAGTCTAACATGAAGTAGATACGCTAATGTTTGTGTTTCAGGAAAACCATATTTGTGACAGGAGGGAGATCAGAGAAGGAGAAGATAATAAGACAGGAAGTTAAAAAAATACTGGACAATGTACTTCAGCTTCTCTAATAGAATCACTTGAGGCAACGTTTAAAACTCCAAAGCCCAGACCCATAGAATTAGAATCTCTGGAAGTAGAAGCCCATGTGAATGTGATTCCAAAGTGCAGTCAAGGTTGAGAGCCACTGGTTTAGACAAAAACCCTTCCTTCAAGTTATTTGTGGAGAAAACAAGAGTTTAAGTAAAGAATCAAAAGTCACAGAAAATGGGAAATATAATCCAAAAGTCCTGACTTCCAGTCCAGGGGCCTGACCACCAGATTGGATTACACCAAGGAACATCAGCAGATCATTGACCACCACTGACAAGTCAGCTCCATGGCATTCATTCATTTATATCTCTACATGCTCACAGCTAGCAGAAGCTGACTACAGTAAGAAATAAAGGCATTTTTACTTACCTGATATGATGACACTTAAGATGATGAAGAAGTAATTAGGAAGACCTAATAATTCCAAATGCAAAGCCAGAGTACATATACTTCAGAATATAGTTAATGGTAGAGGCCCTTACTGAAAGTCATAGGACTTCAGAGAAGTGAGAGTTAACTCTGGAAAAGATCACTCAAGGAGGAGACAAAATTCATCAAAATGTAAACTTCAAATTATGAGTATTTTAAAAGACAATGAATGGCATTTCGTGAATGTTCAGGTAACAATCCAATTAATTCTGACAGGTATGCACATAAGTCATTGAGTATTGCCTTACTAGGCAAGATTTAGTAGGTTCAGGAGCAGTTTACAGCCTTTGCACAATTTTTAATTATAAATCAAAATGAGATGCAGTCATTTTGTTCATGGAAAGATTAGGTCAATTGGAGAAAAAAATACAATTAACATTGAAGCAAAGTGAATTATTAAGCTCATGTGGCTTTGAAGAATAGTCTTTCAAATTGTTTCTACAGACAGAGAGTAGATAATCTATTTTTAACTGGCATAGCGATAACATTCACTGTGTCTACATGTAAATATCATCAAATACAAATTTAGTGAATACTCAAGAGTTATTTTGAAAATAACAAAAGGCCAATTTTCCATAATATCACAATCATTAGTTTTCCCATAATCATCATCCCTTCATCCCTCCTTCCTTTGCACATCTGTAGAATTGTGGGATTTCATCTCTTCTTTGACATTGTCCACATTTAGGCTTGAACTTTGGATATCTAGGCACACTCTACTGTACCTTCCCAAAAATACCCACCATGGTTGGGAGCTGGCATGGTGAATGACTAAGAGCATGGATTCTGGCTCAGACTACCTGGATTAAATTCTGGCTCCATCAGGGATCCCTGGGTGGCGCAGTGGTTTGGCGCCTGCCTTTGGCCCAGGGCGTGATCCTGGAGACCCAGGATCGAATCCCACGTCGGGCTCCTGGTGCATGGAGCCTGCTTCTCCTTCTGCCTGTGTCTCTGCCTCTCTCTCTCTCTCTCTCTGTGTGACTATCATAAATAAATAAAGAAAAAAAATATTTAAAAAAAATTCTGGCTCCATCATTTACCAGCAGAGTCATCATAAGACAAATGAGTAAAAATATAAAATAATAAGTTGCTCAGCCCCTGTGTTTCAGTTTCTTCATCCCTAAAATTAGAATAATGAGAGTATCTACCTTCAAAGATTGTAGTGACGATATTTCAGTTCACTATAATAGTTATAGCAGTGCCCTGAACACCGGATAAATTCAATAAACATTGGTTATGATGCTATTGTGATTTATAATAAGAAATATGTATTTGTTGTTTGTTCTGGTTCCTGGCACAGAGTTCCTAAGACACTTGGAATTTCCTGTGGATAGAGTTATGGTGTTGTTTGTTAGGTTAATGAGATGATTTTTGGAAAGCAGTTAAGGACAGGGGCCAGTTTCCAGTGGAAACAATCATGTGATTATAGGGTTGGAACGTTCAGTCCCACTCATGACTTTTGGGAATGAGAAGGAGCTGGAGATTGAGTTCAAAACACCAATGGCCAAAAATCTCATCAATCCTGTCCATGTAAAGAATCCTCCATAAAACCCCAAAGAGGTCAGGGTCCAGGGAATTTCTGGGCTTGTGAACACATGGAGGTGTTGGAAAGTGTCATGTTGGGGAATGCGCAGAAGCTCTGTACCCTTTTCCCATACCTTCCCCTATGCATTTTTTCCAGCTACCTGGCTCTTAGTTATATCCTTTTATAATAAACCTGTAATATGGCAAGTAAAATTATTCTCTGAATTCTTTGAGTTGCTGTAAGAAAATTAATCAAGCTCAAGGAGGGGGTCGTGAGAACCTCTAATCTATAGCTGGATTTGGGATTGGCATCTGAAGAGGGTGGTGTGGGGCAGGTTTATAGGACTTAACCATTAACCTTTGGCATCTGATACTGACTGTAGTCATTACAAAGAACACACTGGAATTGGGGGCAGAATCATGGTTGTTACTGTGTCTTATATTAGGAGATGTTGAATAGACACTAGATGGAAAGGTTGATGGATGGGCAAGTGACATAGAAATAAAACATCTGATAAAAAGAATAACAATGTCCACTACAACCAGCAGGATTTGGTCTTTTTCCTGATATACTTCAAACCTGCAGTAAATTGCCAGGCAAGTTCTATAATGTCTCTCTGACCTTTATATATATATAATGATGTCAGTACATTCTTCCTCTCTTCAAAGTGACACAGAGACTAATGCTGTAATATTTTTCACTGTAACATTTGCAAATCATGTCTGATAAGTATAAAATATTATTTTAAAATATCTTAGTTTTATCCATTATTTTCCAGAAGGAGTTGGAGGAACTACTTATAAGGAATCCTTGAAAAGCTTAATATTATGGTCTTTTTTCAAGTTAGCATATTTGGAGGATTATATGTGCTAGTTCTCTAAAAATATAATGAGAGATCTCTTACTTGGGCTTGGCATTTGCTAAAAGACACATAAGCCCCCTCTCTAGGGTCTGTGATAAATAGGACATGACTATGACAGTGCCTTTTTAAAGAAAAGAACATTGTCCTGCCACATATTGAAAAACTCCATATATAATAAGCATAAGTTTCCTCACCTATGTAAAAACATCAAATTGATACCTATTTGAATTAAAAGTGATCCCTTCTGTGAGATCAGTGTCTTTAAGATAGACCCAAGTGTTGTAGACAATGCTTAGTGCACAACCCAGGGGAATGAAAGAGTATGTCAACCACTGATGTATTTGTTTCTGCAAAAGTTGCACCTAGGGGATACATCACAGGGGCTGAGTCATTGAGAACTTCCCAGGCTGCATACAATCAATGCAGGCAGACTTGAATTTACAACTTGCAAAAGAGGAGAAATAAAAACCGCCAGGAGAAAACCTACCATTCCACTTGGGTGGTTTGATCAATTGTGATTTGTGGAACGTGCCCATTTCAAAGCCCATGTATTTGAGTATATGAGTTTATGGAGTTTATGCTTTTAGACACATGTTCTGCTGAGGAAGCAAAATTAGTTCTGCATTGGGCCTCCAGGAGGCAGGACAAGTGTATTTTATGGCAAGTGACTTTCCCTCCATCAGAAGATTGCTCTCACTCTAGGCCTTGATCTATACCCCAAATCTTTGAAAAGCAGAGATAAATTATTCCAAATGACAGTTTCCATATAATTTCACTGCAAAGACTACTAAAGCTACAAGAAGCCTTAGAGATCGTCTAGTGACAACTTCATAGCCTTACAAGGGAGGAAACAGAGACTCAGAAAATCTATGAGCCTTGGCTGGGATCACACTGCCAGGCACTGCTAAAGTCAGAACTAGATTCCAAGGCCTCAGATGCAGAGTGTCTTCTGGAGTTAGGCTGGATTATGCTTTAAATTACTGTACATGCCAGAGAACCTAATTTATTACCTGAAAACAACTCAGGACAATAAGAAGACCATAACTTAACAAAGCAGTGATGTGTGAAGCATTGATACTCATAGTAAATATACAGGCAAAATATATAGGAAAAAGTCTAACAGGGCAGGCTGTTCATAGATATGCAGAGAAAAATATGATTAAATGCTTTGACAAAAAATGTTCATTCTCCACTAGGTAACAGCACTCTAGAGTAAACAGGGGGATCGGTAAAAAAAGCTATTTCCAAAGATTTCAAACTCATTTAGCCTCGTTTAAAATATTTACAACCTATTTCAAAAACTCATTTTTTTATCACTGACTTCCTTATAATTCAATCAGATGTACATGCTCAGTCAAGTACAAGTATTTCTTTCATGCCTACTATGAACCTTTTATGCTATTCTCAGTGATAAGCAAAAAAATACTCTAAGGATGCCTGAATTTGCAAAGCAAAATAAGCTAAAGAAAAAAAAGAAATACTTTGTAATACCTACCGAACAGTAGATTTATGTGTCCAAAACCAGAAGTTTATTAACAGAGAGCAGTGACTTTTTCTGGTCTCTCAATATCCATAACTAGATAGATAGATAGATAGATAGATAGATAGATAGATAGATATAGAGATTTATATATGTATATAGACACAGATATAGCTATAGATATATATCTGGTGCATGTGTAGCATCTCCCTTGACCTTGGCTTTGTTCTCGGAGCACAAAGTACCCAAGGTACTGGAGAGTAAATTTTTGACTTAGGGATGACTTAGGCTATTAAGAAGTTAGAAAAACTTGTGGACAGGACAATCTCCCAACAAATAGTGAATGAAAATGTATAATTTAATGGTATTGCTGTTTAACAGACTACAGATTTAAACTTTTGAGTCAGATCAATTTTGAGTCAGACCAATTGACCTTCCAGCAGCAAGGTCCAATTTTTCCAAATTATTTGCCTTTTGATGCATACAGTTTATAGGAAACTAGGAAACCAGGTTATTCTGCAGGGTGGTGTATCTCAGAATTGAAACAGTGCTCTTTGAGCAATTAGAGAAGGCAGTGCCTATCTGGGCAGACTTCAGAGACCTAAACATTTGTCTGGACCAACCTTAGTGTCTGGAAGCCTACCAATAATGAAGTATTCATATAGGTAGGTCCTCTTATAACAAATTTAAAAAAAAATGTGTTTTTCCTTTTTTGCATAGGTAATGTATATTCATTTTAGGGTAAACATAAGTTAATGCAAGATAGTGATAAATAAAAAGCAGAAAAAACTCATATTCTTATCACTCACAAATAAGTACACTATGCATATACATAGTCCCCAAATTGTGTGTGTGTGTGTGTGTGTGTGTGTGTGTGTGTGTGAGTATTACTTTTTCCTAAAAGGAAACTTGGGACACTTTATGCTTTATAATTTGCTTTTATTATTTCTCTCCATATACGGAAATCTTCTCCCTTTACAACATTTTATTTATTTATTTATTTATCATTTATTTATTTATTTATTTATTTATTTATTTATATAGATTTTATTTATTTACTCATGAGAGACACACAGAGAGAGGCAGAGACACAGGCAGAGGGAGAAGCAGGCTTCCTGCGGGGAGCCTGACGTGGGACTCGATCCAGGGTCTCCAGGATCACGCCCTGGGTCAAAAGCAGGCGCCAAACCGCTAAGCCATAGGTCAAATTCGTAGGTTTTCAGGATGATTTGAAAGTTATCTAGGCAAGTGGTGGGGCCAGGTGACTTGGGGACCCTACTCCTCTGCCATCTTGCCCCGCCAGCTCCCCCCCCCCCCATATGCTTTTATTTTATAAATCCCTTAACGCTGGACAATTTGTTTAGTTTCCATTTTCTAATAAGATGAGCAGTGCTGCCTTGAATTTCTTTGCAGGTAAGTCTTAGAACTGTGGGACCCAGGAAGTTTAACCAAAGTCCCCTACCCCTGGACAAGCAGCGCAGGACCGACTCCATTCGGTGCCGCCCCGCCACCTCCCGCACGACCCCACAGGACCTGCTTATTGCTGAAGGCGCTCCCCACCCCGGTCGAGCCGCCGGGCGCCCCTTACCGGAAACCGGCTCGTAACAATGTATCCCCGCCTCGTGCCGCCAAACCTGTGGCATCTGACCGGAGCGATAGGCCGGCTCCAGTGGATGCTACGGGGTAAGGTGGGATTCGGGCGGCCCCCTGCGTGCGGGCCCACAGGACTGGGCAACTTTCTGCCTATGGTGCAATCCCATGGGCCACGGGCCCTATAGAGCTGCTACCCCTCTTAGCCTTGGGGTCCAAGTCCCTGCTGCGGTGTCGGGCGCACCTGGACCCAAGCTCGAGCTTGTAATAAACCCTCCTGTGTTTGCATCGGTGTCGGCTCCTCGGTGGTTTCTCGGATTCGCGATCTTGGGCACAACAAGAACAAATCAATGGTTTATCCTATTGCTTAGGCTAAGTTTTAGAGTCCCTAGTTTGAGAATATGCTAATTTTTATGCATATGGTGACCCCCTCCTTTCTTGGGGTGGGCCGAAGCCTAGACATAGGAGGGATGGACCTTCATGGGAATGGGACCCCTCCAAGATGGTGCATGGAGAGTAGGGGATGGGGGGGAGGGCCTGGGCACCAGCGGACCTGACCTGACCCCCCCACCTGCCTCTGCCTCCCTGCGGGGCCGGTGACCCTGGCTGACCATCGCCTACCTCCTGCCACGTTGCCAGGGCCCCCCCTGAGGCGAGGAGGGCCGCGGGGCCCCCAGGCTGCTCCAGGTCCTCTGCAGCCGGCGCATTACCTGTTCCCAGTGAGCCCTCAGGTCAGCACCGAGGGGGGCGGCCTCGCGGTCCCCCTGGGGCAGGTGTGTCGCGTCCCGCTGCGCAGGGGCTGACTCGGCGGCGGGCCCCGGTGCGCACCGGGGGGGGGGGGGGGGGGGGTCGGGGGGGGGCGGGGTGAGCCACCGCCACCCCGGCCAGCACCGAGCGCCTGGCCGCCCAGGGCTGTTGTTTTCGCCCTGTGCGTGTGCTTTGGTTCTCTTGCCTTTTTTGTTTGTTTTTAATTCTCTTGCTTGAAAAAAAATGCTAATTTAAAAACTTTCAATATTATCTCTAAACTGCTTTGTGGAGAGGCAGTACTAAGTATAATTCCTCCAATACTGCCAATGCTGGTTATCCCAGTGTTGGTTAGTATTTGGCAATTTGACAGCAAGAATTCAGCACAGGACATTGTGGTATTATAGGGTCTCTTATTACATGACGCATTTAGTGAGAGCTTGTTTCTGGGAAAGAGCATCCACTGTGTAACAACATGGGGCCACATGTTGGAAGATGAAGGCAGTAGAGCAGTGGGCCCTGCCCTTAAGAACCTCAAGTCTAAAGAAGACAGCTGAAAAGTGTGAAGCTTCCAAAAGATGAAAAAGTGGAGGTTTAAGGAGAAGCTGTGTTCAGGAGAGTGGGGTTGGTGCAAAAATGTGTGATGAGCAAATCTGAGGAGATCAGCCACAAGATTGAGTTTATTCAAATGAATGCCTTAGGGTGGAAGGCTCATTCCCCCTTGGCTCTGTTGGGGGGAGCTGGGAGGAGCTGAGCCGGCTGGTTACATTTATAACAAATGGTTGTGTCCCCACAAAGGAACAATGAAGCAGTAATTTTTCTTTTCTAATGGTCCATTACCACTGTCCTTTGTGTGAAACGGTAACAGTGGGCTCTCTCCCATCCACACCTTTGAAATGGAGGCTTGAAATATCTTGGAGGCTGCTGACCTGTGGTTATGCAAGAGTACCTCATTTTTGTCATGTTGGGTCACCATGTTCCCTGCAGTGTGTGGCTCATCTTAATTCTTTATATTTGTGCTTATGCCTTTTTTTTTTTTTACAAGATTAAAGGTGTAGCACATATCATCAATCCTGTGTTACTTAACTGAACTACACATGTTTATACAGCTGCTAGCTCCCCAGATACCCTCTTGGGAAGTAGACAGAAGTTTTGAATGTAACTTTTTATAAGATAGAAAATCGTACAGTCTGAATTTAAAGAAAAAAATTAAAGTTTTTAATTCAACAGCCTTGCCAAGAGGGACAGTTGGCTATGCACACATTGGCCCAATAAAAGATCTATGTCTCAGGCATGTTATTGGAAGCAATAGCCAGCATTTGGAATATAGGAGGCATTTATTTGTTCTTTCAAGAACACTGGAGTTTTGCATGATTGTGATACTTTTTCCTCTTTGTTTGTTTTAATTTATGAAAAGCAAAAGCTGGAAATAATCCATTTTTAGTAAACTTTCCAACTGGAAGTTGTAGCATCTCCCCTGCCCCGGGAGACTTCGCTGTTCTATGCAGCTGTGCTGATCCCTACCCAGCTCCTGCCTTGAGTCTTCCTGAAGATGCTTCAGGCTTTCCCTACTTCCCCTGCCTCTTGTTGAACAACTCAGTTACCTCAGTTTACACTGTGTCTATTGCCTCACCCAATAATCCTTTGAGATAGATACAGATAAGGAAGCTGTATCAGCAAGAATCAGTGACTTGTTGGAGATCTCCATCTTTTCTGAGAGGCCACAGGTCATTCTGCACTACTCTAGAGATCAGTCAACAATAAGTTATATGGTGACTCGCAGCAGTAAACTCTGCTGCAGGATAGAAAATTCTACCTTGGTGTTTGGATGGGAGTGAGGCAGAGTCAGTGCCCTCCACTGAGCTACCCTTGTCTGTCACCACAACTCTACTTTTTCTCTTAGTTCTTTCAAAGATCTTTCAGTATTTCCATTATCAATGAATTTTAAGGTCTGAAGGGAAGTCTGTTGATGATGATCAAGTCCATTGTCATTTGAAACATAGATACACTGGTATAGGTGTGGAGAGCGGTCCACACATGTCTCTCCTCTCCCAGATTCTGTCCTGTTTCACAATGAACTCCTGACTGTTTGACTCTAAACACATTCCATCATGTCTTTTTTTTTTTTTTTTTTTAGATTTTATTTATTTATGAGAGAGAGAGAGGCAGAGACATGGGCATAGGGAGAAGCAGGCTCCATGCAGGGAGCCCGACATGGGATTCAATCCCAGGTCTCCAGGATCACTTCCTGGACTGAAGGCAGCGCTAAACCGCTGAGCCACCTGGGCTGCCCCATCATGTCTTAATTTACCCATTCAACAAACATTTACGGAGCTGCTCCTTTCCTGGACACTGAGTTTACAATTCCCTATCCATGCCTTTCCCTTCCCCATCTCACCCCCTGGGCTCTCATAACAGCAAAATAAGCCACCTTCTTCCTGGTCTAGTGATGTCCATATCATCAAGTCCCAAGTACAAGTCCCAAGCATCCCAGGGGCTTTACCTGGGCAGGTGTGGTCTCACACATAGACTGATGAGATGATGCAGACCTAGTTTACTGTGGGCATGGGTGTGGGGACTACTCTATTGCACTGTGAGACATGTGAGGGAGAAGGTACAGGGATGTGATGAGCGAGTTACTGTGCCAAGTCATTTGCAAAGGCTAGAGGCTGTGGAGGAGAATAACTTGCAGCAGCCCAGGTCCAGATTCATACAGCAGAATGCCTGTAGCATTTGTAGGGTATGCTTGGGTGATGCAGGAGAGCAGAGCTTGTTGAGACGGATTAGATCCTGGGGTTTCTGATTGGCAGCCACTATCAACTCTCACATATTTACCTGCCAGAGACCTTTGACTAACTGGTTTGCCTCCACTCTTGCTCCTGCCAGTGTCTGCCACATGGCAGCTAAAATAACCTAAACACATACTGATACTTTCTTTTTTTTTTAAGATTCTAAAAATTTATTTATTCATGAGAATACACAGAGAGGAGAGAGAGAGAGAGGCAGAGACACAGGCAGAGGGAGAAGCAGGCTCCAGCCCGACATGGAACTCGATCCCGGGTCGCCAGGATCACACCCTGAGCCGAAGGCGGCACCAAACCGCTGACCACCCGGGCTGCCCTACATACTGTACTTTCTTAATAAAAGTATTAATGTGGCTTCCTGTCACATTTAGAGGAAAACTTACGCATTATCCTGGACTACAAGGTCTGTTAGCTGGTCCTCAGTTTGCATCTCATCTTCCACTGCTTCCCTTTCTTCTGCTCAGCTGCATTGGATCCTTGCTGCTTTAAGCATTCCTGCCTCACACATTGTCTACGTCTTCTCCCCATTAAATATCCCTTGGTTAGATTTACAATGCTATTAAGATCTCACCTCTTCACAGAAGCACTCCTTGACCACTGCTAACACCCAGTGTGCCTCTTTAGTTAACCTCTTGCCCTGCTGCTTTATATAGTTTATATATATAATTATAGTACTTATCACTACCTGACAATCTTGTCTATTCCTGTTTGTTGTTGGTCCTACTGGGTAGAATGTAAACACCATGAGGGCTGGGGTCTATCCTTCTTGATCACTGTTCTATTTTTAATGCTTAAGACGTGCCTACATATATCTAGGGATCAATAAATAAATTTATTTATCCATCAATCAATAAATAGATGGACTAAGTTAACTAATTCACTAATGCTCTCACAGCCTATCTTTAAAAATTTGCTCTTGAGTGGTTTGGATACAACGGTTGAATCAGCGTATATGCTGTGCTAATCTTGATGCTGATTTTACTTTACTTCTTAACAAGATAATTTAGTGAGGACCCATTTTGTAACTGAAAGAAAATACATTAGGTATTTAATGTAAATCTAGTAGTTTGTTGAGAAAATGATACAGGAGAGCTTGGTATTTGTCTCACAGAATCAAAGAACAACAGAGTAAGCAATAGAAGTTTATTAAGCAGAGATACAGAGGAAGCTCTCAGAAGTGAGAGGGGTCCTGACAGGGTTACCTCTGGGGGCTTTTAATGGCCTGTCTTTTATAGGAAACTAACTGAGAGGAACTTGGTGATTTTCTTGTTGATATCAGGGTGGATTTGTAAATATCATGTCTATATTTAGAACAAACAGAGTGGACTTAAAACAAATAAGATGTTTCTTTGTAAATATCATGAGCACAAAGGAGATGTGCCCCTCCTTCTGGTTAATACCTCCTCCATGACATTTCTCTACATCTGGGGTTTCTGTGATTACTTAGTAGCCGTTAAAGGGGGACACTCTCTAACATTTTGGAGCTAGGGAGCCAGGTTTATTTTCTTCTGTTTTTACTGTCTTATCTCTGTTTTCTTGGGATGAGTAGGAAGCCTGACTCTGGGGCCTTTTCCTTGTCTTTCCCTGCCTAGTCCCATCTGCCTCTAACTTGTTCCTACATCATAAGGAATAGCAGTAATAGGCCATTTAAAATATAAAATGGGAAAGAAAATGCTTTCATTCACCTATTCATTATCCACTAACTCAACAACTATTTATTGGTTTCTTCTCCATAACAAGCTGAATGGTAAACTATGAGAATGCAGTGGTGAAAAACAGCAGACTCAGTACTTGCACTCAGGGAGCTTAGCATCTAATGGAAGAGTGTCTTAGTCCATTTGGAGCCCTCTAACAAAACTACTATAGATAGACCAGGTAGCTTATAAACAACAGAAATTTATTTCTCACATTTCTGGAGACTGAGAAGTCCAAGAGCAAGGTGCCAGCAGATTTACTGTCTGGGGAGAGCTTGATTCCTGGTTCATAGATGGCCATCTTCTCACTGTGTCCTCATA
Organism: Vulpes vulpes; assembly: GCF_048418805.1. Taxonomy (NCBI): domain Eukaryota; kingdom Metazoa; phylum Chordata; class Mammalia; order Carnivora; family Canidae; genus Vulpes; species Vulpes vulpes. The sequence goes on along the minus strand of NC_132788.1, from coordinate 46,055,210 downwards.
TGGTAGAAGGGACAAGGAGTCTTTTGGGGGTCTCTTTTATAAGGGCAGTAGTCTCATTCATGAGGGCTCTACTCTTATGACCTAATCAACCCAAAGGCTCCACCTCTGAAAAGCCTTTGGGCTTCGAAGGAAGTGATATCTTAACTGAAACTGGAAGGGTAAGAAGAGGCTACCCAAGTCAGGAAGAGGAGACAAGCATCCCATGCAGGGGAGCAGTATGTGCAAAGGCTCTGAGGTACACTGGAGTTTAGTTTATTGGAAAAACTGAAAGGAGATCCAATATGACTGGAAAACACAGAATGGACAGGTGCAGGATCAGAAATGAGCTTGGTGAAGCTGATAGAAGCTGGCTTGTAGGACCAACATAAATCCATCAAGAGAGTTAAGAGATGAATGACACAGTCAGATTCATCTTTAAAAAATAAACAGTGTGGACAGTAGATTGGAACATGACAAAATTGGAATCAGGGAGGTAAATTAGGGGCTGTTGAAGTCATCAAGACAAGATATGATAACTTGGATTAGAGAAATGACAACACAGATAAAGTAGGTGGATCCTAAAAATAATTAGAAAGTAAAATAGACTGTTTTGGTGACTGGACATGGAAGAAAGGAGAAGGTATGAAGAATGATTTCTATCTGTTATGAGTTTAATTGTGTCCTCCTAAAATCTATCTGTTGAAGTACCTCAGAATGTGATTTTATTTGGAAGTAACATTGCAGATGTAATTAGTTGATCTACATTAGATTATACGGAAGTATAGAGTAGACCTCTAATCTAGTATGACTGGTATCTTTATAAGCAGAAAATCTGGACACAAATATGCCCATGAGGAGAATGCCATATGAAGATGAAGACAGAGATTGGGGTAATGATGCATCTATAGGCCAAGAATGCCAAAGATTGCTGGCAAACTATGAGAAACTAAGTGAGAAGCATAGAACAGATTCTTACAGTCCACAGAAGGAAGCAGCCCTAACCATACCTTGATCTTGGACTTCTGGCCTCCAAAACCATGAGACAATAAATTTATATTTTTTTAAGCCACCCAATTTGTGGCTGTTACAACAGCCCTAGCAAAATAATATGCCATCATTGTTCCAAACTATGTCCCCTAATAGGACCCCTGCTGAAGGGAGTGGGCTGGCATGGGGTTGCCTTTTCTCATCTCCTTTACCCCAGAAAAACACCATCCCTACCTTCAGAAAGCAGATTGAACAATCAAAGGCATAGACTAGAGAATAACTCATCTATCCATCCATCCATTCATCTAGAAACATTCAACCAGAATTCTTCAAAAGCTATACTTTTAAGTGCTAGGTGAATCTTAAAGTATTATCCACATGTATTGAAAGAAATCACTTGTTTGGGGGTGGTCAGGAAAAGTATAGCCAAAATCTTGGATTCAGTTGAACAATGAGAAAATTTGGCTGACCTTCAAAAAAGCATTCCTAATAGTAAAGGCTATTATTCTGCAAAGAGTATCCCAGAGGAAGTGGTAATAATCCCATAGTTTGAGTCATAGGAGATTTTGCTGGACAGAACATTAAATAACACTGTTTGGGGAACAGTCTTAAATTATAAGGGCGAATAAGCAGGATTACGTCATTGTTTCCCATCTTTACTTTCTATAAAAGCTCCTTGTGGAGATTTTCACTACATGGGTGGCCAAATTATTATCACCAAAAGATACAGTGGAAGATGAATCAAACTGTCATGATTGTTCTTTTCACTCCTATTTCTGACTTTTATTTGCAAGCCTTATTCTCTGGATTCTTTCTCCTTAGCATTTTCAATTAATACCCTCCATTTTTCAATATTTTCTATTATTGCCTTTGTACTTAAATTTCAGGGGTTTAATTAAGACATGAAAACCACAGACAGTCTGAATTTGCACATCTTTTGGTGTAACTATGGAAGTAATCTTTTAGATGCAAACAAACTATTGAGAGAATTTGCCCAGTTCCCATGCCTTTAATGATATTTTAGTATCACCTCACATTGTTAACAGGAAATTAGCAACAAGATAACCCTCAAATATTTTCTTTTGAAATGCTTGTATTTTGTGTTTAAAGAACTTAGTTTTTAGCTCCCTGGCAACTTCTAAATTGCTTCCTAATCTATTTCTGCATTTCCAGGTGTCTTACTTGGTAGAAGAGGGAGGTAGTCCTAGGATTACTAATTAGCCCACAGCAAAATATAAGAAAGCTTTGAAAATATTATCCCCTTCCAGCCAAATTGCCTTATCACCTAAGACTCATCAATGTCTAACCCAAGAAAACAACCTGCTCCTCAGGAAGTGTGGAGACTGGTCCACCTCGGAGGGAACCAAATGCTTGTAGAGCATAAGAATGGCTTTGTTTTTCCCACATCTGTAACAGAGTCATGGGGCTCATAGGACATGTGGATCTGATAAGATACCCCTTACCAGATTTCAAATTAAATGGTCATTTTTGTCTAGGATGCCACCAGGGCTTGGTTTAAGGGTCTCAGATTGGGTAGCACTTAGGCAAGAAATAATTTCTCAGGTAGTGTCCATTTCCAGGAAGCCTTTCCAATCCACTGGCCTTCCATGAAATCCTAGCTCTTCTTTTCTGTAAAATTCTGAGGTTCTCGGGATAATCTCCAGCAAAAAAAAAAAAAGTCCTCTTCATTTTTTTTCTCTGCCCCTGAATATGATGCTCCATCAGATAAAGGATGTGAAAGATCACAGTTGTCAGCAAGCAAGTTGAACTAGGAAAGAGAAAGTTTTGAGCACAAAAGTTATGTTTGGTTTTTTTTTGTTTGAAGAACTCAAGGGGCAGCAGTAAATCATTTTTTAATAAGAGAAATATATAATATTGTCTTCACTGTGCACTGTGTGGATATCAAGTTATGTCAAATCATCCATTCTTCTTTCACTTCTCTCAAATGCATCCATACAAGGGATTATACACTTCTCTCTGGACTCTCACCAGCTATGGGGAAGAAGAGGGTCAGCAGCTCTGGAAGCATGTGATGAGTGACATTGAGGTGAAGGTGTTTTTTATTGCTGTTATAGCAAGTTATCACAAACTTAGAGGCTGAACCAACATACATTTATTATCTCACAATTATAAAGAAAAAAGAAATCTGGGTCAGAAATCTGAGCTGGCTGAGCTGATTACTCTGCTTAGAATCTCACAAGGCTGAAATCAGTTCCATGTGATTGTAGAACTGAGGTCCCTATTTTCTTGCTTACTTATGCCTGGGGGTGATTCTCAGCTTCTAGAGGCTTCTTTCATTCCTTGGCTCAAGGCCTTTATCTTCCAGCTTCAAAATCAGCAGTGGAGGGTGGAGTCCTTCCTATGCTTTAAATCTCTCTTTCTTTCTACCACATGTTTCTTGCTCTCCTATTCTGTTGCATCCCTTTAACTATTCCACTTTCCTCTTCTAGTTTTAAGGGTTCTTTTGATTACAACGTGTCTATCAGGATAATTTATCTGTTTGAAGGTCAGCTGATTAGTTATCTTACTTATATCTGCAATATGCCTTCACAGCAGCACCTAGATTAGTGTTTGATTGAATAATCAGAGCATGGAGGTCTTGTGGGGACATCTTTAGAATTCTACTATCACAGGGAGCATGACAGGGATGTGACTTCAGGCCATCTGTGTAAAACAGGATGTTAAACCAACTCTTCTGCTGTCTTGGAGTTTCAACAGAGGTCCTAAAAATGGAGAACAAAAACATAGATGCCAAATGATCCCACATCCGAATGAGTTGTTCACATGATAAGCAATTACAGAATTTTTTCAGCCAACAGTAACCCCCCACCCACTCCAGCTGTTTGGGAGAAGGATTCATTGGCAGTGAGGGATGTTTGAGATAGTATTGTCAGTGTTGTGTACTCTGAGCTCATCTGCACTCCTGATGAAGGAAAAAGGCATGCTTCCTTCTACTTCCAGCTGAAGCTATGCTGTTTCAAGACAACCATTCAGAGAGATTGGCACTCATTCCCTAGAATTTGAGGAGTGCAGAGTCACATATCTGACTCAGGCCTGGAAAGTTAAAGATGAGAGGCTTCCCTGCCTGGTGTCAGAGGGAAGAGCCACAGATACATAGGGAATAATCTGCACTTCCAGAGTTTGATGGAGCAAGGAGACACCTTGAATTTCCCAAGAGTCAGAGTTCATCCTGGAAGACAGCCAGTCTTGGGTCCTTTAAGGGACTCTGCCCAAGACTACTTTTTTAAAGAAATGAGATGACCAGCAGAAGAAGCAGGTGAGGGGATCCCTGGGTGGCTCAGCAGTTTAGCACCTGCCTTCAGCCTAGGGCATATCCTGGAGTCCTGGGATCGAGTCCTGCACCGGGCTCCCTGCATGGAGTCTGCTTCTCCCTCTGCCTGTGTCTCTGCCTCTCTCTCTCTCCATGTCTCTCGTGAATAAATAAATACAATTAAAAAAAAAAAAAGAAGAAGAAGAAGCAGGTGACAGAGGAGGAAAGTATCAAGAGCTAGCTAATAGGAGGGGATTGAAGGAGGGAGAGATCCAGTCATGGGGGAGAGGGTCTTCAAAGGACCCAATTAGCAGTCCACAAAGAAAGAATCAGAAATTGGAATTTGCCATATTTGGAAAGCACCAACACCAGATCGCAACCGTATCAGCCAAGCTAGAGCATTTGATTCCTTATCTCCCCCACTCCTTAGCTCTGCAAATCCTGGAGAGAAGGAGAAAGAAGAGAAGAAGTGGCCTGGGCCAACATGAGCTGGATAAAGAGGGATATTTTACACTGGAAGACAGTTTGTAATTTCATAATTATTACACTGGACTGGCCTGGCTGGGAAGAACTACAGTAATTTCCCGAAGTTTCATCTAGGCGGTGGGTAAAGAACTATTCAGCACAGGAGGTTGAGAGGATTAGTGATAAGGAATAAAATTGGTTTGTATCGTCTTAAATCAAACCTGTTCAATAAAAATAGTTATGTGTTATATGTGTCATTAATTGCTGACATCACTTATATATCAGAGTCATTTTAATAGAGATGAGATCATCTTTCAGCTTTCTTTTTACCTATTAAAATAATATTCTTTCCTTCAACTGAGTGTTTTAGTCATCTTTGAGCATCTCCTTAAAAAATTATCTCTGTATGATTTCCATCAAGAGCCAAAAATAATTCCATATACCTTGGCTCCAGTTTTTATATACTGTATACTCTCAGGGAAGCTGAACAAAATGACCTCTACAGATATTTCCAGCTCAGTAGTTACAAAATGATTTGTAGCTTCCTCCAAAGCCTCTTTGCCTTAGTTAGCAGATTAGAGGTCCAGTTAGGGTTGAATCTGATAAAGTCACTAACAGCTCTCTACCCTTCACAGAATACTTGGCTCCATGTAGAGACAATGTAGGGAATAATCTCTATACTTCATCTCCCACAGTCATCTTCAGGCACCTCCTGGGACCCATCTTCACTTCATTTTGCCATGCTCCAGCCCCACTTTTCTCAGATCTGCCAAGAAGTGCAGTTCTCACCTTAGTGCCCCCACTCACTCCCATCTCACTTCATCTCCAATGCTAGATGTCTCTGTTAGAAAGGCTTATGGTGCAGTTTTTTTAAAAAAAAATATTTATTTAGTTATTTTGAGAGAGAGTGCATGTATGCATATACATGAGTCGGGAAAGAGGTGAGGGAGAGGGAGAGAGAGAATCTCCAACAGACTCTCCCTGAGCACAAAGGGAGCCCAACATGGCTCCATCTCATAACCTCGAGATCACCACCTAAGCCGAAATCAAGGGTTGGACACTTAACTGACTGACCACCCAGGCCCCCCAGGGATGTTGGTGCAGTTTAGACAGAAACACTTTAACATTGCTGGATATCCCAGATGAATAAACTCTGGAGAAAAGAACATTGGCATCAAAGCAAAGCTCAGTTTATATACCATAGCAAGTTTTGATAGCTATAAACCTGACATGCAAATAGAACATTTTATGGAATATCACAACATTTAGATTAAATGCTTTTTAATGAAATATGTCATTTACAAATATAAAAGTGCATTTTTATTGCCCACAAATGAATTTTTAAAGTATTTAGGGGTATCAGGAATATAAAATGCAAATGATTAGATGAGTCATGCTGCTAAAAATAATTTAAATAGCAATAACTATGTAAGGAGTAACTATGTAGTATTAAGACAGAATTCTTAGGATGCCTGAGTGGCTCAGTGGGTTAAGCATAGGACTCTTGATTTCATTTCAGGTCATGATCTCAGGGTCGTGAGATTGAGCTCCATGTTGGGCTCCACTCTCAGTGGGGAGTCTGCTCAAGATTCCCTCTCTCCTTCTCCCTCTGCTCTTCCCCCAAGCTCTCACACACACAATCTCTCTCTAATAAATAAATAAGTCTTTAAAAAAGAAGACAAAGCTCTTTGAACTGCATATGAAGCCTGTTTTATTACTTTAAAGTTATACTTGTATAGGGTACATTATTACCTGTTATGTTTAAAATGTATTGTTATGGATGGTGAAAAATCATGTTGTATGTGACAGAGAAGGTTTAAGATCTATAGCCTCCTTTGTCAGTTGTCCATACCTTGATCATCATGTATTGGACAATTACAGTTCTCCTGACTTTACTGAATGTGAGTCATGCTTTTTCTGATTCTTTCACTCTTTTACCAGCACCCTGTGCTTATCTGCTTCTGTTTCATCTGACCAAAGAAAGAGCTTGGGATTGATATTTAGGGAGCTCCTCACAGCATTTTTCTCTCTCTTGCCCAATGTCACATCATCAGATGGCCTCCCCACTGTAAGTCAATGTCTCATACATCAAGTCCGAAATAAGTGAATAAGTGAAATTATAAGATCATGGGCCTCGGGTCCAGCCTGGCCTTTGGTTGTTAATAATAGCTATTGAGTGATGCTGTGGAATCTGCTCAAAACCATTAGAATAATATCCATATCTAATAGAATTAAGCTGTGCTGTAAGGCAAGACTAGGACAACAGTTCTCATAAATGCCTCAAAAGATTACAGGCAGCCATGAAAATGTCTGGTAGGGAAATTCAACTTAGTCTAGGAGCTCTAAGAAGCTTCTCTGATGAAAGGACATCCAATCTGATATCCAAGGAATGAATTTGTTATCCAATATGAAAGAAAATAACATTCAGAGAGGAATGTTTGAGGATCTGATAGATTAGTAGAGCAAGAGAGAGAGAAGGAAAGAGTTGATTTAAGCAAGAGTGGTTCAGCTGTTATAGGATGACTATTAGAGAGAGGCAGAAGTGCTTGGGAGAGAGAGTCTAGCAGTCATACTAAAGTCTAGCAGTCATATTAACTGGGGATAGAAATGATGTTGGTTTGGAATAGGTTGGTGCAGAAGAGATGAAAAGAGATAGGTAGTTAGACAGTATATTTAACACTGATGATTGATTGCATATGGTGGGTGAGGAAGAGGAGGATGTTTTTGACTTACACACTTGGATAGATGGCAGTGCCATTCACTGATTTGATGGTTATTATTATTATTATTTAAGATTTTATTTATTTATTCATGAGAGAGAGAGAGAGAGAGAGGCAGAGACATAGGCAGAGGGAGAAGCAGGGAGCCTGATGTGGGACTCAATCCTGGGTCCCCAGGATCACGCCTTGGGCTGAAGGCACTGCTAAACCACTGAGCCACCCGGGTTGCCCGATTTGGTGGTTATTAAAGATGTTATATGAATCCATCAGAGTAGATGAGGTTCCCTAGTGAAAGCATATAGAAAGAAATTAGATTTAAATTGAGAAAACAGAAGAGGGCCTCTGACCAAGACTTAGGGCTCTCCAGTACTTACTTACTTTTTTACTTAATTTACTTGTATATAGATTTATTTAATTATTTTTAGAGAAAGAGTGTGGTGGGAAGGAGCAAAGGGATAAGGAGAGAGGCTCAAGCAGACTCCACACTCACCTTGGAGCCTGATACAGGGCTTAATCTCATGAGCCTGAGATCAAGACCTGAACCAAAACCAAGAGTAAGGGGCTCAACTGATTGTGCCATCCACCCAGGCACACACACTCCAGTACTTTAAAAGCTGGGGAGAAGATAATGCATTGGAAAAGCTGGGGATACGAGAGGATAACCAGTAGTGTGTTGAACCCTGGACGCCAATGGGATTCGAGTACATTAGAATAGAGGAAATCACCACTAAAATAAAGTATAAAGTGTAATGAGATGCCAAGAGAAATGAGAACTAAAAAAAAAAAAAAAAAAAAAAAATTCATTACGATTCAGAGGCAGAAAGGTCTCTGCTGATCTTACCAAGAGCCATTTAAAGAGTGAATACCATGAATAGGAAAATAATAGCATGAGTTCTCAGTACTTGAGAGCTTAGGAAATGCAGAGGATAAACAATTCTTTCAAGCTGGTGTGACCAAATGTTCAGTCTTACCCAAGATTGGGTTCCAGTTTGGCCTATTGCCCTGGAAAAACTGTTAATAGTACCCTCCTTCATTCTCAACCACATCCTGTTTTGAGTGATAAAATATGCATTGCCCTACAAGAAGGGCAGGGGCAGGGTAGAGTAGCAATCCTTAGCTCTCTGGTGCAAGTGAGTGGCAGCACAGAGCTGTGAATGAATCCACATGTGAAGGCAGACATCCCTGAGCATAATTGCCAATTCTACTACTTATTGACTGTGGGAATTTGGGCAAGTTTATCTAAAAGTTTATTGAAGCTCTGTGAGACTAACATGATTTCCATTTCCAGGCAGAGTGAGGGTTTCTTGTAAAGTGCTCATGTATTTGAGGCTGCTTCTCCCTCTGCCTATGTCTCTGCCTCTCTCTCTCTCTGTGTGTGTCTCTTATGAATGGATGAATGAAATTTTTAAAAAAGGAATAGAAAACAAGGAAAATATCATTTCAATATTTCAGAGTTAATATGCTACTTGTGTGTATTGTTTAAAATGTTTAATTAGAAAGTAAAACAAAATCAATTTCTGAAAGTAAAATTGATTCTGATTATGTGTCAAAATTAATGGAACATTAAAAACAGAAGTCAAAATGTGCACTCACTGAGCAAAATATAAATACTTAGGGTGCTCAGAAAAGAGAGAGGGCATCCCCCAGATGAAGGGTACTGGTAAAGGCTGTAGGCAGAGGTGGGACCTGAGGGTCCTGGTATAGCTTACGAAAGTGATTGTCTAAGACAGACAGTGTGCCTTACAATTGTGAAGCTAGAAGTGCTTCCCAAGGGATTAGATGTATAGATTTCCAAGGGCTTCTGTCTCCCCAGCCTTGACTATTTAAAGCAAATTTTCACTTAAATGCCCTTGAAGTCAAATTGGATGGAATCAGCCCTGTTACCTTCCAATAGCTCCAAGCTTCCTGGGCCTGGACTCTCACTTATAAGCATGAAAAGCTGTTCAGGGTTCAAACTTACAGTTTCCTGAGGTTTACCAATAACATGTTATTTGTTTTTAGTTCTTGCCTCTGGCACTGAAGTTGTACAGACTTTAGCATGATTTAAAGTGTCCACTTAGAAGCTAGCTGAATAATGCTTGACTTTCATCACTGCTGAAAGGGTATTTAAAGCACAGACCCTGCAACTGTGTCATCTTCTGCAGATCAAGGTTGATTAATAATGAGATTGCCTCACCCTGGCATCCTGCCTTTCATCTGAGCAAGACTGAAGCGATTCCTGGACAAGATCCAGTTTTCTTTTGCTGCAGTGGGGGCGGGGGTGGGGTGGTGGTGGTGCCAACACCAGGGGCAGAAGGGAAGGGCAAAGTTAGCATTTCTGTTTGGGCTGAGGGGAAGTAAGAAGATTGAAATCCGTTCTGTAAACGGTATTAAGGTTCTGTAGGCTCAGGGCATGGGGTTGACATCAGGGATGGGCGTGTGATCATGCTTTCTCTGTGCAGCCAGGCAGAACCATTTTATGGGCAAGCTTTCCGGAAAATGTTGATATCATTAGTGGGTGGGGTTCTAGGCAGTTTTCCCGCCTTTCTTCTGAAAACAAGCAGGCTATTCTTCTACATAAGAATTTTCAATCCGTACTCCATGGAAGTTTGCCATGGATCTGTGGCTTGTTTCAAAAGCAGAGCTTTGGCTATGGAAATTTTTGTAAAGGACTCTCCCCACCAACACACACACAGACATTTTTCATCGAGAGTAAGGACAGTGTGTCGATATTTTCTCCTGACTTCTACTTCACCAGGTCTTGTGGCATTGATGCCTACCTCAGAGCACTCCAGGGGCATAGTGGACATAGTGAAATCCCTGGGAAGAAGACATTTTGTGTTGTACCTGACATATAAAAGACTTATCTGTATTGCAGTGCCTTCACTGAGTGTTCACCTTTAGGTATGGAGAAAGTAGGCCCAACCTCCTGGGCCAATACAGAGGAGGTTGGTCTTTTGCTAGAAAACTTGCTGATGATCTTGACGTACTTAGAAGCCATCTGAGCATTCCAAAGAATGTTGTGGATATTCGTTCACTAGAGAAACTATAGAAAATTTAAGGCTCTGCTACCATCTCCTTGATTTGCATGGATTTATTGTTAGAGTTCCAGCCTCCGGTTAAATTGAACATCTATGTAATGGTTACTGAAGTCAAGCTCACTACTGACTGAGCGATGCGTTCTTCATCAAAATTAGAGGTCAATAAGCTGACACTGAACTCTTTACCAAAATCCACATTTGAACTATTTTAATGTAAATACAGGTCTTTAGTTTATAGAGTTAAAAATTATATGTGAAAGGAAATCATGTTCTCTCTATAACAGTAGGAAAGGGGGGACACCTGGGTGGCTCAGCGGTTGAGCACCTGCCCCTGGCTCAGGGCATGATCCGTGGTCTCAGGATTGAGTCCCACATCAGGCTCCCTGCCTGGAGCCTGCTTCTCCCTCTGCCTATGTCTCTGCCTTTCTCTCTCTGTGCCTTTCATGAATAAATAAATAAAAATCTTAAAAAAAAAAAAAAAGAAAAAGAAAGAAAGAAAGAAAGATAGAAAGAAAGAAAGAAAGAAAGAAAGAAAGAAAGAAAGGGAAATGTGGTGAGTCTTAGGAATCTGCTATATTCTAAAAATTGTCTGAGTGCTACATCATCATTGGTCTAATGGGCCTACATGTAGGAAGAGCATTGAGCCAAAGAGGATTATTTTCAAGCCTTAAGATTACCAGAATTTGTCTTGCTAAGCTTTGGACTTACTTGGGACCCATCACCCCTTTCTTGTTTCTGATTTCTCCCTTTTGGAATAGGAATACCTATCCTGTGCCTCTCCTACCACTGTATTTTGGAAGAGCATAACTTATCTGGTTCCATGGGTTCACAGCTGGAGAGAAATTTTGCCTCAAGTTTCACTGATACCTGATTTAGATGCTATTTAGATGAGACTTTGGACTTGATGCTAGAATGAGTTAAGATTTTGTGGGTTTTGGGCAGGAGATGAATGTGTTTTGTATACAAAAAGAACACAAATTTTGGGGAGCCAGAGAAAGAAATGTTAAGGGTTGAATTGTGCTCCCCTAAAATTCATATGTTGAAGCCCTAATACAGTGGGACTGGTGGTCTTACAAGAAGAGAAAGGGACACCAGAGTGCCCTCTCCTTCCAAGTGCACACAGATAAAAGGCCATGTGAGGACACAGTGAGAAGGTGGTCATCTGTAAGCCAGGAAGAAAGGCATCACAAGAAACCAGTTCTGCCGGCACCCTGATCTTGGACTCCCAGCCTCCAGAACTGTGAGAAAATACATATCTGTTGTTGTTGCTTTTTCTTTAAGATTTTTATTCATTCACATGAGAGACACACAGAGAGAGGCAGAGATATAGGCAGAGGGAGAAGCAGGCTCCATATAGGGAACCTGATGGGGAACTCGATCCCAGGACCCTGGGATCACAACCTGAGCCAAAGGCAGATGCTCAACTCCTGAGCCACCCAGGTGCCCCTAAATTTCTGTTGTTTAAGCAATTCTGTGGGTGGTATTTTGTTACAACAGCCTGAGCAAATTAATATACCGCCCAGTTAATAAATACCAACGGTTTCTGAAATTAGTCCACCAGTCTAGGAAATTATTATTATCCCATTATCAACAGCAATTTCTTGTCCCCTGAGTGAGAAGCCATGTAACTGGCAGTATAGAATTAAGAGATCCTAGAAATTAAGTCCAAATCTCCTCAGGAACCAAATTAGACGAATAAAAATTTTTTTTCAAGATGTATCTGGATAAGAATAAAATAGCTATTGGCAAAATATATATATTTTGCTATAAAGGCAAAATTAATGTAATTCAAGTAATGACTAAATAAAAAATTCTCTTTAGAATACATTACAGGATTTTTTAAAAGATTTCCTTTTCTATTAGCGTTTTACTTGAATTAATTTAAAACATGTTTGAACAGGGTGCTTGGGTGGCACAGTCGGTTAAGTATCTGACTCTTGGTTTTTGACTCAGGTCATGATCTCAGGGTCATGAGATCAAGCCCAGCGTTGGGCTCTGTGCTCAGCAGAGTCTGCTTGGGATTCTTTCTCCCTTTCCTACTGCCCCTCCTGTTCGTGCGGGCTCTCTCTCTCTCTAATAAATAAATAAATATTAAAAAAAATAAAAAATAAAATGTGTTTGACCTGACTGAGCCACACTGACTGGGAATGGAGATATAAGCCTGCTTTCTGCATATAGCAGATGAGATGGAGAATTTCTTATGAATACTTAGAGCTGACTGTATTCAGATTCTGTGGGGGCATGTGAAGTAATTCTCAGCTAGATAGGGCAGGCACTTGAATGAGAGAAAATTCCAGTGAAGGCCTAGTGGATGGTAGTGTGAAGTTGTCTTTCTGTTCTAGGTATGGGAGCCACTCTGAACGAAAGGCTAGGAAAAGGAATAGAACCTTTCTTTGTGCAGAGAACTAACAGTGATTAGGAAGACAAGTCAAGAGATTGTTTTTGGTAAACCAATGACTAGCTCTTGGAGTTTTCTGAGGGTGGCTTGGCTTGAAGGGAGGATGAACATTTTCATCATGTTTGTGCATTCATCACATTTGCTGGATGCCCACCAACTTTCTGATTGATACTCCCATTACGTGTGTGTTTAAAATTATAGTGTGCCCCTCAGAACCACAAATTCACTATTTTTATAAATCAGATTGTGATTTAATTGGAGTATGCGATATAAACAAGTTTTATCTAAAAAACAGAAATATCTTCCAACCAGATAATGCCACTTGTGTGATCTTTTCACTGGAAACAACATGGCTAATGAAGGAAGATGTCTTTCCTTCTTCTTTGTGCGAGTCTTATTCAAAGTTACTAGCACAGGAAAAGTCCACTCTAAAGACTGGATCAATGATGGCAAACAAACAGAAGACAGAACAGAATCCTCCTCTTAACAACTGCAAAGCAACACGATTGAGCCTCCTGCAGGGCTTTCTGCGCAGCTTGTCCCAGAAAAGGCTCTGAAGTTTGCTCTCTTCCAGTCCTCTAACTTTCCATTCTGTAATCATGTGTAGGCTGTGAGACCTCAGACTCAATTTTCCAGATGACTTCATGGACAGAGAATTGCTAATTTGTTATACTGATCTTGACATTTCAAACTGAATTGAAAACAGTTTTCCTTAATTGTGTCGTTCCTGGTGAAAAAAATTAGACAAAACTGGCATGTTTTGGTTGGGCAATATATCTATTTTGGTGTCTTAGAAATATAGTTCTTTAACCCCAAGTTGATATCCATGTATTAATTTCTCAGCTCACCCCATAGAGAAAATTAAATATGAATAACACTCTACAACGCTATTTGGGAAATAAAGATTTTACCTACAAGAGCACTATTTTATTCATATTATTCATCATAGAATTATTGCAAGAGAGGTGTTGTGGAAAGCCTTTTTCTCCACTTAACAGACAAATGTATTCTTTAAGAACTAACTCTCCAAATATGGGTAAATCTTTAGGAAAAAAAGTGTCAGAAAGAGAATGAGGCATCTCAACAGCTTTAAATGTGCCTTTACCTTCAAATATGTTGAAATTAAAGTTGACTGTAACTTTTCCCTCTAAAATATTTGCTAAAACATTGTGCTTGTCTAGGCTTTTATTAATACATGTATCTTAAAATATGTAATAAATATTATAGGATATATATTTATATAGAAAACAATTCTATATTAGATTTACATGTAGATTTAGTACATATAATAAATTTTGTAGGAGAAAATTGTAGGCTGGTAATTCCTACAAGAACTAGAAGCCAGAATTGCTTTCAATAGTGCAAATGGGAGGCCTGGCTGCTGTATCCTGAGGCACCTCTCCTCACCCAAGCTTTTGTCCTAGAGGTATATTCTCTCAGGAATGCAACACAAGGTGGTGCTGTTGTATTTATGCTAAACCAGCTGCAAGCCCAGCCACTTAGGCTATCTGTAGATTTGATCTGAAAGTGTTAAGTGTCAAAGGCAGGGAGGGATGGGTTTTGCATATATACATGTTTACAGTGTAGTTATCCTTTCAGATAAGAAAAGCTACGTAGAAATAAGGTGATGGAAAGTAAGGTTTGTCCATTTGTGGAAGCTTCTGGGGAAAGCATCTTAACAGAAGAAAGTGAAACAGCAAATGGGTTCCTTTTGGGACTAAATTGCAGGCGCATAGAATGTTCAGGGCTTGAAGAGATACCATTGAGATATTATCTAACCCATTCTCCAATTTTCAGCCAGGATTTCATTTATTAAAGTATAAGCCCGTGAAACTTTTTTCTTTAAGATTTCCCAAAGAAGGAAATGGGGCAAATTAACAATCACCCCTAGTGCCAGCCATTCTCCCCTCTGCCTGTGATGCAGAGCTGAGCACCTCCTCACACTCCTTTCACTCTGAATTCACATTCACGGGGGATGGAAGGAATGTCACCAGTGGCCCTGCTTGGTGAAGGAACAGCAAGGGACTAGGCCTTAGGGAGCTCAGATTCTCCTCCCTCATCTGCCTCAACAAGGCAGCCTTCAGATTCTGCATTTCCAAAGACTCAAGAGGTTGGACTAGCATCAGTGGTTTCCACAAATAGTTAGATCAAAGAATTGCCTGGGATGCTTTGTCATAAATACACATTTCAGAGTCCCACCGACAAAACTGCTCAATCAGAATATCTAGGACAAGGCCTAGAAATTGTACTTAAAAAACTAATAACAAAACCTGAAGGCTTTTCCCCTCCTGGAAAACTTTTTTCCTGTCTGAAGTTGGGGAGATTACCTATAAATTCATAGGCAGGTAGCCCAGCAAAAGCACTATTGGCTGGTGAATAGATATCACTAGGTTAAATAGCTCTTAATTCCCACATGGCTTTAAAATTTTCAGGCATCTCAAACACAAACCCTTTGAAAAATAAAAGTAAATTATCCCAGGTCCAAAGTAACTTTCTTTTGAATTATACTCCCAGTATAATTGTATTGTTATAATTACATTCTTACAAAACTGGAAAGTTAAGGAGCTGGTCAAATATTTGGCCAGTATATAAAACATATTCTGACAGATTCAGCTGTGTTGAAGTCCCTCAACAAGTCCTCTAGGAGGGGGCTTCCTTACTCTTTCAGACTTTGTCTAATTTGGCGAAGTGAAATTCAGTAACAATGCAATTCAGATGATTTACAATCTGAAAGTCTCATCTGAAAGAATCAGATAATTGAAGCAACGTTTGTTTACTCTAGTTTATAGTACCAAGGTCATTAATTCTGCTTTCCATTTCCCTTGCTAATATAATGTGACCTCAATGTAATTTTCTAAGTAAATCAATTAGGAGGTTTGGCTTGCATATGCAACTCTCACAAATGGATAATTATCCCAGCAAACAGAAACCTATATACTTTTTGCAAGCCCCAATGTTGGTGTCACTTTCAAATATTTGGTTCTCATTATTTGTAGATTAAAAGCCATTTATAAGTCTAATTACTTTGTTCCACAACAATCTAAAGATCAATGTTTCCAACTCCCTGGATCAAATGTATGAAATGATGCATTGGGCCAAAATTAGCATTTAGTTACATATTAAAGTAAGTCAACATCAGAGGTAAGCTCCACTAAATGCCTTTTAGGTAATTTGTCCATTAGACCTTTCAAACCACCTCTCAAAATTCAGGCAAGCTACTACTGTTTATCAGTTACAAATTTCCATATTCCTCTGCTGCTCAGTCATGCTGTTCCAAATTACCTCTAAGTCCATGTCTTGTGATTCTCTGTATAATTACATCTGCATTTCCCTGATTTTCTATTAGCTTGTGTCATCCTTTCAGGATTGCTCATGAATGCATTTGTTCCCTTTGTCAGAAGGACACCAGTGCACAGCTCTTCCTCTATTTTGACTCCCAAGCGCCACTGAATAAAAATAGCCTTGTGTCCTCTGGAGTTCTCTGAACCATTTAGGGAGAAAAAGAATGCCTGTCATGGAGTCACTATCATTTGTAATATCCTCTGCAAAAGAAAGCCACAAGGGCGAAAAAGCCCTAGAACTATTTGTGACCTCATGAAATACAAAAGAAAAGAAAATGTGCCCGAAACAATACAGCTTTTCTTTTCTCTCCTGACTTCTTGGAGCCCCAGTGATTTCGGTTGCCAGACCTGGTCCTGGTTGTGTAGAGGGTCTGAACGTGAGGAGATCGGTTGCTGTCTCAGCAGCGGGTATGAAATTACCCTGCATTTTGAACCAGGCTCTGCCTGCACCACCCTTACTGCTACTGGCTCTAGAAGACTGAGGATGCTTTCTCCCGGGATAGGGGACACCTTGCTCCTTCTTTACCCAGCGCTCTCTCCCTCCGCGTTAGTGGAAGAACTGGTTGCTGGGCCTGGAGACTGCAGCTCTTCGGACAGCCAATTTTGAGCTTTGTCCTTCATCGAGCTCCTGAACTTCCGAGGCTGCAGAGTCCTGAGGCATAAAATGGAAACTGTATCCACCTCACAGGGCCGTTTGCATTGAATAAACGTTCCCTGAAATGAAAAACTATGACAACAGTCCGTGGTCCTGCCTTGCCCCACAGATGCGAGGGGTTGTTGAGAGAAGTGGCCTCCAAGTGGGGCCGCACAGCAGTCCAGTGAGGCATGGAAAGAGAATGTGACCTCAATGTGAAGGGGGTATTGGGTTTTTACGGCATTTGGTACGCGGATTAAAGCTGGTGCCTTCTCTAGATCTCCACGTGAAATGCTCTTGGGACTCGGTACATGGGATGTCCTGGGGAGTAGCGCCAGTGCCATGTCACAGGAGTGCCAGGGGAGTCACCACACGTCTGTACACATTTTTATACAGGGCGACAGGCTGCAGTGTGTGTGTGTCCTGTGCGGCAGGTGGAATAACGGCCCCCCAAAGAGGTCTGTGCTTTACTCTGGGGTCTGTGGGTATCACCTGCCTCGCTAAGAGGAAATTTGCAGACGTGATTAAGTAAAGGGATCTTGAGATGGGGAGGTTACCCAAGGTTATCTGGGTAGGCCCAGTGTAATCACCAGAGGCCTGACAGTAAATGAAAGAGGGAGACAGGAAAGTCCTAGAGAAAGTTGTAGCAACCGAAACAGAGTTCAGAGTGAGAGGACTGTGGGAGGAGCAGCAGGCCAAGAAATTCCGGCAGCTCCTGCGAGCCAGAAGAGTCTTGGAGGCAGAGCTGCGCCTATGGCCTCCAGAAAGAACACAGCCCTGCCCAAGCCTTCATTTCTCCCCAGTGAGACCCATTTTGGGTTTCCCACCTCCGGAATGGTAAAAATATTAAATTCGTGTTGTTTTAAGCCACTAAATTTGTGGTAATTTGTTACAGCAGCAAGAGCAAACAGACATTTTGTGTTTAAGTGGATTCGTGACTACCATTGTCTAGTTTTAAGGAAAGGAAGGCCACCAAATGGGCAAATGTCCTCTAAAGAGATTTCTGCAGAAAAAAAAATGTTGCTGAAAGACAGCTTTAATAATGCAAGCTCAAGTGAATAATAACAAATTGGCAGAGGTGGACTTCACCTTATTTTTCAGTTCCTTTTGAAGTCAAAGCCATGATGATGTAATATACTTAATCTTTCTGCTTCCGTGATAATAATTAAATGAAGACAATGGTTTTTATATCAGGAATACATTAATTGAAAATAATTTTACTATTAACATATGCATTTTATATCTATTAAATCATTTTTTTTTAAATTAACCTTTTATTTTGAGGTAATTGTAGATTAACATGTAGTTGTAAGAAGTAATGCAGAGAGAACCCATGTATTCTTAATCCAGTTTCCCCCAGTGGTCATGTCAGGCATAACTACAGGTTACAATATCACAACCAGGTTATTGACTTTGATACAATCCACTGACCTTATTTAGATTCCATCAGTTTAACATGCAATTGTGTGTGTGTGTGTGTGTGTGTGTGTGTGTGTGTGTGTGTATTTAGTTGCATGTAGTTTTATCATTTGTGTAGATTCACGTAACTACACTACAGTCAAGTTACGGGATAATTTCCTCAAGGTGAGGATCTATTACACTGCCATTTAGTCATATCCAGCTCCCTCCCCACTTCTCCCAGCCTTTTGCAACCAGTAATCTGTTTTCCATTTCTATAATTAGTTATTTCAAAACTATTGTATAAATGGAGCAATTCGCCTTTACTCAAAGGTAACCTTTTGAGAGTGGATTTTTTTTTTTTCATTTAACATAAGTCCCCTGGGAGCCATCCAAGTTATTGCATATATTAATTTTTTATTGTTGTTGTACCAAATTACCACAAATTTAGCCACTTAAAGCAATGCATATTTATTATCTTACAGTTCTGAAGGTCAGAAGTCTAGGAACAGCATGGTTCAATTGCTTAGAAGCTCACAAGGCCTACATCAAGGCCTACATTCCTTTCTGGAGGTTCTGGGGATGGAGCAGCTCTAAGTTTTTTCAGGGTTGTTGGCCAAATTCAGCCCCTTGCAATTGTAAAACAGAGGACCCCATTACTTTCGCTGGCTGTCAGTGGGGACCCAGTCTGTGCTCTTAGAGTCTGCCTGCATCCTTCTTAAGCTGCCTCTGTGGCCCATGAGTCCCTCTGACACTTAGAATCTCTCTGGTCTTTATTTTTACTCTTTTTAAGTTGGGGGAAAAAATCTGAAGGCCTACATAGATTTTCTTTTTCCTTTTTTTAAAGAGAGAGAGAGACAGCACAATGGGGAGGGGGTGGGTGGAGAGGCAGAGAAGGAATCTTAACCAGGCTCAGTGCTGATATGGAGCTTGATCTCATAACCCTGAGATCATGACCTGAGCTGAAATCAAGAGTCAGATTCTTTTTATTTTTTAAAGACTTATTTATTTATTTATGACAGACACACACAGAGAGAGAGGCAGAGACACGGCAGAGGGAGAAGCAGGCTCCATGCCGGGAGCCCGATGTGGGCCTCAATCCCGGGACTCCAGGATTGCGCCCTGGGCCAAAGGCAGGTGCCAAATCACTGAGCCATGCAGGGATCTCCAAGAGTCAGATTCTTAACTGACTGAGCCAACCAGGTGCCTCTGCATAGATTTTTTCCTCTTGTTAAACACTAGGTGGATTTTTATATTCAGGGCTATGACTTGAAACCTTAGACAGCCATAGAGGAGAGAGAATGAGAATGTTCCACAGTCCATCCAGGCCAAGTAACACCAGAAGTTTTATAAGAAATCATTAATTGATTCAACAAATATTTATTTTCTTACATATTCAAAGCTTCATGCCACAGGTTGTAACCCTGATACATATAATCTTTGTCCTGATGGAGACAAAGCTCAGTGACAACTCCAGGTCAATAAATAAGCAAATTCAAAAGAGGGGCAAGTACAATGCTAGAAGAATGACGGAATGCCATAAGCACATACAGGAGGAGTTTTTGAGTCTGGAATCGTTTGGATGTAAGTGACAGAAACCCACAAGGACCAAAAATTGGTGATTTAAAATGTGGGTAGAGGTAATTCCCAGGAAACCAAAAGGGTAGGAAACAGAGCTATTGGAAGAAAGGCAGCTGGTTTCTTGTTCTTTATCTTACTGAAGCCATGTGATCTTGCACATTTGTTTCTTTCTGGGCATCTCTTTCCTTCTTTGAAGGCTGGCTATTATTATTATTACTATTACTATTGTTATTATTTCTTTACACACATGACAGAATATGGATGCTCCACACTGGCAACCCAACTGAGCTTACCTCTCTTCTTATTTCTAACATGAACTAAAATGAGTTATTATGCTAGGTTCCAAACCAAATTCTCAAGAGAGAATCTGACTGGCCTAATTTAGCTCATGTACCCATGTGGGCTGAGAAGACATCTTACATTAGGTCTACTGCAAGGAGTACCAATATCTCAGCTGATTAGGGGATTCAGGGAGAGTGTCCAGGGGAAACAGTGACTGACTGAGATGGCAGGGATGATGTTATCAGGAGCCCAGAGAGGACGTGGCACATTTGGAGTACTGAAAGAAGCTTGGGACAGCTGGAACTTCCGTACAGTGGGTGTGGAGTAGGGACCAACAAATAAGGATTTGAGCATGGAGAGGGAAGAGGAGGCCAGATGAGAAAAGAGCTTGGAGGCCATGCAGAGGGGCTGAGTTTGGTGAGGTGGTCTTTCATGATGTAAACTTTAGTATGAAGAAAATTGTCCCTTCCCACCAGAGCACTATTTATGACTATATTGATTCCAGCCATACACTTCAAAAGACTAAATTAGAATATTTTGTTTGGGTTCATGGCCACATGGCTTTCTCTCCAGTTGTCTTCCTCTAGCTGTCCTTGTCTGGGCTTTCTATGAGCCTTGATTGAGGTATGGTACTCTCATTTCTGGGAGTGGGGTTGAATGCACATTGGAAGAGCTGAGTTGGTGCTTGCTCTGGAATTTCTGTCTGTCTCCCTGCTTGAGATATGGAAAGTAAAAATGAACTAATTCTCGGGCAAAATGCTATTCTTCTTTTTTGGTAGATCCCTAGGGGCTACCATCTTTAATAATTCAATACCAAGGTTCACGTCCAGGTTAGCAAATAATTAATTCTTACTGAAATTTTAACTTTCCAATTTTAAGAATCTGAATTCAAGACTAAAAGAATAGAGATGCTTTTTAACTGCAGGACTAAATGTTGAGGCTCTACTATATTGCAGTTTTCCTTAGCAAATTTTCTGGTACTGGCTCAAATCTATCATTGAGCTGACTTTTACCCAAACTGGCACCTCATGAATTATTCACACTTATGAAAGTACAAAGTCCATGAAAAAATTATTATTTTTGCTACTGACTTGAGTAGCCAAGATACTTGTCATCTCTCAACATTAATTTTTGATGGCTTGCTCCTTGGATAACAGAAAATGAAGCCAGGGAGGGCTGAAAGAACAAGAAATATTCCTCCTTTTGTGCTTGGAGATATGCAACTCTACTTTTCTCTAACATATAAAAGATCATCTGAGAGAAATGGAACCATGGCACCAAAGGGTAGCAGACCCCTGAAAAGTGAGACTAAAACCAAAATACAATGGATACTTGAACCTTAAACAGGATAAGTACCAAATAGAGTGAATGTTTATTAAACTAAATTAAACTTGATATTTGAAAATCACCCAAAGATTTAAAAATTAAATCCCCATAATATTTCTCAGGAGCTAAAATGAAAAATAAATTCAGGTCACCAAATTATCTGTAAGAGTAGTACCTTTCCAAACAAGCCCACTTATCTTTAGGGATAGGGCAGAGAACAGACTTCATAATCCTCCATATTTTCAACACGTTTTGCATTAAACCATCTTCCTGAATTCCATGAAATTTATTTGTTAGAATATTTTTCTTCTTTTGTCCTTTTTATAGAAATTATGACTATAAGATATGACTGATGTCAGAAAAAAAGTCTGTTTTGTATTGTTCACAGCAACTTTACCCCAAAGAAATTCAAGGGACTTTCCAGATCTAAAGTATATAACCCAGAAAGCTTTCTCTATATATTAGGAAGTGACATAGTACATATAAGTCACAAATACCTCACTCACTCATTCGTCCAGCTGTATTTTCATTTTTTTGATTCATCAGATACAATCTCTCTGCTGTTATGGTTTCAACTGCACAAAAATAGGAAAGCAATATAAAAACACAACAATGGAAATACAGAGTTTTCCCATCTTCTGGTTTCTTTATTTAATCAAACCAGACTTAAAATGGATCATTTCACCATATTAGCTCTTGGTTTAAAGATGTAAATAAATTAATATGTAATTATGTATGTAGAATATACATACATACAATATACTGTTTTTTCCTATCCTATAGTAAATTATAGCTTCTGCCATGCTGTGATATGCATTCATCACCAAGAGTATGACCAAGGGTTCTTCCCTTAAAGATGAATTTTTCAACTGTAGTCCTAAGACCATTTCCTTAGGAGTCAGAGGATGGAACAATGATTTGCCAATTTGCAGAATTCACACAAAAGGCAAGATTCTGTGATAGTCCTGAACAGATAGTTCCAAGCAGACTGTGTGTTGACAGGTAAGGGAGAGAAGCTGATTCACACCCTTCTCTGTGGCATGGTGTTCTTGGATATTGCTATTGCTCTGGAAAAAATTTGTCTGCTATTCATTATCAGACCATGCACCACACACA
The DNA here is from genome assembly GCF_048418805.1 of Vulpes vulpes. Lineage (NCBI taxonomy): Eukaryota > Metazoa > Chordata > Mammalia > Carnivora > Canidae > Vulpes > Vulpes vulpes. The sequence goes on along the minus strand of NC_132788.1, from coordinate 46,032,692 downwards.
CTGTGGAGATTGTTCTCTGCTCTAGTGACACTCTGGGCTGTCCATTCTGTCCCTTTCTCAAGGCTCTGAGACAAAAACATACTAAGGCTTCTCAAATAGTGTTAGTCCCCTGAGAGGAGGAAGAAATAAATGTCAGTGTCTTTATATTCAATAGGGAAAGTAGGCTAGGAAATAGTAACTTACCAGCTAGATCTCTGGCAAAGCAAAAAATAAGAAAAGGAAAGGGACAATTTTCTAGCTATTTGGTGTTGAAACTCTGTGATGTTTTGAATCCCATGAATATGTTTCAATACTTTGTATTTGCAATTCCTGTTTTAGTTGTAGGGATACAAAAGGATTAAAATATTGAACACCTCAATTTTGTAGCTTCATGTTTCAAATGCTAGAGATTCTTAAACTGTGGTAAGATAGAAATAGAATCAGTAGTGGTGTTTTAAATCATATGTAAATTTCACTGTTTTCAAAACCTAGGAGAAAAAGAATAGTGCTTTCTTTTGAAAGAATGTTTTGTGAAAAGAAAAAATATATATTTGGGGGTTTGCACTTCTGATTTGCTATCATTGTTCATGGGAACTGAGAGGACATGTGACAGTCTAGAAGCAGAACTAAATTGGTAGTGACTTGAACTACATGGCATCATTAAGCAGGTGTGTCTGACCATCCTAATCAGCAAACTCCAACTTGGGTAATGAGAAATGTGAAAACAATGTCCGTAGTTTGCTGAGTTAGTAGATAAAAGAGTGAACAAAGAATGGATCGTAGAACTGAATGTAAAACTCTTAGAAGAAAATATCGGAGCAAATCTTTTTGACCTTTAGTTAGGCAATTGTTTCTTAGATATGACACCAAAAGCAAAAGCAACAAAAGAAGAAAGATACATCAATTGGACTACATCTAAATGTAAATCTTTTTGCCTCAAAAGAAACCATGAAGAAAGTGAACAGACAAACCACAGAATGGAAAAACAAAGTTTGCTTGCAAATTATATATATATATATATATATATATATATATATATATATATATGATAAAGCACTTGTATTTAAATAATATAAAGAACTCTTAAACTAGATAGTAAAACTACAAATAGCATAATTTACAAATGGGCAAAGGATTTGAATAGACATTTCTCCAGAGAAGAGACATTATTGGCCAATAAGCCCATGAAAAGAAGCTCAGTATCCTTAGTCATTACGGAAATGCAAAGCATAGGTGGCTCAGTTGGTTGAACTTCTGGCTCTTGATTTCAGCTCAGGTCCTGATCACAGGGTTGTGGAATTGAGCCCCTTGTCTGGCTCCACTCCTCACTTGCACACAGTCTCTCTCTAGAAAAAAAAAATGCAAATCAAAACCATAATAAAGTACCACTTCTCACCCACCAGGATGGCTAAAATAAAAAAAGACAATAATGAGTGTTAGCGAGGATGTGGAGAAACTGAAACCCTCACACATTGGTGGGAAAATAAAGGAATACAACTATTTTGGAAAAGCAGGGTTGCAGTTCCTTAAAATGTTAAACATTGAATTACCATACAACCCAGCAATTCTATTCCTCAGTAAGTACTCAAGAGAATTGAAAACATATATCCACACAGAACCTTGCAGTTGAATGTTTATAGCATCATTATTCATAATGTTAGAAATTGGAAATAACCCAGATAATCATAAACTGATGAATATAAAAACAGTATATAGTACAGCCCTATGATGAAATTGTATCTGGTCATTAAAATAATGTGAAGTTGGGATCCCTGGGTGGCTCAGCGGTTGAGCACCTGCTTTTGGCCTAGGGCATGATCCTGGAGTCCCAGGATTGAGTCCCGCATTGGGCTCCTCTCAGGGAGCCTGCTTCTCCCTCTGCCTGTGTCTCTGCCTCTCTCTGTATTCATGTATGTCTCTCATGAATAAGTAAAATCTTAAAAAAAATAATAATGTGAATTACTAATACATACTGCAACATGGATGAACCATGAAAACACTTTGCTAAGTCAAAGAAGCTAACACAAAAGACAACATATTATATAATCCCATTTAGATGAAATGTCCAGAATAGGCAAATTCATAGAGAGAGAAAGTATATTAGACATTGAGAGCGGCTGAGGAGAGGAAAGTATGGGGTGAGTGCTCACTGGTGTGATGAAAACATTCTAAAATTAGTGATGATGGACATATTAACTATTAATATATGAAAAGCCACTCAATTATACATCTTAAAATGGTGAGTTTTGTTATGTGAATTATAATAAAGCAGTTATTTTTTAAAATTGTGACCAAGATTCAGTTTGAGTTGCTGAGGGGTAGGGCAGAGGAATCTGCAAAATAGATGTGAACCAAATCATTTTTACAGGTTGCAGAATCTTGATGATGTTTTTTTTAGAATGTTCTGTTTTCATATTAAGTGTTCCTTAGTTGGACTTAACCTGTATATGCAAAGTATGAAAAGAAAGAATTGTTCTTTCAAATACCAGGGAAATTGGGCAGTGCTTTCCACAGACACGACCTGAAGCAGGTCACTCTGTGAACTTTGTGTAAGATAATGCTCCAAATCACATTGAATTTCAAAACTTAAGAAAGTCAGTCAGCTCAAGGGAAAATAGTCAATTAGGGAACAAATAAAGTTAGTTTCTGCTGTGATTTTATTTTATTTTATTGCCATAAAAATCACATTTGTTCCCAAAGACTGAATTAGTTGCTTATAAAGTCAGGAATATTTTTATTAAAAATATAGAATCTCACTGATAACAACTGTTATACATAAAACTGTCATTGTATGTATATGTATATATATATACACATATATGTTATATATATATACAGACACACATATATATAATATATAGCATGTGGCTATATGTAATACACATATATAATATAGAACATATAGTTATAAGCACACACATATGTATAAAATCTTGGTATTTCTAAGTGAATCATCTGGTGTTGCCTCAGATAAAAAATAATTTTGGCTAAACTGGGGCTAAAAAGACTTGTTGAGTTTTTCCTTTCGAAAACCATAATCATTGTTACTTAACCAGAAAAAAGTTATTAATACAATTGTTGAGAATAAATTATCACAAAGATGTTTTAGTTTGTTCTTGTCCTTGTTATAAAATTCTACAAGTCTATGCACACATCTTACCTTTTTAGTTTTATTCCAAGGGAGGGGAAAAAAAGGTCAGAGTTTTTAATGCTGAAGTGACATTGGCAAGGATTTTGTAAATTTGGGGAACAGATGGTGTATGTATGTATGAGCCCAGCTATTGAAGGCTTACAGAGTGACTCATGAACTGATAGCTGTTTATTGAAGGGGAAGAAAGGGCATTATCTTGTTTAAAATGTTGCCATGTTGCAGAGAGAATAGAAATCTCACTCCACTTTGAGCCTGTCTCCTTTCTCGTTTTATTAACAATAAGGCATTTGTCTTTTTTTCAAATTATTTATCACATTTCATTCTTTTAATATAGCTTTTGTAGGCTGGGCCAAATTTTTACTCCAAATGAAAGGCAATTGCAATGTGTTTGCCTGAATATGTTTTAGCCTATTGCTTTCCATATGTTAGAAAGCATGTCCACATACATGGATACATTCATTAGATTGGCTTATATGTCATATTTGGAATTGAGTAAACTAGTGTTTTGGCTTCCTTTAGTCAAAACATGAAATTAGAGGGAAAATGAAGTATAATGCTATTAATGGATTTTGAATGTCAACTGCTGACAAGTTATGTGGTGAGGGGGTGGAAAAAGAGTCTTAGCAACTCTTGATCATTGCAGTTTGTATGCCAAACATCATGCATATAATGATGATATGATTTTGACTGTAGCTGGTGACTACTGAAGGTTGCCCAGTGGCTTGAGGTACTAAGATCCGAATTCCTGTCTTTATCTGTAATAAATTAGAAAACCAATTCTCTGTCTTGGTTGCATCTCTCAATTCTGGTTTGCTTCTGGTGTAGAAAGAGAGAATATTAAGTTTAGGGTGCTCAGGGATTGAGTCCTGCCCAAAATAGCAACTGAAAAAGAAATTTTCCACAAGGACTCTTGGAGAAAGAGAATGTATCTCCCTCACCCAATAAGTTTTGATTCTTAGGCATGGGTAGAAAGAAACATCGCTGTTTTCTAGTCCATAAAAAGGAAATAATGTAGGATGTGGAGGAAGATAAACAAAGCTGATGTGTATCAGTCCTCAGCGTGGTACATGGTACTAGAAGAAACTAGAATAAGACTAGCTCAGACCTATGAGGGACAGGCAGAGACCAAAGGCCAATGGAAAGGCTCACTAAGGTCAGGTCAGGAAAGGCCCTGCTCACTGAAGTTAGGTGCATGCATTGGGAGAATAAACCAACTTGTGATTATTATCCTCTGTAAGGCAGAGTTGAAGCTCAGGACAAGATAATATCCAAAGAGTAGGCATTATTTCAAGAAGTATTAATACTAAGAATTCTAATTTAGTATGTAAGGCATAGAGACTATGGACAGTGAAATAAATATTCTGTTGTGGTTCTGGGATTCCAGTGCATTCACAGTCAGACTCTAGCTAGTGATTGAGAGAATAAAATAGGGAATCTGTCCCCTGGAAAGGTCTTAAAAAGTTAGGATGGGTATCATAGCCTAGATAAGCAAGCTGTGGGTTAACTAAAGCCTTAGAGGGCCAGTAAGGTAGATGACATAGGACCTACACGCTATGGAATGGGGAACGTGTTGAAGCCCATGGCTAAGTACTGGGTCAAGACTGTGAGGCTGTGGAATGAGTTAAGGATTCACATTTCCTCACCTGGCTCTGTGTAAGGTTATGTTCCTGGCACATCTAGTCCCAGTTCTGGCTGGTAGTATGGATTGATCAACGGACTGATTGGTTGGTTTATACCTCCATTCCATTCTCAATAAGACTTAAGGTGACAGTCAGCATGATTTATCCCCATAGGACACTCAGATACTGGTGCTTATCCAGAATAGCTGAGTGAGTTTAGAAGGAATCTTCAGCTAGCTGGATGGCCAGTGTAATATCTAGGGATGATTTGTGTAGATGCCTTATGCATGATGGAGAAACATGTGATGGGAAATTTGGAGTATTTCAAAGTGCCTGGACATATAAAGGCAATCACTTCTCAAAGGTAATAAAGGAGTCTTTCTTGAGAAATCACATGGTTAAGAATGTGCTTTTGGATCTGAGTTCTTTGTGGCCTAGGTTAAACCTTCCCAGGGACCAACAGGCTTTCCTCTGAGCTTGCAAACCAGCAGGTAAGGTACCTCAGCTGGTTTCCGCTTTCCATGAGCACTCTACCACTTGACAGCTGCAGTGCATGTCTCATGCAGTGCATGACACAGAAGGTCAGAGTTTGGATAAACTGCTCGTAAGCTGTGGCCCTCACAGTGTCACTCATATACAAGTATATTTTTATGCACCAGAACTGCATATTCACTCGTGCAATACTCATGTTGAGTGCTTATGATCATCAGTATTAAGTCAAACTACTCTTTTAGTAAGCCCACATGTGGCAGCCACTATGTTGGGTATTTTAGCGATATTATTTCCAATCTTCATAATTATCCGATGATCTAGCCAGAATTATTAGCTGTATTTTGTAAATAAATAAACTAAGGCTTACAGAAGTCAAACAAATTACTCCTAGAGCATAAAACTAGAAAGAAGCTAAGGTTCTGTTCAAATCTTTTGTTTAATGCCAACCCAGTATTTTTCCCCCTACCACCCTATGTGTATATACTGTTGTCACAGGGCCTGACACACTGGGCAATTTCTGTTGTGTACCAACTTTCCCTTTAATTCATTTATGGACATCCTTAATTTTCTGAATATCTGACAAAAGAAAGGAAACTAATTAATTAAGGTTACACACAAACCTAGTGCAAATAGAATATAACAACCCTCTGTATAAGTGAGTGCTACTTATACATACATATATATCTACACACTGTCAAAATTATAAAACTTAAAAATCACTAGATAAGAAAAAGCTGAAGTCCTAATCACATTCTTTGGCTCCCTGAAAGCAAAGAAAATGCAATTCTTCACCAAAATAGTCTTCAGCATGGATTTCCAGAGCTAGGAATCCTGTCCTACCTTATTCCTTAAATGATGTTGGGCAGACCGCAGAGCTGCTGATGTGGAAACACAGCTGTGGTACTCTTGGACAACTTACTTTGAGAAGAATTCTAAAATATGGAGCAAACTCATATGTTAAAACCCAGTGTGTCTTTCACTTTTCAAAAATGCATTATTTTATGCCTAGGAGAATATTTATTACTCTCTTTTTTAAAAATGTTCCCTTTTTGATGAAAAATGTTCAAAGCCGGAACAAAGCATTCTTACTTGAGATAATTTCAGGAAAATAGCTCAGGGGGGTGGGCATGGAGAAGAGGCTTGAGAAACTGCAGAAAAAGGGAAAAAAACCCACAGAAATGTAATTTTAGTATCATTTTCTTGGCTTTTGAACATCTCTTTGTTGTGTGGTTGAGGCAGCTTTATGGGTCCTTTACGAGAAGTAAGTGAAAAGTCTGAATTGATGTCTCCTTGGGAAAAGCTGGAGCTGAGTGTGAGTGATATCTATTATCACTCATGGAACCAGGATGGATGCAATTCTCCATTACACGCCAGCAGTGGTGAGGGATTGAACAGTTTCTGGTGTCAGAGGTGAAAAGCTTCAACTTAAGGGAGACTTTTTTTGCTGTAAGTTTTGCGACAGGGAATTTTTGATGCTTTTGATATGTATATTTCAAAGTATGGAAGACCCAGAAATGGAAAAGCCCCTATTGGGAAAATCTCTCTGTTCATAATCAGCCCAGCAGAGCTAGTAAACTGCATTGAATTCCTCTCCCATCCACTTTCCCTCTCACACCCACCTCCTACGTGCATCAAATACACTTATTTGGAGCATACAGATAATGTGTGTTCCAAATATATGAAGGGTCTATTCTTACCATGGGACTTGGCTGGGTAGATTTCTGTGCCCTTCCCATTATTCTGTGAAAGCTGCCTCCTGCCCCTCTCTTATTGCTATCCTGTTCAAAATAAGTGGGACTTGTTTTCCAGCTTTTCAGAAGAGATAGACAATAGCCATATAAAAGCAGAGATACACACAGCACATCCGGAGCCATGGAGGATAGGAATCTTTTTTTTTTCTTTCTAAAAAATAAACAAACTTAAGTGTTTTTGGGACTGAGATTTTCTTTGCTCTTTTTGTGGCTGGGAGATGTCACATGTTTACATGTGTCCGTACCCCTTTTTGGTACTGCAAATCCACAACTTCCATGCCCACCCTTGGAGGTCTCCATGGAAAAGGTAAAATGGCAGAAAATATTGGGATGGCAATAATTTTTCACAACAGAGATGAGTTTCTTTATTTTATGAAATGATGTGAATTTGCTCACTCTAAAGATGAGACCACAGAAATACAGAGTAAAAGGGATGTCATAAGGCCTGGTGAACTTTTAATCGTGTCCTAAATCCCTCTGAACAGGGGACAAGGTTACTTTTCATACTTAAGAAGAATGACTACAATCTTTCCAGGCCTCTATAATTCAAGATTCTTGAACTATAAAGATATCCAGTCACCGTTGTCAAACATTGTATCAGGCAGAGGTTAATCAGAGAAAGGCTTTTGGGCATATCTAGGTTTACAAAAGCTGTAATTGAGCCAAAAAACTGATCTAAAATGGCAACTTCTTCCTCTGGTGTCTGGATCTCCAACATCATAAAGTGGTTATTGCACACCGGGCTTCTCTTTTCTGTGGGATGTGGGCCACTGCAGAGGCATCTTTGTCTATGAAGCATAGCCTGAGAAGGAGCCACTCACATAGGGGAGCCACTTTTTGACAAGAAGGAAGTACTGATTTTACTTATGTGCTTATTTTCGGCCAGGTATCTTCCTGAGATAGGCACAGGGGAGCTAATGGCTAATATTCTAGCATAAGAACCAGCTGAAGGCATAGCAAGTAGCCATATTTTCTTCCTCTGCTGTCTGCTGGACCCAGTGGTCTTTTGGCAAGGACTTTTTCAGTGCCTGAGAAGTGCCAGACACTAGGCATTGGGATGCAGGGATGAACATGAGAGACACAGCTCTGGCCCCCGGAGGGAGACAGGCATTAAACAGTCTCGAAAGTATTTTATTCACGTCAAGCGTCAAGCGCTGTGAAGGAGTACAGGACACAGTGAGTGTATGACTTGGGTATTAATGCACATGGGGATCAGGAGGTTTTTCTCAGGAATTTATGTTTATGTTGAGATCTGATAAATGAGTCAAAGCCAGATAAAGAGGAGACTAAGGTTCAGCCCAGCAAAAATAAAATAAGTCTGCCCCACGACAAACAAGGAAGCTCCTACCAGCCCTTTCTGCCTCCTTCCCCACATTATTCCTTTGGCTTTATGGTCTAGGAGATTTCTTCTGTTCCCTCCATTCTAGCCACCACACTGGTCACCTAATATCTGTGTGTATGTAAAAGTTCTTTTTTTCTTTTTTAAGAGTAATTTAAGATTCCCAGTAAAATTGAGGACAAAGTAGAAAGATTTCCCATGTCTCTTCCACATAGGAGCTTTTAAAATAGGACAGAGCCTCATCTTTTCAGGGCTGTTATACTTAAGTGTCCAATCATCTAGAAACAGAGGTTAAATAATCAGGATTACACGGGCTCCAAGAGCACACTGATTCTAGAATTTTAACTCCATCATTATATGGCTTTTCCCCCCTTGCCAGTTGGACTGAAAGTAGGGCAAAAGCCGGCTTTAAAAGTCTGGAAAGGTTCTTTTTCCAGAGCAGTAACGGAAGCTCCTCTTCGAGTGCCGCCTTCTGGTCCCGCACAGGCAGAGTGGCCCGTGGTGCTCACTCCCCTGGAGCACTCATGACTGGCAAATGGAACCAAGGCAATTTGCTCCTAGATCAGGCAAGGGTGAGTGAGAGTAGGAAGTGCCTGGATTCAGAGCTGCCTTACAAAGGGCAGAAGAGAAAATACAGGTCAGCAAAAACTGTGACTTGGGGTTGGACGCAGGACACGTACAGAGAAGAAATCACCTAAAGCTTTGCTCTGGACGAGAACACACCTGCCCAGGGTGTGAGCCCACTGTACTTGGGGGGTGCCAATTTTGATCTTCCATGCGACTCTTGCCTTGATTCCCTTCCCGCACCCTTGGTCCAGCTGGATGTCTTGCAAATGTTTACTTTTGGTCTCCAGGGGATCCCGTGAAATGGGTCAGTACAGCTCAAAGTTCATGCCTCCTCAACCCGAATGCACATGAGGGCCTCCTCAACCTCCTCACATATGAGGAACAGTTTTTTGTTTTGTTTTGTTTTGTTTTGTTTTGGGGGGGAATGAATTATACTGAAAGTTATACTTTGTCAGTTACACTTCTTGATGTCAAAAAATCAATATTTTTTTACTCTGTGTTAAATCTCAAGTATAATGGACTGAATAAAAGAAAGACAAGTCTTCATGGAAGTTAGTCCTACGTGGAAATTAAAAACAAAATGGAGAGCCTGAACAGAAAAATCAATGCATTGACCTATCTGAGGCTGATTATACTAGTGCCTCATAAGTTTAGATAAAATGGAATTTACCTAGAGAACGAACTCTGTAAAACATGTGGAACATATAATGCTGAGAATAAAAATAAACATTTTTAACTGCCTCAACTATAATGTTGAAAGTGAAGACTAATATCAAATATCATAATGCTGGACTTCAGAAATTGCTGGGTGGGGTTTTGACTATCCCAATGGAAGAATCCATGGTACCCACAGTTTTCTAATGTTCTTAATTCAAAACTGTGGGAAGTAGCCTTTGAATTTTTAAACACATGTTCCTAATCACCACTCCCTGTGATAGAAAAAAAAAAAAAAAGAGTTTAAAGTTACCCTACCTAGGATAGACCAATGATGGGTTTTCAGAGTTCCATACATCTGAGAGCTGCTGCTTCCCCATGTGGGATCCTGTGGGGGCTGAGCCACTATACCTATTCTTGATCCATTAGACAAATGAAGAAGAAATGCTAGCAACCTGCCTCTTGTGTCTGTGTCTTCATGGCTGATTATGTGAAGATGTGCTAACAAGCCAGAGGGAGAACCCACTGCAGCTTCCCCAGTGTGAGTTAGGCTTGCTTGGTAAACTTCAGTGCATGAATGCAAATATGGAGAGAAAGGCCTCCAGATTCACTCAGCTACTCTGGACTCAGAAGGCAGGCAGGGATTATTAGGGCTACTTCAATAGCATAGGACCTATGTATCACAGAAATAAGATACTCGTGAGAGACCACATTCAATTCTGTGCTAGGGGACACACTTATTCACAAAATCTCTCTACCTCTTCTGCCTGGGACTTAGTATAGCTGGGGTTGCTATAGGGGTGTCATAAGAAGGGCTGCTTAAAGCTCCTGATTTTACTGTCTCAGAGGGCTGCTCTACTTACCCAAGCATAGCTCATTTGTTTGGGGGAGGAATGATGAGGAATTGGTCCTTTATCTCAGGAAGAAGTAAATAAGAGAAAGAAAGGTTGAGAAAGGAAGAGATAGATGAGGAGAATGGACCAAGGCAGACAATAGGAACTCAGGGGATTGCTACAATTGATTGAACACCATTTCTTTGCCAGGCACTCTGCTGGACCACTGTTTCCATTAGGTGAAATCCTTACAAAGGCCCTGTGATGCTATCATCTTGTTTTGTTAATGAGGAAATCAGGGCCCAGAGAGGTGAAAAAACTTGCCCACACAATACACAAGGGTAAAAGCTCATGTTGCTGAACCTCAACCTTACCCCTCCTCCCCCCAATACCAAGTTGGAACACTTAGTGAAAACACTTGAAAGCAGCCCCATACAGGTCATTGAATGCAAGAGAACAAAAGCAAGAACTCTGAGAGCAAATTTTAAGCTTATGTCTTGAAAAGGGATCTAATTTTTTTTTTTTTTTTTTTTGCCTTAGTAGCCTATAGACGAAAATCTACCTTCTTGAGATAGCTAATGAGCTGTTCCGGGAGACAGAAAAGGCTGGGAGTTTAAGGATTTTGAGAAGACTGCCTGGGAAGGAAGGACAGTCCCAGGGGAAGGGTTGAGATCATGGTCTTGTCAGGTCATTGACCTCAGAGATCATATTTAAGCCAAATGCTCATTCTGTGAGATGATAATATTTAAAAAGAAAATATAAAATCACAATGAGAAGGTTTGGCCTACTTTCATTTTAAAATAAGTTTTCTGTTTTAAAATGATATCCTGCCCACATCTAACTTCTGGCAGTCCCCCACCCAGAAATCTCCCCTCAAAATAGTAAACTTTGTCTGTCATTCCGAGAGTTGCAAATTCTACTCTCCTGTCCCCAGCTGAAATCCCTTCAGAACCTCACCCTCATTTAGAGCTCATAGGCACTGAATTCTCTCCCTTTTATAGATGAAGGAATTGGGTCACAGACACAATCCTTAATAATATACATAAAAAGAGGATATCATTCTTTTCTTTCCAACCACATGACCCAGTTTGGGCGACTAATTCTAGAGGTAGTCTGCATGTGAAGAAGCAAAGTGGAGGCTCAGTATGGTAAACGTGTCGGTGGAGGTCATGGTGTGTTTAGAGAGAGCTTTTCTAGAGTCATCTCTTTGAAGGGATAAAGGGGTGAGCAAATTGGCTTTTCTGTGTCTGGCATGTCTCAGGCTTTAACAGGAAAGATTACACTTTTTAGAAACAATTAGATCTCTCCTTGTTGCAAATAAACTTGAGAGCTCTCCTGGGAGAAGGAATCTTAGCCTTTAATGAGAAGAAGAGATGTTAATTGGATATGTCAGCAGAGTTTTCATGTTGTAGCTATGGGTCCAGTTATAGTTATACTCAGTTCTATGTTATTAACATCCAAGTTAGACTTCTTCCTGCCCCCAAAGACTGGGCCCCATAGGAGAGGGATGGATATGTTTCCAAATTCCTTTTCAATGCTGCTCCTTTATTGGACTCCTGCCATGCATCCTTTCCCCTCTTGGAGCATTCTTGCTCTGTCTTCTCAGCCCTTCCCTTTACTAGTGGGATTTTTCTAGGCCCATACTTAGCTTTCTTATCTTACCATTGTATACTCATTCCTGAGAAAATCTACTTCCAAGGCCTGTGGTCCAGGGTTCCCGAGTCACCAATACCAGTCCATCTCAGTCTTCTCCCAGGACAGCATGGCTAAGAGCCAGGAACTGAAACCTGCGCAACATTTCTTCACCCCCATGTATGGCACCTAACATAGGATGACTTAAAAGCTGAGTTCAGCTTAGACTTGACTGGTGTACCCATACATAGTTCCTTATGTAATGTGTGCTTCTCAGAGGGATAGCGGCTGCGTTCTGAAAGGTAGCACCCTAAAGGAGGCGCAACTATTCCAAGAGCACCAGACAGAAGCTGCCAAGACCTTTTATGACTTAACCTTAGGAATCACAAAGCATTGATCTGACCATATTCCACTGACTGAAGCAGTCACAAGTTTGCTCAGGTTCAAGAGCAGGGGACACAGACCTCACCTTTTGTTAGGAGACGTGTCGAAGAATTTGTAATCCTTTAAAAAAATTCCTAAAGGCTATACCTATCACTACTTTAATAAAGAACTTGGCACTTAGAGAAATAAAGTAACTTGAAATATGACACATTTAAGTAGGAGAGAGAGTCCAGATTTAACCCAAGATTTTATGGCAGGTATGGATTTATTTTTACTTATCCTGCTAGGAACTTTATATAACTTGAATATAAGAACTAATGTCTCGGGCAGCCCGGGTGGCTCAGCGGTCTGGCACCTGCCTTTGGCCCAGGACGTGATCCTGGAGACCTGGGATCGAGTCCCACATGAAGCTCCCTGCATGGAGCCTGCTTTTCCCTCTGCCTGTGTCTCTGCCTCTCTCTGTCTCTCATGAATGAATAAATAAATAAAATCTTTAAAAAAAAAAAAAGAACTAATGTCTCTGGGAAATTCTCAGCTGTTTCCCCTATAAATATCATTTAACTGCCAATTTTGTTGTTAAGAATTCACTAATTCTCTCTTTGACAAGATGGTTCTTTTTCATATGCATCTCCTTATTTTTTACTTTTGCTTATTTTTGTTTTGTAATTTCTTGTTTTTTTTTCAATGAATTTCATCCTTTTATCTCTTTCAGGATTCTAAGCTCAACTGAGGAACATATCAGCATCATATCTAGAGAGTAAGAGAGCTTTTGTCAAAAATGCATCTCTTCATTTTCCTCCCTGCTGCCGTCCCCATCAAACAACAGATGTAGCCAATTAAAGATAGAACCCTGATACGTTTACTTTAGAAATGCTTCTGAGTAATACTGACTGCGCATTTACCTCTCTCACCATATTCCTTCTAACTCTGTCCCCCAAGGCTCATACTCTTCCCCCACTGTTGATAATCATTACTTTAAAATATGAATCTAAAGGTACCGTGAAGAGGAAACAACCTGGCAATATAGGAGATCCCCAAAACTCTCTCCTCCCATGGATTCACTGCGTGTGTAACTATACAAGGAGCAATACCTTCTGAGAGAAATCTAGAAACTAGATGAGCGACTATTACATGACGAAATGACCAACTAAAATGAGTAGGAAGGCTGAGACACAGTTTCATCATAAACCTCACCCCTAGCACAGCACATTCCTTTGGGAGGGAACCTCCAATTTCCAACTTCTTGAAAAGCATGGTGTTTGGATCACACATCTAGCACCTCAAATTTTAAGGTACCTTCTGAGGGATGGGAACCCAAAACAGCTAGCTTTGGAAGTCAACCTGGCTTTTGTTCACAAGTATCACAAACCATAACAAAGAAGTAGTTTTCTTCCTCAGGCATATAACATTGTATTAATCTTAGTGTATGAAATGATGATTTGATACATGTATATATTGTAAAATGATTACCACAATAAAGTTAGTTAACATCCATCACCTCACATACATTTCAATTTTCTTTTCTTGTAATGAGAACTTTTAGGATTTACTCTCTTAGCAACTTTCAAATATATGATATAATAGCTTTAGTCACCATGCTATACATTTCATCCCTAGAACTTATTTATCTTAGAACCGGAAGTTTATACATTTTAATCACATTCACCCATTTTTGCCTACCTTCACCCATCTCCCACTTCCCCAGTTCTAGAAATCACAAATCTGTTTTCTGTATGTATCTATGAGTTTGGGTATATTTTAAATTCTAAATATAAGTGAGATGATGTTGAATTTGTCTTTCTCTGTCTGACTTATTTCACTTAGTACAATATTCTTAAGATCCACCCATATTGTTGCAAATGACAGGCTTTCCTTCTTTCATATCTGTTATATTTATAAAATATATTATAATTATAAATATTTATATAAATATTTGTATATAAAATTTCACACAGAAATAGAATTGTTGAAGTGTATGGTAGTTCTATTTTTAATTTCTTGATGAACCTCCACACTGTTTTCCAGAGTGGATGTACCAATTTACATTCCTGTCAACAAGATATAAGGGTTCCCTTTTCTCCACATCCTTGCCAACACTTGTTATCTCTTATCTTGTTGATAACAAACATCCTAACAGGTGTGAAGTAATAGCTCATTGTGGTTTGATTTGCATTTCTCTGATGATTAGAGCATCTTTTCATGTACTTGTCCGCCACCTGAATGTCTTCTTTAGAAACAGGTCTATTCACTTCCTCTGCCCATTTTTTAAATGGGATTGTTTGTGGTTTTTTTTTGTTATTGAGTTGTATGGGTTCTCTGTATATCTTAGATATTAACCCTTATCAGAGATATGATTTGCATCAAAGGTATAGTTTTTTTTTTTTCTAAGATTTTATTTATTATTTATTTGAGAGAGAGAAAGGGAGAACACAAATGGTGGGGAGGGGCAGAGGGAGAAGGAGAAGCAGGCTCCCTGCTCAGGGACATGGGGCTCTCAACACGGAGCTTAATCCCAGCACCCTGAGATCATAACCTGAGCTGAAAGCAGATGCTTAACCGGATGGGCCACCAAGGTGCCCCTCAAAGAAATAGTTCTTAATGGATATGTAAGCACTCACTGCAGTTATCCCATTGCGTTCAATGCAGAGAGAGCAGGCAAAAATGCTCATTTCTCAGTCTTTCCTAGGAAGAGATTTGACTGCATATGTTTTAAGCTGCTGCCTGAGTGTCTGGCCTCTAATTAACATGCATTTAAGTACTCACTGTGGTCCTCCCAAAAGCATCAAAGAGCTGATGGATACTTCCCCACCTTATCCCTCTGGCTTACTCCAACAGTAAAACCAAGTTTTCAGTATCTCTTTGGAAGGAGAATGTTACAAGGATCTTCCTGGAAGGAGAATGTCCACACATCTAGTGCCCAAACCTTTATGTCTGCCACAAAAGGTGTAGGCCCCCAAATCACCTACTTTTGATAGCCAATAGAGTTTGCATTAATGAATCCCACAGGTCTATAACAAACAAAGAACAATTTTTAAACAGGTATAAGAGCAATCCCCGGTAATATACCTGGCCTCAGCACCAAAGGAAAAGAATAAACCCACCTATATCCCAGTTTCTCTCTGAAAGGGGTTTAACCACATGTTTTCCCAGCAGCTGCCGGAGGGTCCAGTTTCTGACCAACATATATCTCGGTGATAACTGTGATCTTCATCTTTGGGACACTGACAGTTCTTGGTATACCTTCAGCTATTGGGAACCACTATGAGTAAAAACAGTGGAATGTACAATCACAAAGGTTTGAGGAGCAACCGGCAGCTCAAGCTAGGCAGATTGATGAAGATCAACTCCTACATGAGACCAGCTTGTCAAGACTAGAGAGTTGACTATTTTACTTAATACTGAGAAACCAACACACAGAGTCAAGGAAAATGAAGAAATGGAATTATGCTACAAAAAATAATAATAATAACATGATAAATGTCCTGAAACAGATCTTAATTAAATGGAGAGAAGAACTTTATCTGACAGTGAGTTGAAGATAACAGTCATAACAATGCTCACTTAGGTCAGGAGAGCAATACATGTACAAAGTAAAAATTTCAGCAAAGATAAAATATTAAAAAGTACTAAACAGACATCATGAAGCTGAAGAAAAATAACTGGGCTGAAAAATTCAATAGAGGGATTCAGGAGTAAACCAGATCGAGCAGAAGAAGGGATCAGTGAACTCAAAGTCAGGACAATGGAATCCATTCAATCAGGGGAGCAAAAAGAATGAAAAAGGGTGAAGATAGCTTAAAGAATTTATGGAACAACATCAAACTAAGTAATATTCACATTATAGGACTCCCATAAAGAGAAGAGAGAGAAAGGAGCAGAGAGCTTATTTAAAGAAACAATGGCTGAAAATTTCCCTAGTGTAAGGAATGAAACAGACATCCAGATCAAGAAACCCAGTGCCAAAAAAGGTGAATCTAAAGAGACTCACACTGAAACATATTATAATTAAATTGTCAAAAGGGGAAGACAATGAAAGAATCTTTAAAAACTTCAAGATTATTATTAAAGCAGCACTTTATTATAAGGGAACCCCGTAAGACTATCTGCAGATTTTTCAACAGAAACTATAGACCTGGGCAGCCCCGGGTGGCTCAGCAGTTTAGCACCGCCTTCAGCCTGGGGCCTGATCCTGAAGGCCTGGGATCGAGTTCCCTGTCAGGCTCCCTGCATGGAGCCTGCTTCTCCCTCTGCCTGTGTCTCTGCCTCTCTCTCTCTCTCTCTCTCTCTTTGTGTGTGTGTGTGTGTGTGTGTCTCATGAATAAATAAATAAAATCTAAAAAAAAAAAAAAAAAAAGAAAGAAAGAAAGAAAAAAAAAGGAAACTACAGACCAAAGGGAGTGGGATGATATATTCAAAGTTCTGAAACCAAGAAAACTGCCAAACAAAAATACTTTGCCTGAAAAAGTTTCCTTCAGGATTGAAGAAGAGATTAAGAGTTTTCCAAAGAAAAACTGAAAGAGCTCATCAGCACTGGACCAGACTTCTGAGAAATGTTAAAGGGAGTTCCTCAAGCTGAAATGAAAGGGGACTAGTTAGTAACATGAAAACATGAAAACATGAAAACATATAGCATGCTGGTAAAGGTAAATATATATGTTAGGCTACCAAACAAATCTTAATAAACTTGAGAAGATTAAAACCATACCAAGTATCTTTTCTAATCATAGTGGCATAAAACTAGAAATAAATTACAAGAAAAAATGGAAAATATGCAAATATACACTCTGGATGATTAATGGGTCAAGGAAGAAATCCAAAGAGAAGTTCTAAAAAATCTTGAGAGAAGTGAAAATGGAAATATAACATACCAAAACTTAAGAGATGCAGCAAAAGCAGTTCCAAGAGGGAAGTTTATACTGATAAATGCCTACCTGTGTTAAGTAAAACGGAAGATCTTAAATAATATAACTTTACACCTCAAGGTACTAGAAAAAGAACAAACTAAGCCCAGAATTAGCAGATGAAAGGAAATCAAGATCAGAGCAGATATAAATTGATACCAGAAAAACTATAGAAAACATCAATGAAACTAAAAGCTGATGCTTTTAAGTTTCATTTATTTATTTTTTAGGGAGAATGAGCAGGCCAGCAAGTATATACACCCACTGGAGTGGGTGGGGAGGGACAAAGTCTGAAGCAGGCTCCCTGCCTAGTATAGAGCCCAACATGGAGCTCTATCTCAGACCCTGAGATCATGACCTGAGTTAAAACCAAGAGTTGGACGTTTAGGAGCCCCTAAAAGTTGATTTTTTTAAAAAGATAAAATTGACAAATTTACCTAGACTAATGACTATGACTTTTAAAATTAATATTTGCTAACTAGAGCCCCTGTATGTTGGATGGTGAACTGAGGTTAACAAAAGACCACAAGAGAATTAAAATAGAGAAGTTTGTTGCACAGAGATTCTAGAGGAAGTACATAGCATGCCTTGAGGGACTACATGAGAAAGTCAAAGCAGTTACAGGCATAGTGGCAGGACTTGGGACACATGCCTTTATGAGAATCTGAGGGTGGAGCATTTTGGGATTCTTGATCTAAGGCCAGATTGGCCAATTGATTACAAAGTGTGGGGTTTTGGCAAGGTTTATGGAGGAGATTATCATAAGGATAATCACAAGATAATAAATGCATGTTTTAATGTCAGTTTAGGGCCTCTGGAGTCTACTTGGCCAAACAAAATGGATGCACATGCAGCAAATACCATGGTGTAGCTTATCTAAACTTTTAACATTAACTTAGAAAAAGAAAGACTTAAATAAAATCAGAAACAAAAGAGAAACATTAAAGCTGATAACTCAGAAGTACTAAGGATTACAAGAAATTATTATGAATAATTACATACTATATATAACAAATTACATAACCTATAAGAAATGAATAAATTCCTAGAAACAAACTCATTTTACAAGGCCAGCATTATCTGATACCAAAGCCAGACAAAGACATTATATGAGAAGAAATTTAGAGGCCGATATCCTTGAGGAACATAGAAGCAAAAATCCTCAACAAAATATTAGCAAATCAGACTCAACAGATCCTACACCATGATCAAATGGGATTTATCTCTGGGATTCAAGGATGGTACAACATATGCAAAATAATAAATATGATACATCACATTAACAAAATGAAGGATAAAAACCATATGATCATCTCAATAGATACATAAAAATTATTTGACAAAATTAAACATCTTTTTATGATAAAAGCTCTCACCTGTAGATGGAAAATGCTTCAACACAATAAAGTCCATATATGACAAGCCTACAGCTAACATCATACTCCACAATGAAAAGCTGAAAGATTTTCTTCTGAGATCAGGAGCAAGACAAAGATCCTCATTCTCAGCAATTTTATTCAACATAGTAATGGAAGTTCTAGTCAGAGCAATCAGGCAAGACAAGAAAAAGGCATTCAAATTGGAAAGTGAGAAGTAAAATATGCGGACGACATGATCTTATATATCAAAAACCCTAAAGACTCCACCAAAAACAATGACAAAACAAAACAAAACCCGATTAGAAATAATAAATTCAGTAAAGTTGCAATATATAAAATCAATCTGCAAAAGTCAGTTGCATTTCGATATACTAACAGTGGACTATCAGAAAGAGAAATTAAGAAAACCATCTCATTTACAAAAGCTTCAAAATGAATAAAATCCTTAGGAATAAATTTAACCAGGGAGATGAAAGATCGGGACACTGAAAACTATAAAACATTAGTGAAAGAAATTAAAGAAAACACAAATAAATAAAATAATATTCCATGTTTAGAGATTGGAAAAATTAATATCATCAAAATGTCCATACTACCCAAAACAATTTACAGATTTAATACAATTGGTATCAAAATTCCAATGGTATTTTTCACAGAAAGAGAAAAACAATTTCAAAATTTGTTTAGAACTACAAAAGATCTCAAATAGCCAAAGCAATCTTGAGAAAAAATAAAGCTGTAAGCATCACATTTCTTGAGCAAACTATATAATAAAGCTATAGTAATCAAAACAGTATAGTATTAGCATAAAACAGACACACAGATCAATGGAACAGAATGGAAAGCCCGGAAATAAACCCATGTATATATGGTCAATTAATTTCAACAAAGGAACTAATTATATCCAATGGGGAAAGGAAAATCTCTTCAGTAAATGGTGCTGGGAAAACTGTATCCAATTTTCTGCTATCCAGAAGTAGCACATTCCTATGACCTTTTCATAAGCTACATGGCATAAGTCAAAGAAGCAATTACCATTAATGTATCTGAAAAAAATTGAAGTGTTCCCAGACCCAAAACATAACCTCTCTTAAGCTTTTCTGGTACCTTAGGACACATCTTGCTAATGGATGCACAAAATAAGTCAAGTTAAAACACAGATGCTCATGGACACAGTTCAAAGCTATGGCAGCTTGCTGCTGAGAAGCTGAGTGTAGTTCTGGGGAGGGAGCTTAGCGGGGCCACTCTAGCTGCTCAGGCTATGAGATGCATCTACTATGGCTCACTGCAAAACCAACACTGAACACTATTTTTGCTTGTCACCTTTTTTCATAAAAGCAAAAATCCTCTTTGGATTTTTTTTTTTTTTTTGGCTAGTGAAAACAAGTACTAATGTAGATCTTTTGTAAAAATGAAATGTCATAATGTGAACTTTTGTAAAGCAGGGGCCATCTGTATCTCTATGCTAAAAGAATAAAGCTGGACCCCTATCTTACATCATACACAATAATCAACTCAAGAATGATTAGAATGATTAGAGACTTGAACATAAGACCAAAACCCACAAAACTCCTAGAGAAAATATTGGCTCCTTAACATCAGCCTTTGGCAATACGTTTTTGTATTTGACAGCAAAAGCAAAGGCAAAAAATCATAAAAGCAAAAATCAACAAATGGGACTACATCAAACTAAAATGCTTCTATACAGTTAAGGAAACTATAAATAAAATTAAAAAGCAATCCATAGAACAGGAAAGAATATGTGCAAACAGTGCATCCGATAATGGGTTAATATTCAAACTATACAAAGAGTTCATACAACTCAATAGCAAAAAAAAAAAAAAAAATTAAATGAGCAGAGAGCCTGAATAGACTTAACTTCAGTGAAGACATACAAATAGCAAACAGTACATGAAAAGGCAATCAACAACACTAATCATTAGGGAAATGCAAATCAAAATTACAATGAGCTATTACCCCTCACACCTGTTAGATTGTCTATTATCAAAAAAGGTAATAGAAAGCAAATTATCTGACCCCAGATCATTGCAGCTTAGGTAATATTACATGGATCAGGAGGTTCACGCAAATGGGCCCAGTAAATATACAGAACCATGAAGATAATACAGTAGATGTTTTAAGCTTTTATGTTTGGGGGCAGTTTGCCATGCATCATGAATAACTTACATTGCTTTTCCTTTGTTCCCTTATTTCTTTGTATTTATCAATTTCTCAAATAGTCATAGAATCTTACAGTCACAACAAAGTTAATTCAATCGAAATCTCGTTTATTTTTTATTTTATTTTTAAATTTGTGGTGAAGACTCTCTCCAATTAGTACCAAAGCTATGTGTAAAAGAATGATTTCCATCCATTGTACTCCTTGGTCCCTTGAGCCCTAGTAGCAATATATGTTGCTGCTGTTACTGGTTACCATGCTGCTCAGAGCTAAGTGAATTACCTTCACTCTCTCTGTTGATTTTGTGAAAGCAACATAAGATTTGAAGATGGCCAATTTATGTTGACTCTCAGCTGTACACTCATTATTGACCAAAACATTCCTA
Source organism: Vulpes vulpes (assembly GCF_048418805.1). Taxonomy (NCBI): domain Eukaryota; kingdom Metazoa; phylum Chordata; class Mammalia; order Carnivora; family Canidae; genus Vulpes; species Vulpes vulpes. Next base: position 46,011,447 of record NC_132788.1, on the reverse strand, counting down.
GAGACCTATAGATGGTCATAGGAAACATAAATGTTTAAAAAGCTTGGATTATGGCAGAAGGCAGTCAACTACTATAATGAAGAACATTGTTTTAAACAAATGCAAACTAAAAATCCATAATAGAATGAAATTGAAAAATATTAGAGAAAATAATCCTCATAAAAATATATCTAAACCAAATTTTCTTCAAAAGACTTGCTTTATCACTTTAATTTCACTGCATTTATAATACATATGTTACTTCTAGTTTTTAGTTTTTTTGCATATTTACTAATGCATTCAGCCAATATTTACTAAGTTCCTTTCCTGTGCCAAGCATGGACTGTGCTAGGTTGTAAAAATAAAAATGTGAGTAAGAGAGTATTAGTTTAATGAAACAAGAACACACACACAAAAAAATAAAAATTCAATTTAGGGACTAAACTAAGAGAAAAATAAAGGATACTCTATAATAAAGGCAGCCTGAGAGGCTAAAGGAAATTCCCTGAGATGAAATGACTCAGACTGCAGCCAAGTCTTGAAAGATCAAAGGCTTTGCCTACCCAGCTCGATCTTTGGTCCACAGAGTCTCCTTGCCAGGGTTCATCAGGCAGGGCAAATATTTATTGAGCATGTTTTCAGGGCTCTGGCCTTGGTCCCTGGTGACTCCTCTCCCTCAACAAGGATGAGTCCTCACTCACAAAGAGGGATCCTACACCCAGTCAGAGCTCATCCAGTGGCTCAGGAAGGATTATACTGGTCAGACCATGAGGACTAAGTATTCCTAACTTTAGTTTTGTCTATTGACCAAGGAGAGAATTATTTAGTCAACTTTGTTTGGCACACATCTCCAACCCACTGTATCTCAACATCTCTCTTTTATTGAGCAAGTCAGTAAACTTTTCTTCCCCTCAACCAAACATGGCTACTTATCATAAGCTCTATTGGACCTTTTGCTTTTACTTTCAGTATTTCAATCTTGAGATAAGACTGGTAGCATTGCATCTGATTGCTTTTGATATTCCTGGAACAACATTTTTTTCTCCCCCTGTATGGGTTCTTCTGCCTTTTTTCACTCATCAGATTCTTAGAATGCTAGTGATCTCATGGATTCCACACAAGTCCTATCCAAAGAAAATCAGTCATGTGAGGTCATCAATGGTGTGGACACTACCATAAAGCAGGGGAGTGAGGATCCCTAATTTCACCACAGAAGTACTAGGCAGCCTCCTATCTCGACTGCCAAGCATGCTGGAAGTTTCTCTAAGGGCCAATTTCCCTGGATTATTTATTTCCTAGCAGGAGAAGACTCAAGATCATCTATACTGTAAGTGCCACATTTGGCAGCCTGCAGGGCAAATTTAACTACCAGATAGATTTTGCTGGGTATTCATGGCATTCATTAAACATTTTGAGTAAGGAGATTTCTAAAACTTAGATTTCACATAAAAATCTGAGTTTCTAGCTTTTTAAAAATCAGAGGATTTGGTATAATTCATTCCATCACAAAATAGGATCAGTCATTGTGGAATAATAGTTACTTTCGAAATAGAGACCGGTGTTTTCCATCTCACTTTAGCCCAAAGTTCAGTTTGGCAAACTGAACTTTGAGTCTTTGAATTTCCATTTCTATTCCTGAACTAGTCCAACTCCTTCATTTTAGAGAAAATGAAACTGAAGTCCAGAGACTCCTGGGCTTACGGTTGGTTGTAAACCAGAGTCAGAACTTCAACATGGGTCTCTTTGTCCCACTCTCTACTTTAAGATGTTGCCTTTCTTTTATTTACACCCAGAACCAACTGCTCACCATGATTAATTGCTTCAGGCTAGAGTCCTAGGAAGGGCTGCAGAAAGGCCAAACAAACATCAAACTCTAAGCGGAGAGTAATCATGGCTCAAGTCTTAATATGGATTTTGAAGAGGTTTGATTATTTTGATGTATTTTTTTTCCACCCAATGCCTCTTTTCTTTTCTGTGGCGCATTGTAGCAGGTGGATACGAAAGTAAAACCAAATGTTTTCGTGTACATCTATGTCACACGAGAGGACATGGACCTCCTCTTCATAATGACTTCTGGTTAGCTTGATGTGGAAAGCCCTCTTGAAATATTATGTCAATGTCACAGGTTGATTTTATGACACAGATGCAGTAGATTTTTATTTTATCTTTGGGCTTGGTGCGGCCTGGTTAGCACACTTTATTGTACACTCATAATTGTGAACTTCCTGCCGATAAAACCTTCTGTCTGTTGTTAGGGAGTAGACACTTTTCTAAGAGGTGAGATGGAGCTCTAACTTTAGAGCCCTCTTCCCAGCAGGCAGGAGCATAGCAGAGTTCCAAGAGATAAGCTTTTCCTCTTATCTCAACATATTAGTGAGTTGTTACAAGTCTTACTTGTTCCCCAGGAAGCTAACAGAAAAATAATTCCCTATATTTTTAATGAATGAGAGGCCCATCCCAACAAAAGCATGAGATTGGCTACAGATTGGCTAGAGCTGTTTTTAATAATCCTTTCTTTCCCCTAAGACTTGGCCGGGACCTCACAATGAGGTGCTTTGTGAGCCTCACGCCAGGGTTGATTTGGCACCTCCGTTACAAAGAGCATGTGCAGACTGTGACAGGCTTTCAGGAAAGCCACATCCCACATGTGCTCCTCTGGTTCCCTCATTGGTGTTCGGGAAGAGGAGGTTGGTTCCTCCCCGTGAGCTGGGTGCTATGACAGATTAGACTTTTATGCGAGAAAATAAATCCTGCACATTTGATGTACTGCTTTAGACTTAAAGACCTCCTGGGACCTGAAATTGGAAGGTAAGCAGTGCTTTGCCACAATTCTTGAACTTTGAAACTGTGAATGTAATTTGAGGATGTTCCTTGAAATTCTTTGTTGTTTAATGTGAAACTTTAACATGCTGCCTCTCCTGCTGCCTTTAAGAATAACAGCTCACTGTCAAACATGCACATACAGCTCTGGTTTAAAAAAACCAAACCAAACCAAACCAAACCAAACCAAACCAAACCAAATGAAAACAACAAAGCCATCGCTTAAAGAAGAAAAATTCTTTCATAATGAAATTAGTCACGTTGATTTGTCGTACTTTTCAACTTGTGTGGAAGTGTCCAGGATGGGATGGGTTTTTCTCTCAGCTCTGAGGAATCAGTGTCCTTTGAAACAGGATCAAATTATCTTTGCCACTTGAAAATGGGTGTGTGTGGAGGATTAATTCTGTAGAGAGAAAAGCCCAGTGGAATTGCAACCAGATGTCAGTCCAGATCTGTGGGTCTTTGTCCCAAGTGTGGCTTGGTGCTTGCTGAGGCACGGGAAGGGATTAGAGAAACCCATCGCCACAGTTGTGTTAGCACCTCTCTGCAAGGCCTGGAGAATCTGTCGGGGTCAGGTGTGGCTGTGTGTGGACCACTTCCTTGTGATTGTGGCAAATTAAGCTGGGAAGCTGGAAGTTATTACAATGCAAATTAAGAGCCAGTGGTTTGTCGGATATAAAATGATGTAAAGCAAGTTCAATCTATCAATCACAGTTCTGTGTCTAATGTTAATGAAATCCAGTCTTTTTGTAGAAATTTACAGGAACTTTAATGTTTCTGTTCAAATTTGATCAGACTCCAAGTCTATGCTTGTAGCTCTGTAAATACTCTATTTCTAAGAGGGCATCACTGTAAAATATTTCTCTGTTGTAGGAAGAAATGATGTTAAACCTTCTGTGTTCTGGAGACCATGCAGGAGAAACCCTCCACTATAGTCACACTGTTTTTGTTTTTTCTTAAATCTTTGTCCAGATGTTTCTCCTGCTTTCCTACTTTGTCTCTTCTCTGCGGACTAAGTTATTGTGGAGATCTCAAGCTTCCCCTAAGGTCCCCAAAGCCCTTTCTGTGTCCTCACTGTCAGCATCAAAGGGGCATCCACACAAAACCTTCAGATTCTTGCTCACTATTGTATTTCTGACTCCAAATAGTGGTTGACATTGATCTATTGGCCCCCTAGGCACAGTCCTGTGATACAGGTTCCCTCTCAGTTTATAGGCTGAGAAGGTGAGGCCCAGAGGAGCTAGGGCACCCCACCTAAAGTCTGAAGGAACAGAAGTGGGGGAATGGCCTAGATGCAATTATCTCCCCTTCTCCAGGCTTTCTCCCTTCTAGGACGAAGCTGCCTCACTTGGCTCCAGGTATTTCCATGAGCCTACCCTCTGAGCCATATTACTGATTAGCTGCACACAGGTTAGGCGAGGTACTCATTCACTCCTAGGATCAGAATGTCCAAGCTACCTTTAGTCTGGAGGGAAGAAAATATCCCCCCCAAGCATGCAACAGGGAATGGGGGGGGGGGGGGCGGGGTCTTCTGGAACCAAGAGTAGCTATCTTAGGCTTTTTCTCCTGCTCTTGTTACTCTGTTTCCTGCTAGTCTCAGCACACATTTTAGAAACAGCTCAAGCAAAAAAGGTGAAGATTCCTAAGGAAATGAGGCTGGGGTTGTTTACTTGGTACAGCTGGGAAACCCAGGATGCTTGTCTCAGAAAGATAAGCAGTGGGCTTGGATTAGCATTCCAATGTGCCATTGCCTTACAGAAAGAGTTATTTTTAACTTGACAACATTTCTACAAATCTGCAATCCAAATACCGTGTACATGAGAATAAATATTTAGGCACTGTGTTAGCTTCATTAACCAGACAGTACATCAGAGCCATTCTTGTAATTCTTTTTCTTGTTCTAATAAAATTAAAAGGAAAAAAAAAAGGAGGTTAGGGGTAGAAAATGGGCCAAAACAGAGGTGAAATATATTGTCTATAGCAGTTCAGGGGAAAAAATGACCTAATCAGAGACCAGAAAATTTTTTTTCAAGATTTCTCTATTTCTTTTATCAAAGATGACATCTCTCCATTGAAAGATTCACTCAGCTTCTTGGGTTTTTCATCTTTGATAGCCCTGAGTCTTTTCCTCATAGTTGCAATTCCCAAAAGGTAGACAAAGGCACTGGAATTATAGGTGCTAGGAATAAGAATTCTCTGTCGTTCTAACAACCAAATCCTGATGAAATCACCACCATTCTAGAACTCACATTTAAAGAATGTCTCATTTGTCTCTAGAACTAATCATTCCCTTTATGTTTGTTGTTATTGCTTTTTCCTTTTCATTCATTACTGAATGAATGAAAGCCTGAAGGAATAGGAAATTAGCTGTGATGATTTCACATCCCTCAATCATTTTACAGGTTTCCACTGAGATTACATGGGCATGCCAGTCTATTGAACAAACACTGAGAGATGTGATTATTTTATTTTAAGCAAACCCTACGAAGGCAAAGGCAACAACGTAAAAGTTAATGATCCTGACTGAGTCAGGATCCAACCTTCCAGGAGATTCCAACCTTCCAGCCGCTTTTGAAAGGGCTATTGAGTGGCCAGACTTCCCCAACAAATACCAAATTGGAGAAACTGGATTCTCAGCAGGTTTTACAGCTCTGCCTGCGATATCAGGATCACCTTCATCAGTGTGCAGAGGCCGTTGCCTTTGATCAGAATGCTTTGGTTAAACGAATCAAAGAGTCCTGGAAGAGGAGTCCAGTTTAGTGACGTGGCTCCCAGATTTTCTTCACCATCCACCTGCTCCATCTACCAGCACAGCTTCTCCAGATTCTGTCTAAACATAGTAGTAATAGTAATAATAATAAAGCTGTCACTTTTTACATGTTAAAAAAAAAAAAAGGACTGACTGAGTCCTTTTACAGAGAAGATAGAAAATAATTTAAATATTTTGTCTTATGTAATATGGTATATTACGCAAAATCATATAAAGTGCAGCCTATCACCTATTTGCCTGGAAGCAGCATTTAGAAGGCTTAAGAAGGGTTGGCTGGCAACTCAGGAGCTTTTGGTGACTCCTTATACACTTTCCCTCTCAGACAACTATAAATATAGACCAGGAAGTAAGGGCAGGGCCAAGCAGGAATTATGGCTCCTGGAACCACACTGATTTTTAAAATAATAGTAATAATAGTTAAGGTGGGCTGAGAGAAAATGGGAAAACTATGGGGTGGGAGAATATGAAATGTATATCATATTCTTGAGTTCATTCTGTAGAGACACTAGGGGATGGATAAGTTGAACAATTTCCTTGAGAATAGGTCAATATAAAATACTTAGAAGAGAGTGCTTGGACAGCCTCCTAGCTGAATTTATCAACATTTATTTTCAAGTAGGAGGTTATTCCCCATTGGTGTCTTCAGACAGCTTCGAAAGGAACTTATACATACTAAACTTTCTCAAACTGGCAAGATTCTAAAATGGGTTAGTAAAGGAATGGTTTGTAGAGTGTCGAAATGTGATGCCAGTGGATCCCTAGTATCCAGCATAGGTTCACTTAAAAGAGAATCATCAGGATAATTGCATCTTTTCCTCTAATGTATTACTGGCCTGGTAGATGGTAGCATGTTATTTAGCCAAGAATAATTTGGTCAAAAGTAAATTGGTCAACACAACAAATTAGTGAAAATGAGTGTCTTCAGTCATTATACATTCAGGTATGAATGATAAAACATGGGACAGGTTTACAGCACTGTAAGACTCTCTAAATGCTCTTTTATAGTTTCTAGAGTTCATCTTCAAACAATTATTCTGTTTACACTGTGAAAAATTTAAACAATTAAGGAAATGTTTAGGGAATGAGTATCCAACAAAAGGAGCTAAATACTTGAAACAAATAGAGTGATTGAACAATTGACTACAAATGTGATTTATGTATTACTTTAGACTTTTTAAGCAACACATGCTTGTTATAGAAAATTATAATACAAAAAAAGAAGATTATAATACAAACCAGGACAAATTTTTAAAGATAATTCCACTAAATAGTGTCAACCAATGATTGTGCATTAGTGTATAACAGCCTTCCATATGTATTTCCTATGGCTATATATGATATTTTACCTACCATATGGTATTTGAAACTTAGCACATTTTAAAAAACAATCTATCCATTGTTGGAAATTTGCATTCTTCTAATTAATTGCTGAACAATTATGTTATTTCAGTTAGTCTGCATTATAAGCAATGCTTGATAGGAACAATGGGAAATGAATTAGAAATTTTAAAAATCAAATTATTGAGAAAAAACCAAAATATTGACAAAAATATGTAAAGTACAAAATGGGTCACAACTCTTCCCAGTAGTACACAAAAATGGCCAACCTTGAAAACACACTGATTGGTATTATTCTTCTTTATCTAGATCATTGTTTTGATAAAATTGTCTTCTTGACCAAATTGCTTTTTGTCAAATTGTTTTTAGTCAAAGTAAATCTGGCTGAATTAGTAGGAAACAATAGTTCAAGGAAATGCAACAGACAAAATGCTCATGAACTTCAGTGGGGCATTGTGTAATTTCTTCGTGATATAATTGGAGACAAGATTAAGAAATATGAGCTGAGTTAGTGCAATTAAGCAGATTAATAACTGGTTGAATGAACATACTTAGAAAGTGCTTCTTAGCAACCATGTGTGTGTGGGGCAGCCTCATGGCTTATAAAAAACTCTATTCTTAGTCCTATCCTAATAAATATTTTTGTCATTGTCTTGGGTAAATGTATGTTAAACAGATTTCTGGATATAAAGCCAAAAAGAATGAATACATTAGTGTGTTGACATCATCAAAATCCAAACAGATTTTAACAGGTTGGAATAATGATCTGAATTTACCTAGACTATGCAACAGTGGTAAGTATAAGATTACTTTGACATCAATATAAATGCTCAAGTACTCATTGGAAGAACATGTACTTGTAAAATAAGACTTTAGGATTTTGGTTGATAGTAAATTCCATATGGTGAAGACAAAGAAGGCAATGTGCTTTTTGGTGACATTGCTAGAAGCATAGGGGAGGAGTGCAAATGGAAAATGCTATACCAAACCCTGTGCTAGCTCTAGTACAAGCTTCTCATCATTATGCCATCCCCTGTGTGACTTCCACTGCTTCTTTTTTTTTTATTTTTTAAGATTTTATTTATTTATTCATGAGAGACACAGAGAAAGAGGCAGAGACACAGACAGAGGAAGAAGTAAGCTCCCTGCAGGGAGCCCAATGTGGGACTCCATCCCAGGACCCAGCATCATACCCTGAGCCAAAGGCAGTTGACACTCAACCACTGAGCCACCTAGGCATCCCGCTTCCATTGCTTGAGTACATGTGTCATCCTTGAACTACCCTCAAATTCCAAAGTCCAAATGATGGACCAATCAATACTTTCCAGTACAAAAGATCTCTTTATTTCAATGTTTCTGAGGCACCTGTAGTAAATATGGAGAAGATGGCAATACCTAGCCTATCAGGGTGGGAGAAATCTTCAGAGTCTCTATAAGATGGAGAATAATGGGGCAGCCTGGGTTGCTCAGTGGTTAGTGCCGCCTTCAGCCCAGGGCTTGATCCTGGAGACCTGGGATCGAGTCCCACGTCAGGCTCCCTGAGTGGAGCTTGCTTCTCCCTCTGCCTGCGTCTCTGCTTCTCTCTCTTTCGGTATGTATCTCTATAAATAAAATAAAATCTTAAAAAAAAAAAGATTGAGAATAATGATTAGATTTTGTAACAAAGTGTGGTTGAACAGTTAGGGCCCTGCAGGGACAGAGTCATAAAAGAAAATACTCTTCATATCATGACAGTTAATGAGCATTAAGATTCTAGATGGAGTGGAACAAGCTGAGGAAGTCTAGAAGGACCATGTTAGATCCAGGAGATGATGAGTACCACACCAGCTAAGCCCAGGCATGAGAGGCTTGACAAAGTTTGAGCACACTCTGAAATGATTTAAAGACTCAGGAGAAAATGGAAACCATCCATGAGCTGGTCTCTTCTGCCTGTCCCGCTGCTAGAACTATGTTTATCAACTTGGGAAAGGTTTCTGTATTCCTTTTGATTTGTTTCTACAAGAGTTGCTTTCCTGAGCCTGTGCTCTTTTTCACTCATCTGTATCTGCTGATTATTGGCTTGAGGCTCTCTTTAGTTCTGGTTTGCAAGTGATTCTCAGCAGGCTGTGATTACCATTGCTCTTAATCCGGTGTCCCTGGAAGGAAGGCAATACCTAGTGTGGTTTAAAGCATAGGTGTAGGGCAGCCCGGGTGGCTCAGCAGTTTAGTGCCACCTTTGGTCCAGGCTGTGATCCTGGAGCCCCGGGATCGAGTCCCATATTGGGCTCCCTGCATGGAGTCTGCTTATGTCTCTGCCTTTCTCTCTCTCTGTGTCTCTCATTAATAAATAAATGAAATCTTAAAAAAAAAATAAAGCATAGGTGTAGGGTTAGAGCTGGGCCGTGCCACTTGCCAACTTGGGGGAAATGCACTCATTTTCTTGGTCTGTTTCCTCATGGGTAAAAAATAAAATCATAATAGTATTAACAAGTTAGGGTTGTCGTCATGAGAATTAGATAAACTCATACATGGTAAGCCACTTTCCATAGTGACTGGAACATTTTATTACATTTTAAATTTCTATTTCTGCTTTTAATTATCTTTTATACCAACCTTGTATACCCTCTGAAGATGACCAAATACTGATGTAAAGCAGCATGGTGGCCTTTAGGACTAGAAGCAATTATAAAGACTAGCCAACTATCACTGTAATAAAAGGTAAAACCCAGGCAGCTTCAACAAAATATAAGGTTTTCAGATAGAAGATGAAGGACTAGCAATTAGCATACTTCACACTCACCTCATCACTCACAGCCCCAGGGAATACTCTTTACAGTCTCCATCTGGAAGCTACTACTATGAGCATAGAATGAACCTCTTCCATATAAGACGACCCAATCCTATTCATGAGGGGTTTTATTACTAATGCTTTATATATAATCATTTTTTTCTGAAATTTTAAGAAAATAGTATACCAAGCTCTCTTGTATCTTGCAATTCAACTTGAACAATTATCAATCCAGAGCCAATCTTGTTTTATCTATGTACTCCCACTGTGCCTACCTCAGATATTTTTGTGATGTGAATCCAAGACATCATCATTTCATCTATAACTATTTCAGTTTGTGCAGACTTGGTTTTAGCATTCTACTTTTTTCCGGTCAGGTGCCATTTTTGATGGATATTTGAAACAATTAGGTTCAAAGTGTTTCAGTGCAACAATTATTCAGCATCCATTAAAAACATAATTTGTAATGGGTTGTATGAAATTTTTGTTCACCAATGAAGAGTTCTCAAGTTCTTTTCATGTTTTTGCTTCTCTGAAATTTGGATGAATTTTAGTTGATGGCAAATGATAGTTTAATTGAATGTTGTTTTTCTTTCTTCATACAAAATCTAATGCTTTATCTCAGAGAACAATGTCTTAGAAATGAAGAAATGCAATAGTTGGGAAGGTAAATGGGCATCACACACACACACACACACACACACACACCCCTAAAGCTCCCTATTTATACACTTTCCTATATATTTCTATATAAACAAGAAAATGAAAATAAATTTAGTTGATTTCATAAGTTCTGAGAGGTCAGGGTAAGTATTTCTGAACATGTTAGGGTACAATCTGGAAAGCCTGGAAAAGAAAAAATCCACAGAAACATTTTATCCCAACAGGTGCAGAAGCATAATTATACGAAGCAGGAAGCTTAAACTTCTTAAGATGAAGTTGTCTCTCCTTTAATAACATTCCCATAGTAAAAACCCTCCTTTCTTTATCATCACCATTGTCCTCACTCATCACTTTAGCTTTCAGAAGTTTGTTAAGTGGAGGTAACTGAAATGGCATTGTGTGATGAATGTGACAGGACAGGAAAATGGGATGTGTGGTGACCCCAGGGAAAGCACAAGATGTAGATATGAAATATCCAATGCGTTTTTATGTGACTGCTCTGTTTCTGTATTAGCTAGTTTGACAATGAAACACATCTTCTGGACATTTTTTAAGCTGCATGGTAAACAAGGTTTTTAAAAATTCTCATATATCAGGGGATCACAAGATCTAGGACTAGCTGTTACCTTTGGACAATTAGCTGAGGATTCTCTGAACCCCAGGTGAAAAAAGCAGACCAAAGAATTAACTCATTACATTAGACTGTAGCCTTCATGAGATGAGGGACTTTTGACTCTTATGTTCCGTGCTGTATTTCCAATACTTAGAGCATTGGCTGGCACGTAGTAGGTGTTCAATAGATGCTGAATGGATAGATGAATCTTAGTTCCCAAATTTTGGGACAAAGGCTATAAGAGAGACAATTTATTTCTAGTAACTGCAACTGGTCTAAGAATGTTCACCGAACACTGTGTGAACTGAATAGATAAATGTTTCCCATATAGGTGATTTACCACTTTTCAAACATACAAAGGTTCTTTTGTGGTTAATACAAATTTTAAACCACATAATTAATATTACGTGAAATTCTTCGATTATATGAGCAAACATTACATAGCACTTACTTTGAGAGACACTCTAGGAACTTTTCAAAATATCCTATGAATGTTGTACTTTAATTATCCCTATTTTGCATATGAGGTCACTGAGGTAGAGAGGTGAAGTGATGGAAATCCAAGCAACCTGAATACAGACGCCCTGCTTTTAACCACAATGCTCTATTAATATTGCCAAGGAGTCTTCTTTCTAGCTCAGCACAGTAACTCTTATACTAACATGATGTCTAAGATCATGTCTAGCCTATAAATGGTGTGATTCTATACAGTAAGCCCCGATCTATGTATTAGTAATGTTAAAACAGCAGCACAAAGTACTTCACAGAAGCTTTGGCCATTTCTCCGGGGATCCGTGGAGGAGATGTATAAATGTTCCTCCATTTAGAGATTAGGAAGGATTTCCTCCATTTAGAGGTTAAGAAACTGTGGCAAGCCATTCCAAGAAATTCTGCCAAAAAGTCCTGGGGTTAAAGGAATGTTTACACCTTACCACATGACTCAGTCTCATTTTAGCAGCAGCTTCTCTTCCTTTAGGAGCACATCAGGTTATTTTATGCCTTGATTTATTCCAGGTCCCTGTGGTCAAGGGCAAAATATACTGACACATTTAGCTCAATGACTTGCACTGACCCAGCAGAGTGACACTGACTTATGACCTTTTCCCTTGGGACTCTCATTAACCATAAGTTATGACACTCTAGAGAACCCTGGAGAGAGTCAAAGCTTGGAATGCATTTTATTTTTAGTCTAATGGTTCCTTCTTCTCTTATTTCAGATCAGTCCTTTCTCAATGGCTGCCTCTGAAAGCCAGCAAGCTTCTAGTTGGTTAAACATTACTTAGCCTTATTATTGAAACAAAAAAAGGAGAGCCAAAATAAAGAAGCACTTTCTTCCGTAAGAGAAAAAAATATTTGAGGTAGTAATTACTCCATTGTTTGAAATGATTCTGTAAGGCATTGTCTTTCTGTCAAAATTAGCCAGTACTAAGAAACTGGCAGGAGAAGGGAGTTGGTAGAAAAAATATTGTTTTCTTTTTTTAAAAGATTTTATTTATTTATTCATGAGAGACACAGAGAGAGCAGTAGAGACACAGGCAGAGGGAGAAGCAGGCTCCCTGCAGAGAGCCTGATGTGGGACTGATCCCAGGTCTCCAGGACCATGCCCTGGGCCGAAGGCGGCGCTAAACGACTGAGCCACCCAGGGATCCCCCAATTCTTGACTTTTTTGAGGGGGGGGGGATCATACACTCCTTGAAAAATGCCTCAGGGTTACTACTTTGAAGACTTTTCATAAATTGCATAAAATGTCCAGAGGTTTAGGCATTCTCTTGTTCTAAGCCCCATCCAACAAGGAGTATTAAATAAAACACAATGAAGAAATTACTTCAGTAAGAAGCAGGCCTCTGAGTTGCCTGGATTGTATTACTGGATGATTTCCTGATTGGCACTTGACCTTGAAACAAGTTGGATCAATAACAGGGACCCACCCCCTCTGGCCGTCCTTTATTTTCATCATTCAGACATTAACAAGATAGTTTATAAACAGTCTTTTGCATAGTTTCATGTTATTTTTTTGGCCAAGAGGAGAAAGCTGACTTTAAGTGTGGTACCTGAGGTTCAAAGTGGGCAATGGACTTGCTCCAAGCAGTGGTAAGAACAAGAGAGAGCCCCAGCACTGAAGCCAAGTCTTGGATTTCTTCGCAGTGAGAGACAACACTGTTAAGTCCATCAGATGCAGCAAGCTAGAAATGCCTTAAAAGGAATTTTCATCCAATGCAAAATCAACATAGTTCCATAATTCTCAGAAGGAAACCTCAAACGATATGTGCTATTATATGGAACTCTTAGTGTTTTGTTCTTTCTCTCTGTGACACCAAAAATTCAACAATAGTAAAAACTCCTTGAATGTGTCTGCTACTAAATCCTTACTTAGTGTAGTGTGATGTGTGACATGGGCCACAAAGAGGAAATAGGTAGAATGTAAAAAGCCTCCATGGGTAGTTTCACTGAGTGGAAGGGGCAGTAGAATAGAAATAATGGCATTGAAAAATTAGTGCCTCCTCAGCACTTTTCCTTTCAGATCCTGAGTGTTGACTGTAAAGGACTTGTGATTTCTTATGTCAAAGAAATTTCTGTATTTTATCTCTGAAGGGACTGGGGACAGCCACCAGTGTTCATATAACCCAGCTCCCATTCCTACTGTAGAGGTAACACTTGGACACTTCCTTTCCTGTTACAAGCTGTCCAGCTCTCATCAGAGGGGTGAGGTGAGACTTTGTCATGGAGGAAGAACAGTTGCTGCAGCATCAGGCTTAGGCAAGTACAAAGAAGCTGACCTCCTCATTCAAAGGAGTTTGGAATCAAGAGCCTCTCATTTCCCTTTTGGTGAAACGATAAACTAGATCGGATCTGAGAGAGCCCATCTGCCTTCCTCCTTCCTGTTCTCCCTTCTCCCTCTTCCTTTCCCACTTCTCTCTCTCTCTCTCTCTCTCCTTCTCTTTCTCTCTCTCTCTCCCTGTTCAGAAATTATGAGCAAGGAATATATTTGTAGATAGTAAAGATCAGTTGGACTTCCTCTCTATGGTGACAGGCTAGATCTTTTTGAGGACCAGAATTTCACTACCTCATGATAGACAAGCTTCATTTTAAAGATTCAGGAGACAGGTGTTCCAAAGGTTAAGAGAGGGCCCAAAGTTACAGAGTCAGCTTGGGGGCTAGAAGTGATTCCTAGCGATGCCTTCCCTCAATTTCAACAAATTGCCTTCCTAGATATTGCTATTAGGAAGAGTAAAGGCTGATATGGAATGTGGAAATAAATGAAGACCACCCAAATGAGAAAAAATGGAAGTAATTTATTCGACATTTACTATAGCAGGAGAATCAGCCACCAATCACATGCATTTGGCAGAGATTCAAAGGCAAGCAGAGGAGTTGGGAAGCTTACAGGGAAAAAAAGAGAAGTCTCAGGGTATGACCCCATTGCAGGTTTTTGGCATGCTGAGGCTGGAGGAGGGCTAGCTAGAAGTGGACCTTCCTATATGATTGCTTAGAGGAGCATTTTTGGCTGATTAGTCCTGAGTTGAAAGCAAGTATTAAAAATTGGGAAGCTGACAGTCACTGGCTAAGTCCCAACTGCTCTGGGCCATTGCTGCAGAGGCTCTGGTTGGCTTCCTGCACTGGTTGCTGCAGAGAAGGTGCATCAGACCTCTTTTGTCACATACAACCTGGCCATTGTCACGTTCTGTCTCCTAGGAGGGATTGCTAAGAAATACAGCCGTGCCTCAGTCTCTTGGAGGAAACGTATCAGTAATATCTTTGAGTCTTCCTTCCCCTTTGTTCTCTGTGTTTTATCTATCACAGTTCTTTCCTTGAGCAATCTCTCTGACAGTTACACATTTCCTCCCACCAAAGCCTTGTCCAGACATATCATGTTCTCTTCCAGAACTGCCAAAACTCTGACCTAGCTAAGTTCCTCCCTCTGCTCACCTGACCCTTAAGTCCATCCAGCAAACAGGCCCCTCTTAGGCTAATGTCCCCAAACCAGCTGCCTTTGGTGACACTGAAGCCCAAAGCAAATGAAACAACACACCATAGCTCTATCCTAATCAGTCCAGGTCAAATTTGTAAAGCCTGACTTTCAAAGTCCCACATTACCAACCCCATTTTATTCCCCCCCCATCCCTTAAGACAATGGCCTCCCTAGCTCACCAGCACTAGGGCAGGAACCTATGCAAAGGAAGGCCCTGGAACAGGCTCCCAGGGAGTTAAGAGTTTGGTCCTCATTTAATCCATGTGCTTTATTTATGTTGCACAGCCGCAGACTATACCCTTGTACCTGGTAGTCACCACATAGAAATATGTCATAAGATCAACTGCAACTCATCTTTTAGATTTTTAAGTATTTTTTGACTTAGAAGAAGTCATATGAAGGCATTCTTTATATTCATCTTTTCAGGTGATTATAACAAACCTAGGAGGAAGTTAGTGCAATATTGTCCCCATTTTATAGGTGAGAAAATTCATGCTTTCACAAATTAAGTGATTTACCCCAGAGTTACACAGATAGTAGATGTGAAGAATAAATGAGTAAACAATATTTTCATAGTCTCTATTCTTAAAACCATGCTCTGGGTATTCAGCTGACCACTTGTATGTATATTTTTTCTGACTGCTGTAGAACATGTGGGCAATATAGAAAAGAGTAAAAATCACTCTAGAAAGAAAGAAATCACCTAGAATCATACTCCCCTAAGAATAACCACTGTTAACATTTTGTGTATTTCTTTGCAGTTTCATGTTTACTATTTTGAAATAATTGATCCCAAAGTCTATATAGTTTGCATTCCTCTTTGTTAATTCAATATATGACTAAGGCATTTCCCCATGTTTTAAAAATTCATAGTAAAAAATTGATGACAAATATTCGATGCATAATACTTTCTCTTTTGCACATATAAAATATAATAAACTATCTCCGAGCAACTAAACCTTTACTTAGTTTATGGAATTTGTATTTTTTAAAATGCTGCCTCAATATTTTGTTCATACACTATCTTGGACCCTTTACTAAGAATAGGTCTAAGATTTCTATCATTGAAAACAATATTGTTTGATATTAGAAAGCTATTTTCTAGAAAAGGTACTTTAATTCAAACTACTATCAGCAGCAGAAGGTAATAAACACCTCATCACACTCTCATTGACCCTGAATTTGATGTGTTCTCAAAACCTTGCCAAGTTTATGGAGAAAACAGTGTCTCATTTTAACCTGTAGTATTATTTTTTTTTTGCTGCTATTGAGACCAATTTTTCTCTCATACATTTATCAGCTTTTTCTATTTCCTTTTTGGGAAAACTTTGTCTCCTTATCCATGATGGGATTGTGGCAGTTTTCAAATTAATGAGTATGAGCTTTAGAATTTATTTTTACCCCTTTGTGATCTCTTCTGAGGCAACTTTGAAGGAAGTATAATAGAGCATGATGTGCCCACTATTTCTACAGATTTGTTGTTTTTCAAGAAAGCAGCTGAAAGCATGGAGGCCGCATCTGGTACAGAGAGTGAGGGTTTTCTCAGTAAAACTGAATTGAAAGGACCTCAAGAACAGTCATTCTATCTTTTTTTTTTTAATATCCTTAATAGAGGCTTAACCCACCCAAGGCCACACTGAAGTACGTTAACAAACACGTGGTTTATCAGCTTAGGAAAATGGGGAGAAATATAAAGGTCAAACAAAGGCCTGTGATTTGCCAGAGAGCAAATCAAGGTTATCCTGTACCCTTGACCAGCCACACACTAATTGGATTTCCTACCTCTTCTGGTCAAGTCTGTTTAAGAAGAGTATTAATGCTTTCAAACAGTATTTTTACATCTCTGGTAGTCTTTCAATTACAAAGTTTTCAAAACAAAGCAAAATTTGACTTCATTTCATACACATGCAATAGAGTTTCTACATATAATCAAGTTAACATGTAGAACTTCAAACTGATCAGGGCTCTCTGGTAAATAGTTTTGGGGCCTGGGCAAGAAATAAATGATGATAGGGATCCCTGGGTGGCGCAGCAGTTTAGCGCCTGTCTTTGGCCCAGGGCATGATCCTGGAGACCTGGGATCGAATCCCACATCGGGCTCCCAGTGCATGGAGCCTGCTTCTCCCTCTGCCTGTGTCTCTGCCTCTCTCTCTCTCTCTCTCTCTCTCTCTCTGTGTGTGACTATCATAAATAAATAAATAAATAAATTTAAAAAAAAAAGAAATAAATGATGATATATTTGTGAGCCTGAATGTATATTAGAATTTAATCAGATTTATTTTTCTTTCTGGGAGGTCATATTGCTCTTCTCTCCTACCCTTCCCATCACACAGACATATACTCCCTAGTAGAGTCCCTACCTACCCCCAAATTTTCAGGACTAACAACATTCAGTAAATGTCAGAGCTTGCCTTACCTTCTAACTTCCTCTTCCATTGACCAACTTTACAAACCCTGCTTTTCAGGTCAATCATTTGGGAAGGCGGACTTTATCAGTATTTGTTTCTAAAAGAGAACCAGAAGTTGAGAGGCAAATCCTTCATATCTCTTTTCTTGTAAACCAACATTGTGATTTGGTATCTGGCTTAGGTGATTCCAAATCACTAGGCTCAGACCCCATTATTCTTACTGGCATTTGAACTTGCTTTCTGTATTTAGGAGCAGTTGATTCTGTTTTTATTGTGACACTATGAGCTCTGGCTCTTTGAGCAGTCTTCCTTGAGAAATCTAAAAAATAAAGTTGTCAGATAAAATACAAGGCACCCAGTCAAAATTTTAACTTCAGGTAAACATCAAATAAACTTCTAGTATAAGTATGTCCCAAATATGGCATGGAACATACTTCTAAAAAGTTATTTGTTGTTTTTCTGGAATTCAGTTTTAACTGGATATATTTTTATTTGCTAAATTTAACTACCCTCAAGCAGCACCATTGAGGAACTAACAGCACAAATCAAATACTTATTTAGTGTCCTACCTCCCTGACACAGCAGTGAGAACCACCAGCAGGTGTTACCATCAAAGAAAGACAAGTGCACATCACAAGGATGTAGGCCTGATCAGGACCAGCAAATGAAGGTAGAACTTAGACAGCCAGGGAAACCATAGGATTCAGGATGGCTCCCACTGACATAGGATTATTCTAATCAGAGAGATTTTAACAATTAGAGAGATTTTAACAATTAGAGAAATTTTAATTGTCAAAAATCTCTTTTTAGACAGTGAAAAACTATAAGAACTAGCTTAAATAATAGTGCCATTTTGAAAAAGAAAATCTGGCTTAATTTTATTGACATAAAGAAACATATAAATTTAGCAAAGAAAAAAACTGTACAAATATGAATCAGCAACAAGAAAAATCCTGGTTCTACCTGGGCAGGAGCCTCACTGGGAAGAACTTCACTGTGCATACACCATTGCTGACCCTGCCCTGCCCACATACCTAGCCTCTACTCTCCTCCCTCAAAGGTCCTCAGAGGACCTCTCAACTTTTTAAAAGCTCTGTTCAAACAGAGCATTGGCATCTCTGGAATTTAATGAGGATGGTTATCCAAGAACAGAATGTGAAATCATATCAGGTGTGATTTAAGCCTGTGAGTAATCAAGATTTAAATATGTTGTTTGGGCAATAGTCTGGTTTCCCAGCTTATAGCATATGCAAAGTTTGAATTTATCAGCAATGGTATAGTTGGAGTGGGGTCAGGGGGTAAGAGGGACACCAAGTCTGGATTAGTTAGCCCAGAATGTCATTGTGCTAGAGATACAACAGTTGCATCTGATGCCTGAAAGATAACATTTTAAAAATTGATTTCCCCCCAAACTTTGGGCCTGCTGATTTCTTTTAGCATGCCCAAGTAAAATAAGACTTTTGATCTGCTCTCCAATTGCATCTCAATGAGGATATTTTTACATCTCTGGTGTCTTCAGCTGGTGAAAAATCACTGGTGTGAAGAAGAAAAATTATGTTGAGGAAAAGACACTTCAGGCTAAGAGGCAGAAACTGTCCCTGTGGCTTAACATCAATAATTTGGATTTCTTCTGTGCCAGAAGGGGAAAGTACTATCTATTTTCCACAGGGTTTATGAATTGTAGACATAAGAGTACTTTACAAAGTTAAAAGTGCTACGTAATAATCCTATCTGTACATTTCTGTTCATAGCCATGTGACTCATAATACCAAAGGGTGGAAACAATTCAAATGCCCATCAACTGATGAATGGATGCACAAAATACGGTAGACATGCAACTAAACATAATGTGGCCTTAGAAAGGGAGGAAATCCTGACATAGGCTACAACAAAATGAAACTTGAAGATGTTATAAGTAGAATAAGCCACTTAGCAAAAGGATAAACATTGTGTGACTCCACTTATATTAAGGTACCTAGAGAAGTCAAATTCATAGAGATGGAAAGCAGAACAGTGATTTTCTGGGACTGGGGGAGGAGGGAATGAGAAGTTACTGTTTAGAGGGGACAAAGTTTCAGTTTGGGAAGACGAAAAAGTTCTGTGGATGGATGGTGGTGACAGTTACACAACAATGTGAATGTACTTAATGCCACTGACCTGTATGCTAAAAAATGGTCAAAAAGGTAAATTTTATTTTTTAATATTTTACCACATAAAAATAGATTATATATATATATATATTTTTTTTTTTACAGAAAAAAATACAGTAATTAGAAGTAATAGTGAGCACCTGGGTGGCTCAGCTGGTGAAGCATCAATCTTCTGCTCAGGTCATGATCCTGGAGTCCTGGGATGAGCCCTGCATCAGGCTCCTTGCTGAGCGGGGAGTCTGCTCCTCCCTCTGCCTCTCTCCCCCGCTCATGTGCAGGCACGTGCACACACACACTGTCTCTCTCTCAAATAAATAAAACCTTAAAAGAAAAAAATAAGTGATAGTAGGTTTACGGGAGTAATAGTATAGGTAGGTTGGAGAAAGCCTTCACATCATATTGGGCTTATGTAAAAGGGTGGGCTCAGCTACTTACATCAAAATATTATGGTATGTTTGAATATATAAAGAGAAGAGGCAATTTATGTCTAAATTTGCCTTTCAAGGCAAATTAAAGGATTCTAAAGGAAGTTTACATACCTATATTGTAAGAATAAGTTAAATAACTGCTTAATTTTCCCCAAAATTACCCCCCTAGGTAAGTCAGGGAAATGTTTTGAATATCTGCATATCATGTACATGTTGAACTTTAAATTTGTAATTTCAGAGCCTCTGCTATATGTTTTGATACTTCTGGGGCTTCCAGTAATTTAACATGTGTTTTACTAATCCTGCTGTGTCCTTTTCCTGCTAATCCTGGGAGGTGTGTGGTGACTTCTTCAGCATCCAATACATAGTACCTGGCATAGGGCTGGACTTTTAGTAGGCACTCAATAAATATTTGTGGAATGAGTGAGCAGATGTGCAGGGATAGTGGAATCATATGTTAAACATATATATTTTTTTTAGCTAAATAGATCTTATAATTGCTATCACTCCAGAGTGTGAACATGTCTTAACATGTTTACACCCAAGACCTTCACTGGAGAGCTACAGGGTTCTGAGGGCTCTAGAAAAGTTCTTGGGACAACAGGACCAATACAGGGTTGGTCTAGGCACACCTGCCCTTCTCAGGTGAGCCCCAGGGGTCTCTGGTCTAAAAGAACCAAGATTGGGATCCCTGGGTGGCGCAGCGGTTTGGCGCCTGCCTTTGGCCCAGGGCGCGATCCGGGAGACCCTGGATTGAATCCCACGTCGGGCTCCCGGTGCATGGAGCCTGCTTCTCCCTCTGCCTGTGTCTCTGCCTCTCTCTCTCTCTCTCTCTGTGTGTGACTATCATAAAAAAAAAAAATTAAAAGAACCAGGATTTAAAGTCCTGGCCATTGTCTTCACATTGCAACCCCTTGAGAGTATGGGTTTCCACAAGCATCTAAATTATCCTGAGGATAATTAAAAGTTCTAAAAAGCTCACAAGATACATTTTAGACTGATACTCTTTTTTTCTTCCATTTCTCCTTTTTCCTCTCATTCCTTCATTTCCTCCTTCCCTTTTCCTTCCTTCCTTCCTTCCTTTCCTTCCAAATATTTATTGAGCAGCTGGGACTATTTCTAGTATGAAATATAGAGCAAGGGAAAAAACAGACTATATAAAATCAGAATTTAGATTCTGGTTAAGGCAAGAGGGGAGACAGGCAATAAACAAATACTTAGAATATGTAGTGATAATTGCTATGGAGAAAAATAAAGCAGCAAAGTGAGGGTAGGAAGTGGGATAAGATGCTGCAAATGTAAATAGAGTGGTGAGAGAAGAGCAAGGCAAAGCCAGAGTGTGGCTGGCATGGAACCAAGAGTGAATGGCATCACTAACTAACTTGCTTAAATTTTTCCATACTAAGAACCTCTGCTTCAAATGTTTCTTATTTTTAAGCATATTATTGCAAGTCTCCCAGTGGGGTCCACACCAGCATTTCCTTAGAGACTTCAAACCTACCTGAATGCTACCACTCAGCAGTCTGGGAACAAACTCCGGAACATCTTTCTGGCTGCTTGCAATGCTTGTGTTCATATGGAAATTTACAAGCAATTTATATTTGTTAATTCATTCATTTACTTATTCATTAAACATCTCTTGTGTGCCCATCACTCTATGGAATTCTGGGGAATTAGAGATGAAAAAACCCACAACCCATGCTGCCCAAGGGTTTGCATGTAGCAATAAGAAAAAAAAAAAAAGGTAAATATAAATAGATGAAATAAAGGGTCTCAGGTACACACACACACACACACACACACACTCACACACACACACACACACTCACACACACACACACACACACACACACACACACACGAGGATTACCCCCACCTGGGGAGATTAGGGTTGGAATGGGCTGGGAGACAAGGATATCTTCATCTGAGAGCAAAACAGTGATTTATTTGCAAATTGCAAAGTCTTCATTTAGTATAGACTCACATGTCATTAATTGTTGACCACTATATATTAGCCTTCCGGATTGATGTATTAAAATTGTTATGGAAAAATGCCATCAATTCTTGCCAATAAATATATTTCTTCTCTGAAGGAATTATCCACTGTTGCAGGTCTGATTTTAGTTGTATAATACTTTGCCAGAATTTTAGTTCATGCAATTCAAAAGGAAAGTTTATTATTGTTGTTTATCTACTATAGAATAACATTTAAATTTGAATTAACCTCTCCCTAATAATTGTATCTGAATTTAGAAAGACATTAGGGATTAGGTGTGCATGCCCCATTAAAGTTAATTATAAGAAAGAAGGATTTCTATTATTAGCTTGTATTTCTAAGGCATTCAGAACTATAAAATGCCATGCAGTTATTTTGTGTATCCTCATTCTCAGCATTGCTCCCATGGGCTAGAGACAGGGCAAGCAGTCCCTTTTGCAAAGAGAGAAATGAGTCTGGCTCAAGTGAGAAGTGGCTTGTCAAGGACCACAGGATGGGTATTGGCAAGTAGGACAAGAAGCCACAAAGTCTGACTCCGGAGTAATATTCTTTCGATCAAAGTCTCCTTCCCTTCAGTCAGCTGCAGAAGACTTAGCACTATGCAAAATCCAGGTAGAAGTATTTCCAAAACTTTCACTTCTGACTAACCAAGGTAAAATCATGAATTAACCTAATGGCTTTTGCACCACAAGCAGGATAGTTCACAGAAATTTACCTATATTAATTTTCAGCAAATTATATTTCAACTTTCTACCTTACTCTATTGCATTTTAAGATACAATTTGCATACCATAAAAA
The DNA here is from genome assembly GCF_048418805.1 of Vulpes vulpes. Classification (NCBI taxonomy): domain Eukaryota; kingdom Metazoa; phylum Chordata; class Mammalia; order Carnivora; family Canidae; genus Vulpes; species Vulpes vulpes. Next base: position 45,988,747 of record NC_132788.1, on the reverse strand, counting down.
ATCACCCTTTTAAAGTGTACAATTCTGTGATTTTAGATTATATATGACATTGCTAAATCATCACTGCTAGTTCCAGAACATTTCCATCACCCCGAAAAGAAACCCCATTCCCATTAGCAGATATCCTCCATTCTCCCCTTCCCTAGCCCCTGGCAACCAGTCAGCTATTCTCTGTGTCTATGGATTCGTCTATTCTGGACATTTCATATAAATGGAATCATACAATATGTAGGCTTTTGTGTCTGGCTTAAAGCAGCATAATATCAAGGTTCATCCATGTAGTAGTATTTAACAATATTTCATTCTTTTTTAAGCACTGGATAATAATTCCATTGTATAAATATATCACATTTTGTTTATGAATTCATCAACTAATGAACATTTAGATAATCTCTACTTTTTTGACAATAATGAACTTTGGTGTACACATTTTTGCATGGGTATATGTTTTCTTTTCTCTTGTTTTTACACTTAAGAATGAAATTTTTGGATCATAAGATAACTCTGCCAAACTATTTTTCCAAAGTGGCTGTACCATTTTACTAACCCACCAGCAATGGATGTGGGATCCAATTTCTCCACATCCTGGCCAACACTTGTTACTTTTTACTATAACTCCGTCCTTTTTACTAACTTTTTACTTTTTACTTGTAACTTTTTACTTACTCCGTCCTTTTTACTATAGTCATCTTAGTGAATGAGGAGTGGTATCTTATAGGGAGAAGTCTTGATTTGCATTTCCCTAATGACTTAGGAGGTTGAACATCTTTTGATATGCATGTTGGGCAGTTGTATATCTTCTTTGGAGGAATGCCTATTGCCTTGCCAGGGATCCCTGGGTGGCTCAGCGGTTTAGCGCCTGCCTTTGGCCCAGGGCGTGATCCTGGAGTCCCAGGATCAAGTCCCGCGTCCCGCTCCCTGCATGGAGCCTGCTTCTCCCTCTGCCTGTGTCTCTGTGCCCCTACCCCCCACTCTCTATGTCTATCATGAATAAATAAATAAAATCTTTAAAAAAAAACACAAATGCCTTGCCCATTTTAAATTTGGGTCATCTACCCTTTAATTGCTGAGTTTTAAATGTTTTTCGCATATTCTGAATGCTAATCCCTTAACAAATATGTGATTTGCAAATATTCCCCCAAATTTGTGATTTATCTTTTCATTTTCTTGATAGTGCCCTTGGCAGCACAAAGATTTTTAATTTAGATGAAGTCCAGTCTTTTTTGTTTGCTGCCTGTGCTTCTGGTGTTATACCTAAGGATCCATTGCCTATTCTGAGGATACAATTTTCCCCAAGAGTTTTATAATTGTTGCTCCTACATCTAGATATTTGACTCATTTTGAGTTAATTTCCAATTATGGTATAAGGTAGGTTCTAACTTTATTCTTTTGCTTGTGGATATCCAGTTGTCCTTGCACCATTTATTGGAAAGAATATTCTTTCTGCCACTGAATGGTCCTGGTACCCCAGTTGAAAAATCAGTTGACCATGGATATATGGGCTCATTTTTTGACCTAGTTAATTCTATTGATCTGTATGCCAATCATTATGCTATTAGCACATTGTTTTGATTATTGTAGGTTTGTAATAATTTTTAAAATTAGTAAATTTGAGTACTGTAAGTTTGTTCTTCTTCCTCAAGACTATTCTAGCTATTCACTTGCATTTCCCTATGAATTTTAAAATCAGCTTGACAATTTCTGTAAAATAGGCAATTTGAATTTTGTTAGAAGTCTGTGAATTAATTTGAGGAGTATTACCATCTTAACAGTGTTAAGTCTTCCAGTCCATGAACAAGAGAGGTCTATTGACTTCTTTAATTTCTTTCAGTGATGTTTTCTGTTTGCAGTATACATGTCATACACAACTTTTGTTGAATTTATTCCTAAATATTTAATTATTTTTGATGGTATAAATTAAAGATATAATTGGTACTATCATTAAAAAATAGCTACTGTTACAACTAGATACCAGATATTGGACCAATCCATCGTCTCATTATACCCACCCTACAACTCTTGGAGATGCTATTACTATTCTCAGTCTACAGATGAAAAAAAAAAAAGCTCAAAGAAATGAAGTAATTTGCCCAAGATCATCGGAATAAGTGGTTTACTGGAATTAGAAAGCAAGTGTAACTGAGTCTAAATTGTATGCTACTAATGTAAAATTTTTTTTGCCCCATTAAGTTGGCTTTGAAGATGAATAGTTTGGGAATCCATGTGTTTTTATATCCAGTGAACCATGAAACTGTTATTAGTTTTACTTTCAGTACACATATAAGGAGAAAATTGTTAACAGAGTATGGTATGACTCCAGGATGACTTTTAACGACAATTATTGTTTAGAAATCTAGAGATTATGGCTTATCAGCATCCATAATAGAAATGTGATCTTATCACATATACAATTATTAAATTATTGCTTAAATTAGTCTTCACCCAAATATTAACTTGACACAAAAAAATTAAGTTAAATTATTGAAATCCTTGTCTCTTATTTTTATCTTGTATGAATCTTAATTATGTGAAGCTGGAGTTGAAGAGGGCTAATATCAACAGCAGAGCCCCAGATGCCCACATTTGGAGCATTTTGGTCAATTCAAGTCTAGAAATATTTATAGACGGTTATTGTTTTGATTTTTCATTGTCATATACAAATATTTGGTAGCTTAAAACAAATAGTCATTTTATTATGTCTCATAATTTTGTGAGTCAGGAATTTAGGCAGCACTCAGCTGAACAATTATTATGTTCAACAAGTGACACCAAGTCATTTGTTTTTATCAGCTGCTGGTTGATCTGCTCTAGAGGGTCCAGGATGGCTTCACCCATATGCTTGATGCCCTAGTTGGTGAAGTAAGTGAAGGTGAGCTCAGCAGAGCCCTTTTCCCACTCTTTTTTTAGCAGAGTAGAATGAGTTCTTAAGACTGATTTAGGAATCCAGAGAGAGGGTAAAAGATAGTCTTGAAATGGACATTGAATGACTTCCAACATATTTTAATGTCCAAAGTCGTCAGGGATCAGCCAAGATTCAAGTAAAAGGGAACTGGAACCCACCTCTAAATGAGACCAATGCAAAGAATTTGTATGCCTCTTAAACCTGTACCAGACATGATATTAGGCTTCAGGGAAAGAGATTAGAATGCTTCTTTACTAAAGGTTCTCAAAGTTTAATGACTGTGGTTAGGGTAATCATATCATATAATTTATTGTCTAAGCCAGATACTTTTGAGAGTGAAAGGAGGTGCAAATAATTATTATGCTTGGATTAGAGGCATGACGTGGAACTATCCCATGCAAACTGAAATGATAGTCATGCTAATTTGGGGTACATTGAAGCTTAGTATATCAAGATATTTGTGGAAAGCTTAAACTTTATTTTCCCTAGAAATTTCACCACTCTCTTAGTGCATGAACTTACTTTTATTTTTGAAAGAAAGTGTGTTGGGGAATGGTTTGAAACAATAATGAGACCACTGTGTGTACCCTAAATTGTCAGTGATGAAGATCACATTCTGATATCAAGAAAAACAGATCTGCATCCTCTGTCTAAAACTATGCTTCTTGCTACATACCTGACTTCTTTTTTTTTTAAGATTTTATTTATTTATTCATGAGCGGCACAGAGAGAGAGAGAGAGAGAGAGAGAGAGAGAGAGAGAATGGCAGAGACACAGGCAGGGGGAGAAGCAGGCTCCACGCAGGGAGGCTGATGTGGGACTTGATCCCCGGACCCCAGGATCATGCCCAGGGCTGAAGGCAGGCGCTAAACCACTGAGCCACCCAGGGATTCCCATACCTGACTTCTTAAAAAAAAAAAAAAAGGATGAAAGAAAGTTGCTCAGTAAACTTGTGACAAAAGCCAATATTTATGAAGATGAACAAGTTCAAAATTATCCTTAGTATAATCTGCTCCATCTGTCACATTGCTTCTTCTATTTTATTTCTGCCATGCCCATTACTGAATTTTATTTTTACCTAAATTCTTCTTTAGACCAAAGTTTACTCTAAGAATTCAACCCTTAGGGTTCTCTAGGGTAAAGAGTGAAAAATAAATGCCCCAAAGGCTTACAACATTAAAAGGATTTTTTTTTAATTTGTTCATTTCACATTCAGGTGTAAAGCCAAATAAGAAACACCTACTGGAAAAAAAAAAAAAAAAGAAACACCTACTGGGCAAATGGCAGAGAGGCAGTGTCATTCTGCATCCCTGTCAGAGGTTGTTGAGGCTGCAATCACTTTATGTGAGTCTCCAGATTTGGCACTCAAGTGGCAGGGAAGAAATTCTGTGAATAGGAGAAAAAGGAACATGAAACTTTCCTGGCAACGTGTTTCAAAGGAACTAAAACCACTGCGCTAAAAATAAGACTTCAGACAAGCTGTATTTCATAATGACTATTCTTGCTTGTATTAATTAGGAAGGTTTTTAAAATTCTTATTGCTTCTGATTATTTTAAAGTCAGTCACTCATAGCAGGTGAATGTACTGGCTTCACTTTCTATTTGAACGAGACATGGATTTCATTTGTGACCTCTTTACCCTGACCGCCAGGCCAACTACATATTTATTTTTCATTTGAAACCTAAATTGTCAAGCCCTCATCTGTATTTTAAAGTGTTTTGATATCTTTCAAAGAAAAGTGATGGATGGATGGATGGATGGATGGATGGATGGATGGATGGATTGATTGATGAATGGGTGGGAGGTGGAGGGTTAGGCTAGTAGAGATGTTCATTCAACCAGTATTTCTTTTGAACCTGCATCTATTAGGTGTCAGTCCCCGACTTAGTGCTGTGAATACCAAGATGAACAAATGCTGATGAGGTCCTTTTCATGGTATTTATGTTGTGGTGTAGCCAGAGAAACAGTAAACAGGTCAATTATAAACACAATAATTATAGATTGTATTAATTGCCTCTAAGGAAATACACAAGATGACGTGATGGAAAGTAGCTGGCTGAGGTGGGGGAAAGGCATGATTAAGCCTACCAGAAAAAGCCTCTTGAGGAGGTCATATTTGACTTTAGACCTGAAAGATGAGAAACAGAAAGCCATGAACTTAAGAAAAGTGCCTTTGAGACTAAGAAAACAGCAGCTATGAAGACCCTTTTACACAGTAGCATACATGCAACAGATGCATTAGGTGGCCTGGAATCCAAAAGCAAACAAAATACACTAACTAGAATTTTGCTAATTATCTAGAATCTATGCTATCTGGATTCTAGGTAGTTTGGTCAAACTAGGTCTGAGTCTCATTCCAATAACAAAATAAAAATGACTACAGAGAACACAAACTTCTTACCAACTATCTGTGATTTGAGGCAAGTCCCTTCTCTAGGTCTTAGTTTTCTTATGTATAAATCGAAAGAAACTGCCCTAGCTACTTTCTGAACTCTCTAGAGCTTGAAGACCTTTCTCAGAGAAGGAAACTGAGGCCCAGACAAAGAGAAAACTGAAGGAACTAGCCTTTACTTAGGATTGAGGACTAGGACATGGGAAACGCTTTTCATACCATGTCCCATTCAATTCTCCAGGATTCTGGATTAAATACTATCTTCTCTGTATTACAAAGAGGAAACGAAAGCACAGAGAAGTAAGGTGACTTCCAAGTCTACCTAGTTAGTAAGTGGCAGAGCTGAGGTTGGGCCTTAGGGCTGCTGACATTAGATCTCACTGGAGTCTGAAAGGCATGGATTCAAATCCTGGCTCTGTTCATCAGCTGATGAGTCTGTGCAAATCCCTTAACCACCTGAGACTTGGTTTCTGCCTTTGCACATAGAGATAATATTGTCTGCCTAATGGGACCACTGAAAAGATGAAAATAAAACTTGGCTTTTAAAGTACTCCGTAAGCTCCTTGTACAGAATGAGCTTTTAATAAATGTCAGCTGTTTTTATTTTATTTCCCTGAGATTGCATAGCAGATAGAATCAGATCTTGTCTTTTACATCCAAGAAGAGTCCTCTTATCATTCCCCATGTGAAGTAATATTGTATTAAAGAAGTAAATATATTCACTGAATACCTGACTAAATACAATAAAATAAAAATAATTAGGAATGAAAAGAATGAAGATGTCCACATGTCAGGAAAAGCTTTTGGATAGTATTTTGTCAGACACTATGACTGAATTCTGTGGGACCAAAATTTTTGCTAGATCTTTCCTGCTTACATCATCTTGAACATAAAATCACATTATGATTCATTAATCTAGATATGTCAGATTTGTTGTTCAAGGTCCTTCAAGATAATTTCTGGCTAATAGAACTATCATTGTCAGTATAAAAAATACAATTTGGGTAAGTGTTTGAATTAATCAATTCCTAGAGGTAAACTACATGATTCAGGCCAAATAATTTCTTAGGCTAGAGAAGAGTAGTGGAGGTAGGGAGCTTCAGAATGACAACTTAGGGTCTGAGCTACTAGATTCTCATCCTGGACAGGGCAAAATTGAGATAAGCACACTATGGGAGCTGCTTGCTAAGTGTAAATATTAAAAATACTTCTCTATAATTATTAAATGCAAAATGAGAACCCACTGTGTATGAAGAACTTTCTTTCATATCATTAATTTCCTTATCAAATCCTTTATTTGCCCATAAAACGAATACTCTTTCAAAGTTTTGTTAAAAAGTCAACAAATAAATAAATTATTGCATTAGATAATACTTTTCTACATTTTGAAAGCACTTGCATGTAACATTTCACGGTTTAGAGTTCTGTGAGAATGTAATATTTCAACACCCTACCCCCACAGCTCTTCCTCCCCACCCTTCAGCTAGAATTTTGGAATAGTTGCAGTTGATCTAAAATTAATTTTCTTAAAATCAAACTGGAGTATGATTTCAAGGTGCAACACGGAGGCCTTGACACCTGTGTCTCACCCCTATTTTGCAAAAGCAAAATCATTTGTATGCCAGTACAAAGCACTGACATTTTTATCACCACAGATGCGGTGCCTGACTTTTCCCATTACAGAAGCCTCCTAGAGCCAAGGCAGGTGCTGAGAAGCTCCTAACCAAGATGTGTGGGGGTTTGAAGTATTCTTGGGCAGAGCTTCCTGGAGTCCTTGGATTCCTTTATATGGGATCGTGAGTGCTTAATGTAGTATTCTCCACACATCTGCTGGACGTCAGGCAGAATGTTTTCTTCTACAAGCGGGACCCCTGATAGAGAGATGCAAGAAGAAGAGCTACAGGGTATTTGTTTTGCTATGTTTCACTTTAGGATTTTAGGTGAATTAGCATGGAGATGATTCTTCTCAGCCAGGGAGGAACATCAGTTGGGTGAGGACCAGTGGCATTCCAGTGTCAATGAAGAAGAACAAGACCATGCACCTGGCATACTCTCTCTTTGTGTATGCCAAGTCATCACATGAGGCTTTATTCTTGCAGTTGGATTTAAATGGATAAACACATTTTACATTTGATCTTTTAAAAAATATCTTATTTATTTATTTGAGATAGAGAGCATGAGTGGGGAGGAAGCAGAGGCAGAGGGAGAGGGAGAAGCAGACTCCCCAGTGAACAGGGAGCCGGATGTGGGGCTCAGTCCCAGGACCCCGGGATCCGACCTGAACTGAAGGCAGATGCTTAACTGACTGAGCCACCCAGGCACCCCTCACACTTGCTTTGATAAGCATTTTGTCAATTTTAAAAATCACTGCCATCTCTTGGACAGTAGCTGGCGTCTATTACTGCTCAGCTGTGTGCTCTGTGTAATATCCTCCAGCTTTGTCCCAGAATTCTCAATCAGTTGCCATAGTTGGCAAAAGGGAAAGAAAAGCGAAAAGCCTTATGTGATGTCACTGCTGATACATGAAATAAGATCCATCTTAGGTTATCATGCTGGCTTGAAAAGTCTGCCCTCCTTCCCCCAGGCGTTCCTGTAGGCAGACTTTTTCACATATGACACAGCCCAAAGACCACATACTGCCACCCCACTGAAATGCCACTTCCCCATAGCTTTAGGGGGCAGAACCCCTGCTCTTCACGTTGCTTAACAATAAGATGTTGTCTTGTGACAACAAGCGGCTAACAACATAAGGAAGGTGGTGAGAAGAGCATCTTCAGTTCTACCACAGGCTAGTTATTTTAATGGCCAGCCCCCTTCCTCCTGCATAGTAGCAAATGAGGACCTGCTCACAAGGAGGAAAGTGGTACATCGGGCTCCCTGCATGGAGCCTGCTTCTCCCTCTGCCTGTGTCTCTGCCTCTCTCTCTCTGTCTGTGTCTGTCATGAATAAATAAATAAAATCTTTAAAAAAAAAGGAGGAAAGTGGTATAACCTTGTGTCAATTACCTATTGCTTTGTAACAACCACCACCCCCCCAAATTGGCAGTTTAAGTACACTCTTTCTTTGTCAGCAATTCAGTGAGTCAGCAATTAGGGCTGAGCTCAGTGGGGTGGTTCTTTTGCTGCTTGGTCTTGAGTAATAGATGCAGTTGTCTAGCAGTTTGGTTGTGTAGGGAGATGGCCCAAAATGTTCTCACTGCCTGGCAGCTGGTGCCAGCTATCAGCTAGGCCTCTCTTCCCCTGCAGTCTTTCATCCTCAAGAAGACTAACCATTCATGGTCTTAGGGCCACACGGGGGAGAAAGCAGAGGCTACAGAGACTCTTGAGGCAGAAGCTTGCAGATCATTTGACTCTACATCTATCACATTCTACTGGTCAACACAAGTCCCAGTGCCAGCCAAGAGTCAAGGGGAAGGGAGCTAGATTTCAGCTCTAGATCTTGATGGAAGAAGTGGCAAAGACTCAATACAAAAGATTGTTGCATCTGTCTTTGCAAGTAGTCTACCACAAAGAGCTCAAAGCAGAGTATTTGTAATAAATCCATGGCAAGATTCTCAGCAGAAGGAAAATCTCCATGTGCTTCAGTTTACTATTTCTGATCTGAGGGTTTTGTTCTCTAATGATGCAAATGCAAATCTAGCACATGCATATTGTTCTGCTGGAGCCATCTGAACACTTGAGTGTTAGTATTTCTAGAAAAGCCCATATTTAAGTTGCTGTATAGAGAATATCGTACATCCTCTGAAACAATTTGATGGTCAATCACTCAGGCAGTTTCACAAACACCATCAGGAAGGGCCTTAAAATATCTTTTTTCATAAAATAGCTGTTTGTTCCTCCTTCTATTTCTTTGGAGGTTTTTTTTTAAAGTCTGACCTCAGGAACAGCTCAGGCACCCAAATGGGAGAGGTTTCCAGAGTTCTGATTGCCTCTTTTAGCTCTAAATATGGCAGAGGATGGCTGACCTCAGATATGTCTAGAGAAATTCCCTGGGAAAAAGTGGATTATTTCAGGAGATATTTTCACTGTTTTAGTTACACTTTTTTGGAACAGAGATTCACCCAAGTTGCTCAAGTAAATTGCTAGTGGGATCTTGTTTTGTTTTATTTTGTTTTGTCAGTTATAACCTGGGGATAGGAGGACAGCTGGAACTGGAAAGCTTTAAGCTGTCAACTCTAGGAACTGACTTCTCTCCCTCTTTTATGGCCTGATCTCTCACTCATTTTTTTCCTGTCTCTGTCTCTTTCTCTAGCTCTCCTTCTCCCTCTCTCATATTATCTATTTTATCTGTCTGGTCTCTACCAATAGGTTTCTTCTCTGTTTATTAATCTGCTTTTTTAGAATTTTGGCTAAAGCCTCAAAACTGGAGCTAACAGGTACAGAACCCCTGATTTTCGGAGAGAATGTGGAAGAACAGCCAGACGCCTCCCCCTCCAGCCCTTAACAGAGTCTTTTGACCCTTTTTCCTGCCTTCATGTCATCTAGCCTCTCTATGTAGAAGACTACTAGAATTATCCAGGAGAGGGAGAAAGGGTAAGAGATTTCATTAATATAAAAGGTAGCGGAAAGTGTTGGTGAAGTATAGGAAGACGTGCAGTGTGAGATGCTCATTGGCCTTAAATCAAATGCAAGAAGCTTCAAGAGACACTGACATGTGCCCTCCCCCCCCGCCCCCCAGCTAGAAGTCACTGAATTCCAGAATCAAAGACCCATGACAGCATAGTGACCAGAGTGCTGTACAGCAGGAGAGGTCTTGTGAAAGCTTACTGTGGGTCCCCCAGAGTTTAGGGGTACATGCCCGTAGGGCCTTTGCTTTTGCTTGTGGCCTGGAGATTGCTAAGGTGAAGGCTGACCCCAAAAGCTAGGGAGCATAAGTGAATGGGGAGGACCATTGGACCAGTGGACCCCAGCCATGGGGCAGGGCAGAGAACTGAGGCTTCCGCACCTTCCAGTATGTACCACAACAGCTGGCTGGAAGTTCTCCCTTGCTGGATTCCTACCTATGAGGAGGGCCTAGGAGTGAGAAGCTATGGTGTCAACAGCCAAGGATTGGGGTTGAGAAGTGTTTCAGGAGGTCAGAGAATACATTGCCTAGGATAAGGGATGGGCAGTGTGAAAAACCTACAGATGTGCCCTGTGGGGAAAGAACAGAAAGATGCTACCAAAATGTGGCAGCACCAACCACATACAAAATGTTTGTCCTTTAACTCTGTCCTTGCTCTGAAATCCCAGTACATTCCAAGGATGGAAGAGAGAGAAGGAGATACAAAGAGCAACAGTGAGGGAAAATACAGACCAGGCTTCCCTTTCTCACCACAGGAGCCCCATCTTCAGCTAGTCCCCAGCTGGGGTTTTGGGAGGGGTGTTATGTAATACCTTTGAATTAGATGTGAGGTTGAAATTTTAAAATTAGACTGTGCGGCATTTCTTAATATATAAAAGTGAATCATAATTACTAAAAAGGGAGATAAGGCCTTTTAAAAATACCTGAAAGTAAGTAGAAACCTCTGGTGTCTGCCTGAGATATCATCAAGGGAAACACAAAAGGGAAATCCCAAGGAGGCACTGGTTGAAGAAAAAAAATACTAATAAGGCTATTTCCTTTCTTGTACCTTAAGCAGAAACCGATTTCAAGTATACATTTCTCAATTCACAGTCCCAAGAGAATCTTGATTGGCTTAGCTGGCCTTTTTTTTTTTTAAGATTTATTTATTTATTCATAAGAGACACAGAGATAGAGGCAGACACACAGACAGAGGGAGAAGTAGGCTCCTCGCAGGGAACCCGATGCAGGACCTCTATCCCCAACCTGGGACCGCGCCCTGAGCCAAAGGCAGATGCTCAACTGTTGGAGCCACCCAGGTGTCCCTTAGCTGGCCTTTATTTGGGGCCACCCCATAAATCCCTAGCCAGCCTACCGAATGGCTACAGGTGCCTGAGGACCCAGCTCCGGTCCAGTATGCTGCAGCCAGGGCTGGGTCAGAAGGCATCCGGGACCAGGCCTCTGCAGGTCTTCCCTCTCTAGGCTGGGGGAACAGGAAACTACCCCTGTGGAGGTTTTAGGTTAGGCAAAGTAGGCAAATATTCAGCATTCTTGTCTCCTCTAGGGGCTGCTTAGAGGCTTCTGAAAGAGGACTAATCTTCCTGAATTGGACTCAGATTCAAAGAAGATGCTCATGCTTCCCCTAAACATCCCCTATGTGAATCTGTGTGTGTGTGTGTATGTGTGTGTCTGTCTTTTGGCTGACAGTTTGGCATTTCTCTTCCCCAGAGTGCTGCACAGCACATATAAAGGTGTGTGTGCATGCATGCTCTATTTAAAATACCCAAGTTAGTTTACTGGCATTCAAGAGAATCTCAAGGTACAAGCAATACACATTATATAGATATATGTATACTTTTTTTTTTAGGTTTTATTTATCTATTCATGAGACAGAGAGAGGCAGAGACATAGGCAGAGAGAGAAGCAGGCTCCCTGTGGGTTGCCCCATGGAGACTTGATCCCAGGACCCTGGGATCACGACCTGAGCCACCCAGGTGTTCCTATATGTATACATTTGTACTAAGAAAGTCAGACTCTCTAAACCAGTTGAAAGCAGAAATCTCTGCTTCCAGGTTAAGGGCTCAGGGTTATTGCTTAATAAATGTTTACTCTTTGCAATGACTCTGTCCCTGTACGTGAGTTCACCCTGACCTCTTGCCTCAGTCCAAATCTGATCTTGTTGATCCCAGCCTTATGTAGAGAGTCTATATTTGTTTATTTGTTCTCAGAGTTCCTGGACCTTTGGAAGTACCTGGGGGAGCTCACAGCCCCTACAGTCATACAGCCTTTGGGAAACACAGAGCTTTAGACAGAACAGGGACTCCGGTGTCAGCCCCATGTTACTAAATCTGCACCTAATAGCTATGTGACTCAGATTGGGTTACTTAAGGTCTCTGAACTTCTGTGTATTAAGTTGTAAAAGGAGACTTCAGTCGTCACTTGAGAGAGTTGTTTGGAAGACTTAGACAAAAAGTAGTTTCCATAGGGTGTCTAAAGCACACGAAATGCTTAGTAACCTACCCAAACAGCCCCCTGCCCTCTCCACCCACAGACTTACTCTCCCTGGCAGGAGCTCCTCTGCTGGCCCCCAGACTTTTGCTTAGATCCTTTCTATTTTTCTTAAAATGTCTTTATCATTTTGTGCAATTGGCCACTGAATGAGCCTGCTGCCTGCATTGCTAAGCATACCTCCCTCCTCTCAATAATTTCTAAACCCAGATGTTTATTTTTTAAACTTTTACTTTATTCACAGCTCTTAACTCCCAAAGTCACTCTCCAGACTTCTGTCTTTCTCGCCTGCATAACTATAACAAAATCAAACTCTCAGCCCTCACTGATTTGTTAATTCAGTCATTCGTTTAACTATCTTCCTAAGTCTTCTGTATGGATACCAACTTTTTCAGTGGAATTGTGGAAAAGGAAAGAAGGAAAGGTAAACAAATGATAAATTATTATTTTGTAGGAGCCTACGGTCTAGTATGAGCACTTCATTGTTAGGGGATAGTTGTATCTGTTGTTGTTACGTGATAGTTGTGTCTTAAAATTAACACTTAAAGTCAGTATCTCTTTTTCCATTCTTTCTCTCTTTACAGATTAGCATACAAAAATATTACAATCTTGTTCATTTCTGTTTCAGTAGCTTTCTGGGACAGGCTATGTTTTGGATACAGAAAGTTACAAGGTCAAACGACTTGCATTTTTTGAAATTCACTTTTTTTATCTCTACATATGGGGATAATAATCCATATCTGACAGGCTTTTTCTGAAAATCAAATAAGAGAAAACAAGCATCCAGCTTTGTTCCAGGAATACAGTAGGCACACAGAATGTGTGCCTCTTCCTGCATTACTTAATTGGCTTGAGGGGGGTGGGGGGACAACTTCCTTTCTCCATTCTCATTCTTCTCTCCCTGATCTAAAATTGGGATCAGTCCCAACCAGGAACTCACTTCCTCTCATTTCCATTAGGGACTTCATCAAATCACACACATTGTTGAGCCGGACATTTACAAACCTGCCAGGGACCTAAGGATCTGCTGTCTGAAGGATTTCATGAGTAATTGACAAAATGACATTTATTTGACAAATAAGCCATCTGCCAAATCCATCATTAAATGGCAAAGACTCCAGGTCTTGTGCTTAGTTAGAGAAGGAAGGGCCCTCTGTTTCCAGTGAAACATTGACTGGAACTGCCAGGCTGGAGGGTGAGTGAAGGAGAAGGCAGGACCATTAGTGCTGTTTTCCCTCCCTGATGCATAATATACTAACAGTTTGCATGGGCTATTAAGAGGTTATTTGTATTCTAATCAGAAGCTATTAAAATATTGCATTTATATTCTAATTGCGTGATTTTTTGAAAGCTCATTTGTTTTCCAGAGGGGACTGAGGTTAAGGAGAAAGAAATGGGCAGTGGTCTGGAGCTTTGGTCACAACAGGATCCAGTGTTGAGAAATCAAAATGAGAGATAGTGCCTAAGAAACAGAAATCACTGACTCCTGTGGGTGTGTTAGGGGGAAATGAGGCAGAAGCAGAGAGATGTAGTTTTCACTGTAATTGAAAATAGCAACTCATCGTGAATTGGAGAACAGCTTTTGGAAACCAGCAATACAACCCACCAAGCATCCTTGAAACTACCCCCCAGCCCCCGCAAGACCCAGACAAGATCTCCTAGTCATAGATACACAGATGAGAAAAAAATTATACACGTGTACAAATTAGTGTTTTAGGAAAAAAGAGTTTGGATCAATGACTGGACTGAGTAAATGCATTTTCATAGAATATGTTGATCTTCTATACAGGAGCTCTGGATGGGACGTTGGAAGCGATTAAGAAGTTCAGTATAGAAGTACTGTATTAAAAATATATGAAGTGTGCCAACTCTAAAATGTCGGGCCCCCTTGGCTTTATCCAGGGAAATGAATATTCTCTTAGCTGCCTCATTTTTCCCATCTCTTTTGTGTGTTCCACTGGGAATATGGTGAAAAACAATATAAAAAACAAAAAACAAAAAAACAAACACTGGATAAGGAGTTGAGAAACCCATGTTAGAGATTTGGCTTTGACACTAATGAACTAGGTGGGCCTGCACAAATTCCTCGAGTCAGTGTCCTCTGAGCAGTTGCTCTGCTCGTGGAGATTAGATCATTCCCTTCCTTCTGTTGCCATGATCATCATACTTGGAGGATGTTGCTATATTGCAATGACTTGCTCACACGGCTATTTTCTTTGCCATTCATGAATTCCTTGAGGCAGGAACCTTATTTTCATAGGAGACAGTGAACCTCATGAGAGCAAAGACCATATCTGTTCTTAGACACCTTTGAATCCCCCATCTCCAGCACAGCCCCGGCAAATAGCAGAGTTCAAGGCCCTCGACCTGTTCCCCTTTCATCCCAACATGGTCGTTGCCCAAGTGCTCCCAGAACTGATCTCCGCCGTCATTTCTCTTCTCTGCACACCTGCCTTAGATAGCCTCCTCTTGGTTACTCTCCAATGCTCCATCATACCACCCTCCTGTACCCTTGGTAGCATTTGTCATCATGTGTCACTGTCATATCTGTTCACTTGTGTCTTGTTTATTTTATTTTCCCCTCAGACTAGAAACTCTATGAGTTCAGGGAGTTCCTCAACTGTATTCTTTATTTACCTCCAGAATTTAGAAAATATGTCCAGTTCACAAATATTTACAGAATGAATGAAATGCAAATTAAGAAGCTCACTAAAGGCTCAGGTAGTTCCAGTTCAAACAAAATCACTCTAATAATCTCTGACTTCAGGAAATGGAGAAGTGTCTCCCTTTCATATAATACCTGACCTCTACAAATGTCTGAAGACAAATGTCTTTGGAGAAATAGTGATGATTTGCTGCAGGGCTTCACCCTACTAGAAATACTGTGTGGTGAGTACTTACCGCCTGCTGTCTTCATTGCTCATGGACCATATAACACTGCTGTATTTTAGTCTTCCATTTTAGAAACACATAACAAAAGCTATTACGTGAAATGTTATCTACACATCAGAATTTTGTATTATTATTATTGTTTTTGTTGTTATTTGCTATCTCGTTATCCCCCCTGTGCTACTGCTGCCTGATTTTTTGAGAGATAGTGAGGTTATAAGGGGACACTTAGATATAGTCAATGGCTACAATACAATCATGTTGGATAGAATCTACAATTTCAACTATTATGGGAATGTCAGCCTAATATAATTTCTGCAGACCAGAATCATATCTTAACCTAAGTATTTCAAATAAATGAGTTGCCACTGTATTTCAGGAAGTGAAGCCTATGTATAGAGTATTTCCAAATTTGTAATTAAGAAACCTTGGGGGAGGATCTATCTCACACTAAGTTTCCAAATCCAGCATTTGAATCAGGGTAAAATATAACAAATATGAGACAACACAGATTTAGCCAGGGACCTGAGAACTTGGTAAAAGAACATGACAAGAGGAAGTATAGAAAGAAACTATTAGATGCTCCAAAATGGTTAGCTAAATAAAATGAATAAATGAGTGAATGGATGAAAACATACACTTGGTTAAAAGCTGAAAATCAACAACTTCAAATAAAAAAAAATAAAATTAAAGAGAGTACTAGCACTATGATTGAAACAAATCAAATTCTTATTTGAAGGAGTCTGCAAAACTGAGTTCAATACATGATGTTTCATGAATTTTTTTTTACCTGTTAATAAAATTGACTCTGCAAGAATCAAAATTCAAAACTCAGACCTATCTTCTTTAGATTTCATGTGAATCTTATGTAGCTCTGTAATTCAAATTGATTTAACTCATGTTTTTAAATTACTTCCTGGAAGCAAATTATGTGGGTTGATGTAAATTTAGCTTCTTTGAATTTCTTTCCATACGATAAAATGTATGAGTTGATTAGAAACTGTTGTCTGGTCTTTGGCAAAGTAATTATCAATGCCCTTGAATGTGCTGCAAAATAATAAGCGTTAACTGCTAAGAAGTTTGGTAGAAAAAGTCGTGCAAGTGGAAAGTTTTGTCACATTTTGGTGTCCATTGTACATTTGTGAGAATTTGAAATGAGTTTCTAATGAACAAAAGAGCAATCAGAATGATATTTATATTCCAGGACTTTCAAGTTGCGATACGGAAACTGAGCATTTTCCAGATGATTGTATGTTAAAACGTATCTTGTAGATATTTATCCAACTGAGGGCAAGTTTGCTCTCTTTTACAACATAGGCCAGAAGATAGCAGTTTGAGGGTGTGGGCCACGGACATCACTCCTTCACTCTCTAAATTCTAAATGAATTCTGTTTCTTGCAATTCAGTGGTGGAGATTTGGGGTGCCTCTGCTGCCTCTCCTCTGTTCTAATGGCACAGGGTTAAGAACACAAACTTTGAAGTCCCACTCTTTCCATTCATAGCCACAATTTATTAATCGCAAGACCTTGATTAGTTACTTAACTTTGCTGTATCTCAGATTCCCCTCTTACCAAATGATGACAGTGCCTACCACAGAGGTTTGCCATGGGACTTCAATGAAACCATGGTGTTTGGCATGTGAAACACTCTCAGTAAAGATAAATGAGTAATATTCATTCCTTCACGGTACTTTCAGGAGGAGTGTGTTGCTCACAACTAGAATTGAATGCTACTTTCGGAAGGATGCAAAATCTGAGTTTAGAAATGATAATGTTACTGAAATTGATACACAGTACTACTCTGGGGCTCCAGGAGATTAAAAACAGCATTCTAAACTGTTGGAGAGCTCAGAGGTCCCTAATCAAACTCCCTGGTTGTCTAGGTGGCATAACTGAAACCATGACTGTGATAACATAGCAGGTCAGGTCAATGTACCCAGGAATCCTGATGATCCAGGCAGTATTTTTGACATAGGCATATTAAAGCAGTAATGATGCCTGTTGTCTTGACTTTTATTTATTTATTTATTTATTTATTTATTTATTCTAAGATTATTTATTTATTCATGAGAGACACAGAGAGAGAGAGAGAGGCAGAGACACAGGGAGAGGGAGAAGCAGACACTCTATGAGGAGCCTGATGTGGGACTCGATCCAGGACCCCAGGACGCCAGGATCATGACCTGAGCCAAAGGTAGTTGCTCAACCACTGAGCCACCCAGGTGCCCCGATTAATTACTTTTAAATGGAGTATCTGGATAGAATAGCAAGTGTACTTATTTCCTACTCTTCTTCAAATAGGAGAACAGACTTTTGAGAAAATTAGCACCTTTCCCTCCAATTTCAGGCTTTGAAACAGGAAGAAGGCTTATGATCTCAGCTTCTTAGATACTCCCATAATTAGGGTGCCCCACTCCCAGTTTTCAAAGAGAGTCCAGTTTATGCCTATTGTCCTGGTGTCCTATTGGATTAACACTCCATTTCACTCTCAAAAATGTCCTACTTTGGACAATGAATGTTAGATTTTCCTATCCTAGATGCAATCTCAAGTAATGGCAAGTGAAGTTGCTGAACCTCCAAGTCCTCCTTTCCAGGAGCAGAGGGAGAAATCCTATTTCTCATATCTTTTAAAATCGAAGGCTGGAGTGCCTGGATAGCTCAGCTGGTTAAGCATCCGACTCTTGATTTTTGCTCAGATCATGATCTCAGGGGTCGTGAAGGGCTAAGAAGAAGACACATGCCAGGGGCTACAGTAATCACCATAATCTTATTTACTACTACATATTGAGGTACTGAGCATTTATTATGAGCAATGATCTGTGCTTTGTGTGTTACATCCATTTCCTTACAACTTTGTGAGGTAGATATTTAATTTTCACTTAACGAGTCAGAAAATTAAACAAAGGATATAGAACAGGATATGGTAGGAGCCAGGACTTAAACTCAGGACAGTTTGGCTCCATGGTCTGTTCTCTGTTCTGCTGTACTATTTATTCTTCAGTACATTTTGTACATGGAGTGAAGAGTTCACAAAGTGGGCACTGTAAAAGGTTTCTCTGAGCTTAGGGAAGCATTTTCTAAAGAAAAAGGAAGAACTGGGCTTAATTCATCCTTTTTGTTTTATCCTATAATTTATGGTAAAATAAAATCTGTATCTCAAACGTCCCTGTATGGTAGCATCTCCAAAGGAGAGCTGGCTCATAGCTGCCCTCCACCTCTGCTCCCCGGACTGTGCATCTTGCATCTACCAGGAATTGGCAGGGAGAAATCCCGGGGGATGTGATGAGGCCAACTCAGAGCACACCCACTGTTTCACCACCTTGCTCCACCCTTCATTTGCAGCTACACCACTTTCCCTGGAGCCCAATGAACATTGTTTTCTCTGTCAGAGGGGCAATCCAACCATGTGAAAGAGAAATAGGATAAAGGAAGTGAGTGAATGAGTGTCTATGTGTGTGAGTGTTCAAAGAAAAACAACAGTAATTTAGGTCATTTAGTTCGGGTCCAATGTAGAAGCACTATGTAGAAACCTTTCAGGATTTTAGACCTAGAGAAAGAAGGAACTTGATGACCTAAAATAGCTTTGAGGTATCTATTCCAATCCAACATCTGTAAAAAGAAAGAGAAAGAAATGAGAAAGCTTTGGAATAGAAAATATTTTAGGTGTCTATTTCTTTTGTAAATCAAACTTTGAAAACACCATGGGGTTGTGCATTTAGGGACAGTTCAGAGGTTCTAGGAAATGCCCATTGGTAACAATGAGAACTATTCCGTGTATTTAACTATTCCGTGTATTTAGATCTACCATTGGATCATTAAGGCATACTTTAACTGTGAGGTCACTGATGTTGTGTAAGTCTAGAGTATGAAGTGCCGTTCCTTAAAGAAGTTCTGACATGCCTTGGCAAAACTTTCAGATGCTATGGATTGATGCCACTCTGAGGTCTTAGCTTAGGGATATGACTCAGGTTATAGCATGAATAAGATAAAATTAGATGCCTAATTTTCTGATATAAGGTAAGAAGGAAATGAGATTATTTAAATACTCATGTTTATCAGGTGGCCATCTTTTAATGAAAATCCTTTTCAATATATGAAAAACTATCATTAAATTATTAAATGCAGTTTTGTCCCCTGAAAGACGAAAGAATAGTGTTTAGACTATCTGAAGAATCCATTTGACTGAACGATACAAACACATGTGGTTTTGTTGTCATCTCTGGGTCCTTCTGAAAACCCTGTGTACAGAGTTCAGATTGGGAGTCCCACGAGGGTGGTCAGGAGTGAAAATGAGTTCCCATGTGGGCCAGCTCATTTCCCAACACCACCCCAGGCTGAGATGCAGCGCCACAGGTCCTGATCCCTGATTAGATCACCCTCTCCACCTGACCTTGCATGTCAGGCTAAACCCTTCCATTCTGCATTTGGTTTTTATATAACATGGTTGAATAATGGAATAGAACCAGCCTAAGAGGAAAGTATATACTAACATCTGACTTCTTTCCTTTTTAACGTTATTGTGAAGATACAATCAAACACAATTCACCTATTCTGTGCAGTGATTACATTTTAAAAATTGTGCCAGCCATTCATGTAGAGCTCAACACAGGAGACTACAGATGCAATCTGTGAGGGACATTAGCAAAGAGGTTCTAGGAAATGCCCTTTGGTAACAATGAGAACTATTCCGTGTATTTAACTATTCCGTGTATTTAGATCTACCATTGGATCATTAAGGCATACTTTAACTGTGAGGTCTGATGATTTTCTGACATTAATATGCTTTGGATCATTACCATTGGATCATTAAGGCATACTTTAACTGTGATACTGATGATTTTCTGACATTAATGTGCTTTTTCCCCATATTTTCCACAATTGAACATCCACTAAACTGGATAATGACTAAGTAATATATATAAATGTAAATATGTCAGTATTTTTGTTTCTTTGTCTTAGGTACATTCTTTGTATTAAGAACCTAAGCTCATCTTATAGATAAGGCAGATGCAGTATGGTACTATTTGCAAGAACCTGCTGCAAAGCCCTAGCATTCATTTAGGACTTCTATTTATGTGATGTGGAAAAAAAAAGAAAAAGAAAAAGGTTATTGTATGATTAAAAGTAGCCACCAAATTCTTTTGTGAATAGCATTAGGCAGCATTTGGATGACAAGAGGAAATTAAAAGGTAAGGACTTTCTAAATGCCCAGAAGAGTTAAATGCAATGAATGACAGTGCTGAATAATACAGCTGACGTTATCAAGCACTGTTTTATCATCAATGTCATTTACAATTCAATACATGCCTCTCAATAGGAATTAAATGAATCTTTCAGAGAACTTCAGGATAAGTTCATTGTTTGAAATTAAAAAAAATAGCAGCTTGGGTCCAATGACATTTTGCCCTTTTAAAGCGATGGGGTTGACATTTTCTAGCACTAATGCTTTATGTTTATTCAGGTCTTGGGTAATCATTTCATTGATTGTTATTCAGTTCTATGAATGATCACTGTGCTCTTAAAGACATTATGCCTTGTTCATTGCCCCTTAAATAGAAGTGAATACAGAACATTGTGACATAATGATCGATACATAGAAAACAATTGAGAATTTATCCTTGCATAAAAGTAGGTAGCTGATGTATTTATTTCTTTCTGAAATATGTTTTTTCTAGCAGAGTAAAACTGTAAATAATAAGATCGGAAAATAAATACTGAAGAGAAATACTTTTTTGATATACAAATATATTAAAATAATTTTTGTTAATTATTTTGTCAATGTCTTCCCCCCCCCCAAAAAAAAACCAACAAAAGTTTTGACTCCCACTTTGATTCCAAGCCATTTTCTGGTTTAAGGGATAAAATACTTCTACACCAGAGCAAAATTTCTTCTTAACTGCATCCAAGTTGATATAAAGATATGTAGGTAGACTGCAGAGACAGTGCAATGGAAACTAGCTTACTGATGATTTTCTGAATATGAATTTATATAAAAAAATATCATTATAATAGGATGCCACAGACTAATTCACAAGGTCCTAAATAATATTATCTGGTCAGAGTAGTGCTGAATATTGCTGATTAACTGGCTCACTAGTGCCAAAATATGCAGTAACATATTCCATAGTGGTGGGTAAGCAATAGAATGAGTCCAGAAATGACTATGCAAGGACTCAAAAGTCAATGTCTTAGCCTAGCCTCAATAACTCATACATTCTTTTGCTTTGTGTAAATTACCAATAATGTGCTGATTATATGTATTAGCTACAGATTGACAGTATCACAATCAACCTGCATCAGTGAATACCATTTGGCAAATTAAGCTGATAAATGCAAATAGCAGCAATGTCATTATCATGACAAAACTTGGGTTCTTGGGGGCAACACTATGATCAGGAATCTTCCTGTGACCATTGCCTAACAAACTTTTTTTAGACTTTTGTGATGGATGATTTTCTCTTTATACTTCAAGTCTAGTGGAAATGTGTTATCATGACCACATTCTTTCTTTTCACTATCGTAACCATAATTTTTACTACAAATTACTTTTACTTGCTTACCAGACATCATGATAAGATTTTAACCTGATCCCTGAGTATAGCATTTTGAATACTGGAAGTGTTCCTATTTATAGAAACATCTAAAGAGATAAAGTAAAAGCAGCCTATAGCATCTTAATTGTCACTCTATCTAGAAATCTAAAACTTCAACTACTTCAAGTGCAACAAATAGTGAGATTTGTTTAAAATAATGTGGAGATTTGATTAAAATGAGAAGCAAACATAAGTAGTCCAGTTTATTTCCTACTTTCAGCATTTTTTGGTCCAAAGCTCATAGCTGTATCTACATATTTTGTACAATGCGGTGCAGGAGTCAGCGTTATGGCATGGAATGCTAACACTTCCTCAGTCATCAACTGGATAAAGTCATATCTCTTATATACTATTTACCAACATAAAACACAAAGAAAATACTCTCAGTGCTTTAAGAAAAGAAAGCTGAAATCAAACTGTTTAATATCTATCTGATTTTAAGAATAGACTGGGTAATTGTGGTTTTAACTTAACACAATGCCTGACTATTTTGGGAACTTGATAAGTGGTTTCATATAGATAGATGTCACCTGGTATTCCCATAGAAAGAGGGTAAGATATTTTGGATGGTGACTAAAATTACATGTGGTGTTATAAATCCCTAGTGCTTATGCTAGCCAAGGATTGCTGTGTAAGAAAGAGAATACCAAGTAAGTGCTGCTCCAAGCTCATAAAATCAGTGTGA
This sequence comes from Vulpes vulpes, assembly GCF_048418805.1. Classification (NCBI taxonomy): domain Eukaryota; kingdom Metazoa; phylum Chordata; class Mammalia; order Carnivora; family Canidae; genus Vulpes; species Vulpes vulpes. Next base: position 45,966,236 of record NC_132788.1, on the reverse strand, counting down.
TTTAACACCGCCCTGGACTGGACCAACCACTGATCATTTCCACCAGTATATTACACACACTAGGATGTCAGCAGGGACTTGGCATCTGATTTACAGAGACTAGAACATCTTTTTTTTTTTTTTTAAATACAGGTTTATATCTCAAAGGGATTCATAATGAATGCTGATTGAGTTCATTTTCACCTAAGAGGATCTGAATCTTTCTACCTCAGGAGTCTAGGATTGTATTCTCTACAAGAGGAAGACAAGGGAGGGATGCCTGTGTGGCTCAGTAGTTAGTTGAGCATCTGCCTTCCTCTCAGGTCATGATCCTGGGGTCCTGGGATTGAGTCCTGTGCCAGGCTCTTCACAGGGAGCTGTGCCAGGCTCCTCACAGAGCTTCTCCCTCTGCCTATCTCTGCCTCTCTCTCTGTGTGTGTTTGTCATGAATAAATAAATAAAATCTTATTAAAAAATAGGAAGACAAGGGATGGAGAGGTGTCAGGAGAGAGAAATTCTTTACTTGCATCTACCATATTATAGCCAACAGAGTGATGAGAGAAGATGAAAGATTAGGACTGTGGGACTCACAGGTTCTCAGGATAGAATATGTATCAGAAAATGTGTGTCTGAGCAGGTAACGATACAGGCTGGAGCATATCTAGGACTATGACGAACAAGAGAACGTTTCACAGAGGTCTTCCTCGCTATTTAATTTTCGCCATGCTTTACCCTTGGATAAGACTCTATTAGCAAGTCAAAGGGAGTCAAGGTCATGAGGGACTAGTCCAATGCAATACTGCATCTGGGATGGTGGATATGTTGAGTCTCTGAAGAAAGGGCACATAATCAGCATCTCTGAAGGGGAAAGTAATATGCAATGGCCACAGCAGGCCAATTAGAAATACGGATCAGCAAATTAACTTTTCCCTAGGCTTCAGAGTAAATATTTCCTAGAGGCTAAGAAAGTGGTGGAGTGATTGGTAGAGGGTCTGAAAATCAGCCAAAAGGAGGTCTCGTGGGCTTCATTAAAATAAGTTAAGGGTAAGAAGCTTTTGGGGTGTGAAGAGATGAGAGGACTTAGTGGCTAATGAGTGAGGGACTAAGGGACAGGGAATTTGCAATCTGGATCAACGAAAGCTTTGCTGGGGTGCTCTGGGAAACTCGCTTCATTTCTTGATTCCTCTGGCACCTTGCCTTGAAACCAAGCTACTCCAACTTACCTCATGGGGTGGCTGTGAGAAAGAGAATAAAAGCCAGCTCAAAGACTTTTGCAAATACACAAAAATATATGAAAGAAAAACAAGGACTGCTAGAACCTGTTATGTAAGTTATATGTGATTCAATAAAAGGCTCTCATTTGCCATTGATGTGCATTTTACTCCTTTTATATTCATAAACCAAATGTTCTTGGGCTTGTATAACTTATCTAAAAGACTGCAAACCTTCTGAGATTGTTGCCACATTAGAAGCAAATTAAAGATTTACAACACAAGATAGTGTTTCTGATAGAATGAGGCCAGGGAGAGAGGCAATGAGACGGTATTGATTTTTTTTTTTTTTTTTTTTGTCCAGCAATTCCTTGGCTCTGGAGAGTTCAAAAAATGATGTTAAAACTCAGCAGTTTTTCTCTTCTGTTTATTTTATATTCTTACCCACATAAATGTACCTGTTTATAGGGTTTATGCTTATAACCAAAAGAAGAATGCCATATAATATCATCCCTAATTCTCATATATGTCACTTATCTCATTTAAAATAGATTTAACGGGCAGTCCAGGTGGCTCAGTGGTTTAGCGCCACCTTCAGCCCAGGGTGTGATCCTGGAGACCCAGGGTCGAGTCCAACGTCGGGCTCCCTGCGTGGGGCCTGCTTCTCCCTCTGCCTCTGTCTGTGCCTCTGTGTGTGTGTGTCTTTCATGAATAAATAAAAAAAATAACAAAATAAAATAGATTTAACTTAGAAAATATAGTGTTTGCATAGCACACATGCATATTAGTTTCTAGAGTTTCATAGAGTGAAAGCCCAATAAAAGTCCCCATGAAGCATTTGAGTATTTATTTGTAGCCAAGCCACAAATTTGGCTCTGTCTAGAAATCTGTAACAAACAAGCTGGAACATACAAAAACTTCTGACTGGTAACATTGTTTTCACTTATAATAGGACAACATGTAGGAACAGTGCTGGGCAATTTTGTTATTAGTTTAGCTGTGGAGGTTCAGGGTGGCTGTTGTAGTAAAAAGGGGTAGATTTCTTCTTAACCTTCCTACATCAGTCCTTTAAAGGGTCTTGATTTCTCTAAGATGCCCCTTCTGCACGCAAAATGAGTTGAGTTTTGCCAAACTTGACTCTGATTATGTAAGGTTCGTGCTGAGTGGAGCAGAAGTTGGTTACCTTACTGCCTATTAGAACAGGTTCATTTCAATGCAATTCTGAGAAAAGGAGGAAGGCCCCATTCTGATTCATACCTAATACTTCAACTTGAACTTTGAAGTTGCTCGGAAGCAACTTTCTGGTCTGGAGGGGGAAAATGGCTGGAAGAAAAGTGATTAGGCTATTCAATAATGAATAAACTTATTAGTGCCATGTACAAAGTAGAAAGAATAAAGACAAGGCATCCCTGGTTTAATTTTTGGAATAAAAAAAGGAAAACATTGGAAATGTGTGCATATATGGGTGCATGTATGGGTGTACCCAGGAACAAGAAACTCATTACCCTGTAAATCTGAAAAACTACTGTTTTAAAAATAACCTAAAATTGAGCAAAATAAATCTAGGCTGATTTACACCATAGTATGTTCTTTATGGACATTCAAAGGTTAATAATATACATGCAAAAGCAAATGCCAAATTGACACTGTGTAGATTTAAGCAGAAAAGTACACTGAAATATTAGAAAGTTTGTGAAATAAAATAGTTTAATGATTTTAAAAATAAAGAAGGGAGGAATATTGATAATGGCAGCAATGAGCATATTCTGTTTTCCTTTATCAGAATCAATTTTATAATTATTTAAAGTTTATTGATCTTTGGTCTTGATGGTCCTAATTCTTTTGGACTTAGGCAGGGTTAATGCAGTAATTTACATTTAATGCAGTAAAACATGGATTCAAATACAAATGAGTTGCTATGTTCCAGATTTGCCATTCTTTTTTTTTTTTTTTAAGACTTTATTTATTTATTCATGAGAGACACAGCAACAGAAGCAGAGACACAGGCAGAGGGAGAAGCAGGTTCCCAGGTCCCTGGGATCACACCCTGAGCCAAAGACAGATGTTCAACCACTGGGCCACCCAGGTGTCCCCAGATTTCCCATTCTTAAGTTGGGATATATATCAGACTAAGCCATACTTTTTCTTCTGGTGATGATAATACTCAGCCTGGTGGCATATAGTACTACTTGCAAAGATGTGAACGGAGAGAGGGTGACATATTACACCATTACAATGGCTTTATTGGCTTCATGGAGTGGGCCAGGAAAATTATATGATTCCCCCTAATATTGATACTTCCCTATACATTCCAAAATTAGAGAGTCACTTGGAGCCAAAGTTCTTCTCTAGAGATGGAAGTGATAAGAGCTTTACTTTGTTTTAGATTTCACCAAGTGCTTTCATGTATACTGGAGGTTAAGCCCATTCATTGGTCATCCATGCTTTATTGCCTTTTCTTTAATCAGATTTATGTGTAGCTAAAGATCAGCTAGAGAGAATAGAATTTTTGATTGGGAGATGAAGGTGAAGCTCAGGGTACTGAAGGAAGATAAGGCCTATTAAGATGATGAAAATATTAGTTTGACTCTTACCCTTATACAAATCTCCCTTTCATTCCTTTCTCCTCCTCCTCCTCCTCCTCCTCCTCTGTTTCTGGTGTTATCACATCTGATTTCTGCTGTTCCCAGAAATAGTTACAGCTTATCCATAAACTATGCCAAGAGCCTTCTGTATAAAAATTTTCCTATTTAAATTCTATAAGAAGCAATATACAAGGCCAAATCCGAACAGAATTATTTAAAATGGAATTTAAGATGACTATGAGTAGAACATGTATTTAGGAATTCTTATGGTACCATAACTTGAATGAAGTTGCCTTCTAACCAACAGAATTCTCAAAATTTCTAAATGTGTTCTTAGACACTATTATCCATTTTCTATGCTCACGTTTAGAATATGTTTTTCCATTTTTGCTAAGGTTTTACTTGCAGTTAAGGACAGAATTGGTTTCTACCCACATCTTTATCTCTGGGAAGATGATTTCTTATCGCTTCCTCAATCATGAAGAGGCTTAAATGTCTCACCCTGCGTCAGTCTTCTCACTTCTCTGCCCAGGCTTGCCCCTGTTCAGATCTCAGAAAAAGAGCTCTGCTCTGCCCCCACAACCAGGAAGCAACAGAGTAGCAACTGCTGTCCTCAGGATGGCACTTCCCACCTCACCTCCCACTGCTGCCTGCATGCTCCAGCCAAACAGGATGGCATCCTCCCTGCAGGGATTGTGACAGGTTGCACAGTTAGTAACCCAGCTCGCAACTCATCTGCCAGCCTCTTGGTGATAAAAACAAATATTGCAGTAGAAACCTAAACCAGCAGGCCAGTTCTTCCATCCAGGCAATCAGAGTCACTTATTACCTCACAGACTCTACTGAATAACTAACTGTAGTATTGACTTTAGGAAATGCAAAGGAGATGAAAGGTGCATCCGTAGTGTCCCTTTCATCTTTCACAATATTGACTGAGTTTAAACACAATGTCCTGCTGGGCCGGATGTCGGTGATACTGGGAAAGAAAGGAGTAAGACCATCACTGACTTCAAGGAGCTCCTGGTCCGGGGAGAGAGGTGGGAAAGAAAGCCTATATTCACAGTGCTCTGTTTTAAGCGCAGAGATACAGATGAGCACAACTGGGGTACCACAGCGGGAAGAACGTGAGAGGCAGTGTCTACCTCTGCTTGTAGTGAGGCCAGTGGCTGTTGAAAATCTCTCTGAGGGTAGCGAACGCTGGAGCTCAGTCCAAAGAGAAGTTAGGTTGTTTTCACAAGCATTTACAGAGTATCTTCTCAGTACAGGCCTCCATAGTTCATTGGTTTGCATCGCTGATTAGTACTCCATTGTATGAATATACCACAGTTTGTATATCCATTCTGTAGAAGGACATGTGGGGTATCTCTCGTGTGGGTTGCTCAGATTGTTTCTAGTTTGGGACCATTATGAATGAAGCAGCCATGGTTATGAGTAAGCCTTTGTGTAGGCATACATTTTTATTTCCAAGAATGGATTTTCAGGGTGGTGCAGTATATTTATTTTTATTTTTATTTAGTTCGTTAAAGATCTGCCAAACCGCCAAAATTGTGGTGACTTACTTCATCAGCGATGGATGAAAGCTCCATTTACTCCACATTCTCACGGACAGTTGGAGTCTATCTTTTCGAAGGTTATCCCTTCTAGTCAGTGTGAAACGCTGTATTGGTGTCTTTAATTGCACTTCCCTGATAATGAAGGATGTTGGACATCTTTTTGTGAGCTCGTTAATAACATCTTGTATCATGAAGTGTCTTTTTCAAGGCTTTTGCCCATTTTTTTTCCTTATTTGTCTTCTCATTATAAATGTGTGTGTGTGTTCATTAAATAAATATTTTATCCCAGTCCATGGCTTGCCTCTATGTTCTTAACAATGTCTTTCCATTAACAGACTTTTAAAATTTTTAATGAGGTCCAATTTATAATTGTTTCATGTTTAGGTCTCTCGCAGGCTTTTTAAGCAAATTCCACCTACTCCAAAGTAGCAAAAATATTCTGTATTTTTTTCCTAAAAGATTTATGGTATTTGCTTTATGTTTCGATCTCAAAGTAATCAGTAATTGATTACTGATTACTCCATCATGCCTATGGAGGCATGTACTGAGAGGAATGGTGTGACATAATGGAAATGACATTTTAAAATTCATTTAAAATTTTCTTTCAAGCTGTTTTTGCTGCTAGAATATAGAAAGGAGGTTGACTTTTGTATATTGACCTTGTATTCTGGAACCATGCTAAATTAACTTGTTAGTTTTTTTTATAGATGATTAGAATTTTCCGCATAAATAATCATACCATCTGTAAATAAGACGGTTTTACTTGTAGGTTTTCAATCTTCGTGGCTCTGTTTCTTTTTCTTGCTCTATTGCAGTGTTTATGAACCTTACTACATTGCTGAATAAAGTAATGAGAACATAAATCTTTCTGCTCCCTAAATTAGGGAGAAAGAATTCAATATTTTGCTATTAAGTATGATGTTAGCTGTAGGATTTTCCTAAACACCCTTTACAGGATGAGGAAGAGTATTTCTGCTCTTAGCTTGCTTAGTTTTAATCATGAGAGGGTATGAATATTGTCAAAGGCTTTTTGTTGTTGTTGCTGCAAATATTGAGATGGTTAATTTGATCCACCTCCCCCTTTTATTCTTTTTAATGTAGTAAATTGCTCAGATTAATGGCCCTGATTGCATTCCTGGGATAAAACCCCACTTGGTCAATGTATTTTTTCTTTTGTATAGTATTGGGTTGATTTGCTGTGTTAAGAATTTGGATTTTGTGATCTATGTGCATAAGGGATGTTCGTCTTTATTTGTAAAGTCTTTGTCAGAGATTGGTAATAGGGTTATTCTGGCTCCTTAAATGAGTTGAGACACATTTCCTGTTTCTTTATTTTCTAACAAAGTTTGTATAGAATTGGAGTTTTTTTTTTTTCATTATTTTATAAAAATCATTGGTAAAACCATCTGGGCTTGGAGTTTTCTTTTTGAAAGGTTTCTTTGTTGAATTCTAAATTTAATTTCTGTAAGATATATAGCCTTCTCAGATTTTCTGTTACTTTTTTGTCTGTTTTGGTAAGACAAGGTTTTCATAAACTTTTTGTCAATTTTATGTTATCATATTTATTGGCAGAAAGTTGTTTATAGGGGCACCTGGGTGGTTCAGTGGTTGAGTGTCTGCTTTTGGCTCAGGTCGAGATCCCAGGGACCTGGGATCGAGATCCCAGGGACAGGGGGTCTGCTTCTCCCTCTGCCTATGTCTCTGCCTCTCTCTTGCAAATAAATAAATAAAATCTTAAAAAAAGAGAAAATTGTTTATAATACCATTTTTATTTTCCTCTTATAGCCCATTATTATGTAGCAATGTCCACTGTGTTACTGTTGATACTAGAATTTGTGTTTTCTCTCTTTCTGCTGTTGTCAATTTTATTATTTGTTTTATAAAAACGTTTGACTTTGTTAATTTTTTTTGTTTACACATTTTCCAGTTCATTTTATTTGTTCTTTATTCTTATCATTACTTCCTTTCTTCTCTTTACTTTGAGAATAGTTTGCTCTTCTTTTTCTAACTGTAAAAAATTTTAATTTCACATCACAGTAAAAGAAACAAAAAGCACTTTCATTCATGTACTACAAATATAAATTCTAAAATGAATTTAGCGTCTTCCAGAACTTGTTTTTTTCTTCTTCTAGTACTTGTAATGAAGATGCTCAAATGAAATCTATTTTCTAACTTTTTGAGATGGAAGTTCAGCTTAATGGTTTTACATCTTTTTATTTTCTAATGTAAACATTTAATATAATTTTCCTTCTACCACTTCTTTAGCAGCATCTCACAAATTTTAGCATATTGTGTTCCATTATCATTTTATTTCCAATATTTCCAGTATTTTCCCTTAGATTTATTCTTTGATCCATAGGCTACTTAATGTATTCTTTAATTTCCAACTGTTTGGGAGCATTTCTAGATATTTTATTAAATATATGTATATCTTACTATTAATTTTTAGTTTAATCTTATGTTGTAAGATTTCAATCATTTGAAATGTATTAAAACGCAGTCTATCTTAATGAATAGTCCAGTACACTGAAAGAGTGTGTATTCTAAAGTGTTGGGTGTAGTGTTCTAAAATGCCTACTAGGTCACATGGATTAATAGCAACTTCCCAGTTGCTATGCTTACTAATTTTGCGTATGTGTGTTTATTTGTTCTGTAAATTACAAAGAGGAGATATTAAAATCTCCAATTATGATTATGGATTTGTATTAGTTCTGTCAATCATTGGTTCATTCATTATGAAAGTCTGTTAATAAGTGAATGCATATTTAAGTTTGTTTTATCTTCCTGATAAATTTATTCTTTTGTGATTATGAAGTTCCTTCTTTATGTCTGATAATATCCTTAGTCTTAAAGTCTAATTCAGATACTATTAATATAGCCACACCAGCTTTATTATGTGTATTATTTGCACAGTGTACATTTCCATCCTTTTACCTTTAACCTGTCTTTTAATGTGTGATTCTTGTTGACAGCATATAGTTGAGCCTTGCTTTTTTGTCTATTTTAACTCTTCTGGCTTTCAATTGGAATGTTTCGCACATTTACATTTAGTGTGATATGGTTGGGTTCATATCTCTTATTATTTATTTTATACTTATCCTATTTTTTTCATTGTTTTGTTTATTTTTATTTTGCCTTGATTTTTGCTCTTCCATTCTATTTTCTTTGCTATTTCTTTTGGAAGAATTAAAAAAAAAACTTTCTTTTAATCTCTATTGGCTTTTTATCTATATGTATAATTTTGACTAGATATTTTTAGATGTTCTAAAAATTGTGATAATGTAGCTTAATTTTTCAAAAATTAAATTAGAATTATCTCTGAAATTAAATTAATTAAAACAAAATCAATATTATACTACTTTACTTAAAACAGTATGTTTACATTTATCTACTCTATTTCTTGGGTTATATGAGTAATATCTATACATAGGATAATTTGAGTTGAAATGTTATTATTTTTAACAGTAATTTCTAGAAGAAATTAAGAGATAATAAAAGATACTATTTTGTATTTACCTACATATTTGTCATTTTCACTTCTTATTCCACCCTCTAGATCCAAGTTTCAACTTGGCATCATTTTTCTCTGGGCTGAAGAACTTCTGTTAATATTTTTTGTAATAAGCTTATCTGTTGGCAACATGCTCTCAGCTTTTATTTATCTTAAAGTCTTAACTTCACCTTCATTTTTGAAGAATATCTCTACTAGCTATAGAATTCTGGATTGACATTTCTTTTTTATTTTAGCACTTTAAGAAGATGTTTCTAGTTTCTGATTTCCATTATTTCTGAAAAGTTTCCATTGTTTCTGATTTCTTCTGGTTTCCATCGTTTCTGATAAGAAGCCAGTTATCAATTCACACTATTGTTTCCCTATAGGTAAACATTTATATACATATGTAGTATGGGTGCCTTTAGGATTTGCTTTTTGTATGTGACTTTCAGCCAGTTTACTGTACTGTATCTTGGTATCATTCTCTTTGTATTTCTTTGAGTTTCTTGAATCTGTAGGTTGATATTTTTCACTACATTTGCGATTTTTTCCATTATATCTTACTACCTTTTTCTCTGCTCCTTTTTCCCTCTCTTCTCTCCTTTGAGAAATTCTATTACATGTATGTTAGAAAGCTTGATATCTTCTTATAGGCCCCTGAAGTTCTGTTCATCTTTTTAAAAATATTTTCTCTTTTTCAGATTGGATAATTTCTATGGGTTTGTCCTCTATGACTCTTTCTTCTAGAGTCCACAATCTATTTTGAAGCCCATCTAACAGATTTTTCATTTCAAATGTGACACTTTTGGAGCCTTTACATTTTTAACAGCTTTTATTTATCCGCTGATATGCCTCATGTTGACTTAGTAGTTCCACCTTTTCCATTAAATTCTTAAGCGTATTTATATTATCTTGCTTAATGTCCTTTCTTAATTCCTTAACATCTGAGTAATCTATGGGTCTGTCTTGGCTGTCTTTTTTCTTGGGTTTTATACCACATTTTCTTTCTCTTTATCATGTACAGTAATTAATTGATTGTACATTCAACATTGATATTGTGGATAATACATTATAGGAAATCTGGTTTTCAGTTTTCATTAGAAGGAGTTATATTTTGTCTGGCAAACAATTAAATTACTTGGAATGTTCTCTGTCCTGTGAAATGTGTTTCAGTTCTTTGTCAGGGCTTGTGGGGGATAGTTTTGTCTTTACTCTTAGGATATGGCTCTTATTTGGAATATGGTCTTTACTCATAGGGTGTGGTGCTTTTAGAATCCGGACTAAATACCCAAGGTTCCCAGAGATGTCTGCCATTCTAACTGGGCCAGAATTCTGTCTTCTAGCATTATGTAATTTCTATCTCCTGTTCTGCCCTCAGCCCTAAAGCAAACATTCTCTTTCAGGACTCACAAGATTTTCTTTCTGAATGCAAATTTAGCAGTAAGCCAAAGATTCACCAAAAACCTGTGCAGAGATTCCTAGGGCTGTTGCTGTCCTGAGATCTCCCCTTTCTAGGATCCTGTCCTGAAAGTCCCAAATGCTTCAGCTGTCCTGCAGATTTGTATTAGTCTTTACAACTGAACAAAATCACCATGGTCTGCTTGGGCTCTGTCTCCCTGCACTGCAGTCCAATGTTTGTTTTGTTTCTTGTATCACTCCAACTACAATATAAGTGGAACAACATAACTGTCAAAATGACATTTGTTGGTTTTGTTCACTGATTTATTCCTGCAACTAGACTAGTGACTGGCATATACAGATTGCTCAATAAATATGTGTTGTTAGAGTTAATTGATATATTTTTAAGGATGATCAGTCTTACTTTTACAGAAATATGCTAAATAATGAAGTTAAGCAAGTGTAAACTCTGTCAATGGATGGTCAGTGCTTCTGGGAGAGGACCATTTTAGAATATCTTGTTATTTTGACTTACAACTGGAATGTTCAGTCCAGCTACATCAATCATTTTTCTGTTCCTCATTACATATGCCAACCTTCTTCCTTAGAAATGTTGCAGTTCCATCTCCCTGGAAACTGTCTCCTTGCTCTTCCCATGAACAATGTTCTTTATATCATTCAAAAGTCAACTCAAATGCCATTTTAGAGAGGCCTTCCTTGTTCTAAAATAGAAGCATGCACACCCGCCAGTTTCTAACACCATGCTTGATTTTCTTAAGAGAACATATCTCTGAATTACCTTATTTTTACATATTTATTGTCTTATCTGTTTTCCAAGAAGATGAACTCTGTAAGAGCCAGAGTCACATGGGGTTTCTTCAAATTAATGCCCAGAACCTAACATAGTGCTTGGTTCTCTGTAAGCGCTTAAGAAATTTTTCTGATGATAAGCAGAACTCTAAGATGGCTTCCATGATCTCCACACCTTGGCATTACTCCTGTAATTATGTTATACAACATGGCAAAGGGATTTTGCAGATGTAATCAAGGTTGCAAATCAGTTACCTAATCAATTGAGACCTTTCAGAGCAGAGAATTTTCTCTGGCTGGCAGCAGAGGAGGGGTCAGAGAGATTCCAAGTGCAAGAAGGATTTGATGAGCCACTGCTGACTTTGAAGATGGAGAGGAGCACATATAAAGATCAGAGAGAGGCCTCTACAGCAGCCAGCAAGGGAATGAGTACCTCAGTCTTACTACCACAAGGAACTGAATGCTTCCAATAACCAAACAAACTTAGAAGCAGATATTTTCCAGCACCTCAAGGTAAGAGCCCAACCTGGCTGACACTTTGATTTGGCCTTAAGCTGAGAGCCTAGTTGAGCCTATCTGGACTTTTGACCTACAGAACAGTGAGATAATGAATGGACACCATAATAAGCTGCTAAATTTGTGGTGACTTATGCAACAATAAGAAACTGATACAAGGCTTCAATAAATATTTATGCTTTTTCTTCTGCCTCAGCACAACATCTCAGTTTCATGGATGAATGATCTCCTCCTCTACAGAGGTGACAATGGCCTAGTAGGTTGTGACCCACTGACTTAGCTTTATCATGTGTCAGAAATGTCCCTTGACAATCCTTCACTGCAAAGGATCTCTTTATCTTTGCTCACCTATCTTTCCTTCTTGCTCATCTCTGAGGAAGAGATGCTTCTTTTGGAGTTTTAATTATTCCACTGGTGATTTTAAACACAGCATGACCTGCTTTGTCAGAGTATTGCTTCTTCTGCTATCATCCGTTTTGGCTCATATGTGCCACTTCCTCTATCAGATGCTTCTTCTTTGTCTATAAATAAAAATTAGCAAACATATCATCTCACTATTTTTGGTTTAGTAGTCACGCTTTTTGAAAGCAGAGTCAGCACTCACCTCATCTTCCTCACCATCAACCAATTTTTGAAAGTATAGTTTTATTTATGTTTAGTAGAATTAATCTATATGTACTTTGTACAAAATCCAAAACACACAAGAGTATAAAAAAGAGTAAGCCTTACTCGCATTCTTGTCCCATTGATATTCAGTTCCCCTTCTTAGAGGCAACCGTTTGTCTGTGTGTGTATCTTTCCAGGGCCAATGTATGTGTGTGTGTATGTGTGTGTACATGTGTGTACATATGCATATACATTTGTTTAATGCCTAACCTCTTATTCTAACTCCCACTGATCCTATTCTTTTGGAAGGCACCAATACTTTTATATTTTGTTTTCCTTATTTCCTGGCTCTTCATTAATCTCTCACTTCTCTTGATTTCCATGAAGCATTTGACCTTCTCAAAACAACACATTTCATCATGCCACCTCAACTCTTTAAAAGCCCTCGTACGGGTGCCTGAGTGCCTTAGTCCATTAAGCATCAGACTCTTGGTCTCAGCTTGGGTCATGATCTCAGGGTTGTGAGATGGAACCTGGTGGTGGGCTCCATGCTCAGTGGGGAGTCTGCTTGGGATTCTCTCTCTCCTTCTCCCTCTGCCCCTCCCACTTGTGTTCTCTCTTTCTCCCTCTCTAAAATAAGTAAATAAATCTTTAAAAAAATCCTTGTTGTTTCATAATAGTGCAGTTTTTAGATGGTCTCCTAAATCCCAGATTACATGTCCATTTTATAGTTGCCTCCTTTTCTGACTCCTATCTTCTCAATGTTAGGGTCCAAGGCTCTGATCTCATGGATTTCTACAGTTTTAACCATTAACCTTATGTGGATTATTGCCAAGCTCATCCTTTTAAATAGCCCAAACAGATTAGCCAAATTCTAGCTCTTTATTTTAGCAGACTATGAGCATACCCCCTCCCCTGACATTCCATAACTATTTAGGATAGGATTTCTAAAGCTAACGCCTACTTCAGCTCTTTCGGGGGCGTCTGGAAAGGGGAGACCCAGAAAATAGTGGCTCTTGCTGACATCCCCACTGGTGTTAACTGTTCCACTTAGGTTCTATCCATTCTTAGATTTATAGATAATTCTTTCCTCTCAGCTCTCATATAACCCCCATTACCAGACAAAGTCAGTTCTTGGTTTATAATCCCTTCCCACCTGTTCCTTCTTGCTATACTCGTCGTAAATCATGCCTAGATAAAGTCTGCTAAATATTTTCAATGCTTCTATATGCTCTCTTCCCTTACCCATTCCCTTACCATTACGTTGTCTAATTCAATTCTCTATTCTTATTCAAAACCTTAAATGACTCCCTATTGCTTGTAAGATAAAATAAACATTCCTTAGCTTATCATTCAGAGTTGAAAATAATCTGACTCCAACATACTTATGCAGCTTCATTCCTCAATCAACACTCCATTTATCTTGCATTGCGGTAACTGGAGTTTTCCATGGCCATACCATCCTGTTCCTGAACTTTTCATCATAATATAATGGCTCTCCATACCTCCCTTCTTTCCAGTTTCCTGCATCACTGACACTTTTAAAAAACCTTTCATCAATTCAAGGCTAAGTAAAATGCCTCTTCATCTACTAAGTATTCTCTGATGTCATCTGTTTGCTATGTAGTTTACAAGCCTTGCTTGTACACTGATTGCTTATGTGCAAAGAGTAGAAAACCAAAGCTACTGAACACCCAATATGCACTGGTTACTCTGCTAGGTACTATCATCTCATTGAATCTTTGCAACTGTTATGGTGCTATTGTATCAACCCAAGATTGCACAACTAGGTTATGGAGCTAGGAGCCTACCCCAGGTGGTCTAAATTGAAAAACAAAAGCAAAACAAACAAAACAAAAAGCCAGGAATAGAGCAGAGTAAACAAAGAACAAAAAGACTCTGTGTCTGTAGTTCCATTTGAAACTATACTAATTGTACTGGTAAGTTCAGGTCATATGACACTATTTAATGGATGTATCCTGTTTGTACATTGAGGTCCACAGTTCATTTGGGGCTACTTCCTCTCATTCCTTACCCAGTGCTCCTTTTCATGGTTCACTTTTACTTGTCATTCAGGTCTCAAATGAAATGTCATTTCCTCAAAAAACCTTTCCCCACCCACCCTTTGTCCCACCCAGGTGTGGTGCTTTGTTACATACTCTCATTGTACTTTGTACTTTTCCCTGTGTAAAATCATCACAATTCAGTTATTCATGTAGTTACATATTTTATTACTTGTTAATATCCAGGAAATTGCTTATTAATTACCTAAGCATGAACTAATTTATGGGTAAATACCATATCTTTTCCTTGAAAAGTGTATCACTGAAAGTATTCCCCATCACTCCCTTTGTGGCGAATTAATGAATGGATGGACTGATAGATAAAAGAACAATTCTCAAAACTCTCCTAGTCTAGATTTCTGAGAAAGGCAGCCCAGGAATGATTAAATTGTGTGTGTGTGTGTGTGTGTGTGTGTGTGTGTGCGCGTGTGTGAAAGCAGAAAATTTTAATTGTCTAATATCCTTTTGTTGCTAACCACTAAAACTACCAGCATACTGCCTATCCCTATAGATTTCACCTTAGGTTCTTTCTTTCTTTCTTTCTTTCTTTCTTTCTTTCTTTCTTTCTTTCTCTAATTCTAGTTAGAAATGTGTCTTTAATATGCTTGGCTTATCTGTCTCAGAAGAGTTGGAAAATGTTAAATAATACAACACAACATAAACAACATAAATAATGGCAGTACTACATTGTCAACATTAAGCTGATTCATTTAAGAACTGGCAGCATCAAGAGTTGTTTCAAAGAAATTTAATATTTGAAGATCTTATAGATACACAGTAAGTATTAATTAGTCTGAGTAGTATTTACAACCCATGAGAAATTTGTTTTCCCACATAGCTATTTTCATCTGAGGTTAAACACAAGCCACAATGAAAGGCCTTTGTTTGGATTCAGTGTGATGCTCTTGGAACAATACCTAGATGTCAAGACAATATCTCTAACATGGTGGATTTATACTGCACCATGCTTCACAGAAGCTTAATTGTGTTGTTGTTTTAAAGACAAACTTGTGCCAAAGATCTGGCATTCTGCAGAGGATGCCAGATGCTTACCCTGGAAAGTCTCTTCTCAGAAATAGGTGGGTGTTCCATCTCACAATCCTGCCCAAAGGCAAAGCCTTAGCTCTGTACTATTCAAGGAGTTCTCAGGGAGAATCACTTTTCTGACAATGGGAAATATTTTTCTTCCAGTGGTGTCGAGTACATAGTAAGCACTCAAAGATACTATTGATTGCTCTTTTAAATTTAAAAATCAGGGCAGCCTGGGTGGCTCAGCAGTTTAGCGCTGCCTTGAGCCCAAGGCCTGATCCTGGAGACCCAGGATCGAGTTCCACATCAGGCTCCCTTCATAGAGCCAGCTTCTCCCTCTGCCTGTATCTGCCTCTCTCTGTGTGTGTCTCTCATGAATAAATAAATAAAATCTTTAATAAATAAATAAATTTAAAAATCAGTATCTCCTGCCCAATTTTACTCTGAATGTCAGCTTCCAGCTGTCTACTCTGCATCTCTTCTTAAATCTCTGCTACTTAAGAGTCTATCCATCCTCCCAACCCAGGCTTTAGGCCAAGCCAACTCCAATCTAGGGCCTTTTCATCCTCTGTAAATGGCACTCTGTCCACCAAATAGTTCAAGACCAAAATATAGGGGTTCCTGTGGATTACTCTTGCTCTGTAACATCCCGCTCAAATCTACCAGTAAGTTCCTTGACTCTACCTCCAAACTATCTCTCTAACTCATTTAAAGCCTACTCTCTGATTGAGTCAGCTGTAGCCCATGAGCATCCTCTCTTGCCTGTTTGATCTCTCTCTCTTCCACTCTTGCTTCTTTAAAGTCCATTTTCCCCACAGCAGCCTGGGCAAGCCTTGTAACAGTGCAAACCAGATCATTCCACTCCCCTGACAGCTTCCAAAACTATTCAGAATGAAATCACGTTCATTGCCCCCCCAACCATAAGGCCCTATAGATCTCCCCTTGCCAAAGGAGAACCCCATCTACTTTACTTTTCCCACTCACTCACCATTCCCCAGCCACAAGTGCCTTGACTCTGACCCTCCAACACACTGAATGATTCCAGGTTCATGGGCTTGGCATTTGGGGGTCCTGCTATTTAAAATTTCCACCTTCCACGTCTATGTGGGACTTACTTCTTGTCTTTCAGGCCACAGTTCAAATAACACCTCCTCAGATTGCCCTACCTCCTTTCCTTTCAATCACATTACCCTATTTTATTTTTTTAATACCACTTGATTATATCTAATGGTGTCATTTGCTCACATGTATTTGTTGCATATCTCTCCATTAGTTTATAAGGTCCTCGAGCTCAAATACGGACTCTGTTGGTCATTGCTGCATTCCCAACATGTAAAAGTGTGACCAGCTGGCTGGCCAAAAATGCACATAAGGCCAATCTGTCTCAGTGAGACCAGACATCTTCCTGAGTCCTGATTCCTAAATTTTTACAGAGCAATATTTGGCTAGGGTCAGTCACAGACAGGACAAAAGAATCTAGGTTCAATATTAATATTATTTTTAAAAGATTTTATTTATTTATTTGAGAGAGAGAGAGAGAGTTGGCAAGTGAGAGAAAGAACATGAGCAGGGGTTAGGGGAAGAGGAAAAGGGAGAAGCAGTCTCCCCGCTAAGTAGGGAGCCTGATGTGGGGTTTGATCCCAGGACTCCAGGATCATGACCTGAGCTGAAGGCAGACGCTTAACCAACTGAATCACCCACCCAGGCATTCCTAGGTTCGATATTATAACAAAATAAAACAAAACATAAACAGAGATGGTGTTTCCACAGAGACAAAGTGCATTTAGGAGATATTGAATATCACCTGAGATTTTTTTCAAGCTAAGCCTGAGTGCACCCAGGAAAGCCACAGCTCCAGGCACCCAAGCACCTCTCTTTTGCCAGAGTGTCTCTGCTTCAATCTGCTTCATCTTTTAGAAATGTAACTGGTTCCCACAAATGAGATTCTGACAAATAGGATCCTACTAGTGCAAATGAATGTGACTGCTTAATAGATATATTTACGAATATTTAGAAGTCCTCTTCTGAACCTTTAAAAGTAGATATAAGGTGCATTTCTTGTCATTCACACTTCTCCTAGCTTTCTGGACCCACTGTCACTACTCTATTAAGATCTCCCCCTCTTACTTTGGCCTGGATAGTAACTGGAAATGTCTCTGTCTCCTTTCCTCTCCCTTCTGCTAATTCCTTTGTCACCCTGCTGTTAAAGTAACTTCACCCCTCCCAAGCCCAGATCCGAGTGTCCCATCCCAGTTGTCTCCCCATGCCTACTGCACTCACACTCATCAGCCTGGACTGAGACCTTACCTTACTCTTCCTTCCGAGTCTCTGTACTCTGCATACCCTTCACACCAGCCACACTTGACTAGTTCCCAACACAGCCTGAAGTTCTCCCTTCTCCTACCTGGCTGTGCTCTGGCCATTCCTCACACTGATTCTTTCCATTCAGACTTGCCAATTGAAAGCCCACTTATGGTCCCCTAGGCTTCCTCATTGCCCACCTCACCTCATCCTCAGGACATCATCTCCCTCTTCCTTTGTGCCCACAACTCTGCCCTCATCCTCTTTGCCTACAGAATAGATACCTATCTACCTCTCAAAGCTATTATGGGTGTTGATATAAGTGCAAATAATTTGGAAGCTAGAAATGTGAAGTATGCTTATTCCTATCTGCTACATGAGGGCAGGGACCATTTCCATTCATCTCTGCACCTAACCTCCAGCCCCAATGCATGCCAGTATCTAGGAGAGTCCATTCTCTTCAATGCAATTCTGAAAAAAAAGAGAAAGGACCCATTCAGACTCATACTTGGTACCTAAACTTGAATTTTCAAGTTGCTCAGAAGAGTTATTTCTGATCTAGAGGGGAAAAATGCCTGAAGAAAAGTTTTAGGTTGTTTATTAACTGCTTTATTTGAATAACAGATTATTTGTGGGGAGGTCCAGGTGAACCTCTGAAGTGAGGACTATTATGGGTGTTTCATGTGCTTTCAAAAGTTCAGCCCCCAGTTTTGGGAGCTCCCAGCCCAGGAACTCTTTGGGGCAGAATTTGAATGATACAGTTGCATTAAGGCAGATACAGGTTTGTCTGATGGCCAGGGTGTATGGTATATTTCCAAAAGGCGGGCTAGACAGAAGGAAAAGAAAATAGGATCCCTAAAGTAACACTCTGTGGAGAAGTCTTGATGAATGGTCCAGTCTCTGCAGCAATGCTTGGATGATGCAGGGAGTAGATGTTTTAGGGTGAAGCTGTGCTTGGCTTTCCTATGACTCAGCTCCTTTCCAGTCTTATAGTGTTGGATCAGCATAACTGGACAATCAGGTTACACACTGAACAAGAATACACATAGGAAGATATTATTGACATAGTGAATTTGCACATACTATCTTTTTTGTTTGTGTCTTTACTTTTGCAATTTTCTGCCACAGGAAAACCAAGTAGGGGAGGCCCTGGTAGGGCACCCTAGATGGGGAGGGCTATTAAAAGTGAAAAGAACTATGCCATTAAGAGCCCAATAGTTCCATGTTAATGTTCCTTCAAAAAGATTGGTTTGGGGAAGTAGGAGTTTCCTTACTTGTCATGGTGGAGAAAAGTGCCAGAGCCCAGTAGTCCAGAAGTCATTGACAGAGCCAGAGCAGAGCAGATGTATGGTCAATGGGGGAGTGTGGAGGTTCCCAGTCCTGGTTAAAACCACTGCTGTTGAAGCACATACACAATTAGATCATCACTAATTCTCTCTTCCCACCTAGCCTGCTTTCCCCAAGCTCTTTAAAGGGAATAAATGTGTCTTAGTCATATTTATCCCCTGAGGACTTAGTACAGGGTCTGGTGCATAATATTTACTTATATGATTGGTTGATGGATGTCCATGGGTTTTATAAGTTTCATCCAGGAGGCTTCAGATACCCATGTTCTCTTCATTCCTTTTGTGTTTACTTCTCAGACTTGGAGTGTCATCACAAGGAGGTAATATTTTCAATAAACAATGTAAACCTTCACTCAATACATAAGTTAGGAAATATCATGGCAGGAACCACCAGGTGGCTTTCTTTCCAGGCTCAGTTTTTCCATCTTTCCTCCATTTTCAAGTTATCAGAAATACCTTCCTATACCCTAAAATTCAGGACACTGATCAAGTCAGTGAAGAAGCTTTTATTCTAAGCCTGCTGGGTATAAAGGACTGCATTTTACTCTAGGAAGGGATTCAAAGTCTTTCCAAATAAATGACCTGCTTGCCTAGCTGTCAAAATCTGGGCCTCATTGGTAGTCTTACCACAGCCGTAATTCAAGTTTATGTGCCAGAAATGGAACTTCTGTCTTTCAAATTCAAGAAAGTCTTCAGACCATGGCTGTCTTGCACAATACGGAGCTACTATTAGAGCCACTAAGGGTATTTACAGGGTGTTTAAATAACGTAGTGCAAAGAATAGGAGGTTTGAAAGTCTGTCTGGGAGCTGGAGAATTGATTTCCATAAATCTAAGACCCGAAAAATGCCTTTTTTGTTCAAATGTTGGAAAGAATTTTGTCGACCTTTTTGCTTCATTGGGATTTCTTTACGTTTTCCTGGTAACCAGAAACAAATTTCACAATTTGTGTCGCACTTGGCTCCTGTTCCAAGAGTGAGGGAAAGCTGGTTGTTATTTCAGTAATCCCTGCACGGGGAGTATGGAGAACGCTGCGCCGAGCAAGGCCGCCAGCAGCCAGCCCTGCCAAACCAAACAGAAATCAGTGTGGACAATGGAAAGATTATGCGGTGGAAAGTGGATACCCCGAATGGAGGGCAGGAAAGCCATGTCAATTATATTTAGAAGCAGCATCCCTCCGGCAGGTTACAAAGCCATCCCCTCAAGCATTTAGAAGGATGCTGTTCCACCAGAAGCTCACCCGCAAAAGTTCAGTGGGTGAAGCCCACGCACAATGCTTTTTCTCTTACAACTTCCTGTGTGCCTCGATTTCTGGCCACGAATCTTTCCGAGACCCCTGTGTCCTTTCATCCACACTAGAGCAGGCCGTCCAGTGCTCCCGAGAGAGGAGCTGGACCAAGCCCCGGCTGCCCGGAGCAAATGCAGGGGGCTCCGAGGTGCCCTGCAGCAGGTGCACTCCCGAAAGGCCGCGTGAAGGACACGCTGCTCCCCTTCCTTCCCACACTTACCTTGACCTGCCTGCCGAGAAGACAAAGAAAAAGAGAACAAAAGGCAAACAGAACCCCTGGGTTTTCCACGCCACCAAAGCCCCAATGAGGGCCTCATGGGGTAAGCCCTTAGGATGACTCCTAGTGGCCGAGGGGGCCCCTGGTCAGTCACTGTTGCAAGCTGAAGGCCAAGTGGCTTGGCTCCCATTGCCAGCCAGTGGCCAGGCTTGGCCAGGTGCCCCGCCAAACAGTCATTTCAGCTCTGAGCTCGAGGCTGAGAACTGACTTCCGTGACTGAGGCGCTGTGTACCCGAGTGTAAATGATTCTTTGATCCCCATCTCTTTTTTTAAAAAAGCAAAATCAAACAAGTAATTTTTAACAGTGAAGCAATCGGAAGTACAACAAATAATCTGACCTTGTACGATAACCAAGATGTTTAGGTAGTATTGTTGCTGGAAACAGACCTTGCTTGTTCATGTGTTTGTTTTTGAAGAAATGAGGCTTGGAGGATATAATAAAGCTCCACCTTCATCCCTCCCTTTGCCAGAGGGTACCTCCTAAATTCAGTTGGCATGGGTCATTCCCATGTGATTTTTAGGACCTTTACCATGGGTTCTTATTCATAAGTGGATATATATATGTATGATTCTGCATGTTTTTTAAATTTACATAAATGATGTATTTTACATATTTTTCTTCAATTTACTTTTTGTGCTCAACCTACTGTTTTTGAAATGTGGAAGTGTGAATATTGGTAAATCTAGCTTTAAGGTTGTCTAATATTCCTTTATTTTTTAAAGGATTTTATTTATTTAATTGAGAGAGAGTGAGCACAAGTAGGGTGAGGGGCAGAGGCGGAAGGAGAAGCAGACTCCCCACTGAGCAGGGAGCCTGATGTGGGGCTGGATCTCAGGACCCCAAGATCATGACCTGAGCCAAAGGTAGACACTTAACTGACTCAGCCACCCTGGTGCCCCTATATTCCTTTAAGTAAAAAAAAAAAATCTTTAAAAAACCTAATCTCTTATTTAAGGGTAAGCTTTTTATTATTATTATTATTAGTTTCAGAAGTAAAGTTTAGTGATTGATCAGTTGTATATAATACCCAGTGAAGAGCAGGCATTTTTTCCCCACTTTTTTGTAATACAAAAATATACAATCAGTGTGCTTCCATGTTCATCTTAGCACACATGTCTAGTGTTTACTGAGGCAGGCTCTCAATAGATTGGAAGTATTATTGCCAAACCATAGTCCAATTTAAACTTTATCAAATACTGGCAAATTACTTCCGAAGAAGGCTGCACTAATTTACAATCCCAAATAATGTGTAACGTTTCACCAAAACTTGGTGTCAACAGATTGTTTTGCTGATCTGATAGTTTCAAATGGCCATTCACTGTTTTACTTTTCAGTCCCCAGATAATCAGTGAAATTAAGCATATTTTCATATGCCATTGTCCATTTGTGCTTCTTGCTTTTTAAATTGTCTGTTCATGTGCTGTGCTTACATTTCTACTGTGTTATTGTAGGGATTCTTTATAGAGTTTGGGATATATATGGATTTTCCCAGTCTGTGACTCCTTTTTTACTTCATTTCCAGTAAATGTTAATTTTTAATGTGGCTAAAATTTATTTTTTAATGTAGTTAAATTTTTAAGTCATTTTTCTCTGTTTTATTAGTACTTTGTGGTTTTTTAAAAAGAGAAAATGCTTCTTTAGTTCTGTATTCTAAAGATTCTTCCAAGCTTTATTCTAAGGTTTTAGTTTTGTTTTTGTTTTTCATTTCAGTCTTCACGCCATCCGAGAATGTAAATTTGCTTATAACAAAGTAAGGGCTTAATATTATCTCTTTCCGTATGAATAATCAATTATCCCACATGATTCATTGATTACCCACTGATTTATAATACCCCCTGTCATATTACAAATTTCCTTGTATTTGTGGGTCTATTTCTAGAAGGCTCTCATTGATCAATTTTTCCATACTTTTAAAATTGCAATAGTTTTATCAAAAGTCTTATTATCAACAAATTATTTATCTTTTCCCTCCATCCTTTCCTTTTCCTACTGTTCTTTCTCCTAGACTTTATTGGTTTTTGTTGGCCTTTTACTCTTCCTTAAGATTTCAGAATCAGCTTGTCCAGATCCTCAAAAATCCTTGGCAACAAGAGGACTGTAATTATATTGAATTTATGAATTAATTTGGAGAGAACTGACATCTTTATAATATTGAAGATAATGTATCTCTCCATTAATAAAGTCGTTTTTTATGTCTTTCAAATAACTTTTATAATTCTTTTTAAAAATTGCACACTTTTATTTGATTTATTTCTAGACAACTTATCAATTTAGTTACCAATATAAATTATATCTTCTAAAATTGTATTATCTAATTATTTGTTGCTTTTTATACTAATGCAATTTTTATATATGCAATATATATGCAAGTATAATAAAATTTTGTATTATACATAGTATTTTAATAAAAATCCAAAATTCCTTATTTGTTCTAATAATTTGCATAAGTTCTAGGCATTTTTATGTGGACAGTAATGTCCATGATTAAAGTTTTATTCTGCCTTTCTATTCAATATAACTATTCCCTCCTCCTCCCTTCAATCTGCACCATGCAAGAAGAAACAGTGATAGCTGGAAATCTTTTTCATTACTGATTTTAAAAAGCATGGTTTTGTTTTATTTTCAATATTGACATTTATGACAGATTTAAAAGATAATTTTTGAAAATGTTCCTTTTTTCTAGTGGGCTAGTAATTTTTCTCTTTTCACAAATTTTTGCTTGTTTGTTTTTCTATCCTTGGTTTTCTTCATCTGTTAATGATTTGTTATTTCTCCCTCTAAACTCTTGATGTTGTGACTTATTAATAGGATATCTAAATTAATACTTAATAATAATATATGCAGGACTTGATTTTCTAATATTTTATTTAGAGTTTTTGTACTTATGGTCATAAGAAAGATTGGACTATAAGGTTTTATTGTTTTTCCCTGTACTGTCCTTGTCTAGTTTAGGTCTGAGATTACATTGACTTCATTAAATGAATTGGGTTACTTTTCCTGTTGTCCTGATCTTTGGGAGAGTTTATATAAAATAGATATGATCCATTCAGTGGAGGCTTGGGAGAATTTGCATATAAACCATTTTGGACTGAAGGATTTTTAGGGGGATAGATTTTGATCCATTAATCCATCTTTTTTAAATGGCTGTAGTTCTGTTTAGCTTTTTATTTCTTCTTGAGTCAGTTTTGTTAAGTCATAGTTTTCTAAGACTTCCTTAATTTATTGCAGACCAATATTTTTGTAAAATATGAAATTAGGTGCTTGGATATTGCAGTGATATAAAAAAATGCTTTCAATGATTCTAAGTACTTACTCTCAATTTCTGTACTTACTTCATCTCAGACTGGTAACAGTTTGCAGACCAGTTAGCTGACCACACTTTAAGTAGCACTGTTCAGAAAATTATCCATTTGTCAAACTTCTCAAATCCATTAGTGTAGAGCATTGTTCATGATACTCTGATATTATCTTTAAACATTGCTATTGTATGTATAGTTAAATTGTTTGCTCAATTGTAGCAAAAGGAAGTGTGGGAGAATGGAAAAATTTAAAGTCAGAGGAACCAGCTTAATCCACAGCCTTGGATTTTATGAGCTGGGTAACTTTGGGCAAGTTAGTTCTTAGAGACTTTTGCTTGTTTGTTTGTTTGTTTGTAGATTAATCAGGACTTCTCAAACTTTTTCTTTCATTATCTCCAAATGAAGCCTAACATTAAAGCAGATTAAAGTAGAATTGCCCTTCTTAAAGGAAAGAGGGGTATTGCCCCTTTGTCCTTCTACTTTCTCTGACCCCCAAAAGGCCCCTGAGGCACTTCACAAAGGCTAGTATTGAAGAGGAAAAATTTTCCTCTATCTTTCATGATTCTTCTAGCTGATCTAAAAGAAAAAGTGGCATGCAAGAGATTAACTGGAGAAAATAAAATTTAATTTGTACATACTATGGAACCTAAGAAGTGACCAAGGTGGGCAGCTTTTGTAGTTTATAGAAAAAGAAGCATAAATCTGTGAGGCATTGATAAAACTTATGTTTGGAAACTTTAATTAGAAAGGAATTCTAAACTGAATTTGGACTTGGGTAGTAAATTAGTAAAAGTAACAAGGTTTGCTTATATAGGCTTTTTCAACCCTAAATTCCTTCTCTCTGATCCTAAAGCTATCTCTCTACCTCGTGGTGCAGAGAGGGTACCTTTCACATGGAAGATTTTTTTCTTATATTCTGGAGACAAAAGAGGGTCTGAGTATTTTTGCCCTGGCTATTTCCTAAGTAATAACTTTAACTCAAAATAATCCATATGCCATTTTGGCATATTTTGGGGCAGTCTGCTGTAGGCTCCCACACTAGCACAGTTTGGCCCTACTTGTTTACTTTGCAAAGGTTTGAAATAAACCTCCCTTGAGTTGGGATCATGCCAAACAGCCAGTAAATAATCAACCAAAGTGATTGCATTAAGCATGGTTTCCATGAGGACTAAAAGAGCCTTCCAGGTTTCCTAGCAACAGAAATCAAGGTCTACTGGCTACAGCAGAATAAAAAACATTCTTTGAAACATGGGAAAAAATGGTTAATTGAGTTTAACCCTATTCTCTATTGTGATGCAACAATAGAAATGATCATTAAGGGTGACAATTTTCTAGTTTTTCCACTTAAACCTTCCAGAGTCTCCTGAGGTATACATGACAATCATCAATCACAAGATGAGAGTAGTGGAATTCTCATTTCATTGAAAAATAAAGGTATTAGTCACATTTTCCTTTGATGCACATTTTACTTATGAGAAAGAAAAGTAAGGAGAAGAGAGTGATAATTTCAGCATTTTTTCCCTTTTGTACCATAGTACATAAAGGAAGATATTAAAATACAGCTCTTGGGATATCTTTGGTCTCTTTGTCCTTTCTTTATGAACATCATCTCCTTACTTTATAGATTAGAAAGATTCCTTTTGAAGCTAAGTGACACATCTAAGATCCCACACCTATTAAGAGGCAGAGCCAGGAGAAACCAGGCTTTATTTTTCTTTAGACCAATTTGTAATTTTTATTATATTATTAATTGATTATAATCTTCTTGGCCAAAAGTTGACATCTTGTGTCTTTTTTCCCCACACTTTATACTTTGAAAAATTAACCTACAGAAAAGTTGAAAAAATAAAATATGAAAACCATATACCACCATTCACCTAGATTCACAAGTTTACATTTTATCTTTTTGCTTTTCTTCTATATATGTGGATATATGTAGACATATATATGTATATATATATATGTCTACATACTCATATATAAAATATATACATTTTTATGCTGAACTAGTTACTGAAGAATTAGCAACTCATTAATAAAGACTTCTTACTTTTATATTATATATCTCATATATATATTCTTCTAGCCAAAATATCATCAACTACATGTGAGAATTAAATGGATTATCATCTAATATAGTCTATAATCAAATATTTTCAATTGCCTTAATACTATCTTTCATAGGTTTTAAAAATCTTGGCTCCAATCAAGATTTGCACCATATATACATTTTTTTAAGATTTATTTATTTATTTGAGAGGGAGAGAGAGAGAGAGAGAGTGAGTATGAGAAAGAAGGGCAGAAGGAGTGGGAGAGACTATCAAGCAGACTCCACACTGAGAACAGAGCCTGACCTGGAGCTCAATCTCATTACCTGGAGATCACTCCTAAGCCAGAAACAAGAGTTGGATGCTCAGCTGACTGCTTCACCCCGGCATCCCTCTACATTTGCTTTTGATATTTCTTTCCTTCTTTATTTCTTTCTTTCTTCCTTTCATGACACTGACTTTTTTGAGTTCAGATCATTTTCTTCTCGAATGTTCCATTCAGAATGCATTCTGAATTTTTATGACTGTTTCTTCATAATTTGACATAGATGAGATTTTTAGCAAAAAAACTATATATGTAATATTGTATATTTATTGCATCACATCAGATAGCAAATAAAGTCAGGAGGTTTTCCTATTGGTGAGGCTGTCTGATCACCTAGTTAAGATGATTCCCAAATGTCAGGGTACATTTCAATTTGTAATTTGTAAATAATCTGCATTATGAATCTTTGAGATCATGTGAACATTCAGTGTCATGACAACCTTTAGGCCAAATTGTTTTAGCAACCTTGCTTACCCTGTTATTGCTGGAATGATTTATTAAAATAGAGAATTGCAGGGATGCCTTGGTGGCTCAGTGATTGAGCGTCTGCCTTCTGCTCAGGGCGTGATCCTGGGCTCCCAGCATGGAGCCTGCTTCTCCCTCTGCCTGTGTCTCTGCCTCTCTCTCTGTGTCCCTCAAGAATGAATGAATGAATGAATGAATGAATGAATGAATAAATAAATAAATAAATAAATAAATAAATAAAAATAAAATCTTTTAAAAAATGGAGAATTGAAGGCAGCCCAGGTGGGTCAGCGGTTTAGCGCCACCTTCAGCCCAGGGCGTTGTGATCCTGGAGTCCCGGTATCGAGTCCCCTGCAGGGCTCCCTGCATGGAGCCTGCTTCTCCCTCTGCCTGTGTCTCCGACTCTCTCTCTCTCTCTCTCTCTCTCTCTCATTAATACATAAATAAAATCTTTTTAAAAAATGAAGAATTGCAGATGGTGATTTTTTTTAGTTCTATCCATTCCGTCCACGTTTATTAGCTTGCATTCTAATTATAAAGAAAAGTCTTCTTTCTGCCTCTTTGTCTCTGTGTATGTATCCTTATGCCTCTGTGTCTCTCCCTATCTCATTACTAGTTCAGTAATCACTGTCACACTGCCTTCTTAAGCTTTGTTGCTTTTGATCTAAATTGCTACATAAAAAGGGCTTGGGGAAAATGTTTATGGTTGTTAAGGCACAGTGATGTAAGATTCTTTGTCTAAGGTGTCTTCTGAAAGCTTAATGAGGAAGGTAGAGCCAATTAACTTCACCTGAGCTTCTAGGAATGAAGTTCTTGATTATTGATAAGGTAATTGGTGAATAATGCCGTTAAGTAGCTAATGAAACTAGAGAAGTGTCCATAAAAGATTAAAAGGAGTAGGAATCTTTTTTTTACGGGTGTTCTAAAATTCTAAAATGTCATTTGATTTTAGCTAAAGAAAAGAATTTGAGATGTGCTTCTTTGGAAGCTTCTGGGTTGCCCAAGGGAAAGGGTCATGTCTCAGGGTTGTATTATCAGTGCAGTGGGAGTTCATAGAATATGTGAAAACTTTTAAGGCTGGCATGCAATATTTTCTTAATTGCTGCTTTTCAAATAAGTCAATGAAGGCAAAAATAAATGTAGTTGGGTCAGTGTGCTTGAAATAAAGCCAAGCACAATATGAAAGGGATGGGGCTTTCTCTTAGTGGAAGTTGAAAAAGAAACCACTGGATGATCTTTCAACTCAAGTTCCCACAATTGAAATTCCCTCCTCATAGATATCACTCCCAGAAACTTTCTTACATCATGGCAAATTATGAATATTTCCTTACTTTGTTATAAAGGTAAGAAAACTCTTGAGATCTAGATGTCTTATGATTATGAATTATTTAGGAAACATTTAAGGAGGGCTCCTGTTTGTTTGTTTGTTTGTTTTTGGCATAGATTTACAAGTTGGTAAACCAGAAGTGGGAAAGACCTAACTCCTTTCTGGTGGTATCTCCAGAATTTCTGTCTAGAAGTTTAGAGATGACAATTTAGGAGTTAAGAAACTTGTCATTAAGCTCTGTTTACATTTCGTTTTTTTTTTAAGATTTTATTTATTTACTCATGACAGACACAGAGAGAGAGGCAGAGACACAGGCAGAGGGAGAAGCAGGCTCCATGCAGGGAGCCTGATGTGGACTCGATCTCAGGTCTCCAGGATCACATCCCAGGCCCAAGGCGGCACTAAACCACAGGGCCACTGGGTCTTCCCTCTGTTTGCATTTCAGATGAAGTTTTTTTTAACTTAGATTATATGTTACAGTTCAATTTAAAAATTAGCGAAGTGTTTCTAAAAATGTCTTTATTCATTATTTGTGAAAGGCTGAGAAAATATCAATTATGTTTATGTGGGGAGGTAGAAATTATTGTTGGAAATTATGGAAAAGCTAAAACTTTGATACCAGCATTATTCCTACATTTGAAGATCTTGGTTTTAATAGTGATGATAGACGCATAAGCAAATAATTATAATAAAACATACAATTAGTGGGATAGATGAATGAACAAAAAAGATATTAATGAGCTAAATGGGCAGAAATCATTTATTTGAGGTGGAGCTTAATTAAGGACACACACTGGGTTTTCCTTCAGAGACATTTGAAGACAGTTTGAATCAGAATTTGGTCTTCTATCCTTCATCCTCTTGTTTCTATCATCAAACCAAATAGCCCTGGGGACACTGCACACCCATCAAACCTGGTGTTTTATGTGCAGTAGTTATAGGGAGGTCAAAATTAGAAGGAGGCCATATGAGTAGGTTATAGGGTACAGAATATCTGAGGGTCAAAGTCAAGAAACTCTGTGAGTACTGGCTTAGCAGAAAAGGGTATTGGTGTCAGCCAGGGTAGAAAAGATCATGAGCCCCTTGACGGCCATTTCAGGAGTGCCTTAGAGTTTGGGGTTCAGTGGAAAGATAGCATGTGTAAAAGGCAGATTGTTGAAGAAAAGGTGTAGAACAAATGGCATTAATCAGACACTCGTTTATTCTTCTAGCCATAGATATACCATAGTTCAAGTCTATCAGCTAATGATCATTGACATTCATTCAACTTCTACCTGACTAGGTTTGAGCATGAATCCAACTTAATTTATATGTTTTAGCAATGCCTACTATACTATATACAACATCATAGAATAAAGGTGGTATGACTAAGTGGGAAGACTCTTGATACTTCTTTTAACCAAGAATGTGAAACAGAGTAAGAATCAGTAATAATACAAAGGTTACAGACATTTAATTATATCTTTGGGTTCATGAGTTAAACCATGATGTAATGAACTCTATAGAATAAGACACTTTTCAAAAAATTTATTTACTTGTTTTAGAGAGAGAGAGAGAGCATGAGTGGGAGGGATAGAAGGAGAGAGAGAATCTCAAGCAGACTCTGTCCTGAGCCTAATGCAGGGCTTGATCTCATGAACCTGAAATCCTGACCTGAGCTAAAACTAAGAGTAGGACACTTAACTGCACCACCCAGGCACCTGATAGAATAAAGCACTTTTAAATAGGATATAAATAAAAATATAATTTGATGATTTAGTTCTTTTATTGGAGCCCTATGTCCATAATATGAATGATAAAAACACTAACAATTAGCCTTTGAAATAAGATGATTAAAATAAATACAATTTATCAGTGTTCTGTGATGAATACATGCTGTTTCCATATATGAGCAATCCTAATGATAACAATAACCATCAGCTTAATATATCATAGCCTAGAAAAAAATAATTAATTCACACATTATATGATGAATTGCTGAGGTCTTTGGAATTTAGCCACTTGATTAATACCTGGAAGAGCATCTGGTTTCAAACTCAAGCTACAAATCTCAGAAAGAAATACAATCTAAACAATGAACAGTATATGGATAAAGGATTGGCTATTCAAATGATAGTATAAGCACAATTTGTAGAAACTCAGCTAGAACCTGTGTTTGTTTCTTTGTTTTAACAGAGCTGTCTTGCAGGAATTTGTAGGAGAGTAGTTTAGGGTATGATTAAATCATTGGGATTTTTTTTAAAGATTCTATTTATTTATTCATGAGAGACACAGAGAGAGAGAGAGGGAATGAGAGAGAGAGGCAGAGACATAGGCAGAGGGAGAAGCAGGCTCCATCCAAGGAGCCTGATGTGGGACTCAATCCCAGGACTCCAGGATCATGCCCTGGGCTCAAGGCAGGTGCTAAACCACTGAGCAACCCAGGGATCACCAAATCACTGGGATTTAAAATCTAGCCATTTTTTAAAATCCGTATCATGCTGACACAACAAGGCTTTTCCAAATGGCTGGTTTATTATTCTGTAATAAGCTGTAACTAGGTATTTAGTTCCTCTAAATGAATCTATTCTTTAGAGTACACATTTAAGTCATGTGTTTAAAGTAGATTCCATCTATATACGCATGTGTCATTTATCTTAGACTGAAAATCTTTACTATTTTTAGAAAGACTTAGATATATTTGAAATTAAGGATAACTCTTTATATATTAATAATTTCCTTCATAATTTTATAGTGTTTCAAACTCTGTTTTCATTATAATTTAAATTGTCTATTTAAAAACCATTTAAACCTAGTGAACCATTTTATTTCAACTCCTCATATCTTTATCCAAAACATTATATTATGACAGGGAGAAGTTATGAAACTCATTTAGTGAATTTCCATAGGTGACATGTTCTCTAGATAATCCATATATTCAGGTCTTACTGGATAGAGGCTTTTATTTGACATTCATGCACTTTTTATTTGACACTCATGCACTTTTGTTTGCCCAAACTTCAACACACTTAGCTCTCTTTAATAGATGATGAAATAACATTCTCTTGAAACCCCGATTATTACACATGCATTCAAATTCGTTTTATTGTTATCTCTGAAGTACATATATATATGAAGAGGTGAGGTTGGCAAAATGTTATTGTTCAACATCAGACTTAAAAAGTAATTTTAAAACAGTTTGGAGGTTCCTAAAAAAAATTAAACAGAATTATCATATGATCTAGCAATTCTACTTCTGGGTATATGCCCAAAAGAATTGAAAGCAAGGACTCAAAGACATATTTATACATCCATTTTCATAGCAGCATTATTCGTAGTAGCTAAATGATGGAAACAGTCAAAGTGTCCATTGACAGATGAGTGGATAAACAAAATGTGTTTTTACTTACTTACTTACAATTAAGTATTATTAAACTTTAAGGGGATCCCTGGCTACCCAGGGTTTCAGTGGTTTAGTGCCGCCTTCAGCCCAGGGCCTGATCCTGGAGTCCCGGGATCGAGTCCCACATCAGGCTCCTTGTATGGATCCTGCTTCTCCCTCTGCCTATGTCTCTGCCTCTCTCTCTCTCTGTGTCTTCCATGAATAAATAAAATCTTAAAAAAAAAAAAAAAACTTTAAAAAGGAATAAATTTGTGGTACCCACTGCTACATGAAAGAATCTTGAAGACAATATGTTAAGTGAACTAAGTCTGTCACAAAAGGAAAAATATTATATGATTCCATTCTTTTTTTTAAAGATTTTATTTATTTGAGAAAGAGTGAGAGAGAGAGAGAGCATGAGCAGGGGGAGGGAGAGAGGGAGAAGCAGACTCCCCACTGAGCAGGGAGTCAGGTGTGGGGCTCGATGTGGGGCTCAATCCTAGACCTTGGGATCATGACCTGAGCAGAAGGCAGATGTCTAACTGCCTGAGCCACTCAGGCGCCCTCTGATTCCATTCCTATGAGCTACTTAGACTCATCAAGCTCACAGAGACAGTAGAATGGTGGTTGCCAAGGGCTATGAGGAAAGGAGAATGGGGAGTTAGTGTTTAATGGATATGGTGTTTCAGTTTGAGAAGTTGGTTCTGGAGATGGATGGTAGCAATGGCTACCCAAAAATATGAAAGTCCTTAGTGCTGCTGAACTATACACTTAAAAATGGTTAAAATGGTAAATTTTATGTTATGCATATTTATTACAATGTAAAAACTAAATGAAAAAAGCGATCCTAATATATTAGTAATACTTGGTGAAAAGCAAACTAACTTTTACTGCTTTAGCAAATCATAGTCCTAGAGGTTATTTTAGCTTTTATGCAACCAGAAATGAGATAATTAAGGTAGATGGAGCCTTGGCAGAGACAATACTTCAAATGAGACCTCCAGCGGTGCTGGATAGGCAGATCTTCCTGAATCTAAAGCCCATGATTTTTCTGCGAGGCTCAGATTATAATGGGCATCTTTGTGTTTAGATGAAAAGACATTATTAGAAGCAGGTGCTATGTGAAGAGCCCAGGCAGCTGCCCCTGGGAATTCTG
Source organism: Vulpes vulpes (assembly GCF_048418805.1). Classification (NCBI taxonomy): domain Eukaryota; kingdom Metazoa; phylum Chordata; class Mammalia; order Carnivora; family Canidae; genus Vulpes; species Vulpes vulpes. The sequence goes on along the minus strand of NC_132788.1, from coordinate 45,933,800 downwards.
TCAAACTTGGGTATGGGAGATGTCATTTCTCTAGAGATGAGATATCGCTGGACAGGTGATTCCAGATAATAGGATACATGTGGTGGGGGGCAGCTTAAATAAGTTGGTCTCAGGACCAGGGAGAAACTGTTATTGTTATTTGGGGCTTAAGTTCAGAAAATGTAGTAACTTAAGCTGTGACCCCTAAGAATTGTGCATGGCTCCTTAAATCCTTCTTTCTGGCATGGGGCTCAATCCACAGATGAATATTCACTTACTCTTATCTTATTACAGAAGAGAGAGTTTGGAAATCGTGGGTATTGTGGGTACAGACGGGATGGGAAGGCTCAGGTTAGGTCCTAAGAGTTTAAAGAATCACTCCCAATCTAGTTGAAAGTCATTGGCGATATTTCTAGGCTATCAGATCCTCAGCCCTAGCATATGAACCCCTTGCACCATTGAGCAACTCTAGACCTCTTCCTGTTCCTCTTTCAGCTGCCCATTACCATCCTTATGTTCCACTGTCCTTCCATCTTCTCCCCAAGAAGTTTGAAGCTCCAACACCCCCAGTCTAGCTTTCCTCCTTCTTTTTGATCCACTCCAGTGTGCACATGGGAAGAACTGTTTGAAAGGTCTGGTGCTTTAGGGTTGCGTTAGCCCTACTCAGTAGGAAGTATTCAATAAGTGTTTGTTGAATTATGTTCAACACCTCCCTCTCCAAATAAAACTATTTCGATGCATTAAGTTTCTTAATTTCTCAGTGTATTCTGGTGCCAGAAAATTGGCCTGGGGAGGAACCAGGAGCTAGCTATGAACAATTCTTGTGATCTTAAGCAAGGATTTAACTTCATTGTTGTTCTCCTTATAAAATAAAAAAAAATTAAGTCCTCAAAAAGACATTCTAGTTCCAAAATGTTGGATTCTCTGGGCTCACACCTGCATCTCTGTCTGGAATCTCCTATTCTCCTATAAACAATTGATCCCTGATCCAAGGGCATGACATGAGGCTGTAGAATTCTCTTTCATTGACAATCTCCTAAGCAATACAGGGTCTTTTTCTAATCATGACTCCCAGTTCCACCAGATCTCGGGTCTGAAATAATGTTTTGGGGCTTTTTTTTGGGTAAACGATGCCAAAAACAAGTGGTTAAACATAAGACATAATGCAATGGCTTAAATACTGATGCAAACTCATATTTTGAAAATCATTTCTTGATTTTTATTTTTTGACCATCAAGGAGATTTGATCCATGGGCATGAATGAAAAATTCAACTTTTAATGCCAAATTTTAAAATCTATCCACTGGTCTCAAAGCTAATGAAAAGTACCAAGCCATTTGGCTTTGCTGCTTTTTAACTAAAATAAAGTGAACTGAACTAATGCTGATTAAGTTTGGGGGAGGAAAAAAAAATCAGCATGGATGACACATTATATACCACATATTGGCTTCCTATGATTCAAAACCATGTTGCTGAAATCAGCAGGCTGCTGGTGGATCTTTAATTACTAAAATTAGTAATATGGACATATAAGCCTAATGTATAATATGAATATAAAGTACACAATTAATAGGAAATGCATACTAAAAGAATTTTAATTAATGAATGAACATCACTATTGCATTAGCTTTCTTAAGTAGGTCAGAGCTTAAAGCTGTCCAAATAATAGATTTTATGTTTCCTTTTTTTTCTTCTCCATCTATCTCAAGGCAAGAAATTAATCTTTTTCCTGTTCCAGTGTCATCACTAGATTAATGACTATCATATGTGGAGTCTGACTACAGGGAGCTCCTCATACACACAGCCACATGTGGCTTCTGAAAAATGAACGAAATCATTTTTCTCACAGAATATGATTACAGTGGGATATCAAATAGATTATTTTTTTTTCTTGGAAAAAAAGACTGTTAAATTTGTTCTGATGACAGTGGTAATTGAGCTTTAGAAATACAAATGCCTCTCCCTTCTGTCATGCCTCACTTATGTTGTCATAGATACTATTTCAATTTAGAAAACCTTATTGAGGACGATATGGAAAAGACAAGATCCCTGTCCCCTCCTCCCAAAATTATATATTCTAGTAGGAGATACATGATCCCACCACAATCTACTGATACATGCATATAATGCATGCAGATGAACATTTTTATTGAAAATCAGTCTTCAAATTGACATTTCACCCCTTGTTTTGAACATAAGTAAGGTAAAGTTTGAACAAAGAGAATTGGTGGGGTGTTTTTTCTTTTTTTCTTAACAGAGAGTTTTTTAAAGTAAAAAGACTCCAATGTTATTCCAGACACTCCCTATTCGCTGGAACTTCACATTTGGAATTAAGGCACATGGATGCATGTGAATGACAAGCCAGAATTCTGGAGACATGGATTCTGCCCTAATATATCTTCAGTGAAGTTCTGTAGCAGTAGGACGGCTGAAATGAGAACAAGTAAGAAAGCTCTTGAAGGACAGGAGCTAGGCAAATCTTAAAAAGGAAATGAATACAAAATTTCAAACTTAATTAGACTATAAAAGTCACATATGTTAAATTGTAAGGGACTCTTTTCCATAACATTGCTCTGTTATACAAGTGCCAAGAACCTTTTTTTATTTAAATTGCAATTTGGGGGATCCCTGGGTGGTGCAACGGTTTGGTGCCTGCCTTTGGCCCAGGGCATGATCCTGGAGATCTGGGATCAAATCCCACGTCGGGCTTCCCGTGCATGGAGCCTGCTTCTCCCTCTGCCTGTGTCTCTGCCTCTCTCTCTCTCACTGTGTGCCTATCATAAATAAATAAAAATTTAAAAAAATAAATAAATAAATAAATAAATTTCAATTTGGGAAAAAATACTTTTAAGCCCTTAAAGCATCTTCAAAACTAGATACGTTGAATGCCTTTTCAAAATGCTTTAATGACTTAAAATTATTTTTTTCCAACTACTAATGATCCTGATGAATGAATAATTGGTCAGAAAAGTAAAATTACCAAATATAGTTCAGAAATTAGTAGGACAAAAGAATGGTCTGGAAACTGCATTTTACTTAAGACATTATTTGTGTCCAAGTCTATCTAGCATTGGACTGCCTTATGAATCCTGGCATCACCAGCACCTGGCTTATTGTAGGTGCTCGGCAAGTCTCTTGTTGAAGGAGTGACCCTGTGGGTTAAGTGAGCAAGTGAGCAAAGAATGAATGAATGCAGGGCACCTGGGTGGCACCCAGGTTCAGCATCAGTTAACCAAAATTCTTGGTTTTGGCTCAGGTGGTGATGTCAGGGTCATGAAATGGAGCCTTGCATCAAGCTCCACACTCAGTGTGGAGTCTGCTTGAGATTCCCTCTCCTCCCCCTGCCTCAAATAAATACATCTTTTTTAAAAAAAAAAGAATGAATGAATGCCTGAATGCCTGAATGAATGAATGAATGAATGAAGATTTACCAGGCAATACGTTTAATACAAAGGGAGAGTGGTCCTGGAATCTCAAACTGAAGATGAGTAAATGCTTCTTAAATCCTGTTTGACGAAACATTGGGAATTTTCCCCTTACTTCAAGCCAAGAGCCTTCTCAAGTTCCTCATTTCAATAATGATGATGGTACTGAAGGAGAAGCAGTCACCTTCTTTGTTTTTAAGTAATTCTCTTTCAGTGAACTTTTAATTATCCTAAAGGAGGAAAGCAATGGTGCACATAATCCCAAATCTCTTGTTGGAATGCATTATATGATGGCTTTTTACAGTAGTTTGCCTTCCTAATTATGTTTTGATTAGGCTTCTATTACAGTTACTAGAATTCCCTTAGCAGAGAGAACAGCAGGTCAGGCAGCCCAAGACCACTGTGATCAATGCATTGAGGTTGGCTGGGGCTGACCCATACTTCACTAGCAGCCCTTCTTTTTAAAATGCAGTGGACCAAGATGCCTGGGTGGCTCAGCAGTTGAGCGTCTGCCTTTGGCTCAGGGCATGATCCTGGGGTCCTGGGATGGAGTCCCACATCGGGCCCTCTGCATAGAGCCTGCTTCTCCATCTGCCTATGTCTCTGCCTTTCTCTGTGTCTCTCATGAAAAAATAAATAAAATAAAATAAATACAGTGTGCTAAGCACATTGAGGAATACAAAGTCATAGCAGGTCTTTCAGGTTCATAATTTATTCAGTGGTGATCATCAAGAACTTTTAGGTGAAAAGGGGGCAATCAATACAAGGAGGAAAGAAATATCATCTTATACAAGGAAGAATGATATATAAGCTTAGAATTCCAGGAACTCATGATGTAGATATGTGACCTTTAGCAACACAAGGCAATATATGCTAAAGGATAAATGGACCACATCTTCAGACATCACCTGAGGTGAGAAGACAAGGAAGACACTAGAGGAGGGTGACTTGAGTTAGCTCTTAAAGGTAAATAACATTTGTATTAGTGGAGAAGATTCAGGAGAGTTCACAAAAGCAGCAGTGTCCAATGGAAATACAATGTGAGCCATATATGCAAATTTAAATTTTCTGATAGTCAGTCAAAAAAGCTAAAAAAAAATGGGTGAAGTTGACTTTAATAGTACATTGTGTTTAACCCAATCTATTAAAAATATTATCTTAACACGTAATCAGCGTAAAAATTACAAGATGCTTTACACTTTCCTTTTTAAACTACGTCTTCAAAATCTGGTGAGTATCTTACACTTGCAGCACATCTCAATCCAGACTAGTATGTTTCAAGTACTTAATAGCTATAAGTAACTAATGGCTACTATATTGGAAAGCGTAGGTCTAAAACCTTGCTTCTTAAACTATAGTCTGGGGATCAGCTGCATTGGCTGAAATGTTAGAAATGCAGAATCTTGGGCTCCTTCCCAGACCTACTGAATCAAAATCTGCATTTCAACAAGATACTCAGGTAATTTCCATTCACACTGAAGTTTGAGAAATACTGGTCTAGGCAAGGAAAAGTTTGAACAGCAGTCTGGGGTTAAGAGTGCTGAAGAAATGTTTCAGGTCCAGCCATCATTAGAACATGTGAGAAGTAGAAGAGTAGATGGGTTGTTGCTTATAAGGAATTTGATAAAACAACAACAAAAAGGAATTTGATAAAACAATTTTAATCTGAGTGTCTGTTTCTCAGACTTCAAAATGAAACTAACCCTGCTCATCTTGTAGGACTGATATTTAAATTAGGGACAATGTGGGATGCCTGGGTGGCTCAGTGGTTGAGTGCCTGCCTTTGGCTCAGATCGTGATCCCAAGGTCCTGGGATCAAGTTCCGCTTCAGGCCCCCAAGCCTGCTTCTCCCTCTCCCTGTCTTTGCTTCTCTGTGTGTGTCCCTCATGAATAAACAAATACAATCTTAAAAAAAAATAATTAGAGACAATGATAAAGCAATTCACATGATGCCTGGCTTCCAGATATGGAAGTTTTATATAATTCCATTACTAATGGCAAATAGTCATAGATGCAGACTCTAGTGCTACAAGATTTTAACTACAAGGAAAGTATCTGAAACTATAAGAAAATTGACAAATAGAATTGCAGACCACCACTGCTGTCACATGCCAGGATTCTGTGTGCTTGGCAGGAGTCTCAAATGAGAGCTAATGTCAAAGCAGGTTCATTCAAGATAGGATAGGAGAGAGGGAAGTCCCACAGGGGGCAACACAGGTGCTAGGATTCACACATTATGTTCATAAACCCTCTGTGACCACCGCTCATCAAAATATGTTGCACAACTCTGGACATATGGTTTACTAACAAATTAGCAGGACTGAAAGGATCAGATAACTGATCCTTATGCTCATTTAACATCTGGCCCTTTAAGTTGACATGTTGGGTCAAGACATCTTATTCCAGCTGTCAAACTGTGTCAGCATGTCTGGGAATATTAACCCGCTGTAAGTAATACAGTACTGAGAACTAGAAACCCGCTAATATTGTTGTTGGAAGATTAGCAATATCTCCTTCTAATGACAGTTTATCAAAAATGTCAACTATCACCGAAAAGAGTGGGAGGTAACTCTGGGACAATAGAAAGACTCTGGTTTGAGAGTCATGTGATCATGGGATTCTAGTTTTAGCTCTTCCATAAGAATTAGCTTTGCTTTCTTAATCAGAAGTTTAATCTCCTGTGGCTTCTGCTTCTATACTGATAAAACAATGAGCTTAGATATGTGAATCTCTTCATTTAGTCATTTCCAGTTGTATTTTTATTTGATTTTTTTCAAATTTTGTTATATCTTTTATTGTGGCAAATTATATGTTACATAAAATTTACCACTTTAGAGGAGGAGGGGCAAGATGGCGGAAGAGTAGGGTTCCCAAATCACCTGTCCCCACCAAATTACCTAGATAACCTTCAAATCATCCTGAAAATCTACGAATTCGGCCTGAGATTTAAAGAGAGACCAGCTGGAATGCTACAGTGAGAAGAGTTCCTGCTTCTATCAAGGTATACAGAATCAGAAGATACTCCCACGTGTTTTTTGTTTTATTTTGTTTTGTGTTATTTTTTTCTCTTTCTTTCTTTTTGATTTCTGATTGCTTCTTTTGTATTCTGATTGAATTCCCCCCCTCTTTTTTTCACCTTTCTTTCTTTTTCTTTCTCTTTTTCTTCTCCTTTTTCCCTTTTTTTCTTCTTTCTCTTTTTTCTTTTTCTCTTTTCTTTCCTTCCCTCTCTTTTCTTCCTTTTCCCAATACAACTTGTTTTTGGCCACTCTGCACTGAGCAAAATGACTAGAAGGAAAACCTCACCTCAAAAAAAAAGATTCAGAAACAGTCCTCTCTCCCACAGAGTTACAAAATCGGGATTACAATTCAATGTCAGAAAGCCAATTTAGAAGCACTATTATACAGCTACTGGTAGCTCTAGAAAAAACCATAAAGGACTCAAGAGACTTCATGACTGCAGAATTTAGATTCAATCAGGCAGAAATTAAAAATCAATTAAATGAGATGCAATCCAAGCTAGAAGTCCTAACAACAAGGGTTAACGAGGTGGAAGAACGAGTGAGTGACATAGAAGACAAGTTGATGGCAAAGAGGGAAACTGAGGAAAAAAGAGACAGACAATTAAGAGACCATGAAGACAGATTAAGGGAAATAAACAACAGCCTGAGGAAGAAAAACCTACGTTTAATTGGGGTTCCCGAGGGTGCCGAAAGGGCCAGAGGGCCAGAATATGTATTTGAACAAATCCTAGCTGAAAACTTTCCTAATTTGGGAAGGGAAACAGGCATTCAGATCAAGAAAATAGAGAGATTCCCCCTTAAAATCAATAAAAACCGTTCAACACCTCGACATTTAATTGTGAAGCTTGCAAATTCCAAAGATAAAGAGAAGATCCTTAAAGCAGCAAGAGAAAAAAAGTCCCTGACTTTTATGGGGAGGAATATTAGGGTAACAGCAGACCTCTGCACAGAGACCTGGCAGGCCAGAAAGGGCTGGCAGGATATATTCAGGGTCCTAAATGAGAAGAACATGCAACCAAGAATACTTTATCCAGCAAGGCTCTCATTCAAAATGGAAGGAGAGATAAAGAGCTTCCAAGACAGGCAGGAACTGAAAGAATATGTGACCTCCAAACCAGCTCTGCGAGAAATTTTAAGGGGGACTCTTAAAATTCCCCTTTAAGAAGAAGTTCAGTGGAACAATCCACAAAAAAAAGGACTGAATAGATATCATGGTGACACTAAACTCATATCTGTCAATAGTAACTCTGAACGTGAACGGGCTTAATGACCCCATCAAAAGGCGCAGGGTTTCAGACTGGATAAAAAAGCAGGACCCATCTATTTGCTGTCTACAAGAGACTCATTTTAGACAGAAGGACACCTACAACCTGAAAATAAAAGGTTGGAGAACCATTTACCATTCAAATGGTCCTCAAAAGAAAGCAGGGGTAGTCATCCTCATATCAGATAAATTAAAATTTACCCCGAAGACTATAGTGAGAGATGAAGAGGGACACTATATCATACTCAAAGGATCTATCCAACAAGAGGACTTAACAATCCTCAATATATATGCCCCGAATGTGGGAGCTGCCAAATATTTAAACCAGTTAATAACCAAACTGAAGAAATACTTAGATAATAATACACTTATACTTGGTGACTTCAATCTAGCTCTTTCTACCCTTGATAGGTCTTCTAAGCACAACATCTCCAAAGAAACGAGAGCTTTAAATGATACACTGGACCAGATAGATTTCACAGATATCTACAGAACTTTACATCCAAACTCAACTGAATACACATTCTTCTCAAGTGCACATGGAACTTTCTCCAGAATAGACCACATACTGGGTCACAAATTGGGTCTGAACCAATACCAAGAGATCGGGATAGTCCCCAGTATATTCTCAGACCATAATGCCTTGAAATTAGAACTTAATCACAACAAGAAGTTTGGAAGGACCACAAACACATGGAGGTTAAGGACCATCCTGCTAAAAGATGAAAGGGTCAACCAGGAAATTAAGGAAGAATTGAAAAGATTCATGGAAACTAATGAGAATGAAGATACAACCGTTCAAAATCTTTGGGATGCAGCAAAAGCAGTCCTGAGGGGGAAATACATCGCAATACAAGCATCCATTCAAAAACTGGAAAGAACTCAATTTCAAAAGCTCACCTTACACATAAAGGAGCTAGAGAAAAAGCAGCAAATGGACCCCACCTCCAGCAGAAGAAGAGAGTTAATTAAAATTCGAGCAGAACTAAATGAAATCGAAACCAAAAGAACTGTGGAACAGATCAACAGAACCAGGAGTCGGTTCTTTGAAAGAATTAATAAGATAGATAAACCATTAGCCAACCTTATCAAAAAGAAGAGAGAGAAGACTCAAATTAATAAAATCATGAATGAGAAAGGAGAGATCACTACCAACACCAAGGAAATACAAACGATCTTAAAAACATATTATGAACAGCTATACGACAATAAATTAGGCAATCTAGAAGAAATGGACGCATTCCTGGAAAGCCACAAACTACCAAAACTGGAGCAGGAAGCAATAGAAAACCTGAACAGGCCAATAACCAGGGAGGAAATTGAAGCAGTCATCAAAAATTTCCCAAGACACAAGAGTCCAGGGCCAGATGGCTTCCCAGGGGAATTCTATCAAACGTTTAAAGAAGAAATCATACCTATTCTACTAAAGCTGTTTGGAAAGATAGAAAGAGATGGAGTACTTCCAAATTCGTTCTTGAGGCCAGCATCACCTTAATTCTAAAACCAGACAAAGACCCCACCAAAAAGGAGAATTACACACCAATATCCCTGATGAACATGGATGCAAAAATTCTCAACAAGATACTAGCCAATAGGATCCAACAACACATTAAGAAAATTATTCACCATGACCGAGTAGGATTTATCCCCGGGACACAAGGCTGGTTCAACACTCGTAAAACAATCAATGTGATTCATCATATCAGCAAGAGAAAAACCAAGAACCATATGATTCTCTCATTAGATGCAGAGAAAGCATTTGACAAAATACAGCATCCATTCCTGATCAAAACCCTTCAGAGTGTTGGGATAGAGGGAAATTTCCTCGACATCTTAAAAGCCATCTACGAAAAGCCCACAGCAAATATCATTCTCAATGGGGAAGCACTGGGAGCCTTTCCCCTAAGATCATAAACAAGACAGGGATGTCCACTCTCACCACTGCTATTCAACACAGTACTGGAAGTCCTCGCCTCAGCAATCAGACAACAAAAAGACATTAAAGGCATTCAAATTGGCAAAGAAGAAGTCAAACTCTCCCTCTTTGCCGATGACATGATACTCTACATAGAAAACCCAAAAGCCTCCACCCCAAGATTGCTAGAACTCATACAGCAATTTGGTAGCGTGGCAGGATACAAAATCAATGCCCAGAAATCAATGACATTTCTATACACTAACAATGAGACTAAAGAAAGAGAAATTAAGGAGTCAATCCCATTTACAATTGCACCCAAAAGCATAAGATACCTAGGAATAAACCTAACCAAAGAGGTAAAGGATCTATACCCTAAAAACTATAGAACACTTCTGAAAGAAATTGAGGAAGACACAAAGAGATGGAAAAATATTCCATGCTCATGAATTGGCAGAATTAATATTGTGAAAATGTCAATGTTACCCAGGGCAATTTACACGTTTAATGCAATCCCTATCAAAATACCATGGACATTCTTCAGAGAGTTAGAACAAATTATTTTAAGATTTGTGTGGAATCAGAAAAGACCCCGAATAGCCAGGGGAATTTAAAAAAAGAAAACCATAGCTGGGGGCATCACAATGCCAGATTTCAGGTTGTACTACAAAGCTGTGGTCATCAAGACAGTGTGGTACTGGTACAAAAACAGACACATAGATCAATGGAACAGAATAGAGAACCCAGAAGTGGACCCTGAACTTTATGGTCAACTAATATTCGATAAAGGAGGAAAGACTATCCATTGGAAGAAAGACAGTCTCTTCAATAAATGGTGCTGGGAAAATTGGACATCCACATGCAGAAGAATGAAACTAGACCACTCTCTTTCACCAAACACAAAGGTAAACTCAAAATGGATGAGAGATCTAAATGTGAGACAAGATTCCATCAAAATCCTAGAGGAGAACACAGGCAACACCCTCTTTGAACTCGGCCACAGTAACTTCTTGCAAGATACATCCACAAAGGCAAAAGAAACAAGAGCAAAAATGAACTATTGGGACTTCATCAAGATAAGAAGCTTTTGCACAGCAAAGGATACAGTCAACAAAACTAAAAGACAACCTACAGAATGGGAGAAGATATTTGCAAATGACATATCAGATAAAGGGCTAGTTTCCAAAATCTATAAAGAAATTACTACACACCAAAGAAACAAACAATCCAATCATGAAATGGACAAAAGACATGAAGAGAAATCTCACAGAGGAAGACATGGACATGGCCAACATGCACATGAGAAAATGCTCTGCATCACTTGCCATCAGGGAAATACAAATCAAAACCACAATGAGATACCACCTCACACCAGTGAGAATGGGGAAAATTAACAAGGCAGGAAACAACAAATGTTGGAGAGGATGCGGAGAAAAGGGAACCCTCTTACACTGTTGGTGGGAATGTGAACTGGTGCAGCCACTCTGGAAAACTGTGTGGAGGTTCCTCAAAGAGTTAAAAATAGACCTGCCCTACGACCCAGCAGTTGCACTGTTGGGGATTTACCCCAAAGACTCAGATGCAATGAAACGCCAGGACACCTGCACCCCGATGTTTCTAGCAGCAATGGCCATAATAGCCAAACTGTGGAAGGAGCCTCGGTGTCCATCGAAAGATGAATGGATAAAGAAGATGTGGTTTATGTATACAATGGAATATTACTCAGCCATTAGAAACAACAAATACCCACCATTTGCTTCAACATGGATGGAACTGGAGGGTATAATGCTGAGTGAAGTAAGTCAATCGGAAAAGGACAAACAGTGTATGTTCTCATTCATTTGGGGAATATAAATAATAGTGAAAGGGAATATAAGGGAAGGGAGAAGAAATGTGTGGGAAATATCAGGAAGGGAGACAGAACATAAAGACTCCTAACTCTGGGAAACGAACTAGGGGTGGTGGAAGGGGAGGAGGGCGGGGGGTGGCGGGGAATGGGTGACGGGCACTGAGGGGGACACTTGATGGGATGAGCACTGGGTGTTTTTCTGTATGTTGGTAAATTGAACACCAATAAAAAGTAATTTATTAAAGAAAATTTACCACTTTAACTATTTTTTGAAGACTTTTCAAAAAATTTAGTCATTTGTGAGAGAGAGAGCCAGCGAGACTGTGAACAGAATGGAGGGTCAGAGGAAGAAGGAGAAGTAGACTCCCCACTGAGCAGGGAGTTTGATGTGAGGACCCCGGGAATATGACCTGAGCCAAAGGTGAGGCAAAACTGACTGAGCCACCTAGGTGCCCCCAATTCCAACCATTTTTAAATATACAGTTCAGTAGCATTAAATACATACACATTGCTGTACAATCATCACCACCGTCCATCACAAAAATTTTTTTTCCAAACTCCATATACATTAAACACTAACACTGTCTTCCCCCTTGGCCTAACTTGTAAAAACCAATGAATTTGACTATTATAGGTACCTCATATAAGTAGAATCTGGTCGTATTAGTCCTGTTGAGTCTCGCTTATTTCACATAGCATAATGTCTTCAAGATTCATCCATGTTGTAGCATGTATGAGAATTTAATTCCCTTTAAAGTTGAATAATCTGGGATGCCTGGGTGGCTCAGTGGTTGAGCATCTGCCTTCAGCTCAGGTTGTGATCCCGGGGTCCTGGGATCAGGTTCCACATTGGGCTCCCCATGAGGAGCCTGCTTCTCCCTCTGTCTATGTCTCTGCTTCTCTCTTTGTGTTTCTCATGAATAAATAAATAAAATCTTTCAAAAAATAAAGTTGAATAATCTACCATTATATGTCTATACCACATTTTGTTTATCCATGTTTGGGTGCAGTGGCAGGTGGTTTGGAGATATGTGTTGCTAACATTCCTTGCAGCGGTGCCTGAATAGGCAAATGAATGCATGCATTGGTCAATTTCTGGGATTTATAGGGTTAGTGGTACTTTGCTCTAAACACCAGGAAAGGGAATAAGAGGTTGTGAGGGAAATGATTTAGCAATAACAGAAGCCAGGGCATAAGGACAGAGAAATGCCTGTTTATCAAAATGCAGGGATGATATAGACTCAAATATTGGAGCCACCAAAAGAAGGTGAAGCTGTGCAAAGAGTTGAGCAATGCTGAAGCATGCAGGGCTGATGGGGAAGTAGGAACCAGTGAGGCACATTTTGGTCCTTAATGGGAGTATCAGTCAGAGTTACCTTGGTAGGATGATCATCCCTTTGAGATTGGTATAACATTTCAACTCATGCAGATGAGTTCATCAGAGTTAAAAGGTTCTCACTGTTTATAGTGTTTGTTTCCATATGCCCCATTTTCACTATGATGAATCTACAATAATCACTGGGTTTATGAATTAGTGAAGTTGACTGACAATGACAATGTCTATAAAGTCAATCTATGAGTTCTACAGATTGTGCCAATTCCAAGCAGCAAAAGAAAACACAAAGCAACTGAAATTATTTGCTGGTGTCATTATGTCATTGTGAAATTAATTTGTTTTGAACAATGTCCCAGACAGACCACTCACAGAAAACCTTCAGGGAGGAGGAAGAAGGTTGGAGAAGGCAGGGTTGGAAAAAGTGCTTCTATTCAGCCTCATTTCCCTGACCTTTCCAGAAAAGTTGGATGAATTGGTTGAAGCTGAAATTGGTCAAGGGTTGTAAGAAATAGGATCTTTCTTGTCAAAAATCTCACCTCTGTTCTAGGCCAATTAGAAATAAATGTAGATTAAAAAGTTTCTCTTTGCTTTTTAAAAAATATTTTTATTATTTATTCATGATAGTCATAGAGAGAGGAGAGAGAGGCAGAGACACAGAGGGAGAAGCGGGCTCCATGCCGGGAGCCCAATGCGGGACTCGATCCTGGGACTCCGAGATCATGCCCTGGGCCAAAGGCAGGTGCTAAACCGCTGAGCCACCCAGGAATCCCCAGGAAGTTTCTCTTTGAAAATGAAAGTATTTCTCATAGCTCATAGCTCAGTCAGAAACTTTTGTAAGAAAGAGGTTAGTTTGGGGGCCCATGTCAGGGTACTCTGGACATAATAGTACATCTGCTATGTTGTACCAAAGGGTAGTCAGAGCACTCTGAAGTATTTTAAAGACTGTTGGCATGCTATTAATTCTACCTTCTTCTATTGGGCAAAAGTTGGAGAAGAGAGGGGTGCCTGGGTGTCTCAGTCAGTTGAGCATCCAGCTCTTGGTTTTAGCTCAGGACATGATCTTTGGGTTGTGGGATTGAGCCCTGCGTCAGGCTCTGCCCTCAGCTTGGAGCCCTGCTTGTCCTCTCCCTCTGCACACCCCATGCTTGCTCTCTCCCTCCCTTTCAAATACATAAATTAAACTAAAAAAAAAAAACTTGGAGAAGAGAGGACCTTTACTCATGTTTGAGAATGTCATGATTTCAAATGTTCAGATCTCCAGTCTTCAATCTCTCAGAGGCAACATATGGTAAATAAAAGCATGGGAATAAGAGGAAAAGACATTCTAGATTTGTATTCCAGCTTTGCCACTTAATAGCTGTGTAACTTTGGGCAAGATACTTAGCCTTTCTCACCTGTAATTGTTTGTGTAATGATAGTTGGCTGTGCTATTAAATGATCAGGTACAGAGAACCCCTAGTACACAGTAGATGCTTAATAAATGTTAGTAATATTCCCTTATTGTTTTGTTAAATTTAGAAATATATATTTATCCATTCATCCAGTCTTTCCTGCTCCAGATACTATTAATATGTATGTGCTTAGTACTGTTGAAATAATCAACAAATTATCAAGTAATTTATTTTCAATTATGTGTTATTTTTTCCACAAAATGCTTTAGCATTGGACATAATAATTCTTCTTGAGTTTTTCTGTAAAACAAATCAGTTACTTTGTATCATTAAATATTCAGTTTGATATTGTGTACAGTATATATAAATAGGATGAAGAGTACATAAACTAAAATGCCAGTTTGATATGCAACAGAAAACAAGTCTCACTGAGGCCTAACAAATTCAAACAGATATTGTTGGTAAAACCTTATTTTTATATTAGGATGTAATAAGGTTATTTTATTATAATGACTACTGAAAGAGATTATAGAATTGATCTTGTACCCACTGAGAGTTCACAGCACTCAAAAAATACATTGATTTGAGAACTTTTCAAAGGTTTTTATTAAGAGTTTCATAGGGGCACCTGAGTGGTTTAGTTGATTAAGCATCTCTTGATTTTGGCTCAGGTCACAGTCTCAAGGTCCTGGGATTGAGCCTCATGTCAGGCTTTGCACTCAGTGTGGAGTCTGCTTGGGATTCTCTCTCTCTCTCTCTCCCCGCATGCACTCTCTCGCTCTCTCTCTCAAATAAATAAATAAATCTCAAAAAAAAGGTTTCACAAATATCTCCAGGATTATGGTGAGAAAAGCTTTGTGTGTCTACAGGGAAATTTTTCTGTAACTGTCATATTTTAGGACCAGAATTCTAATGATAGATTGATAAATAATACTGAACACTAAAATAGTTTGACAATCATCAGTCTGTTCTCCAAAGCTAAATTATGTTGAAAATGGGCATGAGAAGAAGGGTTAATTTAAAAATTAGTTGTCCAGAAAATTTTCTCATGCTTATGATGTATTTTAAGAAATCAAATTCTACTTATTTAAACTTGGATAGCAAGTACTAAATTAAACAGGAGAATGTAAATAATGTCCATAAGGCCATCGAAACTATAATTTTTGTGACAATATTAAAGCTAAGCTTCTTAAGAAGTATCTATTTAATTATTACTGTTTTGATACCTTTTTGTGTTTCCCCTGAGAGAGTTGGAGAAGTGTATATGATATGTATTTTCTAATCCTGAAATCATGATACCGTAAGTTTATCTTGTTTACAGATAAAGATAGAAATTTCAGCCAAGCTGACCTTGAATCAAGTTGATTTCCTTCCTTTGATTCTTACTATTTATTTCCTTCATATTCTTAGTAAATGTGGAGTTCTTTTTGTTGTTGTTTATATGTGGTTTTTAAAAATATATTTTAATATTAATAGACTTTACATTTTAGTTAGGTTTTAGAAAAACTGCAAAAATTACAGAGTTCCCATATATTCCATCTTCCTCCTTCCCTGCCTCTAACCAGTATTTCCCTTATCACTAGCATTTTTTATTAGTGTGGTACATTTGTTACAATTGGTGAGTCAATGTTAAAATACTAGTATTAACTGAAGTCCCCAGCTTATATTAACGTCTACTCTTTCTTTTGTACATTCTGTGGATTTGACAAATGAGTGATAACATATATCTACCATTACAGTGTCATACAGAATATGTTTACTGCCCTAAAAATCCCCTGTGCTTCACCAATTCATCCATCTTTCCTTCCCCCTGAAATCTTGGCAAGAACTTATCTTTCAAAAGTTTCCACACTTTTTTTCTTTTCCAAGGTGACATTTGGGTGGGATCATACAGTATACAGACTTCTCAGATTGCTCTCTTTCACCTTAGAATATGTATGTAAATTGTCACTGTGTGTGTGTGTGTTTTTTTTTTTAAGAGAGAGAGAGACGGGGAGATGGGGAGGGGTAGAGGGAAAGGAAGAGAGAGAATCTTAAGCAGGCTCTATGATGTGGAGCTGGATCACATGACCCTGATACCATAACCTGAGCCAAAACCAAGAATAGGATGCCTAACCACCTGAGCCACCTAGGTGCCCCTTCTCTGTGTCTTTTTGTAGATTGGTAACTGTTTTCTTTTCTTTTCTTTTTTTTTTTTGAACCTCATTTCTTTTCATCACTGAGTAATATTCCATTTTCCATACGTGCCACAGTTTATTCATCCATTCACCTACTGAAGGATATCTTGTTTTCTTCTAAGTTTTGGCAATAAATAAAACTAAACTAAACATTTGCATGCAGGTATTTGTGTGGATTTAAGTTTTCAACTAATTTAAGTAGATACCAAGGAGCACAATTGCAGGATTATATGGTAAGAATATGTTTTGTTTTGTAAGAAACCACCAAACTAAACTGTCTTCCAAAGTGGCTGCACCATTTTTCACTCTCATCAGTAATGCATGCATGCGAGTTCCTATTATTTCACATCCTGACCAGTACTTTTGTTGTCAGTGTTTTAGATTTTAGCTATTCTAATACGTATGCAGTGATAACTCGTTGGTTTAGTTGCAATTCCCTAATGACAGACAATGTTGAGCATCTATTCATAGACTTACAAAAATTTGCCATCTGTATATCTTCTTTGGTAAGGTATTTGCCCAGATTCTTTGCCCATTTTTAATTGGGTTGTTGGTTTTCTTATTGTTGAATTTTAAGAGTTCTTTACATATGTGGGATACTAGTCTTTTATCAGACATGTATTTTGCAAAGATGGGGGGGGGTTCTTATTTTTTCATTCTTTTATCAGCATCTTTCACAGAGCAGAAGCTTTGAATTTTTAATGAAGTCCAAGTAGCCAAAAATTTCTTTCATAAATTATGCTTTTGGTATTATAACTAAAAGGTCATCATCAAAGCCAAGGTCACCTAGATTTTCTCATATGTTATCTTCTGGGAGTTTTACAGTTTTGCATTTTAAATTTAGGTCTATGTACCTTCTTGAGTTAATATTTGTGAAAGATATAAGATCTGTGTCTAGATTGATTTTTTTGCACATGATGTTCAGTTGTTCCAGCACCATTTGTGGTAAGGACTATCAATTCTCCATTGAATTGCTTTTGTTTTTTTTTGTCAAAGATCAACTGATTATATTTCTGTGGGTCTATTTCTCAACTGTCTATTCAGGAGATCATATTATTATCAAAGAACTCTAATTATTTACCAGCTCTTGCTTCATGGCATTATTGGTCATTAATCATTTCCTTTATGTTTTTAAGGTAAAATTTACAAGTAGGAAAATGTACAGATCCCTTCCCTTTTTAGTACCTATTGAGTTTCTTGTTTTTTTTAATGCAATAGTATAAAACAATTGATACTTTATACTATGATATTTATAACTAAGGTAAAACACTTTAAAGAGTGAAAGCTCATCTTACTGTGAGCTTATTGTTTTATAGACTAGAGGCTGTCACCACTGCAATCACCACTGCCATGATCAAATATAACCTAGGTGGATTTGATTTAGTTTAGTTTTAATCCAAGGTCTGTGTTGTACATGCCTATAGTACTTTATGCAAACTATTTAATCAAGAATCAGCACCTGGGGATCCCTGGGTGGCTCAGCAGTTTAGTCCCTGCCTTCCGCCCAGGGCGTGATCCTGGAGTCCTGGCATCGAGTCCCACATCGGGCGCCCTGCTTCTCCCTCTGCATGTGTCTCTGCCTCTCTCTCTCTCTGTGTGTGTGTCTCTCATGAATAAATAAATAAAATCTTAAAAAAAAAAAGAATCAGCTTCTGCAGTTAAAGAAAGGGAAATAATTATGCATAGCAGTCAATATTGTGATGGAGATTATATGATAAAATATATTTGAAAGGGCTTTTGTAAAATATGAAATTCTAAAGAGATGCTGGATATTGTTTTCATTGAATAACAGGATTTTAAGGGGCTATTTTAAAGATGAATACATATTTCTACCATTAGAAAGCTGATACTTTTAAACCAGCAATTAAAGCATTAAAATACTAAAATCACTAAGAATGCTTTCATAAGTACTCTCCAGAGAAGAGGATTCCCCTAAATTCTATCAAACTATGGTGAAGTCTGTAACTTTAAGCCATATTATTGTATGTCTAACTTAAATCTCTCATGGTGTATTGTTTTTAACCCTCTCTTTGGTGAAAAATTCTAAATTGCTTTCAAAATTTGTTACTGTAAAGAATAACATTTGAGGAATAGACCATCAATACTGTGGATAACAGATAGGTGGTTTTCATTTTTCTTAATGTGGCTTGGGCATAGACTAGGGGCATTCCAGCTAGAAAGAATGGCATGTGGGCAGCCTGGGTGGCTCAGCGGTTTAGCGCCTGCCTTCATCCCAGGGCGTGACCTTGGAGACCCCAGATCGAGTCCCACGTCGGGCTCCCTGCATGGAGCCTGCTTCTCCCTCCGCCTGTGCCTCTGCCTCTCTCTCTGTCTCCTCTCTGTGTATTCTCATGAATAAATAAAATCTTAAAAAAAAAAAAAGAATGGCATGTGCAAAAGCATAGCAGTTGAGGATGAGGTGCTGTGGCCTTCCTTGTATCTGTTTCCCCACCCCCAAAATGTAGGATTTTGGTCAGTGAGGGGAGGATGTCTGATTGTCTCTTCCAGATTTTGAGTTCAATGCTGGTGCCACTAGCACAGTGATAAAGAAATAAGTATATAAATTCCATTGCTCCAGAGCTCACTGGGTTGGCCTATTTGGTCAGCTGTAGTAAAGAAAGGATTGGCAAATGTACTAATCTAACACTAATAAGAAATTGTAATAACTCAGTGAATAAAATTAGCTTTGGGGCAAACTTTTCAAATGCAAACTTTCCACATTTTTCTTAACTCACAGACACATTTTATTTAAAACAAAACAAAAAAAAGAAGACAAATGATAGTAGAAAATGTGAAAGTCCTTTGCAATCCGTAAAATGCTAAGTTAATTAAAATAATTGATACTGTTTATTGACTCAGAAAAAAACGTAATTATTTTTCATTTTAAATCTAAATTTTTTCTTTTCTAAATATTTCAACCACATAGTTTTATTGATCTCTCAATTTTTTGACTGGGATCCTAAGAATGAGCTGTATTTTAAAGAAATGACTAGACCTCTCTAAGGTTTTTCTTGTACAAGATTATAGAATCCTTGCTTCCTCTGATTGAAAGCAGCAGGGAGAAGGTGGCAGTGGGATTAATTTCAAAAATCTTGGTGCCTACCTGAAATGAATTTGCTGGTTGTGTAGATTAGATGAGGAAGTTTGACAGCTAAATTCAAATTTATCTACTATGTTGAACTTTGTTTGACAGTTGATTTTGAAAGATTTTTATCAAAACTTATACATTAGTCACATCTTTCAAAAACTGAGAGCACCAAATCCTTGATATGATTTATATGAAATGAATATTATGTACTTCAAAAACTAAAACAAGATGAACTGCTAGTACCAACCTACTACCCATATTTTCCAAATATTTTTGATAGCCTATCCTTATTTGTAAAACATTTAAAAATATATCCCCAACATATATTAATGTGTTTATTTACATATTATACCACTTATTACTAATGTTCATATATAGTATAAAACAAGTACAAATATAGACAATTTTAAAATAACGGAATTAAGGAGAAACTAAATACTATTTTAAGTGATTGACTAACTTAGGGGCACCCAGGTGCCTCAGTTGGGTAAGCGTCTGCCCTCAGCTCAGGTCATGATCTCAGGGTCCTGGATAAAGCACCGCATTGGGCTCCCTGCTCAGCAAGGAGTCCACTTCTCCCTCTGGGTCTCCTGCTCTTGCTCTCTTGCTGTCTCTCTCTCTCTCTCTCTCAAATAAAGAAACAAAATTTTTAAAAAATTAAAAAAGAAATTATTAGCCAATTTTGATGGTTGTATGCTATCATTAGTTAAGTGAATTTAGGAATGAAGTTCTTTGTTGATGATAATGGATGAAAAATCATATTTAAGATGATCCTGAAAATTTCTAAAAATAGCTAGACTGATTCTTTTTATAATTTTATTTACATTCAATTACTTAACATAGAATGTATTATTGGTTTCAGAGATAGAGGTCAGTGATTTATCAGTCTTATATAATACCCAGTGTTCATTCCATCACATGCCCTCCTTAATGTTCATCACCCAGTTACCCCATCCCCTACCCCCCCCACAATCCTCAGTTTGTTTCCTATTATTAAGAGTTTGTTACAGTTTGTTTCCCTCTCTGATTTCATCTTTATTTTTTCCTCTCTGCCCCTATGATCTTCTGTTTTGTTTCTTAAATTCTACATATGAGTGAGATCATATGATAATTGTCTTTCTCTGACTGACTTATTTCACTTAGCATAATATCTTCTAGTTCCATCCACATTGTTGCAAATGGCAAGATTTCAGGGTTTTTTGATGGCTGAGTAGTAGTCTTCTTTATCCACTCATCTGTTGATGGACATCTGGGCTCTTTCCATAGTTGGACTATTGTGGACATTGCTGCTATAAATATTGGGGTGCAGGAACCTCTTCAGATTACTACATTTGTATCTTGGGGTAAATACCTAGTAGTGCAATTGCTGGGTTGTAGGGTAGCTCTATTTTCAACTTTTTGAGGAATCTCCATACCATTTTCCAGAGTGGCTGTACCAGTTAGCATTCCCACCAGCAATGTAAGAGGGTTCCCCTTTCTCTGCATCCTCACCAACATCTGTGGTTTCCTGAGTTGCTAATTTTAGCCATTCTGACTGGTGTGAGGTGATATCTCATTGTGGTTTTGATTTTTATTTCCCTGATGCCGAGTGATGTTTAGTATTTTTTCATGTGTCTGTTGGCCATTTGTATGTCTTCTTTGAAGAAATGTCTGCCATGTCTTCTGCACATTTCTTGACTGGATTATTCATTCTTTGGTAAGTTTGATAAGTTCTTTATAGATTTTGGATACTAGCCCTTTATCTGATATGTCATTTGCAAAAAATCATCTCTCATTCTGTCAGTTGTCTTTTGGTTTTGTCAACTGTTTCCTTTCCTGTGCAAAAACTTTTTTTCTTGATGACGTCCAAATAGTTCATTTTTCCTTTTTTTCCCCTTGCTTTTGGAGATGTGTTTAGCAAGAAGTTGCTGTGCTCTTCTTTAGGATTTTGATGTATTCCTGTCTCACATTTTGGTCTTTCAACCATTTTGAGTCTACTTTTGTATATGGTGTGAGGAATGGTCCAGTTTCATTCTTCTGCATGTGCCTGTCCTATTTTCCCAGCACCATTTGTTGAAGAGACTGTCTTTTTTCCATTGGATGTTCTTTCTGCTTTGTCCAATATTAGTTGATCATAGAGTTGAGGGTCTGTCTTTTGTTGAAGAGACTGTCTTTTTTCCATTGGATGTTCTTTCTGCTTTGTCCAATATTAGTTGATCATAGAGTTGAGGGTCCATTTCTGGGTTCTCTATTGTGTTCCATTGGACTGGTTCTAATAAGATGAATTTTATCTTTTAATGGAGTTGAGGTAGAGTTCATAGTAGAATTAAGAGCAAGGCCACTCAGACATTTTCTTGTTCACTTGTGCTTATCAGTGTTGTCTGCATTTGCTGGTTTCTTTACAAGATTCCTTTTATTCACTTCTCCCTTATGTGAAATTTAATTACATTAAAGCTTGGCAACATAATGTACAAAGCCACTAAACTAAGCATATATAAGCTGTAATGTGCTGAAAAGGCCTGACGTGGTGCTAGGAGCCAAGGTGAAGGGTGATTGGGAGCAAATTGCATAGGCTGGTTCATTCTTGCTTCTGTAAACTATCCACACTTCCATTTCAAACAGAAGCACTAAACAATAGAAGCTATCCATCAAAGGTTATCCTGGAAGTCGATATTTTTTATAAACTGCAATGCAAAGTTCCTATTCAGTATTTAACATATAAGATAATAAACATACAATAATCTCATTAAAATTCATGTAAACATTCAACTTGGCAATATATTTAGAAATCAAACCAGAGAATTAATTATTTTAATTTTAAAATAATTCCTCTAATAAATTATATTTCAGACATGCTGTAATCAGGCCTTTGGGAGTTGTTTTTATACATTATAGGCAAATATCTATGTATATAAAATATGTAAGTATATGTACCATCACTGTGAAAACAGTGGTTCCAATTGAAAATGTAACAACTTGTGCTATTTGGGTCTGCATCCCTAAGTAAATAACTATCAAGTTTAGAAACATGTCTCAACTGTATTTTGTCACTTTTTCATTCATTATTTTTCCATATCTTTAAGTGGAGTTGAAATTATCATTTTGGACCATAACAGTTGAAAGCACCTATAATCTGATAAATATTAGAAGTGGTTCATTGATGTCAAAATGTCCTGGATAAAAATGAGGCCAAAGTTCTCCCTCTGGGATGGTCTGTGCCTTCACCTATTATGTTTTGTCAAGGGTTGAAAACTTTGCCTTTTTCCCTATTTCATATCAGTGTTACACACTTAATGGCATTCTGGAAAGGTAACATTTACTACTGGAGAAACACTTGCTTTTTATGGTGTTTTCACTCATTATAGTTTTCTGCAGTGCACTCAGTGAAACAGGCACAGCACCACATGCCTTCATGCACCAGCCTTGTATGCCTCTCATCCAGGGCTCCCCAAACTTCTCCCATTTGACAGGCAACATTCGTGATTTTTGTCACATCCCTGTGCCAGCTATACTATTATTCACATTGTTTTTAAGGGCAACTTTTCTTTTTAACTTAATCATAACCTCAGATAATTACTCTGAAATCACAGGTGTATGTGTTTTTTCCAATGCAATATATACATACATATAAAAATATTGCTCCTGACCACCAGTTTTATCTACAGTATGCTTTGGGAAACAGATGGCTGAAAGCAGGGCCCCAGCACACTGGTGGTAAGTTAAAGGTAAAGCCAGGCCAAGAGGGTGCCCTGAGTCTAGATATTCTCTAAATCTAATTTGCCCAGTTGAACTAATAAAGGAACAGTGTATTTCAGTTAAAATCCTGATATTCTTATGAGGTACAATTCATAGAATATCTGCTTTTGTTCCCTGGAACATCTCCCAGAATACCTATTTACTTTAAAACATACCCAAAAAACTTTAATATCTGTCACAAGAATACAATCTAATTATTATTGAAGATGTACAGTGACTTTTAAGAAAATCAAGGCTTTTGCATATACAAGTACTCCTAGATCTTCAGTCATTAGGATTCCTAATCTTATGGGGATTTCAACAATGTTTTACATATTTTGTAATGAGATCAATATTTGTTTTTCCTTTATGAGTTCAGGGCAAAATTGAGTTTAACTTGCATTTGCTGAAATGAAATTGCTATTCCTAAGTAGCATTAGCTCATATATGTGCCATTTTGTTTGTGTATTCGCCTCCGGGTGAACTAAATATAGGATGCATGCTTATAATATAATGTGACATATTCCCATTTGCCACACATAAAAATGAATCTCATTCCTTGATATCTTTGACTTTTATAAAATAAGGTCCCTCGCTTAAAAGGTTTTACGAAGTAGGTGTGTGTGTGGGGGTACAAAACCAATAAACACAAACCAATAAATGAAAAATTAAGTGCAATCTATTTCTTATAAATAGTGTACAATTCCATTAAACTTAGTTTATGTCACATTGGTTCAAAAGTCAGTAATAGAATTCTTGTATCCTGTTGGTTTTCTTTCTCATATAAAAATTCTACAAAGGGGGCACGTGGGTGGCTCAGTTGGTTGGGCATCTGTCTTCAGCTCAGGTCATGATCTCAGGGTGCTGGGATGGAGCCCCTCGGCAGGCTCCCTGCTCAGTGGGGAGCCTGCTTCTTTCTCACTCTCTGCTACTCCCCCTAGCTCATGCTCTCTCTCTTACTCTGCTGTCTCTTTCTCTCTTTCTCTTTCAAATGAATGGATAGAATCTTGAAAAAAAAATTCTACAAAGATTATAGTTTACATTTTTTGTAGTTGTTTGATAAATGTTACATAAAATCATTCTAGGCTCAGGTCCCTTCAGATTTTTTTCTTTTATATCTATGCAGGGCATTCTGACCATGAAGAAATCAAGTAGGAAACAGATCAAGAGACAAAAATTTCAATTTAATTTGGTATTTGAGAAAGAGGCTGAAATTGTTTATCATAATAGATTTTTGTGCATATGGCTTTTATTATAGAATAAAAAAATACATAGAAAAATACATAAGAAAAATGTGAAAACTAGAGACAATTATATCTCAAGGTATTTTTTATTGCAACTCTTTAAATAAAGATCATTTACTCAATAGAATATATTGACCAGTAAGCCCTCTTTAGGGCTTAGTATGTATATAAAGCATTGATATAATAGTGTATTGGCCTCATAGACATTTGTTTAAGAAAGATCTGTAAATAAATATGTTGGCATATACAATGTCAGATACTTAAGTAGGGCACCATTTTCCAGGGACTTCAAAACATTCTGTGACTCCAAATGGTAACACTTTTATTCTATATGGATATAGATTGTACTTTATATTTTTAATGTTTACAGCTTATGAGCTGAGATGTTTTCTTATGTAAAGGAATTACCCAGGCTTCTCAGCAGTTGCCTGGGGCCACAGTAGTCTAGATTATTCTTGTAATTAGGCAGAAATCTCCAATACCCCACTTTTCACTTTAGGGACCTAAAGAAATACAGTATAACTTAGGAAAAAGAGCAGAGGCCACAGAGCCATGATTCTTTTTCATAATAATGTAGAAACGGGATGTATGCCCCAGGTCATTTAGCATGTTAAATTTTGTATTTATTAAGTAGTATAGAGGATATTTAGAAAAGTAGTTTGTAACCTAGAGCAATCTGAAAAAGTGGCATTATATGAAAGAAAACCTAGTACCCCAAAAGAGAAACTAGGAATAATTAACAATTGAAGGTTAGGATGTTACTCTGCAGACAGGGAGAGAGAGGGAGAGAGGGGGGGGGGGAAGAGATCTAGAACCCTGCTTGCTTATTTGAGCAAATATACATACAGTTCTTTATTCCTGTTTTGCAGTGCAATTCGATTAATATTTCCTAGGCTTTGATGCTTCCCAGTAGGCTGCTAACATCAGGCCCTTGTAACGTTGGACTAATATCCCCCCTTGTTATTTTCTTTCTCAGCCATGTTTGCACTGAGTTTTTCTCTATATTTCCCCTGTTCTCAGAAGCCTACATGGTCTTATTCCCAGAAGGGAAATATTTCCGGGTTCACTTAAATCTTCTTCTCACAGCATCCAGTCATGCTGCAGAAGGTGAGCAGGCTATTTCTATGGCTGGTAGGCACCTGCTGTAGACCAGACCACAATTCATTTCTGAACTCTTACATAGCATCCTCATCTCATGGAAGGAGGTGAAAAGATATAAGAGCCCACTGCCTACATTAGAACCTGTTCATTTCTTTTGGAGATCTGGTGAACTTGAACACAGAATAACTGCTGGCAGCAAGGGGGCAAGAGTGTAGCCTTGCTGGCACAGCAGAGAAAGATGATCCAAGCCCTCGTGAGTCCTAGCATTGGGTATTTGAGTTATGTAACTAATATATAACGTAAGGTATACAGAAAAACACAAGCACTAAAAACAACCACCACACTTACTTTTTAAACTATCTATGCATTAGATATTTCTCATTTACTCTCAAAAGGAAAATAACCTTAAGATAAGTTGAATTCACTTCATTCTGTGAGGAGTTTCTCACCTGGGGGATTATGACAGATTGTAACGTGAATTGGAATTGCTAAGCCAAACAAAAATGAAGATAATTCTAGTCATTCTCTAATGCATAAAATTCATCAGAATGGAATCTGAACTCCTCAGAACGAAGCAGATGCCCTCTCTTGAAGAATCCCCTAGATGCCCAGATACTTCAAAATGTGCACAGAAGGAGCTATCAGACACCACCCTGAGAATTCCTGCCAATCCATGGGAGATGAAATCTCTACCAAAGGATTCCTCCTCAAGGAGGAGGAGCACCTGGAGCAAGGTGCAACACAATGGCTCCAATTCTGAGGCCGCCTGGTGGTATGAGCATCATTAGTCATGTAGAAGTCATGGGAGCACATCATTTACCACCACAGGAGCAGTAGAAGATAATATTTACATGTCCTCCCTTGACAGCTGTGTCTCTTTACACATCTGCTACTCAGAGCTGCAGAGAAAATCCAAAACAAATCCTGAACAAGGCCCAACAGTTGATTTTTTTTTTCCAACCATGACTGTATAACCCAGGATATGTGAGGTGACAGCCACCTCATTGATGAGTCCACACAGAAGAAGGAGGGAGCTGGCGGTCACATTTTCCCACAGCTGCCCCCTATGAAACACTTTTAAAGGAGCCCTAATCAGGAGCTTACCCCAAAGTAAGTAAGGAAGATTTGCATCACAAAGAGAGTTTCAGTGAATGTTTTAGAAGCAAACTAGGTTAGGACCAAAGTGAACAAAAGAGCAATCCATCTAGTGATGAGTAGCTATCTAATTAATGACAGGAATGATTCCTACAAATGTTTGAAAGATGGCTCCCTTCTCAATTTAAATACATTATAAAACTCTTGTCAAGAAAAGTGAAGGGAAGAAAGATCATTTAGTAAGGCTTTATATGAGGGTAAAATTGGCAACATAAATTATAAAGTTTAAATCATCTATTGATATTTCAAGCATCAGTGGTTGTTATCATTCACCTGACAGAAAAGTCAAATCCCCAAGTAATCCAATATGCTTGAATGAGTAGCTGGGATATTAGAGAATGTGGCTTCCTGTCCTGTGTTTTTTTGTTTGTTTTTAAAGTTTTATTTATTTATATATAGAGAGATAGAAGAACAAGACTGGAGGAAGGGGCAGAGGGAAAGGGAGAATCAGACTTTGTGCTGAGCAGGGACTCAATCCCTGTCCTGGGTTCGTGACCTGAGCTGAAGTCAGACACTTAACAGACTGAGCCACCCAGGCACCCCCTGTCCCATGCTCTTTCACAGATGCCTTTACTGATACACAGTGTCAGAGGGAGGCCTAGCTTCCAAAGAGACACGGAAACAAATTATTCATTACTCTAAACTTGTGGTTAGAAATAGCCACATGCTGGGACGCCTGGGTGGCTCAGCGGTTAAGCATCTGCCTTCATGTCCAGGGCATGATCCTGAGATCGAGTCCCACATCAGGCTCTCTGTGTGGAGCCTGCCTCTCCCTCTGCCTATGTCTCTGCCTCTCTCTGTCTCTCATGAATAAATAAATAACATCTTAAAAAAAAAAAAAGAAGGAAATAGCCACAAGCCAATTTCTTCTCTGAATAGCAATTTTTATATTTTAATTTTCATTTTTTTAATTTGTTTTTATTTTTTAAAAGATTTTATTTATTTATTCATGAGAGACACAGAGAGAGAGAAAGAGAGGCAGAGACATAGGCAGAGAGAGAAGCAGACTCCATGCAGGGAGCCCGATGTGAGACTTGATCCTGGGGCTCCAGGATCACGCCCTGGGTCAAAGGCAAGCACTCAACTGCTGAGCCACCCAGGTGGCTATTCAGTTTTTTATTTTATTTATTTTTTATTTTTTTTATTTTGTGATAGTCACAGAGAGAGAGAGAGAGGCAGAGACATAGGCAGAGGGAGAAGCAGGCTCCATGCACCGGGAGCCTGATGTGGGATTCGATCCTGGGTCTCCAGGATCGCGCCCTGGGCCAAAGGCAGGCGCCAAACCGCTGCGCCACCCAGGGATCCCCCCTATTCAAGTTTTTATTTAATTCCAGTATAGTTAGCATATAGTGCTATATTAGTTTCAAGCATACAATATAGTGATTCAGCACTTCCCTACAACACCTGGTGCTCATCACAATTGCACTCCTTAATCCCCATCACCTATTTCCCCCATCTACCCACCAGCTCCCCTCTGGAAACCACCAGTATGTTCTTTCTAATTAGGAATCTGTTTCTTGGTTTATCTGTCTCTCTCTTTCATTTTCTTTTTCTTTGTGGATAGCGATTTTTTTTTAAAACAAGCAGCACCGGGATCCCTGGGTGGCGCAGCGGTTTGGCGCCTGCCTTTGGCCCAGGGCGCGATCCTGGAGACCCGGGATCAAATCCCACGTCGGGCTCCCGGTGCATGGAGCCTGCTTCTCCCTCCGCCTGTGTCTCTGCCTCTCTCTCTCTCTCTCTCTGTGACTATCATAAATAAATAAATAAATAAAAATTTAAAAAAAAATAAAACAAGCAGCACCTTCTTTGTTTTGTCTTTATCTTAACCTATTGACCAAAAGGAAAATTAATATTTGTCTGAAAGTTTAGTTAATAATTTACTTGCCATTTCATCATGACCAAAATAAATACAGTACAAAATTATGTGTAAAATTTATACTACATATACTATAGTTTGAAAGTTAAATTTTGACTTAAATTTGTCATGAATTACCTGTGTAATATTGTTTCCTTACTGATGCAGGTTTTTTTTTTTAACCTTTCTTCCAATTGAGATGTCACCTCTATATGTGGAAGCTAACTTTCTGTTCACTCTTCCTCATTTAATGCCTTTTGCTCTTAACTTCATGCCTAATTATTATATAAAATTATTAAATCCTTAAAATTTCTTTAAAATCATTCCTATAATTAAATATAGACTTTCCTTTGTAAAATTATTTATTTATTTATTTATTTATTTAATTTATTTATTTTATGCAGAGAGTGCACGAGCAGGGGAAGGACAGAAGGAGAAGCAGACTCACTTCTGAGCAGGGGCGTCCTATGAGAGGCTTGATGCAGGGCTTAATCTCAGGACCCTGAGATCATGACCTGAGCCAAATCCAAGAGCTCAAAGCTTAACTAACTGTGCCACCCATGCGCCCTTAGACTCTCCTTTAATTACAAATAATTTATCTATTTGGAAATTTAGCTCATGCAAGGGGTTTAGGGAAGGCTTTCCAGAGATGTTTTTTTTTCTTATTAATTGACATAAGCTCTTCCTATCATGATATTTACATATATTTACGACTCATATTTAATATTGCCAAACTGTTCTTCAAAGTATTTCACTATTTTCTGCTTTTAACAGGGAGCTATAGATGGGAAGTAGCATTGAAGTTTATGTTGCTTTTCTTGCTTTTTGACAAAGAATAACACTGACATATATGAGATTGGTTGATGGATGCAAGATTTGATTTTTTTTAATACTATCCATTTTAACAGACTGTGTATGTAAATTAACATTCTTCCCTCCTTCATATGTAGATTTTCTAGACCAAATGCTGAATGAACTTGGCTTTTGTGTTATTTACAATCAGTTAAATCAGAAGGACTAGTCTGTCCAAGGAGAAATTTTCATATCTGCCTTTCCTACACGGTTATATTTGTGATTTTTTGAGGGAGTAATGGTTATTGGTTGTTAATAAAAATGAGAAAACAGACCTAAAGAAAGCCCAATTATTTAGCTTAATGTATCACTAGAATGCTTCTGTCCAAAAATAAAGCTCAAATGTATTTCTTATTCAATTTATTCAGAATTTTGGTGGTATAAGCAAACCTACTATAATTAGGGAACATCTCACCACTAAATAGATGGTGTATGTGTATATCTATATATCCATAATCAAGTAAATCTTTCTGAAATGTAGGTTAAAAAACCTCCCTTGGATAAACACACAGCTACATGTAAATTCTGCAATTTATGTTGAGGACTTATAAATACAGCAAATAGACAACGCTATACACTTAATTTCATCCACCTTAATCCAGTCATTCATATCTGGGTCTTTTGATAAATTCCATAACCTGAGAAACTAACTCTTACTCAATTATTTAGTGCCTGGTGGCATATATCAGGTCTGTGCAGACAGAGGATACCACAGTACCAAAGTTGGAGTGGATCACAAATGAATTTAAATTGATAGCTTACTTCTGGTACTATACTATTTCTGTTAAATGTTTGCTATCTCTAAGACAGAGATATTAAGAAAAATTTCAGAGCTCTTCTTTCCAGCATTTTATTAACAAATAATTGTCATAAAAGTGTGCTAATCACCTCACAGAACTTGACAGAAGTCATTAGACCCTGGTGAGCCATGTAATGGTTTACCTGCCATTGCACATCACCCCAGGTAGTTCATAACTTGTTTGCTACCCTCTCCACAAGCCTGAGCTGCATATCTTTGTCTTTATCTTCACTTACCATAAGTAACAAAGCAAATAGCAGGAGTCCCAGAGAAATACTCATTGTAATAGGAGTTCATAGTGCAGATGCCCAGGACTAATGTTTAAAAGTTAATAATGCTTGTTCAGCAAAGCAAATTTAGTGTCCCAGTTGTTTTCTCCCTGATATCTCATCCTTTAAAATATACTAACTATTCAATTAAATAGTGACCCCCCCCACCCCCAGGGCAGCTGGGGTGGCACAGCGGTTTAGTGCTGCCTTCAGCCCAGGGCCTGATCCTGGAGACCCGGGATCGAGTCCCACGTTGGGCACCCTGCATGGAGCCTGCTTCTCCCTCTGCCTGTGTCTCTGCCTCTCTCTCTCTCTCTCTCTCTCTCTCATGAATAAATAAATAAAATCTTTAAAAAAATAAATAGTGACCCCCCACAATCCCTAAATACTAGTGTCTGCAGAAAAAAAAATCTCTTCATTTCCTAAAGAAGAAATGCAAACCCCATAAATACATCTTGACATTTTACTAATAAGTAGTGATGTAGGACCCCCTTTACATACAGACTTCTAAGAGAAGCATCAGTGATTCTAAGAGGCAGGACGTCAGTCACAAGAGGCACACAGGGCACTTTGGCACTTTTGACACTGGGGCTGTTCTGACTCTGTATTTATAATTATAAGTGTTTCAATTAGAAGTATACTGACATTAATTAAAAAATATTCTGGAGCAAATTTCATTAAACTGATTTTTTACCAATAAATCCATTCTCTACACAAAGCAGTTGAACCATTTTCCCTTTCTGTCACTTTCCTTTTTATTTCTCTGAAATGGTCCATTACTATCACTTTCCTAATATAAATTGCATGAGGATTTGATTCCCAGAATAGTTTCTTTAAAAAAAATTATTTATTTATTTATTCATGAAAGACACACAGAGAAAGGCAGAGGGAGAAAGAGGCTCTCTGCGGGGAGCCTGATGTGGGACTTACTCGATTCCAGGACGCTGGGATCAAACTCCCAGCCAAAAGCAGATGCTCAACCACTGAGCCACCCAGGCTTCCCCCAGAATAGTTTCTGTCCATACTAAGTTTTCTCAATTATAGCTTCACTACTGTAAATTTGTTCTTTTGGCCATTATTTCTATGAAATTCCATTTTCTATGTTCTAAATATAACCAAGGTTTGATTTTTCTGTTGATTTATAGTCTGCAACAGATTCTGCCTTATGCAGTTTCAGCTGCTGTTCAGTTATATTTTATTATTTATACCGAGATCCCATTTCCTTCGGTCACTAATAGCTATTTTCACAAAAATGCCATCATTCTTTACTTTGCTCTCCAGTTAAAATTAAGCCATTGTCAGTTTTATTTTGTGTTTGTGTTCTTATCAGAATATTTGTTAGGTATTTTATAGAAAATTGGGCTTTTGTGTTTTTTTCTTAGATCAGAGTATGGTGGTGGGTGTAGATACCACGCAGGGTGGAAGCTTTCTGCTTCTGCAGTATAGAGTTAAACCATGATTGAGTGAAGCTTAAGGAAAATTTGAGGGAAAAGCCGATGAGTGCAATAAAGTGCAAGAATTGCACTGTGAGAGTACCAGAAGGGCATGCAACAGCTTGCTTATGATGTAGAGGAATAAGAAATCACTGAACCATTAGAGGAGACAACTGGGAAGAGGCTGTAAGCAACTAACGTCAAAATACAGAATTATTAAAAAAAAATACAGAATTATTTGGTGTACATGCTAAATATGATAGGTGATAACAGACCTGCTGTAAGCTTGATAAAATAAGAAAAGGACCAGGAAAGGATGGAATTTGGACACAGCAAAGGCTGCCTAGTAATAGGTAGTACCTGAGGGCAGTGGATCCTCCTAATGCCTAATTTGATAAAAGACCTCCAGCTGGGAATCAGGGTGTCTCTGACCTGGTAGATGTCTCACTTCTCCCAGGTTACTTTGACTAATATTTTTTTTTCTTTTTTATCTATTTATTCATGAGACACAGAGAGGCAGAGACATAGGCAGAGGGACTCCATCCTGCCACCCCAGGGTCATGTCCTGAGCTGAAGGCAGACGCTCAACCACTGAGCCACCTGGGAGTCCCTTGACTAGTAATTTTCAAGAGGCATGGGGGAACTGGCTCTATTCACCATGTCCTTGATCACGTGATCTTTTGTGCCTCTTGTTTGTAGATTCCATAAAAATGAAAGTGGGAGCAACTTCAAAAATGATAAAACACAATGTCGATCACAAGACGCATTGCTATGGTTATAATGAAGGGAAATTCTTTGCTTATCCAGTGTCTCCACAAATGCCAGAAACTGTGCTAGAGGTTGGAGTTGCACAGAAAACCTGACATAGTCTCTGAGTCCAGAGCAGTTAGAGAGGATCAGGAGGTATAGATATTGTGGTACATTCTGTAACAGAAGTACAAGTGCTTTAAAAGCACAGAAAGAGAAAGTAGTACACTTGGCTTGGGAGAGCCTTCCAAAGCAGGTGGCATTGATTTGGGCTTTGGAGGATGAAAAATGGGAAGGTACTTATTAGGTGAGGAAGAAAAGAGAATTGTTGGTCCACATCAGTGACATTAATGATCCCCATCTATGCTGTATTCTTTTGATCCTTTTAGAGGCAGAGTCCTGGGCCGATTGAGTAATCCACATGAGCCTATGTACTCATGTTCTCTCCATTCCTGCATTAGGAGGCCCAACTCATTGTATTTAAAGTCATCATGTAGATTACATACCTTACCAAAATATACCTTTAAAAAAAATCTTTTTAGGGATCCCTGGGTGGCTTAGCGGTTTAGTGCCTGCCTTCAGCCTAGGGCGTGGTCCTGGAGTTCTGGGATTAAGTTCCACATCCGACTCCCTGCATGGAGACTGCTTCTCCCTGTGCCTATGTCTCTGCCTCTCTCTCTCTCTCATGAATAAATAAAATCTTTAAAATAAAAACATAAAAAAACTTTTTAAAAATTGTGACCAAAAGTAACAAAGGTAATTTTTCTTCTTTTTTTTTTTTTAGTAAACCACAGTGAAATAACCCTTGGCAGTATCTTACCACATTCATTCTTGAAACAGCTCCTGCAAATCGCTTATGTTCAATATCATTTTGCCTTGGTGATAATGGTTTCCTTGGCTTTTTAATTTTTTTTCTTCTCAACTCCCACCTATCATGCTAGGAAATCCTCTAAAATTTATATAATTTTACTTATAAATTGATATTTTAAAAAAGATTATTTGAGAGAGAGCGCAAGCATGGATGGGGGGAGGGGCAGAGGGCGAGGAAGAAGCAGAATCCCCACTGAGCAGGGAGCCTGATGCGAGGCTTGATCCCAGAACTCTGGGATCATGACCTGAGCTGAAGGCAGATATTTAACTGACTGAGCCACCCAGGTGTTCCATAAATTGATATTTTAATCTTATTGTATAGCATACTTATAAAACATGGTATACTTTTTAATAAATCAACTTAGGTAAATTTGTTCTTTCACCCATAAAATTAACATTAGTATTTGCTATCTGTGTAATTCATTTATTCAGCAAACAAATATTGATAATTTGTTTTTCCTGGATAGATAAGATTCTTGGGCCTTGGAGAGTTTTGTGGTGCACATTTTAAAAGTGTCCCCTAATCAATAAGCATGTGAAATTAAAAGTTTTTATGAAGCACTATATAATTTCAGAATGAAAAGAGACATTATTTCCTGTGGGAAATCTAGGAAGACATTTTTTTTCCCAAAAAATAAAAATAAATAAAAAACATGAAACAAAAACACAACCAAACCCTAAGATAGCTTTCTTGGTGCATATACAATAACTACAAAAAAACTTCATTCAAAAGTTCCTTTAGAAAAACCCCCAAAATTCCCTCTTATAATTCTCAGTTGGTGAGCTGACCACTCAATTGAAAGGATACACAGAAATGAAATCACCACAAACACTCACAGGGTATTGGGAAGAATTGGCTAACTCCAGTTTCAGAACCTGGCTGGCATTTTCAACAATTCAGTGCTAAAAAAGAGCCCCATGTTTACAAGAGAAGTACCATTTGACCCAAGCCCAAGTGTTGGATAGATATTGGACATGTGGGAATGGAAGAAGGTTATTCTAGACAAAGAGAAAAATATATATGAGGCCATATAAGTGAAGAGGTGTATGCAGCCACATTGAAGAAAAAAAGAGACATCAGAGTCACTTGAAGGCAAGGTCATAAAAAAAAAAATTATGGATGGCATTTCTCAGTTAAAAAAAAAGCAGGCAGGAGCTGAGCTAGCTAAAATTAATGTGAGGATTTGAGTTTCTAAATTTGAATATTTTTATCTTCAAAAATCTCCATGTACATGCATTAACTCCTAAATTTACACTGACTCTAGGTATGAAATACCTAGAGAAACACAAAAGAAGAAAAAAAGAAAGAAAGAAAGAAAGAAAGAAAGACTGAAATAAAGTCCAGAAGCAAGTAACATTCAGTTATCACCAGAGAGCAATGGAAATGTGATCTCACCTATGAAATATTTTGAAAAATTTGAAGTAAGATGTCAAGCTGCTAATGTTGAAAAAGAAGACCATTTCTTTCAGGCTGATGAGAAAACTGAAGGCCAAGATATGTTATCCTTTCATTTGTGACTGTGGTTTAAACAGAAAGAAATAACAAAGCATTAGTCACATTATGTGGTACAATAATGGCCCCCAGGTACAGTAGTTATTTAAAAAAATGATGACACCTTTGGAATTGTTAGACTAATGTGTAAATCGTTTCTGTCCTTTACAAAAAGGCATTATAGTATGATATTTTGATGCTTTTGGATTGCAAGGGATAAGCAAGTAGCTTTGAAAAGCAACTAATTTAGGAAGATTTAAACTGTAGAGCAGTCTAAAGTTTTGTGGCTATTCATGGTATTAAACTTGATACGCTGGCAGAAGGCAGTACAGAATTTCAGTCAGGTACACTGGCAGATCTCTCAAATCCAATTTGTAAAACTCATCTAATGTCACTCGCAAAGACATTTTAAAAAGACAAGAAATGTAATGGAGGAAAAGAAACATGTCTAAGTAATGCAATTTAAAAATAACAAGATAGAGTATTTCTAGCAATCACAAGGATTACACACAGAGGCTATCAGAAGAAAATATCTTCAATTTGGAAATAAACAGTAGTTGTAAAATGAATAGAATAAGAGAATTCAAGTAAATCATTTTTATCAATGTGACAAAAAATGTTCAGGTTTTTTGCAAAGGTTTTGAACTCTAGAATTTTTTCCTTTTTCTTTTCATTTTTAGAAGTAAATTCACAGTATTCAGCATGTCAGTTTCATAGCAAAGCTAACATCTATATGTTAGAAATCCAGAACAAAAAAGAAGAGTCCTTTTATTCATATTAATAACTTATGAGCTTATGGACTTTATAGCAAACTAGAAGAAGGAACTAGAAAAGGTGAAGGAGGTAACATAGACAAGATTAAGATTCTTTTTTTTTTTAAGATTTATTTATTCATGAGACACACAGAGAGAGAGACACAGAGAAAGAGAGAGAGAGAGAGAATGAGAGAGAGAGAGAGAGAGAGAGAGAGAGAAAGAGGCAGAGACACAGGCAGAGGGAGAAGCAGGCTCCATGCTGGGAACCTGACATGGGACTCTATCCTGGGTCACCAGGATCAGGCCCTGGGCTGAAGGTGGCACTAAACTACTGAGCCACCCAGGCTGCCCAAGATTAAGATTCTTAAACATATTTTAATGCAGTGGTGGCAACAGTAGCGTTCAAGAGAAGTAACACTTTCTAAAAGCTTATTAATACACTTAAGGCATTAAAAAAAATATGCTATCAGGACAAAGAATGTAAGTCTGCTGAGATATTGTCAACAGTATGCAGACTAGATATCGAAAGATCTCAACCCAAACACAAGATTGCATTTAACTGTGTGGGGCTTTATTTGAAGGGGCCTGATTTTGTGTCTTCAAATCCTTTCAGTCTAACCAAAGCATAACAATACAAAGCTAAAACTTACCTGATAATATTGCTGATTCACATATATATATATGAATTATATATATATAAATATATAATATTTATATATTTAAGTTAATGATGAGCAATGAGGTGTTTTAAGAATTTTTAAATGGTGGAGAGCTTATGTGCTTACAAATGGATTCTTTAGTAATATAGTCAAAGGTGATTTGTTCTTTCTGGGATTTTGCTGCCAACACCTGTTCAATTTCATTTGGCAACAATTTTTATGATGCCTGAAAGGACCCCTTTATTGTGACCAGTTGTCTGCAAGATTGTTTGGTTCAGTCCTTCCATATTTTGAGGTGGCATTTTCCTTATTGTTTGTCAGCCTAGATTTTGTGGAAAGGGGGAAAAAAACCTCAGGCCTTCCTTCTTCTGAAGGCTAATCTTTTCCCCTTTAAAATAATTTCCTCTGTGTCCAGATATTATACTTTGAAAGTTTATAGAGGGACTGTTTTGACCATTTAAAAAGTCTACACTGGGGTGCCTGGGTGGCTCAGTCGGTTAAGCATCTGACTCTTGATTTTTGCTCAAGTCATGATCTTCGGGTCTGAGCTCGAGCCCATGCCTAGCATGGAATCTGCTTAAATTTCTCTCTCTCCCTCTCCACCTCTCAATTCCACTCACACATGCACTCTCTCTCTCTCTCTCTGTGTGTGTGTGTGTGTGTGTGTGTGTATATATATATATATATATATATATATATATATATAAAAATAACAGAGTCTGCACTAAGACTTATGAATTTGAATTTAAGTTTCCAAATCAGGTTAAAGTTCTGTCAGAGAAAAAAAAATTGTTAAAAGTTGCAATGTAGCTGCGTGGACAGATAGGTAAGAAAATATATATACTATTCTTAGGACTTCAGCTATAATGCCAGTAACTTTCTTATTTTACATTGAGCTTCCAGACCTGGAAAATAATATCTTAGCTAGCTCAGTCTCATGTAACAATACCATAGACTGGGTGATTTAAACAACAGACATTAATTTCTCATAGATGTAAAAGCTGTAAAGTTCAAGACCAAAGCTCCAACAGGTTTAGTTTTCCGTGAGGGCTCTCTTCTGGTTCATAAATGGCTATTTTCTCGCCGTATCTTTATATAACAGAGAGAAGCACCTCTGGTGTTTTTTCATCTTCTAATAAGGGCTCTAATCTGATCATGGGGGCTCCACCCTCTGACCTCATCTAAAACTAATTACCTCCCCAAAGTCTCACATTTGAATTTATTAGGGATTTAGAGTTTCAACATATGGTTTTTGGGAAGGATGCAAACATTCAGTCCATAACACCAAATATATATTTTGAGGTACCTTAACTTCTCTATTCTCTACCTTTAATATATTCTAATTGTATTCAAATTATTTCAAAGCTGAGGTGTATCTGAATT
Source organism: Vulpes vulpes (assembly GCF_048418805.1). Taxonomy (NCBI): domain Eukaryota; kingdom Metazoa; phylum Chordata; class Mammalia; order Carnivora; family Canidae; genus Vulpes; species Vulpes vulpes. The sequence continues at coordinate 45,896,028 of NC_132788.1, read as the reverse complement.
TCATGTTTTGTGCTTAAATGGAGTGTCTTTTAGTTGAAAAAAAAATAGGTGATACTTTTGGAATAAAATAACATTATAATGAAATATTATAAATAAATGTAGTAGGTTAGTATAGTTCTCTAAAAAGTATTAGATTTCAAAACCATTTTCAAACTTCTCCTCTAATTTGTGAACATAGAGGAAATGAAACTCAGTAGTCTTTCAAATCATCTAAAAAGATTGTTTCTGGGAAACAGAAAATTCAAATGACAGATCTATTGTATGTTATAAACATATCTATCAGATGCTTAGAAACAAAGTTAAAAAGTCAACTATTATATTTACTATTTTATTGCTTTTAATCCTTATGGTATGTGCTAATTTCCACATTAATGACTTGGTTAGAAAAAAAAATGACTTGGTTAGAAAATGACACTGAATCTGAAGATTACTGAGAGCTACAAACAAACCTCTAATATTGAGTGAATCTCATGGCCGATATCAGCAGTAGCTTTATATTAGTATATAGACTATTACAATAACCATATTATATTATTCCACAGACTAAATATTAGGAATTACATGAGAGTTCCTTTTTATTTTATTTACCTTCATTTTCAGACCCTAACAGATAATACATACAGTTCAATAGAAACCAGAAAGTGAGAAAAATCATTGTACTGTTATGAGCAAGGTCAAAATTTTAATCTTTTTCTTAAAAAACTTAATATTCGGGATCCCTGGGTAGCTCAGCGGTTTAGCGCCTGCGTTTGGCCCAGGGCGTAGTCCTGGAGTCCAGGGATCAAGTCCCGCGTGGGGATCCCGGCATGGAGCCTGCTTCTCCCTCCTCTTGTGTCTCTGCCTCTCTCTCTCTCTCTCTCTCTCTATGTCTATCATGAATAAATAAATAAATAAATCTTAAAAAAAAAAAAACAACCATTTAGTATTCTTTCTTAGTATTGTTAGAGAGGAAAACCCCCCTCTAGGATGCTGGCAAAATCTCTTCATAAGGAGGGATCTCACTGAAGACAATCTCATACAAAATTGCCCAGTAGGAATTTCTGGGGGTTGTTGCTGGCCAATGGATGCTGCTGATGGCCATGCAGCACAGGAGATGGGTGCTGGAAAAAGCTGCCTGCACTGCAGGAGCTGGGAGCAGGAGAAGCCACACAGGCATGAGCCTATCAAGTAGGCCCAATGGAACCAAAAAGCAAAACCCCTTCTTCCTGCAATGTCGTTCCAGCACCATCTGCTGACAAGGCTTATTGACAGCTGGCAAAGAAAAAATAAAAGTTCCAAATTCATTTTCATAGAACAAGAAAGGAAGAGGAATTTGGACCTGAGAAGCCATATATTAATAATTGGCATACTTCATTCCTTTGGCCATCCAGTGCTATATTCAACTTTCTACACACATTTGAATTCCTATATAGCAACAAAATAGATTTTCAACTAACAAAATCAGCTATCCATGTTGCAAGTAAGGGTGCCCTCTCCCTTTCCTCCAAATGAGGAGGTACATAGTCCCAAATCCCAAGTTACTGTGTTCAACACAGGCTAGAGTAATAACTCCTCAAAGTCAGCCACAGTTTCACTGAATATTCTGTTACCCAAAGACTATAGTGTAAGCTACCAACAGCATGTATATAAAATAAGAAAGGGAAGAAAACTGTATACAAGTAAACATGTCCATATAGCAAGAAGAGAAAAAAAAATACAAACCTAATATTTCTGTAATTATCTCAAGGTTGTAGATGATATCCATGGATTCCATCTTTAACTACCCATTCCTTTTCTCCCTTACTTTCTGCCAAAAGCTTGACTGTTCTGAGTTCTTTATCTGAATGACCCAAATCTTCATTCCTAAAGGTATGCATTCTCAATTGTTCTGCCTTTTCTTGCTTGCTATAGTTTTACATTGACTTTTACAATTGGGCATGAAAGTAATAAACTGTGCCCCTGAGAATCCTCAAGGTTGCAAATATAGTCTTTTTTGTCTCCAACTCAATTTCTAATTGGTAATATGGATTAATTGCTGCATCTTTTTATTCCTTTCTCTGTATTGTTTCAGTGATATAGGAGCCCCAAATTGCCAATTAGAAGTATCATCTTCCAATTTGGTGGATTCATTTTTGTGTCCCTGATGGAAGCATTCCATGCTTGGAGCCTAGAAGAACTCTCTAACCTAGAAGTTATGGGTACGGGAAGAAAAATTGTGCAAGTTGTTATTACATGTTCACTGCTTACTTTCTGGAACCATGTATTTTTGAGGGAAATGGCTAGTATGCAATGGTCTCTCTGAGCAGCAAAAACTCAGGGCGAAGTGCATTTCTATTCCGTTGTTCACTAACATCCTCAAGACCCATCCTTTTAGAATGTGGTCTCCCAACTGGCATTGTAACAGTTTTCAATAAGGCATTCCTACTTCCTAAACCAGAATATCCTCTGTAAATAATAGTCTCTCCTTCATTGCATTCTTATTGTACGGTCTAGAATTTGTAGGTCATTTCAATCCAAAATTGGTGAAAGCAGAATCCCCTATTTTATCTAAGTTTTAAAAGGTATGAAACTTTAAATACTTAGTATTTTAAGTGGTAAAAATGGCTACCGGTTTGAGAGAAACATCTTCACATATGAAGAGTCTTCTAAGTTACACTTTTGAAAAAAAAAAAGATTTAAAATAAGTATGAAATTTCACTAAATGACTTTTGGAATACAAATGGATACAATTGTAAAGATTTTTATTTTATGTATTGATACCATGTGATATCAATACATCTCTCTATAGTGAACCATTTTTATTGTATTTGCTTTTGCTGCAGTAACAAACAGCCCCCAAATCTTTGTGGCTTACAAACACAAACATGTTACATTTAGGGTGTAGATTGCAAGCTCAATCTGACTGCAGATCTGTTCCATTGTCTTCCTGTGTTCAGGATGAAGAAGCAACAGTAATCATAGTAGAGGGGAAAAGACAGACTGAAATACATCATGCAATTTCTCTTAAAGCTTCTGCTTGAAAATGGCAAACCTGACAACCATTCCGATTCTATTGCCAAAGCAAGCCACGTGGTCAAGCCCAATGTCAATGAGGTGGAAAAACGTACTTCTCCCAACAGTCTGGTGAAGGGAGAATGAATATTTGTGAAAAGTAATGCAAACTACCATGATTACACTCGAAGAATAGACACTTCTTGGTCATGGCAAATTACTCTTTTGACACACTGTTAAGTCTATTTCATAATATTAAATTATACATAATCTTAAGTAACATCTATAATTTTTCATGCTTTAAGAGTTTTGTAAGGGGTGGTGGAAAGGGAGGTGGGGGGGCAGGGGGTGACTGGATGAGGGGCACTGAGAGGGGCACTTGATGGGATGAGCACTGGGTGTTATGCTATATGTTGGCAAATTGAACTCCAATAAAAAAATAAAAAAATAAAGAGTTTTGCAGGATAGTTATGTTTGCTTAGTACAATGAACTGGGTAGCTTTACATATTTTTCTCTATATTCTATATATGGAGCTATCTATTCCTCTTAAGGATAAGAGATTTTTACCAGCACTATTTAGAACTGAAAGCATTTGGGGGAAGTAACTTATTTGATAACGTAAAACAAATTTTTTTGATTAAACTTTTAAGTAGTTTTATTTTTTCTAGAAATCATCCACTTTGTAATTTTCAAATTTGACACTGATAAATATGTATATATTTAACATATATACATGGTATATATGTTTTTTACATGTTCTAACTTTTTTTAAAAGATTTTATTTATTTATTCACAAGAGACACACACACACAGAGAGAGGCAGAGACACAGGCAGAGGGAGAAGCAGGCTCCATGCAGGGAGCCCAATGTGGGACTCGATCCCAGGACTCCAGGATCACGCCCTGAGCCAAAGGCAGACACTCAACTGCTAAGCCACCCAGGTGTCCCTGTTCTAACCTATCATTTCTAATTTTTTATTGGGATTTTCTGAATTTACTATATTGCAATTTATTCACTTTTCTTCAATTTTCTAATGCATTTACTATTTCTGCTTTTATTTTTAGTAGTCTTCCTCTTGCTTTTTCATTTTCTGAATTGCTTAAGTAAAATGATTAGTCTTGTTCATAAAATAAAAATCTAGCTATGAACTTAAGTTTAACAACATTATATAATTCCATCAAAGCAAAAACTCAGGGAGAGGTGTATTTCTCTATTCCTTTGTTCACTAACATCCTCAAGTATCTAGCACTGTGCCTCTGCACAGAGGCGTTTCACAGGATAATATTCACAGAATCTGTTCTGTATTGTTTCTTTTTTGGAATTATAGTTATTTCTTAATTCCAACAATCTTAGATTTTAGTTTAAATTTTCATTAGTTTATCTAGTTTGGTGACTCTCAGACTTTAACACCCATCAAGGCTCACTTGGAGAACTCATTAAAACACTAATTTTTAAATTTCAAGACACAGGCTCTACTCTCAGAATTTCTAATTCAATAGGTTTGGGGCAGGGATCTAGAATTTGTATTTATAAGAAGTTCCCAGGTAATGTTGAAGTCTCCCTGGGGTTCACACTCTAAGATTCATTGGCCTGGTTTCATTTTATGAGCAAGTTAAGTACCAGCCTCTGCTTTGGAGAATTTATTGAGGTATCTTGGTGACTAAGGAATAGCTTAGGTATGCTGCCCTAGCTATAGATATTCTACCATCTTAAGTATTTAAAAATTCTGTCATTTATTTTTTATGTAATTGAAAATAGACTAACAGTTAATAAGATGTATATCAAAACAGCAAACTGTTGAATTCTCTAAGTTACCATACAGCACAAGAGAGTATAATCTTTTTATGCATTTCTGGAAATACTTTTTAAAAAATAAAAGACTTATCACAAACCTAGTTGGTTTAATCAAAATGTACCACAAATATCCAGTATTACATCTGTTAGCTATCTCTATTTTCTGAAAAAAAAAAAAAACAAAAACAAAACAAAATGGATTTTGCAAAACCTTACCTACATGCAAATCATTTACCTGAGCCACTACTTTGTAATTCAGGCATTAAATCACATTTTCCTTTGTCCACCCAACAGAGGTAGTTTTAATCCTTTTAATGAAACTGGCATGTTGTGTCATAAGCTCTCTATGCATGTGCCACTTCTAAAAAGTGACGGGCCTTGTACCTTTGGATTTTCTTCAACCAATGGTTCTAGTTAAGAACAGCTTCCAGAGCAGCCCGGGTGACTCAGTGGTTGAGGGCCGCCTTCAGCCCAGGGCGTGATCCTGGCGCCCCGGGATCGGGATCCAGTCCCATATTAGGCTTCTGGCCTGGAGCCTGTTTCTCCCTCTGCCTGTGTCTCTGCCTCTGTTTCTCAAATAAATAAATAAAATCTTTAAAAGAAAAAAAAGAACAGCTTCCAAATTCAATAATCAGGTTTTCTGAAGCTTGCTCTGTTCTTTTTCTCAATTCTATTTTGTACTTCCAAAAGTCTCTCTTCCTCTGGTTTTTAACTCATTTTCTCTGTGTGGTGTATCTTTGTGTTATAGTATTGTAAAATTTTCCTATACATTGCTTTCTACCACACATTCTACCTAATCGGACATTAATACTGACGCATCTTCTAGTATGACTTAAGTATGGTCACTGCTTCATTTGTAATTTTTCTGAATAATTTTTAGACACATCTCTTATAAGCACTAAACCACTGTTTAGTTGTGGTTAAACCACAAGTTTACAATGTTGACACTTTCTAATTATTATTTGTTTTATAGATTTTTAACACACAGACTTTAACATTGTTATGTAGCAAGAATTATCAGTTGTCTTTTCCTTTGATTTCTGAATATTTCTGTGATTAAAAAAGGCCTTTTCCTGGGGCACCTGGGAGGCTCAGTTGGTTAAGCTTCCAACTCTTGATTTTGGCTCAAGTCCTGATCTCTGGAGTCTTGAGACTGACTCCCTGTTGTGCTCAGCAGTGGGGATGGGGCTGGGGGGTGGAGTCTGCTTGAGATTCTTTCTCTCTGCCCCTCCCCCAGCTTGTGCACACCTGTACACTTTTTTAAAAAAAGGTCTTTTCCTATCTAGAGATTAAATATTCACCCTTATTTCCTTCTGATTTTTGGTTTTTACTTTCTTTACATGTATTACTTTGTTCTATTTAGAATTTGGTGCATGTGTATTTTACTCATTTCAAATAAAAAATATAATTCTTTTATATACAATACTCTTTGGGCATACTGTATTTAGGGCATTGCAGTAAACATTCAATATTTATAATTAGTTTTGTCAAGTATTAGAATTATTTTATCTTTATCCCTTCACCTACCATTATTTATCAACATGATGCTGGTTATTGTAAGAGAAAAGAGGAATGAAGTATTTGAGATCTTATAGGTAAAGCAGGGTTAGGGGATTGTGGTAATAAGTGAATCTAAAATAATGACACACAACTCATTAAAGAAATTTTGTTGGCATTTTCAGTATTTTTAAACAGTAATAACCTGCATTGTTCAATGTTAAAAATCTTTGTTAATTTTTTTTTGCCTTGCTGTAAATATAAGAAGCATTTTCCCTTGGATCTCCACCAAATTAGTGTTTTTTTATGATTCAGTGATCTTATTTAGCTTAAGATAATTGAAGGAGAAAATGCCAGTATACTGGGAGATATTCTTCAAACCTTTCTACTGCATTGTTTTATGTTTAAGATAACTTAATACTTGTGTAGAAATAACCATGGCAGAACATTGCTCTAATCTAAAGCTTTCACATGTCTCAATTTCTTTCTTTGGGTTTACTTTGCCTCAGAGTTCCCTATCTTCTCCCAATATGTCATTAGAAAGATATCTACATACACTTGCTCCTCTTTTTCTATCTATCATCTATCTATCTATCTATCTATCTATCTATCTATCTATCATCTATCTATCATCTATCTATCTATCCTCCTTCCCTTTTCTCTTCCCAGGATCCCATGCTTTGATTGTGATTTTAAAAATTATCCTCAAGAAAAATTACTCATTTGTAAATACAGTATCCTAAATTCTTGTATTTGTGGAAAAAGTACAAGTCTGCAAATCCACATTTGTAGAATTTTGTACAATACGAATTATAGTTGGGAAGACATTATTGTACTCAACACGGTGTTTAATAATAGAAATCTGGGATCCCTGGGTGGCTCAGCGGTTTAGCGCCTGCCTTCTGCCCAGGGTGTGATCCTGGAGTCCTGGGATCGAGTCCCACATCGGGCTCCCTGCGTGGAGCCTGCTTCTCCCTCTGCGTGTGTCTCTGCCTCTCTCTCTGTGTGTATCTCATGAATAAATAAATAAAATCTTAAAAAAAATAATAGAAATCTGCGTAATGGGACTGTATTTCATCTGGTATGGAAACATATTTAAGACAGTGGAATTAATACAATGACTATATCTCTATAACTAAAACACCAAGGCTACTAAAGAGGTTAATTCTACTAATTCAGAGGTTAATTAGTAGAATGACTAATTCTTATTAGTCTTATCATTACATAACTGAAATAGTAACAATAAAAGTTTGCCAGGACAACTGAAAAAGATCTACTGGAAAATGGCTTTTTGGTAGTACTAAAAGTCATAGAAAAATACCTTTATATTTTTGCTTCTTCCAAAGTACTAACAGTTGGCATTGCTCAAAATTAGTAAACTTAGATATTAAAATATTTTATCCATGACAAATGTCGAGTTCTAAATGTGCTATTACAATAAATGAATGACCTGCATCAGTACTTACCACTTTATTTTTTAAAAGATTTTATTCTTTTATTCATGAGAGACACAGAAAAAGAGAGGTAGAGACACAGGCAGAGGGAGAAGCAGACTCCATGCAGGGAGCCCGATGTGGGACTCCATCCCGGGACTCCAGGATCACGCCCTGAGCCGAAGGCAGGCGCTAAACCACTGAGCAACCCAGGGATCCCCAGTACTTACCACTTTAAAATAGTTTATTTTATCCATATATCAAATTATATCAATTATCATAGAAACATGTGTCATATGTTAGTCTTATACTTGATTACAAATAAATGCTATTTTAACAACATAATAATAAATGTAGCTCACCATCAGGGAGATTAGTCATTAAAATGAGTACAGCAAAACAATCAATGTAAACTTATTACCAAGGAATAACTTAAAAGAAATGATAGGCAGTTGGAATGAGATTTAAAACACAAGCCAAAACATTAAAAAGTTGAAGAATTGCAACTCAAACACCATACAAAGGTAGTATTAATGCCAGAGAGATTTAATTGCCAATGACTGACAGAAGTATTCTATATTGCCAGTGTACAAGGAATTTAAAAAAGGTCCTAATACAGAGTAAAAATGTTACAGTAATGTTAGTCTCAAATGGAAACTTTAACAAGGCTATCGATTGTAGCAAAAATAACATTGATAAAAAGGTATCTAAAAAAGGTATGATACTGCAAGAGCTGAATCAACTTATTTCAAAATTTCTCCTTGGAGAAATGCTTCTTTCCACAGATGTTCATTACACATCCATTTAGATATTATGTTTTTAGAAAGTAGGAGGAAAGATAAAAAGAAAACAAAAAACAACCCAAAACAAACAAAAAACAACCAGAAAATGGAACCTGAAATAATCAACAGAAAATATTTTTGAAAGCAAATCTGATGCTGGAGTCTTAATGTGATTATTACATCAAACTCCAGCAATCCTTGATTGAAAGTAAATTACATCATCTCACATGATGCTTAATGACAAAATTAGCTGAGAAAAATGGTGACATTAATAGCCATAATAAAAAAATATCATAAATTACTAATTACATTTAGTCAACAAACAGGGTTATTAAATAATACTTCCCAAATACAACAGGTAGCATTTCTAATGAATAGCTGGGTTTTACATAACACCTCTTTTTATCGTGAGTGAATTTGTAACAAGGTTCATTTATTTATCTTTAAAGATTTATTTATTTATTTATTTATTTATTTATTTTTAAGATTTATTTATTTATTCATTCAGAGAGAGCGAAGAGAGAGGCAGAGACACAGGCAGAGGGAGAAGCAGGCTCCATGCAGGAAGCCCGATGTGGGACTCGATCCTGGGTCTCCAGGATCACACCCCGGGCTGCAGGCGGCGCTAAACCGCTGCGCCACCGGGGCTGCCCCAGATTTATTTATTTTTTAAATATTTTATTTATTCGTTCATGAGAGAGAGAGAGGCAGAGACTCAGGCAGAGGGATAAGCAGGCTCCAAGCCATCGAACCCGACATGGGACTCAATCCCGGGGCTCCAGGATCACGCCCTGGGCCGAAGGCGGTGCTAAACAGCTGAGCCACCAGGGCTGCTCTCAAGGTTCATTTAAAATAAGGCACAGAACATGTCTGTCTTTCCCTGGTTTAAACGGTTAAACAGTAATGACTCAGATACAAAGTACCAGGACTCTTAGGGAAATACCTTAGTTTTAGGACAGGTGTTCTCAACCTTTTTTTTTTTTTTCTCCTTTTTCTGTTGGCAGCTCATTCATATTATAAGGGAAAAGAAAAAGACTGGAGTCCAGTGAAAAAAATACTAATGATTTTTAAAAACTGAGGTAGAAAATAGCCAAATGATAACACCTGGGAATTACAAAAGTACAAAACATTTCATAAACATAAAATATCACATAATCCTAAAAAAAAAGTAGTTAGTGGAAGAATATCAATAATTAAGAATAGTTAACATGTCTCAATATAACACTGAGGACACTCTAGCAGGAAAGCAACCTTCTTGAATATTATGGAAATTCCAACTGCCTGCATGTGTGCATATAGAGTAAGAATTCGTAAAGTTGCCAACAGTTGGTGGCATTGCACAACAGAGTGGAGTCATGAATTAGAATCCTCAGTTATTTGTGGTAATGCAATAATCTTAGTCTATGAATACCAAATTTAGTAAGCCTTAATAACTCATTCAGCAGGTTACTACTAAGAAGCACTTAGTTGCCAGTAAAAATCCATCTATGAAATTGGCCTCATTCATATGTAAGTATAAAAAAATGAGTCTTGCATTTTTCCATGAAGGGAGCTCTCAAAGCCCATGAATTTGCTTTATTACAAGACTGATTTAGGGAACCCAGTGTCTGACATAGAGCTCAAAATAGACAATGTAGTGAGTGGATGGACCTAAAATATACAGAAAGAAAATAAGCATGTGTGATTAATATCTGATTTCATAAAAACATATAAAGTACAATTTCATTGATCTGATGTAATTTTTTGATACATTTTAGTATGAATTGATTTCTCAAAGCATATAATGAATTCATTCCTTTAATCACTTCAGTGATATTAAAATTGTTTTTGATTCATAAAAACCTTACAAAATTACTGCAAAAGCAACATTTCAATGTTTTTTTATTGATCTTTAGATGTGTGAGTTTACAAATCAAAGATGTATCAGCTTTTTTTTTTTTTTAGTAAAGGCAATCACACCACAGCAAACATTCTAAACTTTTATCTGATTTTAGAAATAATTTCAGCTATGAACATAACAAATCTAACAATTTGTATTTCACTTAGGAGCAAGTGTGGTGCACTATACCATGTCAGCATCTAATGCAGTGGCAGAGTTAGGATATGACAAGAATTAAATGGAAAAGGCCTGAAGACAAGGTTAAGTAAGCCATTTTTACAAACGAGAAGGCCATTTTTACCAATGAAAGCATTGTGTCCCTTTGTGAATGGCACGGTGTGGTGAAACAGGGTGGATAACGGATCTTGGGGAGGTGCAAAAGGACTTCGAAAAAGCCTGGCATCCTCCAGAGAATAAAATTAGAATATTTGTTGAAACCACTTTATCCTTAATTTTAGTAATTTCTCATTACTTACTTTTAGCAGCTAATGCGAAGGATGGAAATTACTGCAGAGTAACTGAAATTTTAGTATACCTGGTATTACAGCACCCTCTATCACATGATCATATATATACAGAACATTTACATGTAGTAGTCACTTTAATGTGGGCAATATTCACTTATGTACAGCTTTCCCGGTTCTAGGGCTTATTACTTTCCAGCAAAGGGGCCAAAGGCCTATACATTTTTCCAGTTCTAGTTTCATCACTCTCTCTCCTGTAATAGCGAAGAGCATTAATGACAAAGCAATCCTGAGCTCTAAATTCTTCCAGGTGTGCTTCTAGTGCCAACAGCTTAAATGTCAGGGGAGAATTTTTCAAAGCTGTTATTACCCAGCTCTACCCCCGGGTCCTTCCCAGTAGAAACTCCGGGTTTTAAGGCCAACGTGTTTTAAGAAGCCTTTCGGGGACTTCTGAGGCAAGCTCAACTTTAAGAATCACTGCTATAGAAGAAACGAACAGGGGAGCCGTCAAGTCGGCAGACGCTAACGTACAAATTCTGAAGGAAACGTATCTCGCTTTCACTATGCACACCGATATTCAGTTAAAACGTCATTCCAATGAAACACTGAAAACAGTCTCATGCTTGCTACCTAATGGTGTCGTCAGGCCTACAAGCTTCCAGGGAAACCTAGGCTGTCACTAAGAATTCAGTATCAGGGAAGAATTCACCTCGATTTTGCAGACTTCGGGGAAATGACGTTTCCCCTGGTTATCTGAGAAATATGCCGTGCCAGCAAACCCAAATTCAGCCTGAGCATTTCCGAGGCTTTGTCTGGGAAATGTTTTTTAAATGTTTCTTTGCTTTTTAAATGTTTCAGGCTTTTATTTAAAACCTAGTTAACATACAGTGCAACAGTTTCAGCAGAATTTAGTAATTCTAGCCTTTTTTTAAAGCAAAATTCCCACTAAATCCTACGCTTCCCGATGGGCTCCCAACACGCCCCGCGCCCGCCCGGTGCCCGCCACTGCCTTCATGCGTGAAAAGAAACAAAAGCTTTTCTATCAGAGGACAAGCTAAGCCACAGTCCGTGCTACCGTCCGGCCAAGCGGGGAGTGCTCCGTTCCGGGCGGACTGGGACATTCACGGGGGGGGGGGGGGGGGGGGGGGGCGGAGCAGTTCGGGAACAAGGCAGGGGAAACATAAACACAGGGACACGTTTCTTCTGGGCTTAACTCTAGAGAAAGAAATCCGTTTCCTCTCCATTTTGGGATTGGGAACACACCGCGACTCCTCCACACAGACCCCTCTTCAACGTCCCGGGAACTGCTGCGGGGGAACCCGGCAGGGCGGGGGCTCGGGGGCCTCCCTTCCCGGGGGGGCGGGGGGGTGGCGAGAAAAAACCGCAAGGGCCGAGATTTCTCTGGAAGGTTCCGAGAGAAAAGTGCGCGCGCCCCCTTCTCGGGCGGTGGGAGACGCGGCACCAGGTGGCGCTGCCGCACCGAGAGCCGGAGCCCGGGCGACCGCGGGGGCGGAAAGAGGCGTCACCGCATCCTTCTCTTCGTGTCCCTCGCCGGAAATGCGCGCTGGCGCCAGCCGCTGGTCCCGGATATGAAGCCTTCTGGAGAGTTCCCGCGCGGGGGCGGGGCTAGGACCGGAACCGAACGGCGACCGTCGGGCCTCGGGGCGGAAGCCCCGGGCGGTACCAGCAGGGCCAGCCTTGCGGTGCGCGCGCCTCTTCACGGCGGGAGCGCGGGGCTGGGGGGCGGGGGGCGGTGGAGAGCGTGGGGGGGCGGGGCCTCGCCAGGCGCCTGCGCACTTTGGGGACGTAGTCGCCGTCGGCGTGTGCGTCTTTCTCCATCTTTGTACGTTGGCTGGCCTTGCGAGGCGGAAGTGGTGACGTAGTCGGTTTTTTGTTTTGTGTTTTTTTTTTTTTTTTTTCCTCTCCCGCCCACAGGGTTTGGGTTTCTAGCTGTGAGTCAGGCTTCTGGAAATCATTGTGGAAAGTTAAGGGTACATGAGGTAAAAACTCGAGCTGTATTTTCCTCTTGACTCCAAAGCGATCCAAATGTTTGGTGGGCGCGGTCCCAGTGCTGGTACGGACCCAGCTTTTCCCTCTAAATCTCTGGACCTGCCTGATTCCACCCACTCTGTTTCTTTGAGCATCAATCATTAGGCGGTAGGGATGTCACAAGGGAACGCAGGCAAATTGTTCTGCGGAACCCAACACAGTTATTTAAGGAAGCGTGCTTTCGCTTTTTAATAATGCTTTTCAAGAATTGAAGGAGTTCAGTCGACTTAATTTTTCTGTTTTTGTCCGTGTGAACATTTTATATCGTGCTTTTTGGTGGTATGGTCCTGGTCCTCATCACACTCTGTGAGCTTCAGGAAGGCTGCTGGCACACAGCATGCCAAAGGAAGAGTCTGCCCCTTCTCCATTTTTGCGAAGTAGAGGCAAACCACTTGGATGGAGGGATGGATGGATGGATGGATGGATGGATGGACCGTAGTCAGCAGGGAGGAGTGCACTGTTTTGTTTGTTTTTAGATGCAGCAGGGAAACAACTAATGTCGCAGAGACAAATCTGTATCCATCCTGTTTTAATTTTAGATTGTAACTCAAGAAGTGTCCGCTCGGTTCTCCCAAGGAATTTGTTCAGTTCTGGTAAACACTATCCCTGTATTTCAGAGCTCCTCCTGTCCTGTGGCCTACCACGAGAATTGAGTACTTGTGAGATGCAGAGCGGAAGTAATAGAGACTTAAGTGGATAGACTAAGAGAAACAGGTGGACTGGGGGATGCAAGGAAGCTAGATCGTCTCTAACGGCTGAATGAGGACTAAAATTTTAGTTTCTTGGTTAAACCTTTTGGGTGGTCTTGGTAGTAGGTGTAAAGAAAGCTGCTGTGGCTTGAGTGTGGGCAATATTGCAGTATCATTAGACTGACTAGAACGAGGACAAGTAGGAGGCTAGACATTCAGGAAAGTGTAAAAAGGGGGGAAAAACCATAGTGATAGGTATTAGAAAACGTGAAGGGGCAAGAGTCAAAGGTGTGATAGATGTGGGAGGAGGCTGATTCGGAAGACAGAACAGTGTTAGATCTCAACCTGAGTGGTAGAATGAGGAATAAGTTCTTTATTAGAGGTTTCCGTTTTGGAAATAACTGCATATGATTGAAAGACTCCTTCATTTTGCCACCATTATATACTAGTAACTTACGCTAACATAGTTCTCCATAGTTTAAAAAATGTATCCGTTTATTTTATTTATTTATATTCACAACTAGAGGCATTTAAATCACTTGTCTGAATATACCTCAACTCTTGTCCCTCACTACTGCTTGCCTGGCAGAACCTGGCTCATGGAGAAATCACGCACTTAAGTTTTCTGTGCTTGCGCCCAAGAGCTTAACGATTGGATGAGCTAATAATGATCTCACACCCAAATGGGCTCTCCATATTGTCCAGTCATCCAGCTCCTTTTCTCTAGTGACTTGAGTGTTTTCTGGAAACCAAATATTTCATTATTCTTCCTTTCTCAAATTACCAACTGTCTCTTCAACCAATTACTCTGCTTCATACTTTATTAAAAAATGAAATTGTGAGTCTAAGCCAAGAATTCTTTTTTCTAGCATCTACTCTGCCCACACCTGTACTTTTTAGATATCTTCCACCTACTTTAAAAGGATCCTAGGTCTTTCTTTCGAATGCAAACATGATACTGTTAGTCTTTAGTTTTAGCCATTTGAGTGGGTATAGGTGTTAATTTTATTTTTGTGAAGTGTATTTAAAACTTTTGCCCATTTTTAAAATGGAGCTTTTCTTATAATTGAGTTGTAGGAATTGTTTGTATATCATGTATATTATTTATTTTGTTATTTTGTGATAAAAGCACTTCACGTAAGATCTGTTGTCTTAGCAAATGTTTAAGCGTGTAATATATTATTACGTATTGGCACTGTGCTGTACAGTAAATCTCTAGAACTTACTCATCTTGTATAACCAACTTTGCACCCTATAATACCTCTGTTTTCCTTTCCCTTTGAACACCTTTTATGTCAAAGTGTGTGTTGTGAATATTTTGCTACCAGTTTGTGGCCTGCCTTTTCATTTTCTTAATAATATGTTTGGAAGACCAGTTTTTGTAAGTTGTATATTTCTAGGAATTTGTACATATTATCTAAATATTAAAGTTCATTAGCGTAAAGTTGCAAATAAAATCCTATTATCTTTTAAGTATTCACAATTTATTACATTTAAGCCTGTTATCCATTGCCGGTTAATTCCTCTGTATGGTATAACAGTAGGAGTTGATATTCATATTTTTCAAAATGAGAATCCATTTATTCCAGCAGCATTGGTTGAAAGGATTATCCTTTTCCCCATTGAATCACTTTGACACCTTTGTCTGATTTTTTTGAATATCTCTTCAGTTCTATTGGTAAATATATGTCTGTCCTTATGCCAACTTATCCAATGACCCTTTTTCTCAGAATTGTTTCAGTCATTCTAATTCTTTTGTATTGTAATATATATCTTAGAATTGGCATTTCAGTTTCTGAAAAAGCCTGCTGTAATTTTGATTGGGATTGTTGAATCTGCTGATCACTTTGGGGAGAATTGACATCTTAACAGTATTGAATTTTCCAGTCTATAATTATGGCATATCTTTCCATTTGTCTTGGTCTTTTAATTTCTCTACGTAATTTTCAGCATACAAGTCTTGCACATACATCGTTAAATTTTTTCCTAAGTATTTCATGCTTTTTATTTTTTTTTAAATGTATTGTTTAAATTTTAATTTCCAGTTTTGAGTCATTGTATTTTTCAGTTCTAGAACTTTCATTTGATTCTTACAGATTCTACTTCTCTAGTGAAATCCTGAGTGTGTGCCTAATAACTCCAATATTTAGATCACCTGTGGATCTTATTTCTATTGTCTTTTTCTTATTCCGGTTTCTTGGTGTGCCCAGAAATTCTTAATGGAATGCTGTCTTTGTTTATGAAAAAAATTAGACTCTGAGCAATCTTTTTTACTTCCATAAACGATTTTACTTTTACTTGTGTCAAAAAGGTAGGCCAGGGGTATTCAGGCTGTATGGTATTCAGTCTGTTAGGTCTGGTCTACTTCAGGTCCCTTCTTATTACAACGATGGCCCTTTTATGTGTCTCAACAAAAAGCCTGAAGTATTTTCAAAGGTCATTTCTTATTAGTTGTCCTTGAACACTAGTTTTTATTTTCTCAGAACCATGGGATTCCTGAAAGCTATTCTTGGCTTCTCTCCTTCTTAGCTAATCTGCCATGTTCTGATTGACTTTCCCAGCCTCAGGAACAGCTTTCAAATTGGCAAATAAGTCAAAGGGAAAAACAGTTGAATATGGGCAGACTTCTCCCCCCCTCTCCAGGAACTTGTCCTCTCAAAATTATCAAAAAGATCCTTTTTGTATTTTTATTCAACTTTTCTAGTTCTTCAATTAAGAGGATGATCTGATTAAAAAAAAAAAAAGCGAAAAGAAAAGTCCATCATTGGCAGAAATGGAAGGTCCTCTTAAGGTCTCAATGATGCCAATAAAGTGTATTCTTTTTCCGTGTCATTGTTACCATTTCTTATTCCCAAACATCAGAAACAATCCAGGAGACACACCAATGGCTTTCTGTCTTGCTTCTGGAGGTGGTGTCTCTAGGGCTTCTCAGAAGTGATACCACCTTGCCACAGAAGGGCTCTTAGGAAATACCCTTCAGTTTTCTTTAGACTTTGCCTCCCTGTGTCTTCTGACCTCTGCTCCATCTGCCGAGGGTCCCAAGGTAGTTCTCTTTTCACTCAAACTAAGCACTACTATCACTGTAGCTATAAATTTAGTCTGTCATCTTTGGTATTCTTAAAATACAAACATGTGTTCCTTTTTTTTTTAATTTTTTTTTTAATTTTTTATTTATTTATGATAGTCACAGAGAGAGAGAGAGAGAGGCAGAGACACAGGCGGAGGGAGAAGCAGGCTCCATGCGCCGGGAGCCTGATGTGGGATTCGATCCCGGGTCTCCAGGATCGCGCCCTGGGCCAAAGGCAGGCGCCAAACCGCTGCGCCACCCAGGGATCCCCACAAACATTTGTTCCAATCAGCCAGGGAGAAATGCATCCCTTTATTTTTATAGATATCAATGAAGAGATATATACTCCCCAGACAGAAAGTGGATTTGATTTCTTACGTAATTTCAAGCGCTGATTATAAAAAACGTTGCCCACCAGCTCATGGGTGTGCTATATAGAAAGGTTAGAATAGGCAGGACTTAATCCCAGATTCCCCACTTCTTGATGGAGGATTACGTTATTTAAATTTACTAAGCCTTAGTTCCCTAATTTGAAAAACAAGATGTCTACTTTTCAGGGTGATTGTTGGGTTTAAAGAAAGATACTATTCGTAAAGTAGCTGATACCTAATAGATCCTATCATTATGTATAAAATTATTTATATAGGTTTCAGGGATTTGTGCACATGGCAGCACTGTTTCAGAACCCACAATATTTTGAAATTTCTGCTCATCACATGGTTTGCTTTATTCAGTAAACAATTGATCCTCTGTTAAATACTGAGCACTGCACTAATACACTAGGATCCAAAAACCATGAAACAACTTGCCTCACAGGTCTGTAAATACGGCTTGTCCATTTTATTAAAAGCCACAGTCAGAACTGTTCCGAAACAGTTTCATCACCCATAGTGTTCAAGGGTAAGGCTTTGTGATTTTGTTCTCTTGCTGCTATTTAATGAATCCTGAAATAGTTTTTGTTACCTAAAATAAAATTAGATAGAGTTGAACTTAGAATAAAATTTAATATAAAGCAGCTCTAATACAAATAATTTCTAAGGGAATTTTATTGACAAACCAAAGTAACAGTATCATGAGGCAGTTTCGCTTAGGAAGCTAGATGACACAATGGAACATGTGCTCGGCTTTGGTGTATTAATAATTGGCCTGACTCATCCAGGTACTGGAGGATAGGCTGTTATCAAACATCATGGGAAGTTCTCTTAAGTGTGATGGAAGAGAGCTTTCTTTTTAAGAGGAAAACCAGTTTATTTTATAGTTGAATGTTCGTAAAAGGAACTGTCTGCCAGCTTTTCCATTTTATCCATGTTCTTCAGATTGTTCTAGCTCTGACACCGTTGTAAGCCCCTTGAATACAAACACTTAATCCTCAGGTTTTTTTATGTCAACTCTCATTTCTAAGGCCTACCTACTGAATTTCTACTTTATCAAGGGAGTATAATAGTTATGCAGTAAATATGAACGTTATAATTTTATAATATCCTCAGATCCAGTAAGAGATTCTCCTGTAATAAGAAAGCACCATTCAAAATCGAATGTTCTGTTTTTTGGGGTTGATTTCCTTTATTATATAGTGGTTTGTTTTTATTTTCCTAATCCATTGAATAAACAAATACAGCTTGGAACAGACAAAATAAAAAAAAATCTTGCAGTATTGACTATAAAATTATCCAAATTGTTTCACTGATTAAATTTCCTATTTCTTTGATTTAAAAATACATATGCAAAGAAGTAATGGCAATACAATTTAGTAACCTTAGTCACCATTTCAGTATTGCTTCACCATTTTTTTGGAGTTCGATTTGCCAACATATAGCATAACACCCAGTGCTCATCTTGCCAAGTGCCCCACTCAGTGCCTGTCACCCAGTCACCCCATCTCCCTTCCCACCTCCCCTTCCACTACCTCTTGTTCATTTCCCAGAGTTAGGAGTCTCTCATGTTCTGTCACCCTCTCTGATATTCCCACTCATTTTCTCTCCTTTCCCCTATAATCCCTTTCACTATTTTTTATATTTCCTGAATGAATAAGACCATATAATCTTGGTCCTTCACCATTTTTTTCCCACATTTAAGTTCATAGTTCTCTCACTGTCTTACCGGGGTTTCACATTTAATTATATCCATTCTATAACTGGATAAACTCGAATTATTTGTAATTCTTTTTGGAACAGTCATACAGTCATATATTGAATTCATTTATGTGCAAACACAAAAAATTAAATGTCAAGTCTAGAGTGGCTTTCTCATAACCCTTCTCTATTAATGTCTTAAAAAATCACCAAATACTCTTATTTCAGATCATGATGAGGTCAAGCTGGAGTGTTAAATCTGACCTCTATGTGTTCTATAAGGGATTGCTCAGTCCTGTTACAATCCAGTAGTTTAAGTATAGATTTTCTGGCAGTCATCTTGCCTATATTTATAATGTGCTTAGATGGAACAGTAAAACAAATGTGCCTTTTACTATATGAATGGGGTTATTGTAGAGATAGAAGAAGAAGCCATAAACAAGGGTGCAACATTTCCTTTATCCCCAAAACACAAATAGTTATATTGAGGCCTGGAACATATTTACTTCAGTATTTTTTAATAAGAGAATATAAGTTTTCTATGTTCAAAATAAAGTTGACCTTAGTACATAACAACTGATATATTCTAAGAAGTACCTCTCTCTGCCCTGCTTCCCTTTGGAGCAGCCCTTTGTCATATCCCTTTAATTCATATAATTGAATTATTTTAAAAATTAAAACAAACTGACATTTTCTCTTACCTGCTTCTTGAAGTTTTGTTTTCAAATTACTAAAAATCAATTATATCCTTAATTGATTGCCTGTGGTTTTCTGTGGTAAAACTTAAAATACAAAATGTATTTTACCTAAGTGTATTAATTTAAAATTTTATAGTTCAAAAATAATTCCATGTAACTCTTCCTTAACTGCTTTTAAAATATAATCATTGTTATGATTAAATATTTAATTATCTATGCCACACTGCTTTTAAATCATTGATATAAATGTTCACATGATAACTTGGTGCTAAAATTTCCAATTAGTGCCTTTTTTACTTTGGTTATTTTTGGCCATTCATACTCAGACTTACATGATAATTAAAACCCACTTTTGTTTTTTGTATTTTGCCTGGAATTTGGAAAAGTTTACTAGATTAGAAAAGAATGATGTCTTCTTTCATCAAGAAAACAATGCATTTTAATTTTCCCTATCCATTTTTGGGGTTAGTGTTTCATTTGTAAGGAATACTTTGGCTGGTAGATTATTATAATTTATAGATGAATGAAAGAAAATTAGGTTTTTAAAAAATAATGTTAGACACAATCCCTACCTTCATGGTGTTTATAGTAGCCACTTAGTGATTAGATTAAGAAAGTAAATATACCCAATGGCATTGAGATGTTCTATAGCCAAAATATATGAGTTATATTCCAACTCATATATGAAAAAATTAAAATATAATCATGTTGCAACCTTCAATAAATTCTTAAGCATAGGTAGTTAGCATCAATGGCTGCTAATATAAAAAAGAAAAGACAATCAGATATTATATACTTCTTGATGGAAGCACTCAGCACTACCAAGAGTCATGCCAAAGGAATGGAGCCCAAATTGTATTCACCTACTGATTTTCAGAAAAACAGAAGACAGGAACAAATTGAAATATACTATTGAACATGCAGTTTGCAAATTTTGGACTGTAGAAAACTACAGAGTATAGAAAAAACTTGGGTTTTTCAACATAAATTTTAACAGAAATATGTTATAGATTAAGAGAGTTATAGGATATCAAAAATTTTATAAAGGGCTGGACTAAATTTTAGCATCAAGGGATACAGCTTTGACTGATAAAGCTATGAAAAATGCAAGGAAATGATTACTGTAAAAGTCCATAACAGTTCCTTTTGGGAGGAAGAAGGAGATTGCAGTTGGTATGGAGTATATTGGATTGGGAGATTTTGTTGGGGAGTGGGGCAGAGTTCTGGCTAAGTTTTACTGTTTGACTCTATAGTGGTTAAAAGGTTCTTACAGTTAAGTAATTCATTAAGCCATATATCTGTTTGGGTGCTTTTCTATACCTCTAGTAGACAATAAAAACATTGTTTTGAAAAGGTATTTCCAAAAAAGAGAGGGAACAGAGGCAAGGGAGATTTGAACTTACATGAGAAATGTTGAGATGCTGAGGCATGTTTAAACTCCTCGATATTTATATAATAGCCCTGCATTGTTTAACTTTCTGAGTTGTAAAATACAACAACAAGAAATCCACAGGGTTCCCATTACTTATTGAAAAAAATCAAACTCTTTAATATGGGGCTTCTTATCTGGGGACCCCATTTCACTTACATATATCATGTGTTGCCATTATCTGCTAGGCTCTATCAGATGGAGTCAGATAAATATCCTCATTATTCTTTGAACATGCTGTATTCCTTTTATGCTTTCATGTCTTTGGGATTCTGTTCCCTTGAAATAGTACTATTTTTCCTTCAAAACTCAGTTTAAAGGTTACTTTCTCTATGAACTCTTCTTTCCCCAGGCAGAATTATTTCTGTTTTGTCTGTTCCCAAATCATTGTGTACGTACTTTGGTTTAAATTCTGGCAATATTATCAGTCTACATGACTCTCCCTAGACTAGAGCTCTTCAATAAATATATTTTCTCGGGCAATACTTGGGGAATACTTGGCATATGAATGAATGAATGAATGAATGAATGGAGACAGGACTTGAGTGGCTTCAAAGATACTTTGCCTAAGGAAGCCACTGGGTGCAGGGGAAAGATGTAGATATTGCAATCAACTATGTACAAGTGACAAAACCACAAGACTCCTAAAGCTTGTCCCACACGTCACTATGTTAAGTTGAACTCTATGTACTAATGCGTCTTCTGTGTTCTCATATCTTATGTTTTATTCTATTTGAGTTATTCAATAAGCATGGCATTTTTTCTTAGTCTGTATGTGTTGGGTCTCTACTGACTGTTTTGTGGTACTTGATCCATCAGTAAGGGAGTAGTCATAGCTCTTATAGAGGTTATAATACAATTCAAACTCCAGCTTCCTGAAGTACTAACAATGTTTCTTGATAAAATATGGGCCAAGAAACAAAATGGGAAGTAATAAATAAAATCCTATTAGTAGGTCCTATTACTATCACTATTTTAATCTAATGAGATGGCAGAGACATTGAGAACTTAAGTAGCTTGCTCAGGTCACACAACTATAAGCAAAGAAGGCATAACCTGAATTTAGGCAGCAGCCTGCTTTTGCTACACTCAGTACAATCACTAAATAAATAGTAGTTATCATTATTGTGATAGAGAAGAGGAATGTTATATCTAACAGTAGGAATACAAAAAACTGGAAGGCCTTTCTCAGATGGATCTGGAATCAAGTATGTCTTTTTTAGTCTACTTTAGCAGGATAAGTAAATTAGTCCTATTTATAGGAAAAACAGATTAGAGACATTGTCAAAAATGAATTCAATACAAACTACTTGAGCTCAGCACAGGAAAATTTTCAGTTTCTTCTTTGTGTTTTTAATGTTCCCTGAAGGTTAATTACACAAGCTTCTCTTTTAACATACCGAACACATCTACTACTTGAAAAATAAATGGCAGAGGTGACTTTGAGTCTATGCATAGCTTTGACCTTTGGCTCACTTCATTTTTATATTTGGGATCAGAAACTGATATTACATTATTTATGCCTGTTGTTGCAACTGGATATTAAGTCAGCATTTTAAATGTTTTAAAATACTGATGTTTCTTTATAAATGTGCTTTCCTCTAAAAAATTAAATGTAATGGTCTTCAATTTCCAAATCAGTTAATTAGTAAGATTCTTCTTTGCAAATGAGGAAATTAAAGAATGGCATTCTGCACTTTTAAATAATATATAAAAATGAGGATATTGTATATTATATTTTAGAAATGTCCTAGAATTTTTTAAAGAAAAGGATTATTTACTGTATGTATTTCCATTTTTTATTTATTTTATCCTGAAAAGAGCAAAATGAGTCAAATAATTTGTTCTTTATTTGTCAGCACACCATTTCAATTTTTGGCATATTTTGTATAGTTGTAAATAGTTTAGGAATTTTTTTCTTAATTTCTCTTTAGATGAGATTTTGGCACACATTAGGAAGAAAATTTCCTTATTAGTTTCTTGCAATTCTATGTCATGACTCAGTTGTATATAGGAGAAGATATTCAATGATTATTGTATCAGTGAAGTCTAATACTATGGGGCTAATATTTATACATGGCAACCTTTGAAAATGACTAGAAGGTTAGCATTTTAAAATTTCTTTCTCTAAGAGAAAAACAAATGAAGAGACATTGTTTGAATAATGTATGAGCTACAAAAAGCAAGTAATGGATAAAGATCTAGGTAAAAAAAAAACATATTTGGAAATGAGAAATTATTTCCATAAGAGCTATCAAGTCTGAAGAAAAATTTTATTTGGGTATTTCATTGTTACAAAAAAACATTAAACTGTTGAAGTAAACTAGTTGTACTGTAGAGACTAAAATATAAAAGAAAAATCTCAATTTAAGAAAAATATTCCAATGTTTTTGCTCCAAATAAGAACAAAACCATATTAAATATTTCTCTGGCTCTGTCATTTTTTTTTCCAAAGAATAAAATAGTTCTCTTTCGTGTGGCCACTGGGGCTTCCCATTTGTAATCATTCTAATAAAATACTTCAAATGGTTTTCATTATTTAAAATTCTCATCATTTAATCTTCAAAAAACCCAGAGCAGAGAAAATATTTTCTGTTTTTATAGGTTCATATTTTTTTATCCATTCATTTACTTGTCATGTACTAACATAGTAATAGCTATCATTAATTCATCACTTACTGTGTACCAGAGTGTTTCAGGTGTTTTACATATATAAACTCCCTACAGTCCAACATTATTGTTTCTAGTTTTATAGAGAAGCAACTAAGGTATAGAGAGATGAAGTAATTTGTTCCTGGTCACACGCTAATGAATGGCAGAGCCTAGCTTTGAACCCTGTACTGTAGCTCCAGAGCTGGCATTTTTAAACACTCTTCTGCTCTTTTGGTATGGGAGCTATAGAATTCAATTAAAACTTGTGGTGTTATGGGAGAGAGAGAATAAAACATGGAAACAACTACTTGTTTGTCCAAACATTTACTGAGTGTTCATTCTGTTTCAGACACTGCGCTAGGTACTTAGTGGTAAACTAGACATATCTCATCTTTAGTCTCATAGAACTTACAGTTTAACTTTGAAGCTGCCCATTAAACAAGCATTAATACTGTGAAACAAATGTTTGATAGAGGAAGCACAGAAATCCACAGAAACCTCTCCCAGGAGTGAAGCAAGGTTTCTCAGGGGCAGTGGTGATTAAGCTGAGATCTAACAAATCAATCGACTTGTCTGCCTTAGTGTTGAGTCTGTCTAATCTAAATCCTAGGCTCTTTCCCCTAAAAACATAAATAAAATTAGGAACAAGAGGCTATAATATCAGATATAATATGATTTTAAAAGTATAGGAGTGTAGATAGGTCTACTAGTAAATTTGAAAGACTTTGTAATTGATAATATTATATTGAAATATATATTGTCAATGGGATAAATAAACAAGTTCTCAAAAAAGCAAATACCTACCTGTAAGGGTCTGTGAGTTCTTTACAATTTTTAAAAAATGGGTAATTCTTATGCAATACAAATTTTCTGAACCTCATTTATAAAGATGCATAGCTTCCAATTTATTTTATGAAACAACATCTTGATTAAAAACTTGATAGAGGACAAAAATGAATATGAATGCAAAAATGCTAAAGAAAACAGCAGCTAACCAAACTGAATAATATTAAAAGGAATTGCTTATCACAACCAAGTGCAGTTGATATCATGAATGTAAGGATGATTTAATAATTATAAATATCTTAGTATAGTTCATTGATATGTCCAATTATCTAAAGGGGATTTGATAAATTCCAAGATTCATTATGATAAATAATCTTTAAAGACTTTATTTTTTTTTCTTTCTTTAAAGACTTTAAAGGTACTTTGATGATATACAGGAATGTATGTTTCGCTTAATATAAGATTAATATGCTTTATAAATTGATTAAAGAAGAAAAAATTGATTACCTTAATAGATGGAAGAAATGCATTCAGTACAATTCAACATCTTCTCACATATAAAAAAATTTTGATCAAAAGAAAGGAACTGCCTGATTAACACAAAAACAAAAGCCATACAGTCAATATTACACTTAAATGGAGACGTGTTGGAAGCATTCTCCTTAAAATCAGAAATAAGATCAGAATATCTTCTTTTACCATCATCAACACTGATTAGAGGTATATAAGGAAAATAAAAGAAAGAAAAATACAAGGAATGAAAGGGAAACAAAAGCATCATTAGTCCCAGATATGAGTATGAAGACAACATCCCTAATATATAAAATTAAGGAGACCTTACATATATTTATGAACACAACTTAAGAAAAATCAATTGAATTTTTGTGTACCTGTTACAGAACGTAGAAAATGTAATTTTCAAAAAGATGTTATTTATAACAGCATCAAAAATATCAAGTGCCTTAGCATACAATCAATATGTGAGTGCTGTAAGGGGCCCTACCTTTGCCATAAGAGCTCTAGAAGCTGCTGGGTTGTTAAGGTCAATTCCTTCCTATAGTTTCAGCTTCATTTCCTAATCTCTGCAGGTATCCATTATCTACAGGGCTAAGAGGAGCCCAATCCTGTTAACCAGATGAGGAAGGGCCTGTGATGGTATTTAGACAGAAGAGGTCATGGAGATGAGACCGGGCAAGGATACAAAGAGAAATCTGGAGTAGAGAATTCACTAAAAAGGATCAAGAGAGCCAAGTGCTCTCATTTGCCATGTGAGCCTCGTCAAGACCTTATTCTCTTTAGTAACTGTTCTATAAAATCAGAACAAGACTTACCTCACATTATTGCTGGAAGAAGAAAGTGAAGTAATATATGTGAAAGTACCATACACAGGATCTTGTATTTAATATTCTGTTAGCAAATCTTTATTTTTTTTCCGTAACAAAATACAGTCCCTAGCTTCCAGAAGATGACTATCCTCACCTGCTGAGTTGTAACAACAGCAACACCAGCAGTACTTAAGGGGCATTCACCCAATACACTGCAGTCTATTGAAATAGGTGCCAGCATCATTTTCATTTTACAAATGAGCCCACAGGGAGTTGTTCCTGTAGGCATCCGTCAAATTGTCTACACCAGTGGCAGAGAAAGACATTAGCAATAATCATAAGAGTGTAGCACTCATTGATCAATCCAGTGCCAACTCACTGTATTGTCAGCTCCATTGGCTGCCAGTTCACTGTAGTCCTTATTTGTTGCTTTTTTTAAATTTAATAATTCATACTTTTAAAAGTCAGTGTGTACTTGAAGTAAGACATGGCCCATTCTTCAGCTTCTTCATGGCCTTTTCTCACGGGCAGAAGTATGTATACACTCTTCTATCCTCAAACTCTTTTAGGACACATTTTTGAGTTACTAAACTTCTATTGTAGGAACAAACCAGGTGATTGTTTTAAAAAGGTAAATATGTAAAATAGTGTCTGTCAAACATATATTATCTACCATTATCATCACCATATCACTCTTGTTCTCAATATCATAGTTCTTTTCCCTATAGGGGAGTTGTGGCAAGCATCAAGAGTAAGAAAAATATAATTTCCAAGTAACACATTTCATGAGTCCACTCAGACTTGGCAGGTTCCCATGTACTTATATTCCATTGGTCAAATATGCCAGGCACAAAGAAGTGTTCAATAAATGTCAGAAAGTATTGTTTTACAGGTGAATAAATTAAGATTTGCGGAAATTAAGTCTAAGGTTATATAATTAGCATTTGGCAGTACCACATTCACATACAAGTCAATAAAGCTTTTTTTATTCTAGATATTTTATTTATTCTGCCTCCAAACAACCGATGACCAATGAGTAAAATTTTAGTTAAATGGAAAATTCACATTTCTAACCTTCCTTATTTTTGTGTATCTTCATACTTTTTCCAGAAGGAATAGACCAGGATAGAACTTTGCACTAGAGGCATCTAAGTAACTTGTGAGCCTTGTCAGATGTGGAAGAGATGTGGACTTAGATATGGAAGACTTCCAAGCAGCAGGAAGAATTAATGAAGACAAACTTAATTATTCCAATTCAATGATTTATCCAACAGTCTAGAAATGGACTTTTACTGTATCTGAAAATATAGGATTCTCTCTTTTTAAAAAAAAAATTTATTTATTTATTCATGAGAGACACAGAAAGAGAGGCAGGCAGAGACATAGGCAGAGGGAGAAGCAGGCTCCATACAGGGAGCCTGATGTGGGACTTGATCCCGGAACCGTGGGATCATGCCCTGAGCCAAAGGCAGATGCTCAACTGCTGAGCCACCCAGGCATCCCTCTCTTTTATTTTTTTTTTAAAGATTTTTATTTATTTATTCATGAGAGACACACAGAGAGAAAGAGAGACAGAGAGAGAGGCAGAGACACAGGCAGAGGGAGAAGAGGGTCCTTGCAGGGAGCCCGATGTGGGACTCGATCCTGGGACTTCAGGATCACACCCTGGGCTGAAGGCAGGCACTAAACCACTGAGCTACCCTGGGATCCCATGATTCTCTTTATGCTAATCTGTTTTTAGCAATTTTAATTCTATAGCTAACCCTTAGATATGTAAGTTTATAATTTGTTCCCTAGTTAATAAAATAAACAGATCTTAAAGTCTAAAAGAACAATGTGGCTCTGTATGAGCTACAACTTATAGTTTCCATTTTAAAAACACTTTTGGTTTTGAATTTTTGAAAGTTTTATAACATGCCAATATAGTGTTATATTTTATCTTGGTAGATTAAAAGTAATTTTAATTTATAAATTTACATTTACAAAAAGTTCTTAGGATTAACTAAGGCTGATCTTACTGAGCCTAATCATAAATGTCTTTTAAAAATTATTAATATAGGGGAATATTCTCATGGTTTATGTTAATTTTCAAAACATGTATTTTTATTGACTAATTTAGATTAATTACTGGCTAGAAATAATTCTTTATATGTGAAAAATAACCTGCTTAAAATTGTTTCCTACAGAATTCTATAAATCTGAGGAGTAAGCTTTAAAAAAGTCATCAGAGGAAAGGAATTTGTAGAAATAAAACTGGAAACATCCAGAATCTTGATGGTGTGCTAAACCAGATGTCAACTGGAGCTCGACCAAAACCTAAAGTAAGTAGCTTTATTACAGAATATTCTGGGTGGAGTGTCATGTCACGTTCACACAGCAAAGTCAGCACCATATTTGCACATTCTCTATTACTTTTTTGTTTTAAGTTTAGCATTGAAGTTACCTGTTTTTCATTATAACATGATTTGTAATAAATATATATAATTAATATTTATAAAATTGGAAAAAATGTAGGCAGTGATTTTGTTATGGTAAATGGTTAGTTTGTTGTCAAACGTAGAGCCATAGCAGAGGATTATATGCACTTCAGCTAGTTCCTTTGTTATTAGTGAGAATTCTTGCTGCAAGTGAAAATACCCTTGAACTATTTTTATAAAAGTCTTCCCTATTGAGATGGGCCATATCCCACTACAGTTCCAGAAATGAGGTATCAGAAATGAAGTATCACATTGGGGAACACATCTATTAGACATCAGCTACAAATATTAACTGCACTTTATATAATTGTCTTTGTGCTACAAAGCTAATACCCAGGGATTTTTTGTTGTTGTATTTTTTGGTATATTTTTAATAAGGAAAAACTAACCAGGCTTTCTTAAAGATATTTTACAACTTTTATAACTTTTTTTCCCTCCAAATCTCTATAATTTTATCCAGTTTTTAAATTGAATCTGAAAGTATATCTTCATAAATTCTGACTAGTGTTGGATGTAGAGGGATGTCAATAATAACTTGTAAGATTTTGTACAGTTGCATATGGTTCTTGATTTTACGATGCTTTGGCTGTTACAATGTTAAAAAAACAATAATAATTGCCAATAAATATGAAGGACAAACATTATGCATCTTCCTGACAGGGAACAATAGAAACTTCCTAAATTACCTCAAAGGATGATTTAAGAGATTGCTTATATAGGGATGGTTCAGGTTAAAGGGAAGCCAACTCTAAGATGGTTGCCCAGCAAGATTTTTGTCCTTCAAGGGGGAATGCAGCTATAACCAAAGTACAGCATGACAGAGAAAAGGCACGGAGAGTAAAGACCCATCTCTCTCTCCATCCCAATTTCTAACGTCCTCTGGGACCTTCCATTTGTTGCTCTCATCAGGAAATTCAGCGGGAATGATAGTCAATTTAGAAATTGTGCCCCACAGGCAAGATGATAAAAAGCAGAGAATAGTTTTAGAGGGTCAAATAAAAAGTATTGAGCATGCATTAAAATAAAAATATCATGGCAGCTACCATTATTAAATATTCAGTATGTTCTGGGCATAGTGCTAAGCCTTCACACACATTACCTATTTAATTCATACAACAACTCTGTAACATGGACATAATTACCTCTGTTTTTTTAAAGATTTATTTATTTGAGAGAGAGAGAACACGTGTATGCATGCACACATGTGAAGGATTCATGTGAAGGGGACGCAGAGAGAGAAAAACCCAGGGAGACTCCATACTGAGCAAGGAGCCCAATGTTGTGGCTCTATCTCACAATCCCAATATCAGACCTGAGCAAAAACCAAGAATTGGGCACTTAAACTGACTGCACCACCTAGGCACCTCTCCATTTTTTTAAGAAGAGAAACCTGACCTTCAAAACAATATTATAAAGTTAGTGAGATAGGTATTAATGTTATTCTGATTGTACAGATGAGAAAACCAAGGCCTAGTAAAGGTAAGTGACTTGCCCAGAGTGGCAAAATTAGTACTTGAGTGTGAGCCTTCCTACTCTTTCTCCCTTTGCCATACCAACATACATGGGTTTGGGGAAAATTTTAGAATGCCTTTAAGAAAAAAATGAGTATTATTACAAATGAAAGAAGCCAGTCTGAAAAAGCTACACACTGTATGATTCCATCTACATGACCTTCTGGAAAACACCAAACTATGGAGACACTAAAACAATCAGTTGTTGCCAGAACTCAGTGGGGAGGGAAGGATGAATGGGTAAAGCATGGAGAATTTTTAGGTAAGTAAAGCTCTTCTATATAATGCTACAGTGGTAGATACATGACACCATACCTTTGTCAGAATACACAAATTTACACCATGAGTGACCTTTAAGGTAAACTAGGGACTTTGGATGATGATGATGTGTCAGTGGAAAAGAAAAATATAGTATGTCTTAATTATATTTACTGCAATCCAGATTTTCTTTCTTTTTTGGTGAATTACTGACAGATAGTATCAAACTTTTATATAAGGCTTTCTTCTCAGAACCTTTCTCAGCCCAAGAAGAAAACATTTATTACAAATCGATGCTTTTTTTTTTTAAAAGATTAACAGTGAAAGTTAAAAACGGGAAAGCCATTATTTTTACTGTGGTGTTATATTCCATTGCCTATTGACTTTTAAGAGAATGTAATTTATTAAAGAGGCATTTGGGACCTCTTTTAGCTGATTTTCTGATTTTTTTTTCATTCTTGTTACTTTGTTTTTACAGTAACCTCTTAATTATCTTGGGACAGGTAACTTATTTCTGAATTAGCTCATTCAGGATAGGGTAACTTTATAAATTATTAGGTAAGGAGTTAGGCAGTATTTTATTTTTTGGCCCATTCAGAACAAAATTATAATCTGAGTCCTCAGTCAAATCTCACTGACGTGGGCGTGGAGAAGAGGAATATATAGCCTGAAGTGTTAATATGGGGATCTTTATATCTTCTGAAATCTTTTTATGTTCTCTGTTTTCACTACCAATATGTTTATGGGCATTCCTTCTAAGATATTTACTTATAAATGGAGCATGCAGGCAGGGATCAGCTTGACAGAAGAACTGCTTTTGCTGTTATATCTGAATCTTTAGGTAGATTGACAATGTATTCTGGAAGCTTTCCTTGCTATTCCCCGTTCTAGGCAATACTTTCTAAGACATAGCTTACTTCTGTTTCCTCTGAATATGTCATAAAGTCAGAGGCTTCATAAGATAGAGAATTCACCAATTTCTAATTTCTTCAAAGGTAGGAGACAAATCCTTCCACACAGATTTGTGGCAAGGCCTACTGTACATTTACTCATCTGACTTATCATTTTCTTGTTTTCTTAGGCTAGTGTGCCAAATCCAATTTCAGCTATAAAGCTCTGGATGTGTATAATTCACTGCCATGTGGAACATATCTGAGCTACATGTGCTGAGTTTTGAATGTGGCTGCCAAATACTGAGGGCAAACCTCTCCCAGTCATGATGGGTTTCCCACAGGGCTAGTGCTGTTAAAGGGTAAAGGATAAAGGTGTTTAACCCTTGATTGCTTGTCATAACT
The DNA here is from genome assembly GCF_048418805.1 of Vulpes vulpes. Taxonomy (NCBI): domain Eukaryota; kingdom Metazoa; phylum Chordata; class Mammalia; order Carnivora; family Canidae; genus Vulpes; species Vulpes vulpes. Next base: position 45,864,900 of record NC_132788.1, on the reverse strand, counting down.
TCTATATACTTTAGAAGTGGACCGAAGTTGGGAATATAGGCTTCTACCTTAGTAGGACTATTCATGTCTGTTCCTCACAGGTATTACTTGCCTAAGGGTAAAGTAAAACATAAAAGCTATTGGTGGTAGCTGCAGGATAATTGAGACACAAGAACAGTTCAGGACTTTTTTTTTTTTTCGGTTCAGGACTTAAACTAGACAAAGACATTTTTTTTTTAAGATTTATTTATTTATTTATTTATTCATGAGACACGCACACACAGAGAATCAGAGATACAGGCAGAGGGAGAAGCAGGGTCCTCTCAGGGAGCCCGATGCGGGACTCAGTCCATGGACCTGGGATCACACCCTGAGCCAACAGCAGATGCTCAAGTGCTGAGCCACCCAGGTGTCCCTGGGCATGAGCATTCTTACCAAAGAGCCAAAAAGCTCAATCTGAAGCCAGATCAGAGCTATACATGTAGATGCCATGCCCTGCACAAGGCCCACCTTTTCTAATTAGCACACAGGTATCTTCTTCTGACACTAAACTGTGAATCCTTGAGACAGTGAATGCCAACCAAAGAGGATTTTTTCCTCTAATTTTTATTTAAAAAATACTTTGGATTAGCACAGGCTACTACATAGCTAAGGGGATGGTCCAGGCTGGCTTGACAGAAACAATAAAAGTCCAGGGGCCAAGCCATAAATTTGGACAGCCAACTTGCCAACACCGTAAGAAAGGTATTTAAGAGAAACCCAAAGCCAAACAGTGAACAGTAGGAAATCTGGGGCTATTCTGGCTCTGTTCTCAACTTCAGAGAGCAAGTTGGGCATATTTCTGAAGCCAATGACTCATGAGCAGTTTTTGATTTGTTTACTTCCCAAACATGTAAGTGGGTGGAAGGGGCAGGACATTGATGCAGAAGTTATGTTCTGGGCAGGGAAGAAAACAGTAGGGTGCTGACTGGCTAGCTCCAGAGGATCTGTTCTCTATAACCTGTATCTGTATCCCCATCTTCCTCCTGAACCCTGTCTTGGCATCTCTAATTCACCTCCAACTCAGTCTGTCAAGTGTTGAACGTCACCATTTTCTCCTGTGTTAGTGAAGGGCACTCCAGTCAGCTCATCATTCAGACCAGAAACCTACACATCACTCTAGTTTTATTCTTCTCTCTTAAACTCACAATCACTGTCACCAAATCCTATCTAGTCTACATTTCTAATGACATGTGAATTCATCCCCTTTGGATCCCTAATGCCACTGCTCTGGGTCAGGTATTTCTAACCTGGAGTGCTGCCTATTAGCTGGTCATTGGTATCATATACCCCTCATCCATTATCCAAAAAGTAAACAGAGTGATCTTTTATGAAGTTAAATCTTATCATTTCTCTGTTTTATGGAAAATCCTTAAATATCTTCACATTTTCTTTGGTAGAAAATCAAATTTCTGGGCATGTTAGACAAAGCTGCTCATAGTTTAGCTATGCCAACTTCTGCAATATCTCTTCTCTTGTCTTCTCCACCTTTCACCTCAGGTTCTGTCCACATCAAATTGCTTTGGGATCCATCTCACACTCCTTGTGTCTGGATCAGTTGTTCCTTTAACTTAGAATTCCCTTTCTGTCTTCTTCACACTGATTCACTTTACTAAGGTTCTCAAGACAGTCTGCAGGAAAGACCCTGTTTTTCTAGCATTTATCACATCAATATTATCTGTATATGTTTTTTGTTTTCCCCTTTATTAGACTTGAAGAAATTTGAAGTCCAGATTGTCACTTATCTCAATAACTTAAGTGCCTAGCATAGTAACTGAAAATACTGTGCATTCATAAAATGTTTCAGAATATAGTTGTTGCTTGTAGGGTCTCCTGTCTGCTCAGGGGTAATGGCCTGAATTACTACTCAGACACATTTAGACTAATGTTGTGGTAGGGTTTTCATAATGGAGAGGAAGATGGATATACACTTACAGCATAAGAAGTAAATGGGTTCTAGGATGTCAAGAATGGAAGAGTTGTCGGGGAGAAAGACTTTCTATCTAGGAGAAATTCCTAGAATTTTTCCACCTAGGTCAGAATTCTAGTTTCTTCTCTTTTCTTTTTTTATCTGAGAGCACTAGAATTTGGGTAGCATGTTGTTCTTTCCATTGCTGCCTTCTTTGCTTTCAACTGTTACTTCTTTTATTCCTTAACTAATGAGAAATGAATAGTCCCAGCAAAGATGACTCTTCCCTCCACAGTTTTTCTAAGGCTTTTTACTGGAAATTATAAGAAAAAAGATAATGAGCAAAGGGGCTCCACATAATATCCTCCTATCAGTACTTTTTATTTTTCCCAAAAGAGTGTTGGAGGGAGATAAGACACAGATAAGTGGTGGTTCTCAAGTAATGTTTATCTATACTTTGAAGGCTACCTTATGTTCAGTGAGTTTCCTGGGAGCTAAGGAAGAATTAAGAAATAACTGGGGTCTAGGAGTTGGGATGGAACAAGGCTAGAGATTGGGCACATGATCCTGTATCTTGGCTGGAAGAAAGGTAGCCATGGAAATGGTGGAGAGAAGAAGCCTTGAGTGGTGATGCTGGGGGTAGGTATTCTCCTTCTTGTTACTTCTTCCTTGCTATTATTTCCAATATAACTAGTACATGGATTCCTGCTTGGAATCCATAGTAGGGTTGTTCAGAGGATTTTTGTGTGGTCAAAGAGAAGAGAAGAATTTTTGAAACATCTCTTCATAGCAGCAACTGTAGGGAAGCAGAGTTACTTTGGCCACCAGGCTCAGGTGGTAATTCCCAGGGATTATCTGTATGTAAACAGTGGTCCAGCCCATGTAAAATAGAGACTATACATTATTGTTTTTTTTTTTAAGTAGTATCCTAGAGAATAAAACACTGTTCTTTATATTATGTTCCATGATTAAGTTCTGACTAACTATCCTAGAATAACGTTAGGTCCTTCCTTTGTCACCTGCAGATTTAGATAGTATTTACCAGGGCTAATATATACAGAGCCATGACTGTGTAAAACGATATCTGTTTCAGGAACTCAGCCCATTTGTACAGTTGAAAATATGCAGTCACAAGCCGCATTGTGGCTACTGCATTCTTGAAGCCCTGACTAGATGTATCTGTCCATAAAATCACCCCGGCTACCAACCAAACCTGTTTTGTCTCTGAATTATTAAAAAGTATTTTAAACATGGGGTATCTAAAAAAGTCATGGCTTTCATTTTGGTTTATTTTATAGCCTTTATTGATTACACACATTTCCTCTATGGCTTGAATGGATAATAGCATTAACTGTTTTAATAAATTCTCTACTCCTCAGACCTGTGTAGCACATATGCATGTGCCAAAGTTGTGTACTAGATGGTATCTGAAAATGATTTGATATCTATGGTGAGATGATATTTAGAGAAATACATTTGCACGTAAAGCAGGGTGGATATTTCACAGTGATTTTAAAAGTAAATTGAACAAGTCAGTCAACAAATGTTTACTGATTGCCTACTCTGTGTAGAACTTTGTAAAGATTACTCTCTTTTTTTTAAAAGATTTTATTTATTCATTCATGAGAGACACAGAGAGACAGAGAGAGAGAGAAAGAGGCAGAGATATAGGCAGAGGGAGAAGCAGGCTCCTTGCAGGGAGCCTGATGTGGGACTTAATTCCGGGTCTCCGGGATCAGGCCCTGGGCCAAAGGCGGCACTAAACCACTGAGCCACCCGAGCTGCCCAAGATTACTCTTTTTATGTTGGGTTGCCTGAATGTAGGGCTTAGAAGTGTTGCTAATACATCATTTCCTACAAGAAGTTTGGAGAAATAATGATTTCCTAAATTTTCAAAGTCTCTCCATTGTTGATTTTCTGTGTTATGAACTTGGGACAGGAATTAAGAACATTTAAGCCATCAAGGATCATGTTTTCTGTGGCTTTTGGAGTTGGGCATGTGTTGTAATATTAAAGGACTGGTGGAAAACAGGATACTGGGATGGCCCAGCTCATAGGTAGGATCTGATTAGGTGCTATAAATGGACTTGGTCCATAAACAACCTTAAAGACTTTAAATATCCAGTAAAGTCTTTATCAAGATATACAGAGCATAGAAGTGACTGAATTTGAGTCATGATTGTCATTGTCCTGAAATACATGTTCTTTAAAAATGACACAAGAGTTCCTGGAGAGTGAGTGGCAGAGATGAGTTACTGAACTGTTCCAATGACCCCTGACTTACATAGTCTATCTTCCCTGCCCTCTTCAAAGACCTACCACCAAAAATGAAATGTTCTTCCCCACAGTTAAGATCACAGACCATAAACCCTTGTTCCATCCCACCTCTTAACTCCATGAAGTAGAAATGAAGTTTCCATAAAGCTTCCTACTTTCACATCATTTTACTAGAGGAAGTCCAAGAGGCGGTTCCACTACAAAAAGAGTGCAATGAACTTGCTACCCCAAAATGAAATGTCTTGAAAGACTTGACATGACTTTCTTAGCTGATAAATGTTAATTTCTTGGTAGACTTAAGAAGTAGCCACATGTAGGCAGCTTTCTAATCCTTTGTTTTGAAATTAGATTTCTGTCCTTATTGTTGAGGAAGATAAGCAGTGAGTGGGCTGCTAATCACTGTGAATAGAGAGGCAATTTGATTGAATAAATTCACAATAATGTGTAAATGACTGAAAGCCCTTTAGCACTCTCAGGAATATTTGCGTTGTTAAAAGATTCTTCCTTAACCCAAAATACATCTATGGTGGGGTTGGGTAATTCTGACAATGTAGCACAGTGAAATGAAAGGAAATCAGGCCATGCATAAGAAAGTGTTTCAGAGGCAGGGGCGCAAAGTCAGAAGATCAGCCCCTAAATACTTTGTTTTCCCACAGGTGCCTTTTCACTGCTTCTCTAAAAGGTTCAAGTATTTTTAAAGGGTCTAGGCAAAACTTCAGGCCAGAGCAAGAAAGCATGGCCAGGAGGGGGCAGTAGGTAGATTGGGCATGGAGACAGGGTGGTAGGTGGTTCTTTAAATATTCTGATCATTTTAAATTAAGTTTGAATACATCAGAGATTAACAATGGTTTGTTGTAAATGTGTCTGTGCACGGATTGATTTGTCCATAAAAATATCAGAAGTGTAAAAAGTAATGGTAAACCACAATGGAGAGTATAAGTTTTGCTGTTTATGTCAAGCACTTGGAAAATATTCAGCCCCATTGTTCCCTTGGGCTGGATTGATACTACCTATGAACTTCCTTCAAGTAAAATACAACCCGTTTCACTATCCATTTTTATTAACTCCACACTCTCAGAGGAACCTTTATGCACCCCCTTGAATAGCAAGACTAAATTTGTTTCACTCCATGTAGCACTGCCTTACTGGATGTAATTTTCTGGGAAGTCAGTTCTGCTTTCCAAGACCAGCAGGAATATCTGTGAATATTCTGCCCTTGCTCTGCTTACTTTGTTTTGTCTCCAAACATTATTTAAGGAATAAAAAAACATTTTTTTCTTTCTAATAACTTAAGGGACAGCATACTTGTTATGAGTGTCAGACTTATTCCTCAACATACACAATCTGAGAAACTCTTCTTTGGCTAAAATAGAGGCAATCAAAAAGAATTGCTAGCTCAATGGGGATGTTAGTGCCTGTGAGAAAAGAAAATAGATCAGGAGATTGGGCTTGGATCCTGGGGGGTGGGGTGGGAAGAGGCAGGGGGACAGGGGGTGGCAGAGCTCAGATAAAGATCTAGGACATAAAGTTAAAAGCTCTAGGTCAGTGTTGCCTATAGAAGGATAATGTGAGCCACATAGGTAATTTAAAATTTTCTGACAGCCACTTAAACAAAAAAAGTAAAAGGAACAGGTAAAATTAATTAATTGTAATAATCTATTGAAACCAGTATATCTAAAATGTTGCCATTTTGACCTGTAATCAATACACAAAATTATCCATAAAATATGATTTTCTCTTTGGGAGGGTTCTAAGGTCTCAAAATCTATTGTGTACTTTTACTTAAAGCTTTCCTCCATTCAGACTAGCCACATTCCAGGTGCTCAATAGCCATAGGCGGTCAGAGCAGTACTGAGTGATAGCCAGGAGGAAAAACCAAAGCCATTTATTTGTTTATTTACAAGTAAATTATTCTAAGTACATAAATTATCTTATAGAACCTAGTCAGAGAAAGCAATACAAAACAATGAAAGAAATTTAAGAGATTTGCCTAACTTTGGACAGTTAATCCCAAGAAATAGATTGATGAAGGGAAGATTTATGTGACTGGGGTACAACTTACTGAGTTAGGCTTTAGGAAGTTGGAAGGGATTGCTACTTTGAATTAAAGGATAAACTTGGAGTGCATTCACAGATGATCTTGGTTTTCTTAAGGTAAGTAAGAAAAACAACTCTGCCCTGAGGGCAAGAGATGAAGAAAAGGTGAATTCCAAAGAAGATGACCCTAAAAACTCCATGAAGGTATTAATCTAAAGGGCAAAGAGACATCCTGAATCTGATATGCATAACATCCCTGAGTTTATGTGAGCTCCCAAATCTCCTTTCTGCAATAAAGTAATTTTTATCTTTATGAAGTGCTTTGTTAATTGTGAAACTCATATGCATACATGGGTTATTATTACTGGCTAAAGAAAGAACTGTTCTGTGGAGATGAGCTACCAGGGAAAATTCTATCATGCCAGGAGCGCAATGTGGGACTCAATCCCAGGACTCCAGGATCACACCCTGGGCCAAAGGCAATACTAAACCGCTGAGCCACCTGGGCTGCCCTATTATTACTCATCTTTAGAGCCTTCAGACTATTAGTCTCATTATATATTTAGGGTGAGGGCATGGACTGCTCAATAATTAGTTTTTTCTCTCTCAATATGGGCTTTTGGTGGCTTCATAAAAGTGAAAAATGGCTGTTCTTGGACACACAAAATAGAGATTAGCAGACAATTTAAAGTTAAGATTTCCCAGTGGAACCATCACTACCAATAGGATCACACATTGACTCTCCTATACTCTGGAAGAAATGTTAAAATAAGGCCAAGATTTTTATGGTTCCCACTTTCTACTGCCCAAAAGGCTTTCATACCTTTCATTTCTCCTGTGCCAGCCACAGCAGCATTTTCCCAGTTACGTTCCTTTGGAGTACACAGACATATGGATGCTCCTAAAACCAGTCATGTGAGGGAGTTCTATGTTTTGCTGAGACAGTTGTGTATTTGAGAAAAGTTGCTTAGAAAATGGCTTTGGAAGACACAAACACATCTTACATCAGGTGACAACTGGAAATCAGTGTAGTCAAAATCTTTTATAAATAGCCTGTTCTGCAATACTAGTTGTAATTAAAATAATGACATTTTATTATTAGAGTATAGGGTTTTTCCTCACATAGGATCCCATTTGAGCTTCACAATGACCTTGTCAGGGCATTTAAAAGATTCCACTTCTTTGATATAGGATCTGAAGCCAAGAACATCTAAATGACTTGACCAAAGTCACACAGCTGATATTTAACAGGACAGGCACTTTAGTGTTTGCTTTTATCCCACGGTTCCTTCTCCTTTACATCTTTATAAATTGCGTTTTCCAGGCCATGCAACCTGGAGGCAAGAATTGTAATCACACATTCATTTGAAGGCTGTTTCCACGCAAGTCCAACTCTACAATTCCTGCCAACCAATTCCAGGAGTGTCAGGGTCTTTTTTTCCTCTAGGAATCTTAGAGAGAAGGAGGGTGGAGTATGAGAGAGGAGTGCACATATGTTTGAGACTTAGATTTGTTGGTTATATGGTGGCAGGCACTGTTTTTATTATTTTGTGATCAATGGAATCCATGATGTGATTTATCACTGCCTATTTGATGAAACAGCTGAACCCCTCCAAAGGTACTGAGGCTACCCAAGTGTTATCTCTGTCATTTGTCTGGTCTAGCGCCTGGCTATTCCTGGGTGCAGCCCAGAGCTCCAGGAGCAAAGTCACCCCTTAGAGAGGAAGTGCCCTTTGTCCCACCTCTAGCTTCCATTGTTACAAATGCTGTTAAACATTGCCCTCAACAGAGTCTTTATGAAAACTACTCTTTTCACTTTTACTCCCTTTTTATTGTATTTCTCCCTGAGGGATCCACAAGGGCTGAGCCAGAGAAATGTCCAGGTAGCATGTCCCACATTGCTCCCCAGTTGTTGCATTCTTCCAGCAGTGCCGCCGTTGAATTTGAACTCAGCTGTCCTGCCTTGGATGAGTTATTTCTCCGAAAATCCTTAGATCTCTCCAGCTGATAGATTTTGCTGGTCTCCACTGCCCTTCCTTCCCTCTGGCTAGACATGTCCATAGTTTGGGTTATGAAGCTAAGATCTCTACGTTCACAGTTGCTGGAACAATTTTTCCTAAAAACTCCATTTTCTCAGTTAACATTTGTGAACATGTATTGACTCAAAGCCAAATTATTCTGCCTGAGTTTCAAGGTCTTTTACCAATTGTTCATTTTATATTATTATTTTTCATGCTTCTCCCTCCATAGGATGTCAGAATTTGTTTGTATTGGGCATTTTCCATGTATATCAGTGAGGAAATGACAGGCTATGGGTGACAAATTAGATACTGAGTTTTTGTTCTTAGGTATATTTCTAGATATTTTTTATTAGTGCTTAACATATTTTTCAAACTACAGACCTATTATCATCAGTCTTTTCCAAAAATTGTTGGCCGTGGACTAGTAGGGTCTTTCTTATTAATGAAGGAAACCACATTAATTAGTGCAGCATTGTGCTGGTTATTAAACAAACTAGACCTCAAGTTAAATCGAAGCTTTCTCAGGAGTTTATAATCTGGGGGAGGTTATAGTAATTTAGATCTATTCTGTAAAAGGACATCCAGGATACTTATATAAACACATAATGTCTTAGCATAGCATAAAAAATCTAAACTGTGAGCATTAGTGCAAGTGGTTTGATGTGGCCTAGAATTTCAGAATGAGTCATGAGAATTTCCTATTCATAGAGGATATGGCCAGGTTAAAAAATAAATCAGCACTCATTTCCTTTTTGGAGAGACTTCAAGAAGAAAATGAAATTTCCAACACTCTTTTGCTGTGAGGAAGAGGAAGGTGAGGTTAGTGGAGGCCAGTAAATCCCATAACTCTCCTCCAGATTTGAGACCAATTGAGAAAATACATACAGGTGTCAGAAAGAGATCAAAATGAGATCTCTACTGCTGATAAGGCTAGATTGTAGACAGTGCCTTGAACACCAAATTACCTTCTTGTTCCCCCCTTACTTTTATCCTGCATGGAATTTACAAGTCCCAGGCAGATCAGCTGGATATTTCCAGACCTCTCTTTGGAAGCATTAGCAGACAGTTCTCAAAGGGGAGGTACAAGGAGAATGGACTGTGTTTGCCTAGTGACCCTGTCTCCTATTTTACCAATCTCATAAATCAGGAATAGCAAACTGTTTCTATAAAGGGCTAGATAGTAAATATTTTAAACTTGGAGGCCATATGGTTTTTGTTTGAACTATTCAACTCTGCTGTTGCATGAGAGCAACACTGTAAACATATAAATAAATTAAGATGGCTGTTGTATTAGTTTTCTATGACTGCTGTAACAAAGTACCACAAGAATGGGGAGCTTAAACAACAAAAATGTATTACTTCTGGAGGCTAGCAGTCTGAGTCCAAGGTGTGGACAAGGTTGGTTCCTTCCAAGGTGCTATGATGGAGAATCTGCTCCATCCCTTGCTCCTAGTTTCTGGTGGTTTGGTGGCAATCTTGGCATTGTGTAATTTGTAGCAGTATCACCCTGCCTTCATCTTCACCTGACGTTCTCCCTGTTGTACACACCTCTGTCCAAATGTCCCTTTTTGTAAGCATACCAGTAATCTTGGACCACTGGGGCTCACTCTACTCCAACATAACTGGTATTAATCAGTTATATGTGCAACAACCCTTTTGCAGATTAAGGTCACATTTTGAAGTGTGGGGAATTATATGAATTCGGGGGAGATACAATTCAATTCATAATGTAGGCATGAAATGTTAAATTTCATATAAATGTCATGTGTCATAAAACATTCTTCTCATTTTTTTCCAACCATGTGAAACATGTGGATATGTGTAGGCTGTACAAAAATCGGCCCTGGGCTGTGGATTACCAGCCCCTGGGGTAAGTCCCTCGTCCTCCAGAGGGGAGAACTAAATGAGGGAAGGAAGGAGGGATTACAAGTATTCCTACCCTCCTAACCCTCCAGGGGCATGAGTGAGAGTTCCCTGCCCTCTGTGGAAATATGAGGGTATTTACATAGGCCAAAGGACTCTGACTAGTTGGGAGGCAGATTATATTCCAGGCAGAAAAGGGAGACATTAGGAAGGATGATAGAATGGGAAAAACAAAGGGGAAAAAAAAAACCAGGAAGATTAAAGAAATTAGAAAACCTAAAGAAGGATTTGTATAAGTACAACACAGTCTTTATTTTAGAGCATTTAAAAAACACAGTAGGTCCTATAAAGAATGTATCAACATGGTCAGAGTAATTCAGAAGAAGGAAGAATTGATCCACGAGCAGGGAACCTGGAGAGAAAGATCATGCAAAAGTCTGATTGAAGTGTTACAGGAACTCAACTAAGGCTATAGCTGTGGAATGATAACAAGTATTAAATTAAAAAAGCATCTTTCTTTGTTCTAGGGACTCTATCTCTTCTCTAAGACTCAGTAATGAAAACTCTTTGCTATATATGTTCTTACACTACTTATTACTCTGCATCTTGGAAGAAATGCAAGACTTTGATTTTTGTGATAAAACTTTGCTCACCTGATGGGGGTTTTGTGCACACAGATATCTTTTTAGTCAGCAATCTGCTTTAGGTACTTAATTTCCTTAATTGATCTTAATCTTTAGTTTCTAGTGGTTTTCCAAGTAACTTTTATTATGAGCTTTTATGAGTCAACAGATGATCATGGGGAGTGGTCTTAAGGGACACGTTACTCTCATCTGCTTTTCACCAAGAATACTGATACACAAGCAGATTTATAAAATCTGCTCATATATCAGGCCACATGACCAAGAACAGATCATGTGTACTTCATTATTTTAATCTTCCATCCAGAATTGCCTTCACAGATTTATAATTTAACAAGGGCCTTTGAGCTTTAATTAAGGGTCAGTTTTTTTCTATAATAGCCATAAGAAAGATATTTCTGCATCTCTTATGAAGCTTCTGTTAAAGACTCTCAATTATATTATTTAGTGCTAGTGTATGGAGAGCTAGGTAATAAATTATTTCTGGGTTTTAGTGCTAGAAATAAGATAATTTCTCTCTGATGAATTACATCCTTTAATTAAGATAACCATGCTACAGAACTTCTCAATACCCCTCTTGCTTTGCCTTTTTAGAAGCTCAGAGACAAATTTTTTGTATTTGATTCTAGAAGAGAAACTCAACCAAGGATTGTCAGTTCATCTCTCTCCTAAACTTTATGATTTGGATCTTTTTATTTTTAACTTGCTTTAGTGGTTTTATTACATAGTGCCTTTTGTGGCAATATTTGAATGTGAATAGGATATATATAATAAATGATTGGCTCTCATTACTTTGTCCAGGGGATTTTCCTCTAGAACAGATTTTTGTGACCTTAATTACCTTCTAATGCTACCTCAGGTTCTAATGATTTTTTTTTTCCACCACAGATTCCTTCATGACTTCTCTCCTGATATATTTGTTAAAAAATATATATATCCTGGACTCCAGAAATTCACTGTTTTTTTTTTTAAAGAAAGTATTGTTTTAGATGCATATTCAATGATTTCTTTTAAAAAAATTAAATTAAATAAAAATTGCTTTATTTGGTTGTGCTCATTAAGATTCTGTTCTTTGAAAAGGTGAAAGGTTAACTCTAATTTACAAAAAGGTATCTATTGATTCAAATAATTTGGAAAGCTAGAACTTATCTGTCTAGCTTTAGGTATGGCTAGATCGAGGAGCTCAAAAGAAGACTCTTTCACTCATCACTCTGCTTTACTAAATTAGCTTTTGGCTCCATTATCAGGAGCCATATTAGGCTCTACCCACAATGTAGCAAAAAATGACTAGCAACATTTCTGGGTTTACACTGTATTAGCAACTGGCATTCCTAAGGAAGAAATACAAAAGTCTAGTTTTCAACAGCTCCAACAAAAGGCCAAGGGACAGCTTTTGTTGGCCTGGCTTTGATTATGTGACTATACCTGTACTTAATCACTGTGGCTGAAGAAATCGAGTACTTAACTGGCCAGAGTCCTGGGATATGCCTGTTCCTAGAACCAAGGAGATGGGATTGGCCCCACCCAAACCACTTGGACTCAGAATGGGGAAGAGATAGTTCCCAAAGAGATTTTGGGCTGAACAAAACACAGGTTAACTACATCTTGCATTACATTTGCATTCCTTGGCTGCCCAGCATCCATAGGTACCTTCCTTCCCACTTTTAAATTCCCCAAAGGGCCCTGGTTAATATAATGCAAATATACCTATAAAAAGAAAGTTGCCTCTACCTCCACTCTAAAGGGAAATAGCTCATATGTAGGCTCATCCAGTTACTGTTTTCAACTTTAATTCCAGAATCTCTAAGTTATATTTTTCTTGGTTGTGTCTAAACTAGCTTCTCATGTTTAGGCAACTTCTGGCTAAATGTTATATTTAATACTACTAGTTAACAGTGGCAGAGAGAAAACACTTGCTGCAACAAAACTTCTATTTGGCAAAGGGAGAGAAGGGTGATCACTAAATAATGATCTCAGTTTCATAGCAATTATCTCAGGCTGGACAAAGAGTACAAGGACTCTCTGAGCTAGCAGTGGAGGGGGTTCTTTGTTTAAAAATCTGGCTGCCCTCTCACTGCTTTCTGGGAGGAACTCCCTTTCCATTGTCCTACATGGCAGGTTAACATTGGGGAGGCTTTCATCCTAACAGCTATAAATATTTCAGTTCCTCCTGGCTGTTGGTGCAGGTTTGGGGCCTGAAAACTGTCTTGTAATTTGGGCATTCTCAGGTCTATTTGGTGAGCTTTGGCATTTCTCTGGCAATGCCACTGGGTTTCTTGCTAGGATTGGTGGCCTGTTTATTTCTTGACTATTTTCTGGATTGACTCCTGTGGCCCACCACTCTGGTTCCAGCCTTCGTTGCTTCTTCCTCTGAGCAGTCTGCCTTTATGCTCTGCCGCTGCCCTAAGCCATCTGGATCTCAGACTGGGAGACAATGAGCTAACATCCTGCAGATCCTAATCCTCATAGTGGTAGGAGTCCTGGGGAGGACTTCTCTAGGGGAGTTGTAATTATTTTCTGTTAGTCAGAGAATGTAGTGTTTGGAAATGATCCTCTGGCACCCCGGGTCACCAGGGTCTCAATGTTTTTCCATTGTGTTTTTCACTTGCACTAACTTCAGCAAGGGGCAGAGATTTATATATCTGCCATCCCAAAAGACACATGGCTATTTTCTATTGACCATTTTAGAGTGCCAGGCACAGGCAGAAAGGATGACTCTTAGTAAGGACTGAATCCCTTTTCCTCTCTGCTTCCAGACCTGCCTGATTAGGCTGCAGGCCATCCTTTTCTTTGAAGGCTAAAAGAAGTAGCCAACACCCTCCAAGATTCTGACACTTTTTTCCTGATCCTCTGAAACTCTATCCTTGATTATTTATGTGATATGAGTTCTATGATACATTAGGCACCTTTTAATTGATGCTTTACTATCAAATAATAGCTTTTGCCCTTTCCCTATCCTGGAATGGGTGAATTTTCAACCGTAGCTCAGCCAGTATCACATTTTAAAGTCTGTTATTTTAACATTCTACTTCCAGGTAGCAAATTCTGTATTAGGATTTATTTTGGATTTGATAGAGATCCAGCTTATAAAAGTTACAATAGAAGGAATTTTTTGTCTTTTGTAACCAGAAAGGCCAGAGATGAAGTTGTCTTCAAACATGTTGGTTATAGAAGTTTAATGTCATCAGGACACATTTGTTGTCTCTACTAACTGTGTTGGCTACATTCTAATAGTTTCCCTACTTTTTAGGAAAGATAGCCATCCACCCACAGTTCTAAGCTTTTATCATTCTAGAGCTAGCAACAGAGCCAAAATTGTAAATGCAGATATACTTTTTTTTTGGCCTAAGTCACCTGCCCATTCTTTAGGGAGATGTAGTACTCTGACAGATAAAGTTGTTGATGTCCTCTTTTTTAATTAATTAATTTATTTTTATTTTTATTTTTTTTATTGGAGTTCAGTTTGCCAACATATAGCATAACACCCATGTTGATGTCCTCTTGATCTAGGAACAGGATCAGCCACCTGGACTGAGAATAGCAGGTAGGAGGTTTTCCTGAAGAGATGCTGTCAGAAGCTTATATCCACTATATTGATTAATTCACTTTAAAGAAAAAGAAGGCAAATACTGAACAGAATTCAGTCTTGGTTATATACTATCATATAACTAATTGTTGAACACATTTCTATAGCCCGGTGGTTCTTAAGTATCTGTCTCAGACCCCATCATTCTTTCTTAAAAATTACTGAGCACTTCAAAGAGCTTTTTGTTTGTGTGGGTTTCAACTACTGATATTTACTATATTAGAAATGAAAAAAATGTATATTAGAAATTAGAACAGAAACTTAAAATTATTTTTCATAAATTCATTTAAAAATAATAATAAGCCCATTACATGTTAACATAATTAGAATATTTTAATGAAACATTACCAAAAAAGAAACTTAGTGAGAAGAGTTTTAAATTTATTTTATACTGGCTGTTTTGCTACTTTTTAAAAAATATTTTTGCAAATCTCTTTTATGGCTGACCTAATAGAAGATGGCTGGAGTTTTATATCTGCTTCTGCTTCAGTTTATTGCTATGTTGTTTTGGTGGGAATCTATGGAAAAAATCTAGCTTAACATGGTTATGTGGTTGGAAAAGGATGAGTATTTTAATAGCCTATTTTTAAAAATTTATTTATTCATGAGAGACACAGAGAGAGGCAGAGACATGGGCAGAGGGAGAAGCAGACTTCCTTTGGGGAGCCCATTGCAGAACTCAGTCCCCATGACCCCAGGATCATGCCCTGAGCCAAAGGCAGATGCTGAACCACTGAGCCACCCCAGCATCCCTTAATAGCCTATTTAGATAGTTGTGTATATACTTCTTTTATATATATATATTTTTACTTCTTTTATATTATACCAAAACTCAACAAGTGGTTATTTCTTGACATATAGAATCAGAAATCCTATCAATGAGCTTTTCATATTCTGTTACATTAAAATCAATTGGACATATTTGGACTTTGAATGTATCTTTTACCCATGCATGATTTTATAACATCATGCTTTGGTTATTTGGAAAATGTTGGTTTATGCAGATCTTCCAAATGCTCACACGTTTCATTATAGCTTCAAAAAGTCACATTCATTTACACTACACAATTCTCAGTAAAGTATTTTAAGTATTTGAAAGCCATTAAGCTCATAGTGGTGGATAAAAGTTTTCTAAAATTCTATTCTCTCTTAAAAGCTTGAATTTTATCATTGGCAACAAATATTGTCACTTTTCCTTTAAATGGTCAAATAGCTGGTCTGAGTAAGTATAGCCTGTCAGTTGTTCATTCAAGTAAAAATGAACCTTCATGGGAAAAACTTCTTTTTCAGTTTGTAACTCAATCACATGCTTTTCCTCAAGCCAGCCATCATACTTTCCTATGCAATGAAAGTGCTTTGTGCTTACTTCCTGTGTTGTCACACAGAATATTTAAAAGCTGTGTATTCAGGGTTGAGATTTAATAAAATAATTTTTACTGCTTCATCAAGGATATTCTTAAGTCAAACTTGTTCCTTGTTTTTCCAGTGCTAGTGCATAGCATTGTACAGTGACTACAGGTGTAGACTACAGATGCTAAGGCACCACAGTTTTACTTTTGTTGTTTTTACACCATTAATAAAAATACCAAAAGAGTGAAAGAGGCGAATAATAGTATTATAAAGAAACACATTTTGACTTCTTGAATATCCTGGAAGTTCTCAGGTACTCCCTGGGATCTACAGGCCACACTTTGACAGCTGTAGCTATTCCTGTAAGAGTTGAAAGAAAGATATTTATTGAGATCCATCATAAAAGGACCCATGAGCTGTGTTGGGGAAACTGAACAGCAATATGCAGAAGAATGAAACTGGACCAATTTCTTACACTGCCCATGAAAACAAATTCAAGATGGATGAAAGGTCTAAATGTGGGACAGGAAAGTATCAAAATCCTAGAGGATAACATAGGAGAAACCTCTCTGACCTCAGCCTTACCAACTTCTTACCAGACACATCACTGAAAGCAAGGAAAACAAAAGGAAAAATGAACTATTGGGACTTCATCGAGATAAAAAGTTTTTGCACAGCAAAGGAAACAACAAAACTAAAAGGAAGTCTGTGGAATGGGAGAAGATATTTGCAAACGACATATCTGATAAAAGGTTAGTATCCAAAATCTATAAAGAACTGATCAAACTAAATACTCAAAAAACAATCCAGTTAAGAAATGGGCAGAAGATATGAATAGACAACTTTTCCAAAGAAGACATCCAGATGACTAACAGACACATGAAAAGATACTCAACATTACTCATAATCAAGGAAATACAAATCAAAGCTATGATGAGATACCACTTCACACCTGTCAGAATGGCTAAAATTAACAACACAAGGAACAATGGGTGTTGGTGAGAATGTGGAGAAAGAGAAATCCTCCTGCACCATTGATGGGAAAGCAAACTGGTGCAACCACTCTGTAGAATGGTTTGGAGACTCCTCAGAGTTAAAAATAGAGCTATCCTACAATTTCAAGCAATTTCACTACTAGGTATCTACCTAAAGTATTCAAAAATACATATTTGAAGGGGTACATGCATCCCTATGTTTATAGCAGCATTATCAACAATAGCCAAACAATGGAGAGAGCCCCTATGTCCATCAACTGATAAATGGATAAAGGAGAAATGGTGTGTGTGTGTGTGTGTGAGTGTATTTATATATTTATATTTATATAATGGAATATTACGGAGCCATCAAAAGAAATTTTGCCATTTGCAACAATGAGGATGGAGCTAGATTATATTATGCTAAGGGTATATTATGAGAGTATATTATGCTAAGCTGAGAAAGACAAATACTGTATTATCTCACTCATATATGGGATTTAAGAAAGAAAACAGATGAACATATGGGAAGGGTGAAAAGCAAAAAAGGAGAGAGAGAAACAAGCCATAAGAGAATTTTAATGATAGAGAACAAACTGAGGGTTGATGGAGGGAAGTGGTGGGGGGGTGGGCTAGATGGGTGATAGATATTAAAGAGAGCATTTGTGATGAGCACTGGGTATTGTATGTAAGTGATGAATCACTGAATTCTACTTCAGAAACCAATGTTGCATTGTATGTTAAGTAAAATTAAACAAAAAGAAAAAAAGAAAAGAAAAATAAAAGGGACCCACGAGCATGAGTTGCTGTTTTGTCTTGTCTCTTGATTTTTATCTGTCATTTTTGTCATTGTGACAGTACATGTCAAACTAGATTTGAAATACTCTGTTTTGAAGTTCTTTTGAAAATGGAGGGGAAAAAATCAGCTTAATAGAAGTATTAAGTCAGAAAATATTGATCCTTGACACATTTGTTTGCCAAATTTAAAAATGGCTTTACTTTCATTTAAAATGTTTTGTGGCTTAAAAATAATTTTTAACGGTAATATTAATGTTTTCATAATATTTTTATATCTATGCAAAACCATAAACACTTATTCTGATTTATAATATTTAATTTTGTCCTGCTATATGTGACATTTTAATTTTGTGAAATGATTGTCTTAATTTAAAAACACTTGTGCGTTAATTCTGTATGAATTTTTATTAACCTATTTAATTACATATTGAATTATCCCAACTTGTATTTCTTTATTTCTAAACCATACCATTTACCAACTAATTAATGATTAGATTTTGAACCTTCCTCAGCCTCAGTTTCCTCATTCAAAGAAAAGTGAGGACATTTTGGATAAATGATATCATATCATAGATGTGAAACTTACTGCTCTACTTGCTACATAGATGGCACTCAATTTTCATTTCCTTCTTTTCATCCATTTACTTTCCCAGTCCATACTTGTAAGAGCAACAAGCATTGATTGTAGATTCATATAGTCAGGAGAGGAGTTTTAGTCTTCCTCCATTCAATTTAACTAAAGTCCCTAGCTGCCATGAACTGTGTGGAGAGCAGGCTTTCTTTGGGGCAGACCATGTTGCAGGATATGACAGAAGGATTGTCACATCCACATGCAGGGCTTTTCTAGCGATATCTCAAATAGAATAACTTCTGCCATTCTCCTGATATAATTTATTTTTTAGGAGAATTATGAAAAATTTGGAAGGGATTAGGACAGGTAAAAAAGGAAGTATGGTGTCATGGGATTTTTTGGTAGTTGTCCTTATTTTTTCAAGTTCTTTTTTTAACAGCATACTATTTTTTCCTAGTAGTTAATACTGTTTTCCTTAAATGGCACGCTTCCTGCTATTATGACATTCATATTGAAACATTTTTTGAATCCTGGAAACAAGTTTATCTTCATCATACAGATTTAATAAGAGAAAATCAGTATCTCCATATCATGAAGTTAGAAACTAGAAACTAGAATTATGCTTAGAATGTTCTACCTCACTGCTTAGCTTCATAAATGATGCTCTCCTCATTGTAGACTCCCAATTGTATTTCGTTCTACTTTATTAATATTTGGCAGTCATTGAGTCCTTTTACTGCTAAATACATAAACAAAATGTTAGAAAAAGTTATCACAGACTGAGACAGAAAGGATTTCATCAAGCATTCAGTTGATTATGTGTGAAAAAATAACAAGCCCAAGAGTACATAGAATGGATTTATTTAACTGCAAGCAAAATTTTTCATTGATCATCTCTAAAATACTCTGTTCAGGTGCTGTCAAGTCTAGTAATTAAAAAGGAACATAACTAAGTGATATGAGTTAGATACAGGATAGAAAACACTTCATACATGTGACTGTACAGAACTTTGGGAAATTGTCCATCTCATTTCCCTTCTTGGATGGTTTTCTAATTCTTAGCTTTATTTTGATTCTTTTAAAAATTGCATAGGTAAATTTAATGTTTAATAATTTATATTAGAGTGGCCTGATATTTGGTCTGAACAGATGCCTGGCCAAGGTTTCAGGAAGCCTGGGCTCTTGTCCTTTCTTTCACTCTAAAAATTGGTAAAATCATTCAATTCACTTAACTTTTCTCAGCCTTACTTCTGTCACCCATAAGAATAACAGTTTTGGATTAAATACATTTTGAGGTTCATTCATGTGTTAGGATTTGAATTGCAATGCACTCAAAATAGTTTAGTTGTGATAGGGAGAATTCAAGACTATTTCAAAGTTTCTCTTTCAATTAATTAATATTTCTTAACCATTGTATATGAAAACATGAAGAAGGTACAATGATCCTATGTGTATTATTTAGATTCCTTTAATAAAAGCATTTAGACTCATTCAATCTTACTGGTTATTTTTTATACCTAAAGCCAGTCTTATCTTTTTCTCATTATAATAGTAGAGATCCTACTACCTTATCTCTTGACTATCATAAAAATGCAAATATTTTTAAATGTTGGATTTATTATACACAACAATATTCTGAAATAAGGGGACTCCAAGAATTCCTACAATAAAGTGATTAGAGGAATTTGAATTTTAATCTATTTAACTCCAACTGTATCATTTCCATTATAACCCTTTTATCAACATTGGGATAGTATTTCACTCCTAAGTACAAACTTAGCAGAGGATAGTTTCAAATTCCTTAAAGTATATCAGCTGCTATGGTATTCTTATAAATACTTTATGTTGGCTTAAGGCTTGAGAATAAATGGGTTATTTTTCTCCATTTGCAAAGAAATAGATTCTTTTAAAATTTTAGTTCACATATATGGAAGTACCAGTGGCATTCTAGTTACTTTTACTGAAATTGGTCTTTTGATACCACAGCTCTTTTTTGTTGGACACTATTTCAGTGACTTATATTATACTAGTAAAAAGTGATTGTCATTGATGCACATGGCTAAAAGACTCTTTGTTTCATATTACAGAGCCTTGAATATCTGTATTTTTAAACTCCTGTGGTACTAAAGTTACATGGTAGAACCACAGTAACAACCACGTATCCTCCAAATAATTTATCATTTCAGAATTTCAAGGGTTATACATTCCAAGAAGCCCTCACACATTTAACTCCATCTTCACCAAACCCAATCCTCTCCATAGTGAATGGGACTCATGGGCCTATGAGGAGACCTAACAGTATTCAGCATACTTGTCACTTGTGGATGTGGCACAATGATAATTAGCATGAAAGAGAAATAGACTGATGGTGGTTTTTATAACAGATAATACAGAAAATAAATAAATCAGCTAATTTGGCCACCAAATGAACTTGGAAAGTTTTCATGTTGAAGAGACATGGTAAATAAATAGATCAATGTGAAGATAGATGGGAGGAATGACTTAGTATTTTAGCTGTGATTTAGTACTGCAAACTAGTATTCCCACTTGTTTACTAAATAGTTTAATGTTCTTGGAAAATCCTTCTCACTTCTTTATCAAGATGGAGATTGCCCAAGGTATTAATAAAACCCAAGCTCAGACTGTGGTGGAGGGTGAGGTACTCATTGTCACAATGATAGCTGCAACTCTCTTGGCTGATAGTGAAAATGAAATGCGGGCTGAGTATTGTCTTATAGACAGACTTCAAGAAAACTGCCATTATTCACAGAACATACTGCACATTTATTTAGTCTTCATGGAAAGGAAATAAGACTGCATGTTTTTGGTTATGTCGGGGCATCCAGCACATAACATCAGCAACATACATTTGAGCCTGAAGTAGCACACTAGATCAGTTTTCCTAGGACAGAAATTAGATTAATAATTTTGGAAATTTAAAGGTATCAGAATGATGGGACTCATCTGAAGTAGTTCTAATTAAGCTAAGCATATTTTTTATAGTTCTCAAAACTTATAAGGAAAGCCAAGGTCTATTTTTCTTGGCATAAAAGGATAACCGCAAAGGAAGTCTGGTGTGAAAATAAGCCCAAACAGATTTCTCTTAGAAAACATCTGTTTCTTATATATCTGAGGTTTAATTGAGAAAAATGACACTTGTAGGTTAATAACAACAAAGTAGAATAGATTATCACGTAACCAAAATTTATCCTGAAATGAGGCTATGGAGTTAAAAAAATCAAAGATACAGTAGAATTTGAAATGTGCCAATTGATATTGAAACAAAATGGTTCACATGCCTTCTTTATTTGAAAACAATCAATATATAGAAGCTTTATTATCTTCAGGAGGCAGCATTATGAAATTTAAAAGCATTCTTCTGTATGTACCACTATCCTAGGTATTGCACAGAGAGTGAACAAACGTGGGAGCTCTTTGGCTGCTTAACACTTAAAACCTTATTATATGTGCCTGGGCATACAGATGATGCAGACAAAGTAATTAATATGACACAAGTGTCTGATGTGAATAAATGCTTGAATAATAATATTCATATCATGTATAAGAAGAAAAGAGGGCAGCCCGGGTGGCTTGGTGGCTTAGCGCCGCCTTTGGCCCGGGGCGTGATCCTGGGGCCCCGGGATTGAGTCCCTTCCTGCGTTGAAGCCTGCTTCTTCTTCTGCCTGTGTCTCTGCCTCTCTCTCTCTCTCTCTCTTATGAATAAATGAATAAATCTTTAAAAAAAAAGAAAGGAAATTATATAATTAAGTAGGTTGATGTGTTAGGGAGAGATTTAGATATTAAAAATATTAAAAATGAAACCAAAGGAAGTTTCTACCATGAAGATATTTGAGGAACTGACCAATTATTCTAAATAGCTTAATAAAATAATAATTATTATTATTGTAATATTAGTAGGAATTATAAGCCCTGTTTTGGAGGGAGGTGTATTTACTATGGTATTTTAATTTCTTATGTTAAAACTTGCTTCAGAGACATTTATCCAGGATGCCTGGGTGGCTCAGTGGTTAAGTATCGGCTTTTGGCTCAGGCTCAGGGCGTGATCCTGGAGTCCTGGGATGGAGTCCCAGCATCGGGCTCCCTACATGGAGCCTGTTTCTCCCTCTGCCTGTCTCTGCCTTTCTCTGTCTGTGTCTCTCATGAATACATAAATAAAATCTTTTTTTTTTAAAAAAAGACATTAATCCTTGTCTGAAATAAATGATAAAACATATTAAATGTAGAAAGATAGTTAGCTCAAGAGGAAAATTGATTTAAACCATCCATTATAGGAAAAGGGTAGAAGACCAGGAATAATGCAAAAC
Source organism: Vulpes vulpes (assembly GCF_048418805.1). Lineage (NCBI taxonomy): Eukaryota > Metazoa > Chordata > Mammalia > Carnivora > Canidae > Vulpes > Vulpes vulpes. The sequence continues at coordinate 45,842,530 of NC_132788.1, read as the reverse complement.
AATTCAAGACCATAACCTCCTACTGGCTTTACTCAAAGGTAATGTATACACAGCAAAGATTTCTGTCCTGTTTAGAAGATGAGGAAATTGAGGCACAGATATTTAAATATTTTACTCAAAACTGTAAGAAAGGAAGTGTAATCCACATAAAGAAAGTGTTGGAAGTTTTTCAGTCTTTTATCTTTAGGTCATGCTGCCCTTATAAATGTGTATCATTTATTGTTGAGGGCTTCTTAAATAGTATTGTATATAGAGGAGCTCATATTATTTGATAGCATTTCCATAACAATTCTCTAATGTAAGACAGAAGTGCTTTCTTACAAAATTTTAAGTGATATCAAAGAAAACCTGATGTGATGGAATTCTGAATGTTTTTTTAAATGGTTGGTACAATTACAAGGGTGGATTAAATTGGGAAATAAGCCTTTATTCTCACATGTTTTGTACTCTCTGAACAGTTTTTATGGTCTACACAGGCTGAACTAGAAATATCTGGCATAGCTACACACGGAAGACAAACTCTCAGTGAGGTCCAGAACTAAAGGAAGTGTAGGCAGGAAATAGAGAGTCACTGAGTCATGTCATGGGAATGTATGGCTAGTGAGCTTTGATAACATTTAGCTAAACCACACTGTTGATTTTGGAAGATTTGTCGTGGGAACCCTAAGTAGAGTCCTTACCCTTTTGGGGTGCATTTATTTTTAAGTTTCCTACTGTGTTTAAGTGGTTTAGGCTAGTTCTTTCTTTTTCTGGTGTGGCAGCAAAGAAAACCTTGAAATGGTAACCTCTATAGAGTATGACACATAAGCTCTCTGTTTGGCAGTTGTCCTAAGTGGCCAACTAGTTACCCTTAATTTGCTAACTATAGGGGAAAAAATCCCAAGTCTTCCATTTCATTCAAAAAGCTATTTTGCTGAAGCCTCCATTCAATTTTACTGGGATTACAATTCTATCAGCCAATCTTCTTGACCACTGTTCTATCTTCAGCCCTCTTCTCCCTGGTAGTAGACAGTGACCCGATGTAATGTGTCAAAAACTAAACTGAAAAAGTGAGTGCAGAGTCCAGGGGGAAGTATAGCAAGGGAAACTTAAACTCTAATGATTCTCTTTATAAGCCCTTTTTATGTCTTCTGACACTTACCTCCATCAGGGCTGTCACTACTGAAGTCCCTGTACTTCTTTCCAAGTATAAGTTCATTCATTCAATATATCAAATATATATGGGAGTCATACTAAATGCCAGGTACTGTTCTAGGGCTAGAGAGTCAACAGTGTAAAAAAAAAAAAAAAAAAAAACCCAAAAAACAAAAAACCTCTACCCTCCTTGTATTTATGCTAGTGAGGTAAGAAAATAATAAAGTCAAGTAAAATGTATGCTGAATGGCAATGAGTGCACTGAGGGAAATAAAGAAAAAAATCAAGAAAGGAGGATAGAGAGTAGTGTGGATAGTTTGCAGTTTTGGATCGAGTGTTTTTGGTTAATGTTACACTGAAAAGGTAGCATTTGAGTCAATATGGGAAGGAAGTGTCTGCAGTGTTTCTAACACTAAGGACTTAGCATTCTTGAAAGAATTGTAGCTTTCTGTCCCAGATGTAAAGGAATCTTTGAAGTGAGCAGTTAATCCTGGTAGTCTGATATTCTGATGAACATAGCATCCCCAAAGTAGTTTTGTCTTTTTGGGTTTACTTCTGTCTGCTGAGGAACCTATACCAATTCATTCAGGGTCTCAGGGGCAGGCCATCCATGTGGCACCAACCAGATAATTCTCTCACAGCCCTCTTCCACTGAGCCCCACCCTTTAGGACTGTGAATGCAGCCAACTACTGGCCAGTTTCTGTGAATGTGATAGAAATTCCCAAGTTTTGCGGGCTAAGGAGGTAAGAGGCTGAGTAAATACTAGATTTGGATTTTCTTGATCCTTAGGATGTACAGAGTTCCTAGGTACTTCCCACACCCACGTACCACCCAGTTTCCCCAATTTTTTTTCAAGAAGTTTCCCTTTTATTAACATCCTGCTTTAGTGTAGAACACTTGTTGCAACTGATGAAGCAATATTGATACATTATTATTAACTAAGGCCATCATTTACATTAGGATTCACCCTTTATGTGGTTCAGTTTAGGAGTTTTGACAAATGTATAATCAACTTTACTGATCATATGACATTTTATCTGTGTGACATTGTATTCTGGGACTTTGTGGGAGGATGGGAGGAGTATTAAGTGTAGTGGATCAGGCCCTAGACAATAGCTCTGCTTTGTAATGAATTGTGTGGGTGTCTGAGAGTTGGTTCCAGAGGAACATTTTGCTTGAAGAGATGGATTATGTTTTGTAAAGGTCAGATGATCATGGTAGACTTTTTAGGTATCCTACCCCACTGACACACTAAATGCTGATAGTCTCTGGGAGATATGACATACTTTTAAGTGCCTATGTCCCTCAGGATCACAAAACTTTAACAGAAGAAGAAAACCCCAGAAAATGTATGTAATAAGAGATACTGCACAGAATGTATTCAGCATTTGATTGACCTTGAGCAAGTTAATCTGAGACTCAGGCTTCTCATTGTAAAGAGTCGTAATGATAGTTAACTCAGCATCAATGAGATAAACTCCATGAAGTACTGAGATAAAGTAGACACTCAGTGAGTGTTAACTATAATATACTATTCAACTCTCAGCATTTCCCTACCTGAGACAGTTCTTGCCTAGTACAATGGTTTTTAAATTTTATTCCTCAGAAATCTTGAGCTCCTGATTGCATTGTGTGAAGTGTAATGGAGAGACAAAATGGGTTGGACTCCAAATTCCCATTTTTTTTAACTGATATATTGGGTTGCAATATACTGATAAAGTTTACAAATCACTTTTCTATGAGAAGTTGCTTTTAGACAATGATCCTTTATTGTATTTTATAAAGTCTACAACATAGTGGGCCTAGGTTCTTTGCATAGCTTAGACTCTCCTCTTAAATTTCCAAGATACAACTTTAGCATTGAACTGCAACTAACAGATCACTGATTCATATATCATATACTTCATACTCTTTGGAATTTTTGCTGAATCCTTTCATGGTATTTAAAAAAGCAAATCTAATCAAAGCAGAACACTTACAAATTTCTCCAGATTAGAGTATGTCCTCTTAATAAATTATTAGGATTTCTCCCAACTAATCCTCAGATCTTAAGGCAATCGAATGCCTAATGTTCCAGATTTCAAATTAATGTTCCCTAAGTTGACTGAGCCCTCTCTCATTCATTTATCCAAAAATATATGTTGAGTGCCTACTGTGGTGCCAGACACCAGGAATACAATGGAGGAATGTTTTTCCATTTTACATCTGGCATTTTTCCAAGATCTGTTCTCTTTTCACCAGTTGCATTCAGCTTAGAACTTTCATATTAATCTTTAACTCCAAACAGCATGCCTATCCACTACTGACAAAAATCTCCATAATGTTATAAGTATGTCACATGGCCAGGAGGCATAGCTAATACCTACCAGCATCCTCCAATGTATGACTTAAAATGATTTTCCCAGAGCAAATGAACATGTGGAATTCCATAAAACACAACAAAAAACACAAACTTTGGAAATAAGTCAAACTATTGCCATTAAAGTCAATTTTAATTAGAATCAAGTTATAATTTATATAGCAGATAAAATTATTTTCATGATTATTTAAAAATTATTTGAATGTTTAAAACAGTATGTTTAGTGGGCAATATTGTTATTTTATGTAGCTTCCATTCCTTGCTTAACATGAAGTTCTTTCTTAATGTTATTGATCCATTTGATTTTTTTTCTTTTCAGCAATGTTCTGAACTTAAAAATTATTTTTATCCCCCAAATAGAAGAAATATGATAGGTTTTTAGTTTGATAATTTGCTGAGATTCCTCATATGATAATGAAAACTAGCAAAGTAGGCAGAGATGAATAAAAGAGAAGTTGAAGTGTTTAGCCCCATGACCCATGGCTGTTTCTTAAGTTTTTAAATGCAAAGTCACCATTGTTCAGATTAATAAAATTAGCACATTCAATTCTGGTCCTAGAAGAAGCTGAATAAGTAAATTACATGGTACTTTCAACTAACTTATAATTTAAATACTTTAAAAAGAAAATATGAAGGGAAGTTTTAATAGAGAAATTGTTTTCAGATGTCTACATTCATCCCATTTTTTTCTTAATTGGTTGTAGTTGAAACAGATAAAAGTAACATTTCTATAAATCATTTGTTAGAAATTGGTCAGAGAAAGAAAATTAAAAATAATATGATGTCTTCTCAACTTTTATTATAAATAAGTGTACAAATATCTGAATATAACCCACTAAATTAATTTTTAGTTTGGTTTACCAAGAGATAACTTTCTATAATACTCAGAAAGAATCATAATGAATTATCTTATGGAAGTTTTAACAGAAAACAAAAGCATAACAGTTAACTGACTACATATGGATTATATAACTTATGTTTATTTTTCTAAATTGAGGCTTGATTTTTTTATTAGATTTCTAACCAGTTGATTAATAATTGATCAGAAGAAGAAAATGAGCAATAAAATTTGATGGCTTTGGTGGGGAAAGGCAAGTGATTAATTGAAAGGAAGATCTTCTAGGTTAAAGAGTGTAACAGTATTGCACCAGACCACAGTTGTTAACACTTGTGAGCAAGGAAGGCTTATAAAAGTGCCCAAAATAGGAGCTTTCTAGTGATCTGAGTATACCAGCATCTCATGAAACCCCTCATGAGGTGCTCACCCTCCACTCCAGCGGCTTGGGAATTTCTCTGCCCCTTTTAGAGCATTTACCCAATGTCAATCTTCTGAAACTTGAATCCTTTTTTCCTTTCTATGGATAATTTAAAATATATCATTCTTACCTTCATTTATAAGGCATGTGGCCAAGATAACTTTATAGATTTTTAACATTTGAATTATTTTCCATGTATATATATGTAATAATAATTGTGAAAATTGGACTAACTAGAGCCCAGGAACTTTGAAAAAGCAAATCTATTGTATATATAACTGTAATACAGAAACAAAATCAACAACAACAACTATAGTTGACCTTTGACAATTATGGGGGTTGGAGCACAGATTCCCTGCAAAAATCCATGTATAACTTTCAACTCCCCCCAAAACTTAACTACTAATAGCCTACTGTTGACCAGAAGCTTTACCAATGACATAAACAGTCAATTAGCACATATTTTGTATGTTATATGTATCCTACATTGTATTTTTCTGATAAAGTAAGCTAGAGAAAAGAAAATGTTACTAGGAAAAGCTTCCAACTAAGCAGATGCTGGTCTTCTGGGTCCTACCGTAACCCTTTTGTATTTGTTGCCTGGCAACTGTATTTATACTGCAAAACCCATTCACCTTCTATTAGTAACCCTAGAGGTCACTTTTGGGGTCCTTGGGTCCAAATCCCAAGAAATGATTCCAATGTTCTTTTTTCCCTAGGGCTGCTTTAGGTCAGGATTGATCTTAAAATGGGGGTGAAATCACTGAGGAACTCTTTGATCATGATTTATAAGTAGGGCAGTCAAGAGTTCATAATAAATGGTTTTCATCAGCAGCAGTGTCAATTCTATATTTTCTGTATTCTACATTTTAATATTTCCAGTTCACCAAATATACCTGATGATGAATTCATCCTATTTTAGCTAATCTAACTCTATTTCCTCCTTTCATCTCTGCATGGACCTCCATTTTTGCCCTGAAGTAATTTGAAATGGGAAGGTTTAAGATATTTCGACTACTGGTAATAATGAATATACCTTATATTTGTATAGACATCCATACAATTAAAAGTGATTGCATATTCATTACCTCATTTGACCTCATTTAAAGTGAATAATGGGCACTCTGTGTCTTTGGAAGACCAATTTCTGAGCTCTTTTACAGCAAATTCGTGAGAGTCAGCCATTTCTACAACACCCTCATACAGGATAAGAAACTTTCTAGGGCTGGAAATTGCTTTATAATCTATATTGTTCTTCTTTTAAAATTTCAATCCTTATTTCTTTTACAATGAATTTATGTCAATAAAGCATTATTTTAATGTTTTAATGTTTCAGGACCAAATATTGTGGGTATGCATATGGACATAATTTTCTAATTTCCTGGATCATTTTTTTGAAAGTCAGAAATATTTTAAAAGCAACATGTTTTATTTTTTAAACTGGTCTCACTTGAAAGGATTTTATAAGATCATGAACCATTTCACTTTTGTAATTAAAAAATGTCTTTGAATTTCAGAAGAACTAAACAGTAGTAAAATTATTAGTCATCTGGCTTATTTTTGACATTCATTTAATTTAAGGCAATCTAAATCTATTTCCACTAATTGCATTTGCACTTTCCCAAGTAAGAGTTTGGAGAAAATGCTCTTAGGTTTAGTTTATAAATCTGTCAATAATAATTGACTTTAGGTAATAGAAATAAGTATGTGAATTTGCCCATTCTCCACTTCCTATATTCAGATACTTACTTAGTTTGCTTGTCTCAAGTACCAGCTAGTAGTCTTTAAGGTTATGAATAGTAAAAAGAGAGAAAGCCAGAGTTGGAGGAAAAATTCTCCTTAAACTGATTTTTTGAGGTCTAGGTGATCTAAGACTTTGAAATTGAAGATAAATTGGGATGTTGAAGTATTATCTTATGAGGCTACATGAACTTTCTTTTTCATTTTTCCTTCCGCAGCTACCACCCTATACTTGCAAATGACTATATCCTAGTTAGTTGTGAAATACTGAACTTACCATATAGGACTTCTTTTTCAATAATTTTATGCTTATGTAACTCTAAAACACTGATAATAACCTCTCTACAGGTTAATGTCTCATTTCATTTTCCCAAGAAAAATCATATACTTCATATAGAGCCATCATTTGTAGTTATTTTTAAACAGCATGAGTTATGGACAAAATTGATTATCAATTATTTTCAAGGCCTAATATTCTCCTTTTTTGTTTTTCTCTGATTCCTCACTTATTTATTAGGCCCAGGCACTCAATATGTTTGTCATATTTTAATTTTAATTGTCTTCTGAGGCTACCTGGTCTGGACCGGACAGTCTTAGGAGATCTACAGCTGTTCTAGATTTTCATCCATAAAACTCATTCCCAAAATTTGATGTTAAAAATTCCTTAGGCAGTTCTGTTGATTCTGTGTCATCAGAGAGCCCTCTAACTAACTCCGAAAGACTTAACAACCTTGACTCACTTCTGAATCCTGTGACTGTTTTGCCAGAGAAGAGCCCTTGGGGCAGTTCTTTTTAATTTTTTTTTTTTATTATTTATTTATTTTATGATAGTTACAGAGAGAGAGAGAGAGAGAGGCAGAGACACAGGCAGAGGGAGAAGCAGGCTCCATGCACCGGGAGCCCGACGTGGGACTCGATCCAGGGTCTCCCGGATCGCACCCTGGGCCAAAGGTGGGCGCCAAACCGCCTTGGGGCAGTTCTATATGGAAATGCCTTCTGAAGGCTTTATCTAATCCTAATCCAGACCCTAATCAGGATGGCAGTCAAGGGTGTCCCTGAATCAATTATATATACCCTTTGGCCATCGTATTGCCTCCCTTATGATTTGTTCTTCCCATCTGCTCAATTAAAAAAACAAGAAGAAAATTAAAAAATACATACTAGTCTGAGAATTTTTGTCTAAAACCTTTCTTTGTTAGATTATGGCTAAACTTCAAACTTCAAACTGGATTCTACTTTCATTTTACCTATTTGGTATACCAAACAAAGGAACAATTAAAAATATGAAGCCTTCCTTAATCAAATCTCCATAAATTTTCCACACTTATCACATTAAAAGATGCATTTAAATAAAATATTACTGTTATCTTTGATAATTATCAACATTTATTATGTTTATTTTAAAACTTCAACCAATTGTATGTTATTAATAATTGTAAAAACCTAGAAGAAATTTTACATTTAGATTCATATCACCATAAGAAAATTTTTAAAAATTAAGAATCTATATGTATATACTTATTTTGTTGCAGAAATATGAATAGGTGGTCAGTAAAATGCTTCTTATTAATGTCTTTTTAAATTAGGATATTGGGATATGTAGGTGGAATAGATTTCATGAAGAAAAAAATACTATGATATTTCCAACTGTTGGATGTTTTTTATATTTTATTATGAAAATTTCTAAATACATAAAAGATTATAGGGAAGAGTAACAAGGAACCCTTATGTACCCATTACCTAGTTTCCATAGTTATCAACTCATGCCAATCTTGTTTCATCTGTACTCCCAACCACATCTCCCCTACCTATATTATTTTGAAGCAAATTCTAATTGTTATGTCGATCTGTCAGTAAATATTTTAGCATTTATCTCTAAACAAGAAGGACTTTAAAAAATAATAACCACAAATCAGTATTACACCTAAAATTACCAGTAAGTTGTAGCATCATAAAATATCCAGTCAGTGCTTATATTTCCAAGTCAGCTTTAAAAAAAAAGAAAAGATCCAAATAAATCCATACATCAGAAATGGTTATCTGACTCTTAAGTCTCTGCATGTATGGGTTCTGTCTTTCCCTTTCTCTCAATTTTTTTTTTTTCAAATTTTTTGTTGAAGAAATTGAGTGTGTGTTCTGTAGAGTTTCATACAAACTGGGCTTGGATGATTGCTTTTAACATAATTTCTTTGTTCTTTGTATTTTCTGTGAATTGATAGTTGAATCTAGAGGTATAAATAGACTATAGTACTATATTTTTTGGCAAGATTACCTCATAGATGACATTGTCTTCTTCTGTTAAGAAGCACCTAATATCTGTGTATCTCTCTCTTTTTTTTTGTGATGTTAGCAACAGGAGCTGTCAAATGTCTAGTTCTATTATTTCATTAGGAGTTGAAATGGGAATGTACAGAATTAGTATATTGTAGTCATTCTCTTTTTATTAACTTTCTCGCATCTACTATTTGGTTATGTCTTGGTACAATTCACATAGGAAAGGCAAGATTAATGTTTGGTGCTTTTTTTTTAATTTATCACTTTCCAAAATAATGATTTGCCTACCATCATTCTCCAATGGTGAGCTATTTGTTAATGTTTTTAGGTCACTAAGAACTCATGAATTTAAACATACTTGATATGCTTTCATCTCCTGCTATTAACATGATTTTTTCCCTCTCCATTCTTTGTCTTTGGTCAGTGTGAGCTTCTTTGGGTTGGCTTCGGATTCATTTGACATGACCTTAGTAATTTTTGATTGCTTCCTTGCTTTCTCAGGTGTGACAAGACCCTTCAGCCTCATCATAAACATTTTCTGCTCTAGACTTGAAATCAGCCATTTCCCCCAAGGAGTTCTCTTTTCATTTACTCCAAATGGAACTTGGAAGTTACAGTTTGAATTCTCACTGCTACTAAGCAAAGTCATTGTGTCTAAACCTTTTCATTGGCTAGATGAAAGAAATATAGATGTGTGTGCGAATGTATTTTTAATACAAAATAATTGTGAGTTCATATTCATGATTTCAACTTAAATTCAGTACTACAACATTTGTACTTCCCTGTTTTGATTTTATATCTGTGTTCTCCTTTCTCACAGCAAGAACTCTCAAACAAACAAACAAAAACCTGGGAATGACAAAATGTCATAAAACTACTCATTTGTTTTGTTCTAAAATAGAGACCATAAGAGTTTCAGATGAATACCAGTACCAGCACTACTAATATAAGCATTGGAAATGGTTAGTATTCATTTATAAAAATGAATATATAAATTTGTTTGTATTTTTATAAATTACTGCAAGTAGTTCCTTTCTGTACAGTTACATTACCAACTGGATAAATATTTAGTTTCATTTAGTTCATTTTATTTCTTCATTTGAATGAATTTCTTTTTAAAACTTTAATATTCTATAATTCTGTGGTTCTAAACTTGAATATGTAGTGTCTTAGTTTCTATCCTTATTCCTTCTACTCTAATTGTTTCCTTCTTCAATAGCTAATCATTTAAGACAAATTATAGACTATACTTCTGTTAGCTTAAAATTGTATATGTATATATAATATACATGCAAACATATGCAATATATACTCATACATTAAATATATACAATATGCAAATTGTCCTTTATTTTTCTTTTTTAAATTTTATTTTATTTTATTATTATTTTTTAAATTAAATATTTTATTTATTTATTCATGAGAGACACAGAGAGAGGCAGAGACATAGGCAGAAGGAGGAGAAGCAAGCTCCATACAAGAAGCCCGATGTGGGACTTGATCTGGAACCCTGGGATTACACCCTGAGATGAAGGCAGACACTCAACCACTGAGCCACCCAGGCGTCCCTCTTAGTATACTCTTAATGTGCATTTATCTTATTATGAACAAGGCTGATCATCTCATATGGTTAAAAGCATCATGAGCCACTTTTTCTGTGAATCATATGTTCATTTCTGTAGCCCTTTTTTTTTAGAGTTCTTGGGTTTTTCTCCACTTTTAGAAGCTCTTTATTCGAATATTAACCCATTGAAAGTGACATATCACAATTTTTTTTTCCAGTTTGTCATTTGACCTTATGTTTTACTTCATTTTTTAAAGTGGGTGATGTTGGAAACCAAATGGTTGTGGAATTTCAATTCCCTTGAACATATGGAAAAATTGGTATCATAGTTTTATTATAAAATAAAATATTTACAATATACCCAGACGATGTTCACTGCTATTTAAATATATATTGAAAAAAATTGGATACCAACTTTGAAAAGTTAGAAGCTATTTTAGAAGGTCCCTGAGGAACAGTATTATAAGGTATTAGGTCCTCATCAGTAATTTCGGTAGTTTGGCATCTATAAAACAGCCTGTGCAGGAAAGATAATCTGTCTGACTTTATAGTCTGATAGGTTGAAGTCCAAACTCTGCTAGTTGGGACAGGTTATGAAATCTATTTGATCCTCAGTTTCATCATATGTAATATATGGAGACAATAATATACCTTCCACATGGGGTCCTTATGAAGATTAAGTGATAATGTCAATATGTCTAAAATAAAGTAAACCATAAATATTTTCACAATGCTTAAGTTGTTAATGAAATGCAGGTATAATTTGCCTTAGCAAGCCATCAGTTGCCTAGGATCAAATTATTTCCTCTGATTTTCCTGCTTTCTTTCTGATAGCAAACCACCTGCCTCCCCCACCAAAAAGTTATTACATGCTGGTATGATGATATTTGTCATGCCAGTCATTTATTTAGTAATATGCCTCTATGGATATTAAGTATATCAGGCACTATGCTAGGTATAGAGATTCAAAGATGAGACATAATCCCCACCCTTAAGTTACTATTTGTGAAATAAGAGATGCAAGTAAAAACGCAGTCTGTGCTGTGCTAATTTTGCTATGACAGAGGTATATATGCATTGGTGCTGGAGTACAGAGCTCTTAATTCAACTTAAGATAGTCAAAGAATGTTTCTCAATCAGATTATAACAAGGTAAAATACAAAGAGCAAATAGAAGTTAGCTAGATTATGAGGATATTCTAGAAAGAGGAAACAGGATGGGCAAATATTCAAGAGTGAAAGAGCCTGGAAGCTGGTGTTCCATCGATGTGGCATGTAAGTGATGGGAGATGGGCCTAGAGATGAAGATGGGAGCCAGACATGGAGGAAGGAGCTGGCACTGCCAAAGAACTGGAATTTGTACTGAAGTGTTGTTAGCAATGAAGTGTTATCATTAGCCTTGTGTTTGTCCAGAGATCACTTTGGCTGCATCATTAGGAGTTCAGGAAAGAAAACCACACACATGGCTTTCATGGTCATTCATTCATTCATTCGATTGTCCAGCTATTACTTACTGAGGTCCTACATATTTAGGCCTATGCTAGTCACTGTGCAATAACAATACAAACCTTAACTAAGGCACTGACAATATGAATCAAGAATGTTTGGTCAGTAGAGGACAGGGAGGGATTGAGTGAGGGAGGAGGTATAGAAAAAAGTCTGGCTTATGTGTCTAGATTGATTACTTTTGAGGAGAAATTTACCTGGTCCACTTTTTAAAACTTTTTCATGAAGTGTCACATGCACTTTAATAAAAATATACATTGAGTGTGTCCACCTTGACGCTTACATGCTTTTGTACACCTTGATATAATTCAGTATACCCATATAATCAGCATCTAGATCGTGAAATAGAATATCACCAGTTCTCCTTTATATTTCTTCTAGTTACCAACATTTCCCAATTTCTAATAACCTTAGTTTTTTGTTATTTTTTGTGTTTTTGTTCTTTAAATCAGTACAGTATGTACTCCTTTGTGTCGACTTCTTTCACTCAACATTATTTTTATGAGGCTGACCTAAATTGTGTGAAGTGTAGCTCATTCATCCTGTTTGCTATATAGTATCCCATTGTGTGAATATACAATGACTTATTTATCCCTTTGATTGTATATGGGTATCTGTAATTTCTAACGGGTGGCTCTTACAAGAGCTTTGGTGCACATTTGGGTGCATTGGGTCCATCTAGAATGGAATTTTTGTAGGAATGGACATATAGATGTTTAGTTTTGATAGATCCTGCCAAATAGTTTCTGCTTGTGGTTGTACTAGTTGTACTTGTACCTTTCACCAGAATACGTTTGCTGTTGTCAGTCTTTTTAGTCATTCTGCGTAAAGGTATCAAACTGTGATTTTAATTTCATTTCCTTGCTGACCAACATTAATTTTGTATGTGTGTTGGTCATTTGTATATATATCCTCCTTTGTGTCTCTTCAATGATTTTCTTCATTTTTAAAAAAGATTTTATTTATTTATTCATGAGAGACACAGAGAGAGAGAGAGAGGCAGAGATATAGACAGAGAGAGAAGCAGGCTCTATGCAGGGAGCCCAAAGTGGGACTCGATCCCAGGATTCCAGGATCATGCCCTGGGCCAAAGGTTGATGCTTAACCGCTGAGCCACCCAGGTGTCCCATTGTTCATTTTTTTAAATTGTGAATAATTTTTCACATATATATTAATAAAGTGTGCGTCCGTATCTTCTCTCACTCCATGATTTTTCATTCTTGATGTCTTTTGATAGCAGAAGTTTAAAATTTTAATATAGTCCAATTTATCAATTTTTTATTCTTTTACACTGAATGTCCTTTGTGCTGTTTAAGAAAACTTTGATTTCTTCAAGACCATGAATGTATTCTACATTTTCCTCTAAAGTCTTTATTATTTTACTTTTCACATATATATCTGAAATCCATTGGAAATAGTTCTCTGTGTGTCTATTTTTTTCAATTTCTAAAAATATTTTGTACTTCTTCACACTGGAGAGAGTCTATTTATTTATTTATATCAGCTGAAGGTAGGGCTCATACCTGAGTGGGATAATGTGATTAAAGAGAGAAGAGAAAGTGTTACCTGTCACTACAAGGAGAACGTGGCAGGTTTAAGGCTTTTTTGTATTCCATCACTCCAATGAATGCTGCTCCAACAGCCCCATCCAAAGTGTTTTCTTTCTTGAAATTTGACAGCAGTTATTGTCTATACCAGAGCTTCCCAATGTTTTCACATTGAAGCATTTAGGGAAAAGAGAAGTTATTTTCTCCAGCATTTTGGAGTATATTAATGAGACTTCTCATAGCTAAAAGTAATGAATTGGGGCTTTTGCTACCCCAAAACCATGAGGTGGTTGCAGGGGCCATGGAGATCCAGATTTAATACATCTGTAACCCATTCATGGCACACTTGTTAGAAGGCTCTGCTTTATACCTTTAATTTCAAGTTTATTTACCTTTTATGTAATAAACTGTCATATAATGAATTGTTTAGTGCTTCTTAAATTTTAGCATTCATTGTAACGACCTGAAGGGCTTATTTAAAATTTAGATACTTGAGCTCCATCCTCAGAGATTTTGATTCAGAAGGTAATTAAGACATGGAGGTTTTGCTAAGGATATATCTTTCCAGCAAGTTCGCAATGATGTGATGCTACTGGTTCATGGACCACAATTTGTAGGCAGTGCCTACACCTTGTAACTCTCAGCACAGTGCCTTTGTGCATCATTGGCTTTCGATATTCTTTGATTGTTGGCTATGTGAACAAGTCAATGAAGGATGAAAAAATAGCTCTTTTATTTATCCTTAAGGATTTAATGTAAATATCCACTCTTCTATGAAACGGCCTCTTACCCTTCCAGGCAGATTTAACCTCCTTTTTCTCCATTTATTATTGCTAAAACTTACACATATATCTATTGGTATGCTTATTAGCACATTCTATTGTAATTATGTCTAAAAATATGTATTGTAGAGTCAGACAAATATGGCTTCACATGTGGACTCTGACACTAGCTCTGTAAAATTGAGCACATTAATTAATAGTTCTGGTATTAGTTCCTTGTTTTTAAAATGTGGATGACATTACCTATTCTTTGTATTACGTAAGGGTCCATTGTAGGGCCTTAATCAGTTATAGTGTTCTTTACATTCAGGACACCAGCACATCTCCCTGAGGCAGGATGCTATTCTGTACCTAGCACATGGCACACATCTAATAAATGATGAATCAACAAGCCATCCTGCAAGTCCAAGGACACCTATGAATCTTATGTATCTTTGTCCTAATTTTTTTAAAAAATCCTATAGTTTCATTTTAGTGTATTTTTATGGAGAAATCACCCATGGATAGAGTCCCTGAGGTCAAGCCAGATCCTTTCAAAGAATAGTTGCCTGAGTTTTGAGTTGTTTGGCCCCTCCAGATACTTTGAGCAACAAAGAAGCACAAGTTACATAGCAGGATTAGTATATGTCAGTAGTTCTCAACTGGGTCATTTTGCTCCCTGCCCTCCACCCCTCTACAGGATGACTGATAATATTTGAAGACATTTTGGGTTGTTAAAAGTTGGAGTGGAATGGTGGGGAGGAGATACTATTGGCATCTAGTTGGTAAAGACCATGGTGCTGCTAAACATATGTAGGACAGCTCCATACCCCACCACCACTAAATGAGAATGAATTTTCCAGCCCTAAATGTCAATAGTGTCAAGATTGAGAAATTCTGGCATATGTTTTTCTTTTTTGAATTTTGGAAAAATAATTACAAACTGATGACAAGCTCTAAATTAAAAAGACATGTTATGAAAAGTAAATTTAAAAAGCTGGCTAAGGGATCCCTGGGTGGCGCAGCGGTTTGGCGCCTGCCTTCAGCCCAGGGCGTGATCCTGGAGACCAGGGATCGAATCCCACGTCAGGCTCCCGGTGCATGGAGCCTGCTTCTCCCTCTGCCTGTGTCTCTGCTTCTTTCTCTCTCTGTCTCCCATGAATAAATAAATAAAATATTAAAAAAAAAGCTAGCTAAATCCACACTCTTGGGGAGATTACATATAGAAAAGAAAGGCACCATCTGTTTTATAATATGATGAAAAACAAGGTGAGTATACTATGTAACTTCATTTGCCATGACTTTATTTTCGGAATGAGTTCATATACATAAATATTGCATCTTCCTCTAAATAATTTGCTTTATATAAAGAATTTATAATGAAAGAATTTTTTTCTGTATAATTAGCTTCATTTCCTATTTCAGCTATCTAGAGAATAGTAAATTTTCTACTAGTAAAGACTACAAGTGTCTCTAATGCTGCCTGGCTTATTTATACTGCAAAGATTTGTGTTCATTTTGAAAGGATCCTTCAATATTCCTCAGGAAGGTCACTTTGTTTTGCTTTAAAAAATGAAAATATGTTTGTCTGCTTTGCAGATAGGCATACAATCAGTTGGTCACATGGCTTTTTTCCCCAAGGAGCCAAAAAAAGAAGGGAGCCTAATGCAACTGAATGGTGAATGTATCCACTCTGGTAATCAATTACTTCTGAAACACAGCCATGCACATGGTATATTTTAGAATGGAAGGAGCCCTCTGAGGGAATATTAAGTATTCCTTTCCATTCTGATAGAACTTGCTTTGCAAATCCAGAAAATAAAAACGAATTGAGAGTTTATTTAAATTGATCTGTGTGCTTGGAAGCTAAGGAAGAAATATTGTGACTCAGCCATCTCTGTAACGCATTCACAGGAATTGGGCGCTGCTGCTCTGCACGGCCAGTTTCTATTTTTGCATCATGCAGAAAGATCTTTGTAGCATATCTCTACAAGCAGATCTCTTCCTCTTTCTGTATGACTAGATGGTGAGGGCAATTTCATATTCTTTGTCTTTTCCTGTAAAAAATAAAAAAAGCATTTGGCTAAAAATCATATGCATAATTAAGATTAAGTGACTTTTTAAAAACAGAATAGCTAGTGTCTTATGAACATAATCTCCCCTCATTCTCACCTTTCTTGGAAAGGATTCTTTGGGATTTTTGTGGTCAGGTGACTAGAGTCTTACTTCTGTCTCTATCATTAGCTCATTATATAAGATTAGGCTAATCTTAAACCACCTGTCTGAATTTCCTCTTACATAAAGTGGAATAATAATGCATGCTTTTGCTATCTTACAGATCGTTGTGTGCAACTAATACCTTTATTATTTTCCTATCCCCTCTGCTCTGATGTTACCTCTTTGTCCATTCATGTACCCAGTGTCTTTGGAAGTACCTGGTAAACATTGTTCCTTAAATATTTGTTGAATGAAACATAAATTATTTCAGTTTTTATAATTCCTATCAATAACCATGGTGAGGGGGATTCTATGTGAACTAGACTTTCAGTTATTCAATAAGCCAAAATATTGAAATATCTCTCAAATAGGTCCAAATACAGAGAAACTATGACACCTCAGCTTTGATCCTTAAAATTATTGTTCATTTATTATTGGTGAGGAGGGTCATATAGTATTGACTAAACAGTGGACCTTGGAATCAGGCAGTCCTGGGTTTAATACTAGTTCTGAAACTTACTTGTGACAGTGCACAAGTTTCTTGAACTATATAAACTCCAATTTTGTTTTCTGTAAGAGAGGAATAATAATAATGTATTCCTTGTAGTATTCTGAGGATTAAATGAGGGTAATTTATATAAAGTGCTTATCACAATGCCTGACATAGATTAGGATATGCTAGGCTGTGGTAACAAATAGATGCCCCAAGTAAATAATGACTCAACGTATTAGTTTGAGGCATATATTTTTGGTTAGCAGGTGGTTCATCTGTAAGATTAGAAAGGGAAGAGTAGAGAAGGCCTTGGCAAGGAAACTACCATATCACTTCTGCTCTTATTCTGTTGTTAAGAATTACTCATATAATTCTTATATGAGTAAGAATATAAGAGAGGAAGGAACTATTACAAGGAAAGTCAATGGATTAATTGAATTGAAGTAGCAATAAGAGATCAAAGCTAAAGACAAAAATGTTTCAAATGCATATAGAGATATTAGTGTCTTTAGTATAAATTAGGCATGAAAGAAGCTAAGTAAAATAGAGAAAATTCTGAATTGGGATTTAGAATATTGAATTAGATGTCCAGAAGCATATCTACTTGAGAGAGTCTTTCAAGAATTTGGAGATGGAGGATTACAGCTGGAGTGGAGAGTTCAGGTAAGTGATAATAGCTTCTTTGGAAGTCATTCACATAGAACCAATGGTTATATCCTAGTGACTGAATACAGTTACTAAAAAAAATATTCCACCATTTTAACTTCCCTTATTTCTAGCACCCTTGCCACTAGCTTTGCATAAGAGCAAAAAGTCAATGACTCATTAGAATTTTCCAAAAAATGACTAGAGTATAAAGACCTTAGTGACCAGCAGTTCAGAAACACCCTTAGATCAGTCCCAGGGATTAAGAAGATAAAAACATTCAGACATAGTGTCAAAAATATTTACCATCTATAAAATAGAGATAATAAAAGCAACTACCTCATTACTGTTGTGAAGTTTAAAATAAATGGTACCAGCGAGTCGGATGGCTCAGTCAGTTAAGTGTCCAACTCTTGGTTTTGGCTCAGGTAATGATCTCAGAGTTGTGGGATCAAGCCCAGTGTTGGACTCTATGCTCAGTGAGGAGTCTGCTTAGGTTTCTCTCTCCTTCTGCTCCTCCCTACCCCATACACATGCATGCTTTCTCTCTCTCTGAAATAAATAAATAAAATCTTTTAAAAAATGAAATAGATGGGTACAATAAAGTGTCTAAGTACTTGGATATGGTAAGTTCTCCTGTCCTACTTATCTACCTGCAAATGGCTTTATTATTATTATACCCTTAGCCTGAATACACAACCCCAAAACATCCAATCTGTGTCAGATTTAATCAGTACCCTCATTTTGCCATGAGAATAGAGTCCTTGTACTGCACTTGTATCACTCAACTTCAACATCAAGTTTTGATATGGGTCCTTCCAGTTTTCTACAGAAGAGCAAACTTTCAGGAGATTTCTCTTCTGTTTAGTGTGCTCATGGAAAATGAAAAGATCTGCTACCCCAGCCATACATTAGTTTTATCCTTAGGAAAATTTTTACATTTGTTCTTGCTTTTATGTACATCAAGGGTCAGGAAGAAATGCCAAGTATGTGTTTCTCTTTTGGATTGTCTTAAATTTGTATTTAGGACTTTAAAATACTTTTGAGTTCACAGAAGCCTTTTGGTTCCTAGAGTACTTTACATTTATGCCACATTTTCTTCTTTGAAAGCAATTTAGAAATACCAAATAATGATATAATACTATGCTACTCTGGATTAGTTGGCTTGTTTGTTGGAATTTTCTTTATAGTTACTGTTTTCATGGAGATATTTTCATTTAAGTTCTATCCGGCTTTTAAATTTTTATATGATGTTAGCATACAAGTACATTAAACCTTGGTGAGCTATAATAAAGTATAAATAAATAGTAAGCACATTCATTTCAGGGTGTAATGTTGAGGCTCTAAGTCTAAAAATACTTTATTTGCTTGCTAGAAGTATAGGCGAATTTTATTGTTATGCTTTATTCTAATTTTTTCCCTTAATGTCTCTGTATTAACATAACAACTGACAGGAATCTGGTTATGGCAGTGCCAGGTTATATACTTCCATATTTCCTTAGGAAAGATAATATGTCTTATATAGAGTAGTTGGCAGGTTTTTTTCTCAACCAGGCTGGAACATGTCTATGGTGTAGTACATATCATTTCTTCTGGTAGGCCAGTTGGTCTGTTGCAGGCAAGATTCTTTAAGTTCCATCCTGAATGCAATGGGAACCTATTGTGGGGAGGAATGTTATCTGATGTATATATATATTTTAAGATTATTTTGCAGGGAGTGAATGATAGGAATACAAAAATGGAAGCAAGAGGACCAATTAAGAGGCTGCTAGAGGCCAGGCAACAGATCATGGTGAGTGGTAGAAATAAAGAATATAGAAGTGAAGGATGTAGAAATAGAGGATAGAAGAGGAAAATGGAGGACATAGGGAAAGTAGAGTTGACGAGACTTGATAATGCATATGGATGTTCATAACAGCAAGAACATATGTATCTCACAAATATATATACACATATTTCTATATATATATTTCCATTCCTACCTATATTTCTATTTCCTGCCCTACCATAATTTAAAATATGAAAGGGTAAAGGTAGTATGCAGACTAATAAGGTGGTATGAGATCTCTAAGGGTTAGGCGAATGGTATACAGAAATATTTTAAGAATAGGGAAGAAGGAAGTTGATCATTTCTCATCTGGATGAGCAGGAAAAGACACAGGGCTACGGCAGCATTCAAATAAATCTTTAAAGAATACTGGAGGGGATAGGGAGTGATCTCCGAGCAAGGCAACAAGATGGATGCAGGATTCTTCCATGGAACAAGTGCAGAACAGGATAATCGGTTCGGCAACAGAAGAAGCTACTGAAGCAGCTGAAATTTGCAGAATGCCTAGAAAAAAAGGTGGACATGGGCAAAGTAAATTTGGAGGTTATAAAGCCTTGGTTAACAAAATGAGTAATGGAAATCCTTGGGTTTGAAGATGATGTTGTGATTGAGTTTATATTCAACCAGCTGGAAGCGAAGAATCCAGACTCCAAAATGATGCAAATCAACCTGACTAGGTTTTTGAATGGAAAAAATGCTAGAGAATTTATGGGAGAACTGTGGCCCCTGCTCTTAAGTGCACAAGAAAACATTTTGGGGATCCCTTCTGCCTTTCTAGAACTGAAGAAAGAAGAAATAAAACAAAGACAGATTGAACAAGAAAAGTTGGCATCTATGAGAAAACAAGATGAAGACAAGGATAAGAGGGATAAGAAAGAAAAAGAAAGCAGAGAAAGAAAGGAGAGGTCTTGAAGCCCAAGAAGACGCAAATCCAGATCTCTTTCCTCTAGAAGACGATCTTCCCCTGTCAGGAGAGAGAGAAAGCACAGTCATTCTCGATCTCCCCGTCACAGAACCAAGAGCCCCGGAGTCCTTCCCCTGCTTCAGAAAAGAAGGAAAAAACTCAAGAGCTCCCAGAACCATCAGTGAAAGTAAAAGAACCTTCAGTACAAGAGGCCACTTCTATTAGTGACATCCCGAAAGTTCCCAAACCCAAACCTGTACCAGAGCCTAAAGAACCTTCTCCAAAGAAAAATTCCAAAAAAGAAAAGGAGAAGGAGAAGACCCAACCAAGATCTCAGTCACGTTCCAAATCAAGATCCCGGACACGGTCTCTCTCCTTCTCATACTCAACCTAGACGGCTTCATAGATCCGGATCAAGATCATACTCACCTAGAAGGAGGCCAAGTCTGAGAAGGCGGCCATCTCCTCTCAGAAGAACCCCACCAAGACGAATGCCACCTCCACCCAGGCATAGAAGGAGTAGATCTCCAGTGAGACAAAGACGTTGTTCATCAGCATCCTTGTCTGGAAGTAGCTCATCATCCTCTTCATCTCATTCCCGGTCACTGCCAAAGAAGCCTCCTAAGAGGACATCCAGTCTCCCTCAAAAAACTCGTAGGTTATCTCTTTCAGTAAGTCCTCCGAGGAGAAGGCAAAGGCCATCACCTCCAGCAACTCCACCGCCAAAACCTCGTCATTCCCCAACACCTCAGCAGTCAAATCGTACAAGAAAAAGTCGTGTTTCTGTCTCTCCAGGGAGAACTTCAGGTAAAGTGACAAAACATAAAGGTACTGCGTAAAAAGAGTCCCCTTCACCAGAACCTAAGCCTAGAAAAGTAGAGTTATCTGAACTGGAAGAAGATACAGGTGGCAAGATGGCTGCAGCAGATTCTGTGCAGCAGAGACGTCAATACAGACAACAGAACCAGCAGTCTTCATCTGATTCTGGCTCCTCTTCTTCCTCAGAAGATGAGCGACCCAAGAGGTCCCATGTGAAGAGTGATGAAGTAGGCAGGCAGCGGAGACACTCCCCTCCCCGGATTGCCTCTCCATCACCTCGAAAGCACCAGAAAGAGACTTCACCTTGTGGTAGACAGAGGGGGAGTCCTTCCCCACCACCCACCAGAAGGCGACGTTCCCCTTCTCCTGCCCCCCTCCTCGTAGGCATAGGTCTCCCACGCCACCACGACGAAGAACTCCTTCTCCTCCCTCCAGCTGGCACTCACCGTCCCCAAGAAGATACTCTCCTCCAATACAGTGGAGATACTCTCCTTCTCCACCTCCAAAGAGAAGAACAGCTTCTCCCCCTCCCCACTCCTAAATGAAGGGCATCACCATTTCCACCACCAAAGCGTCGGGTCTCCCATTCTCCACCTCCCAAACAAAGAAGCTCCCCAGTCACCAAGAGAGTTCACCTTCATTATCATCAAAGCATAGGAAAAGATCTTCCCCCGAGCCAGTCTACCCGGGAGCCCCAGTCACCACAACCAAACAAAAGGCCTCACCACAGCCTCGAGCTCCTCAGACCTCCTCAAGTCCTCCACCTGTTTGAAGAGGAGCATAATCATCACCCCAAAGAAGGCAGTCCCTTTCTCCAAGTACTAAGCCAGTTAGGAGTCTCCAGGACTCCGGAACCCAAAAAAGACAAAAAAGGCTGCCTCACCAAGCCCTCAGTTTGTAAGGAGGGTTTCATCCTCTCGACCTATCTCAGGATCTCCTGAGCCAGCAGCTAAAAAGCCCCCAGCACCTCAATCCCCTCTCCAGTCTCAGTCCCCCTCTACCAATTGGTCACCAGTGGTACTGTTCAAAAAGGCTAAAAGCCCAACACCAACCCCATTTCCAGCAAGGAACTCAGACCTAGAAGGAGGTGGAAAGAAAAAGAAAAAGAAGGACAAGAAACACAAAAAGGATAAGAAGCACAAGAAGTACAAAAAACACAAGAAGGAAAAGGCCGTGGTGGCAGCTGCTGTAGCAGCCATCACTCCCATGGCCCCTGTGGCCTCCACGACCATATCAGCACAGGAGGAACCAGAGGCAGAGCCTGAGCCTAAGAAGAAGATGGAGAGTGAGCCCGAAGACAACCTCAACGACTTAGAGAAGCACCTGTGTGAAAAGGTGCTGAGGTTGATGTGGAAGGCTCAAGTGTCCCCACAGTCTTAGGTGGGAATGTGTGTCATGATGTACATTTTATTTGGTTTGTATGCAATTCAATTTCAAAATTGCTAAAATGTGTTTGAGCTTCAGACTATAACATTTGTTGTAATAATTGCTAGGTTGAAGTTCACCATGTTAAAAAAAAAAAAAAAGGCACTCACTCATGGATTTGCATTGCAAAAGATGTCCACAGTGTATTAGTGATGTTCTTTCATTGACAGCTGACATAAATTCATTTAGAGTGAAATATTTTAAGCCAAAAAAAAAAAATCCCCTTTTAAAAAAAGGGGGTTTCAATATTGTTGGCATTTTTATGGTTTCTTTAAAGGCCTTGGCTATTCCCAGAGGTTTTCCTTTCTTTTCATTTTTTTCTTTATTTTTTTCTCATTTGAGTCTTAGCACCCATTTAAGTTATGATGCTTCCAACCTTGTATGGTTTGCAAGCTTGCCCAGAAATAAGACCACTGTTGAACTACCACAAAGTGTAAATGAATATTTTAATGCCACAATCTTTCCTGTTGCCTATGGAGTCTCTGGTGAAATGAATCAGGATTCGAGCTCTAGGACAGGATGGAAAATGAAAGCATGTTGTTTGCCAGGACACTGGGTTTATATCGATGTGTAACAACTTGATTTTTGGAACACTGGAATTCATTCTGTTCTGTTGGTTTTTTTGGTTTGTTTTTGTTTTTGTTTTTTTGTAAAGGCAATTAACTAGTCCCAGGAAGGATCCTTCAGTTATATAAAAGTTTGTTTTATAAAAAAAATAAATAAAATAAAATAAATAAATAAATAAGAATATTGAAGTTTCTAGGATGGACTTCATTCCTGGGAGAATAGCATACATACAAGTTCAGAGAAAAAAAGACAGAATATATGGACAAGGAAATGGGTGATAGAGAAGATTAGAAGATTTGTGGCAGAGAAGAGTGGGTGATAGGCTGGAAAGTATTAATAGAAAGAGAAATGACATTCAGGTTTATTTCTTCTTTATTGTGGTTGTGTTTATAATACATAGAAAAATTAGTGAGAATCATATAGTTTCATTTTATACCAAAGCAAATTAAATTGAGATTAGTGCCCATTAAACTATTGACTTTAACAGAAGGTAGACATGTGATGTGCTCTAAATGATATATTTATTTCTGGTTATACTGACCATTCTACAAAGTTTGTGCCAGATTTTAAATTTTATATACAAATGCATATCATGACAAGCAGAAACAAAAAAAAAACAGTATTACAAATTTAAATATTTCATCTCAATCTTGAGTAGTCTGTAAAAAAAATCACCCTTATCTAAAAAGCCTAAACCATGACTAACTTTAGAAAACCCCATGATAAACAAGAGTATTGTTATAAACCAACAAGTATAAATGATACTTAAGATTCCTAGAGGCAGAATGCCCTAAGAGGCCTGTGCTACTATAGAAAAGGCAAAAATCTGATATAAAACTTAGTTCAGGGGCACCTGAACCCACTCTTGGTTTTAGGATAGGTCATGATGTCATGGGTCCTTATATTAACTCTATGGCTCTGTACTCCGTGGGGAATCTCCTTGAGTATTCTCTCCCCCTGTCCCTCCCATCAGGGGCATGCTCTCTCTTTCTCATAAATAAATAAATAAATAAATAAATAAATAAATAAATCTTAAAAAAAAAAGACTTAGTTCAAATTTAAGGGTCCCCACTGAGGAGCCTTTAATTTCACTGAGCCTGGGTTTACTCATTTCTAAAATGTGGGAATAATAATCCCTGCCTCACATGGTTGGTGGGGATTTGATGACAAACCTAGTACTGGCACCCTGTCTAACACTGAGCAGGCACTCAATATATCCTTTATTTCCTCTCCTCTATGAGTTTACAATAGATATATGTCACAGAATTTTTTTCAATTTTAAAATCAGTGTTTTTAAATCAGTTTTATTGACGTATAATTAACATACAATAAACTACACATATTTATAGTGTACAGGTTGATAAACCTTAACGTATGTATAACCTCAGGACACCCTCATATAACCAAGATAATGACCATAGCCATCCCAAAGGTTTCCTCACACCCCTTGGTAATTTCTCCTTCATTACTGTCATCCTCATATACTAGTGATACTGCTTTCTGTCATAGCAGCTAGCTTGCATTTTCTAGAATTTTACAAATATGAACTTATTCAATATATGCTCTTTTTTAATCTGTTTTTTTGTTGCTCAACCTGATTATTTTGAGATTCACCTTCATTGCTACATGCATTGATAGTTTATTCCTTTTTATTGCTGAGAGCATGCTATTATTGTATGTCTATCATACATATTTACAGGTTTTTTTTTTAAAGATTTATTTATTCACGAGAGACATAGAGAGAAGCAGAGACATAGGCAGAGGGAGAAGCAGGCTCCTTGCAGGGACACCCTCAAGGACACCCTGTAAGGAGCCTGCTGTGAGACTCAATCCTGGATCCCAGGATTACGCCCTGAGCTGAAGACAGACGCTCAACCGCTGAGCCACCCAGGCGTCTCAGATTTACTGTTTTAAGTAGACTTCAAATTGCCAGGATTTCAGGTTAGATAACACAGTTTTATTGTATAAAACTGGTAATTTTAGTTTGGTGCACAAAAGATATTGCTGCTTTTGTTTGCCTTTTTTTTTTTTTGGTTGATTCTATGTGATGCTTTAGAAATCTAGAAAAAGTAAACATGTTAATGATTTTCATTTTTAAATTAGGAATAATAAATGCTCTATTGAAGAAATAAGCATGGGTTATTTTTAAAATAAAAGTGATACATTGTCAATATTAAAAATTTAAGAAATACAGGAAAGCACAAAGAAGGAACTACAGTATCACCCTAATCCTATGACCCAGAAACAACTTCATTAATAATGTTGACCTTCATCCCATAAATCTAACAGATAAATAGATAGGAAAAAAATAATTTTATAAAAACACCTTTGGGATGTCTACGTTCAGCTGAGATAGAATAATGGAAGCTGGATATACCCTCCCACTTTAAATAACAAAAACAAAAACAAAATCCCAGACGAAATATCTGAAGAGTGGTTTTCAGACATTGGACATCTGGCAGTATAGGACAGTGAACCCTAGAAAAGGGGAAGTCAACAAGTTGAACCTGACAGTTGTTCCAGCTTACTTCCTGAGGAAGCTTTATAGGCTGACAGGGAGGGGGAACCAAAGCAGAGCCTGATGGTCTCCCTGACTTGAGGAGACAGGGCTGGCCACAGGAAGGCCAGGGCAGCTAGAATCCAAGGGAGAGCACTGGAGGAAGAACTTCACCGAGAGGGAGAGCCCTGGGCGGGGGGGGGGGGGGGGGGGGGTCTGTAGAGGGTTTGCCAAGCCTTTAATATGCAGCTGAGTACTGATCTGCACATGCTGGTGAAGAAATTACCCAAGGCTAGGGAAAGAACCACCGGAAAGGATGAGAGGTAACAATACCAGAGTTTACCCAGGGCTAAGAATAGTTTGTGTTCTTGTCACTCACAATTAAAAAAAAAAAAAAATCTTGCAATTCATGGGACATTGGGTAGTGTACTCAAAGGAAATTGCTTAAATATTTGGGGAAAAAAATGAGCCCTGGAATAAAGGCTGCTCTGATTTCATGTAAGAAAGCTTAAAAGCAAGTTTTGGAAGGATTAAATAGTTTCCAACCAAACTAACCACATCCCAGAACAAAGTTAGAGAACATTTATAAGAATATAAAAATATTCAGCACTCAACAAGAAAAAAACTGACAAAGACTCACATTCAATTAAAAAATGATCAAGAATGCAAAGAAGCAGGTAAATATGACCCATAATGAGGAGAAATATTAATTAATAGAACAGGCCCAGAAATGCCACAGATGATAGGATTCTTAGACACACACATTACAACATCTCTTATAATCACATTGCATATGTTCAAGAAGCTAGAAGATTAAGCTTGTTAAGTGGAGACATAAAAGATACAAAAAGATATCCAAAATGAGCTTCTAGTAATGAATGAAGTAAAAAAAATGCACTGCATGAGACTAATAACAGTTGAGACCCTACAGAGAAAAAGATCGCTGGGTGAAACTGAAGACATACAAATTATCCAAAAAGAAACACACGGAGAAAAAAGAGTTGGGGAGGGGGAGAAAAAGCAGATCTTCCCAAAGAAGATATCCAGATGGAAAATCAAGATATGAAAAGATGCTGTACATTACATGTCATCAGGAAAATGCAAGTGAAAATAGTGCTGAAATACCAGTACACCCCTACTGGAATGGTCAAAATCCAGAACACTGACACAGCAAACGGTGGTAAGGATGTGAAGCAACAGAAACTCTCACTCACTTCTGGTAATACAAAATGATACACCCACTTTAGAAGGCAGTTTGGAAGTTTCTTACAACATTAATCATGATTTTACCTTATCCAGCAATTGTGCTTCTTGGAATTTATCCAAAAGAGTTGAAAAATCATGGCACTCAAAACCTACACATGAATATTTAAAACATTTCTTGATAATGTTTATATTATTCATAATTATTATGATTTGTATTATACTTTATATTATTCATAATTATCAAAACTTAGAAACAACAAAGATGTTCTTCAGTAGATAGTAAAAATAGATTAATACATAAATAAATTGGCTACTAGGAGTTATGGGGGAAAGAGAGCTGAATAATCAGAGCACAGAGGATATTCAGGGCAGTGAAACTCTATGTGACTCTCTAATGGTAGATATGTGTCATGGATTGGTCCAAACCCATGGAATGTACAACACCAGGCATGAACTATGGACTTTGGGTGATAACAATGTGTCATTGTAGAGTCATCAGTTTTAATGATTGTACCACTTCAGTGGAGGATGTTGATAGTTGGAAAAATTGTTTGTATGTGTGGACAGAGGGGTATATGGGAACTCTCTCTGTATCTTATACTCAATTTCACTGTAAACCTAAAACTGCTCTAAAAATGACAATCTATTTTTAAAAAATCAGTTGGCTATGGGATAACTTAAAGCAGCCACATTCACAGGTAATTAGAAGTTTCAAAAGAGAAAGGAAACAGAAAAAAATATTTGAAGGAATCATGGCCTAATTCCCCTAAATTTGACAAAAAACTTTCAACCAACAGAACCAGGATCTTCAATGAACTCCAAGCACAAGAAATCTGAAAACTACACTGAGGTCCATCATAATGAAATTACTTGAAACAAACGCTAAAGAGGTCATCTTAAAAGCTGCCAGAGGTTAAAAACAAAAACAAAAACAAACAACCACATTCCATACAGAGGAACAAAGTTAAGAATGACTTTAGATTTCTATTTGGAAACAATGCAAGCCAGAGAGCACTGTTTAAGTACTGAAAGAAAAGAAGAAAAGCTGTCAAATTAGAATTCTAGACCCAGAAAAAATATCTTTCAAATAAAGGTAAAATAATGACTGTGTTATGCATAAAAAAATCGAAGTATTCATCACCAACAGATCCACACTACAAGAAATATTAAAGAAAGTCCATCAGGATAAAAGAAAATGATCCTGAATGGAAATCTAGATCTATGCAAAGGAATGAAGAGTACTTGAAAAGATAAATATGTGGGTAAATGGGAGAAAATGTTTTTGATCTCTTTAAAAACAATTGAGTGTGTAAAGCAAATATGTATTTGCAACAATGTATTTGGAGGTTTGTAACAGATACAGGGGTAAAACATATGACAATAATAGTTCAAAAAGAGAGCAACAATGGAAGTATAGTCTTGTAGGTTTTATGTACTACTTAAAGTGATAAGATATTTCTTGAAGTAGACTGGTCAGTCAAAGATGAAAACTGTAAACTTTTAAGCAAGAACTCAGAGTGCAATCAGGATGACAACAATAACAACAACAAATCCCAAGGAGTTATAGTTTATAAACCAATAAAGGAGATAAAATGGCACCATAGAAATATTTAAGTAACACAAAAGAAGGCAGACCAAGAGGCAAAGGCAATTCAATAAAGAAAAGATAGTCTCTTCAGTGAATGGTATTGAGACATTAGATGTCCCTATACAAAAAATGAATCTTTGTACCTCTCCCCACATACAAAAATTATCTCAGAAGGGATCACAGACAAATGGAAAATACAAAACTATAAAACTCATAGAATAAAACACAGGAGATATCTTTATGACCTTAGTTTAGGCAAAGATTTATTAGATATGACACCAAAAGTAATCCATAGAAGAAAATTGATAAATTGGATATTTTCAGTATTAAGAACTTCTGCACTTCAGAAGACTCACTAAAAGAATGAAAAGGAGAACCATAGACTGGAAGAAAAATTTCAAGAATCATTTATCTGATTAAGGACTTGTATCTATAATATATAAAGAACTCCAAAAATGCAATAGTAAGAATACAAGTAACCATTTAAAAATGGACAAATAATTTGAAAGACACTTAATCAAAGTATAAAGATGGCAAATAAGCAGGTGTAAAAGAGACACTACATCATTAATTATTAGGGAGATGCAAATTAAAACCACAAACATTTAAAATTAAAGAGACTGACTGATCCTTAAAATTAAAGTGTTGGCAAGGATGTCTAGTAACTGGAGCTCTTCTGTACTGCTGGTGGGAATGTAAAATTGTACAACACTTTGGAAAATAGGCTGGCAGTTCTTAAAAAGTTAAATATATACCTATCATGTGATTCCACTTCCATGAGAAAAAGAAGAAAATATCAATAAGAAAAATTATAAATGAATATTCATAGCAGATTTTTTGTAGTAGCCAAAAACTGGAAACTACCTAAGTGTCCATCATAGACAAATGGATAAACAAATCATGATTTCTCTATATTATGGGATGAATCCTCAACAATAAAAAATAGACAAACTCTTGATTCATAAAACAATATGGATGAGCCTCAAATGCATATGCTAAATTAAAGAAACCAGAAAAAATAGATACCACATGATTCCATTTATATAAAATTCTTAAGAATGCAGACTATACAGACTAATGTACAACAAGAGAAGGCAGATCATAGGTGGTCTAGGGACTGGAGGTAGGGGTAAGAAGGGATGTGAGAAGTGATTACAAAGGGTGCAAGGGAAGTTTTGGAAGATATGTTAATTATTTAATGGTGATGATAGCCTCATGGGTATATGCATAAGTCAAAATTTACCACAGTATACACTAAATTACATCTGTGCAGTTTATTGTATGTCACTTAAACCTGAACAAAACTGAAAAATTAAAATGAAAAAGTCATGAGATTAAAAAAAAATCATCATCATAATAATAAATATGTTGTGTAGGTTGTTCCTTGCTCAGAGGAGCCCTTCCAAGGGAGTGAAGAGGGTCTGAAATCCTGGGGTCATTTATCAGGAGGTAGATGGGCCTTTTGTAATTCAGCCAGCCAGAGGAATTCTCTGCATATGTGTAATTAATTCTTTTCAATAGATGCTGCCTTTTTCTAATTCACAGAAAAGTTCTGTTCGTGTAAGCAGTGGCCTTGGCAAATCCGCATGTGATCATCATCATAATTTTTTATATTTCAATTTTATTTGATGGTGAGAAAAAGAATCCAGTGGGAATAACAGAGTTGCTGAACTTAAAAATGTTTGTACACATGAGAAAGTAGGTCATAAAGATTCCTAAGTTAACAGAAATTATGAAAGCCATAAGCTATCGAGTTTGTTATGATTTTGTAAACTACATATTTCAACTTTACATACTATCTGTTAACTATTGTTATAAAAGATAAGGAAATCAGCACATTTAAACCTCACCTGAGGGCACCTGAGCTCAGGTTGTGATCCCAGAGTCCTGGGATCGAGTCCTACATCGGGCCTCCTGAAAGGAACCTGCTTCTCCCTCTGCCTATGTCTCTGCCTTTCTCTGTGTCTCTCATGAATAAATAAATAAAATCTTGTAAATAAATAAATAAAATAAGCCTCATCTGATATGCCATTCCCCATACTTTCTGAATTCTGTTTTTATATTATTTTGACATTGTCAGAATAAAAACCTAACTGTATGAATTATAAAACTAAAATTATGTAAGACTGTGTAAATACCTTGATTCTGTATTTAAATGGATTTAGTGTTCACTACCTGTCCTTGTCTCATGGTTTCTCCATCTCTGATAATTTTTCACTTTTATCTTCCTCTTGGTAGTCTTTGTTAACAATTTGTATTTTTCAAGGAGGCACATTGGATGTTACTTGAACTCTTGCAATCCTCTCTGTCATTTTTATATTTATAGAACAAATTTATCAGGCATATGCTTTTGGGGTCACGTTTTACTTTCCTAACACCTTTGTAGACAAATGTCCACTGCTTTCTGTCTTGAGTGTTTCCAACCAGATGCCTAGATAATTTATTTAAGGGACAGTACCAGTCAGTTCACTGACACTTGACATTGCAGATTTTCCAGAGAAGAATTTGTCCTATTAAGCAACAAACTAAGTTGTTCTTTTATTTGAGAAAACTTTTCTGCTACTGTTTGAATATTCTTTATGTCCTTGTTGTTCTCTCCTCCAGAACACCAATTCTACGTATGTTAGACTTTTCTGTTTCTTTCATATTTATCCCCATA
The DNA here is from genome assembly GCF_048418805.1 of Vulpes vulpes. Taxonomy (NCBI): domain Eukaryota; kingdom Metazoa; phylum Chordata; class Mammalia; order Carnivora; family Canidae; genus Vulpes; species Vulpes vulpes. Next base: position 45,811,541 of record NC_132788.1, on the reverse strand, counting down.
CTCTTTACACAGTCATTTGCCACCTCATCAGATTCTTCAAACCTAAGTATGAGCTGTGTTTTCTGTTTAAACTTACCTTTTAGTTTTGTGACTACAGATATAATTTTCATATCTGCAGCATTATTCTGTTTCTCTTCTAATTTCAATCTTAGACCTTGCTACCTGACTTTTAAGTAGTTTTAAAATACGTTGTTTTAATAGGTATATTTCTTTTTTTAGTTTAAAAACTTTTGAAGAGAATCATGTGGTCTATAATTTTTTTGAAGAGATAGAGAACTATCATTGTGAATTTGTCTTGAGTTCTTTGTGAATTTATTTGGAGATGCATGTTTGCTTGTGTTCTCACACTCCTCCAAAACCCACCCCCTCACACACACATAAATTTTTCTCAATTTCCTTTTATATGTCCCTCAGTGGTTCTTCTGTGATTGTTACTCATATTTGAATATTATGTACTGATTTCAAAGAATAATATGAACCTAGACTGAAGTAAAGGATGAATTGACATTGACTCTGCTGTCTTATTATAAATACTCTGTTACTAAATCTGTTAATTTTTTTTCCCCTGGTAGAAAGTATCCTCTCATTTATTGGATATCCTTAGCAAACTTCTTCAGTGAAGGGCCCGATAGTAAATATTTTAGGCTTTGCAGGCCATATAGTCTCTCTTTCTCAACTATCCAATTTGGCTATTGTAGCCTGTTATGGACTGAATTGTGTCTCCTTCAAGTTCATAGGTTGAAGCCCTAATGCCTAATGTGACTGTGTTTGAAGATAGGGCCTTTAGGGAGACAATTAAGGTTAAATGAAGTCTTAAAGATGAGGCCCTAATCTAATAGGACTGGTGTCCTTAAAAGAAGAGGAAGAAGACACCAAGGATGTGCATGCACAGGGAAGATTATGAGGATATGGTGAGAAGATGGTCTCTGAGTCAAGGAGAGAGGCCTTAGGAGACTCCAACTCTGGCAGGACCTTGATCTTAAATGTCAGCCTTAAAAAGAGCTGTGAGAAAACAAATTTCTTTTGTTTAAGGTACCCAATCTGTGATATATGTCATGGAAGCTCTAGTAGACTAATAAAGAGCCCAAAAGCAGCCAGAGAAAAGATAAAACAGATGAACATGGCTGTGTTCCAATAAAACTTTATTCATAGATGCCGAAATTTGAATTTCATATAATTTTCTTGTGTCACAGAATATTAATCTTTTTTATTTCATTTTTTTTAGCCACTTACAAATGTAAAAACCATTCTCAGCTCATGGTAGAACAGGCAATGACTGGATTTGACCAGCAGGTAGTAGTTGCAGTCCTTGTGCTAATGGGAAGACTGATTCAGAGGGAAGCCTAGTGAGTCACAAGCCTTTGTGTTCACATATGATAATTGGTTATTCCCTTCTGTCTTTCACCCTTACTCACTTCTGAGTATAGAAGGTAATATGACAGGTTAGCCTGGGTTGGTGAGCCCACCTCTCCTGTGTTCCATGACAGGGCACTGCTCACAAGAGCACTCCCTGCTTCTCTCAAGTTCTCCTAGTACTGGTTGTTCTGATCAAAGGATAATTGGCTAGATCTTCCACTATTGTGACACTTATTTTCGGAGAAGTCTGAAACCTCTTCAGAGTCTGAGGTTTTGGGCTGCTCTCAGCACCCTTGTTTTGGCAGAGCTTTCCACTGTAATTGCCTTCTGTGTTACATAGTCTGTGGTTTAGGCTTATGGCCATTTTCTTGTTTTATTGGTGGTGGAGGGTTTTTTTTTTTTTCTGTTTTCCATTATGCCTTTGGCCTTTGAGGGACTGGAGTAGAGTAAAAAATCCTTTACACACACATCTTTGAATGGAAGTCAACCAAATGCTTCTGGACAATTGGAAATGCTATCTTTTGTTCTCTCTCTCTTCCCAGAGCATAACCTAGGGCTTGATCCAGTGTAAATATCTGCTGAATCACAAATCTCAGTTTTCCCTGTCCTGTGAAACATTTCCCCATGTCTTCTGTCTACACTGGGACTATTCTTATACATGCCACCATCATCTCTTCTTGGGGATTGTATCAGTCTCCAAACTGGCCTCTCCCATCAATTCATCCCTCACTTTTCAGCAGGTGATGTTATTATATCTCAGATCTGTGCATGCTGCTCAAAGAGGTGCTCCTTATGCCTAGGTTAAGGTTCAGAACCAGGCATATAGGAGGCATTCAATAAATATATGTTAAATGAAAGACTGTAAGAATCAGGAGCCTCAGGTCATTGAGTTGTAGTATCCTCTTTGGCAGTTTATTAATCTTTCTTTGCATCAGCTTTTCTGTTTATAAATACCTGCTTATGACCATAAAACAAGAACAAGATAGTAGATGAATGTTTTAGTGTATGTCTGCCAAGAGGCAGATACCAATAGGATTAGACATGCAAAAGATTTATTGAGAAAGGGAGCAGGGAAGGGTGGGAAGAGCCTCTATTTAATATTGGGGGTCTGACATCTGTGGGAAGAGAAAGGGAAGGAGGAGACACAGTGCAGTTCCAAGAAAGGTTTGGTCAGACCAATGGGAAATCCTTTAGCAAAGTCATCCACAGAAAGTATCCTGCTTCTGCCTAGCAAGGGTCTGTATCAACAGCCCTACCAACTTTATTCACTGGCTGAGAACCAGCCTTTGGGACATACAGCCTCAGCACTAAATGGGTGGTGTTTCCAGGGGGACAGTAGCTCCCCAAGCAGAAGATCAGAGTAGTGTGTTTTTATAACTACCGCAAGTAGAAACCCCCTTGAGTTAGGAGAGGAGGCATTAATTAAATACAAGAAAACAAAGCATCTTTCCATTATTCAAGGACACTGTTCAACTTGTGAGTTTCATAGCATAAACCAATCAGTCTTGCCTTTTAGGTTTCTTCTTCCTGCTATGTTCCTTTTATCCTTTTCACTATTCATCAAATACCTTTGCCAGGGTTGCAGGAACAGAGAAGCAAGAATTCAGGCCATCTTTTCAACAAACAGCAAGACCAAAATCCCACCTTCTCTACTTTTAATTTTTTTAGCCCCTTCCTTCCTTCCTTCCTTCCTTCCTTCCTTCCTTCCTTCCTTCCTTCCTTCCTTTCCTTCTTCCTCCCTCCCTCCCTCCCTCCCTCCCTCCCTCCCTCCCTCCCTCCCACCTTATCTCCCTCCCTCCCTTCTTTCCTCCCTTCTTTCTTTCTTTTAGTGGTAGCATGCAGCAAAGTATTTATATAAGTGTTTTTGTCTAAAGATGGTGTAAAGTTATATTTTGGTAGATAACAGTTTTAAAGTCTCTGACCTCCATTAACACAAAAGTCATGATATTGTATTGTTATCTTCTGTTTCATACCATATTGGCATTGTATTAAACCATTGCCTTTTCTGTGGCTTTCAAATTCAAAATGAAAAGGTGCTCCAGGAAAGCCAACATCATCAGTCTTTCTTCCATACCCAGAAGAAAACACGTTCTTAAGAGTCATTTTTATTTTTTAAAGCACTTAGGATTTATTCAGGAAGTTACTTGAGCTGGGGCCAGATGGAAGATCACACCATCCAACTTCTGACATTTTCCAGGGCTGTGTGTCCAGAACGTGGTGACCCAATTCTTCTCTATTGGCCTATATTAAGCTGAACATGTCAGGACCTAAGTCATCAGGCTTAGGTTAGATGTTTTGTTTTTTAAACCAAAAACCACTCTTATAAAGAAAATGCATTAAATAAAATATGCCACTATAATTTTGAATAATCTTAAAAGGTGGCAGTACTGGTCTATAAAAATAAACTTGAAAGCCAAAGCAAATAGGCCCATAAAGCAGTCAAACCCAGGGGTTGTCCAAGGAGGCTGACCATGTGGTAACAGCCAAACCAAACTCGATTTTGATTTCTTACTTATGCACACCTAAAAGTAAGGTGGGGCTAGGATTACTAACAGACAGAATTGAGGTGTGATACAGTAACTTCTTTTCCATAAATTCTTTAATGGTGGGAAATATTTTTAAAGTTAGAGATGAAACTGAATATAATAGTTGGACAGAAAGATATTTTCATGTAGATACACATAAGTGTTCCATGTTACTCGTTTATTTTGAATGCATAGATTAAGCCCATTATGTGCTAAATCTGGTCCTAGATACTATGGATGAGAGATGGTATACAATTTTTTAATTTAATATTTACATTCCTATGAAATCTATATTACTATTTCCATTTTACATGTAAGGAAACTACGTATCAAACAAGTGGGAAAATTTGCCTAAGCCCATGTAATTAGCAAGAGTTGGATTCAAGTCTCAAATCTAATGTATCTAACTCATAAACCCAGCCTATTTTTTTTTTTTTTTTTTAGAAATATAGCACTGGTGGGGAAGGGGGAAGGAGCAGAGGGAAGGAATCCAAAGCAGGCTCCATGCAGAGCACAGAGCCAGATGTGGGGCTTGATTCCATGACTTCAAGATCATGACCTGATCCAAAATCAGGAGTCAGATACCCAGTGAACTGAGCCACCCAGGTGCCCCTAAACTCAGCTCTTTCTAATATATCATAATGCCTTAAAAGAAATAGAGAAAGACAGATCTTAATTTTCCAGTACTCACAATTTGCTCATTTTCATCAGTGTTAAGGTTGCCCAAGGAAAAACCTGAAAACCATCCAAGGTGCCCCTCTCTCTCCCTACTCTCAATCTCCTCCTATGATTCATAACTACCACATCTTCACACATAGTCTAGTTCAGGTCCTTTTGTTTCACCTGGTCTTGATCTACTACAATCCCCTGATGGATGCCCATCTTTTCTTCCCCTAGCCCATCGTTTCATGCTTCTTCTAGATTTACCATTTTATAGTCAACTCTTTTGGAGTCCTTATTACCCAGAGAGATCATTCTCAACTCCTTACTGTAGTATACAAACTCTTTTATTTTCTAGCCTTTTCATAGTTTTCTAATCCCATCACTTTACACTCTTTCCCATAACTGATTTACAGCAATATCAGAGAACTTGCATTTCTCTGAAAACTTATGCTCTCCTCTGCCCCCTTTCCATTGTATATATATTTCCTTTTCTCTGGAATTCCTCTCTCCCTCTTATTTTCCCAGTAAGATTATTCTTTAAGAGGCATCTTAAATATCACTCTCTATATGAACCTCACTTGATTCTCTTCATGAAGTCCACTCTGCCTTTCTCTGTGCAACCATTATGCCTTGCATGCAACTCTGTTGATGTGCTTATTCCACAGGACAGCAGCCTTGTCATTATGACTGACTTAACTAAGTTGGTTAGTTCTGTATTCTAACAAATTCTTCACAAAATAGCTAGCTAATTGGTTGACATGTGTATGTCTTATATCTTCTTCTAGGTTATCAACCTGCAGTCTTCTACTCACCCACAAATTGTCCTAAGATGAATCAGCCCTCTGGTAAAGCTAAATAGCTGGGCCAACACATTCAAAGTATTTCTCACTGGACCTATATTACTTGGCTAGGAAATATGTGTTTAAATCATGAAACCAAACATTTTTTTTGTGATTATTAAATAATCCAAACTAAATAAGAAGAGAATTGGTTTTGAGTTAATTAACTCATATTCCCATTTCTCAATTTCTAACAGATTAATTCATGGTTTTGCATTCAGAGTTTTGTTGTTTTACTTTGTCTCATAACATAATATTATTACTCATAACGTAATATGTTATTATTATCTGGTAAATGCATGTGTAAGTATAGTCATTAGTTTTCAGTTCTTCTAACAAAATTTAGTGAAAATTCATATGATAGCATACTTTATAGTATTACATTGATGTTCCCAGATAAGTAGTGACATCTTCTAGAGGAGGGGGTCAGGAACTGGTGTATTGGGGTCAATCCAGGGACAGTCCAAGCCCAATGTCCACGTTGAAACAGGACACTCAGTACAGGACCTAAGGGGAGGAACATAGGAAGTCTGAGCAAGCAGAACAAGAAGACCCGTATTTTAGATTCTTGATCCGGAGACAAGAAGAGCATCTGGAGGTCTCCATGCCAGTCTAGTTGTCCCTGTAGTCTCATGCTCAGCTGCTCCTTTCATATAGGCTCCTAGCAAAACCTGCCTTGAATTGAAGGATTGGTCAACTTTTGCTTAGTGAGACTGGTTATACACAAGATGGAACTTTTTAGATGCTTGTTTTTTTTTTTTTTCAGTTCTGCAAAAATTACTTCAAATATTTATCCAGATGCAAAATTCCTTGGATCATTGTTTAAAACGAACTTTATTAACTAAACTGGATCCAGGAAAATTCTATAATCAGTTTTGTTATTAAGAAACTTAATTTTTATTTGATGCATTCCTTTCTTCCTTCATTTATTCACTTCTGGGACTTGGTCCAAATCTTATATAAAACATACACAGAAAGAGAGAAAACAAGTGGCCTCTTTATATAAACTAATCAAGAAGGAAATGAAGCCACCCAAATGTGGCCTATGCCATCTGTGGTCTGTGATAAATAGCAAAACTGCAGTCATGCTTTTTCTTTAAATGTTAACTGTAAAATATAAAATCCTTTTTATTAACACCAGATGTCAAGAATGCTTATTAAAATGCCATGGTTTATTAAATAACATCATTTTAGACTCACTGAGCTAGTAAAGACTATTTTTTTTGCATTTAGATTAAACATCTGAAATTATGTATTACTTACTAGATCTATGAAAATACGTGAATACTAATATATATACATCAAAATTTAAATTTAGAAGTAGAAAGATTTATACCCCATGAGTTGAACCGAAGTATTTTTAAATCTGCAAAGTAGATTTTTCACTTGGCTGTTCATTTAAGACATTGAGATTTTTGTATGCACTGAAATAAGTGTTACTTTATGTATCTCAAGTCTAGAGGAAATCAAGGAAGATCAAATAAAATAAAGAGTCGACCTAAAATTGTGTATTCTCTCTATCCCTTTTAGCAGTCTTTTCTTTGGCTTTCATTGCATAGGTAATTGTGAGGAAATCTATTAACTTCTGTTTCTCCACATACCTTACCAACTAAGAGTTACTTCAGCCTTTTCTCAACCTGAGTCAGAGAGGAAATAGCTTTGAGAATTAGGTAGGAACCAACATATAGAATTTTTGCAATAAAAAGTTTTGGAAAGTTTTCTGCAAGGCCATGCTTATAATAATTTGAATTCAAATTTAAAGTCAGTATTGAGAGTTAGTGTGGTGATTAAGGAACATTAAGTTTTCATTTTTTTCTTCATGAACTGATACTTGAGTTGAACCTCTCTCTAAGCAGGGCTCTTTAAAAATGACTCTAGAATTGCACATTTTAGTGCTTTTCATGTTTTCTTTAGTGCTTTACATATAGTTTGTACATGACCTATTAGGTAGCTAAGAAGATTAGGAAAAGTTTTTTTGAGATATAAAATCACCTACATCAATGTCAGTCAGCCTTAAATTATTTAGGCCAAAGTCAGTGTGTGTAATACTCACACCTCTTATATGTGTCCAAAGAAACCAACTTTCTAGTGGTGATCTAGTGATTAATCTTATTTTTTCATTGCTACTTAGACATTTTTCTGTAATGTTTAAATCAGGGTCACCTCTGAATATAATTTATTGAGTTTGAAACCAGCAGGTGTATTCTGGACAAAGTAAAGAGCAAACAGTAAAATGGCTTACATGTTTACCCAAAAGTTTATTTACTTTGGTATTTTATCTGCTGCTTTGGGTTTTAAAGGTTTACTATGAGGGCAGTAGGAAAAAATGGGCCCTTTGTGTTTCAGGAGGAGCAGGTGTTGAAATAGCTTTCAGATTTCACTTGAACAATAGTTAATGTATTTATCAGCTTGATTGATCATCACATACCCCAAAGACCATGGCCTTCCAATAAAAACTTTCTGAATATTTTTATGATTGCCTGGTATTGTTCTGTTCTTTTAATCTGCATATTTGTCTATGTGGGCAAGGGATACACGTCTGGGTAAATTTATTCCAAAAAGCAATTGTATTTTAAATCCAGCTGTATCATAAAACAATTCCTAAAATGTTGTTATTCTTAGATTGTGTGAACATGGTTTTATAATTACTATGGCTTTAGAGGTATTAAAAACTTAATACCTTATGAGACATCTCACCAAATGAGGCAAATGACTCTTAAACTTAATTCAAAGGAATTTACTACAATTTATCCATGAGATAATTCTAACAATTCTAGAGTTCCTAATCTCCAGCTTTGATGATTTAGCTGCCCCTAGCCATCTATACAACAGAGATAAAGTGTCAAGCACCCAGCATAATGCTAGAAATATGTTTCTATATATTGACAAAACACTCAACAAATATTTGTTAAATAAAAACATTCAGAGAAAAAAATCCATTGATGGTCTAGAGACATTTAATCTAACTAACCTGGCATCAGTGAATGACATCCCACATTCTGCTCCAAAGCGTACTCTTCGTTCTTATATTTCTGAAGCTGACTATGATCTAATAGTAACTGTAGGTGAGTATAAATAATTATCTTAGTATCATTTCCTTTATTATTTGCCCATAGTCACATTTTAGTTCTTATTGATATTCTATTAATGTGATATATTGCTAGGGTCTAAAATGCTTCTACCCTATCATTTGGGTTTCCAAACAGAGGGGTTTGAGTTACAATAGAATATATGCATCCAGAGATTTTTATTTGTCTTTTTCAATTGTGGAAAAATATGCAAAACATAAAATTTATTGTCTTAATCATTTTAAGTGTACAGTGCAGTGTCCAGCAATCCTCATCATTTCTATCTCCAAAACTGTTTTCATTTTGCAAAACTGAAATTCTGTACCCATTAAACAATAACTCCCCATTTCCTCCTCCTTCAGGCCCTTGGCAGCTGGTGATTTTTAGTGAAAATTATTGTGCTAAAATAGTGCTGTATATCTATAAGGAAATATATGTTCACCATCACATTTGTGGATGTTTAGAACTGATGTATTATAGAGTATGCATGTATATATTTATTCTTTGCCACATCAGCTTTCCTGGGAAATGAGTGTCCTTACTTCTGCTTCTAACTTTTCATGTACTATTTATTTATTTATTTATTTATTTATTTATTTATTTTTTAAAAGATTTATTTATTTATTTACTTATGATAGACATAGAGAGAGAGAGGAAGAGACACAGGAGGAGGGAGAAGCAGGCTCCATGCCAGGAGCCCGACGTGGGACTTGATCCTGGGACTCCAGGATCGTGCCCTGGGCCAAAGGCAGGCGCCAAACCGCTGAGCCACCCAGGGATCCCCTTGTGTACTATTTAAATGTCTATAAGAGTAGGGTTCATTTTTAAATATCTCTAAAATCTTTGAACTTCAGTAATATTTTCCAAATATCTTCAGTTTTCAAGAGCACTATTCTTGTGAATATCAGGCATTTAAATTCTACTTCTTTTCTGATCATGACCCTCAACATTAACATTTTTCATATTTCCATGTCAATTTATGTATTTATCAAATTCAAACTCTATATATCCTTTACTGTAAATTCTATATTTAAAACTTAATAATAGGCAACCATACTTTTGTCAAATAGTCTGTTTTATCTGGGAATCACTATTTCACTTGGGGTTCATTGATTTATTTTGGAATCAGTTCTTCTGTCAAGGATTATTTCTTATTAACATATGAGTAGCTGTGTTAGCACCCCAATCTCATGGAGTGAGTGAGGAAGCCTACTTAATAGGTTTTGTTTTCTTTTTAAGCCCTCAGGCTGAAATTTCTTTGTAGTAACTGCTCATAAGTGAGAATTCTTAAACAATTGAGGCTGAATTTTCCTGGGTTATTTCTTTGCGTGATAATTAAACCATTATTATGATATTTAGAAAATAATTCTTAATATTTTATTATGTTCATGTAACAAAAGTTATTTTACTTTCTAATTTTATTCTACTTGCTATTGAGGTAAATAGTCATTAAATAAATTTGCTCCCAGACTGAGGCAGAACCATTTCAGTATGCTTTACTACTACTAAATAAATAAATATGCTCTACCACTATCTGCAGTCAGGTTGGGTTCTTTCTAGAGTGGTAAGTAGTCACCTACTTGATATTTTCTGAGAAATGTGGAGAGAATTTTTCTTCTTTGGTCTCACAGCACCTGAAGTTTTACCATTAGAGGTTCAGGAGTTGGTGTTTTTTGTCAGATGGTAACACACGAAGATGTTTGGGAAAAGTGATTCTTCTCATTGCCAGTCACCAACTCTTTTGTGGATTTGTTTTACCCAAAACAAGTATGAGCAGAGGCACAGAATAGGGTTCGAGAAAGAGAGAGAATAGAAAGTGGAGTGGCTAGGAACTGAGCTATAAGGACAAAGCTTTAACTGCATTAGTATTGTGCCTCCTTCATCCCTGACTCCCGTAGAGTATCATTTACTCCATGCTTTGAGAAAGTTAGGAAAATTTAAGTTCCTATTTTTCCGGATTTCCTTCAGAAAAACAACAGATATTCATTGTATGTTTCTTCAATGCCACACTTGCCACAATCACAATGCCACATATCACATGAATTATTTTACTTACTCCTTAAAACAACCCCATTTGACTGACAAGGAAATGAGATTCAGAGAAATTTTGTAACTTCCTGAATGTCATGCAGCTAGTCACTGTCTTTCTGATTGCCAAACATATGCTCCAAAGCATATAATCTAAAACTGTATTTATTCTTAGGATAATGGGGAATGGTTTCAAGAAGAGAGATGTGATGAAATTGCATTTTAGAAAGATCATGCTGGGTGTGAATAGTTTGGAGGGAATAAGACTAGATTCAGGGTAGAGGTTAGGAAGCTATTGTAGTTATCTAAGAAGATTTCAATGTTGTTCAGAGATGGAAGTAGGAATGAACAAAAGGTAGATGCATTTAGGCAAGATTTGGGAGTAGACATCAACAATTTAACTAGAAGGATAGGAAGGAGTCAAGGATGATCTTTGGATTTCTGGTTTGAGCAACCAGGTAGATGGTTGTTTTAGTCAGTTCAGGCTGCTATAACAAAAATACCATAGACTGAGTGGCTTAAACAACAATTATTATTTCTCAGTATTTGAAAACTAGAAGTCTAAAGTTGAGGCACTGGCAGATTTGGGGTCTGGTGAGAGCCTGTTTCCTGGCTTTCCATCTTCTTGCTATGTTTTTACATGACAGAGAGCTCCAAACTCTTAGTCCTCTTAAGGGCACCACTCCCATCTTGGGATATCCACCTCCAGACTTCCTCCAAACCTAAATACCTCCCAGAGGCCCCACTTCCAAATACTTTCACACTGAGAATTATGCTTCAACATATGAATTCGGTGGGGGCAGGGGGACACAGTCATTCCATAGCAATGGTGAAGCCATTCACTAAGATGGGAACACTGAAAAGAGATCAGTATGAGGCTAGGGTGGATAATGTTGAGCTTTGGACACATGGAGTTTGAAGTGTCTGTGAACTATCCCAAAGCAAATGTCCAGTAAGAGTTTCCTCTACTAGCCTGGAGCTCAAGGAAAGAGTAGGCTAAAATGTAGGCTAAAGGTATAAATCTGGAGGTTATCAGAATATGGATGGGAATATGGATAAAATCACTCTGGAAAAAGGGCAGAGTGAGAAGAGAAGGCCCTGACCAATGCCTGACAAAATTAAACAAAAGTAAATGAAATCAACATAAAAGAAGGGCACAGGCCAAAAAGGAGCCTACCAAGAAAATGAAAAGGAACAGGTAGAGAGGTAGAAAAGATAGCAGGAATAGTGTGGGAGAACAAAAGCCCAGAAAGATAAATTCATAAAGGTGGAATGCTCAGCGGCCTTGGCTGTTGGAGTGTTACAGAGAGAGAAAGTGCGGTAGGGACTGGTTTTAGCACTTAGGAGGTTGTTAGTAACATGAGGACAGTGGAGTAGAAGACAAAAACTAGATTTCGGTCTTCTGGTTATTAATGGATATAGGATACTGTACATTTTTCCATAATCCAGATAAAAACAAACAACACATTTTCCTTGTAAATGAATATTTTGTTTATTGTTCAGCCTAAAATCATTCAATACTAATACCCTTGTGGCATTTTATTTTAGTTTCCAGAGGTCATTCGATCCTAATTTTACAGTGTGATTTTTTTCAAACTTGATGATGTTATTTTTGGTGAAAGCAATGTAATTTTGAGATATTAAGATAGTTGTGTTTTGTTTTTTTTACAGGTGCTCTCTCACAGACAAAGCAAAGAGAGAGCAGGTAAGTCTCGTTGGAAGGATGTTTTAGTCTATTTGCTTATCAAAGTTGTTTGAAGAACCTTGCCCAGTCACTGTAAGTTTAAGCATGCCATGAGTTTTGTTGAATAATCAATATTCACAGTATGATGTTAAATTAGAATATGTCCTATATCTTGAAGACTGGATCAGTTCACTTAGGTTTTCACTAGTTGTCATGCAGCCCATACTATGGGTTTAGTCCCCATTTTTTACAGTTGGTTTTTCCCGCAAGGAAATATCAATACCATTCCATAACCAGTCCTTATCTTGAAACATATACTATAGATTTAATAAGAACTAAATAAATATTACACCTATATGGAAACAACTGTTTAAATGAGTTCTCCTGACAATAATGAAGGGTAGCAATTTTTATTTGTATAGCTTCTATATTTGGAAATGTTCTGTGTAAACCAATATGGTTTGCATCTTAATTTATTTAATCTATTATTTAAATTACTACATAAAATAACAGCTTAATCACACTCCCTGGACCACCACTTCTTACCAACTGTGTAGTAGATGTTGTATTAGTTGAATAGTTTTTTTTTTTTTTAGCAATCCTTGTGGATACATCATTCTGAATGTTCTTGTTTTTCTTTACTTCATATGTCATTCAAATGCTTCTACACAGAAGGAAACCATTTCAAAAACTTTGTGATTCCACTATATTTTCCTTTTTACATTGAGGATTACAAGCTTTTAGAATAATTCAATGTAAACTTATAACTTCTTTTCTCTGAGTTTATATCTTTAAAGGCTGTTTTTGAAATAATCTTGTGAAATAATGCCACTAATTTTAATTGTCTAATGTTGCACTTGTATTGGGTGACCCGCATTATTTCCATTTTTGAACACTCCTTTTTCTTTAGTTGTTGGAGAACCACTATTCAAAAACCTAAGATCTCAGCCTCAGCTCAAATTGGATCAGCATCAGCATTGGATCTCTGGGATATAGCAATCTGTTGTACTATCTCTTAGGGAGATTTGCAAGGAGACCTTTACACTGGACCACTAGGCAAAATGGCTGGCTGAAACTTTGTCATGAAAATGTCTTTAGTGAGACAGCTGGACCCACCAGCTGTGCCACTAAAACCAGCAACAGAATTTGCTCCTGCCATTCTGCAAAACACTTGTAGCATCAAGTATACGTAATTTTGTCTACATTCACTTTTTATATTTGAGACTTTAACAGTACTGAACCCTTAACCACCCAACACTGAAGTGGGAAATAAGCAAAGCCGTCTTTCAAGATTGTATATGTCTCAGTAAGTTATGCCATAAGCAGAACCCTCTATGCCTCATCTCTCTTGTTTGAAATTCCAGCCTGAATTCAAGGAGTTGATACTACATTTACATCAGCAAAGAATGTGCTTCACTCCAGAAATGACCAAATGAGGGATTTACACAAATGAACAGCATGTGAAAGTTTTCGACAAAGTGCTTCTTCCCCTGGAGTTTTGATAACTAGAATATGTTCGTTTTCATAAGCATATCCAACTTAGGATAATTGCCATCATATAAAAGCTACAGTTAAGGGAGTAAATGAAAAAACAATTGCAGTTAACTCCAGGCTGGAAATGACAAGTGGCTTTATGACCAATCTCCAGTGAGGAAGTTCAGCTTTGGTGGCTCTAATGTGGTGAGAAGTACCAGATTGGATGAGGAGCTTATCTGCGAATATTCAGCTATCATACAGTGGGGCTTCAATCGAGCAGAGACTCCATTTTTAGCTGCTTATCCATTCCTCCAGCTAGTGTTTCATTTTGACAGGAAAAAAAATTGAGTAGGCAAGCAGGCCAGCAGAAACTAGAAAAGAGTCAAATCAATTCTCACATAAATATTTATGGAAAGCACTCTGGGAGTAGGAAATATTTGCAAAGGATGTCTGAGAACAATTTTTCTGCACATGTAAATAAGAGGAGAATTTTTGAAGCCTAATTCAAATTTCCATGCAAGGGCACTGAGGGGGACACTTGACAGGATGAGCACTGGGTATTATTCTGTATGTTGGTAAATTGAACACCAATAAAAATTAATTTATTAAAAAAAAAAACAAATTTCCATGCAAATGTAAAACAGTCCATAAGTTTGGGTTTTTTCAATTATAGATGTCCTCTTTTTTTTTTTTTTATCAATCTCCTCTTTCAAATTAAATTATTTTCACAATTTAAATTTTTAATGATCTTTCCTTCCTGCCATTTGTAAAGTGTGAAATGGGCTCCCTTTGTTTCTAATTTGGCTCCCTATACTGGCTTCTTGATTGGAGTATCTGACAGCTCTCGCTGTATGTATGTTTTACCTAAGATGTAATAGGGCAGCCAGATGGACGATCTATTGGTGACTGCTTAATATATACAGATGTGAGGTAGAATGTGACATAGGAGAAGGACTGACTGTGATCCAGCTGTTTTCTTTGCCCTTGTAAGCTGATTTCTCATGATTCTTTCTTATGTGTTAAAATGGCCTGATCCTCATTTGCCTCTGGTGTTAGACACTGGTGTGGGATAAATGTGGAGCCCATTGGACTAGTGATCTCAAGCAGAAAAGCTGAGGTACAGTGATGTGATCTAAAGGCCAGCCATTGTTATCACTTTTGCTAATAGATTAAGAGAAAGTGTCACAAGTAGCCATACTCTATTTCTAAGTAGTTTGTCTGCCAGGACCATGAGATTTCAGCTTAATGAAAGAAAAAACATTTACTATGGTAACAGTGCAGTAAATTCTCTGAGTTCATGCCTATTATGCTGTGGTCCTTGTTGGATAAAAAATCAAAATGGAAATGAATGGTATAAAAAAAAAGAAAGAAATGAATGGTACATATTATGGTATAGATTCCACAAATGGAATGAAAATTTACCTTTGAAAAGTGAATGTAAAAGTTCACAAGTATATACATACTTTAAAAATTAACTCATATTGTTATGGTTGACTTACTCTGTCTTTAAATTTAGTTTCTCATTGTATGTATTTTTCATTTCTTTGAATTTGTAAATAGGATACCAAAGCCAAATTACGTCTTTCCTTACTATCAATAATATTTGAGTCTTGTACTGATATGCTATTCTTAGCATATATTGTATGTATTTTGCTTCCAGATTGTAATAAATTTCTCTTACATAAAGAAAGCAATTTTAAAACCTAAGGAAAATAAGATCATTTCTGAAGAAATCACTTGCTTTTTTTTTTTTTCCTTAGTAATTTCACTAGAGCGACAGGGATAATTCCTCTAAGAACAGTTTCAAAAGCAGCTTTGTGACCGTAACTATTCATCCTTCCTGCAAGTACTGTAATTACTTTCTGCCTTCTCAGCTTTATTGTGTTATAGTATTTTGTTAGGCCTATTATCAGGATTATGAAGGATCTATCACAAACAATTTCATAAGTCTTGGAGATACAGAGTGTGTGTGGAGTCAAAAGTATGGCCAAACCCAATGATTGTGAACAAAAACATTTACTATGGAGTGTACATATTCTTCTGTTTCACTGGAATTTAATTGTAATGAGCTCAAGAGATTCCTGGTACCCCCTCACCAATCCAAATTAAAAACTATAACTTCTTTTTAATCATCAAGTGTACATTGAACATCTATGTCTCTGGCATTATGCAAGGTATTAGCAACACAAAGATAAATAAGATTAATTATCCTTCACTCAAACTCACCTACCTTAAATCCTCTCAAGATTTCTGCGGTTAAACCAGTGCTTTTCAGGAAATGTGTGACTAGGGAGATTTATGATAATTCAATAAGCTTTACAATTGTGATTTCCTGTGTCTGTATAAAGAGAAACAATTGCCATTTTGTGACAATATGCCCACACAAGGCAAAAGGAAAGCATCAGAGTGTGCTGAGAAGAACCTAGTTTTATTTTGTGTTTTACCATGAATCTCTATTTTGAATTGCAAGTGCCTCATAAGTTGTATACAAATCTAGCTATATCTTTCCCTCTGTATCTGAGTTATACCAGTTTATTCTAAATAGTTATAGCCCTTGTGAGCTGCTAACTTAAATATAGAGGGGGAAAGAGTGATTTTTATTCGCCATTCTTACATCTTGCAGCTGGCATTCAAGGTCACCACTGCAATATTTCCCAAATATTTACCAAAGAGCCCCGAGGAGCAGGAAGTCAGGGAAATAGCTAAGCCAGCAAATATGAAATTTGTTTTACCTGAGGGATTCAGATGACTTTTGCTTTGTTGTTCCCTCTCCTTCAAATGCTCATCTCTAAGTCCTCTTATGACTATGTGTTCATTATCCAACTTAAAAGCCACCTGCTTTTAAAAGCCTCTATCTACTCTATCTAAAGAGGTTGGCTCCTCCCCAACAAGTTTCTGTCTCTACAATTTCTTTGTTTCCTTCACAGCACTTATCAAAAATTATAACTTCTTTCTCCCCCCCTTCCTTCCCTCCCTCCTTTCCTTCCTACTAAACTAGAAACTCCATATCTTATTTATTATTTTATCCTTTGTACCCAGCAGACTGCTGTTTCATAACAGGTGCTCAAAAACATTTGTTGACTAAATGAATCCATAAATGAATGTTTTATATTAATATAAGTGTGTGCCATCCAGAAAAGTGTATGTGGCAGGATGATCATCATGTTTATCCAGTGGCTTTGTGACCCTCTTGACACATTGCTAAGTACCAGTTTGAAGAGGATATGTTTGGGCTATTAGAGGAAGATAGAGGATCAGTTTTTTATTGAGTGCTTCTTATGTGCCAGAAAAGCATTATGATATATTCCTTATGAATATTCATTCATTCAATCCTCAAAAATCCCTACAACATAGGAGGTATTGTCCTCACTTTATACATATAAAAAGTAGGATCAAGGAGGTTGAATTGCTCAATGAGTGTCTATGTTGGAATTTTAACCTGGTTCTATTTGATTTTCAAGACAATATACTTTTCACTAAACATACTTTCCAAGGAGTGTAGTTGGGGGCGAGTGGGAGGAGGTGGTATCACTGGTTGCTATGGGTTGTTTGCCCATAAATTTCAACTACCATGTTTTATGTATACATTTATTGAGCAGGCATTATATTTCATTACATAGTGAACATAAAGAAGAAAAAGACAGTGTCTTCCTTCAAGGGGCTCACAGTTAGTGGGGAAGAGAATAAATAAACAGAATACATAGAGGGAAAACACATAGATATTTTCTATTACATTTATATTTCTGCTGTTATTTAGAATGTAAATATGCCAGGATGCAAGCAGGATCCTTAAAATCAAAGAAACATTATTTTTACAAATATAATTAGTGAACCTTTACTTAAATATCCCCTAAAAAGTAGCAATTTTTTTAAAAAAAGAATGAGTTCTGGAGACCAAAACAAGAAATTTGATTTTACTGTTGCTGTTGTTGCTTCTAAAGTGCCTTTGGAGGAAACCAGACCTGGGCAAACCCTCAATGATGAAAGACAAATCAGTACTTGGTTTCTTCCTTTTGTGATCTTCTGGGAAATGAAGTAGGCTCTTCTCAAGGATGAGAGACCTTGCAAAGATGAGATCATGACCAGAAAGCAGAAAAGCAGCAGAAAGCAATTACAATACTAATTTGTTCTCAACAGAGAAAGAATATTATCTTGTTTTAAGAATCCTTCTTTGATATAATCAATAATCTCTTCAGTCAGAAGCACTGACATATCAATTTGTTTTGTTTTTTAATACCATTTATTGCAAAGAATAGACCTTAGCTGAAAAACAGCCTTTTAGCCTTACATCCTATTTATTTCATGAGCCGAAAGGAAAAGATTAAAAATTTCTATTCAATAACAACCTGATTTTATTTTATGTGCTGTCTAAAAAAAACAGGTCTTTCCGCTTTTCTGTATAGCATATTGATCCCTTAAATAATGTAAATTTAACGTTAAAAATAAAATGCAATTTCATTTTGAGGTTTTACAATCTACCCACAAACTTGTAAATAGATGTGTAATTAGTCGATGTTTATTTTTATTGTTCTTGAAACAGCAACCCCTGTAAATAATGTGCCAAAGAAAACACTAGAATTAAAAGGCAGCATAATTTGTCTTTTGAAATCGCCTTTTATAAATATGTTATGCTCAAATATATAATCTTGAATGTATCATATACCATTATAGCCCCATGGATAAATGTCAATCATATTGACTGCAGCATTAGTACAGATGAGTAACTTTGATATATGCTTATTTCTAGCAACTAATTCAGTCTTTGGAAATAATGGAAAGTCTAAATGATTTCTTGTAGGCTCCAGTTGTTTTGTGAAGCTGGCTCTTCCTCAGAGAGCCCTGTAATTATCCTGTTGAAAAGGTAGGCCCTTTTATGAAGCATTGTCCTGACCCAAAGAACTAAGCATTCACTTTAAAAAAGGAATATTTTACCCCATCCAGTTTTGTACAGAAGTTAGTAATTGAATACTATCCAATTAAGTCCTACTGATTTATATTTATACCTTTTGTTAACATCCTCCTCTAAGAAAGGAAGAAAATCACATTAGAATATGGGTACCATCACCAAAGGCTACCAAGTAATTATGGTTCCTCTTTTTTCAGTTCTTTGTCAGCATCAGAACTTTCTAACCCAGAACCTTCCAACAATGGATACAGGGCACTACCTTCCCTCCCCTCCCCTCCTGTTTATTTGCCAGAGCCTTAACTGCCTTCCCCACCCCCCCCCCCATCCTTCCCCCATTCACTGAGCACACCTTGCTCTTTCACACTTGGGAAACCTGAAGACAAGATACTTGTATTCCCTGACTTCTCTACCTGGCAAATTCCTCCTCACATTCAAGAGGCAGATCAGAGCCTAATCCATCTGTTGAATTTTTCCTTAATCCCCAAGCAGAGTTAACCAGTCATCAACACTTTATGATGCTCTCTGTTACAGCTCCTATAAAATTCTGTAACTACCACTGTAAGCTCCTTGAGAGCAGGTACCAGGAATTATTATTCTTTGTATCCCTGGAACCTGTGCACAATAGATTCTTGATAAATTTTGTTAAATGAATGAAATAAGTATTCATTTTATATTTGTAACGACCCTATGAGGTAAGCATATAGTTATTATATGGTTTTACAAAATGGGTATTAAATGATTACCAGATATGAACTGATTCATCAAAGTTTATGCATCTCCTAACTGGTAGACTAAACTAAGATTGAAACTTTAGTCAAGTAATTTTTCTGGGACACTAAGTATTGAGTTTTGTTTATTTGTTGTTTTGCTTTTATTCTTCAACAATTTTTTCCATGACTCGATTTTAAGGTTGGTTATTTGAAAACACAAATGGTTCACAACAGCACTGCCTAATAGAACCATAATGCAAAGTGCAAATGTGAGCCAAATACATCATTTGGAATCTATTAATCTCATTTAAAAAAGCAAAAAGAAATAGGTAAAATAATTTTAATAAAATTTTATTTTGTCTATATATCCAAAATATTACTTCAGCACATAAAAAATTAAAACTATTAATGAGATATTTCACTTTTTTATATTAAATATTTGTAACCTGGAGAGTATTTTACACTTTACAGTACATCTTAATTCAGACTAGTCACATTTCTAATGCTCAGAAGCCACATGGGCAGGTGTAGTACTACCATATTTGATAGCACAAATTCTAACATCTTTTTATAAGTCACTCTGCAGTTTACTGGTTGATGTGGTCCTGTGAATCAATTCCAAATGGTGAGAAATGGGAGATCATCATAGCCTAGCTAGTGAAAATCAGTAAGCCACCAGTGTGAGTTATAGTGTCTTTCCCTCCATCATTTTGGTTTGAAATACTTGTAGGAATTATTGATTTCCCTAATGGATTCATTGAAAGCACTCCTACCTTCCTCTGCAATTCAAAATAATATTTTTATGTTTTATCTTTCTTAACCCAAAACTGAAAAACATTGTTCTTTTTGGAGACAGAACACCTGGGCTTTGAAGACAGAGAGGCCTAAGTGTGAGCGTGGACCTCTTTCACTTCATGGCCTTCTGATCAAAGGCAAGTTACTGAACTGTTTCAGCTTCTTTTTCCTCATCTGTGACCATAAATAACAACATACTATTTGACATGATTATTATGAGAGTTATATGAGATAATAGATGGAATAGTCCTGATTATGGTGCCTGCTTATGACTGATACATGGTGGCTATTACTGGCATTATTATTATTAATAATAATAGCTCTATACAAAGTTCTCATAATCACTTCCAACTATAACATATTCACTGACTACCCAAATGATGAATTATAGGGCATTAATGGTGAATAGAAGTCTATAAACTGAGGACAGAGTCATGCATAGTCTCACAATAATCTATTCCCTTTGTTATAACATGGGGCAGGATAGGCACTGTCAACCTTAAAAATAAAATAGCCAGTTATTTTACCAGAAAATGACTTTATTGGGGAATATCAGAGGAATTGCAAGCTATGGTGAGCCATAGGCAAGTCCAAAGAGACAAAGAGAAGGTCAGCTTTTAATATGTTTTAGGAGGAAATTGGGGAAGATTGTTTTAAACAAAAGTTCTTTGGAGAAGATCAACAGCTCATGGATTGAGATGATTTCTTATTGGCTGTAAGTGGTGGTTAGTGTGTTGTTGCTGGGCAGAGAGAGATCTTCCTTCTTTTCCTTAAAAGCATAAGGGGAAATTCCTATTTGAAAAATGTCCTCCATTGTCATAATAATTTGTATCTTTCTACTTTCTCCTTGTTATGGAAGCTTCAGTGAGTGGTACGTGTGTAAGAGCTTTTCTTTCAGGACATCTTGACTCCATTTTAATTTCTATTTTATTTTTCAAGATTTTATTTATTTATTTGAGAGAGAGAGAGAGAGAGCCCACAAGCCAGGCGATGGGAAGGGCAGAGGAAGAGGGAGAGAGAGAATCTCACGCAGACTTCATGCTGAACATGGAGCCCAGTGCCGGGCTTGATCTCACAATCCTGACATCATAACATGAGCCAAAATCAAGAGTCCAATGCTTAACTCGTTGAGCCACCTGGGAATTCCTATTTTTAAAATTTTTAAAAATATTTTTTAAGTAATACCTAGACGCAACTTGGGGTTTGAACTTAAAACCCTGAGATCAAGTCTCATGCTCTACTGAGCCAGCCAGGTGCCCCTTGACCCTATTTTAGATGAGGTTTCCCTTATTTATTTGCATTAAACAAAGTATCACTGAAACCTATCTCCTTTCTTGAAATTCCATTATGTGTCAATGCATACATCAGTCTCATTTAAAAAGACACTAGAGATAATTTCCTCCATAAGCAAGAAAATACTGAGGAGGAATTAGAAAAGGAAACTCTACTACAGGAAATTTTATAAGTGATACATGAAACAGGGTTGAAAAACTTAAGTAACTAAAAAATAAATGGTGTAATAAATAAATAAATAAATAAATAAAAATAAGTGGTTTAAATATAGATGGTCCTAATTAGCATTTTAAAATAATGGCTAGGGGATCCCTGGGTGGCGCAGCGGTTTGGCGCCTGCCTTTGGCCCAGGGCGCGATCCTGGAGACCCGGGATCGAATCCCATGTCGGGCTCCCGGTGCATGGAGCCTGCTTCTCCTCCCTCTGCCTGTGTCTCTGCCTCTCTCTCTCTCTCTGTGACTATCATAAAAAAAAAAATAATAATAATAATGGCTAAATAAAACTCAGTATCAGCCATCCCACAATTTATATGGTAGTTTAATTGCTGGAAAATTCAGTGTGTATTAAAATCATGTCAAAACTATTTCATTTGTGTCTAAAATGGAATTAGAATTTAGTTTCAGAGAAGCTCAGATACCTTAACTGGTAGGAGATGTGGAAATCATGTTCAATGCAGAGCAATTCTTCACTGTGCAGTCCTGTCCTATGGTTTTTTCGAAATACTCATGAAATTCTAGTAGAAGTTCCCCATCATTGGAGTAAACAAAAATGCACTCACCTCACTTTTTTCCCAAGGACACTCATTGTAGTAAATGTAGATTCTCCATTGAAAAGCACTGGATTATAGAGGAAGAGCAGCCTGGCATTCAGGACTTTCCATGCAGGTGTACTAAGCTAGCAGCATGACTTGAGGTTGGGTTACCACCTGGAATGGGCCTGAGTGCACTTTTGCTACCTGTTCTTTCAGCTGCATGGTGCCAGCCTTGGTATACCAGCTTTGCCAATTTGTAGGCACTTCAAATGCTTGCTGGACACTCTACTTGTTGATGGTTTGGGACAAATCTCTTTCCAAGTAGGAGGCTTGGATAAGGCTTCATGCTGCTGACAGTACGGTCAAAATCCCAAAGACCAGAAAACAACAACAAAAAAATCTTAAATCCACCATAGAATAAGCAAGTGTACAATGCATATCCACTATTCTATTTGAATAATTACATATACGGTGGCTTTCCTTTTCACTGAACTCTGGTATAAGGTGAGACTACACTTTTTATTCAGCTTTTGAGGGTTTTAATGAGATTTAAAGCCTTTTATTATCTATTCTTAGCTCTATTATCTATTCTTAAATCAGTCTGTCATTTGATAACAATCAGCAGATCAAATTAACAAATTCTCAAACTCTGATGGTATTTTAATTTACCTTTAAAGTCATCTTTCCATTGTGAAAGCAAACCAGTTTCTCTTCTGGAAAATTCACTAAAGGCAAACTTGTCAGACTGTGTCTATTCTGAGTAGTGTTGCAAGGTTTCTGAAAGGTACAAATGAGCTATATAATGTGCAAGATAAATTTAGGCTTTTGCATATAAAAATATAACCACATCCCTTCTGCTTATGGCCTTTTCTGATAAGCACTTCTGTGCTCTCTATTACCCACAGGATGAAATCCAGAAACCTTGTCTAGCCATCAAATTCCTAAACAGGCTGTCACTACCCTCACTCCCTCTCCCTGCCCCGCCTGCTCCTATTTGCCAGACAGACTTCACTCCCTCTCTCCAATCGCCTACCCTTCCCTCCTCACTTAGGCCAGAGGCAGCAGACTCTGAACCTGCAGTTGAACCCCTTCTTGGTCACTTGACTCCTTCACTCTCAGAATCATTTTTTGCTATAAATACAAAGCAGGAGGAAAGAGCTGCAGTGCAGTGATGTGCTTAGCACAGGCCCTGGCACACATTAGG
Organism: Vulpes vulpes; assembly: GCF_048418805.1. Classification (NCBI taxonomy): domain Eukaryota; kingdom Metazoa; phylum Chordata; class Mammalia; order Carnivora; family Canidae; genus Vulpes; species Vulpes vulpes. The sequence goes on along the minus strand of NC_132788.1, from coordinate 45,788,243 downwards.
TGCTCTTGAAAGGGTTAGTTCCTTTTTTAAGGTCTTTATCTCACACTCTAAAAAAAACACTATTTTTGAAACCAGCTCAAATTCCACCTTGGTGAAAAGTTCCCTTGAGATCTCAGCTGGAATTAATCATTCATTTACAGATGAAGAAATTGGATTACAGAGAGATAAGACAACTTGCTCAGAGCTTCTTAGTTAACTGGTAAGTGGGAGAGCAAATTCCAACCTGGGTTGTCTGACTTTAGAGTCTGTATGTTTTTATTTTGTTTTTAAGATAACTTAGATTTTTAAAAAATAGCTTTATTGAGCTGTAATTTATGTGCCACACAATTCACCCATTTAAAGTGTATAATTTGATCATTTTTTGCATATTCACAGAGTTGTACAACCATCACCAAAGTAAATTTAAGAACATTTTCATCACGCAAAAAGAAGCCCCACACCCATTAACAGTGACTCCCCCATTTCCACCACAATCCCACCAGTCTCTGGCTACCACTAATCTACTCTCTGTCTCTGGAATTGCCTATTCTAGATATTTCATATGAATGGGATCATACACTATATGGTCTTCTGTGACTGGTTACCCTCTCACCATAATGCTTTAAAGGTTCATTCATATTGTAGCATGTATCAGTGCTTCATTTCTACTTATTTGTGCATAATATTCCATTGTATGGGTATATTGCATTAAGTTTATCTGTTCATCAGTTTATGAACATTTAGATTCTTCCCACTTGTTGACTGTTATGACTAATGTTATTAGGAATATTCATTTACACATTTTTTGTGTGAACATATGCTTTTATTTCTCTTAGGTACCTATTTGGAATTGCTGGGTCATAAAATAATTCTGTGTTAAACTTTTTGAGGCACTACCAAACTATTTTCCATAGTGGCGGAATGCACCAGTTTAAGTTCCCAGCAACAATGTATGAGGGCTCTAGTTTCTCCACATCCTCACTAACATATTATCTGTCTTTTTTATTATGGTCATCCTAGTGAGTATGAGGTAGTAGTATCTTATTGTGGTTTTGATTTTCACTTCCCTACTAATGATACTGAACATTTTCCACATGTTTATTTAGACATGGGTATATCTTACAGGAAGAAATATCTGTTAAATCTTTTTAAAAGATTTTTTAAAGCCCATTTTAGAATTGGATTGTCTTTTTTAAAATGTTGACTGGTAAGAGCTTTAAAGTATATCTTGTATATAAGCCCTCATGAGATTTATATGATTTGCAAATATTTTCTCCCATTCTGAGTTATCTTTTTACTTTCCTAATGATGTCCTTTGAAGTACAAACTTTTAAAATTTAATAAATTCAAATGTATCTATTTTTTCCTTTTGTTGCTTATGTTTTTGGTGTTGTTGTCTAAGTAGTCTTTTGCCAACCCAACTCAAGTTCATGAAGATTTACTCCTATGTTTCCTTCTTAAAGTCTTGTAGCGTTAGCACTTACATTTAGGTCTGTGATCACTTGGAATTAATTTTGTGTGTGGTCCAAGGAAGAAGTCTGACTCTATTCTTTTGCACATGGATGTATAGTTGTTCCAGCATCATTTGTTGAAAAGAGTATCCTTTCCTGCCCTGAATTGACACCCGTATTGAAAAAGAGCCTGTGTGTTTGATTTCAGTGTTGTGTTGTGTCCATCAGTTCCACACCCTACCAATCAGATCCATTCATCCTTACAAACTACACTTTTTTCCTCGGTCACATCATGCTCTTCACGCTTCCCTCCTTCCCCTCATCCTTCCACTCTGTCTGGAATATAGTTCCCGATCTTGTCTGCCTGCCAAACTCTTGCTGTCCTTAAGAGCAGCCAAATGGAATATATTTTGTTTGGTTTTTATGACCATACCTCCTGCGCATTATCTATTCTTTTTAAATGTTTTACTTTTCATACTAGATCATTATCTTGTTATTGACAATTCCTGTTGTTTTTTTTTTAAGACTCTCATTCTCTTTCTCTAAGCACTGGCACAGTGTCCAGAACACATAGTTGACACTATAGATATAAATCTCTTGAATTGAATTAATGAAAATGGCCTTGGCCAGGAATTTTAAGGCCTATCAGAAGTCCAGAAAGATCCTAAAGAAATCAAATATCCAATAAATATAAAAGTTAATAAAAATGAAAACTGCAACCCACAGTGAAAACATTATCATTTTTCTCATGCTTCTGATAAATTTCCAGCAGACTTATCATTGCTCTATCACTGTTCAGAACAGAGAAGCTGGTGACAATTTTACAGGCTGATAAAATGTTCTGTGAGCTAATGCACTTTTCTAATGTATCTTATAGACTGCATTACTGAGAATATTTTAAAATCAATTTTATTAGTGCCTATCTCTCGCTTAGTTTTTATAGCATATTTAAAGAAGATTAAGAATGTTTTAGTTGCCAATGTGCAGCCACATTCAATGCATATGCTTTTGGCCCTTATTTTTAAAGAAAATTGATTTATAAATGTGTTTATGAAACCTACATTATACACAAATGTCTGAAACTGAGGTCTATGGAATGCTGCAGCAAGTAGGAATAACAATAAAACGAGAGTGAGCACTTCTGCAAAGGCCAATTACAACAAGATAATAGAACATAGAACATTTTTATTTCTCCTTGTAAATTTTTTCTGTAATCGATTTTTTCAAATTATAGAAACCAGTGAAACAATATAAAGACATATAAAGTAACAGTTAATCTCCCCTTTCATTCCTATTGCCACTGCTAAGCAACCACTTTTGATAGGAAGTTTTTTTTTTTTTTAAGAGATTTTATTTATTTATGAGAGACAGAGGGGGCGGGGCAGAGACACAGGCAGAGGGAGAAGTAGGCTCCATGCAAGGAGCCCGACGTGGGACTTGATCCCGGATCTCCAGGATCACACCCTGGGATGAAGGTGGCGCTAAACCACTGAGCCACCCGGGCTGCCCGAAGTTTTTGTTCACAATATTCTCTTTATTCTGAAAACATTTACATACCTATAAACATGACTCCGGTATCTATTGCTGCGTAACAAACTATGCCAAAAGAGGTGAGGTGGGCTTATTTGTAGCTCTCTTTGCAGACATTGATACACCAACATTCATACCTAGAAGTTGGGTGCTTTGTTTGATCTATATGAAATAGAAGCATAATGATATATTACTATAAAACTTGTCTTCTTGATATCATATAAACATACTCATAAATCACAGAGTTCTAATTCTAGCTATCTTGCTCTTTTATGCATATTGCCCACACATAAATGGATAGTTTCAGTAAATTTTTTCTGTCATTTTCTTAAATTGTATTTTAGTAATCCCCTTCTCCCTAACTCCCCCCAAGTTCCCACGCTGCCTCACCTACATAAGATAACCTGTGTTGAGAACTGATGTTGCTTCTTTCCAGACATTTTTTATTTAATGGTTGATGTTGTTGTCTAACAAAAGTGAAGTCATACTATGCTTCTTTTGTGCACCATTTTTCCCCCTCATTCAAAACTTTGTCATTGAAATTTGAATCAAGTCAAGTAGCGTAGAAAGGAGGAAATAGGTAGAGGAAGAAATTACCTTACTTTGCTTCCTTCTTCCCCCTCTCTTTCTTTCAAACTTACATTCCTTTAAAAATTATTTTAAATTAAACTTTTTATTTTGAGATAATTATAGATTCACATACAGTTGTAATGTGAATAATAATATAGAGAGCTCCCATGTACCCTTTCTCTAGTTTCCCCCAATGGTAACATCTTGCAAAACAATGGTACAGTATCACAACCAGGATATTTGACATTGAGAGAGTCAAAATAGAAAATATTTTCATCCCTACATGGATCACTAATGTTTTTATAACTATACCCATTTCCCTCTCACCGCCACTCTCCTTCACCTCTGGCTACCACTAAGTTGAAGTTTTTTTCTATAATTTTGTCATTTCAGAAATGTTACATAAATGGAATTAAACAGTCTGTAACCTTTAGGGATTGACTCTTTTCAGTCACCACAATTCATGGGGATTCATCCAGGTTGTTTGTATCTCTATAGTTCATTTCTTTTTGTTGGTGAGTAGCATTTCATCGTATGGATTTATTATATATTATGAATAATGCTGCTGTAAATATTCATGTAAATGTTTTTATGTGAACATAAGTTTTTCTTCTTCTAAATAAATGCCCAGGAGGGCAGCTGTTGGGTTGTACAGTAGTTCCATGATTGGATTTTTAAAGAAACTTCCAAAATGCTTTTGGGAGTGGCTATATCATTTTGTGCTCCCACTAGCAATGAGTGGTAAAGTTTCTCTGCATCCTCACTAACATTTGCTGGCTTTAGTTTTGGGGATTTTTTTTTCTAAGCCATTTTGATAGGTGTGTTGTAATATCTCATTGTGGTTTTAAGTGCATATATCCTTAATGGTTAATGATGTTAAATTTTTTTCATCTATTCATTTATCATCTGTATACACTCTGGTGAAATGTCTTTTCTTGGATTTTGCAATCTCCTTTTTCCATTGTGGAGTTTTAAGAATTCCCTATATACTTTAGATACTAGTCCTTTGTTAGATATGTGGTTTGAAAACATTTTCTCTTACTCTACAGCCTGTTTTTTACCTCTCTACTACACAAGTGTCACAGAGAAAGAGTTTTTTAAATTTTGGCACAGTCTGTTAATTTTAGCGATCTTTTCAAAAAAAAACCAACACTTTATTTTATTGGTTTTCTTTAATATTTTTTTTTTCGATTTCATTGATTGCTGCTATTATTTTTATTTCCATGCTTCTCCTTATTTTGGGTTGATTTTGCCTCATTTTTTTCCAGATTGAGAGATGTGATTTCAGATTACTGGCTTGAGACATTTCCTCTTTTGTAATACATATTTAATGCTATAAATATGCCCCCTCAGCTTTAGCTATGTCCCCCAAATTTTGATATATTGTATTTACATTTTCATTTAGTTTAATGCACTTTTATTTCTTTCCCTTGAGACTTCTTCTTTAATCCATGGATTATTTACAAGTGTGTTGTTTGGTTTCCAAGTATTTGGAAATTTCTGTTAACTGTCTGCTGTTGATTTCTAGTTTGATTTCTTTGTGGTCAGAGAATACATTCTATATTATTTCAATTTTTAAAAATTTGTTGAGGCTTGTTTTGTGGTGCAGGATATGATCTATGTTGGAATATATCATACACACCAAGCACTTGAAAAGAATGTGTTTTCTGTTGCTATTTTGGTGGAATGTTGATTGTACCATGTTGGTTGATGATGTCGTTGAGTGATTCCATACCCTTGCTGATTTCCTATTGTTGTTCTATAAACTGTGGAGAAAGAGGTGTTCAAGTCTCCAACTATAATTACACATTTATTAATTTCTCCTTTCAGTTCTACCAGGGTTTGCCTCACATATTTTGAAGCTCTGTTTGTTGGTACATACTTGTTTAGGATTACCACACTGATTGGTGAATCTACCTTTTCATATACATTTAATGTCCCTCTCTATCTCTGGTAGTTTTCTTTACACTGTATCATATACTTTATTTGATATTAATATAGCTATTCCTGCTTTTTTGATTAATGTTTGCATATATATCTTTTTTATTCGTTTATTTTCAAACTGATTATGTCATATTTGAAGTGAGTTTCTTCCACTTAATTCTGCCAATTTCTGTCTTTTAATCGATACACTTATACCATTTATATCTAATGTAATTATTGATGTGTTAGGTCTTAATTGTGCCATTTAGAATTTTGTTTTCTATTTTCTGTGTTTTTCATTTTTGTTTCCTTTTTCCTGCTTTTTTTTCTGTGTTACCTGAACGATTCTAGAATTTTATTTTTATCTGTCTGTAGTGGTTTGTTTTTAAAGATTTTATCTTATTTATTCATGACAGACACAGAGAAAAGTAGAGACATAAACAGTGAGAGAAACAGGTTCCCCATGGGGATCCCGATGCGGACTCCATCCCAGGACCCCGGGATCACTTCAGACACTCAACCACTAAGCCACACAGGCATCCCTAGTGTTTTTGAATGTATCTTTTTGATAGCCTTTTTAGTCCTTGCTCTAGGTACTACATCACCTATACTTTTCACAGTTTGCTGCTGTTATTTTACCAGTTCAAATATTTTACCAGTTCAAATCATAAAATATTTACCTCCACTGCATACCCTTATTCTCCCTCATTTACAATATAATTGTCTTAAATATTCTCTCAAGGGGTGCCTGGGTGGCTTGGTCAGTTAAGCGTTTGTCTTCAGCTCAGATCATGATCCTGGAGTCCTGGGATTGAGCCCCAAATTGGGCTCCCTGCTCAGCAGAGAGTCTGTTTCTCCCTCACCCTCTCCTGCTCCCTCTGCTTGTGCTCTCACATACTCTCTCTGTCAAATAAATAAACAATATCTTTAAATAAATAAATAAATAAATAAATAAATAAATAAATAAATAAATAAATATTCTCTCAATGTACATTTAGAACCACATCAGACAGTGGTACATTTTTTGCTTCGACCATCAATATAATTGAGAAGACTCAAGGAGAGAGGGAAAGTCAATTATAATCACCCCTATTTTTGCTTGCCATATTCTTCCTTTCTTCTTTTGTTTTGTTTTTGTTTGGAGAACTTCCTTTAGCTATTGTTTTAGGGTAGGTCTGCCAGCAACATGTTCTCTTACTTTTCCTTCATCTGAGAATGTCTTGATTTTTTATTTCTGAGGAATATTTATACTGGATATAGAATTCTAGGTTGGCCATTCTTTTTTTTTTTTCCTACACTTGAAAAATATGATGCCATTTAGTTCTGGACTCCATGATTTCTGATCAGAAATAAGCTGTCATTTGAATTGCTTTCTCTATATAGAAAGCAGTTTTAGACAAACGATTTTTGTTTTGTCTTGAGTGTTTAGGCTTTTGTTCTTCTCTTTTAGTTTTCAGTCTTGGTTTAGATTTCTTTGATTTTATGTTGTTTTGAGTTTACTTAGCTTCTTGAATCTATAGATTTATGTATCCCAAATTTGGAGAGTTTTCAGCCATTATTTTTTTAGTAATTTTTCAACTCGACCCTCTTTCTTCTATCCTTCCAGGACTCTGATGTTGGAGAATTTTTTTAAAAGATTTTTTATTTGAGAGTGAAGGAGAGAGAGAGAGAGAGAGCGCAGGAGCTGGGGGGGTGGGGAACAAAGGGAGAATGCTAAGCAAGGAGCCTCACTCAGGGCTCAATTGAAGGCAGACACTCAACCAACTGAGCCACCCAGGTACCCTTTGGAGCTTTTCAGATACCTGAGGCTTTTTTTTTTTTTAAAGTAATATTCTCTCTGTTGTTTAGATGGATAATTGTTATTTTTCTGTTTTGCCATTCACTTACAGTTCACTATGGTTTCTTTTCCTCAGTCCATTCCATCCTACTGTAGAGTCCATCCACTTAGTTTTCTATTTCAGTTATTATGTTCTTCAGTTCTAGAATTTACATTTGGCTCTTCATTGTTCTATTTCTTCATGAAGAATTTCTATTCCTTTGTTGAAGTTCTCTATTTTATTTAAGCTTATTTATAATTGCTTCTTGAAGCATTTTTATAACAACTGCTTTAAAATCTTTGTAAGATAGTTCTGATATTTCTGTCTTCTCATTGTTGGCATCTGTTGATTATCTTTTTTCACTCAGTGTGAGATCTTCCTGGATCTTAGTATGACAAATGAATTTTAGTCAAAACATGAACATTTGGGGTATTAAGTTATGAAATCTTGCATCTTATTTAAGTCTTCTGTTTTAGCTGGCTTCTTCAGACACTACTCTGACTAGACACTACTCTCACTAGCATCTTGTTTCTGCTTAATGGGTATAGAAATCAAGATTGTTTATTTGGCCTTCATTGACACCTGGGGGTGAGGTTGAGAGGTGGCTCCTTGTTATTTCTGGGTAGGGGTAGAAGTTCTGGTTCTATGCTAGGCCTCTACTGATCCATTCCTGGCTGAGGGAGTAAGAGTGCTTTACTACTGCTCCCAGCTAGCCTCTTCTAACACCATGACATGTGAATATCCTCCTGACTAATGGGCAGTAGTAAAACCTCCTACTCTCCTCTGGGCCTCTTCCAATGCCACCCTATGGGGAAGGGAAGAGGCAGAAAGCACATCATTACTGACAAGTGATGATGAAAATCTAAACTCCCTATCTACTCTGCCTCTTCTAACACCATCCCTGGCAGGGCATGTTGAGTGCCTTGTTAAAGTCTGGTGAGGGTAGAAGTCCCTGTATGGCCTTTACTGATTTGGGTCAGGGAGGGGACAAGGTTTCGTTTTCTTCCTGTGCTGTTTGGCCCCAGTAGAGTAATTATTTTCTAAAATTTCCTGTCTAACTAGGCTTTCCCTTTCATGCTTCTTTGGCTAGAGAGAGCTGGCTTTTGTTGGGCCTTTTTGGTCTGCACCCAATGGTGTTTCCAGGTTACCAGCTTTTCCAGCAAACAGTCTAGGATATGTGAGGCAAAAAGAAAGCCTCAGAGAACTAACTACATTTAGGTCCTGAGGTCCTTAACTGGTCAACTGGTCTGCCTTCTTCCTTCTGCTTTTCAGAAGCTGCTTATATTTGTTTTATGTATAATGCCTAGAGTTATCAGTTGTATTTAGCACGACAATTTAGGAAATTTATACCTACTCTCTTTTGCAGGAAACAGTTGTCTGTCTGTCTTTTTCTTTCTTTCTTTCTTTTTTTCTTTCTTTCTTTCCTTTCTTTCTTCTTTCTTTCCTTTCTTCCTTTCTTCTTTCTCTTTCTTTCTTTTTTCTTTCTTCTTTCTTTCTTTCTTTCTTTCTTCTTTCTTTCTTTCTTTCTTTCTTTCTTCTTTCTTCTTTCTTCTTTCTTCTTTTATTCATTCTATACAATATTCCCTATTGTGAATGTGACACAGTTCATCAACTATTCCCCTGATGAGTATTGCCACTAAGAAAACACTGCAATTTTTATATTAGTACCTATGTACTAGCATATTACTGCGTGTATTTCTAAGGTAAAGATTCCAAGGAGTGGATTGTATTATGTGTATTTTAAATTATAGTAGCTATTACCACATCACTATATCAGTTCACATTTCCACCAGCAATATATTTAAAAACCCCTTTTCCCACATTTCTATTAACAATGTTATTATTGACCTTATTGTATTTTTTCCAGTATTAGAAGCACAAAGTGATATCTTACTTTATTTTATGTTGTCTTTTTCCATATTTTTAAATATTTATTGACTATTTATAATCAGTTCTCTGTTATTTTGTCCCTTCATAGCTTTTATGCTTTTTCCCCATTGGATTATTAGTCTTTTTTACCCATCAATTTGTAAGAACTTTTTGAAGTTATAGACTCTTTATGTCTCATCTGCTTTATAAATCATTTTCTCAAAGATATACTTTTTGGCATATGTTTTTTTTTATTTCTATATAGTCAGAAATGTTTACAGTTTCTTCTTTCAGGCTTAATGTTATCACAGTCAACAGCTTGATATGTCTACTTTGCAAATGTTTCTCTGAATATCTATTCTTTATTATCTCATAACTACTTGCTCTGAGTAGGGCCTGGTCTGGTTCAATTAAATCTAAAATCTTCAGTCCATTTGGTTTATTGAAACTAAAATCTTTCCCTCTCCCAGGCAGGTAAAACCTACAGTAAAACCTTAGTATTTCTGGGAAAAATAACTAATTTTATTTTTCTCCCCAATATTTATACGAATTGTTTTATTTTTCTGTCTTAATTATAGCTTTTGATAGCAGAAATCCCTATTATATCCTGATTTGACTGAAATGGTGTAATGTTTCACTTTTTAAAAATAAATTTCCTGTTTTGATAGTTTTCATCAAATTTTAATGATTTTTTAAAATTACCATTATTTTACTTAGAATTTCTATTTAATTACCACATAATCTTACTTGATTAAATGACCTTTTCAGGGTAGCCCGGGTTTAGCGCCACCTTCAGCCCAAGGTGTAGTCCTGGAGACCTGGGATCAAGTCCCACATCAGGTTCCCTGCATGAAATGGAGCCTGCTTCTCCTTCTGCCTGTGTCTGTGTGCCTCTCTCTCTCTCTCTCACTCTCTCTCTCTCTCTCTGTCTCTCATGAATAAATAAATAAAATCTTTTAAAATAAATAAATAAATAAATTACCTTTTCATATGTATTAATATATTTATTTCTTTTTTCTTAGTTCAAATCATTCCTGCATTCCTAGGAATGATTTTACTGGTCATAATATATTACGATTATTATGCTAATATTATTAACATTCTTTTTGAAATAATTTCCAGCTTACAAGAAATTTGTAAAAAAAAAAAAAAAAAACCTGTATGCTCTTTGACTCAATTTGCCTATATAACCATTACCCAAACTTAACCAAATTTTAACATTTTATCATTTTTTAAGACATTTTGCCCCTTTTGCTTTATCATTTGCACTCTATCTGGCTAATTTTGTGTGTGTGTTAGGTAACCTAAGCAAATACATGTATACTTTCTTATTTCTTCTTTTTTTTTTCCACAAAAGTTAACATTCTGTTTATGCTCTTTTGTATTTCTTGTATCACTTAACAATATATCCTAGGGAACACTCCTTATCAATAAAAGAAGATTCTTTATTTTTTTAAATAGATGTATAGCACTCTTGTGTATATGGACCATGGTTTTACCAACCTGTCTCCTATGTATATAGTTTTCAACATTTTGCAAATACAAATAATGCTGAAAAGCATAATCTTACACATTTGTATTTTTATATTGCAAGGATAAATAAAGGGTAAATTTTAGAAGTGTGATTGCTTGGCCAAAAGGCTCCTTTTGCATTCACATCAGCAATATATCAGAGTGCTTGTTTCTCCTAGCCCCACTGACTTAATATAATATCAGGCTTTTAATTTTGCTAGTCTGATAAATTAAAATGGTATCTTAGTATACTTTAAGTTTAGGTCTCTCTCATTATGTGTGAAGATCAGCATCCTGTCATATGTATAATAGCTATTTTGTGTTTTGTGTGTGTTTGAGAATTGTTGTTCATGTCCTTTGCCTATTTTTCTGTCAATGTTTTATCTTTTCTACCTTCAAGTTTTGAAAGTTGTATATGTATTGGGAATATTAGCCTTTTATACACATTGCCAATACTTTCTCCTAGTTTGTCATTTGTCTTTTGTCTTTGCTCCTGCAGTTTTGCTATACAAACGTTTGTTCTGTTTGTGATGTTTTGCTTTGTTTAGGTTGAATTTATCAATCTTTTCTTATATTGTCCTTGGACTTTTGAGTCAAAGTTAGGAAGGTAACTTTTCCCACACCTAGGTTATAATGTAATTCGCTTATGTTTCTTCTTGTTTTCTTTTTTTTAAGGTAGAGTATTACTATTTTAATATATTGCTGGATATTTGCTAATTTTTAATTTTAGAATCTTGTACCTATTATAATTGAGATTAATTCCAATTTCCTATACATTGTGCTATCTTTGGTATAAAGTTGTCCTGGTTATATAAAGTAAATTAGGGTTATTTCTAACTTTTTCATGATAAAAAATATTTTAAATAACATTGCAATGATGTCATTGCATAATTAACTAAAACTTGAGAGATATTTACTCACCTTTTCATTCTGTTTTCTAGCAAATGTTCTGTTTAAATTTTCTTTTGTTGTGGGTCATTTGGCAATTTTCATTTCTTTTTTTTAATTTTTTAATTTTTAAAATTTTTTTAATTTATGATAGTCACAGAAAGAGAGAGAGAGGCAGAGACATAGGCAGAGGGAGAAGCAGGCTCCATGCACCGGGAGCCCAACGTGGGATTCGATCCCGGGTCTCCAGGATCGCGCCCTGGGCCAAAGGCAGGCGCCAAACCGCTGTGCCACCCAGGGATCCCGCAATTTTCATTTCTTAATAAGTCATTCATTTCTTGAACATATTCAAATTTGTTTTCATAGATCTATGTATGGAGAGTTCTGCATGGTCAAGACCAATCAGGTGTACCCTCTCTATAGACTACTTAATCTTTTAAGATAGAATGTTAGAATATTGTGTTTTAATATCAAATATTATAATTATAGTTTGTATTACAGTACTCCTATATTATTTCTATAAGCTTCCACATAAATGGGTAAAAATGGAAGGAATATCAAACTGTAGGCTTGTTTTATTTTACACAGTGCCATATAATTTGAATCTAAGATTCAAAGAATATTAAAGATGGAAAAATGATTAGAGATAGTTAGTCCAACCCTTTCACTCTAAAAGGGAGGAAATGGAAACCCTAACTCGGTGACTTGCTCAGACTTAACCATTACGTGTGAGTGATTAGTAGTAGGCCAAGAAGCCAGTTTGCCTGCCTCCTGCTTTGTAGACCAGTGTTCTTGCTCAATTTCCCCTTTATGCTTAATGGGGAAGTACTTGAATGTTTAATGTAGTGCAGATTCTTCCAGTCTACTACTTTCAGTCAGCATTCCGAAGGGAGAAGATCCTATAAGAAAATGAGTGTGCACTTAGAAATTCAGAATTAAGCTTTGTGGTGAAGGTATTTCTTCAGGATCCATTGGTAAAGCTGACTTCCCCATTGGGAGCCCAGCAGGAAAAAAAGATGTGTTGATCCTTGGCCTTCATTATTATCCTCATCATTACTCTTTCCCATTGGAGATTTTTTCCAAAGATCTTCAGAGTCCTCAGATGACCTCCAATGAGTCTCTGTACTTACAAAACAGCATGAAGGTTATTATCATTTGATGACAAAATTTTGCTTAGAATTAAATGTTGGATGTATACTTTTGTTGTCCTGGTGAAGCCTGAAAAGCTTGAAGTGAAGCTGACTGTAAGAGTAGTGTCTTCAGGCATACAGGGTCCATGGACTGGCCTTATCCATTTGCCAATTGCTTTGTAAGTCACCTATAACGATGCAAAATGCAAAATTGAACCAAGGAGTTTCAAAGCATCAATGAGGCTAGTTTAAAAAATAAACAGTAAAGAATAAGGAGAATGACTGAAGTGATGATTCTTTGTCAGATATTAATGCAGTACTTCTTTATTTTTAAAAATATTCTTTCCAAAAAATAAAAATAAATAAAAATAAAAATATTCTTTCCAAAGAAACCCATCTCTTTCCATGCCTACTAAAATCAAGAACTCTCTTAGCTTGTAAGATTCTTCCCACATTCTCTGTGTTTTTTCAGAACATCAGCCTAGACATTGCTGAAGTGCATAGTGGCACAACCTGCCAGTATGCCCAGACCTTAGAAGAATTAAACAGAAGCCAACCACAGAAATGCATTTGAGGAGGGTGGGTGTCCCTAGAGAGTGGACAACAGCTGAAATCCCAGTGAAAAGCATGGAATCTCAACTGATCAGTCCACTTCTGGCAAATAAGAAAGGAAATGGGGAAAAGTATAACAAACAGGGTAGAAACAGTCTTTGCTTGCTGTCATGTTTATGCCTACGTCGTATTTATGCCTGGAAAATGGTGCTTATTTCCATTGCCAGGAACTAGCTCTGTTAGGGAATTTTCTAAATGTAATTTAGAAAGCTGTGATTGTTAATTAACATATGTTATTTCTAATAAATTCTAATGTCATATCAATTATATAATAAATCTTGCTTTGTTCCAATATTCAGAAGAATTCAAGTATTTCAAGTCAGAGATATTGCCATGAAATAGAGCCAAAGATATTATAGAGGTAAGAGTAGTAAATTAAATAGCTTCTCTTTTTAAAAAACCTTGTTAAATATTAAATACTTTTGAGGTAACTTTAATACTCAAAGCAGCTGGACTGGGGGAAGCATGGCTAGAAAGAAATGCCAAATTTCTAGAAGTCGTGAAGAAAATGAAGCACATTCTTCCTTGAGCTGGTGACACAATGTTCTGTTGATGTTTTGGGTTGAGGTTGGAAGTTTTCACCTCCTGCACAATCCCATATTGAGCATAGTCTACGGATGCTCTCTGCCAGAGGACTGAAGTGTTTTGTATGGATCTAGAAGAGGATGAGTGCACAGGGCAGTTCATGACTCCATTTTACCACCCTGTGAGGATAGTTGAAAAGACAAAGTGGAAATTATTTTGTTAGAGAGTCTAGTTCTCTTTTAATGTAGGCAGTTGATTTTAACCAATCCTCATAAGAGGTCCCCTTTTGTAAGGTAAGGCTCTTCTCCAACACTGAGAAGGTAGGAAGCCAAGCTTTCTGGGTGGGTGCTGCAGATGGTGAGCCAGTGACAAGTCCTTCTTTGTTAACAGAAATGAGTGAGTTTGGGAATAGGAGATAAAGCCCGATGGCTGTGAAAGTTTGTGACCTTGCCCTTTTGGTTGGAAATGCATTTAGCATCCTAATTATAATTCTCTTGAGACATTATTCAGATCAGGCAAGATGTCCCCATTCCATACATTAGCCTCTGTGCTACCAATAAGCCTTTTGAAGAAGAGGGTGTATAGCACCTGCTGTTCTCCATCTGCTCTGCTTCTACTTCCATTTATTTGACTATTAGCATCTTCCATGACACCAATAAAATGGAAATAGTAGATTATCTTAGAATATTTCCAATAAATCACCCAATAGCTTCCTCACCTAGTCATATATCACAAGCATATTTCTACAATGGAGAGGCATACATAGCTATTGATTTTTATTAAGCTTGCATTAAGCACTTAGGAGAAGACAGCAATAAATTAGTAATCACCTCAGTGTTTTCAAGTTCAACTGGAGTGGCATTAGAGGAATTTTGAGATGCTATATCAAATATACACTACATGGTGAAGGACACAGAGAGCAAGGAAGACAGGAGAAAGAGGAGACTAGATCAGAAAAATGGGGGAAGATTAAACTAAGGAGGATATGCTGAGAAAAACTGTGGGTCCCAAGGTTGACATTTGTGTACAACATAAAGGGAAGCTGAAATTATGGAGTGTCTTCCTTTCTTTGTAAGGTATTTGCACTTCCAGCTAAGACTGGTAAATAGGAATAGCTAAATCTTATTCCCAGATGGATATTATGTGTACTGACCTGGCATGTTCTGAAACAAATTTGACAGTATTTAGCCAGGCAGGTACTATGCTTACTTCCACTGCCCAAGCTCTGATACCTAGAGTGGAGAAAAACATACCATTGTGTGCCAGAGCTTTTTTCTAGCAACAGAAGAGAAAAGGTAGTAGAAAAATCTGCCTCTTCCATCCTCTGTCCCATAGAATCTATAATTCACCAGCATAATTTGTAACTGAACAAAAACATTGTGATGCATAATGGGAAGGAGAAAAAATTGCAACCTCTTTGTTCTCATTTTCTAATTTAAGGGTCATTCTCTTTATTCTTTGACTCATAGTGTGATGGTTAAGATTCTGGCACAACAGTGTTTGAGTTTGCACTGTGGTTCCATGCCACATGGGTGACCTTGAGTAAGTTGACATTTCTGTGCCCTCATATTGTTGTGCAGTCAATCTCTAGAAATATTTCATCTTGGAAAACTCTGTATCCATTAAGTAACAGCTCTCCTTTTCCTTTCCTTCTCAGCTCCTTGCAACCATCTGTCACTATGGATTTGACTACTCTTAGTACCTCCTATGAGTGGAATTGTACAGTGCTTGTCTTTTTGTTTCTGGCTTATTTCACTTGACATGACGTCCCCAAATTGTAGCATGTGTCTCACCATTTCTTTCATTCTTAAAGCTGAATATATATACCATATTTTGATTATCCATTTGCCTGTCAATGGACTTGGACTACTTCTACCTACTTCTTTAAAGTAGTCAGAATCTTAAACAAAGAAATGACTACATTTGCCCTTGGAGTGAAGTTTATTTTGTGCTCTTTTTAACTTAAAATTCAGCCTATTACCTAGAGATAAATGATGTGATCATGGCTATGTGATCCCAACCTATTTTGTGTTTTTCCTCATTGTATTGGTTGCACAACAACATGAACGTACTTACACTACTGAACTTACACTTAGCAATAGTTAAGATGGTCAATTTTGTGTTATATGTAATTTACCACAATTAAGAATAAAAGCAATAAGAATTATGCAAATTCTGTGAGAATAGAGTAAGATTAAGGGACATTTATGTCACTGTAGATTTAATGACTTTTTCCCATGATTTTGCTCTGTAAGAAGAACTGCCACCTGCCATTGGGGCAGTTGAGGCAATGATCCAGCAGACTCCAGATGCAAGCAGTCCCATAGAGCTCCAGGTGACAGCTTGGGCAGTAATGCAGAAATAGCACGGCTCACTTAAGCTCAGAGACAAAGATGCTAAAGACCGACCAGGGAATATATGTAGTCTGTGTGCTTTTAAAAATACCTGCCACTACAAAGGTCATAATTTCCACCTGAAATGACACTTTTTTTTTTGAAATGACACTTTTGAATAGGATTTTTCACAATTATGATTAAAATGTTTCTACCCATTGTTGCTTAGAAAAATGCTCTCACAATACTGAAAAATGCCAAAATAAAAACAAAAGCAAAAGTGCAAAAAGCCAGACAGTACTGGGCATGCATTCCATTTCTGTTGGTATCCTATCTTCATGATGCTTGAAGCCTTTTTTCCCCCTGACATTTAACCACCAACTGCATTATAGAGCTCTCAGGCTTTCTGTGATGGGGAGATAATGACCATGAGCATAGCCTAGATATGAAGGCAATGTGGTAACAGGACTTACCAGCAGACTTGAAGGGGACCTGGGTGATGGAGAACACCCCACTACTCATCTGAGTTAGAATAAGCAAATTAAAAAACCCTGCATCTTTAGCCTTTGTAGCGAGAACATAAGAAGTTATTCTATATGTGTTGTGGAAAATGATTTTAATTGGCTAAAATTATATGGAAATCCATATTATATGCCCTGCTGTTTCAAAGAATTAGCTAGTACAACATTGCCTTCATTCACCTTGATTGCAGTGATATCCATCAAGTGATTCATGTGTACAGTTGATCCTCAGTATTCATGGATTCAGGATTTGTGAACTCACTTTCTTGCTGTCCCCCAAAACTAATACTTGAGATGCTTTTGTGGTCACTTGTGGACATGCACAGAGCAGAGCTACATATCCTCAGTTGAGGTTAAACAAGGAGATGTTGTACTTTCTTGATTCAACTCTTATACTGTAAACAAGTTTCCTTCCTCTTCACTATTTAGTACCTAATTGTCACATTCTTGTACTTTAATTGCTGATTGTTTTTTATTTTAAGATTTTTACTTATTTATTTATTTGAGAGAGATAGAGCATGAGCAGGGGGAGGGGCAGAGAGAGAGGATAAGCAGACTCCCTGATGAGCAGGGAGCCCACCTGATGTGGAGCTTGATCCCAGGACCTGGAGATGATGACTGGAGCCAAAGGCAGACGCCCAACTGACTGAGCTACCCAGGTGCCCCTAATTGCTGATTTTACTGTTTAAAATGGCCATTATGTGTAGTGCTTAAGTGTTGTCTATTGTTCCTAAGTTCAAGAAGACTGTGATGTACCTTTCAGAGAAAATAGGTGTGTTAGGTAAACTCAATCATGAGTGTTAGTTCTGTTATCTATGAATTCAAGTTAATGAGTCAAAAATATAGATGAAATAAGTGTATTTAAATAGAAAACACATGCAAGAAAGACTACGTATTGATGGTTGATGAAAATATTCTGACCAGTGGCTGACAAGAGCCTAAAGTCATATTTTCTCTAGGAGCAAATGTTCAGTATTGGCTAATTCACTGTTAACAGCTACTTTATGGAGCATAACTACCACAAATAATGAGAACTATTATTTATCAACTTAGTTGATTGCATAACTCACATCTTTGTATTTATCATTCATTCAATGGATATTTGTTATGCACACAGAATTATGGGACTGGAAGGCTGTCAAATTACTTAACAACACTTATATTAAATTTCTAAATCCACTGAGTTAGATCCAGGTCAATCAAATGCCTTATAAGGAAGACCATATTTAGATAAGTATCAGAATGTGGAAATTACAGAGTTCTCAACAATTCTCAGAGCAGAGTTCATGTCTTCTCTGCCCTCTGTGGTAGTATTCTGAGCAGTGTGAACACAGTGAACATTTGCTACCTTCTTCAGGCGGGCTGCATGAGCACCCTTGCATGTGGCGAGGGGGTAGGCAGGATGAAGAGGTGGGGCTATCCACTCTCTTCCTGGCAGAGCTAGGAGCCCTCCTCACAGCACAGATGGTCACACAAAAAGCATGGATGGAAGTAAACTCACTGAGATGGTGGTTCTCAGCTTACTTACTGTCCTACCCCACTCAAGTGATATAACTCGCTCATCAGTAACAGTTGCTCCTATAGGCACTAATGCCTAAGAAGGAGGTAGGATTGTGTGCAGTGGTGGTGGGGTCGGGGGAAGTTGTCAGAATTTCTTTGAGGCAAACGTAACTTGAAAAAGTCCCAGAGGTGATTTTGACATACTCCCTCCCCTCAGCAGAGTGTGACATTTCCTTCTCACATTTCTGTCTGGTGAGAGAACATGCCTTGTTATTTCACAAAATGTCCAGTTCTAACTCAGTGCCCACATTTGGTGTTTTGCTAGTGCTGGATCTTACTTTATTGTTTAGAATGACTTGTTCTTAGTCATGCCTTTAGGAAGCTTAAGGGGCATATTTTAGATTCTCTCTCTGGATCACTACCTTGTCCCAAGTCACCACTCTTGCCTTGTAAACATCAGAAATACTCATTCTTGCATAAGATCATTGTACCATTTCTGCTTATGGTCCGTGATTTCTTCTGTTAGTATCTCTCTCTTTAAGTTGAATAACAGAACAGCATGTTACTTTGATCTTCCTTATTTGTGGCAAAACACATCCTTTTTGGACTCTTGCCTTTAAAAAAAAAAAGACTTCCGTAGGATATAATATAGTTAAGAAAAGATTTATGTCAGCAGATAATCCCAGTTCATTCTTTGTTCTCTTTGAATCTGCTTCTTATCAAGATGTCCTTTATAGTACCATACCTCCTTTATCTGTATTTCAGGGGCCATTGAGACATTTTTCCCACTATCTATGAAAAACATTTCATTATTATTTCAGTTCCAAAAAAACCAATGATCATCAGCCTCTTTTGCATATTACTGCTCCTTGATAACGCTAGCTCAAACTAATTAAAGATGAAAGTTTGCTTATGATTCAAGAGGTCTACAGCGAAAATGAAATAGAATCTTCCTATTAATAAATAGCACTTAGAGTAATAGAAAAATCCAAGGGAGAAAAAGGATAAAAGTTTTAACCAAGATTTATGGGGAAAATTGAACCACTGAGCTGGTATGATTTCCTTATCCATATAGCAAATAAAGGTTAATGGTATTTTGGTTCCCTTTATGAAATATTGTCTGTCATGAGTTCTAAAAGTATAGAGTAGAACATAATAGTCTTTATCCTATAGTTTGGTACCCAATTGGACCAAAGATTTATTAAGAGACAACAACCTTAGGCAAGATGACTAGTTACACAATGATAGTGCTCTCTCATGGTGTCACGTTGGGGCACATATTTGATGTCATGTCTAGGTTCAGAATCTTATTAATCTACAGTATTTATCATGAAATATTTATTTCTGGCTTAGTTTATTTCTTATCAAAAACCCCCTTGAATTCTATGAGCTAATGCAAGATGTGTGTACTACTTTTTAAGTCTCCCTTAAGGATGTAGTGCCAAAATTATTTTTAATGTTAGCATGGATATCCATGATGAAAAATAATTTTTAGAATCGTTTATCCTCTTGCTTACTTACGAGGCATTCCCTTGGCCTACACCCAAAATATTTTTGAAACAATTAGTTCGGAAAATCCTTAAGTCCCACATATCATTCTTAACTCTCTACACACAAATGAAATTTATCATTAGTCCAAATAAGTTTTTTCCTTAAAATATCACACAATACATAATGAAGCAAACCACCAAATCGTTATTTAAGGGAATCCAATTACATTGCTTTTATAAGTTACTTCATTTAGAAGACAGTTCCTGATATTTTGAGAGCTGAAATTTTTATGCTGTGATTCCCCACTCTAATATCAGAGCAAAAGAACTACACAGCTTGTTTCTAAAGCAAACTATGATTATAAACATATGTGCAAAATACTGCAAGAGGAGATGTACAATTGATTATAAAGGTGCTATCCACCCTCTAGCTACATATAATTTACTATTCTTATAATTCTTTAATATTTATTCAGTTTATGAGAACATAGACTTTTCTGTATTAGATTTTGTATTATCAAGCCTACTATTGATTTTGATTGCGTGATCACAAAGATCTGTCACTTGGTTATTCCAGTTTAATACTTTTACTCACAACTTGAAAAAGACATATAACTACTCACTAATCTTTGGATGCCACAAAGGTGGGAAATATAATAAAGATAAAAGATTATAGAATCATAATTCACAAATATCTTAATGTGTTGGAATAATGGGCCTTAACCCAACAAGATGGAATTTAATAGTATAAAAATAAAAGCATAAAAGCCATCAGTGGCCCTCTGTTACTGTAAAAGATAATCAGATATTAGACACTGTGATTGTTCAGGTTCTCCAAGAAGTCTACATCATAATGACATTAATTTTGCAAGAATTGTATTGAGGAGAAGGCCTGTGAGAAAATGGGGAGGAAGCTGGGAAAGGGTGGCAGATTCATCCAACTGTGATGCAAATGTGACTCCTAGTAAAGGACAGAAAGGAAGGCAATTGGCTGAAAGCATTCATGACCTCCATGAAGTCTAATTAAAGTTCATCAAGGCCACTGGGGTGTTCTTGAGCCAAAATTGTCCTTTTGGAAAAAGCCCTACTGCTTTCAGGAACAAGCTGACTTAGCACACCTGCTTCAATCAGTCATTAGCTAGGAAAGGCCCATGGGAAGCATGGCCTCAGGACAAATGATGCAACGCATTTCAGAACGTGGCAGCTGGGGCCTATGGTCAGTTAATGTCCTTATAGTTGGAAGTCCACAGCGTACATTCTCAAAGCATTCTCAAGACAAGTGCTTACATAATTTGGGTTTTCAATATTCCATCCCATCCAGGTGTTGCTTAGAAAATATTACAAAAACATTTCTTAAATTAGTAATTGAAAACCAAACACACCAGGGATTCTAAAAATGTAATCCTACCTTTGGATTTCTAGTTTCAAAACAGTAACTACTTGCAGAAAAGGTGTTTAAGAAAATAGAATTAGGGACACCTGGATGGCTCAGTTGGTTAAGTGTCTGACTCTTGATTTTGGCTCAGGTAATAATCTGAGGGTCTTGGGATCAAGCCAGGAGATGGGCTCCTCGCTCAAAGGGGAGTCTGCTGGAGAGTCTCTCTCTCCCTCTCCCTCTGCCCTCTGCCCCTCCACCACCCACCTCGTTTGCAGTCGAACTCTTTCTCTAAAATAAATAAATGAATCTTTTTTTAAAAAAGAGAAGAAAATAGAATTAGATCTAGTCTTTGATATGTGTATGTGCGTGCACACATGCATGTATTTATAGAATGATGACTTTTTACACATTTGCTGTATTTTAAGCATCCACAGCCATCATTC
Organism: Vulpes vulpes; assembly: GCF_048418805.1. Classification (NCBI taxonomy): domain Eukaryota; kingdom Metazoa; phylum Chordata; class Mammalia; order Carnivora; family Canidae; genus Vulpes; species Vulpes vulpes. The sequence continues at coordinate 45,766,772 of NC_132788.1, read as the reverse complement.
TCCTTTTGATGCTTAAACTGTTAACTTTTGCCAGTGGGAACCTTTTAAGGTTGCCTATGGGTCATTTTGACATACTATATTAATCTTTTTTTTTAACTTGTGGATCTTTTCTTTTTAGATCAACTTTATTAAAGTATTATTGATATATACTGAAATGTACCCATTTTAAATTTAAAACTTGATGAGATTGACAAATGTATCCCCCATGCAATCACCAACACAATCAAGAATAGCCATCCTAAAATTTGCCTTGTGCCACTTTGCAATCATTGCCCACACAGTTGCAGCCGCAATCAATGATCCGCTTTCTTCCACTGTAATTCATTATACTTATTCGTGAATTGTATACAAGTAAAACCATATAGAATGTGCCCTTCTGTTAGTTCTGGCTTTTTTTCACTCACATAATATTCTGGAGACTCCACTGTGTTTTTCCGTCTATCAGAAGTCCATTTCTTTTTGCTTTTTGACAAGTATTTCCTTCTGTGGATATACTACAACTTGTTTATCCATTCACCTCTCAATGGACTTCGGAGTTTCTAGTTTGAGACTAATATGAATAAATCTGCTATGAATATTCACATAAAAGTCCTTGCAAAGACAATGTTTTCATCTCTCTTGGAATACCAAGGAATGGAACTGCTGAGTTAAATGGTTAAGTGTCTAAGAAAACTACCAGAGTACTCTCTAGAGTGCTTATGCTGTCTTACAACCTCTCCAGCAACGTGTAAGAGCTTTAATTGCAGCACATCATGACTAATACTTGTGTACAGTAGTATTTCATAGTGATTTTAATTTACATTATCCTGGTAGTAATGATATTGAGCATCTTTTAATGTGCTTTGTGAGTGTTTGTATACCTTCTTTTGCAAAGTGCTTATTCAAATCATTTGTCCATTTTAAATTGGAATCTTGTCTTTTTAATTAATGAGATAAGCAGTTCTTTATATATTCTGGATATTAATCTTTGGATATATATATCGTAAATAGTTTTCCACCTGAGGAATTGCTTTTTATTTTCTTAACAATGTGTGTTTCAAAGAATAGAGGAACTTACTTTTGATGATGAAACTTAACTAATTTTCATACAGTTTATGTTTCTGTATCCTAAAGATCCTTTTCCCACCCTCAAAATCCTGATGATTTTATTTTGTCTTGCCTTCTAAGAAGTTTTATAGCTTTTGCTGTTTTTTAAATCAATTCTGTGAATATTATAAAGTAATTGCAAGGTGAATTTTTTTTCCATATGGATATCAAATTGTTCCAGGATGAATATTATTGCTAATTGTTACAACAAGACAGACTTGAAGCTGACTGTAAAGCTGGTGAGGAATATCCTCTCTCTTCCTCACAGGAGAGTCAGTAAAAATCAGAGGAGTTATCTTTAGTCTGCTTTCTAGTACTTGGCCTGTAACTCCCTCCTAAATCCTCCTCAATAACAGGCAGTAAAGGGGAGAACCATTTTTTTGCCTGGTTGGTCATACAATTTGGTCAATAATTTGCTGTATTTATCACTAAAATGGTCCAAATATATGAAGGGTCTGAGCTTTTAAACCCTTCTTGCAGAGTAGCAACTTAGCCTCGCATAGTTTCAAGTACGTCAACAGGAGACATGATTCCTATGTCAGAGACAAAGAACTTTATTACTCATGGTAGGAGCAAATGCCAGAGTGTCAGTATTTGCACAACCTCCCTGGGCCCCCGTTTTTATGGGGCAGTATCTGTACATGCAGTACAGTGTAGTAAAGGAGGGGAGTACTGAGCTTACAGAACCAGAATCTTTTATAATGGAGAGTAAGTTTGTCTGCCCTTTGCTCCTGAGAGAGACAGTATCTCTATCTTCCAAGGCTGTTTGCTAGATAAACATCTGTGAAAAGAACAACAAGAAAAAAAAAAAGTCCAGAATAAATGTAGGTGGTACCTCTGGTTGCAGGGTATCTAGAAACATGAGCAACCAATGGAGAGTTGTCCCTACTTGTTCTTTTATGGCCTCATGGAATTTCTTCCTATGCATCTTGGTTTAGTATTTTGCAACAGACTCATGGAGACCCGATGCAGATTTCTGTAGCTTCTTGTCTGCATAATACCCTTCTCTCTGATTCTCTGTTCTGAAAATTCCAGTCGTTTCAGCTTCCCTGAGTTCTTATCTTTGTCTTCTCCATTTAATATGCTTGTTGTGTTTTGCTGGGGTTCTCCTCCTTTGTGCCTCAATTCAGAAAGTATTCCCCAACAGAACGCCGAGGAAACTGTAGGGCTCACCTTATCTCTTGAACTTCTCTTGGGGATCACAGGCCTCTGTTATCTCTTTTATAATGTCTGAAACAATTATTCTGTGCATTTTGTCCAATTTTCTGTTGTTTACACTGGGATTACAAAACCCAGTACCAGTTACCTCAGCATGGTAAAAGCAGATGTCCCTTTCTAAAAATTTTTCAACAGTTTCTGAGGTAGTCATTAAAAATAATTAGGCAGGGGATCCCTGGGTGGCGCAGTGGTTTGGCGCCTGCCTTTGGCCCAGGGCGCGATCCTGGAGACCCGGGATCGAATCCCACGTCGGGCTCCCGGTGCATGGAGCCTGCTTCTCTCTCTGCCTATGTCTCTGCCTCTCTCTCTCTCTCTCTCTCTGTGACTATCATAAATAAATAAAAATTAAAAAAATAATTAGGCAAAAAAAATAATAATAACAATAATAATAATAAATAAAAATAATTAGGCTTTAAGTTGCATATACATAAAACTGAAATTAATCACAGACCTAAAATGGAACAGAATAAGAGAATGCTTATACTGAAGCATAAGACACTTCTGAGGCAGAGATACAGTCTGAGAGTCCTTTTCAGGGAGGCTTATCTGGGTCTGTCTGCACTGAGGCCAGTCAGGTGAGGGGGGAAAGCATTAGAGATGCCCGGAGGCTACTCCCTCCCCCTTCTTTGAGAGGGCAATTCATCCAAACCTTTGGGAAAATGTCAGATTGATTTTTTGGATGTTGTGAAGTACTTCATAGTAAATATTTTAGTCCTAAACAGAAGTATCTCTTTCTCCATTATTAAATCAGAGCCTCCAATCTCATATTGGTTATAAAGAGCGGTAGCTTACTGCTATTCATGGCACTGGAGCTGTTTCCTAGGCTAGACACATTGGCTCACAAACCATAAGGCACAGGTTTGGGCGGAGGCTTAATCGGGGAAAAATGGTTTCCAGCATACCCTCACTTTTTTACCTTAGGACTGAATTAGTAGAATGGGAAAAAATGAGGGAAGAATCTGTCACTCATTTTACCAAATCTTTTTCCAAAACACTGCCAGCACAGTGAGGGTACCTCCGCTCATGTCTCATCTTTCATGTTTCATCCTCCTTCCCATTTTATTTCCCGCCTGATAATTGTCCATCATTTCGACTCTTCATTTCATAATCTTATAAAACCAATCTTATAAAACCAATTTACCAATGTAAAACCCAGTTTTACATATATATGTACATATATCTATCTATATACATATCTAGATAGGTATATACCAAGAATGGACTGAAGCTGCTTTCCAAATGTTTTCTTTATTCAATAGATTACTGGATTTTTCAGGCCATGCTAATAATCTATTTCACCAGCACGTATTTAACAAAGCACTTAATGTGTCCTTTTAGTGTTATTATTGTTTAATGTCAAAAAAATCAGTAGATATTTTTAAAGTCATCTCATTTGGAACTATGATATATTATGATTGTGATTAGGGCTCAATAGCATGACCAAGAGAAAAATCCAGGAGTAGCTTCTCATCCTCTGACCTTAGACACCCTCTTCACCTCTGCCATAATTACTTTCCTAAAATACAAAGCTATGCCAGTCACGGCTTGAAGATTTCTCATGGCTTCCTGTGGCCTAATATAATATTGAAACATTTAGGGCACACGAGGCCCATTACAATCTGAGCCCAGTTTTAACACCTTTTAGGTTTCAACCACTCTGAGATCACCTTACACCATAACCAGGTCACAAGGCCTTGTCACGATTTGGTGCCTTTGCTTGAGCCATTTCATCTGCCTAAAAAGCCCTCTCTGAACAACTCTGACTGCTCTGGCCAATGCTATTTGCTCACTCTTCCTCACTCATTTCTTACTTCTGAGCAGCTAAAATGCACCAGCAAACACATCACTGACAAATCCTGTGCTTTACCCATCAGAGAGCATGAAAGACTCAGGTTAATAGAATTCTTCAACCTGCATGCCTTAATCTTGTCTCTTGTTGATTCATAATACACCCTCACCTCTTTCCAATAGTTGCCACCCTAAACATTCCTACAAATCTCCTGTTACGATTACATATGTAACTCAAGTTCCCCTGGACCCCACCAGACCAAGGCAGGAAGAGAAGATACTTACTGATTTTATGTTCTTGAGCAGAGCTGCTCAGTACAGCTCTCTGCAATGATGGAAATGTGTCTCTACTGTCTTATATGATGGCCATTTACAACACATGGCTATTGAGTATTTGATATGTGATGGAAGAAATGAATTTTTAAATTGCATTTTAATTAATTTAAATAGTTGCATGTAGCCAGCGGCTACCATATAGGACAATGCAGTTCTACAATCCTCATAGGCTTGGAAACCAACTCATAGGACTGTTATTCTAGAGATTAGGCCTTTAATAGTAAAAGAAAAGAATTTTTTAAATGTACAACTGGTCATAAAAATTAAGGTGCTATTAGGGTCATATGATTGCAAGAATTTTTTTTTCTTTTTCCATCCTTCAGGACTTATCTACAATTTGGCCTACGTTATTTTGTATTAGTTTTCATACTGCTTTTTAAATGTTCTACAGCCTTCACTCTGTATGTAAATTCTGCCACTCTGGAATAATAATCCTAATTTTCTATTTTGTTTATTATTTATTTTTTTTAAAGATTTATTTATTTATTCATGAGAGAGAGAGAGAGAGAGAGAGAGAGGCAGAGACACAGGCAGAGGGAGAAGCAGGCTCCACGAAGGGAGCCCGACATGGGATTCAATCCTGGGTCTCCAGGATCACGCCCTGGGCCGAAGGGGGCTAAACCGCTAAGCTGCCCGGTGCTGCCCTGTTCATTTTTTCTTTATAACTTTATGAATGTGCTGCATATAGACAACATGTATTAGATGATGTTGAGCTAGTAATTGGGCTAGTCAACGAAGTACTAGACAAGAAAGATTGCTTTTATGGAATATATGAAAACATAGAATCATCTCTAAATTCAGTTAGCATTCATGATGGTTATAACAGGGAAGGCAATACAGTGTGGAAGTTAAAGCACAAATGGGGTGCCAGATAGACCTTGTTTAAGTGGTTAACCAAGTGGTCTAACCTATCTAAACTTCAGTTTCCTATACTGTAAAATAGTGAGGATAATAATAGTATGCAATCTAATGTAAAGCCATTAGGCTAGTGTCTGGCACAGACACTAAATGTTAGTTGATATTGTTACTGTAATTATGATTATTCTATAATTCCATTATTAGTGTTCTCATTAGTGTAGAACTTCACAGCTGACAAAGCACTTTCAGAATGTAATCTCATCTGACCCTCTAAACAGCTTTCCAGGCAGGTAGATAGTCCATTTTATAAAAGAAAAGTGATATTTAGAGACTTTAAGCAACTTGTCCAAGCAACAAAAGGCAGAGCTGTCCACACCAAAGCCCATGCATAGGCCACTATGCTGTGCTGCTTTTGTTACTGGTAATCATCTTGCTGCCTTTTTCAAGATGCTTGTTTAATTTCTTCATCTCCAAGTACTTAATCTTAATCTGGGTTTTAGCAAATATTCCTGCTTCCCAGGATGGTTGCCTCTCTTTCCAGCCTTATGCTACTATTGTGTTCTAAAGTTGTTTCTTATGTGTTAGGTGAGTAAATGTTTTGTAATATGTGATGATGCCTTGTGTAAGCATTGCAAATCAATTTTTTGAAAAAACTCTTATCCATATCCAAGAGCAAACACTTATGGTTTACTCCTGAAAAGCCAGGCCAGCATCTGAAGCTGGAGCTCAACAAATGTGTCTTTGTTTCAACTGATCTGAACATCAGATATAAAAGCTCTTAGGCATCTGCCAAGAGTCTTTGCCATATTGTATCTTACAAGTAAGAGACAAAGGGCTTTGGAATAATTAAACAAAGCACAATTTCTACATTTTATTTGCTCAGGACCCTGTCCTGTATTTTTTATGCCAGCAAAATGTAATTGAAAGTTAGCTGAAAGGTGGCTCACATGAGATTTAGAGAATTAGACTCATAATCCATAATCAAAAAATGTCACTACCAGTGCATATTAGGCAGTATTAAGACTTGAGTTCTCTTCTTAATTAGACAGAATACAATGATGTGGCTAAATAAATGCAGAACTCGATGACTACATTCATTTCACCATGTCAGAACAAACATGATGATATGGCCAAATGAGCCATGGTATCCTTCACATTTAAAGGCAATATAAGTCTCTTCACTCTGTGTATTTATTTCCCATTTACACCTCTAGCCTGTCTGACTTGGGGTCACTGATGAACACTGAGCAAAGAATGCATAGTCAAACACAACTGAGTTTCAGCAAAAGCAACAGGGTGAAGAAGCAAAGCATATCACAGGATGCTTGGGGCCCTCTGTGCATTTTAGTTTTCTGATTAATGAAATGTGAATTAGACTATTGCTTTATAGGGTTGTCTATATAATCATGAACAACTCAATTTCTGTGTCTTTTTCTCTGCATGTAAAGCAAAGTAGGTGAGGAAAGAATTCCCATAACAGAATCAAGTTTGTACGGGCTCTTCGACATTATGCCAGAACTGGCCTATCCTGAGAAACAGTCTAGTGGACCAGTACAGCTAAGGCCTCTTAAAACAGCAATATTCTAGGAAATTATACAATAAAGATTTTTCAGAAGACAGTCACTTTATAGTTGGCTGTGTTCTTTCCAGAATATCACACAAGTATTGAGGATTTTTCCTTAGCATCCTGCCAAGAGATTCCACACACATACACATAGTGAGTAAATGCTGCTCTGTAGTTCCACTGAGTGGTTCTTACAGCTTTCAGATCAATTCAGGATAGAGATGGTGGTGGTGAGTGATAAGGGAACATTGACCCCAAATTGACAACATGTGGTCTCTGCTCCCAGCTGATTTCCTGAGCTGTCCTGGGCATCTTAACAACACACTTCCTGTTCCATCATTTGTGAAGTCCAGCTAAGAGTCATTTGAACTAATCCTGTCACAGCCATAATAAGCATCCTATATGTTTGAAGATTTTTAAGAAATGCTTCCAAATAATGTGTTAAAGTAATGTGGAGTGTACTTGGCCTGTAAGTCAATCCTGTGTGTACTCTGCACATTTACCTTGCTAAAGCCACACAGCTCTTGCAACATTGATTTACAGTGTTATTCTGGCTTTCAAAACAAAACAGAACTTTGAATCTGATTTGAAAATAATTGCACATGTTTCAATCAGTGAAGATTTTGGTAAATGCAGTAAATATTGAAAGGCAAAACTGGTGACATCTGACCTGAATATTTTGAAGACTTTATAATTGTGGGTTTTGTTTTGCCAATTGTGAGAGTTTTTTACTCTGGTGTTTCTTACCTATATCAAGCAATAATAATGTTAAAATCTATCTAATTGCTTTCCATTTCTTAAGATATAGCTATTTGTTTTAAATAAAATGCGGTACTACATTCTTTGTGAGTCAAGGACTTTTTTTATTTTTTATTTTTTACTATAACCCAAACTGTGATGTTTTCTAGTCATTGAGAGGGGTAAACCTCTATTTTTTTCTGTGCCACATATACAAACACACAAGCTTAGAAAGTAGCCTGTGGAGTGATTAAGAGAATTTAAGTGCTGCTTGACAAAACTAATATGTCGTGGAAAAGAAATATAGAAGTAGTGACTAGTCTGTGAAACTGCCCCTAAAAATACTGTATATATTCATCTAAAGGTAGAAAAGGGACAGAGATTTTCAAGGATACAATTACAGTTGTTTTCTTCCTGGGCCAGTATGCAAAATAAAAAGAATTCTAGCATCTTAGTGATAGATGGGATTTCCTAGAGCCCAGCATGATGTTCACGCTGTCTGGTTTAGCCTGGATTATTCTCTAAGGGGGCTAGACCAGAAACACTCTCTCTTATTGGACCAGGAATAACAACACCCTCCTCAGACTTGAGTGTCTCATTCTTGACATGAGCAAAGTGTGTGCCTTGAGAATATTTCTAATAATGCTGATTTTCATTGATCCGTCTTTATCCTCTTGCTTCTGCTTTGTGACAAATGATGTAAATTTATGAATTGGTTGGATACATAAGTGCCATCTGTCATTGTAAAAGAGAGCAAGGCTCAGCTGGAAAAACGGATAGAACTGGTACCCTTGGAATCCTCGACTTGTTCTAACAAACTAAGTCAGTAGAACAAGGGTAAAGGACAGCAAAACTCAAGTTCTGTCAAAACACATTGCTTACGGTAGAACAAATCCTGCAGCAATCATTCTGGTGGTGATGCTGGGCAAAGCAATCTCATAACCAAAGCCAGGGTATGCTTTTTGGTTCTGATTTTGGACGTGAATTTAAAGTCAGCAAATTGTTCTAGCTTCTATAAGATTATCAAACATGGGGATTAAGTCTTCCTTTTCTTTTATATTTGTTAACAGTAGTTTATAAAGTGTAGTTCATAGAGGAAACACTTAAAACATGCTATCCATTGCCTTTTCTGAGTGTTTTACTTTTTACAGCCTATAACATCATTCCTTCTATTCTAGATTTCTTCAGAGGTTCCTTTCTTGGCATGAAATATACTCTGCTTGAATGTGACCTCAATGCCTTTATTTTATCCTTGTACAAAAGTGATTACTTGTTTCCTTGTACAAAGAGTAGATCATTCTTGTTTTTGTTTAATTGGTTGATCTTTTTAAAATATGACTAGAAAATAAATCAGACTTCTAACAGTATAATTCTAAAAAAATTTTATAATTGGGGCACCTGGGTGGCTCAGTCAATTAAGCATCTGACTCTTAGTTTTGGCTCGGGTCATGATCTCAAGGTCTGCTTGAGATTCTCTCCTTCTCCCTCTGCCCTTCCCACCTCCACCTCAAATAAATAAATAAGTAAAATCTTTAAAAAAAATTTTAAATTACAACCAGATTTGTGAAGTTATTTTTTTCTTAGGCAAAGAACTTTATTAACCTTGTTTCAAACTTTATTCTCAAGCTTCTTCAGCTTAATTAGCTGCAAAGAATGAATTGTGTATAAGCAAAAACTGAAAAGAGCTGCAGTGTCCAAGGGGCTTGGGCTTAAAAATATTAGAGAGCTATATTTTATCAGATCCATGAACAAAATTTTAAAAAGCAGTCATAATATAAAATAGCAGTTCCCGGTAACTTCTTCAAGTTTTATCTTCTTCAGAAGTTGACTCAATTCAGTTTGCTTCATTCTTGGAAGCTTCATCAAAATTCTCCACAAGATCTGGTACTTCATCATCATCATCCTCTCCCGTAGCAAGTGGTGCTTTTCCATCCACGGATTGTTTGGGCAGAGCCTCAGCCAGTCTTCTTAAATTAGTCAGACTGTCTGCACCAAGCTGGTTTAAGATACCGGGTAGCATTTCTGTCAGCTGCTTTGTCTCAGCATGGCCTGTAATGGTGAAAGTGTTCGCTGCCAGTGTTGCCTGAACTTTAGGGTTGTTAAAATGGATCACTGTTCCTTGGTTTGTGAACATATTCACTTCTTCAATACTAGAGATATTGTTTACCCCTAACTTCTTTAAGGAGAACTGAAGTTTTTTATCATCTGCTGTAGCTGTTCTATGAACCACCTTCTTTCGATGAGCAGTTCCTTTCCCACCAATGCGCACTTGTGCTTGTGGTTTGGCGAGCTTCTCCTGGTTCATGATATTTTCTTTCATCTTATTAGAGCACAAATGGGACTGCGCGGGGGACTAGGGTTGGCGCTCAGGGGGTCTTGGGCAGACCAGCTGAGGTTAGGCACACACACGCGGGAACGCAAGATGGCAGCTCTTGTGAAGGTATTGAGATCAAAGGTACAGGACGGTCTTGCCTTCTAAGCATTAATGCCAAATTATTTTACATTTGAAAAATATAAATGGTGGTACCTGGGTGGCTCAGTCAGTCAAGCATCTGCCTTGGGCTCAGGTCCTGATCTCAGGGTTCTGGGATCCAGCCCTGCGTCAGGCTCCCTGCTCAGCAGGGAACCTGCTTCTCCCTCCCTCTCTCTCTGCCCCTTCCCCTGCTCATGTGTGCTCTCGCTCTCTCTCTCAAATAAATAAAATCTTTTTAAAAACAATATAAATGAAGATAAATAAAATCAACTTGAATATCAGAGAATGATTAATTTTCAAGTGAATTAATAGAGCAGGTTTTTTTTGTTCTCTATAGTTTATGACAGGTGAAAGATGTTCATACCCATTTTATTACCATATGACAAGAAAATAAAGAGCTAAAAGTGGTAGGTTATGGACAGGATGTGGTGAGAAGCAACCCTGCCTCTTTTACCAGAAAGTTCCTCAGCCTTCCTCCACTAGAGTTCCTTCTACTATAGCATGCCAAGTCAGGGGAGAAAGGACCCTTTTTCCTCCCAGAATTGTTTGACTAGTGGAGTCATTCTTCCTTATATGCCGGTTATGTATACCTGATGTATCAAGCATTATCTTAGCAGGATCTCTACACTCTGAAGGCCTGATATATGAGGCAAAAATATGAAGAGCCAGCAAGGTACAGGGGTCTTGGGACACCAAAATCACCAGCAGCAAACCCAACACAATGTTAAATGTCTGCCATAAGGCTATCAGTATGAGGATTGATGTCAAAAGGTTATGCCAGATCTTAGCCTGCCAGTGTGAGTGACGTGGGTGCAGCTGCCAGACTGCAGAGCAGGGGACCAAGTGGGTTATTTCAGGTCCCTGTGCTTCACCAAGTCAAAGGATGAATTGGCAATGCAGAATAGCATGCTACTGATTTCCAAATTCCTCTTACAGTTCAAAGGAAACAGAGAACACAATAAGGCTCTAGAAGAGATACAACTTAAATGAATTCTGAAGAAAGGGTAGAATTTAAATAAAGTAACTCAAGAGGAAAGCAGGATTCTCACCGGTAGGATTTGAGCTTCTGCATCTTCTTAAGCAGCTCCCCCTATTGGGAGTGCTCAGCCTGTGCCCCATCTCTATAGACTTCAACCAACAACCACACAGGCTGAAGAGCTCCTTCCAACCCACACAGAGGTCCTCCTGTAGGACTCAGCCCTGTGGTTATAGCTGCCCCTTAATTCTGGCAACCCACTCCAGTATTATGTCTTTTTTGGAAGTGAAGCCAAGCCACAAACAATGGTCTCTTCTAGGCAACTACTCTTGATCTTTGCCTGTTCTCTCAACCTGGCTATAGTTGTTCAATTCTCCTGGAGTTCTCAGAATCCAGCCTTGATATTGGTTTCCAGTTCTTAGTCTTCTGCAACCTAATAGATGTCCTTTGAGGCTTCTTGGCCCCTGGCTTCCAACTCCATTGGCTCTTCTCACCTCTGATTTTGGCATTTCTCTTGGCAGGGGATGAGAAACTCTATGTGGCAGTATGTGGCAGGTCCAGCCTTATAGAAATGCACCCCCTCAGTCTCCCACACTTGTGAGTCTCCTTTTTCTAGCCTCATAGCCCAGTAAACACTCAGGTGCTTTGAGAATAAAGACCAAATAAAAACACAGAGTGTGGCAAAAAGGACAATGTTCTCTCCACTGTGAGTTCCTCAAGACAGGTGACCATGTCTTTTCATTTTGATTCTCTATCACCTAGAGCAGAGTCCTGCATAAAATGGGCACTATTTAGTTAGATGTTTCTTGATTATCACTCCATGATAAGGTAGAACCATTTTAGTCCATCTCAGCTGAGATTCCCTGCTATGGAGATCAAAACATTAGGTACCACGCCCCTCCACTCCTTGCCCCAATTCCAAACCAAGATGCTATGCAGGATTTGCAAAGAGGGTAGTCAAAATTCTGTTTTCTTCTCAGCACATCATCCACCTCAAATTTTTAAAGGGGTTGAAATTGAAGAGTAAAGAAGGCAGCTCTGTTATTGGTGGAGTGGTCAATATGCTGTTTCTCTCTCACTTTAAGTCAAATAGGGGGACTCCTAGGGCCACACTGCATGACAGTACCCGAGAACTTGACTGATATTCTCTGGACTTTAACAAGGTCCAGAAAATAGTGCCTAATTCCTTTCTAAGGGGAAAAAATGCAAAAGGCTGTGCTTTGAACTGCCTGCCACAATAGTAGAACAAAAAGAGATCTGGGAGAGAACTGTTCTCCACTGATGGCAGCAGGTGTAGGTCCCTTGTCCTGGGCCGGATGTGGCTCCTACACAAAAAGTCAGCATGAGAACTACTTGCAGGGGAAACTGATTGAGATAGAGGGGGTAGGCCACCAGATGTCCAGGGCTGAGAAAGAAATCCAGCATGTGACCTCCTGGAAAAAGATCGGCAATGGGAATCTGCCACATCCAGAGGGTGTAGATAGGATCTCATCTGACCAGCTAGTTCAGCACAGAAGAGCTTTTGTTGTGGCCTCAGGCCCCTTCAACCCATTGCAACCCCTCAGGAGACCAGGGTGTTCCAATGAGAGGGGAAAGAGGTATAAAAGGAGGCTGAAAACCAAGGCTGGGAAACCGAAAAGCTTTCATCTGGGATCAGATTTGAAGCTTTTTATAATGACAGTGGACTGGATATTTCAGTTGCTAAAATGACATTATTCTTCTGGTCACTCAAGGTGACCAAATGACTTTAAATCAGCTGTGTGATCCGAAGAGCCATGGTACTTCAGATTTCATCTGAAGAATGAGGAAGAAATGGTTAACAGGGGTTTTGAAGGCCAAATGCTGAAAAAGGAAGGGAAGCTGCTGTTTCATGCAGTTGAATTCAGCTGATCTAAATATAACAAATAATGAACTGACAAATGAAAAAATAAATGCACATGAGGAAATCATTACAAATTCAGTCATATGACTCAATTTGACTCAAGATATTATTTACCATAAATTCGATTTTAAAAGTTATCTCCAGTTCCCCTTCTAGTTTACTATTATCTCTGCTCTTAACAGGTCAAAATTCTGGCCTCCATTTTTTGACCATTTCAGGTGAATACTCTTCCTTACAGCTGCCAGTTCCTCTGACTTCTGCTCTCCTAAATTTTATTTTATTTTTTTAAAGATTTTATTTTACGTATTCATGAGAGACACACACACACATACACAGAGAGAGAGAGAGAGAGAGAGAGGCAGAGACACAGGCAGAGGGAGAAGAAGGCTCCATGCAGGGAGCCCGATGCGGGACTTGATCCCAGGACTCCAGGATCACACCCCGGGCCAAAGACAGCACCAAACCACTGAGCCACCCAGAGATCCCCTGCTATCCTAAATTTTAGAGCAATTTTATTCTTGAACCCAAGTAAGCCTTTGCCTTTTTTTTTTTCTTCTCCAGAACTTTCCTAATTTGCTACTCTGTGGACATATCCAAGACATATATCCTTTTCCTGCTTTTTAGATTCTTTTTTTCCAAAGTAAAAAATCCAAGATTTGCTGGCACATTGGATGCTTGGGCACCAGAGAAATTGGAACTGTTATCAAGTCAGACATGATTTGTGAAGAGGGTCCTATATGGTTTTTTGAGTCTCTCTTTTCTGCCATCGTTTTGGTTTTCACATGTAGGTCACCCGCCCTCTGTTACAGTTCACTATTTCAGGTCTTCCCATGGAATCATGAGCATATTTAATGAATTTGCTCTTTCCTCAGCACAGCAAACTCTTTGAGGGCAGAGTAAAGATTAAGCAGAGGCAAAAAATGAGTGCCCCAAGGGATAAAAGGATTAAAGAATTTGAGGACTACATCCCTGTGGACAATGGTATGATTGACTCTCCATCAAGATAGTTCCAATACTTTGAGTTGTTATTTTACAACGTATATTTTAACATATATCTTTGTGCTAAATCACTACTGTACTGTTATACTTACAGGCTTACTTACTCTTGTGCTATAGTACTAACTGGTAGATTTTTAAAGTTCTTTGCAGTTTATTAATATCAATTCATTTTATTCAAAAACATTTGCTTTTGCAAGCCAATGGATTCAGCATACTCTTAAGTAGCATTAAAATATTGATTGGTCCGTGTTTAAAAAGCCATGATGAGTGGTTTTATGTGATTTGATTTCGCTGTCTGCCTCCCTGATTCTTGGTTTGGCTGACAGCAATCCAGTGCTTTAAACATTGGTTTGGTAAACTGAAGAGAAGTATTGCCCTTCAATCATTACAGAGTGGTAAACAACTAGGATTGAAGCTGGAGGAAGGGTCATCTAGTTGCAATTATTGCTAAGAGATTTAAAATGTTTTTATTTGAAGGCAACCTCATAGTACGTTTCATCTGAGAATGGTCTGTGATTGGACCATATTGTACAAGATAACTGTTCTTAAGGCCTTCATCATCTTTGCTTTAGAGCTGGGTTCGCCAGCCAAGTTCTTCTTCCAGGGCTCATTTATCTCATAGGTGACACATTAAATAGAAGAAAATAAGTCAAAGTTCAAACTCCAGCCTCTATGTTGTCTTGGTCTGTCAGGTCAAATTAATCATCTAATGGTGTGCCCTTGAACGAGCTGCTTGCCATATACATTTAGCTGTCCAAACTGCATCCCCCACCACCACCAGTGGAAATAATCTCTGATGAGAAAATCAGAGAAGACAAAATTACCAGGCAAGTGGGACAGGAGGATGATTAGAAAGAGGATGTGCGGTTTTCTTTTTTCAAATCAAGCACTAATGGCATGCTGTTTCCACTGGTGGTTGCTAGAGTCCCCTCAGTATATGGCATTCCACGGGAACTCAACCTCCAAGCAAGTATTATGCCACCCATGTGATATTTCTGTGGAACAACCTAAAGGAGATATGGGAGAAATATTAAGTGTCTTGTGAAGGAATCTAAATACATTCTGAAAGTTTGATTTCCTGGATTTTTTTCATTATTATAATGGAAGATCCAATGAGTTATCACTCACCAGTCCAGCCCAGACCAGATATGTTGGAAACTAAACATGAAGAATTCTGTTGCGTTTAGTGCTCCAGTGCCACAAGTGGACTGATAAATTGGATGAAGTTTGGAAAGATCCACAGGAATCATAACAGTAATAGGGGAGAGTGATTTACAGAGCATATTCAAAAGAACCAACTATGGTATAGTGTAGTGAAGTGATGGCGAATAGAAAACATGAAGCCAGAAGTATTTGAAGTGTATGAATGCCAACGTGAAGAATTCTATTTCACATGAAGAGAAAATACTCCCTAGAAGCTAGACTTCATGGGATAAAATGAAAGGGAAATGAGTTTAAGCTGTTCACCAAATATTAATAGCTAGTACTTTTTAAAATTTATTTATTTGAGAGAAAAAGAGAGAGTCTGAGGTGGGGAGGGGCAGAGGGAGAGAAAGAATCTCTAGCAGATTCCCCAGTGAGCATGGAGCCCAACATGGGGCTACATGTCACAACCCTGGGATCATGACCTGAGCCAAAGTCAATAGTTGGACACTTAACTGACTGAGCCATCCGGGCATTCCACTAATACTTTTTTATAATTAAGAAAATGAAGCTATTATATCAATAAACTGTTATCAGTGGGATAGCATTTCTTTATAATTTCAAAAAGATACTAAATTCTAGGAATCAGGTCTAGGCTGTAGCAAATTCATGAAGAGTCTGTTTCCATTCTCTGAAATTATGAATTTTTGGTGTTCTTTTATCCATGTTTATTTAAATTTGTGTGCTAGATGCTGCAATACAACACTGAACAGAAACAGAGCCCTTGGCTTCACAGAGCTCATGGTCTACTGAGAGGACCAATGATAAACCAATAGCCACACAGATAAATTTCACATTACAGCTCATGTCAGTGTTCCGCAGGAAAGGACAAATAGTATTCCAAGAGTTAACAACAGTGACCTTCCCAGTCTGGGGAGGGTGGTAGGAGAAGTGACATTTCAGCAGAGGCCTGAAGAGGAGATACCTTCGAGGAGATAGGGGTAGAAGGAGAAGTTGTAAGGGGCAACAGGCAGTTCTGTGAAAGCCCTGAGACGCCAGCGAGCAGGGCACAAGTTTAATAACGTGATTAGTTTCACTTGAGACCTGACTTGCTCAGAAGAAAGAAAAATTAAAGTGTAGGGTATATGACCTGAGGTTACCCAAGAGAACCCAGAACTTCAGATAATTCCACTAAGAACATTCTATCCACATGACTTAGTGTCCATAAGGTTTGACATGCTGCAATTATGCTTCTGCAGAGCAGCCTGGTCTTGGATCTGTGCACTCGCACTTGGGGCTAGGAAGATCTGCATGCTTAAGGAGTTTGATGTGGCAACTGCTGTCCTCTGTGGCCATAGAAATGTCTATTCTTTCTATGTTGGAAACTGAAAGGATAAGGCCTGTTAGAGGGAATAGTTGTGGGAAACTACTGGATGGTATTTTGACTCTGGTGTATTATTGTGTAAAACCATGTTGAGAAATAAATTTCTTATATTCCACAGAAGTAATGAATACAATGGAGGGAAATTTAAAAGGAAATCCTTAGGGCGCCTTGGTGGCTCAGTGGTCGAGCATCTGCTTTCAGTTCAGGGCATGATCCCAGAATCCTGGGATCAGGTTCCACATCGAGCTCCCCTTGGGGAGCCTGCGTCTCCCTCTGCCTATGTCTCTGCCTCTCTGTGTCTCTCATGAATAAATAAATAAAATCTTAAAAAATAAAGGGATATCCTTAATATCATGTAATTGAGGAATTACAATTTCTAAAATTCTATGAGTGTTTCCTCATGAATGATTTTCTGAGGAAGTGATGCATAATCCCTATGTATAGGGACACTCCTGGGTCACACCCTTGTTGAGAATGAACATAGGCTAACTGTGAGGTATTTAATAGGTGTTCTGTGGGAAGGACACATCAAAAAAAGTTTAGTGAATTACGTTTAACAGAGGCTAGATGAAACAAAGCTAAAAACAGACTTTCTTACTGCCCAACTGATAAAGTACTTAATATTTTTTATTAATATAAATTGTAAAACTCTTGTAAGGTAATAATATTTGACATTGCCCAAACTTTTTCTTTTTTGGAGCATCTTTTTTTCTCCTTGAAATACACAATTCCTCAGAACCAAATATTTCCTATATACCACTCATATAGGTGATCTAAAATTAGGAAAAAAGTCATTACTATTTTTTGGTTATAGAATTTATTGCCACTTTGTTGCCTTTGTAATTATATCTAAAGTTCTGAGCTGAGCAGATAAGACCATTCACTGTCTGGACTCAGTCCAATTTTTTCTTCCATTTCCCCTGCCCCAGCACATGGACTTTATGCTGTAGCCACAATGAACTTCTCCCTTGCCCTGAAAATACCTCCTTTTCTTCTATCTGTATCTTCCATAGTCCCCTCTGCTGGAAAGCCCTTGGTCCCCACCTGTTACTTCCCTCTGCTCCTGGCCCCACTTCTGCTTGCCAAGAGTCTGTTCAGTCTTAAAAATCTAGCTCAAATATCTTCTCTGGCACTTTGTTCTTCCTTCTGTTAAAACATTTTCACCATTATATTCTTATTTATTGGTTTCTCTGACCCTTCCCTGCTTCTGCCTTCCCCAGGCTGAATTTCTTGCTTCTGAAATGACAGAGACAGACTCCAGTTTGTATACAGTCTTACCTGACATAGGTAGACATCCAGCACACAAACGAAATATCTATACTGAGTGCATGAACTTGAATTTGTATGTGCATCCATATGTGTAATAAGGATATTCTCTACTTTTAAATAAAACAAATCAGACCATAAAAAAACCTCTCTGATGAGGAACACAACTTATCTTTGCATGCATTTTTTATTGCACTTATAAAGTATTAAAATTATGTATTTCTATGAGTCATATGGTAACATTGTCTTTGAGCACAGGGATCTTAACATACTCATTTTTCATTCTTAGCACTTAGCATAGATCCTGGCATTTAGTAAATGGCCAATAAATGGTGCTTGAATTAAATGGAATTGACTGTTTCTCAGCTCCTTGCTGCTACCCCTGCTGATGTAAGGACTATCACAGCAAAGTGACAAAATGTTTGAATTCTGGGATCAAAATGCTTGGTTTCAATCCCAGCTCTTCATCAGCTCTGTGACCTGAACCATTTTGTCCTTTGCTTTGTCATCTGTAAAAAGAAGATGTTCATATTGTCCAATTCTGGGGCTGTTGCTTTAATCTTAATCTATATTTATATCTATTTCTGCATTTATTCTATTTATTTTAATAATATAGTGTCTTTCCCAAGCCTTCCCAGTAAGGGAACATAAGTGCTATATTATACAAGGGAAAACATCTACCCTTTCTAAATTCTATTAAATGTCAAATCAGAGATGAGGATCATATCAATAAAGGAGTTACCTGGGATCCCTGGGTGGCGCAGCGGTTTGGCGCCTGCCTTTGGCCCAGGGCGCGATCCTGGAGACCCGGGATCGAATCCCACATCAGGCTCCCGGTGCATGGAGCCTGCTTCTTCCTCTGCCTGTGTCTCTGCCTCTCTCTCTCTCTCTGTGACTATCATAAATAAATAAAAAAAAAAATTATAAAAAAAAAATAAAGGAGTTACCTGAGCAAATATGAGAATATAATTTGCATTGGGTAATGATATAATTTGCCCAACCAAAATGATCTCATTTGATTGTAAAATGACCTTATTTCTCAATTTTTAGACATTGTTGTAAAGCTTTTATGAAAAATTCTGTAAATGTCAGGGGAAAAAGTACTATAGGACATATTTTTTATTTGTACTATTTTACAAAGTCTTTAAAATGTATATTATTTGATTCTCATAGGAACTCTGTAAAGAAAACCAGATCTAGTTTTTCAGTCCAGCTGGGTGATGGCACAAATAAATGACAATGGGCATAGTGTATACTGAGTATCAAATGTACATTTTAAATAATTAACACAGGTTTTCAGAGCATGAAATTATTCCTGAGAACCACTGTCATTGGGATAAAAATATTATAGAAGAGTTAGAGTTTCAGGTGGGCCTTGGAAGGTAAGATTTAGGCAAGTGTAAAGCAGAGAGAACAGAAGTTGACATGTATTTGGTATGTTTAGGGTGATGAGCTCAACATATGGCAGGAGTGGAGGCTAAGCTGGTGCTGGAAGCTAAGTCTGGTGGTCTATACTAAACTGCTGAGTATAGAGCATGGCTTGGAATGCCATGCCGACCCACACATTCCCCAAATTAAACTGTCCACTTCCCTGCAGACACCACTGGCTAACATCCTCCATGAATCACAAGTATGATAGGCATGGAAGGTCTTGAGTCACCCACCCTCAGGGACCTAGAGCCAGACACTGGCTTCCCCCTATTAAAATAAAGCTTTGCTCAACTGCTTCATTCAACAACAATAACCAGCACCATCATTGTTCCAGCACTATAAAAATACTCATTCAGCCACTAAAATTTACCAAACATTCCTACCAGAATTGTATTGGCTATTGAGAATGGCTTTAATAACAGGACTTTGTTCATTTGGTTTTTAGATGTGTTATTACTGATTTACCCATCCAGTCAATTTCCATTTCCTTTGCTGGGTAAAAAACTAACCCCCCAGCCCCACTCCCTGGACCAGAAAAAAGAAAAAACAAAATATAAAAGAACTACATGATAACCACAGACAGTAATCACGTACTTTCCTGCTCTAAATTAGGGTTTTCAATTCTGATATGGATTTTTCAGGGATATTGTAGTCTTCCCTGAAAGTATTACAAATAGGATGCATTCTCATCTTCTGTGAGTTGGGGGCGGGTGTGTGCAGGAGGAGGAGGCTAACATAAGGGGGAGGAGGTCAGAGTGAGAGGGATTTAAATCCTCTGTTAAATTTCATGTAACCCCATGAGACTAATGTAACATTTTTTTCTGTTGTCATGCAGAACTACTAGACTTAATATGCATACTAAGAGCCTTAGCACTGACTGTAAAAAGATAGATAACCTCTGAATAGATAACTTTGTTTTTGTCGTTCAGAGAAAGCCCAGTATTTTTCACTTGGTGTCCTTAAGTTCACACACACTTCTGTGTGTAGTCTTTCTTCTCAAATGTCCCCTCAAATCAGAAAGAAGACATAAAGTAAACTTAAATGTTTTTAACCAGAAGATGATTCTTGTTTGCTACTTTAGATCTTTAAAGCACATAAGTACCATTTATAACCCGTTCTCAGAGTAATCTTTTGAGAAAAATGATGCACTGGTTATTGATGAAAATTAAGATGCTTAGGGCTTTTGCTTTATTTTATTCCAAATCTTCAGGAATAACAACAACAAAAAGGTCATCTTTAATAACAATAAAGTGGCAATGAGAAATAAGTAATGGCTGTAAATTATAAGCTGAACCCGTACTTTTTCTCATATGCAGAATACCATGTAGCATCTTACTGGACAACTGCCCATGGCCCACTGCATTGTTTCCTCAAGCTAGCAGCCCCTTCTCCACGGTGGCCACCTGTCCCAGAACTGTCTCCTTGACCTTTTAACAACATTTGGTATTGTTTCCTGGAGGGCCCATGACCTCCCTGGTTCCCTGGCTTCTATAGTAGAGCAGTACCTTGGTACTTCCTTTACCTCTCCAATTGCTCCTTCGTGAGCTCATTGGCTCCTCCCTATGTTTCCTCAGTGCAGGCACTGCCCATGGTCTCTCCCATCAGGGAAGCATCTCAATCACAAAGCTTTATCCTCCATAAAGACCAAATCTATAGCTAAACCTGCCTCCACCTGCCTTTTGAATTAGAATCCCCCATTTTTGATTCTATGCTTGGCATTGCCCCTGGCAATATGTCTTTATGATACCTTCAACTTATTCCCTTTCCATCTCCTCCTCAACCCCTTCTTCTGGAATATGTAAATCTTCTCTAAATCATAAACTGTATTAGGACAACCCTTTTTCCGTGTTTTCATTTTTACTTAAACTTAGATATCCTCAGCACTTAGAATAACGCCTGGCATATAGCTGACATCTGGTAGATATTGGATGAATGAATGAATGAGTATCACCCCATCTGTACCCACTGCAAACCAGCCTAACTCTCCTCTGCATCCTTGCCGTCACCTCTGCTTAAAGCTTGGGTGACTGTATTATTTATCACCTAAACTGAGTGGAAATATTTATCACTATTAATTTTTAGTGTGAAAGGGGCACTATTAATTATTATGCTGGGACACTAGTCATAAATTTGGAAAGTCTTGGGAAAACCTGGTTGAGTGCTTATTCTAATCATTGGCATTATTATTATTATTTACTTTTCCTCCTCATATGTTCCCCTACAAGTCAGCTACCAAGACGTGTATCTTGTCTGCCTTTGAGCTTCTCCTCTTTGCACCCTCACTCTCTTTCACTTGCCTGTTTCAAGCTTCACCACATCTAGCCTGGTTACTACTAATAACTCCTTGACTGGCCTTTTTGATCCCCAACCAGTCTCTGCAGTGTCTGTCACTGGCCATTCTATTTCCAGTATATGTGGCTGCCAGATTAATCTTCCTAAGGAATGACTACAGTAATATATCCCTACCCAGAAGAGTTCCGTGAGTTCTCTATTAACTTTGAAGTAAATGCAGACTTCAGGTTTTTAAAGTTCTCAACCTTGAACTAATTGACATTCGTAGGTATACATGTTAGAGACCTGAGCCACTCAAAGCAAAATTGGTGTCACCTGGGAGCTTATTAGAACTAAAGACTTTTGGACTCCATCATTAGACCTGTAGAATCATAATCTACATTGTAACAGGATTCCTGAGTGATCTGTATACACATTGAAATTTGAGAAGCACTGCTCTAACTTTAACCTAACTGGGAGGAATCACAGTTCCAAATTCACACCCCCAGAATTTCACTTGCATGCTTTGTACATACTGGTCTCTTTTTATAGGATACCTATTCATACCTTCTCTCCTTATTGTAATTGTATTAATCTTCCAAAGGTAAACCTCAGCCACTACATACTCTACAACACCTTTTCTGAAGCAACTACTATCTTTGCATTCTGTGAGCACCATAGTGTTTAATTTCTACTCTTACTACTATCTCACTTACCTTATGTTACAGTTATTTAGGTACTAAGTTTACATACATCTGCATTCCCCACTATATTATAAGCCCAATGTAAGCAGGGACTATCTTTTTTTCTTATGGTAAAAGATACATAATACGACATTTACAATTTTAATCATTTTTGTGTGTACAGGTCTGTCTATTTAAATAGATTTAGATTGTTGTGCAACCACCACCATCCACCTCCAGAATAGTTTTTACTCTTTCAAACTGAAACTCATACTCATCAAACATCAACTTCTCATTCCTCTCTTCCTGTAAACCATGGGAACTACCATTCTATTTTCTGTCTCTGAATTTGACTACTGTATATACCTCATATATATAGAATCATACAGTATTTGTTCTTTTGTGTCTGGCTTATTTCACTTAGCCTGATGTCTTCAGAGTTTATCTGTGTTGCAGCCTGTATCAGAATTTTCTTCCTTTTTGAGGTCAGTTAATATTCCGTAGTACATATATACTGCAGTTTCTTTATCTATTCATCCATCAATAAGCATCTGAGATGCTTCCACTTTTTGACTATTGTGAATAATACTGCTATGAACATGGATATAAAAACATCTGTTTAAGTCCCTGATGTCAGTTGGGTGTACACCCAGAAGTGAGATTGCTGGGTCATATGGTAATTCTACTCCTTAATTTTTTGAGAACTCTCCATATTATTTTCCATTGCAGTTGTATCGTTTTATATTTCCATCAGCAGTGCATAAGGATTCCGGTTCGCTACATCTTCACCAACACTTGTTTGTTTTTTTCTGTTTTGGGTGGAGTTTTTGTTATGTTTTGTTTTGTAATAACCATTCTAATGGGATAGTTATGAGATGGTATGTCCTTGTGGTTTTGATTTGCATTTCCCTAGTGATTAGTGATGTTGAGCATCTTCCCATGCGCTTTTTGGCTATTTGGATGTCTTCTTCGGAGAAACGTCTGTTCAAGTTTTTTGCCCATTTTCAATCAGGTTGTTTCTTTTTTGTTGTTGTTGAATTGTAGGTGTTCTTTGTATACCCTGGGTATTTACTCATATTTCTCCCATTATGTATGTTGCCTTTTCACTCTTTTGTTAGTATCCTTTGATAAACTATTTTTATATCCCTACTTTAAATGGTGTCTGGTCCATATTTATATTTTCAGTGTAATTGAGTTCTTAAATGATGCTTAATTAATGATTTATCACTTTAATTAAATTTATTATACGATCTAGCTAAATCTAAATTAACTTTGCTTTAAAGTTACTTGGGACAAGTCCAATGGGAATGAGGAACTTCACATATAATTGTAAACATTTTCAGGCTTGAACTCTACTAAGATATATAAAAGAGGTTTCAAAACACTGTACTGAAAATTTCCCATCACTGTCCCTAGATTTAGAATTTTGGCAACTTCCACAGGAAGGCTTTGAAAGTTAATTCCTCTTGTATGACAAGAAAGAGATGAGAAATTATTTGTGGGACAATCAGATGAAAGTTTGAATCCTTGTGTTTGGCTAGGGGCTGTCCCATGATCAAAGACAGATGGGAAATAGAAAGTAACTCTGAAAGAATGAATTTTCAGGGAAGTAAGGATGTTTATAAAAATTCTGAATGTTCCCTGAAGCATGACTTCTGTTGATCTTGCTCTACTCAGATGCATCATTAATATGACAGTAGTGAATAAAAAAAGCTAGTGAGTATTTGTAGGATGGTAAAATGAAAGAGATAGTAGTTTCTTCATTATTTCTGAACTGCATTACTTAGATAATTTATAAGCCAAGAAATCTACTAATAATACCTCTATTAACAATTCTGATTCTCTTACTTTCTCACATTCTGGTCTTTCTGCTCTGTGATTTATTTTTAGTTGTAAAACTGTACCACAAATTATCTTTAGCCTATCGAGTCACATTAGTTGTGTACTGCTATGATCATGTGCCCTCTGTAGACAGCTTAATGGAAATTCTGATTGTTCTGGTTGGTTTGCATTTGAAAGGATTACATAAAATTTTGAGTAATTAATTAGCACAGCATCCCAACAAAGAGTTAGTTGATTTTTTACAAGAAAAGGTCAAGCAAGAGAAAGTCAATTTGAAGGCAGAAGATATTGCCTTCCTAGGGTCATTTTTACTCTGAATTATGAAACAACTTCAAAGGCATGAGTCAAGCACTTAGTATTTCT
This sequence comes from Vulpes vulpes, assembly GCF_048418805.1. NCBI lineage: Eukaryota > Metazoa > Chordata > Mammalia > Carnivora > Canidae > Vulpes > Vulpes vulpes. The sequence continues at coordinate 45,742,471 of NC_132788.1, read as the reverse complement.
GGTGCAAAACATTACTACTGAGCAACTGTAGATCTATCACAAGATCTCTACTGGATTAACATAAGTGAGAGCTAATAATGGCCAATTCATGCACAGATGTAGGTGTATTTAAAGGGTATGTGTGGGTAGTTAACCAGGGTCCTACTTAGCCTTCATTATAATTCTCTATTTACTCTATTTACCCAACCCCTGCCTTTGTGATGAATGATCCATTTGGAGCAAAATTTTGTGCCCTTGCAAATATGTAAAGTTTACACATTTTCCCCAACTGCTTGATATAATGCTTTAAATGTTTTCCCCTGACTATTCTTGACTCATTCACTTACCTGTGTTCTGACGTGATTTGTCTGATTGTTTACATTAAAAGAAATGAACAGGAATAGAGAGTTAAAGCCAGGAACATATGGATCTTTCTGATTTTGATTAGTTATATCATAAGTCTAAAGTGTGACAGGTGTTTCTGAGACAAGAGCTATTGTTTTAAGGCTTTTGAGCCTTAGTTGGAGTTTATACAAATAAATGCTGTGACCACATTTTCCCAATTTCAGTTCTGGAAAGAAGAAGAAAACCAATAGGTATTGTATGAACAACTTAAATTGAAAAAAGTTCATGTGTTGAGTATCAAACATGTACCTGAAATCATACAGTTTTAGAAACAAGCTATCTATTGTTTCTTTCACTTTACAAATGAAGTAAATGAGACCCAGTGAGTTTAAGGGACCAACCTTATGCTATATAGCTCACTAAGGGCAGTGCTAGAATGAGACTCAAGAACTGGAAGACATCATAGCTCAGTGTCCTCACTATTACATATCATCTTCCTTCAGTTAATCCTTTGGATAAGCACTGTATTAATCAATTCTTGCCTTTATAATTAATTAGAGGAAACCATGTGTATTGAAATCAACAAGTTGTTCGTCTATTAAACATTGAAATTTTTCTTGTCCTAATCTTCCTACTGGAAGAAGAATGCTAAAGCAGCAAAATATTTTTGACAAGGTAACAAAATCCTATCCAGTGTGAAATCCTTAATGACATCAGTCTGAAATGCAGAATGGTTGCTATTTACATACAGAGACTTAAGGAGTGTATGCTTTGTTAACAGTTTTTCAGAAAGGACATAGTATTAATGGACATTTAAACAAAGCAAACGTAGAAAGAAAAAAAGAGCTGACCTTTTTATATAATATGCTTTCGGATGCTAGTGAGGGTGAAAACAGACAAGACTTAGTCTTACAGAATTTCTCTTTGCTTAGATGGTAGAAGCATTGACAATGGAGAAGGAAAGAACTGATAGATAATAAAATCCTTTCTCCTATTAAGACTTATGTTAACATATTTTATACCAGTTTATTTAGAGACAGTGTGAATTGATACTAAACTTTGAGACAGATTTTAGATGAAACGAATTATTAGCACTTTAGTTAAAGGAAATATACAGAACTAAAGCAGGGCAACATTCAGAAAGGGTGATTTTGTTCTGCATATGAACGCCATGCAAAAACCCAGGTAACCTCTTACATTATAATTAAACGTTAAAATAAATCCTAGGACATTAAAAAAGTGGTACTAGTGGTTTTCTCTGTATGTTAATTTCCTGTTGTTGAGATTACTGTAGTGTGGAAAACTGTTCCCTCCTGCCAAAATCCAGCTGAACGTGAGAAGGGTATAGTGAGATAAAAATTCAGCCTAAGTGATATTAGCAAACTTTTACTGTATATTAATTTCCTTCTGTCTTTCTGAAACTAATTGTGCTATGCAAATCAGTGTCCCCCTATTCCCCAAGCTCAGCTGAAAATGAAAGATGGAGCAAAAATTCAGCAAAATTGGCTCACAAATACAAAAACTAATTTCCTCTTCTAGAAGAATAAAAAGTGGTAAGTATAATTATTTATAACCAATTAATATATAAGAGCTCATAGTAGTAGATAGTTATAGGTGCCTGTTCTAAATGCTTTATAAATATGGTCTTATTTAACATTCACAACAGTCCAATGAAGCAGAGTACATTATTATCCTCAATTCACAGGTGAGACTCAGAGAAACTGTAATTTGTTCTATAAAGTGACAGAGCTAGTCTGGAAAAGATAAAGGCCATGAACAATGTGCTTATGTACTTTATCCTGCAGCTTATATCCATTTGTGGTAATCTGGACTGTCATGATAGTTTATCTTTTGAGTATAAAATCAGAAATATCTGGAGAAATTAAAATATTGTGGATCTATTGATATTTCTTGAATTACTTAACAAATATTTACAGAGGACCAACTATGTACTAAACCCGAGGATTCTTCAGTAGCTCCCAAAACAAGGGAGATTTTTCTTCCAATTGCCTTCAGAACAAACTTTACCTAAAATATATATAATGTATGTCTATGTGTATGAACATAGACACACATTCCTTAAACAAAGAGAAAGGAAGCTTTCAAATACCTCTTTTTTTTTTTTACAAGCCTAGAACAAGTGGTAGTTTATTGGGAGACATATACATTCCCAGGCTATGTTCAGTTTGCTTTGAACTACTAGACCTGTTCCCAGTCTTTGTTCAGAATGGTTTTTTTTTTTAAGATTTCATTTATTCATTCATGACAGACAGAGAGAGAGGCAGAGACACAGGCAGAGGGAGAAGCAGGTTCCATGCAAGGAGCTGGATGTGGGACTCGATCCCGGAACTCCAGGATCATGCCCTGGGCCGAAGGCAGGCGCTAAACTGCTGAGCCATCCAGGCATCCCTAAAGTGATAGTTTAAATATGAGCATATACTTGTTAGTTGAATGAAGAGATACATGAGAGAATGTGACATGAAAAATTAAAAAAAGGAAAATAAATAATTTTACCACAGAGATATAATTATTCATCATTTTTAATTAAGAATTTTTCAAAGTATTTGAAGGAAGAAAATCTTGGTAAAAGAAATTGCCATTTTCATTGGAAAAGACCAAACTTGGGACACCTGGGTGGCTCAGTGGTTGAGCATCTGCCTTTGACTCAGGGTATGATCCCGGAGTTCCAGGATCAAGTCCCGCATCAGACTTCCTGCATGGAGCCTGCTTCTCCCTCTGCCTATGTCTCTGTCTCTCTCTTTCCGTCTCTCATGAATAAATAAATAAAATCTTTAAGAAAAGAAAAGACCAAATTTAATTTGGTTGTGATGATTGAGAAGTAGGTAGGCTCTTCATCTCTGTCAGCACAAAAACAAATGTCTACAGAGGCACCTGCTAACTGTCTCAATGCTTTGAGAAGCTGAGAACTACAAGTAGGAGAAAGTACTTCTGAATTGGTGTCTGAGATGTCCAATGAGACTAAATAGAAATAAAGATATTATCCCACTTGAAAGGTTGTCAGATAAAATACAGGACAATACAATTACAAATACTGCATGGGACATACTTCTATTAAAAAAACTCTTGTTCTTTTATCTGAAGTTCAAATTTAATTGGGAATCCTGAATTCTTATTTGCTAATTCTGGCAGCCTTACTCAACTTCACTTCTGGTGGCTCCCATTGTCTTGGTCAAAGATTCCAGTAGGGTACGTTTGTGGTGATGAGAAAGGATGGAATGTGATGGTATCTCTAACAGGGAATATTGGGAGAGCCTCCCAGAAAACCCCTGAGTTGGAAGCTGTAAAGTCCTGCCTATAGAAGCCCTTGGAAGACACGTTAAGTATTGGGCTGGCTCTTGGCCTCTCTGGAATTAGTCAGCCTGCCTTCACTTCCATAGCCATGCCCTTATTTCTGTTCAGGATGGCTCTTATTCTTAAGTATTTTCTCGTCTACACTCTTGTGTAAGACTCTTCATGGCACAGGGTCTTACAGTATACTACTATCTCCAGCATCAGCACAGAGACCAGGACATAGTAGAGGACCAACAAATATTTGCTAAACTTGAGATTCTCAAAGATTTTTGTTGTTGATGATGTTTTTCTGCTAATAATGGTAAGGAGGAAACTCAGATTAAATTATTCTCTCCTAAGCCCTCTTTACTTTTAAAAGTCCATAGGAAAGATAGAATCACACAGAATTCCATTGTATCTTGTGCCCAGCATAATGTCTTATATATAGGATGTAAAATATTTGTTGAGTGAACGAATGAATGCTAATTACAATATTTGAGTACAAGGAGGGCTGACTTAAGTTGTACCTGCATCTTATAGAAATAACCTTTCATCAGAGGAGCTTTTCTGTATCAAAGGAGCTGGGCCGGAATGGGAGAGGGGGCTGGTTAGATGTTACTCAGCTTGGGACATATTGAGAAGAATTGGTGGAGGGGTGCCTTGAGGAAGTGAGGAAGAGGGATTACTCACAGGGTTCATTCCCCTAAGATAGGAAGTGTTTGAAGTAGGAAGAGAAACTGGGGACATAGGCAGTACCAAACAACAGTGATAGAAGGAAGAAGGGGAAGGAAATCACAAACCCTGTTATCAGAAAGGGGAGGGAGGGTTCCTACAGCTCCTGAGCCCTCTGGGCTCTTTTTCCAAGTGGCCATATATCTGAAAGGGACAGATCTCAATCTATATGCATTAGTTAGGGAGTACCCACAGGCAGAGATTACTAAATTCTTATTTTCATATAAAACATCAATCTTCCTAAACGTAATTCAATTTGAAATACTTATTTTTGTGGAATGTGATATTCCACATGTGAATATCACATGCCACAAAATATTTGATCTGGGCCAGATAAAAATACTGTGAGTCACAACTGAGTTTCCCCCCCAGATCTTCTCTTTACATTATACAATAAGGCAAAGGCATAATAGATAGGTAGCTAGCTGCTGTTTAATCTTGGAATATTTTCCCACCAGAATAAAAGCAGACATAGAACAGGTTAAAATAAATTTAACAATACCATGCTAAATATTTAAGTAAGTAGATACTAAACCATAAAGAATGGTTTTTAATTCTCAAAGACGTTTTCTTGTTGTTTTTACTAGTCCAAAAAAAAAAAAAAAAAAAAGGTTGTCCTTCCTTTTTTTTTAAGAGCTACTCACTTTTGGGAAGTGATAGTCTCAATATTTTTTTTTCTGTTGCAGTTAACCAGAACACAGCTATCTTGGACTGAATTTAATTGAAGTCAGCCTGTATGTAGCATTGATCAACTGTTTAAGGCAGAGAACTGTCTTCAGGTTTCAGAACTCTGCTTAAAATTGTTGCCCAAGTATATGCCTTATTAGAAATAAATTAAAAGAAGGTACAGAACAGCTGGAAACATTCTTTTTCATGTCTAATATACATTTTGTAAAATAAAAAAATGGTAAAAAAAATTAAGTCATTCAGACTATGATATATCACATCTCTGACTTGATGAAAATTGTTTCCCTTTTTCTACATAGTGACAGAGGGGGTGATGAGTGTTCATGCTGTTAATACTGTCATAAATCATTTTGCTATATACTTATTTTAATGTATTTTTAAGGCAAACTTGGACTACTGGATACTTGTACAGTACTCTTTTATAGGACATGGATAACTCCTGTCATAACTTCTAAAAATCCTTCATAAAAAATATACTTGTAGCTTGAATCCAAAAGGTTAGCTTTCATAATAGTTCATCTTTGAACCCCCAGCAATAAGCTCCTTTCATTAAATGTTGATATAATATCCGGCCTATCAAGAGAAATCAGTGTTTAATGCTTATGAAAGGCATAGAACTGTGCAAATGTGTTGTTTTATAAGGCATTAATCCAGAGATCCAATAATATGTACAGTGAACTTTATCTTGACAGGTAAATCAACCCACTGCTAAGTAAAACAGCCAGACAATACTACCCTTGTTGTGAACTGCAGGTGTTTCAGAAGCCGGGTAAACGCAGGAGAAACCTCACAGCCTCAGATGGCAGGAGTGAATGGTAGTGAAGGAAGCAAAGCTTGGTGAGGTGGTTAGGCAGGTGCTTGGGACATTTAAAGGTGAAAATAGAAATAAAAAATCAAAAGCAGGTGCCTGTTTAGCTTTTATGGCCTTACTAGAAATAATGACAGAGCTAACATTAGGAACACAATCGATTCAAATAGTTCTTTCTAAAAAATCTTGGTTTGGAAGAATGAATTAATGCTTTGGAAATTACGCTGCTCTCAGGATTAATTGCATTCAGATTAATTACAGGGGAATCCTGTTAAATCTAAGAACAAACATATTTATCAGCCTCAAAATTATTATTAAATCCCTCCAGTGTCTGTGACAGAGTTCTATCCTCTATCGTGCCTTTTTAAAAATATTTTATTTATTTATTTGAGAGAGTGAGGGAGACAGCTAGTATGAGAGAGTCAGCACAGTGGGGTAGGGGACAGGGGAAGGGCACATGGAAAGGGAGAAGCAGACTCCCTGCTAAGCAGGGAGCCCAAAGTAGGGCTTCATATGGGGCTCCATCCCAGGACTCTGGGATCAAAACCTGAGCAGAAGGCAGACATTTAACCGACTAAGCCATCCAGACACCTGTCTATCCTGTCTTTTTTAAGCAAACCATATAATCTTAGGAAACATTATTTGCAAGAATTTTTAACAGTTGTTGCCAAGTGCTATATATGTACATATAATTTGCTTACAGAGCCAAGCTTAAGCTATTCTGCACCTGTGATCCTGTACATAGGGTGAAGAAGCCTTTTACCCCTCTGATAGGAGTCTCCAACCAATAGTACTAAGAATGCTTAAAATAGGGGCAGCCCGGGTGGCTCAGCGGTTTAGTGCCTACCTTCAGCCCAGGGTGTGATCCTGGAGACCTGGGATCGAATCCCACATCTGGCTCCCTGCAGGGAGCCTGCTTCTCCCTCTGCCTCTCTCTGTGTCTCTCATGGATAAATAAATAAAATCTTTTTTTTTTTAAAAAAAGAACGCTTAAAATAAAACAACCATTGGGTGAATTTTGTGTTACGCCAAGAATATCTTGATGACAATGTTATTTATTTATTTATTTATTTATTTATTTATTTATTTTTAAGATTTTATTTATTTTTTCATGGGAGACAGCAAGACAGAGACACAGGCAAGGGAGAAGCAGGCTCCACGCAGGGAGCTGGATGTGGGACTTGATCCCCGGACCTCAGGATCATGCCTGAAAATGTTATTTAAAAACATGAAAGTAGAAACATAAAACCTTTTAAAGAGAAATTAAGAAAATAACAGAAAGAATTTGTGAGCAGGGATAATTAATGTCTCAAGTGAAAATGACTATGTTTTATAGTTATATCAGGAAAAGTATACCAGTAGACAGAAGACAGAGCAACCTGTTTTCCTGGCCAGACACCTAACCTGCAGTGAATTTATAGTTCATACACGAGGATTCTAGACAGCTAGATTGATTCCAAGACAGTGAAAGCTGAGAGATTGCATTTTGTATTTGGTTTGCCCATGATTCATCTACAAAACCCATTTGGTGAAATACATGGCATTGCATCTGCTAGAAAATCTTGTGTTCACTTTTGGTTTCTACTGCTTAAGGGTCTCATGGGAACAATCGCTGGCCTTGCCATCTTGCTTTCCCTTCCCTGGCAGGGCTCTCTTCTCCAGTCTGGAATGCTCTCAGGTGGGGTACAGAGCTGTTCTAATGCAGTCTCGCCTGTAAACAGGGAAATGAAAGGCAGGGACACCAGCCGGGCATCACTGCCATGCATAAGAAGCGCAGTTTGATATTTCTTAGTGCCCTTTGCCCAGATTAAAGATGCTGAAGAATACCTTCCCCAATCCCAATTACTTTCTCTCAAGATTTCCTAGTTTGAATTCCTTGAGGGTATGGACTTCTGTTTGGCCCAGCACCCCAAACCCTTCCTTTCCTTCACTCCAAGGGGACCAGGGTCCTTTCCTGCTTGAGGTTCAGATGAGCCTAAGTCAGTTTATTTTTGTGATTACTTCCTGCTGTCATGGAACGTGATCAACGCCTGTTACTCTGGAGTTTTTGTCTTTTGCAGATGCCTCCCTCCAGATTACATTCTAGTACATTCTTGCTGCACTTTGGTATGTTGTATTGGAGCCCCTTTCTGTTCTTTCTGGTTTTATTTAGCTGCTACGTTTCTGCTCTTATCCACATCTGACAAGTTTTTTTTCCTCTCTCTTTCTTTTTTAAGGCTATATTTGTTTATTTGAGAGAGAAACAGAGAGAGAGCGTGAGCAGCAGGGAGGGGTAGAAGGAGAAGAAGAGATTCTCCACTGAGCAGGGAGCCCAATGCAGGGCTTAATTGCAGGACCCTGAGCGGAAGGCAGATGCTCTATGGACTGAGCCACCCAGGCATCTCTCTTTTTCTTAATGTTATCCTGTTATCCTCTTAAACTACATATACTTTACCCACATGAAAGCCATATTTTCCCCTAGATGAGACATTATTGGTTTTTTTTGTTTTACAATGCTATATTCCGAGTCAGAGAGTCCCAAAAGGTTTGAGTGTTAAATTAACAGTATACTCTTGCATATTCAAGCTAACTCAATTCACTTTTATTGTATATTTAAGATAGTGATGGCTATCTTAACCGACTGCGTTTATACATATTTTAATACAGAAAACCTTAGACTGACCCTGGTTTGGGTGAAGGGAGGGAGTTAATTTACTACAATATTACTTTCTCAAATATAAAAATGCAGAATTTGGAGGGAAAAAAACCCTAAATATTTTAAATTAGCTTGATTAAATATTTGAAAATAGTTGATAATATTAACCCATAATTTATTACTATTATTTCCTCACATTCTTGTTTATTTTATCAATTGTGATGTAGGACATATGTGTCTCTATGCATATCTACTAATATCTGTCTAATGGATTGATACTAAATCTTTCAATGTTTGAGCAGGTAACCAACACATAGACACACCCATCTTCCCTAGCCCAGTCTTCAGTCCCAATTTCCAATTTTTATTCATTCAATAAATATATAGTGAATACTTACAATGTATTGGGCACTGTATTCCAGACGGAGGATAGAGAAATTAAAAACTGACTTCCTGTCCTCAAGGGGGTCACAGCCCAAAGGTGGTGTGAAATAGTTACTCTCTGGAGTTTAGGTAGATCTATGAAAAAGAAGAGCCAGTGTGTTCTAGGCATGTAAGTACAAAAGTACTGAGGCTGAAGAGGGTGCAGCACATTCTAGGAACTGCCAGTTTCTCTCTTTTCTCTGGGAAGCATCAGGCAAGTGTTGATGCCAAGGACAAGAGGAAGGAAGGTGTGCATGGCTTATGCGAGGTCCCTGGGAGAGGCCAGTTCAAAGAAACAGAAGGTTGAATAGAGGTCACTGGGGCTGTGGGCAGGAGGGAAGGGCAAGTTACTCTGAGTACAGAGTTTTTGTTGAGGACAAAGAGAGAGTGGTAGTTACAGATGGCAGTGAAGTTTATGCAACATTGTGAATGGAATTAATGTCACCAAATCATATACAGTGGATACTTGATAAATATTACTTGCATTTTACCATGATTTAAAGAAGTGATTTTGAGTGTCCCTGGCCTTGAGGAGAACGATGAGGTTTTGAGACAGCCATAGTGGAGAACAGGAATAAGACCCAGCCAGAGACATGGTGCAAATGTGCTGGCAACATTCAGTACATCAACATGGTGTCACCTGTCTGTGCAGTTCTGTGATTTCATCCACAGCCTGTGGTGGCCCGGAGGTAAGGGTGGATATAGGGTTTTGTCAGACAGGCGTGGAATATCTAGAAACTGAAATAGCTTTTTGTGTTTGTGTTTGTGTGTGTGTGTGTGTGTGTGTGTGTGTGTGTAATAACAAAGTAGTTGAGAGGCTGGCTCATGGAGCTTAAACCAAGGCTTGACAGGGCATGAGGCCAAAGAGAGGGACTGATTAAGTAAAGCAAAAGCAAAAACAAAGATCATGAGACAAGATGAAGAATCCTGGAAAAATATAAGATCATTACAGAGGTTGAGATGGAGGTTTGAGATTTTGGAAGCACAGTATCTAGGGCAGTGACTTAGCCCAGGGTGTGTCCATAGGGGTGGGTGGGTTAGGGATGCTGGAGACAAAGATCTCTGCAGTTTTGAGTTGAAGGAACTAAACTCTCCTGAAGATACGGGACAAGATCATGTGGTCACATCAAATGATGTATTATTTATTCATTTGTCACATGCACCCATTAAGTGTCCACTTTGTACCAGACACTGCCCTGGGTGCTGGGAATGAGAGTCCAGGAAGAAAGACAATACCCTGCTCTCCTGGAATTTACAATCTAGTGAAAGGGTGAGTTGGGCAATAGCCAAAATAAACAAACACAAAATGTCACATGGGCATGCGCTATGGTCAGTGTTAGTGAGGCTTGATCATGTAAGAGGGGCACACGGGGGTGGTCGGGAGAGGCCTTGAAAGAAGTCATAGTTGTGTGGATACCTACATGTTAAGAAAATAAAATTCAGTCATTTATTTTATTTATTTTCTTTGAGAACACCATATGCCAAGCACAGTGCCAGACACAAGGAATGCAAAGATACATAAAACAGAGGCCCCAGTCACACAAATAGAATAGAGATATCAATAATATCAATTAAGTCCAGAATGATCTCCCAGGACTCCAAGACTGGCTTTCAATTTGTAATTTTTCCTAATTAATATCAGGAGTTTCTATTTTCAGTGATATCTACAAAATATTTTACTAAAAAATAAATTATACCAAAAATATATTATAAGTAATGAATGGCCAGTAGGGGACCAACTGAAGTGATACCGAAAATACAGCATTATCCCATATGGAAGGAAAGAATGCTCAACTAAGAGGAGAATACAGGAGAAAAATACATATTACGTGATAAAAGTAATTTCCATTGCCCCAGAAACTCTTAAAAATAACTTCCTTTGTATTACTCACCTTATTATAAGGTACTAACAGGAAAACACTTAAAATTTGTAAAAATCAGCTATTCTTGGACAATTTCTGTTGAAGAGATATATTTTCAAGTTTAACTTTTTGAAACGTCAGAAATTGAAATATACTTTATAATATTGTTTACACTCCTTACCGTGTTGTTATTGACAACAAGAAGTGTCACTGGGTGTTGACAGAATTCAGTTTTTGTTCTCATAATCCCTTATTGCATCTGAAAAAAATTAAGGACTGGGAGACCTGAAGTAATTCTGAGGTCATCATTGCATGAAAATGGGTTCAACCCCAGAAATTTTATTAGATAACCAGATATTTCCCAGGGGCTTAATGAAAGATTTGAATACAAGTCATCTCTAGATGACTTTAAATAATGAAATAGGTTTAGTCTTGTTACTGACACAGATGTCATTTCTTTTATGATTATAATGTAATGTATTGTCTGACACCTCCAAAGGTCTACAAACAAGGGAGGAAAAACACTATCAAGTTTAGACAGACAAGGGCTCTGGAGGGTGGTAAGGGAGCTGTGGGGGAGTCAAGTGAGAGCTAGAGTTAGCTGGGAGATCAGCTTTGAGTCTTGGTTCTGCAATTTATTACCTAATAATCTAGCCATATAACTTTTCTGAGCCTGTTTCTTTGCCTCTTTTCTTTTCTTTGGATGAATGCCTACTTCATGTGTTTGTTATAGTAAGTAATCTATACAAAGTGCTTCATCCTAGGTAGTGCTTAACTAGGGCAAAGGCTTATTCATGAAATTATTCCTAAAAAAAATGGCATATCGGCTCAGATTAAGTAACAAGTTGGGAGTTACTGCTGAGATATCACCCAAAGATTTGCCTCTAGAATGTGGAATGTATGCTGCCTATCTTTAAAGATGGCAAAATTTTGCTCCATATGTATCTGTGGAATAAATATAATTGCCCAGAAAAGTGGGATTAGGGTCCCAGATCCTTCTGACTGTCCATACCACACACTTGACTGACCTTAAATCATGCCAGCAAGTGGAACACAGGGCCACCAGAGGAAACCTGTGTCACTCAAGGATAAAGACACTTGTTGAATAAATACATTTTTAATTTTATTTTTAAAAGATTTTATTTATTTTGTAAGAGAGAGTGCACAAGTGCAAGAGAGAGAGAAAAGGAAAGAGCGCTCGGTGGGGAGGGGCAAAGGAATAGAGAAAGGAAGAAGAAGAAGCAGACTCCCTGCTGAGCAGAGAACCCTACATGGGGCTTGGTCCCAGCACTTCAGGACCATGACCTGAGCTGAAGGCAGACGCTTAACAGACTGAGCCACCCAGGTGCCCTGAATGAATACATTTTTAAAATGCAATTAGGCAATGTACATTCCAAATGTAGATGGTCTCCAGTCTTTCCTATTATCTACAACAGCTTTCATTTGGGTAGCACTTTGAATTGATAAGCCTCTCATGGATAGTTTAACTTTGATCAGGGTGAGTAGAACAGATGTTCTTGTCGGCACTTGACAAGTAAGGAAGCTGATGTTTAGGGAGGTTAAGTAACTTCTACCAATGCTCTGGCTAATCATTCTCCGAGCTGAGATTTGAATTCCATTCTTATACCTCCCCAGTTCATTGCTATTCTCTGCCACTCTTTAGTGTCTTCTTGTTAGTTGGTGTGATGGCTATGCAGAATTTAGCTGGAATCTCATGAGAATTGCAGGATTGCTGTAGGCCAAATAATATTGATAATGATAACTAACATTTAATGAATGCTCATTATATGCCAGGAACCATTCTAAGCATTTCCCATGTATTACTGCACTGGATCCTTGCCAAAAACCCTCTGAGGGAAACACTATTATTATTCCCATTTTATAGATGTCAAGGCAGAGGAACAGAAAAGAATGATAACTTGTCCAAATCATACAGCCAGCTGGTGTGGAGTTGTCTGCCTCCTTTACCTGCCTCACCACTTTCCTGCCAAAGCAAGCTAGGGAGCTTGCCTTTTCCAACTCTTAGATGATATGTTTATTGGCTTTAAAGAGCTTGGTAGCACCAAGACACACTTCACAGGATATGTTTGAGTGTCCCCCAAACATGCTGAGGTCTAAAACTAAGCCTCTGTATACAGACAGTCATCACAAAACAGATGAATCTTAACTAGTCAATTTGCTTATGTCTACGCAATAAAGCATGGTTGTATAGGAAGTTACATTTATTCAACCTTTATGGCTGAATAAGCAGATTGAAGAATGCCACAGTGTGTCCGCAAGCAGACATCAAGATGATTCCAATCACTAGACACTTTAATTCCAGTAGCCTGTAAGTATGATAAGTGATTTCTGACATGCTGACCCAGGATTCCCATATGAGAGTCCCCAAAAGCATACATGAAAAATACAGAAAGGAATTACCATATTTGTAAAGTCAGTGAAATATTATGACATGACATTAAGGCTCAAGATTCCAGGCATTTACCAGTGTCCATGAGGAAAATACCAAACATAGCCAAAGATTTTGATCAGCAGTGAGGAGCTCACGGAAAACACTAAATTTGCTTCCAAGAAAGCACGGAGCCCAACAATATTTTAATTAACAGAACAAAACCCAAAAGCACTCACAACTGTTAGCATTAGAAGACTGGCAGATTCAGAGCTTGGCAGTGCAGCACAAGACACACCCACTGGGACAGGTACAGATCAGTGACTATGAGCTAAGGAGCCGGCATGAAAGCCAGCTTCTCCAGAACTTTCAGCAATATTCTTTTATGAGGAAATAAATAATATGAGTTTGCATTTCAGAATCTCCATAACAAGACCCTGAAATATAGCCTGAAGGGAGTGCTGAAGGAATAGTTGCCACATCATGTTTCTCTGGGGGAAAGAATGTGCATAGACAGAGTCACACTGAGCTCTTTACCCTTCTATTGTGCAGCAAGGAGAAATGGGTCACTACTGTAAGGAAGGTAATTTCCTACAACGAAGCTGAAAAACAGTATGAAATAAGGGATCATAACCTTAGGTTCCTGGCAAAGGTTTGCTGGCCTGGTATGGTTAGAAACTGAATTCTTTTTCTAAGCAGAGGCTTCTGACAACAAAATACTCAGCAAGTGAACAGATATGTTCCTCCATTCTTAGTTATAAGTGGCGATGGCACAGGATGAGTTGGACATAGAAGGGGGTGTAGAAGAGATCAGAAGTTAACAGAGTTGCAGAGTCGTTGGTATTCTTATATATAGGAGGGTGAGTGGCAAGCCCTCCTTATTGCCTGTGGTTGTGGGTACAGTGGTGATGAGTCTTAATTATATAACATTAAGAGAAGGCTAAGAAAAACTATCTTTTTTTCCCCCTTTTTCACCAAAGTTGTTAATCATAGTATTATTTGTAAGTTCAGAAATTTGGAATGAAATGTCCAAACTTATGAAGGTTTTAAAATAAATTATGTGTCTATCCAACAGAATTTCACACATTTACTAAAAACTGTATGGTTTTTTTAAGATTGTATTTATTTATTCATGAGAGACACAGAGAGAGGCAGAAACATAGGCAGAGGGAGAAGCAGGCTCCCCACAGGAAGCCTGATGTGGGACTCAATCCCAAGACCTCAGGATCATGCCCTGAGCCAAAGGCAGACGCTTAACCACTGAGCCACTCAGGCTCAGGCGTCCCAAAACTGTATCTAAAAAAAGAAAAAAAAAACTTAATAGACTGGCAAGATTCTCACAATCTAAGTGAAAAAATTTTTCAAAATTTGGGTGTTGAAACTATTCCTGTTTTTTTAAACATACAAAGAAAAAAACTGAAAAGGAAAATTTTCAAATGTTTTCAGCTTTCCCTACTTGGTAATATTACAGGTAATTTTAATGTTTCTATTTATAATTTTCTGTTTAAAAACTATAATCATTATTATGTATTCTCTATAGTGAAAATTACTAAACTTGATAAAAGAAAAGAGAGGGATAATTCATGACAATGAAACAGCACAACCACAGGCATAATTAAAAGTTATGTTTATACTAAGGAGCAGTCCCTAGTAATAACCAGTCATCTAAAATTATAGTAGAATATTTATTGAGTCAGAAAATGATCCCACTATGTGCTGTTCACTAAAAAAGACACATGGGACTTAGAAATAAAAGTACTAGTCCCAGCTCGAGGAAGTCAGGACTATGGGGGGAGGCTGAGAGGAAAGTTACCTACAGTACTCTGTGATTGCCTGGCCTACGGGAGAGAAGGAACACCCCAGCCACTGGGATCTGTAGAAGGCTTTCAGTAGGAGCTGGCATCTGACTTGATTCCTGAAGGATGAGTGAGGGAAAAAAAAAAGTAGGGGAAGGTCTTTCAGTAGAGGGAATGTATAAAAACAGAGCTGAGTGAGGGCAGTAGCTCTCCAATGTGAATCTTTTAAGAAGAAATTCAGGAGAGGAAAGAATAAAACTTGGCCAAACCCAGTACTCCAGAGATGGAGACACAGAGAAAGATTGAAGCAATATTAGAAATTCTGGAGGAATTAGAATGTCTTTTAGGTATCTCCCTTGGACATTTGACGAGTGGTAGCATCACTGGCTAACAGAAAATAGAGATGGAAGAGCGGGTTCGCAGGGAAAATTTTAGAGATATCCGTTAGTAAGGTAAACGATACACAGTGCTGGAGTAGAATCATTCATTCTACAAGTTTTTACTGAACATTACTCTCAAGGACTGTTCTAGGTGCTGAGTACGCGCTAGTGAGTCAGGCTGACTAGGCCTCTGCTCTCGTAATGCTCCAGGTTTCCCTGGGAGACAGACCAGAACAAAAAAGAAAATGTCCAAAGTGATAAATTCTACAAAGAAAATTACAGCACTCATGGATGCCACGAGAGGAAGTAATGCAGTCATTTAGATTGGGTGCCAGGAAAGGCCCGTTGGAGGAGCTCAGGGAGGATTTGGGGTAGGACAGCAATGTGATAATGATAACGATAGGACAACAGTGTGGTAGTACTCACTGACTGAATCCTTTCTTTGTGCCAAGTGGATTATTTCATTAAATCCACAATACAATCTTAGAGGTAAGTGATGTGGAGGCAGAAACTTGCCAGAGTCTAACACAACTCTGCCTCCACTCTTTTTTTTATTTTTTCATTTAAATTCAATTAGCCAACATATAGAACATCATTAGTTTCAGATTTACAGTTCAGTAATTCATCAGTTGCATATGACATCTAGTGCTCATCACATCATGTGCCCTCCTTAATGCCCATCACCCAGTTACCCCATCCCCCACCTCCCCTCTTGCAGTCCTCAGTTTGTTTCCTAGAGTTAAGACACTCTCATGGTTTGTCTCCCTCTTTGATAACTTCCCCTTCAGTGTCCCCCTCCCTTCCCCTATGATCCTTTGTGTCCAGCTACGCTCTTAAACACAAGTACTTTTGTCTTTACCAAGCTGGGAAGTAAGGGATGAAGCTATGGGAAAGAATACAATCACCCAGGGACAAGAGCTTGAGGGAAAGGTGTGGGGTGGGGGTTGGACGTTGAAAACTGAAACACAGGGAATGCCAACCCTGGAGGTGGGGGGGAGGAGCTCTGAAACAAACACCTCAGCCATGTGGCCTGACAGCCATGAGACAAGCCAGCATCAAGAGGACGCAAATGGTCAGCAGTGTCCCATTGTCCACGTGACCTAGAAAGGACAACAGCAACGCAAAACATCCATTGGATTTAGCAACCGGACAATTATTGGTAACCTTGGAAAGACAGGTTTCGGTGAAGTAGTGAGGGAGACCAGATGGCAGTATTGATAAGGGAAGATTTCTTTTCCAAGGGATACAGGATGGAGGCAGCACGCTTTGCCAAGGGGGTTGCGGTTTTGTTTGGTTTAAAGAAGGGTGAGCCTTTTTAGAAGAAGGTGGAGGGTGAAGGGGGTATAGAGGAGGAAATAACTAAGGTAGCAAAGTACTCATAGGGACAAGAAAGGACAGTAAACAGCACAGGTGGAGGACTAGGTCTTAGTAAGAAGAGGTGCTTTTCTTAGAAAGCACCGGTGGGGATTTCTTTCCTCTGAAGTAGACCTTATTGGCATCTGCTCAAGGTGAAGACCCCAGGGTGGGGGAATGTCATCCTTAAAGGAGTCCTACTTAAGGTTCAGCTTTGAGATAGGGCTTATGGATGCTAAGGGCCTGCATAGAGACTCCAAGTAGCCCTGAGGTTCTTGTGAGTTTAGAAGCCTTGCATTTTCAGCAGCAGCATGTGCACAACTGTGAGATTTCCTGCAGAGAGGCTGGCAACCCAGGGCCAGGCAGGGAGATGGGCTGAGCTGTTCCAGGAAGATTACTTTAGTCTTTCATCTGGCTTCTCTTGGATGGTCCTGAATTCAGGGACTCTTCTACAATCAGAACTAAACAAATTTGCTCTGCAAGAATTTATCTTCAAATTTGTCATTTAAAGAAAGCCCCTAATCCATGCCATCTGAATGTAAAACATGTCCTAGAAAGGCCGGGGGGTGGGGTGGGGGGGTCGGTCCAGGATATTTGGAGCTAAATGATAAGTGAAATAGCTGGAATATTCCTTGTATGGTTCTATTCCTGTGCAAATATTGTTACAACTACTGCTTTTGTTTGATTCAATTAGGTCCTTTTTAAAAGTTAATACACAGCTTCCCTGGGCATGTAACTGTGAAACATTTTGTTGTTAGACTGTATAGAAGTCACTTTAAGATAACACAGATCTTTCTTCTTGCAGAGAATTTCGTTACCACTACATGCATACAAAACAGAGGATGTAATCAAAAGGGTATTTGGCATGGGCCCAGAAAGCTATCTGGATTAGTCTATAACTGGCTGCCATAGTTTCCAACCCATTTCTGATCCATGATTTATTGCTTCATAACTGACAATTTCAAAGGTTTACTGGGATGACGCATAAGAGCGCAATCATTACTTTCTAGCTCATTCTGAAATGTGTTTCATTAGAGAACATTTTTGATTATTAAAGATAACAAAATAAGACAATTAAAGACTGTTTTTACCATCATTCTCCCTCCTCCCCATTTTCTACCAACAGTATAAACTGGTGGGGGAAATGTTTATTAAAGTGTAAAATTGCCGCAAGAGTACCTAAGGTAGCTGACCATTTCCACTCCTTAAGTCAGGAGCAAGTTATGTAATTGAGAAAGGATTCAGCAGTTTAATTTTCAAACTTCCTGTGGAGCACCTGAAGTTTTTAAAAAACAGCTGATTAAACTGGCCCTCTGGCAGTCTGGTTCAAAGACATTCAAAAAGAAATGATATTCCAGAAATTTTACTGTGAGTAATTTAGAAGTTTTCTTTTGAAATATTTCAATTCCTCTCGCCAAACTTGAAATGTGTGCTGTCGATCACATGGTTAAGTTACATCAAATGTTGTCAAAATGACTTTCTCTAAGGTCCACCAAGCACTTAAAAAGCAAAACTGCTATTGAGAATAGCAGGACACCCTGAGGCCTGAACCAGCAATGTCCTCATCTTATGTGTGAGGCTTTGGAACCCAATGCCTTGGTCACCACCTCTGGAGGTATTTCAGGAAGAGCCAGCACCTTTCCTCCCTCTTCCCTGCAGGAGTCAGTTAACTTCTCATTATAAGCCTACTTCATGTTGTTGACTAAAAATACGTTAACATCCTTCAATTTTCACATTTCACTTACTCATAATATCTACTTTTTATGTATATTTTATCTAGATTTTAAATGCTTTTCCACGGCATGTAAATATATTTAATGTGGGTTACTCATGGTTTGGCCTTAATATTTTCAGTTATTTTCCTCCAAAGCAGAGGCTGTGATACGTTGACTCTTGAAATCACTGGGTCCATTGCAGCCAGGGAATCGTTTCATTGATGAAATCAGGAAAGGTTAACCTAAAACCCAAGAACAGTAGAGTCAAACTGCAAAAGAGCGTCCGCCAAACCGAGTGGGGGATTTCAAGCGGCTCGAGGTCAGGGAAGCGAGGCCAGTTATCATGGTTCTGGCTGTGGCCCGGCTTAAAGCTCGGGGTGTGATCGATGGTGGCGACTCTGAAACTGAAAAGTGGAAACTGCCGAGAAATGGGTTGTGGTGCGGCCCCGGCCTCCGAGGGACACCGAAAAGGGGTGGAAACTGCGGGAGTGGGGCCCGGGCCGGGCGGGCCGTCGGGGTTAGGCGGGGGCGGGGGGGCCGGAGGGGCAGGGGCGAGGGAGAGTGGGACGGGGTGGGGGGCGGCGGGGCGCAGGGGCCGGGCTCGCTCGGCGCCGGGCGGCGGCCGCCCCATGTCGCGCCCTTCGCGGGTCCGGGCGTCGGAGCGGGGCCGCGCGGGGGGGCGGGGGCGAGCCCGGCGGCCGCGATGAGGACGGAGCCGAAATGGCCAGCGGACCGCAGCCCTCGGCGACGCGGCTCCGGAGGTCCATCAGCGAGCAGCTGCGGGACTCCACGGCCAGAGCCTGGGACCGGCTGTGGAGGAACGTCCGGGAGAGGCGCCTGGCAGGTCGGTGCCCGCGCGGCCGGGGGGCGGGAGGAGGCGCCGGCGGGCGGGCGGGCGGGTCGGGCGGGCTCCCGGAGCTCCCCGCCGCCCGCTCCCGCTCCCCGCTCCCCGCTCCCCGCTCCCCGCTCCCCGCTCCCCGCTCCCGCTCCCCGCTCCCCGCCGCCCGCTCCCCGCTCCCGCTCCCCGCTCCCCGCCGCCCGCTCCCGCTCCCGCTCCCCGGGGCTCCCGGGCCGGTCTCCCGCCTGCCTTTGCTCCCTCTCCCGCGGCCCGGCCTCGCCGCCTCCACCCGCTGAATGAAGGACGCCCGGCCCGAGGGGCTCTCCGCGGGGGCTGCCCCTCTCCCAACCTCGCCCTTCCCACGCGTGTTGCGAGCGGCGGGGTGGGGGCGCGGGACAAAGCAAGGGAGACCATCCAAAGTATGGGAGACCAGATGTTTGGGGGTAGAAGGGGAGGTTTGGGGGAAAGACAGGTGGACAGCTCTCGGTGCGAGTCCTGGCTGCCGCAGCCCTGCCCGGCTGTGAGTCAGGCTCTCCTCGCTTTGGAATTGCAAGAGGGGCCTCCCTTTTGGAATCTGTTGCCCACGAACTAGAGAAAGAGAAGAGGTGATTACTCTGCGCTAAGGGGTCCTTAAGAATCCTCGCCCGGGTCAGAAGCTACCGCCCTCCCTCGCACCTCCCCTGGCCTCCCACGCTGTGACCTTCCTTCTGTGCTCGTGCCATGGAACCATCTCCTTGTGGGGCCGCGGATGCAGTGCGTGGTCTGAGCCTTCTCAGAGCCCTCATTCAGAGCCGCAGGTCGTTAGTCACTACATCATACCTGCCCCAATAAGGGAAGGGAAGCCGCCCTACGCCCAGTTCCAGAACAGTGTGGGATTTAGGATTACTTTTCCCAAGGTTTCTGGCGTTGTGGGAAGTGTGGTTGGAAGGGTCCCTGGGCGGACCAACAGTCCAATCTCTGGACCTTCTTGCCTCCTGTCTCTCCAACAATATCTCCTGAGTTGGTCTGTGACCACAAGGATGGAAGAGAGTTGTAGAGAAGAAGCAGGTATGAAGCCTGGACAGAGGGAAGGGATGCCAAGGGTGAGATGGGAGATTTTACCTTCTCTGAGCTCCTCCCCTTTTCCTTAAAGTAGAACTGTAGAATAGTTTGCTAGATGTTCTGTCCCTACGCTCCTACAGCCACCTCTCCCCATCAGCCTGAGGGCATTCTGGAGTAGGTGCCCTGTGTCCGTATCACCTTGGTCATTAGGTCCTTCTTGGTCTAACTGGTCAAATCGGGAGTAGGGATTACAGATGATTTCGACACTCAGTGTTGTCAGCATAAAGCGTTCATCCCATGTCTCCTGTCCAACACAGTGACCCCATTTTAGTAAGCGTCCAAGAAATAAACAGACTTTTTTGGTCTGGACCCAGAAATAAGTTGTGGTAACCAAGAGGTTTGACTGTTGATTTTTAAAGACATGTATGTGCATTGCAGACCTCAATTAATAACAATTAGTAACTCTCCCTGTTATGGTGCTAAATTGTATAATCTACATGATGGATGGTGTTGGAGAAATTTTTGTGGTCTAGTAAATGTTTGTTGCTTCATAACTTCAGAATGCTCACTGCAAATGTCTCTTTTAAAGCTTCTGTTATTTAAGTTTGTTAAGTTTGTTAAATCAATGGATCTTCAGGAAACAAGAAGTCTTTCCAGGAGGGCTGCCAAGGCTGTGCTGGGTTTTTATAGAAGTTGAGGCCAAAGATGACTGCAGCCCTGTCTTTTTGAAAAAGAGATCTGGAAAGGAAGAGAGTGAAATGTAAAGACATAAAAACATTAAGGCTGTCCAGGAAAGTCATTTATTCATATGAATTTTAGACACTGCCGTTCAGTTAAAGCGATGGACGGACAAAGGGAAATAAACCACAGGTAGAGATTTTAAGATTGTGAGTATATAGAACTTAAGGCTTGAAGTGGCTTCAGAATGGTAAGCATAAAAGTTCTCCAGAGTAGTGCGTTTTTTTTAAATAGCGGTATGAGGTTTTAAAATATTTAATCGGAATATTAATATCTGCTTACCCATAATCTGCTTACCACTCTGCTAACAGTGGATGCCAGCGGGTTATTCACCTAGCACCAAACAATCCTCTGTGAAGCTGACTTCAACTTCTGCTTCTTTAAGCAAGCTGGGATGCTTGCCACAAAACCAAGCCAGCTCCATGAAGGAGCTTTTAGATGCAAATTGATTTTCTTGCTAAGGTAGCTAAAATATGGAACTTTGGCCATGAGACACTGAAATACTTAAGTTATTAATGTTGGCATCAATTCTAGGTGAAAGTGTTCTTCATTTGTAAAAGTGTTCTTTATATGGCTCTGTTCACAGAATCAGAATAACCAACTATGTGAATGTACCCCCAGAGAGCATCCACCCTGCTAAGACATGATACTGGCTTTTTTTTTTTTTTTTTCTATCAGATGAAAGTTGTGTGCTGGGACTTCTTTAATTTCCCTAAAATCTTCTTCTCACCTTTAGTCAATGGAATAGTGTTCAGTGTGCTTCATAACAAATTTGTATTTATTGTCTAGAGAATCCTGAAGATATTTGATTCTCTCCTTTACTCCTTTACACCCCAAGGAAGGAAATCCTTATTCTAACTCACTCTTGCTTCTCTTCGTAAAAGGCTGTCTTGTCAATGAGAGAGAAAGACAGGAAATGGAACCGTGTGACGATACTGAAGCCTGCAGATTTCTGTGCCGGGGGGCCATATTTAGGAAGGAAAGGATTATACATAATCAGAAAAAGCATTTCTCAACACATATCACAAACAACACAGGTAATGAAATCCATAGGAGGATAAGATGTGAATGATGTTCAAATATGGCCAACTTATTACAAATTTTTAAAGAGCTAAGTTACTGTTAAAGAAGGATTGATGTTGGGAGCTTTTCTTGGGCCTTCCAATTCTGCAGTGGTTGCCAGAGTTTCGTCAGATTGTAGCATATTTGCCAACTCATACTTTTAATTTCCTAAGACCCTAACCCCGTAGGGGTCAGCAAGAGTATTTCTCATCTGTTATCTGAGTATTGATTAGTCTAATAATGGTGGTGATTGATATTTATTCCCAAGATGACAAAGCGAGTGTTCAAAGCAGGATTCTAATGCAGGTTGTCAGAAGTCAAGGGCATCTGTGCCCATTTTGTCTTACATCACTCTGCCTCTTCCATAAGCTTTATGGAGACACATGGACCTCAGATCCTTTCCCCAAGGCTGTCACTTGCAGTTAGTTTTAAATAGAATTCAAAGTTAACTGGAAAAAGTTGATCTTTGTTTTTTTTTAAACTCTTGGTGTGACAAAGATAACCCTGTGCACCTAGAATCATTGTCCCCTAGTCATCCTGATGGGCTGATTAGTGAATGGGCTTACAGAGATTTGAAACAGTCGTACCTCTAGCTTGTCGGGGACTCCTACGTGGTGTGCCTTGCCCACTACCATCACTATAAGAAGCCAAGGGCTGCAAGAAGGAGATGCTGTCATAAAGTCTAAATGTAGGTTTCTTTTTTTTTTTTTAAGATTTTATTTATTTATTCATGAGAGACAGAGAGAAAGAGACACTGGCAGAGGGAGAAGCAGGCTCCATGCAGGGAGCCCGATGCGGGACTCGATCCTGGGTCTCCAGGATCACGCCCTGGGCCGAAGGCAGCACTAAACCTGGGCTGCCCTAAATGTAGGTTTCTTCAAGGTAGCTGAGTGGCAGGTTCTTTTGGCTTCCCCAGATCTCTAATCAGCCGCTACTGGTGACAATTCCTAACATTTATAGCATCTTTAAATTCTGTAAGCCGCAGCATACCTGTCAGCTTTTGGTGTTTGTAAGCAGCTTGAACTACTTTTCAAATGTTAAGGTCTGAGAAAATCCAAATGAGTTTTCTAAAGCTTTCTGCTTCTTTATTTTAAAACCCCACTCTATGTTAATGGAAATGTAATCCATATGTTTGATTCCTTTATACTCACATAACAGTGTTTAGGTAGCTTGTGAACTAATTGATATCCAAGTCTTTTGATCTCTTTTATGGTCTCATTTTAAATCCTTTCTCTTAGGCACAGGAAGTTCTATTGCTGCCAAGAATAAACTAACTTAAAACACTGAAAAGTTTGAGTTTTGATTAGAAACGCTAATTCCACCAAATTTCAGTGAGTTTTTGTCATGTTAAAACAGGTTTATTCATTCTCAGAGTCAACAGTAGCATCCTGTGATGTGATGTAAACAGGAGATTGGGACTTTAATGCAGAGTGGGATCAAGAATAGGACATGGGCCATAAAAAAGTTCCTTATTAAAATCTGTGTTCTGTGATATCAGAAAGTACAGGATGATACTATCTGATCCTTTTCATGTGTTTTATATCAGAGTCCTTCCTTTTTATTATCACTTGCCTGTAAGGAACAGGCCATCCCACTCTGTCAGTTTTTTTTTAACATCTCTTGAAAGGAGAATATATTTAGATGTGGTTTATATTAACAATAACAGAAAAATCTAAGTAAGTACACTGTTAAGATCAGAGAGATGGAAAGCATATCACTTATATCAGGGTTCTTAACCTTCGCTACAAATAGAATCACTAGGAGCCTCTCACAAATATCCGTGCCCTGCCTGCCTCTTAGAGATTCTAATTCAGTTTAGATAAGGCCTGGGGATCAGCATTTTTTTCAGACTCCAAAGGTAGTTCCACTGGGTAGCCTGGCCTGAGAACCACTGACTTATAATAACTACTTGCCCAAGTCTGTGTCTAGCATGAGGTCATATTCTAGGCCCCTAAGGAAAGGTTTGCTGAAGTTGAGTTGGAATGAGCTTGTTATTTTACAGGGGAAGAAAAAAAGGGTTTGGGCTTTGCTGTTAGGAAAGTTGGATTTGGTTCTGCATATGATAAGAAGCAAAGTATTTTAAGCAGAGGACTGGCAGTGTTAAATTGCCACCAGAGTGGTCTAGGTGAGAGATAAACAGTGATAGGGTGATAGTGATGGAGGTGGAGAAAAGGACAGATTTGGAATATGTCTTGAATGGAGAGACAACAGCACTGAGATTGATTGCTGGAGGTAAGGGAGGGATCAAGAACTCTTCAGTTTAGGGGTACCTGGGTGGCTTAGTTGGTTAAGCATCTGCCTTCAGCTCAGGTCAGACCATCTGCTTTCAGCTTAGGTCATGATCCCTGGGTCCTAGGATGGAGCTCTGCATCAGGCTCAGCGCTCAGTGGGGAGTCTGCTTCTTCCTCTCCCTTTCCCTCTGCACCCCTCCCCAAATATATAAGTAAATCTTTAAAGAAAGAAAAAAGAACTCCTGGGTTTGTAGTGCGATGGGCTGAGACAGTGCCCGCTGGCAAATTTGATTGTTGCAGCTGCAAAAGGAAGGTTTTTTGGGTTTTGTTTTTTTTTAATAAGACAGATGAGGAGTGAAGAGTTCTCCTTGAGCCAGATTAGACCAAAAATGCTTATCAAACATGCAACAATAAAAGCCAAAGAGGTGGATGGATACACAGTACAGGTTTGGAAGAAAAATTAAAGCCAGATAAATCCAGAAGTGATTGGCATATAACTACTATAAAGTAAAGCCTTAGGACTTAGAAGGGGTTACTTAGGATAAGGGGAGGGGCCAAGGACAGAATCCTAGGGGACCCTTTATTTAGAGCACACTATTTGAAGTGAACTTTATCCATATAGGTGTGCTAAATTTCTAGGGCATTAGAAAATGAAACACTGTTTCTGAATTCAGCATTCTTATAGCAGCAGAGTGGTAGCACTATATAGAATAAACTTTTGTGACAGTTACTTGCTTCCAGAACTGTTGATGAATAAAACATAATCATAAAAATATGTCTCACTAATAAAATATACCTTTTTAAAATTTAGAAATGGTATTGAAAAGTAAAAATTAAAAACTTCAAATAATATTTGAAGGAAAAACTGCTCAAGTTTGCCCTCATTCACAAAAAAATAAAAATATGGTTAATTAAATAAAAATATATTGGGCAGCCCCTGTTGCGCAGCGGTTTAGCACCACCTGCAGCCAGGGCATGATCCTGGAGACCCTGGATCCAGTCCCACATCAGGCTCTCTGTATGATGCTTGCTTCTCCCTCTGCCTGTGTCTCTGCCTCTCTCTCTCTCTCTCTCTCTCTCTCTCTCTGTCTCTATGAATAAATAAATAAAATCTTTTTAAAAAGTATATTTTATAAGTATATTAATATACGTTTATTATATAAGATGATATTTATAAAAATATATTAATATTAATAAAATATTGTGTATAAAATATTCCTTAGCAGGAATATTTCTATGGTTATTATAACTTGTGGGGGCCTCCATATAATGAGGTAAGAGCTTCCTATTGGAAAGATGACTTCTCCAGCATCATGATATCCAGAAATAGTCTAATCAAACAAAGTTTAGCTTGTAAGAAAAGTTCTCTATATTGAAGTTTGCAGGATTGCATCCATTTACTGACCTTTCTTTGTCAGTTATGGTTTGTCCATTATAAAGCTGATTGAAGGGAAATTTCTCAGTGAAAAAAATAGGTAGTGTCTTGAATTTTTGCAGTTGTAAGGAGAGTAGCTTAAATTTGGCCTAACCTATCTGTAGCATGCTGGCTAACCCTTAGGAGTAACACAATTTCCTTCTGGAATTGGAGCAAGGAAATGATCATGTTCATTAATTGCTGGTGGTTGCTCTGAATAAGACACAGAAGCCCCACTAGTTGGCTGCAATTCCTCGAGAAGACCATGTGTTATAATTTTTGTTCAACGACTTGATCATTTAGAGATGAAGCATATATCTAATGAAGTTAACATACACTCCTTCATTGTGTTTTTTAAATCTTCTGCTGAACAAAACAATTTATAAAGAAAAATTTACTAAAAGACCTTGTAGTTTACTGGGAGATAATCCAACAGTATGTTTCTATTCTGCTCCTTTGCAAGTTTAGTGATGTTGCAAAATGAAAACAAAAGTGGTTTGAAAAGCGTTACGACATTCCTGGGCTTTTTTCAGAATCCTTGAATGTTTAGTTCTAAAACAGCCGAGTTGAAGGACAAACATTTTTGTCATGTTTGTAGTTAGTCAATAAGTATTTATTGAGCCATGAAATAGCATCCTTGTCAGACCATGTTGGGACTGTAGTGCAGGATATTAATTTAGTACTGTGGTTTTATCCTGGCAAAGCACACGAATTTTATTAGGCTGCTCAAATCACTTAACTCATCTATTTAACCAGAAATAGAGCAAGCTTCCAGAAATTGCAAAAGGACATTATAGAATGTGCCATGACTACACAATACTGTATTTGCAAATCAGCTCTATCAAGCCATTTTGTATTCTCAGAAAGACTATTTCCTTAGTAACATTTTCATCCAAAATGAAATTTTCAGACTCGTACGGTTGTTATTTTGTGTAATACAGCATATTTTACCTCTATTTCATCAGGGCAGACTGTGTTTGGTGAATATTTTTCATTCTCCTTCCTATGTAGGAAATTAAATGAATATAAGAGGTAATGGTTGTACAACCCCATGAAAATTAATACATTTACTAGCAATGACATTGAGTTGGGGAGTCTTATCAGATGCTTCTTATTCTCTCTCCATCAGATAAAGTGGAAATATTTCCAGGTTCCTTGAAGAATCTTTGAAAGCATTTTCCATTGAAATTTAATATTTATCACTAGACTAATGTCCTAAAAGTACAAATATTTAACAGTGTAATTTACACTAATGTGCCACTTCATGGGGATGTATGGATTGTCACAACATCACAAGGAAGGCAAAGCACTGCCTCCCTCCTTTGACTTACAGTGAGTTGCATTCGTCCCAGAACTCTTCAAAAACAACGATATATTGCACCTTCTCCAGCTATGAGGAGTTGTCCCTATGGTCTTGGAAATAAGTTACATCTTTCTTTTAGTCCCAAAAAAAGACTTCATAAGCAATAGATGTAAAAGATGATAAAATTGTTAGAATTTAGTAAGTAAAACAAACAAAACAAAAGCTGTTAGAATTTAGTAAGTAAAACAAACAAAACAAAACAAAAGCCAAAAAACAAAACCAAAAAACTTTCACATATTTCAATATAGGCTATTTCATTCTTTCTGGAAAGACAGAGGAGAGGCTTTGTGCTGAGTGTTTGATGTTTTGTTCTTATATCTAAGTCAAGACAATAATGACAAATGAGAAAAGAGCACTCTAAACCCTTTTAGCATAGTGGTAGAAAAGGCATTGCAGCTATTTGAGATGTCCTATGTATAAAATCACAGCTGTATGATGGTGATCAGCATCTGGAAATTAGCATCACCTCAAATTTGCCACAGCTACAGTGCTAGGAGCATAGATCGCCCAGTGTCATAAACGTATGTCATTTTACTTTGTTGCATAGTGTAGTGGAGGGCATGATTAGTGATATTTGGGCATGATGGAATATTATTGGTGGTTAAGAGCAGCCACTGGAGCCCAAGACTACATGGGTTTGAATCCTGCCTCCACCACTTAAGCAGAAGGTCCTTGGGAAAGATAAGTGGTCTCAGTGTTCCTTAGTTTACTCATGTTTTAAAAGGAAGAGAAGCGTAGTACTTACCTCATACGGGTTGTTATGAAGATTAAATGAGTTAATATTTTCAAAGTATTTAGCATAGTGTATGGCCCCTAATAAACATTGTATGGGAGTTTCTATGGATATACATAAACACACACACACACACCCTGGCCTCCACGCAATCAAAAATTCAGGTATAACTTTTGACTCCCCCCCAAAACTTTCCTAATAGCCTACTATTGACCAGACTAATAATATAAACAATTACCACATATGTTGTATGTTATATGTGTTTTATACTGTATTCTTACAATAATGTAAGCTAGAGAAAAGAAATATTAATAACAATATTATAAAGAAGAGACAATACAGTTACAGTATTGCACTGTATTTTTGGGAAAAAATCCACATACAGGTGGACTTGCACAACTCAAACTTGTGTTATTAGAGAGTCAACTGTGTGTGTACATGCAAGTGGAGAGCAGTAGAGACATTTCCTGGTAAGGGAGATGCTTTTAGATCCAGCCCTAAACCACCCACCCCCATCATACCTGGATTCATCAGCCTATTCTCGTATCTAATGAACCCATTCTAGATCCTACATTTGAGGACTCCCAAGTGCTAAGATGTTAGCCTCACTCTCTTTGCTCTGAGACTTAAAAAAAAAAAATCAAATACTACATATATTGTTAGCTTTGTCTATAGCATCTTGTGTAATCCATTAGTGTTATAGCATAAATCATTCATTATACTAATATTTTGTCTTCTGAAAGAGCATCAGTTAAGGTTTGTTCATTAAAATCACCTTCAGCTTTAGAGCTATGCAACCATGAATTCATTCCCGTGCCCTTGGCCTAAATGGAATTTGATGGAGACCTAATTAAAATGAGAGAAGTTAGACTAGATAATCTCTAAGGACCCATTTAGCTTTAAAGATCAATGAGTCTGTAAAACTAGACCATGCGTCTGAAGGAAACTTGATGCCCTGAGTCTTTTAGTTCCCTTTCTGTGTAGATTTCGTAGGGTGTTTTGAGAGATGAGAGGGCAGAAGCCCAGAAGCATACCCAGGATGCCTGCCAGTGCCATTCTCCGTGTTGGTTTGGTTACAGAGCCTCCATCAACAGCAACAACTTATAATTGGTACTTTCTGTAATTGGAGCTGCCTCTGCCAGAACTGGAGATGGAGCAAGGAGGATGGCCAGCTGGGAGTCCTGGGCCTGCAAACACCTGTAGAATCTCGACAGCCCCTGCACAATGCTCAGGCAGGGCCCCAGCTCAGAAGGTCTCTGTCCTTGGTTTAAAGCTCTTCTATTGCAATTTTGAAATTATTAATAATCACTGAATGGAGAGCCCCCATTTTCATTTTGCACTCTGCCTAACAAATGAGGTAGCTGTTCCTGTATTTCAGGGAAAGCTGGTCTCTTGTAGAATCATGCCTTGATTTGTGAGTTCACCTTCATTGGTGATTTGGTGTTAAGTAAGATAAAAAGAATGCATGAAATCATAGGATATTAGGTTTGGAAGGGACTAGGAAACCTTCCCTTGAGCATCTACAATATATAATCCACGCGCTCTGTGCCCCTTACTCTTGGAGAAGATGATCTCCCAAGAGAAAGTGTGTTTGTTTTATTTTATTCTTTATTGATTCTGACAGCATTGTTATGAAATAAAGCAATAACATTACCCCTGGTGTTCACAGAGTTATAATTATTATATTTTGGTTATTACATATATTGAAGGAAATATTTCAATTAGTTTTTCTAAAGTATTGCAGTGCTTAGGTAGAATAGGAAATTGGGACAAATTATACACTCTTGGTAATCTAGATTTTCAGATCCAAGTCTTGTTTTGAAAACTTCTTAATTAAGCTTTTTCTTAATTAAAAATTTATTTGCAATACTCATAATAGATTAATTCATTAAACCACTGCTATTAAAACCATTAAGGCTATTTCCTGTGTAGGTTCATCTAAGGCTACTTACTCATAAAAGGAAATTAGGAGAGATAGTGATAAAGTCTATCATTTATCACCAGGGATTTTCAGCCCATATCTGCTAACGTTTTGTTTTGCTGTTACGTCCATTTGTCTCTGTGAAGAACAGTAAAGCTGACTAAAGTCTAGTCTCACAATGGTGCACAGTTTAAATCCTTCTTTGCTAATGGGAGCTATACATAGAACTCCCCATTTAATGATGTTTTTTAAAAAGAACATTTTCCTTTGTTTGAAATAAAGCTTATTATTTATGCAAAGTATTTCTGGACAGTTGACTAAAAAAGTGCATTTTCATTTGCTTTTAATCTGCTTCAAGCAAGAATGTATTTGTGTAGTTCTGAGTAGTAAATAAGTAGGCAGATTCTATCCCTCCTCAGTGAACTCAAGGCCATGTTGTAAGAAAGTAGACCTGCCTGCTGGCGGGGTCCTGCTACTTAGGTGGGCACAGGTGCTATTCCACAAGAAGAATCGAGTGACAGTAGTTTGGTAGGTTCATTCTGTATGTTTAGCTCTAAACGTATGAGAAGTGTGAGAGATATAAACAGCTTTATCAAACAGATAAACAAATTTTACTTTCCTGATAAAAATGTCTATAGGAATCAATTAAACCTCACTAGCACAGTCTCAGAATTCAGAAATTCAAACTATATCACTCTGGACAAGGTCTCCTGTATCATTATGTGAATATAATGATTTACTCGAGTGTCTGTATTTACACCAAAGCCACAACCCTATCCAGGGAAAAGATAGTGTCTTTTTCACTATAGATAGTCCCATTGTAACTGGGATATAGAACGTGCACAGTGAATGTCTGTTGAGTGAATGAATGATAATTAAAGTATTAACAGCAAACCTGCATTGGACCCTTTTGTATGCCAGATTTTATGCTAAAGACCTCATGCATTTTCTCATTTGATGCCCAGGCTTCAGGGTAGATACCACTAGTGTCACTGTTAGCACACATAGCAGCTTACTTCTTTTTGAATTCATGAATTAGAAAAAGGTGCCTCCTCTGAGAAAATGCAGCCTTAAGGGTATACAGCTAAGTGAGTGAGCCCTGGGCTAAATTTCAACCTACATGGTCCCCCTTGACTGTGTAGGCACAGCCTACACAATTGTACATGGCAGCCCTGTGTACTAACATTATCCCCAGCTTATGCAAGAGGAAACTATGACTACTACTTGGAGCTATGTAGATTTGTGAGACTGGCACAATTCACATGACTTGTAAGGTTTGTGAGGTCCTGAAGACTCATGGAATCACACTGTGGCACTTAGGAAGGGGTAACTTTTCAGGGGTGTCATAGTGACAGTATGGAATCATTTCCAAAGCCCTACCCAGCATTGCCTCAAGGTTACCATGTGGTGTATTAGATGGGATTAGATGGGAGCTGACTATGGCATCCCGCATCCGAGGGCCCCCATGATAATAAAGGTGATGATTAATAATGATCCTGAATATTTGTGTAAGACTACAGTTAAGTGCTTTTCCATTAAGATGATACAACAGTGGCTTAAATTGTTAGGTTCTCCCAAAAGTCCTTTGAGAAAGGCAGGGTAGATGCTATGATCTCGACTATGTAAACAAGATGAATGAGGATAAGAAAAACGAAGTGACTACCCAAGGTCCCATGGCCAGTGAGGGATCCTGCCTAGGGCTCACTCTTCTGGTTACTTTCCTGTTTGTTGCCCCGTGTGAGCTCTGCTCTGTAAGATGTCAGTTGCTGTTAACTAAACCCATGGCTCCCAAACCCGACTGAGCATCAGAACCACTGGAAAAGCTTTTAAAAAACAGCCTCTTGGACTCCTCACCAGATCCATTGAATCAAAATCATCCCTGGGGGAGGAGTATAACAAGTACTTGTGGGTGTGTATGTGTGTGGTAGGGGGGTGAGGGCGAGAGAGCTGATCAGTAGTATTTGTTTTTCACAAGCCTCCTAGGTGATTTTTATTGTTGTTTGTTTACAATTTGTCCTCTCAACAGTGACTGCAAAGGTCTCTAAACTCTCACGATTATTTTAGGCTCCCTGACTTGTGCTATTCAGTGTCTTCTGGTTTAATACTTTTCTCTCTCTTCTGCGTACCTAGATCGTAGCCATTTCCAAGGACTGCTTCAATTCCTTCATGATTTTTTTGCCAGTACCATTCTGGCTATGTCCCATTCCCACCTCCAGATGATTCCCCTCTTCCATATCTAAGTATTCCTAAAGGAGGGAGAGGGTGGGAGCCTCGTGAGGGCCTGTTGTGTGTCAGGCCCTTAATTCAGTCTTTTCACACATGTCATCATGTGAGCCATCCCAGCAAATGCTGAGGTCATGATTATCATCCCCAATTGAAAGTGGGGAGTAAGTGAAAAAACTTGGCTGAGGCCAGCACGGCTAGGAGAGTGCATTGTCTTGTCTGGCTTCAAGGTTCTGACTTTCTGTTCACTCTGCTGAGTGAGTGTGCTTCAGTCCTCAGAAACCAGAAAGCTTTCTTTTGTACTCTGTTTAAGAAACTTTGTCTTACATTTAAAATAAAAGTCTTCTGGGCAGCCCAGGTGACTCAGCGGTTTAGCGCCTGCCTTCATCCCAGGGCATGACCCTGGAGACCCTGGATCGAGTCCCATGTCCGGCTCCCTGCATGGAGGCTACTTCTCCCTCTGCCTGTGCGTCTGCCTCTCTGTTTCCTCTCTGTGTATTCTCATGAATAAGTAATAAAATCTTTTAAGGGCAGCCTGGATGGCTCAGTGGTTTAGCGCCGCCTTCAGCCCAGGCGTGATCATGGAGGTCCCGGGATCGAGTCCCACGTCAGGCTCCCTGCATGGAGCCTGCTTCTCCCTCTGCCTGTGTCTCTGCCTCTCTCTCTCTCTGTGTCTCTCATGAATAAATAAATAAAATATTTTTAAAAAAATAAAATAAAATCTTTTTTTAAAAAAAAGTCTTTTACCTCATACTGTATAATCCACATAGTAAAATAATCTAGCTGTTGAAAAAATAAAAGAATGAGTGCCTTTTCTTCTTTTGTGAAATCACTTCCTAGCGAGCTTCGGAAAGTTGAACTTGTATTGATCAAGACATGATGTTGAAATTCCAGCCAACGTTCTATCCTCTTCTTTCTTTTAATTCAAAAACTCATGAAATGTTAGAGCATATGGAAGCCTTGTAGATTATCTTGTCCAGGCCATTCATTTTACAAGAGTCGATTGAACATCAGATTCAGTTAACTTGCTCCGGGTCACATGTCTCATTGGTGAAAAATTTGAGATTAGAGTCCAGCTCCAGGTCATACCAAGGGACTTTAGGGATTATAGTGAATTCATAAACAAGGTGCCCATTTTTGAAATTAGTCTAGACTGCAAATTTCTTGAGGGGAAAAAATGGTACTTTGCCCTCAAGAGCAAAGCTTCTCCCATGAGATATGCTTATAAGTGTTTGTTGGAGCAGCCTGGCTCACAGCCTGACTGACTGAGCATCATTTAAGGAATCTGATTGCTCCTGCCTACATGCTAAGTTCACCTCTGGTGTCCTCACATCCTGCAAGATAACCTTTCCCTGTCCTCCAGCCTCCTTCCAAGGGGCATTTGGAAATTTTATAGCTAAAGGAAAGTAACACTACTGTTGTCACATGTTGGCTGAGGAAGGTGGAGAAAGTATAGTTGGAATTTAAATAATGATTTTTTTTTTTATCTATTTAAGATGGAAATGTTCCCTTTTGGCCATTAAAAAAAAATACAGAGCTAGAGAAAAAAATGAGTTTCTTTCAATTCCCGTAAATCATACAATTCTTTTTCCATAGTGACTCAAGTTCTCCTTCACTTAACTTATTCAACAAATACTCATTAGGTCCCTGTCATGCTGAACACTGTCCCAGCTCCTGGGGATTCAGTAGTAAACAAAAGACAAAATCAATACCCCCACTGAGCTTCCATTTGAGTGGGAGGAGACAGATTATAATGAACAAATATATAATGTGTATTATAAATAATACAGTATGAAGAAAAACAATAAGAAGGAGCTGGAGAATCAAAAGGAGTGCTATTTTGGATGAGGTGGTCAGAGAAGATCTCTTTGAGGAGGAGGAAATTGGAAGAGAGACAGTAAAACATTTGGGGCAAAGAGTGTTCTAGGTGGAAGGAATAGGAGGTGAATCAGTCCTGAAGCAGGAGCACACAGATGTGTTTGAGGAAAGGCAAGAATGCTGGTGGGGCTTGGGGTCCAGTGATTGAGTGGAAGAATGGCAGGAAGAGGGGTTGACAGATAGCCAGGTCTTCTGCAGCCTTTTGGCCTGGGAAAGAGTCCTGATATGATCTTGGGTATCATTTGCTCTGTACAGCTATCTGGTTTATCATGTAAAACTTGAAGAGAAAAGATAATAGAGGCCAAGAGTGGAAGCAAAAAGACATTTTAGAGGTCTCCCATAAATACCAAACCTAGCTAATATCTCAGTTATATAAAAAATACTTAGTTGCTAGTCACATGTGGACCTATTTCTTAATTAAAAGAAAGGGGAGAATAACCTCTGGCCCTCAATTTTTTTTACCCAAATGGAAAGAATTAGATTCACTCATTCATTCAGAAACATTTATTTAATGAATATCATTTTCTAGATGTTCTGCTCTGCTATGACCCGAGCATAAAAAGGTAAAAAAGACACTAAGCCTTACCCTCAAGGACTTATAGACAAATGCAGCAGCAGCAGAGTACACGAGATGTAGAGAGAAATCAGAGAATGGAGTGTGAACTTGGCCTGGCTTTGCAGAGCAAAGGAGATGACCCTTGAGTTGGGTATTCAAGGAGAGAGATTACACTCTAAGGGGAGAATAGGCAAGCACATGCAAAGAAACAGGGAGGCATGAAGCTGCATGAATAGTTTTTTAGATGTTGACGGATGGGACCTTGGGTTAAGAAGGAGAGCAAGGGAAGAAAACTGGAGAGGTGGGCAAAATCCAGAGGATGAGCCTGTAGATTTCATCCGTGACTTACAATGCTGCATCAAGTAGTCGGTAAATTCATTTCTAGCTCTAGAACTTTATCATCACACAAATCTATTTTCCTTTCTCTGTAAATGTTTGAGGTAAGCGCCACCAGCCCTGTTTATTTTTATATTTATCTTTTACAGTTACCTTGCTCTACAACTTTAAAGAATAACTATTAGAGCCTCTTTTCTTGAATAGGTGTTGCAAAGAACCCAAGGTCCTGTGACTTTTAATGATGCCATTAGTTAGATTAGCAGAACTGACAGGAGTTCCTGTGAATTCCCAGTTTCCTGTCTTGTTTCTTGGGGCTTCTTTCATTCCACATCTTGGTGCAGTTGCTTGGATATGCGAGTTTAAAGTTAAAGCAAGTGTCCAATATACATGTGGTATATTACAGAGACTTGGTAGTCTATAATTTTCACAGTACAATTAATACGACTACTTGATCAATTTCTCAGAGGATTTTGGGCTTCTTGGTTACTTTAAAAGGGCGTTCTTGAGAAAGAGATCTGAAGTGGAACTCAAAGGCTGTATTTACTCATTTATAAGCATTTATTGATTCCCTGCTTTAGGCAAGATTGTATACCAGGTATTGGGGACACAACATGAATAAGATAAAATTCTTTCTTTCAAGGAATTTGCAACTATTAATGACTTCTTTTTTTTTTCTATTAATGACTTCTTATAATTCTCATAAGAAATATTACAAACTTTTTGACTTAAATATATATACAGAGTGGTTTTATGTCAATGATTAAAAAGGTTTTATAAAATTTCATTTAAAATAGTTGAGTTCTTTGATGATGTATATGCTCAGCCTCTCCCGGAACGCTGAACTTATTTATCTAACACACTGACTAGAGGCGAGGAGGAGAGAAAAAAAAGCCAGAAGAAAAGTATTAATTCATGATGCACAACTTGAGAATCTCCAGTGAACAGCTGCATTGTGACACTCACCCTTTTTGTTCACATGGAATTGCTCTCTGGAATCCTCAGATATCCTTGGTTGCCTGAGGGCTCTTCAAATGTCACCAGGGCAACGACAAAGTAACACACATGAAGCAGCCCCTCTGTGGCATTATGAAAAGCATTGAATTAAATTATTGCATACCAAATCATCTGCATATGAAAGGCAGTGAACTGTTGGAGAACCCAACTGGAAACAATGCTGAGTTTGATTCCTACCTCCACTGATCACTTAACTTGTACCCCCTTAGAAATCTTGTTGTGACCAGAGTCCCCTTTTCAGAATGTGGGAAATATTAATACTGTACTTATGGCCTCAGGGGGATTGTGAGCTAAATTAGGGATATTATTGAGATGGTCATAGAAAAGCTCCTCTCACCCTTTCTTGGTCTGCCTTAAAAAAGATTAAGGAATTTCCCACTCTGGATGAAACTGTTGCTTCCCACCAAGGAGATCCTGGCAAAACACATTAACAGCTATACTGATTGAGTCTTACCATGTGCCAGAGACTGTGCTCAGCACTTCACGTGCATAATTTTTATTTCATCCTAAAGACCTGTATGTAGGGTCAGTATCGTTAAATTCCTCATTTTATGATGGAGATATTTAGACTCTAAAATTTATGTGTTTCTTGGCCCAGGTTCACAAGGCTAGGAGTATTCTGAAGCAAAGAATTAGGACCAGGTGATCAGTCTCAGGAGCCTTCAAACCTCTGTACATATTAGGGTAGAGGGAACTGTATATTTCATCACATCCTCTGTCGCCATTATAGTTGGCTACTGCGAAATCTAGAAAGAATTCTTTATAGTAGGAAAAACATTTTCTATAGACTATATTCATTCAAGAAAGTCTGTGGAGAGACAGTGTATGAAAAATAAACTTGATGTTTTACGGTCAGTTAAACCAAAATAAGACAGATTTTGGAAAATGTACTGAAAGATTTGTATCCAAATGATCCTGCCACTAGTGGCCCACCCGCCCTTAGCCCCAAGCTCTCCTTGGAAATTGCTAGCTTCTGAACCACATAGGAAGAAAATGAGTCTCATTTCTGTTTAGTTGGATTTCAGTGTTCGGTCCCCACAGAAAACCAATCACTTGCTTTTCACCAGAATTGTCTGTGAAAGGCTTAACTATTTTAAAGCACAAGTCCATTCCCACAATGCAAGAAATTAGCCCCACTAACATGTTCCTCTCCTCCTTTTACATTTTATTTATTTATTTGTAATTATAAAAACAGCATGTTGATTATAGAACTAACATGTTGATTATAAAAAGCACCCAAAGATAATCACTACATGCTTCTAAAGTGTACTTAAAAGAGCATTTTGAAAATATTTCAAGCAAGCCAGCCAGCATTTTTAAAAATAAATGTGCTCTCCCAAGAGAATTCTTTTAATGGAGACAGCAGATACGTGGTTCTTATAGGCATTTTTCGAATGGTAACATTGCTTTATAATCAAATAACTAATGTGCTGTTCTAAGATTGAAGCACGATTTGTGGATAAATATACACTTATTTCTTAGCTGCACCTTTTTTTCAAAAGCAATTATAATTGCTACAACTTTCTGAGTGCTAACCACATTCCAGGCACACAAGTTACTGTATTTAACACTTATAACAGGTCTAGCAAGTCAGCATTAGAGTCATTTTTCATGCAGTACAACTAAAGCTCACGGAGGCTTGTGAATTAAGCAGAGTCTGATGGGTAAGGCTGTCTTCCTTGAAGACTCGTGTGATCACCCATGAAGCATCCAGGGCAGAAGAGAAGCACAGTTATTTCTGCCTAGAGGGAGACTAAACATACAAATTAAGTTATTAACATCACCACTTATGAGTTAATGGACTACTGGAACTGAGATGAGACACATTCTTCAAATACTAAGAGAACCTGTATGAAAGCATCTAGACAGTCACTTAATTCATTCTCAACTTTTAGTACAAAAGAATCATCTGAGGGGCTTTTCAGTTTACATAATCTGGGATCCACCAGTTTAGAAAGTCAGGTTAAACAGAGAAACGCCCAGGAACCTGCATGTATAAGATGTTTTCCAGAGAATTGTGAGGCTATAGGTCCAGGGGACCCTCTTCAAAAACCACCACTTCATCATATAGCAAATGCTCTCAACATGGCTTCCTTTCCTTTACCTAAATGCCTGAGTACATACAGAAAGAAAACCAAAGACATTGGTATAAAGCCAGAGCCCAGGTCATAGGGTATTGTGTCTGGTTTACATCACATTACCGGAACACGCCAAAATGAAATTTCATCTCAAATTCAGCCTCTCACCTTGATGGCCTCTTTGTAAGACTTGGTGTTCAAAAGTGGTGTTTGAGTGAATGAAGAAAGTTCTCACTGAAGCTCTGGTTTGATAAATCTCAGGATTTTCATGGCATAGGGACAGCTAAAGTAATACCAGGTGGTGATGTGGGGGATTTCCTGTTTGTTTTACCTATTAGAGATGATTTTATACATCCTGTGATTTTTACAGTTGTGAAAGGAAGTTCTTATATTTAACTCTATTGAAATGTAGCACTTGTGGTTTTTGTGTGTGTGTGTGTGTGTGTGTGTGTGTGTGTGTGTTTAAAGGAGGGGAAGATGGGGATAAATCTCCCTTGCACTTTTCATGAGTTAATGAATTATGTTCTTGCAGCTTCACTTTTCTGTTGTCTAGAACAAAACAGAGTTAGGCTTTATAGGACTGATGATGAATTTCTAAGATTTATAAATTATGTGTCAGACAGTTCAAGAGGTGGGGTATGCATTTTGGGGGGGCTTTTTTTACCCCCTCTTTTCCTGTTCTTTGGGCCTACAACATTTGGATAGTTTAATCCAACCCATAACAGCATAGGCAAGAGAAGGGATTAAAATTAAAATTCCTTTAAGTGCCTCACATAAAAAAAAGCGTTGTGAAGAAAAGGACTCAATATACCAAGACTTTTTATTAATTTTTATTTTCTTTCCTCTCTATAGAATAATCAGGAGGTAGCTATGGGCATCAATTGTCCGTAGATGACAGCAAAAAAGGAGTGTCTGGGAAAGGTTCTCATCTTGTTTTTTTCTGGACCTCCTGAGACCTGACATGTCAGCCAATTACGGTTGGATGAAGGTTAGAGATAAAAGTTAAGTTGGACCTTCACTATTCAGTCTCGATAGGAAATAGTACTGGTTGCTCTAAAAACACAGCTGTGCTCATGATGTTTTCAGAGAAGATAACAGGTGGCCAATAATATCCAAGCAACCTAATGACAAGCTTTTCTAATGTGTAGGTTTAGAATCCTTTCAGTTTACTTTTAAAAAAGAGGAAGAAATATATATGGTATGCCATACATACTTTAGATCTACAAGGAAGTAAAAAATTAGTGGCAGCAAAACAGACCCTGTGCCAGTAGGAATGAAATTTATTGCATAGATTGGAGAAGCAGCACCCAATTTCAGAAGGTAGGGCTTTAGGGATAGACTCAACGTTGATATCGATCAATATTTAATTGTCAGTCTGCATGTAGTATCACGTTCAAAGTACTCAAAAGACACATAAAACCCTTTTATTTTTTTAGATGATTTATTTATTTGAGAGAAAGAGAGAGAGAGCAGGAGAAGGGGCAGAGGGAGAGGAAGAAGGAAAGAAAGAATCCCAAGCAAACTCCCCGTTAAACATGGAGCCCAGTGCTGGGTTCAATGCCATGACCCTGACTGAGATCATGACCTGAGCTGAAATCAAGAGTTGGATGCTCACTCAGCTGACCCACCCAGGCGCCCAACACATACAACCTTTTTAGATGTTAAAAGTTGAGGATTTAAAAAAAAATTTAGATAATCCAAATATGTTAATCCGTCAAAGGCATACAAATTACCAAATCACGTGTAATATCTCTTCATTAACATTGAGTAAAAAAATAGCAAGCCATGAGGTCAGTGGGGGATAGGAAGGAAGGTGATGAAACACCAAATACCTCTTTCCCAGAATAATTTACATGAGTATTTTCAAGATGTTTCTGCGAACAAGTTGTGAAGGATTTTTTTAAAAAAAGAGAAAAGCAGTTTTGATGACTGGATTTTGGAGCTTCCAAAATCCACTTCAATTCTCTGTTCAACATCTACCTTTGGTTCTGTGATTGATATACCTGGCTCATTAAAGATGAACATTTTCAAAATCTATGTAGAATTTTAAATTCTGGGATGAAATAAACCTGGTTTCTAAGTCAGGTATCAGCCCTCACCCTTGGCATAAGGAGCTTTTGTTATGCAGGTCCTGAGGAATGCCCCAGCTGGGGAAATGCCAGTTAATAGATTCAGACAGATGGATTTTGATGAGAGTCTGCACTGTTCACACCCCTTTAGCAAATGTTTTCAAATATTCTCAAGTAACACACTTAACTTGAAAACAAATATGGATTTGCTTACTTTAGAGTCAATAGTAATTATTATCATTAGTAGTATATAAAAATATCTGTTCTGTTTGTGCATATTAGAGTGTTAAATTCATATGTCACATTATATCTCTAGACTTGTAGCTGCCTTGTACATACAGAAAAAAATACACTTTGAATTTAAAACAGGTTTTGGCAGAAAATTATTTCAGCTGTTGTGAAATATAGCACTTTTTTTTTTTAACTTCCCTCCCCCATAAAGTCAGAGGGATAGTCAGCTGTGGAAATAGCCTTACGAAATTCCCAAGAGGAATGCAATTTTTTTTTTTCTCTCAGTGGAGACTGTGTAACCAGACTAAAAGGGAATGGCATTGGAATAAAAATCAGACTGGCCCCAAGGCAAGGGAGCATTTCTTACAGGGGTCATTTTAGGGAGTCCAGTGCTCTCTTCTTGAGCGTGGGGTACAGCTCTGGCCATATGTGTTGCCAAACCCATTCTTCCCTGGCATTAACTTAATTAAAGTCTGGACAACCAAATTTAAGGAAAATGGGAAAGCAGGAGGTTGGAGATACTGCTTTGATGTGTAAATGTATCCGTTATATTGAATGCTCTTTTGGGCAAGGCACTTTGAGGGGTTTGTGGAGGTAGATCTCATAAAACTAGCAGTCCAGGATTGTGGATTGACCTTATACAACAAACTGCAAATGTAATTATTTAATTACAGTGTGAAAAAGTGCTGTGTAGGAGAAGGAAGGGTGCTGCAGAAGTGCAGCAAGGGGACTAAGCATCCAGAAGGTTGGAGAATGCTTCATTGAAGAATAGCATTTGAGCTAACTTCTAGAGCATAGTATCTAGTATAAGTTGCTTAGAAGAAAAGATTAGAAAAGGCATGTAAGCCAGTGGGAACAGCATATGTGAAGGCTCAGGATCAGGAAAGTATTGGTGTGGTTGGAGTGAAGAGAGAGTCCGTGAGGGAACCAGGCTGGTGGGTGCCACTAACACAGCATTGCATGTTGGGGGGGGGGGGGAGCGGGCGGCGCTTTTCTCATTATATTGTGTGGTACCCACCATGGTGGTACCCCATTTTCTAGCTGGAAGAAAAAATGTTGGGACTTCAAATTTACTCGCTATGTTTTAGTTCTTGCCGCCTGTGTTTTTATCTTCTCCATCTCTAAGTTTCTAAAAAAAAAAAGGGAGAGGTTGTGTGTGTATGTGTTTCCTAAGAAAATCATAATTCTGTTCATAATTGTCTGGCAGTTTTAACTAATGTAATGTCTGCAATGGCCTTGTGTATCTTTAAAAAATGGAATATTAGTTCAAATTAGTAGATATGTGACCTAAATTATCATAGCATATTTAAAAGCTAAATATGACAGTTTTTTGTTTTTAACTTTGGGAGGGCCTGACTTAGAAAAGAGGAAAATAAATGAACTCCTCCGTACCAAAAAAGAAGGCTTTTAGATCCTATTTCAGAATAACTGAATAATGTTTCTGCAGCTTTTATGTCACATCTGTGTGTGCAACAGCTGTTAGATCATTGCTATAACTTTAGCATTTGCTCAGATTTTAAGACGTTCAACATTTTTGTGTGCAGATGTAAGTTTCAAAGCTATATTTGAAGAAAACATGCCTTTCCAAGTTGCAAAATGTATTTTCTGCTTCATTTATTAGGAGAGGAAAAAATATGAGATACATTCTCTAATGCACTTCTGGTGGTTTAACTTTTCAGTGCAATTATGTGGCAAACAGCATAAACAAGAGAGGCTGGGCTCCTTTCACCTACAGGTCAAGATTTTACCAATTGCATTGTTTGGAAGACTCGTGTTCCTAAGACTTTGGGCTATTTGTGTGTTGTGTTCTTTATAAGTAAATATAAGCCATTCTTGCTGATTGTCATCCTCAGACTTGAAAAGTCATATAAATAAAGATACTAGATACAATGGTGAGTAGTAATGTAAAATTATTGTAAATGAAATCGATTTTGAAGTGAGATATAGTGTTTGTAAGGCAGTTGCACACATGCTAATCTCAATGCTATGATTAATGAGCAGTGTGTTGATAGTATCTGCTGAACACCTACTTTATTCAGAACATTCTTTCATGCACAGGTCACAGCAGAATCAAAAAAAAGAGTGGGGGGTAGAGAGAGAGAAAGAACACAGTCTCTTCTGTATAATTAAGCTAAAGTCTAGCCTGATATACAAAATACATGTCTCTGATGATACTTAAAAAAAAATTTACCAGAGGTAACAATGCTTTAGAAAACTGAATATACAAGTACTGAAAATATAGAGGAAAAATAAATTCCTATCAGCAAGAGTCACTTGTTGAAAGCCTTTGGAAAGAGAGGGTTGGCTGGAGAGGAAGTTAAGTGATAAGAACTGATGCTCACTCATCCTGAGGTCTAGATAGTAGGAGAGCCTCCGGTATTGTCTGCTACTGTTTCCCAGCTGTGTGGCTTTAAGCCAGATACTTCACCACTTGAACTCAGTTTTCTCATCTGTAAAATAGAACTAATAATCATGTGTGTTTGAATAAAATATGTAAGAGAATGGTGATGGCAACAAAGTACTTACAATGGCAGTTTTTATTTTTTAATTATCTTTG
Organism: Vulpes vulpes; assembly: GCF_048418805.1. Classification (NCBI taxonomy): domain Eukaryota; kingdom Metazoa; phylum Chordata; class Mammalia; order Carnivora; family Canidae; genus Vulpes; species Vulpes vulpes. The sequence goes on along the minus strand of NC_132788.1, from coordinate 45,699,793 downwards.
TTCATTAATAGAACTAATAGAAATCAGGGTTATTAGGTATAGAGAATGCCACATACAGAAGTATAGAGGAAGGAACAAGCCTGCCTAGTAGTCAGTTGGTTTTAAACAATAGAAATGTTACTTCTAGCAAATAAAAGATTAAAAATTATTTAGGTGTACAGTATTTAATGGTCTCCCTAAAGTTGATTGTGTGGCTTTTAAATGTCCTTAAAAATCTTGAAATTATTACAGCCTTTGGCTACTTCTACTTCCCATACATTCGGAATTAGAAACATGACTAGTTCATGACTAACCTTTAGCAGTAGGTTTATAATGGAAGAATGAGTGTGTGTTCACTCACATGAACAATGGAGGGTGTCACAGCTTTTACTGAAAATTTGCGAGTCCAGCTTTCCATCTAGAGTAGTGCACATAAGAAGTCGATCTTTTTATCATCTAAAAAAGTATCTATGGGTAGAAAAGTGATTTTGAGAAACATATATAGAGTATTTAGTATAGTATACTTTGGGAATTTCCAGGTTCTGAAAAAATTATATAAGTTGACCTAGGAGAAGGACATAAAACTTAGGGTCATATTCAGAGGGATGTCATTTTCTCACATTGGTTGGCTAATCCTTACATGCAGTACTCTAAGAGACCCTGCAGTGCCCTGATCCCAGCACACTCAGGACCATGAAATCCTGGTGTATGGCCTCTATAGCGGGGAGGGGTTGGGAGAAGGGGTGGGGGTGGAGAGCCCAGAACAAGAGCTCCTGGCCCAAGTCACTCAGAGCTGTTTTCTCATGTAAAGTGAGTACCTTTACTCTTTTGTAAGGACTGAAAGAAGTAACATTTGGGAAAAAAATCACTAAATACACCCCTTTCTACAGTCTGGGTATTCAACAATTGCTCTTTAATTCTAGAGGTAGCCAAAGGCTGTAATCACCGGATTTTGTTATTAGTATGCTCCATGATTACTGCTTACTAAGTACAAAATCATCTAGTATTCAGTGTTACAGAGGAGTAAACTGAGGCAGAATGGGGTGGCCTAACTTGTCTAAAGTCAGGCATTTAGCAGGTGGCTGAGCAGGGCTTTTGGCTTGGGCAGTCAGGTCCCTCCAAAGGTGTGCTCTCACCCATCAGACAACAGAGTCTCATCTTTAGGGGAAGTATGGTAAGGAGCATATAAGTATATATCTTCTCTTTGTTGTGGTTTTGTACAAATATTAAGTTTTTGTACAGATTTACAAACTTTGAGCTGTGGAACTGAAGGCGATTTTAAAAATCATCCGTGAGTCCAACTCCTTCGTTTATAAGTCCTCACCAAAGACCAGAGAAGGTGAATGACAGTGATCCTGGTAGCAGGAATGTGGCAGGTATCCAGGCCTCTTGGTGCAATACGCTTTCCATTCATTGTGTGCATTCCAGCTTCTCAGAAGATAATTTAATTATTGTGAAAATCACATTCTTTAAAAAAAATTTTTTTTGAGATAGAAGTCACATAAAATTCACTTATATAAGGTGTATATTTCAGTAGCTTCTAGTATTTTCCTAAAGTTGTACAACCAACACTGCTATCTAATTCTAGGACATTTCTGTCACCTCAAAATGCTTATTAGATGTCACACTCTCTTTCTCCCTCCTCCCAGCCCTTGACAACATTAAGCTACTTTCTGTCTCTATAAATTTGTCTGTTATGGACATTTCATGTAAACAGAATCATATGATGGATGCCTTTGTGTCTGGCTTCTTTCGCTTAACACAGTGTTTTCAAGGTTTATCTGTGTTGTAGCATGCATTAGTATGTCATTCCTTTTTATGACTGAATAATATTCCCTGGTACTTATATACCACATTTTGTTTATCTGCTCATCTATTGATGGATATTTGGGTTGTCTCCACTTTTCAGCTATTACGAATACTGTTTTTATGAGCATTCATGTACATGTTTTTGTGTGAAAGTATATTTTCAACTTTCTTGGAATATATATCTATGGGTGGAATTGCTAGATGATGTGGTAACTCTTGTGTCTTACTTTTTGAGGAACTGTCCAACTGTTTTCCAAAATGACTACACATTTTACCTTCTGGATTCAAATTTCTCTACATCCTAGTCAACACTTTTTATTATCCAACTTTTTTATTATACTCATCCTATAGGATATGAAATGGTGTCTTATGATTTTGGTTTGCATATCCCAAATGAGTAATGATATGAGAATTTTTTCATGTGCATTTGTATATAGTCTTTGGATGAATATATTTTCAAATCTTCTGCTCATTATTACATTGACTTATCTTTTTATCGTTTTGTTGTAAGATTTCTTCATATTTCTGGATACTAGATTCTTGTCAGATATATAATTTGCAAATATTTTCTCCCATTCTCTGGATTATCTTTTTACTTTCTTGTATTCTTTAAAGCACAGGTTTTTATTTTTAATGAAGTCCAGTGTGTTCTTTCCTTTGATTATATGTTGCTTTAGATATAATTTCTTTTTTTTAAAGATTTATTTATTTATTTATGATAGACACACAGAGAGAGAGAGAGAGAGAGAGAGAGAGAGAGGCAGAGACACAGGCAGAGGGAGAAGCAGGCTCCATGCCGGGAGCCCAATGCAGGACTCGATCCCGGGACTCCAGGATTGCACCCTGGGCCAAAGGCAGGCGCCAAACCGCTGAGCCACCCAGGGATCCCCTAGATATAATTTCTAAGAAGCCATTGCCTAATCCAAGGTCATAAAAATCCATACTTATGTTTTTCTTTAAGAGTTTAATAGTTTTGGGGCACCTGGGGTGGTACAGTTGGTTAAGCATCCAACTCTTGGTTTTGGCTCAGGTCATGATCTCAACCCCCCTGGGGTTGAGGGTCGTGAGATCAAGCCCTGCATCAGGCTCCATGTTTAGTAGGGAGGCTGCTTGATGTTTCTCTCCCTCTGCTCCTCCCTTCACTCTCTCAAATAAATAAATAAATCTTTAAAAAAAAGTTTAGTAGTTTTAACTCCTAAATTTATATCCCTGACTCATTTTGAGTAAATTCGTGTATACAATATGAAGTAAGGATCCAGTTTTATTCTTTTGCATGTGAATATCCAATTGTCCCAGCATCATTTATTGAAAAGATTATTCTTTCCCCATTGAAATGTCCTGGAATCCTGTTGACACCTTCATTATTATACTAAAATGAATATTCTCTATGAGTCAGGATAAGTAAATTGTTATTTGTTGTATTGCTTTCCAAACTCATTTGGAAACAATATCTCTATAATTCTGTTGTTCCATCTATAAAATGAGAGTGATAATACTTTGCTGTAGTACCATTTAAAGTATGTAATACCTTGTTGAAGATGGAGGCCTAGAATCATACAATGTCCCAATATATTGCCCAATTTTAAAGCTCTAATGTTTAAAGTTCTTGAGTCTGACTGACCTGGGTTCAAATCTTAGCTCCATTTCATACTAGTTGTATGTCTTGGGCAAGTTAAATTTTTGTAAATTTTAAAAGTAATCTCTATGCCCAAATGGGGGCTCCAAATCATGACCCCAAGATCAAGAGTTGTGTGCCCTACTAGCTGAGTCAGCCAGGTACCCCTGTAAATTTTATTTTTCATTGAAGTATAGTTGAATATTAGTTTTAGTTATACAACATAGTGATCCGACAATTATGCCCATTATAAAATACTTATGAGAAGTGTAGTTACTATGCAAAATTTTTGCAGTATTATTGACTATATTCCCTATGCTATATTTTTCACCCACATGATTTATTTTATAATTGAAAGTTTGTATCTTTTAATTCCTTTCAGCTGTTTTGCCTTTCACCCACATGATTTATTTATTTTATAATTGAAAGTTTGTATCTTTTAATTCCTTTCAGCTGTTTTGTTTTGTTTCCCCTCATTCTCTTCCCTCTGGCAATCACTAGTTGTTTGTGAGTCTGTTTCCCTTTTGTTGTTTGTTTGTTTTGTTTTTTAGTTTCCACATATAAGTGAAATCATATGGTATTTGTCTTTCTTGGTCTAACTTATTTTACTTAGCATAATACCCTCTAGGTTTATTCATGTTATAGTGAATGGCAAGATTTCATTCTTTTTATGGCTCAGTAGTATTCCATCGTATATATATACCATTTGTTCTTAATCCATTGTTCTACTGATGTATACTTAGATTGTTTCCATATCTTGACTGTTACAAATATTGTAGCAATAACCATAGGAGTATATAATCTTTTCAAATTAGTTTTTTTCATTTTCTTTGGGTAAATACCCAGAAGCAGAATTACTGGATCATACGGCATTTCTATTTTTAATTTCTTGAGAAACTCCATACTGTTTTCCATGGTGGCTGCACCAATTCACATTCCCACCAATAGTTTTATATAATTTTTAAAATATAAATTATACATCATGACAGTTATTTCCATTTTGTTTTCAAAGCTCAATGCTTTCATGAACCTGGCTTGTGAAAGCAGCTACACTTACTAACTATAAAGACCACATGGTAGTAGAACACAAAACAACACACAAGCCCCTGGCTTGTACTTTACAGATAAATTTACAAACATCTGGGTGCATTAACCATTACTCTCAAAAGAGTGCCTAAATGGCAATCTGATGACATTTTCATGATTCCATATTCCATAAAATATTATGTATGGTTTTTTTAAAAGATTTTTATTTATTTATAGACACACACACACACACACACACACACAGAGAGAGAGAGAGAGAGAGAGAGAGAGAGAGACAGGCAGAGGGAGAAGCAGGCTCCATGCAGGGAACCCGACGTGGTATTTGATCCTGGGTCTCCAGGATCACACCCCGGGCTGCAGGCGGCGCTAAACCGCTGCGCCACCAGGGCTGCCCCTATGTATAGTTTTTAACTGATAATTTTTTCTTTACTGTGAGGTTATAGCCTTTCTTCCCTTTGATGTTTTAAATGCCAGTTTTTTTTTTTTTAAGTATAATGATGGTGGTGGTGTTGAATTCCTTGACCGAGCAAAATTAAAAGGTAGGTAACTTTAGTTTTACTTCCAAACTTTCTTTTGAAATTATTCCCAGCATAAAGTTAATGAAAAAATGCATTGTTCACTTTATTCAATTGTCATCTCTTCAGTTTCCAGTACCCTTTTTTAAAAATGGTAAAAGCCTAAATTTTATAATTTGATAAACACTAAATATTTCCTATTAATATAACATATTTTTGTATTTTACTTAATGAACTTTAAGTTCCTGTCACTCTGAAAATTGTGTATTTATAATCAAGCTTGTCTCACAGTTGGACCTAATAGCATTAATTTGTGCACTCAAGTGAGGAGCCCTGCTTTAAGGCCTGAGCACTAGCAAAACTGCAGGTCTAGTTTTGATCATTTTTCCAGACATGCAATAAAAAGACTAGCAGATGAGGACCACAAAGGATGTTCAGTTTTACAATGGAACCTTAATGAATGAGCATTCAGAAGTTTATGGTCCTCTAGATAATGTTTTTAGTGAGGATCACCATGGAAGCTGTACCAGTTCCTGATTCTCTTGAGCCTGACCCTCCTCAAGGAAGGGACCAATGAATTTTAAAACTCGAAGCACAGCTGGTTGTGGGGCTTGGTGCAAAGTTCCTGTTTCCACCCCTACCTACAAAATAAGTATAATGTTCTGGAATTGACATAGTGTGTTTAATTATAACCAAGTTCAACAGAATATCCTTGTCTCTGTAATAAATTAACCTAGCAATGAATGCTAGCAAATAAAAACTATCATTCTGTTAAAAAAAAAAAAAGTCTCAATGTCTGGGATTCTCTCTGTCTTAAAATACACTATCCCTGAAGTCTATGAACATTGTTTCAGTTAATTACGAAGGGATCACAAAGAGTCTCTCTCACCATGCTGTTAGTAGATAATAGCTGACCCAATGAGGAGTCTTTAAGGGAGTTCTTTTTATGGCAGAGGTAGCCACTTAAAAGTCCCTTAAGGAAGTTGCTATACGTGCAAATGTGAAGTCTGGTAGGGGCAAATAAATTCATCTTTGTATTATTTAATTTTAACTCTCAGCCTTTATTGAATGAGATTGACCAGATGCTTAGATCATATTGACTATTATTCCAAGATATTAGTTAAGTGGAAAGATTTGATGTATTAAAGAAGAGAAGTTAAGTTTTATCATAAGCTTTCATGCACTCAATTAAGTTTCTATAGTTTTCATTTTACATTTGTGTTACCAAGACAGACATCCAAGGGGAACTGTGTTTTAGAGAGAGTAAGCTCATTTTAGTTTACATCAGAGAAGGTAGGCATATGTCTTTTCCTTGATAAAATATTTTAGAGTGTTTTATGTTTTTTCTTCACAAGGATGTTATAGATTACACACACCATTCAGATCCCATGTAAACCTTTGTAACTGTCAGTGGAAAGGATGGGCTTTCCAACTTAAAAAAAAAAAATGTGTCATTTGTTTTAGTTCTTTCTCTTTCTATAACCTGAATATTCTTAGTAATCACATACGTTCTACGCAGAATATACTACCAGGTACCGTAATTGTAAAAGACATACTTTCTGGTCTCAGGAACTTGATTACGAGGTATGAGATACATGAGAATAAAGCACCATTGCAAGCTAGTATTAAAGAAGTACACCAGTGGGACGCCTGGATGGCTCAGTGGTTGAGCATCTGCCTTGGCTTAGATCGTGATCCTGGGGTCCTGGGATCGAGTCCCACATCGGGCTCCCTGTAGGGAACATCGTTCTCCCTCTGCCTGTGTTGTGTCTCTCCCTCTCTCCCTGTGTCTCTCATGAATAAATAAATAAAATCTTTAAAACAAACAAACAAAAAGGACATCAGCTTTAGTGCCCTGACAGACCTGGGTTTGAATTCAGCTACTTGACAGATGAACAAACTTGCTTGTTCTGTGGAGTATCATGGAGAGCCAACAAATTAGATGAAAGTGGGAGTTGGGAGAAATAGGTCTTGGAATGCTCTCCAGAATAGGTGACTTGCAAGATTAATTTTTAGGAATCAGTCAACTGGAGAAAGACAATTATCATGTGGTTTTGCTCATATGTGGAATATAAGAAATAGTGAAAGGGACTATACGGGAAAAGAGGGGAAAAAAGGGGAAAAGAGGGAAACTGAATAGGGAAAAATTAGAGAGGAAGACAACCATGAAAGATTCCTAACTCTGGGAAGCAAACAAAAGGTTGCAGAAGGGAGGTGTTGAGGGGGATAGGGTAACTGGGTGACAAGCATTAAGGAGGGCACTTGATGGGATGAGCACTGGGTATTATACTATATGTTGGCAAATTGAATTTAAGTAAAATATTTTTAAAAAGGAATAAGTAAAAATTCACGGAAGGAGGGGGAGGACGGAAGGACACTCTGGCAAGGATCAGCAGCATGTGCAGAGATATTTAGGCATGAAGCCATAGCAAGTAGAAAGCAGGGGGTCTAGATTACTGACCCCAGCTCAGGATGCCTGAAGGACACACAAATGGAAATATTCAATGGGCCTGGTGTCTTCTAATTACTTGGCTTATGCGAACTTTTAATTAATAAAGTAAGCACTTTGTTTATATTACAAAATAATGAAATCTCCCATTGAGGTAGCAGATTCTTCATTCTGAATATCTTGTTTTTTTCTAAAAAGCAGGTCTCTAGGGCAGTGAACTCATGATAAAATTTTTAAAAGTCTTCCCAACAATAACATTTTAAGTCTATTTTATTTATTTTTACTAGATGCTTATACAATTCTTACTCATATTCCCGGATTTAAAAATATCTGACAGAAAAAATTCTGACAGCAAAGTTAGTAATTTTACTAGGAGATTAAAAGGACCTATGGGTTTCAGTTCAGACTTCAGTTCTACTAACTAAGATATAAACATTTGGTAATTCACTACAATTGGCTAAAAGAGAACTAAGAATGTAATTACCTAAGAAAAGACTTTTCATTAGAATTCTAGTAAGTCTGGCTCAACAAGTGGATCATTATTCATGGAATTCTTGTTGTTTGTTATGCAGAATTTTTTGTTACTTTGATCTGAATGAAATGTTCCAAAATAGAATGTGTCTCTGAGTCCAATAACAGATATTCACATACTTACATAGCAGATTTTTTTATTTGCAGAAGAAAGCTATGTTGCCACATGTCTACTCAAATAAATTACCATTACTGTCTAAACGGACTCATTTGTAAGGAACAATCTACATAGGCAAATGTATAACCTCCATCAGAAAGTATGCATGCCAAAAACATTGAAATGGACATGTTTCTCATTTTCTTGTTGTTTTAATGATGCCATCTCCTGACCTTTATGTGCACCCTGACTCTTGTACAATTACTGAAATGTAGAATCATAGAAAATAAGAGGATGTGGGTGAGAAGGAGGGCGGTACAAAAAAAGGATGATCAGGAAAGGCAGGATACAGTTTTTTAAGATAGGAATTTAGGGGGAAAATGCCCCGACGGGAATTCCAACTTGAAAGACTATCTTCCCCAGCTAGGTGGCATCTAGAACCTATGATTGCCATTCAGAGAAAAAGAAAAAGGAATATAGGATTTTCTCCTTAGGGCAGAAGGAGTTGTTTCTCTTTAGTAAATGCATGGACTTAAACGTGGAACCTCAGACTTTATGGTCAAAGCAAAGGAAACCATAAGATAAACAGTAAAAATGATTTATTGATAGGATGTTATTGCAGCTTTTATATATATTTTGTCAAGCAAAACATGGATATTTCATGCCATGCTTTAAGCACAACTTTTGAAAGAAAAACAATAGTCATTTGTTCTCATAGGAATGCATATTCAATGGTGGACATATCTTGTAGCATTATTTTTTTTTCTTATAGCAATGACATTTGGTGTCTTTGGGGGATTGAAACAATTATACAATCCTTCCATTTACATAGAACTCATTTCTACATAATCCACATGCAAGAAAAATAGTATGAATAATGTCTCCTACCTATTAAGTTGCTTTACACTTATGTTGACACCAAGATTTGGCACTACCTTTGGGTGCATTTCCTAGCATGTCTGCCTATTCTCTCTGAACCTGACATATTCTCTGGAAGCTCTGACCCTTTATAATTTTATCTCTGTATTCCAGAGCATAAAAGGAATCCACAAAGTTTTGTTTTTGTTTTTTGTGTTTTTTTTGTTTTGACTAAATGAATAAGGAATTGAAAAACCTCAGACTAGAAGTGATGAAACATAAGTAATATTACAACTAAAATTTACAGTTTGTAAAGCTCTTTCATTATCTGATTTAATATTCAAAATCATGGTATGAGGTAAATATCTCCTATATCTGTTTTACCAATAAGGGAACAGAAGCTCGGAGACATTAAGTAGGCTGCCCAAGAGCACAGCTAATGAAGTCATTTAGTTGGGATTTAAGCCCAGATCTTCCCTAAATTTCATATGCTTTTTACTCTAACCTGCTATCTCTAGAGGCCTTATACACAAAGAGTAGAAGCTGAAAAGATTTTATCTCATATATTGAATTTTATTCAGGGTGAAATCAGTATTCTATTTTTTAAAAGTTCAGAATATTAATAACATTTTATGAATGCTCACATTCATTCAGTTTATTAGTTTTTGTAAATATGAAAGAAGAAGAACCAGCAATGCGAGTTTAATATCACAAGAGATTTGGCAGTATTTTATTAACCTGCCCTGCTAGGTTGCCGGCCGTGATGTAAGTACTGCTATTTATCAGCTGGTGCAGATGTACTGAATTACAGCCCAGAGATGTGTAACTTTCGCTTATAGAGAAGAAGGCTGGGGAGTACAAAGCATTCTATTGTAATCCTAGGAAAATATTTTTAAATATATATTTCCCCTTGGCAATTCCATAATGATTTCCTTTCATGTAATCTCATTGTTAATGGATTTATACCTCGAAGAACCACTAGCATCCAGGAGGTTGTCAGCAACATGCTGTCCCAAGAACTAAGTGAGTGACAGCTGCCTGCTGCCACCTAGACTTGCAGTTGAAAAGAGCACTCATTTTTTTTGCTCAGGATGGTGGTACAGGCAGGATGGGCAAGTGTCGCGATCTCTATACTGCCAGGAAGCTCCGCAGCCACCAATGAGATCAGAAGTGGCATGATAAACAGTACAAGAAAGCCCATTTGGGCACAGCCCTGAAGGCCAACGCTTTTGGGGAGGCTTCCCATGCAAAAGGAATTGTGCTGGCGAAAAGTAGGGGTTGAAGCCAAGCAGCCAAATTCTGCCATCAGGAAGTGTGTCAGGGCCCAGCTGATCAAGAATGGCAAAAAAATCACAGCCTTTGTACCCAAGGATGATTATTTGAATTCTATTGAGGAAAATGATGAAGTTCTGGTTGCTGAGTTTGGTCACAAAGGTCATGCTGTCGGTGACACTGCTGGAGTTTAAGATTGTCAAAGTAGCCAGTGTTTCTCTTTTGGCCTTTTACGAAGACAAGAAGGAAAGACCAAGATTGTAAGTTTTGATAGTGGAAACATAACAATAAATATTCATATAATTTCTTTCTTCGGGATCCCTGGGTGGCGCAGCGGTTTGGCGCCTGCCTTTGGCCCAGGGCGCGATCCTGGAGACCCCGGATCGAATCCCACATCAGGCTCCCGGTGCATGGAGCCTGCTTCTTCCTCCGCCTGTGTCTCTGCCTCTCTCGCTCTCTCTCTCTGTGACTATCATAAATTAAAAAAAAAAAAAAATTCTTTCTTCAAGAAGAAAGAAAATGGCAGAGATGGATCCACTTAGTGTGTTCTTATATTCCTAACTGTCCAAAGTCCATCAAGTGAGAGGCCTTTACACGTCTCTATTATTTCTCCATATCCAACCCCGTCATTATGCCAGGGGAGCATAATAATGTATGTCCAATGACATAATAATGTCAGTGGACCTTACACAAAGGTTCTAGAAAACTGATCCAAGGTAGATCATTTATAATACTTGTCATTTACTAGAAATGGGATGCTATCTGGAGGAAAAACATTAGGAATAGGCTAGTTAGGGCTGAAGATCTGCATTGTCCCCATCCTTAATCTATCTTTTAGAATACCTTTTATTCTGAAATATTCTTTTATTCTGAAGAAACACTTCCTGTCCCATTCATTCCCAGTTTTGAATATTGATGTCTGCTTATGACTGGTTGTCCTTTCTGCTATTATGTGCATACTCTAAAAAATAACAAATTACAAAGAAATTGTGACAAATATCCTGAGTAGGAATAGGAAATCCTAAACATGGGTTGGTTGTTTTAGGTTACTCTAGAAAGCTACCGGTCAGTATTTTTTAGGAGGTTTTGTTGTTCACTGTATTTGATTGGAATAATGGTTGAACATGACTATTCTCTCCTGATCTTCTCTCCTTTTTGCCCACCATTTGCCTCACTGGCTCAGCCTGTGCTTTGTAAACATAGACATCATGCGAGCTTCTCTCTTCCACCTTCCTTTTATTTGGTCAGGCGTCTCCTTGCAGAGAGCTGACCCATAGCTCTTGCTCTCTCTCTGGCCTCTATTGTGAAGACTCCAACTTACTTCATCCAGCTCTGTGGCTTCCTCCAGGGTCTGATCCATCCCCTGGATGCACAACTCTATAATGTCACTTCACACTCTAAGAGCTCAGAGAGGGAAGAATGAGTATTGGCATCACGGAAGGTGTCATGAAGGGGGCAGGGCTTATACTCATTATAATGGTGAACAGACTCTTCTGTATCAAAACCACCCAGATAGAGCTTGTATGATAAGAAAACTTACTGAATTATTGGAATTCAACACTATGCCTAATACACATTCAGTGGTTGTGTAAGTTCAAATTTCTCAACTAAGATTAAGTTTCAGTCTGCAGAAAGTTGTGTTTGTTAGAGACTCACAGAATTAAGTTCTTGGTGAAAGAGCTCACAAGAGACAACATGACTACCATGAGATCCTTGGTGGTTTTACAGACCCCAGAGCTCTGGAGGGGTTCCCAGCACACGTACTGTGGGCAACCATCAGGCAGGTACCATATGGGAGGAAATGGGCAGTCCTACAAGGCAAACATGTTTTGCCAAGCGATTTGATTGGAAATTAGAAACAATAAATAAATAAACAGGGTCCAGATTTGATGCCTTCGAGAAATGCAAGTATGCGTATTGATGGACACTTTTCTAATATTTAAAATATCAGGCACATCAACTTTATTTATTTATTTATGATTTTATTTATTTATGAGAGACACACAGAGGGGGGAGGGGAGAGACACAGGCAGAGGGAAAAGCAGGTTCCATGTAGGGAGCCCGACGTGGGACTCAATTCTGGGTCTCCAGGATCAGGCCCTGGACTGAAGGCGGCGCTAAACCGCTGAGTCACCCAGGCTGCCCGCACATCGACTTTAATACAGTCCCCTGCTCTGTTTTCTCTGTGCACTGTTTGTTACTTATGTCTTCAGGAACATTCTGGTAGGAATAATCAAAGGAAGAAATAAAAAACAGCTAATTGGGAAATGGGCTAATTCTAAAGCCACAGTGACGAGCATTGTGGAAGGAGATGGCAATGATTTAATTGTTCTTCCTCTGGAGACAATCAGTAGAGTGGGTTTTGCCAAGTGTCCCGAAGCAAATACTACTATAAAGCTCCATGTGGAGTAGGACTATTGTCCCTCCAAATATAGTCCCTTTGTGTTGAAGGCCAAGAAATCCAATGATGGAATGAAACAATGGAAATCTGCCCAGAAATTTTTGTAAAGAGCGATCCCTTTGGTAAAACTGACAAATAAAGAAGCACCACAATTGCTCTTTTACCAGTAATTCTTTAAAATGTTTAATTGTAAATTAAAAATATGTGGTAGTTTGTGACCAAGGAGGTTCACATTTTTATGTGTGCTCCCCAAAGGGTATGGTATCAGAACAGACAGATTAACATAAAATCTGAATTCTAATGCATATCTTAGGCTTTAGTAGATACAGGGTCTAGCTCTAAGATGCAGATGGGGAGAATATATGCCAACCTTTCAGCTGGATCCAGAAGCTCTCTCCAAATTATTCATCCACTATATGGGTGACAAGGCCTGCTGGCACATTTCAGTAAAGTTCTGTGCTTTAATATATCATAATACTTACTAAAGAGTATTATCATTGTTGTTACTTGTTTGTCTCCCCCATGTAATACTTAGCATAGTACATGTTTACTCTGTATAAATCATTCTGCTAATCACAGTGGGGACCACAGAGATGAGACTCCAGCTAACCCTAGTTTTATTACCAGGCTCATGTGGAACACTCATCTTTAACTCACTGTGAATCATCACTTGTCAATTCTTTGAAGGTTTAGTGACTAGGATACAATGGGTACTCATTAAATGTCTGGTGAAAGAGTAGACAAATGAACCTATCTGGTACTCACAGTCAATCCGCCACCAAAAAGCTTGGGGCTAATAGCTATCAGTGCCCTAATGAAATCCTTTAATCTTTCATGGGCTCTTTTTCTCAGCCAATTATAGTCAGCATCCTTAATATTTAACTGCAGTGTAAGATCCTTGATCTACCAGCTATATTGATCTTATTCACCATTGTATTCTCAGTCTCCAACACATAGTAGATGATCAGTAAATATTTGCTGAATCAAGTTTTTAATGTTTCCTTTTTAGTCTTTGTAGAGGAGATACCAAAAGTAGACAAATGGCTATGATGGAAAACACAGAGTAAAGGAGAAATAAAATATTCAAGGACTCACTCGTGGTCAAGATCATATTTTGTAGTACAGCTACAATACTTTTTATAAATAAAATTTATAAATTTTAATGATATTTTGGGTAGATCTTAAAGAGACAGGTAGAATTTCAATTGATGTCCAGGAAAACATTAAGTTCTACTTTAAAAAAAAAAAACCCTCATTCTTCAAATGTACAGAATTCCTTGATTCAGAGATGTGGAGTTTTATTTTTTTAAATATTTTATTTATTTACTCATGAGAGACACAGAGAGAGAGAAAGGCAGAGACATAGGCAGAGGGAGAAGGAGGCTCCATGCAGGGAGCCCGATAATGGGACTCAATCCCATGTCTCCAGGATCACACCCTGGGCTAAAAGCGGCATTAAACCGCTGAGCCACCCAGGCTGCCCTGGAGTTTTAGAAATATACAGAATTCTGGGGATCCCTGGGTGGCTCAGTGGTTTGGCGCCTGCCTTCGGCCCAGGGCGTGGTCCTAGAGTCCGGGGATCAAGTCCCGCGTCAGGCTCCCTGCATGGAGCCTGCTTCTCCCTCTGCCTGTGTCTCTGCTTCTCTCTATATATATCTCTCATTAATAAATAAATAAAATCTTAAAAAAAAGATTTTATTTATAAAATATATATATATATATATATATATATAATATATATATATATATATATATATATACAGAATTCTTATCTTTATATCTGCAAGGAAAAGCAAGTATTTTTAATCTGAATTTTTTAATCTCATGAAATCTTGATAAATTGTTTAAAAAAATTTTAAAGGGTGGGGTTTCAGAATTTAATTCTGTGAAATTAATGTAAAGCATTAAAACACATTCCTATAAGAGTTTAAAATATTTTGGTACCAATAATAGGCTTTAGCTCTTTTCTTAAAACTAAAGTCTGTCTTAATAAGATCTTTAAGAAAAATAATTTTACTTTCAGTGATAAGTAATATTAAAAATACTACAAAAGTGACATTCAAAGCAGTGCCTAAAACATTCCCCTAATCACATAAGAATCCACGGCCCAGAGGAAAGATCAAAAACATCAAAATAAAGGCTTGGTCCTGCATTGTGTCTGCAGGTAGCAGATTTCACAATCTGGGAAAGCCCAACACAGCCATCTTCCTGGTTGACAAAAAGAGGGAGTCATTATAGAACGGCACCTCTCCAAACTGTAATATGTCACTAATCACCTGCAAATCTATTTAAAATGCAGATTCTGACTAAGTAGGTGGGGGGATTAGTGGGGAGATTCTGCATTTCCAATAAGCTCCCAGGTGTTGCCCACGTTATTGGCTGTTGACCTCACTATGAGTAACAAAGCATTGGAAATCTCTTGAGGCTTTCTGCTGCCTGAGGATCCTAGGTAAGGTTTCCAGGTTTCTAGTATGAAAACTCTGTTATCAGACATAAGCTGGAATGCGCTTCAACTACACACACTTCTGGAAGTCTTTCTCAATGAATGTGAACAGTGCTTAGCATTACTTTCCCAGTATGACTTAAAGAAATAATCTTCTCTAGATGTCACTGGCATGCAGTACCTTTATTCCTTAGTTTCCCTCTGAAAAGCCTCAGAACATAATAACTTAAATACCAGTAGGTAATATAATGTACCTTGTGTGAATTTAGGATCCTTTAGGAATTTGGCCAGTGATTGTATCACTGTCATTCAAAAATTCAAATAATAACTTCTTGAACCCTACCATGTACCAAAGATTGTATAATGCAAGGTGTATATCATTATCTTTTATTTTTTAAATGAGGACATTGAGGGTAAGGGTGAGGTCTAGGGCTATCCATCCAGTAAGAGGAGTCAAGATTTGAACCAAAGTCTCTCTGGCTCCCCAGCTGTACTCTTCCTACTATACCCACTGCCTCTTTGAGGGAGGCATAAGACAGAATCAAGATAGGGATCTGAAGACGTATATGGTGTATTGTGGACTTCAAGAAGTTTCTAAGAAGAGCACTAAGAGATGACACAAAGCAAAGCAGAATGAAGTGCCCAATGACTATAACAGAAAGAAGTTTCAGAGGAATACAGAAGAAGGAGGAGGCCATGTATGCAGGAATGGCCTGGAAAGGCTTCCCACAGAAATAGGCCATTGAATCAGGTCTTGACTGAGTCCCAGGACCCTGGGATCATGACCTGAGTCGAAGGCAGATGCTTAATCCATGGAGCCACCCAGACACCCTGCTTTGCTCTCGTATCAATCTTTCTTTCTTTAATTCTATATGACCATGCTCTCTGCCTGTAGGCACAAGTATAAAACAAGGGCTATAATTCTGAGAACAATTTAAAACTGTGAGCCCCGGTTTTCCAAGAAAAAGAAACTCAAGGTAGAAATTCCAAGAGAAGAATTTGACTGAGAGTAACATTTGATATGTATCAGCAGCTTCGAGTTTTCTTAGGTTAAATCCTGCTCAATAAGCCAAGATGTCACATAGTAAAGTAAAAGGCATACTGCACATCTTTGATTAGAACAGAGTCCAATCTGGAAGAGGAGATTGAGAAGAGAAGATATAGTGTGGGAGAGGGGGGTTAAGTAGCAGTCAGGGCACTGAGTACCCATGCTTCAACCCCACTGAGTGGTCAGGTGCCCTTGTGTGAAGTGCTTTGTTTTCTCAGATGCAGACTGAAAATACCATCCATCCTGTTTGCCTTTCATCCAGCATTCCATTCTACCAAACTAGTTTTTATTCCTATGTGCCAGGTACTGGGCTAAGTTCTGTGATACAATAATGAGCAACAGGACACAGGGTCCCTACCTTCATGGGATGTACAAGCTAGGGAAATACTAATCTAATACTCACTCCCTTCCCCCACATCACAATGCAGCTGTAACAGGCTACAAGGGAAATATTACAGAGTGTGTAAAGAGACTGAAAAGAGTCAGGGAAGGGCATCCTGGAGGGAATGGCCATTGAATAGTGGTTGATTATACCAATCTAGGAGTACTTGGTGTTATAGCCCAGGAAGAGGAAATGGAATGTTTACTGCCTTGAGGAAGAAGACATAGAGCAAGAGAAGGGATGTGATTTTTGAGACTGCAAGAGGAAGTAGGGGTAAGACTAAACAGAGCCTTCTATGCCCTTTTAAAGAATTGTTTTAAAGGGTTGTGTTCATTATCAAGTGCAATGATGGGCTTAAACTTATAATTCTAAAATCTTTAAAAATTATAAAATGCTGAACAAATGAAGGGCAATTTCATTATCATCAGAAGTATTGTCATTCTGGAGTTACACTTAAGAGAATTGCACTAAATATCATTATATTTGAATGATATATAAGAATATAGTTTAACACAAGTATCTATTCTACTCAAGGAATCAATGAACAAAGTTAAGCTGTTCACTTGGTCATAAAATGTTCTCCAAAGAAAAGTCTAGGCATCCACCTTTTTGGTACACATAATGCTGGTGATTTTATGGAACCATAAACTTTTAGTTTGGAAAGGATTTTCCTCTCTAACCTATGACATTTCTGATATATGTGATGGCACTGAAATTGAAAGCCTCTGGAGATGAGGACCTCTGAGCTATTGAAGACAATCTATATTCTATGTTTGTGCTTTGAACTTGATTCAGAGTTACCTCTCGTGTTTTGAATGGGAACCAACAAGATAAGAATGGGGGAGGGAGACACTAGCCTTACAGTGTGCCAGTCACATACATAATCTAATTCAACCCTCACGAGAGCTTTCTGAGGCCTAACCTCTGTTTTATAGATGAGAAAACAGAGGTGTGGAAAAATGAATGAACTTTTATTTGCCCAACCTCATATAGTTAATAAGTAGCAGAGCCTGATGTTGAATATGCATTGACTTGACCTCAAAGCCACAGTTCTAGGTGATCTAGAATATACTTTAGAGTCATTTTAAAAATACTTCGATAGTTACAGCCTGTCTTTTGAAAATCTGATAAGATCTTATCACCTCTGCTTTAAAGAAGTGAATATATGCACAAATTTTTGTAAACAATTCCAGAATTTATATGGCTCATAGATCATCAAGTTAGTACACCCATGCTATTATGGTCATTGGCTAAACAGGAGCTTCACTGGGACACAGGTCATTGTTTGTTGAATTCATTGCTGCATTCCCAGCACTGTGAACATTGCCTGGCACAGAGTAGGAGTTCAAAAACTAGTTGCTAAATAAAAGTGATTCCAAATGCCTGGGCCCATTCACCTAATTACTTAGAGCAGGGTAATAAAAATATAGTATGGAGGTGTGGCCTATATGCAAAATTGAGGAGAACCATAGAATGACTTCCCAGCCCTGACCCCAGGGGACCCAAGGGATCCTAAAAGGGAGTGTCCACATCCAGATCTGAGTCATTATGGGCCAAGTTTGTTTTATTTTGCTTTTGAACTTTAAAATCACTTTCCCTCCACCCCCCCCACACTCTCAGTAAAAGATAGTGTCTTCGAAAGTTTCTTTTTAAATTAGAATTTGAAATACCCTAGAAAAAAACAGCACTTCTAAGTCAATTTTCAGGAAGTATTTGGATAAAAAGTTGTCCAAATGCTTCCTGATTGTCACTGCTATATTATTTAAATGCATTTTGCTCATTATTGGGAGGCTAGAATTTTAGGATGCTTGTATGTATTTCTAAAACTGAAGTAAATATCAACTCTTAGAAAAAAGCTGTAGGGACATAGCATGTTATCTATCCTAGGTTTTAAAACCAAGAATAGCTGAGGAGATCCTTTAATATATCTAAAGATTGGGTCTGTGTGGTTGACAGTTCTTAGTGCTCCCAGTAAATCTCCCCTGCAAAGGCAATGTTCAAACATTGGATGGGAAGGGAATGAGGGAATGATCATCATATATACTTGGACTATATATATATATATATATATATCTCAAATATATATCTCAAATATATATAATATATATATTATATAATATATTATATATATATATATAATCTATGTGTATGTGTATATGCATGAAAAGGAAAGGGACACTTTAAGCAACTCAATACCTTGCAAAGTAAAGTAAGTGGTAGATCTGGGACATTACTTGGTGTTTTGCAACAGGATAGTAATATGATGGAAGTGCTATCCTGAGAAGCTAAGGGTTCTGTGGTGTTCAGGTGGTGCTCAGGCAGGCAAGAGGAGACACAGAAACACAAGCAGGGCTGTCAGAGTCTCCCAGGCAAGAAGGCTGGTCCCTACATGGTAGAGACAGTAATGAAACAGTAATGCAAGAAGGAATGGATGTGAGAGGTATTTTGAAAAAGGAATCCATAGACCTCTATCTTTCTTTCTCTCCTTTTCTCTTTCTTATTGTGAACACTAATAGTGCCTAATATTGTGTTAGGTACTAAAGAAGTTCAAGCTATGTTGGACAATATCTATTATTTTTTGTGCAGATTTTTCTCCTCTCTGTCTTTCATCTGCAAGACAGAAAGGCAGTTGGAAATAAGCTGAGGTTGAGGTCCTTCTCCATACTTCCCGACATGAATCACTGGTTAGGCCTGAGGTCCTCATTATATGAGAAATATAATTGGTCATATGATAGAATATTTGGAAAATGGAAATTTAAAATATTTCACCCATAATTCCACCATCCTAAATATGGACATAATTATATTTTTGGTGTGTTTTCTTCTAATCTTTTTTACTATGCATCAAATTTTTATTTACTTTTTTACTTACAAAATGTAATTGCATTTTACAATTACAACAATTACCTTTTGTGCCCTACATTTTCCAATTGTAACAATACACCGGTTGCAACAATAAATACACTGGTTGATCAGCAAGATACTATGGGACTGGATTTTCTAAGGTAATCCACATTGAGAAAGAAACCAAGACCAAGGCAAGGCTAGTCTTCAAGACCCCCAAAGTCAGAGAATGAGAGAGGGTATTTTAGATTCATCAAAGACCAAGAGTAGCTTTTGGTGTGTTCTATTCTTATATGCAGCAAACACATTTTTGATATTTTGTATTTTCCTGTGATTGATTAGTGTTGAGTCATCTTGGTGGAGCAGCATAAAGAGAAGGTAATCACACCAGTTATCTGTGGTGTATTTGGTCTGTTTAAACAGGTCTGTGTCCTAAGAGACAGTGTGATTATGATGATACTCTCAGAGGCTGGCCAGAGGCCACTGCGTGCTTCAATAAACATCAAGTTCTAAAGAAATAATAACATGAGAAATCTTAGGACAGTCTCTGTATATTTATACACACACACATTCTAGAACAGAAAGGTACTCCCCCAGAAAGTCTCTATGAAACAGGTATAATAGCCAAGCAATACTTTTTTCTTCCTTCAATTCAAAGGAGCACCAGGATAAAGAATCTTTAAGGGAAGCTACAATGGGTATAGATTTGGAAACCTGCTTGATCTTTAGAAGTAGCATTGTACTGATTTTGAAAGCGAATTAGACAAAGGAGAGTTTGTTGCACAGTGTCCGAGTACCATTTGATGAGTAGATTCAGAACTATTGACATGTATTGTCACTGTGAACCCTTCTGGCAGACTCCTCTTCCTTCTGCCCAAGCCTGTAACTCTTGAGTTCAGTTTACCCTCTTAGTTCTTTACCATTATTTACTGTAATCCTTCTAAAAGGACGATGATCTCCAGGAAATAGCTTTAGCTGAAAAATATTCCCCCTCTTTAGAGTTTTGGTGGAAAAAGCGGAGAATGAATCATGAGGAACATCTGGGGGAGGAGTGTGTCCTCCCAAGTTGAGTTTTAGAATCTGAGAGGTCTTTATAACATGGTGATTTGAAATACTAAGTCTTCTTGTTAATTAAAGAAGGGAGCATGACAGGAAAATATTGATGTAGTTTTTTCTTTTTTTAAAGATTTTATTTATTTATTCATGAGACACACACACACACACACAGAGAGAGAGAGAGAGAGAGAGTCAGAGACACAGTCAGAGGGAGAAGCAGGCTCCATGCAGGGACTCGACTCTGGGTCTCCAGGATCACACCCTGGGCCGAAGGCTGTGCTAAACCGCTGAGCCACCCAGGCTGCCCTGTAGTATTTTCTATTTCTTTTTTTCTTGATATTTTCTTCACCTTCTTCTCACCCAGCTATGTATCCCTCTAGGTCCAGCAGTATTTATCCTGCTGTGTAGAATGAATTTGGTCCTGTTCTGATCTAGCTGCTCTCTCCCACAGGCACCTCTGCACATCTCTGTTGTAGCACCTGTAATGCAGTCCAGTTGTAACAGTCCTCAGCTTTAGCCATGATGAATCATAGTGCAGAGAAGTGGGACAGTGTCATATTCATCTTTGTACCACTGGTGCCTAGCACTGTGCCTGGCATGAAGTATGCACTAGAAATATTTGACTAGGAAAGGGTGAAAGATACTATAACATGAGTTAATTAGTGGCCTTGTCTCTATTTATGAGACGCAAGATGCTCACAAAAAAACTTATTTTCATTACACCAGATTCACCTTTGGTTACATCATTCCTCCTGACCCGAAAGAGGAATCTCCCCTTGTTGCTCAGCCACAAACCCTGAAATTTATCTTTCCCATTGCCTTAAATTCCCATTGATACTGATATCTCGGGCTCTAGAAGGCTATCTTGCTACCTTCTCAACCTTAGGGCTTCTCTCTTTATAGGACGTGTTTTAATGCTGTTGCTCATCTTTATACCACTTGTCATTCTTTAAAGTATAGATTGGTGGTCTTCTTAGGAATAAGGAGGGAAAGCATTCTATCATATTCTCAGTGTACTGAGCTGAATTTGGTTTAAATATATAAGAACTGCAATAGCATTATTAATCCCACATCCTTCTCTGTCCACAGTTTGTGGGTAATGGTTATTTACGAATTTTACTTCATGCCCAACTGCTGCATGATGCCAGATGCAAAGCAATTATGTAAAAAATAGAGTTGATTCCAGAGCAACAGGTCAGCATACAATCTAAATAGTGGTGTACGTTTCATTGGGCCATCTCAAATATTTACAAAACAGATAATATGGAGAATCAATAAAGGGTTTGCCAAAGGACTTATCATAGGATTTCTCTAATGAGTAAGCTTTCTTTTTATATTCAAATTATAATTTGAGTCAACATCAAAAAAATATATTCACTTGTTTAAAATGGGGAAAGAGTTTATATAATCTAACCTGATGAAAATGAGGATAAATTTCTAAGTGCAGACAAATCCCCCCCAAGAGATTCTAAGATCTCCTCTAGTAATTGAAACAATCCTTAAAAAAAGAAAGAAAAGCAACACCATAAATGAGCAATTACCTTTATTTTCAAGTAGGGCAAAAATACACAGGTTCTAGAAAATATCATATAGTAAATTAATTAAAATCTCCAGTAAAATTATTGCAAAAATTATTAAAAGATATTTATGAGTGTGAAGAAAAAGAGGTAGTTGATAACCTAATTACAGGATAGTCCCATGAAGAACAACTAGCCCCTTTGTTGTTTACCTTTTAATTGAAGACACAGCAGGCATGCTTATAAAGTTTGAAGCTGATTCGGAGCTAAGGAAGATAGCTTTTTTTCTTGTTTTGTTTTTTTGTTTTTAAATGTCTTTCAGCCTCTCTCTGTGGAACAAAGATTGCTCATCCCTCCAGGCTCC
The DNA here is from genome assembly GCF_048418805.1 of Vulpes vulpes. Classification (NCBI taxonomy): domain Eukaryota; kingdom Metazoa; phylum Chordata; class Mammalia; order Carnivora; family Canidae; genus Vulpes; species Vulpes vulpes. Next base: position 45,677,566 of record NC_132788.1, on the reverse strand, counting down.
CTAATTTTCATAGAAACCTTAAATTGTTCTTGTTTTGTTGGTCAAAGCATATACTTTTGCCACTAACCAAAAAAGTGAAATATGTACATTTAAGATTTTTTCTGGAGAATAAAACGTTAAATTATCTATGGTCTAGTTCTTGTCCAATCCAAATGTTGTAGTAACAACAACAGCAACATTTATGGTGATTGCCTAAAAAATATGCATCCATTCCTCTAGACATTGTAGACATTCTAGATCTTTGGAGAAATTCAGATGATCATTTGTTCAAATATTTATTAAATCCTTTATTAACCCAGCTGCTCTTGATTTCGTACTGTTTCTCAGGCCTTGAGTATGGAATGTAAATGAAATAGACACAGTCCAGACATGACAATCTACTGGGGGAAAGGCAATGCGTTTTTCAGTGAACAAATAAATAGGTGATTATAAATTTAGAAAGGTGCTATAGAGACAACAAATGGAATGTTGCTTCTTCTCAGGTATAAAGTGAACAGGGATGGCCTGCCTGAGGATATATCAGTTAAATTGATACTTGAAAGCTGAAAAGAAACCAGCAATGGGAAGAAGTGCATGAAGAGCATCTAGTCTAAGGAGTACCATGTGCAGAAAGAAGACTCAGGTAGCAAAGTAGGGGAGGGTAGGTGATGAGGTGGGAGTGGTAAGCAGGGAATAGATGGTACAGGACCTTGTGGGCCAAGTTAGGAGTTTGGATTTTGTCCTAGGTGCAAGGTGCAACGGAAAACTTTTGAAGTATTTTAAGCAGAGAAGTGATATTTAATTCATAGTTTAGATGATCTCAGTGAATAGCATACTTAAATTATGTGTTTTGGAGGCCCTCAAAGAAATTGCTTTTCCTAAATAGTGCTTTCTTTTTGTAGAGATACTGGCATTGAAGGGTGCAGATCAGAAACCATGAACTCAGGCTTGTTACCATATCCAGTATCATTCAATATGCTGATTTTTTATGAGGACCTCAGAAAAGTGTTCTTGGGGGTCTTACTATCGGTTGACCTGTGTTTATCTTGAATAACTGTTTTGTTTTTATCTTGTGGGTATATTAAATTTTATAACTGATCTTTTTTCCCTTTTGCTTTGTCACATAAGAATCTTTTTTTAAGATTTATTTTTTTATTTGAGAACATAAGCAGGGAGAGGGATAGAGCCCAAGGCACAACTTCATCTCATGACCCTGAAATCATGACTTGATCTGAAACTGAGAGTCAGACACTTAAATGGACTGTGCCATGAAGGCACCCCTCACATATGGGAATCTTAAGTCATGTTTTCAGCCATCTCCCACAAATGTATAGGGTTGTATTGATTATATTTCTGTAAACTGATTTTAGCCTTGGTTATATTATTTTCCTGCAGTCTTTTACCTTTTTCCAAACTCACTTACCTGTTCGTTTTATATTTTAAAAACATAGGTATTTTTCTCAGTTACCTCAAAAAACAAAGCAGAATTAAATAAAAAAAAATCAGGAATTGAAAATATCTCAATAATTCCAATAAGTTGAAAGACCTTTTTTTTTTTTTTTTTTTTTAGTTTGAATGGTCACTTATCAGTTACAGAATAGAGAACATTCATTTAACAGCAGGTTTTATGAAGACACATAAATATCACATGGCTTAAGCATTTAGGTTGACTGTAAAACAGAATGAAGAAATAGAGATAGTTTGCTACATAAGGCTTAACATTGGTGTAATGGTGAGTTTCTTTTCTAGCTTCCCTGGCAGACTCTTCCTTAAGGTCAAGGACCATATTGTATTCACCTTTGTATCTTCCATACTTACTACAGTGCTGTATAAGCATTCAGCTCATGCTGAATTAATGATTGAGTAAATATAGATTTAAAAAATCAAACCTCCTCTATGTGAGACTGGATCAGCAAAAATATAATGTCCCGAATGCAGGAGATATGCACATTTTGTACCATATACTACTGTACTTGGCCATGTCTAGGGCTCTAAGTTTAGGGTAGGAGCCATATTCTTAAAAGGATACTAAAAGACTGGACCAGATCCAAAAGATAGCAATTGGCTGTCTGAAGTTGCGAATGGTTTGATGTAAAGGAATGTTCAGCCTACAAAAAAAAAAAAAAAAAAAAGGGTTCTTATAAGAAACAGTTTTGCTCTCTACAAACATCTAAAGGACAAGCATATGGAGGAAGGAATAGATTTGTTCTATTTAATTCCAAATGACAGAATTAGAGTCAGTGGATGGGTATTATAAGGAAAAACTTTTTTAAATAGTTTGTGGTCTTTGTGAGATACAACAATTAATATATGTAGGTAGAGTGTTACTTAATTGATTTGTATAGCAGTTGAGTGGTTGAGTTAGAAGATGTTTAATATCCTTTCTGAGATGTAAAAACTTTATGCCAATAGGAGTTACAATGAATAAGTGGGTTCCATATTAACATGTTAACAAGCTAATCTGATTAATTGGCCACATAATGACTATTTACAGGTATTAACATGACTGTTAATCCTAAATATTTTTGCATTCATCATGAAAATATTTCTAAAGGCAATAGGTTTTGACATGGTGAAAGAAGAAGAAATCACACAGTTCTAGATCTTTGAAACAACTTAGCAAAATGAAAGAGTTTTGGTTTGGCTGGAATGGTGGGTGTAGGCAATGAGCCCAGGACAAGTCAGACCAGATTGCTTGCCATATGAACTGGGGTTGAAGGTTGGGTCCCCAGGGGATGGCATGAGGGCAGTGCATGTACTCTTGGAGGCCCATAGAGGTGAAGTTAATCAAAGACAGTAGGGAGGATTGAGAGACAAAATAAAGCAAATCTGTTACCACCCACAAGTCCAGCAGCAGGAGCTGGATTCTAAATGATCTAGAGCTGGCAAAGCTGAATCAAAAGAGAATCCACTCTGAAACTTTTCATGGAGGCTCCTGGTCATGTCAGTATTGCTGGCTTGCCTGCATTGGTCATTGGATATGTAATGAATGCATATTGGGAAGGCTTATTGGCACAAAGTTGGGCACATACTCCACAAATCAATTGGTGGAAATCCGTAAAGTGAGCTTCAGAACCTACAGGAAGGCTTTGCCATTAGCACAAAACTTTTGGATTCAAGTAATTTCAAAAGCAGCTCTCCAAATCAGTACTGCTTTTTCCCTCCTACCATTTATATCTCAAACATTTTCCTGCTTGGCAGAGCTACCTTGGCTCCCTCTGAACAGGCTGACAAGGAGGCTGGAATGTCTGTAAAGGAGTAGAAGGAACAGTAGATAGATGAAAGCACTAGGAGCCATTCCTGGCTTCTGTAAAAGTGCACCTAGCTTTCTGCTACATATACACAAGATTCCACTGAGCGCTACTCTGGGATCATCTATCAAAAGACTTGATAGCAAATGTTTTGTTTAGAGGTCAGGTTTCAGAGTTTTGACTGTATTTGGAATGTTTGCATTGGGAAGAATTCCTGGGAAAAGGTAAGACAATATGCAGAATTAGCCTTAAGGGTAAACAGAAATCAGAGGACAAATAGCTTAACCTGCTAAAGGAGTTGGTAAACAAAAAGATAGTTTAGCTGCTTCTGCACTTTAAGCTTGGGGTGGGAGTGGGTGGGTCTCCAGTTCTGAGCCCTGGGTTACTCCTAAGAGAGTCCATGGTTCTCACTGGCCAATTAAAGGTTCTGGGTTGTGCTAGCTTGCTCTCTAGACCCTGTATCTCAACCACTACAAGAACTTAGCCATCCCATACCTATGCAGTTGACCTTTGAACAACAATAGGGTTAGGGGCACTTACCCTATGCAGTCTGCCTATGATTTGGCTCCCCAAAAACTTAACTACTAATAACCTACTTGACCAAAAGCTTTACCAGTAATATAAAGTCAACACATATTTTGTATGTTGTATGTATTATATACTGTATTCTTACAATAACACATAACTTTTTTGTGATTTTTTTCGGTATTTCTAAGCTGTGTGGTTTGTCTGAAAGTTTTTAAAATTGTTGCCAGTCTCCAAAAATTTTTCCGATATATTTAATTGAAAAATATCTGCATGGAAGTAGACTCACATGAGTAAATCTGTGGTATATAAGGGGCAACTGTATTTTCATTTAAGTATTCTAGTATCACATGCAATTAAACAAAATTAAGATGATTTTCAATATATCCTTCTAAAATGTTTTCATCTCTCCAGTTTCCCCAGCATACTCTCAGTGCCTCAGTCTGCCCTTTTCTGTTTCTCTTGTGTGATGGTGGAAAGAGTTTAAATATCATCCTCTTGAAGATAAACAGTGGCTTTCCACTTGGTTGTTTTATGACTTAGAACAATCTTCACCTCTGGGAGTTATAGTTTCCTGTTCTGTAATATAGGATACCACAGAGGTTTGCTGTGGACATTAATTAAAGACATGCCTGGCATGTAGAGGGTGCTCATCACTATTGGTCCCTCTCACCTACCCTTTCCCTCCTTTTTTTTTTTTTTTTTTTTTTTGAGAGAGAGAGAGGGGGAGAGAGAGAGAGAGAGAGAGAGAGGGAGAGAGAGAGAAAGAGATTGAGGAGGCAGAGGGAGAAAGAGTCCCAAGCAGGGATTCTCTCCATGCTGAGTATGGAGCTCAAGGTGGGGCTTGATCCAGGACCCAGAGATCATGACCTGAACTGAAATTGAGTCGGATGCGTGCCTCTCCACCTTCCCTGTTAATTGCTCTCTTTGGGTCCCAAATATTCATCTGTTTATCCCATCCCTGAAATAAATTGAATGATGATTGCTCTTGACCAAAGTAGGAAAGAGGAAAAGAGGTGAAAACTAAAAATTAGTGCCATCCATTTTCCTCATTTTTAAAGAAATTAGAAAGGAAGGAATCCTGCATCAGTCTTGAAAGATACAGTTGGGTTTTCAGCACTTTCTCTCTCCCCCTGATTTCTTTGGCCCTCACTTACTCACCAGAGAAAATGAAGAGTTCTCTCAATGAGATGCCTGGAGGACTTTTTCAGCCCAAGGAAGATTATCAGCAGGTTCTTGCTTCTACATTTACAACAAACAGAACTGCCCACCCAGTGGTTATTATTTGATTGCTAGGACCAAATAATGAAAAAACATTCATTAAAAGGTGTGGGTTTCATAGCAATACATTAGCATAACACAAGGCACTAATGGCGCTAATAAGAAAGCAGTGTTACTTAATCTGCTTTAAATACGGTATTTTGGGCATTTGAAATGGTGAAAACATGGTGAGCAGTTGCATAGATTTATAGCTACTACTTGAACCATAAAATAAAACTTAGAAATGCTGCTACATAATCCTTCCTAGATCCCTTTATTAAAACTTAGACTGATTTTTAGAAAAATTAGGCTTTATTCTAAATTGTCTTGCTTTTAATCAGGGAATAGAAATTTCCTTTGTTTTTTCATTGCCCATCTCTTATGAAATACTGTGTTTTATGTTGTTGCATCTCTTTACATATATCAGAGCATACATATTTATGATCTTGATGTTTTCAGCTCAGGACTTTGAATGCAAAAGGGAGACATTGTGATTTTTTTTTTTTTTAATACTAAACTGACCATGATACACTGCAGTGCTTCTCAGAAAGAATCATTCCATTTATTTTTAAAATGTAGCCAAGTCAATAATGAACTACCAGGTTGGCATTGGGAATGGCCAGTCTTTAAGTGTGATTCATGGCTATAAAACAACTAGATATTATTTCCTGCTTTTTCTTTCCCTTTGCTTGGCTTTGGAACATATCCCAAGTTCTTCACGGAAGAACTCCTTCCATTCCCTCCCAGTGGAAAAGTGAGAAATGCCAGGTGTCTGGCTTGAACACATGTTTATTTAATGGCAGGGATGTCCCTAATGCTGGACTATCAAAACAAAAGCTGGCACACCAAGTAGCTGACATTAGCATCTCCATTAGATGGTAACCAGTGCTGAATCTGAGCATGGAATGGACCTTACGGGTATCTAATATTGAAGTGTCACGGTAAAACTGTCTACTATTGCCTGTACTTTTAGTATACCAGAGTCACTAGATCTTAGGTCCCTTTCAGCTTCCACAAAAGATGCCCTGAAACAGAAAAACTCTGATGAAACTCTAAATTAGAATGGAAAGAGAACAAAATAATCCAGTGAGATCTTTCTTTCCTTTTCTACTGTGATGCTATTGAAAACCTAACACTTGGCTACTCTTGCAGTTATCAGAAAAGGCTCACAATGGCCATGAGAGAGAGTATATTCTATTGTAGACTCTATTCATTTACATAGTGAGATAGTTATGGGAGATGAGCTGCTGGTCAGAATAGGGCCAGCAAAAGTTCCCACAGGGAAAAGTGTTAGGGTTGACCACTGTTAGCCACAGTAACCAGATTTGGGGTCCTAGTTTATGTCCTGTTACGCTTTTAATCAAGAGTTTTTTCATCAGGAGGACTATAAATCACAGGCCAGACTATGTTGCAGTTTGAGTTAGCCAAATGTAAGAACAGCTTGGCCATATGCCTCTTTTTCAAAGAACTTTATTCATTTAGCCCCCAGGCTCAGAATTCAATAATGTTTTCTATGGACTTTTTCTCTTCACATCAAATAATATTAAAGAGGAGAAATAGGGGGAACAATTCTAATCACTCTCATATGTATACTCGGATATGGCCAAATTGAATTCTTCAGTTTCCTTGAACACATATTCTGGTTCCGGATCTCCACACGTGTGGGCATAGACTTTCCTCCAAAGCCCTCCTCAGCCTCTACTTGTCTGAAACCCACCCATTTTTTTTTTAAAGCCCCACCTGAATCTCTTCTCTGTGTGTCCTGCTGTGATCACCTCAGTCAAAAGTAATATTACTTCTCCAACATTGTCTTTGTGTCTTTTTAAAAAATATTTCATTTATTTATTCATGAGAGACACGGAGAGAGAGAGGCAGAGACATAGGCAGAGGGAGAAGCAGACTCCTCCAGGGAGCCCGATGCAGGACTCCATCCCAGGACTCACGCCCTGAGTGGAAGGCAGATGCTCAACCACCTGGGTGTCCCTTGTTGTGTCTTTCTTTCTTTCTTTCTTTCTTTCTTTCTTTCTTTCTTTCTTTCTTTCTTTCTTTCTTTTTAAGATTTTATTTATTTATTCATGACACACACACACACACACAGAGACAGAGAGAGACAGAGAGAGAGAGACAGGCAGAGGGAGAAGCAGGCTCCAAGCAGGGAGCCTGATGGGGGACTTGATCCCAGGCTTCCAGGATCATGCCCTGGGCTGAAGGCAGGCGCTAAACTGCTGAGCCACCCAGGGATCCCTCATTGTGTCTTTCTTGAGATAACTTTTACATAAGGTCTGTGAAAGCCTTGAGCTTTTGTATGACCTATAACCTCTACTGATCTTAGCAGCCGGGCAACAATACCTTTGCATAAATCCAAATCTTTACAGTGATTCATGGCAGTGTCTTAAATGAGGCAGGTACTTCATAACCAATTTTGTTTCTTGGTGATTAGAAACTGGGGAAGTAGAAAGACTGCAGGGGAACAGATACTTATCAGTCTGCCTTGCTGATGCCCTTTGCCCGTCCCAGGCATCCCTAAGAGCTCTCAGCTTCCCACCGCAGAAGGTCAGGAATCCGTGTTTTCACTCAGGGTGTCAAAGCACTTGAAAGTTTATTTTTCACTGGAAGAGCTTTATTTGATTCATTTCTTCGTAATGAAGGGCGGTAACATACTCAGCTGTTTATGCTCCTTTGAAGTAGTTTTTCGCGTCAGACGTCTATCACGCCCCAACCGCCCCCCCCCCCCCCCTTTTAACCTGGCTGCCGCTGCCTTGGAGAGAGCGAAGGTGCTTTCTCTAACTTTTTTTTTTTCTAACTTTTTGACAACCTAAAAGGAAATCTCTACACCCAGGGCTTGCTTTTCTTCCGTCGCCTTTTCGTCTACCCTTGTCTTTTTCACTCTTTTAGGGGGTGCTGCTGCTTGGCGCTTCCCCAGCTCGGAGGCGGGGGCGAAGGTGGCACTGCCTTGGGCAGCGAGGTGGTCTCCGCCGGGCTGGGGCCCGGGGCTCGGGCTCGGCTCGGGGCTCGGGCTCGGGCTGGCGGTCCGCTGCCTTCTCCTCGCTCCCCTCATTGGCTGCCCGCCGTCACGCGGAGGCCGGGGTGGAACTCCGAGCTGTGGCTGTTGACACTCCTTTTTCTTTTTAAAAAAGCCTGCTCTGTAGAGCTCTGCTGGGCTTGGTGCCTTGCTCCCTGAGCCCGGAGACAGAGGCAGCCACAGGGCAGACTGGGGTGGCAAAGAGGAAAATTCGCCGAGATGTTGAGCCAGGGGCCCAGGACCCCAGCCTCAGGCTGCTACTATCTGAACCCCTTGACCCCCGAGGGCCAGGAGATGTACTTGCGATTCGATCAGACCACGAGACGCTCTCCTTACAGGATGAGCCGGATCCTGGCACGCCAGCAGCTAGTGACTAAAATTCAACAAGGTGAGTGAGTGGCCGGTAGTGGAAGGCTGTGGCTGACTCTGATTTTTATCTCTATTTCATGCTAACCCGGTGTTTCATGTTGTCGTTTTCACTTGGCAATAACATGGATTTTTCTCCGCCACGCTGCTTGTGACTTTTAGAAAGAACTTCAGGCAGCAGTTTGCAGCAAACAGTGACAGCACCTGCCTGCTCGCAACTCAACATAAAGCGCCCAGGAAACTTCTCGGTGGGACCGTGTCTCATCTATTTCCGAAATTTGTTGTGTGTCGACACAGTGAATGAGACAGGTTCGCTCAGTGTGTGTTTTAGGAGCTTTTCTGCAGGTTCCTCACACTCTGTCATATTTAAAACTTGAGCATTTGTTTATTTAATTGAGGGTGTGGGAAGGGAGGAAGGGACTGATTTGCTCCCTGCCCAGATTCTTTCCAACACTCTTAGTGACAAGGGAAAGTTAGAATTCTCTTCTCAAGGCCAAATTCTCTTCTTAAGCTGACAACCAGAAGCGCATCTTCTATTTGTATGTTTGTCAGTAATTGCCTCTGATCTGTTGATACTGTTTTTCTGGTAAAGGATAAAGTTGTCTGTTAAGTTCAAAACAAAGCTTGTGGCCTGTGCTTATGAAGTACCAGCTTCTTGAAGCAGAGAGAACAGGGTATTGATTATAAGCTGCTAGATATTCCTTCTTATCCTATGCAAAAAAAATTAATATATAAAAGTAAGATAGATCAACAGTCCGGACATCACTAAAACTCATCATTCTTCAAAAATAGATAAAACATGCTCCTTATCTTAGAGTAGGTCTGTAGAAGCTCAAAAATGAACATTCCTGGGAAGCCCCTAACTGGTGCTCAGTTAAAAGACATGCACGTGATACCCACATGATCACAATAAGTTTACAAAGTTTATGATCATTCCCCCCTCCTGAACTCAAAATAATAATAATAATAATAACTGAATTATTATCTTGGTGATACAAAATTTACCAGGAATTTCTAGAGCCATTATAGAAATATAATTTCCATTTAAATAAATGAGTTTAAGATTATATTGAATTTTAGAAGGGAAGTGGGGGGTTTTGTAATCATGAAAATCTTATTGTAATGTTTCCAAAAGGAACAATATGCATTCTAGCGAGTAGCAGTTGATGAGATTGTTTCCTTGGAAATTAGGATTTGTTTTTAAAGGTTCAGGAACTGGTTATGTGTGAAGGATACTGGTCCTACATACCAGTCTGATCTCAGGAAGGATATTATGTCATTCCATAAACTCTGTGTGCAAGTCTTGATTGAATAGAAACAAAAGTAATTATTTCCCTGTGGCTTGATTTAAAAATACATTAGGCTTAGAATAAAAACTAACTTTGTTTTAGCTTTAGAGATTTCTGACAGTGGTGCTTTACCAGATGCCATCATCATATGCATGTTGGGGCTTGACAAGTGTTTGATGATGATCTATAATCTACACTTGGTAAATGTTCTTCAGTATGCATATAAAGTGTATTATGTTGGAAAGACCCCATGTAGAAATAGTTTGAAGTTGTTTTGCATGTCTCCTTACATGTATTTACAATAATTGATTTAATTAACATTCTTTATGTTCTTTATATTCCCATTGAGGAATTGAAGTTATGAACACATGCATAATCATTGAAAGTGTACTTAATCTATGTTATGTATGTTATGTATGTTGGTATTTGCCTAAATAGAAAATGTGAGCATTCTCACCTTTCTGTGTTGAGCAATGGGATATTTGAAGCCAATGAATGCCTAGAAATTGACTGATAGTGAAGATCACAGAGAGGCATGAAGGAATTCCAACAGTCCAGTGATTAGGAACTCATCATTTATTGGACTTATACAGTAAGACATTATGAAAGAAGCAAAATTATTTTACTGGGTTTACTGTATTATTAGGTCACTTCACTGTTATAGTAGAGAATATTGATTGAACATTTATGTGTTTCAAATACTGCTCTGAGAGCCTTATGTATATATTTCAATTTATTTTACCCTTGGGAAAAAAATCCTGTGAGTACATACTATTATTATATCCATTTTAAAGGTGAGAAAACAGAGGCACATAGAGTTTAAAGGTGAGAAAACAGAGGCACATAGAGTTTAAGTAACTTCTCTCAGCTTATGTAGTAGGAGCTTATATCTGAATATAACTCTGAAGCCCATGCTCTTCAATACACTAAACTGTTTTTTGTTTTTATAATGAGTGTTATAGTGTTGGACCTGTGGTTGATTTTAGAGTCTGTAATATGCTAAAGACATTTTAGTCTTTTCTGCTCAGGATGCAGCCACAAATCATTTGACAGAATCAGAATTTGTCATTCACAATGAGATTTCCAGTCAGGTTTTATTTCGCTAATGGAAGCAAAGCGCTGTGTGTTTTACCTTCCTTGAACAGTTAGTATCCAATAGTGTGTGATGACAAGTTATTTTACCAATGGCCTATAATCATTTGATTAAAGCTTATCAAGTGCATATTAAATTAATAACACCGTTATTTTTTGTAGTTCACATATCAGTATCTTGAAATGACAGCAACATCCCCAAAGCGGTTTCCATTACTATAGATCTTTCAAGGAAAGTTTAGTGTTGTATTAGTATAATTTGAGGCATTATTACTTATGATCATCATCTCTCCTGGCTGTTGGGAACAGTGCAAACAAGAGTAATTTGCTCCTCACTGACCTCATTCTAATGAGCTAATCATTGAATGGCATGGACGTGATTCAACAGTGATACACTCACAAGAATGAAAAACAAGGAGGAGAAATAAAGGAATCTTTGATGATGCATAGGATCAGAATTAGTTGCTTAAACCCAGGATGAATCTAAACTTGCTCATCCTACAGTATGCTTCACAATAACAAGCATCATTTCTCTAGCTTTCTTTATAGTTCTGGAGTTGTGAGTCCATTTAAAAGAGAACTTTAAGACAGAGCATAGTTTGGAAAGTGAAAGTTTGTCATAAGTCATACTGCCCGTAATCCCTACCCCACAATCTCACCCAATCAATGGGGGAAATTGTTGTATGGAGAGAGAATGGAAATAATAATGGTCTTTATGTTTCTCACTAGCAGGCACTTGGGAATGGACAAGAGGGAGGATGCTGGAGAGGTGGAAGAGGAATGTGTTAGGCCACAGGAAGGGAGAATTGAGATCTCATGTCATTATTTGATGGCTAGGATGTGTTGGCTACATGTGCACCATGCAGAAAACCTATATACTCACACACATGCTATTTGGAAAGGACTTAAGCAAATACATGAATGTGATTATTTGCCTTGTAAAAGAATTCAGCTTGCGAGTAAGCTATTTTTTAAAAAACTACTTTAAATGCTTAATGCAGCATGATATGGACCCGATTGCAGTCAAGTTCACTAAACCAGGAAAAAAGGAGATTGGGATAGAGTATCTTACTTACACACTCTCATTCTTCCACTGTGGCAAGTTTCAGAGCCTCACTGGGTCTTTGCTTCTTGATGAGAAAGTGGAATGGTCAGTCTGTGATTTCTCAGGTTTTTTTTCTGGTCCTCAAGTCCTGTCTGTGGTTGAGTCAATAACTTTTTGAACAAAAGTGCACAAAGCAGGGAAACTTAAACCTAAAAGGAACCAGAGCAGCTTTCTAATGTGGAACAAATCAGTGGCTTATAATTTTTCTACAGCTTGTCAAGGAAATGGTTAAAGCAGAAATCAGATTTTAGTTCTACAGCTGTCACTAATTAATTGTGTGATCTGAGGCAAGTCACAACTTCTCTGGGCACTCTATTCCTTCTTCCATAAAATAAAGGGTTTGGATTATATAAATGTAAAGTTCCCATCATCTCTAAAATTCTAGGATTCATGATCACAGTTATTACTTTAAGAAAGAGAGACAATTCTTATTTACATTTTTCATATTATGTCATTCAGTATCTGGACATGTTTCTTCAATATCTGTTTAATGCTCTCATTATCAATTTAATAGGTACGTTACAATGTCCAGTCTTGTGAACTATTTAAAAGTCATTATAACTATAATTATAAAGCAACTTGTAAAAATCTTTCTTTTTCTGGAATCTGGGCCTATGAAATGGAGTTATTGCAGTGCCTGGCCTATTTTGAGGACTGTAAGGATCAGAGCATGTCCATGTGTGTGCTTCTCCCCCCACCCCCCAAAGACCTCTCTTCTTGATAGAAAATACAAATGTAGAACATTTTGCAACTAGAGGAATTAGTGAAAGTTGGATTTGCATTTTCATTGACTTTTTATCTGAGACAATTTTTAAAGATCACACTGGAGTTGAACTTAACTAGAGTGGGATGAACTGCCTTTCTTCTGTTCCCAGGGAATGGAACTGGGCCATTGGTGATGTGCTGTCTCTCTCATTACCTCATCAGGTCAAATGGCATCTGGGGAATTTGCCTGACCTAAGTGGTGGCCTTGCTCATTCTGATGAGGAAGCCCCCCACCAACTGGATAGCGTCAGCAGAAATTGAACAATCATTTATTCTTTGGCAATTGCCCTTTCTCTGTGTTCCTTACTTTTTTTACCCAACTACCTTCAGAAATGGAGAGTGGATACACTGGCAGAAAGACAGAGGGAACACAGAAAACAGGGTGAGAATGCATCAGTCACATATTGCTCAAGTTCTTTTTCAGAAAAGTGGCAACTGTCAGAAATTCACAATTCATGAATCAGCCTCTTTCTGCTCCTTGCTGCTGACTGAAGGGCCTGTTCATAAAGGATACTGTGTAACCAAAAGTTACAGGAAAATCTGTTCAGTGAATTAAGTCAATGAACTTTGAGTAACATTTTAAAAGTTATCGAGTATTAAAATGTTTAAAATGTGAGCAGTTCAGAAATAAGTGCTAGAAGGAGATTAGCAAAGAGCTATGTGCTTGTACACACATAAAACTTGAGAGTTTAACTAAATTGAGACATCTAAAGCTGCACACCACTGCTGCTTTTATTAGCTTTAATTTTATAAACACATATCCCAGATGTAGGCAGTGGCCAAATTTGGATTTTGTGATATTAGTTTAAGTGATTAGAAATTCATTTTTTTTCTTGTCTTTTCTCCAAAGTCAGTGCTTTAATTCTATGTAAATTCTGGACCCTGGTCAACTCTTATAAAGCAAAGCTCCTCATTCCCTTTTGCCCCCCTAATCATGGGCAGTGCTTTTAAGTCTTCTACATCCTAGCAGCATCAACTGATGATCCAAGCAAACAGAGAGAGAGAGAGAAAATGATGAGTGTTTTTTGGTAAACCTCTGTACAAGGGAAATAAATCAGTTGGGATTTAATGGAGGCAGGTCATTTATGAGGATACACCTCATCTCTGTGTTTCATTAGGTATGAGAACCCACTGGTATGTCTAGGGAAGAAAATACAAGAAGATAGGAGACCATGAATTGCATAGCTGGTATCTGAAGGATCATGAGAAAATCATTTTCTGTCTCCTCAGGGATAGTCTGAGTATGATTTTGGTGTGGGTAAAGTCATCATATATTAATTTACATTCTAGTGCATTACATAAAGGATTTGAAGTGGTTTGTAAAAGAATATGCAACTCAGTTAAGATTATAAAAAGATAAACCTTATGAAGAGAAAAAAGTAGGTTAATTAATATGATAAAGCTAGGGAGAGATTTAACATACAAATATGAAACATAAGGCACTGAGTAATTATTAAAAGTGGGCTATAAATTTAGTTTGAGCTTCCCTGGTCTAAGCAAAGAGGAAAACATGATCAAGGGAAGATTTGTCATGTCTATGGTAAAAGCCTACCAGCGCAGCTTTTCCTGGGGCTTAATGTTCGGGAAAATTTTTCCCAGGAATATGTGAGCACTTTCTCATCCTAATCTCAAAAAGGAAACACTACAAGATGTAGTAGATGAATAAAACATTGCTACAGTGAATTCAATTGCAAGTTTCCTATAGCATCCTGTAGTGAACCAGGGGCATAACAACAAATTATAATTCAATAAAAATATTTGGGCATGGGGTGAGTGGCTCAGAACAAGGAGGTTCAGGCTTGCATTCTGGCTTAATCTCTAAGTAGCAGAGATAGTTTCTCTGTTGGCTTCACAGAACAGTAGTCCTGCTAGATAATCAGGGAAAAAATGTTTCTGTGGTTAAATAATTTGGGAAATGCTATACCCTCTTTTCCCTTTTTGGAAATTCATACTTATGAAAGGCTCTGACAAACCCTGCAGAAAGTAATTTAACTTTGTTTAAACTGGTATATTTCATCATGAAACCATTTTTCACCGGATACCAGGAAGTGACATCTTATAAAACCACTTTCTCTGGGGAACACAGAGAATTGAAGAAGGTTGAGGGCCTGTGGTTCATTCAGATCATTCTCTTTGACTATATTTCTTGCATGGATTGGGCGATAGATAGTGTGAGGTTATATTTTGGAGAGTAAATTGCAATTACTTTTTGTTTTCAACTAAGGCCAGCTCCATATACTCTAAAAATCAACTGGGTAAAGACAGGATAGACATCTCTTTATAAAAATTAACAACCAGAGGAAGATTCTAACCTGATTAGGTGACCCCTGCACTTTTGCCAGGCAGAAAACTGAAGGACTGGATATATGGGCAGAGTTAATCATTCTAACAAGAATACAGATGATCTTCAAATAACTCTACAAGTTAGGTGCTGGTGGGCCAGAGAAAGAAATTATTGCTTTGTGGCTTTGGATTTGTCTAACCCATGATAGAGCCAAAAACTAGGGCAAATTCCAAAGGGGTCTGCTATTATCGCAGCTAATTTGGGATATTCCATTACTGCTGGGAAGAGGAGTCACTGCCCCACAAGAAAGAAACAAGAAACTCTTCAGTAGTGTCAGATTCTCCTTGGCCATTGGTGACGTGGTGGTACGGACTCTCTGAGACTCGGGCATTGATGAGTGTGGCGCAAAGTTCATTTCCGACTTCGTGGTCCAAATGTATCTTTGGTTACCGTGAAGTCACACAGGACCGTAGCAATCACTGTAGAACGGTGCAGTCAAGGGCAGGACAGGCGCACAGATTACCATGAACATCTGTACACTATTGTTTGAAAAGACCCGATCTCTCTCTCTCTCTCTCTCTCTCTCTCTCTCTCTCTCCTTTCAGTTTGGAATCGAAGGGAATTTAAATGGACCAGTTG
This sequence comes from Vulpes vulpes, assembly GCF_048418805.1. Taxonomy (NCBI): domain Eukaryota; kingdom Metazoa; phylum Chordata; class Mammalia; order Carnivora; family Canidae; genus Vulpes; species Vulpes vulpes. The sequence continues at coordinate 45,661,989 of NC_132788.1, read as the reverse complement.
CAAAATAACTGAAAGTTACAGAACATGCTAATCCTGTTTTTAAAAAGAAGGAAATCAATAAAAATAAACCCAAATGTCTCGCTAGACTGTCAAATGATTTCCCTCACAAGGCACAGGAATCCTCACAATTTTAAAAGTCTGACAGAGGCAGAGCTGACTAAAATCCCAATGATTTGCATTGCCTTGCCTCTAATACTCTGATAAAATAAAGGGCCAACAGTATAGAGGAAAAGAATAGAGATTGTAAAGAAACTAGGCAATTGTGAATAACTAATTTACTTGTATTTTGAGCCAAAAAAGGCTTTCTCTTTTGCATTCCAAGTCTCCTCTTCCTAGCAGATTTTGAAAATCATACATATGAATGGCAAGAGCCTTGGATTAGTATTCAACCTCTCTAAGTAAACAGTAGCAATTCACATGCCCTTGTATTCACCAAATGACACCCTGGGAAAAAGTACAGTAGTCATAAAAATCATGTTTTCCTTTGAGAGTCTTACTACCCCAATATTATTTATAATGTTTAAAATCACTAAAAGAAATAATAAAGACACACAATTCCAGTGATAATGGTATTCCAACCATTCCCCCCTACATAAGACTAGAGTTCTTAGTGGAGGAATTTATATCTCTCCCAGATGCTTTGAAGGACACAAAACATTTCTTCCTAAATGCATTTTCCAAAATAGAGAATGAACTCTTGCAAAACCTTACTGTCTGGACCCATGTAAAGGCATGTGTAGTGTTCAGCAAGTTCTTAGTAAGCAAATCACCCTCACTTAAACTGTTGATGTTTTTTTAGTAGGAGGGTCATCTAACACACCTTCCCTGTACATCCTCACGCTCACCATTCATACTCCATTCCACCTGCTATTACTATGTCAGAGTTATTGCAAAAGTTAAATGAGATAATATAATTAAACATAGACTCACTGCCTGACACATACTAAGTGCTCGTTATAAGATAAAATGTGTACACTAAACAAACATCTGTGTACATATGGCCCTTCAAGGAACAATATCATTAAATGAAGACTAAATTATACACTTTCTACTAAGCTTACTAAGGCAGGGATATATACTGCCACATTTTTGTGTCTTCAAAAAGTCTCACAAAATGTAAAACAAAGTTGGGGTTTTGTTTGTTTTGGTTTGGTTTTTGGTTTTTCGGTGTTTTTTTTTTCTTTTATCTTGAACTGTAATGAAATCTATTCCCTTTCCCAAATGTAGTTTCCTTTGCTTCATTTACTTAGTAACATCAGTTTGCTTCGTAATGAAGGTATAAGAGTTATTCTCAGTTGCTCTGCACTGATCTGAAATGTTGGGTTTAGGCCAAGTTTCAACTCATATAGATAAACAGCACAGCCCCTTCATCCCCACTTCCAGGCAAATTAAGAGACCATCCTGGACAGGAAGTGCTCCTGGCTCCTGGAACCGCTTGATAGGAAACTCTAAAGCTGAGAGACAGCAGCAGAGCTGCAGGAAGGGGACTGTGCTCCAACAGAGATAGACCAGAATGAAAAGCCAGGGAGATGACCAGATGGGGGACTGAGACTAAGGCTCAAGACAAGCATCACCAACCAGTAGTCAAGTTAGATCTCAGAGCCTGATGGATGAATCGATGATGTCTGAATCCCCCTCCCAAGTTGTGATTTTCTAAACTGGTAAGTTAACTTTGAGGTTTTTGTTAATTTTGTAGGCATTTTCCCATATTAAATGATCTTTGTGTGGAAGAGTTAAAAGGAACACTGTACCATGTAGATAAACTTTCTGATGCCCAGTTAGCAATGTAAAAACTCAGCACCCTTTTTCAAACTAATTCAAACAGATTATTTAAGAAACTTCCATTGCCTGGTTCCTCCAGGATTTCATTCCTTTGAATTGAGGAATAATCTTCAACATTGTTAAATTCCTCAGCTAGAAAAGACTGCATTTGAATGTGATCATTAGCTTTTGCTGAAATTTGTTCTTACAGAGTTGAATGGATTAAATACACATGGATTCTTTTTGCTTTATTTACGTATGGAGTATGTATAGTCTTAAGAGGCTCCGTGTCGGAAATCCCTCCACAAAGATAGAAATATTAACTAGCTTTGTACATCATAACTTAAGTGTTAAACTTTGTAAAAAGACTTGTTTGATAGGATAAAATATTTAATGTCTGGATATGATATCGTGGAAACCCTGAAAAACTATTATAACAGTAAGTTCTTAACTGGTATGTTGCATGACAGTTTAAGGAACAATCCAATATGCATTATCTTTTTAAAGACCTGTGTAAAATGGTATTAGGACCTTGGATTAGGAGGCTTTGCCACCTAGAATCTTTCAGAGACCTGACCAATGTATATGCAAGTTTCTCCACTTTGAAATGTTTCCAGGCTTGTTTTCCTGAGTCATTCCTTTGGATGCAGGTTTTCACTTGGTGGTGGTGTGTGGAACAGCACATCGCCTTGAGTGGCTAGAGAAGCAGAGACTTGCTTGCTAGAATAAGGAAACTTGGCAGGGAGCAGTGCGTTCATTAAACATTAACTAATGGGTAGAATAGAGATGGTTCAGGAGCCAGTTTTTTCCTTTCCCTCCTCCTCTGAGAGTAAAGTCATTTCCTCACCCCCAACTTTACACCTCAGTTTCTGATTAAGCCATCCCATTCCTGGCTCCCCTTGAGGCTTCTCCTGTCAGTCTGTCTCTTCCTCCTACCTTTGGCTACCCTAGCAGGGCTGACCCGGACCCTGGCATCTTCTGTTCTTTGAGGCTTACTGATTTGTACCAGAATGTAGGAATGACATGTATGTGAGACCAGCTCTTTTCAGCTCACTAATCGTCAGGCATGCCCCCTGCAGGCTGCGGGAATCGGTGCAGCCGTGCCTGGGGGTGCCAGAGCCCTGCCTCTGGGCCCAGGGAGAAAATTTCCACTGACTCACCCAAGTGAAAAGAAAAATGAGACTCAGGGTCGGTCATGGAGAAGCAGGTTGTCAATAGAGTTTACTAGCGTTTCTATGCATTTACATACAAGATTTGGGTCTGGGGATGGCAATTGGGCTTTTTATAAATTTTACAACACCCATTTTTGGTTTTGAAACATTTACAACCTTTTAAAAATAGTAACACTATCTGTAGCTACTTCTATTGAGGGCTCGCTATTATGCACCCTGGACTATTTTTCACCACTACATGTATTGGCGTTTGATTTAGTTTTCAGCAAGACCTGAAAGTTAAGTTTGCTCCTCTGGAAAATAAATACAGTAAGGCCTAGTGCTTAAGGTTTTAGTATATTTCTCTTCCAGATGAGTAAACAAAGACTTAGAGAGTCAAATAACTTTCCCAAAGTCTCCCAGCAAGTAGGTGGCAGAGGTGGGCTTTGAACTGGAGTCTGTATGACCCAGGAGCCCACATTATTCACCACTGTGCAACCCTGTCACACTCATAATTAGAGGTAGTCGTGGTCTGCTTGGAACCAAAGAAGGTTGTTCATTTTGGTTTTTTTCCATCATTTGAGGCCTGGTTGGTCCTCTCTTCGTCACCCGCCCTTCAAATTGTTGAGGACTCCACTGTGCCGTGAAGACCAGCAGCAAGTCTGAGCCACCATCCTGTATCCTAACTACCCCTGCCACCGGCCTGAGCGTGGCTGCTCTTTATCAAGAATGCTCTGTCCAAAGTAAATGTCAAGGCTGCTGCCTTTGACATTCCAGCCTTTGGCAAGGAATCCAGCGTGGTTAGGTAGGAACAAGCATAATAATGGGAAAGAGCAGATTCCTCCACCCCCAGGGAAAAGTCATTTTCCTTAATTCTGATCCTGCAAAATGCTGCCCTTCCTAGAAAGTGCTGGAGGTGGAATGCTCACTGTCCTCCAAGCGTTCTCCAGGACTCCTAGGGCCCACCTAGCTCAGTGACCCCTATAACCTTCACACAGGGCCTTTGCAGACACCAAGCCAGGAGGGAGTTAAGTCAAACCTATGCTGTTCTCTGGATCCTAAATCTCAAATTCAGCAGCTCTGTAGTGGAAGGAAAGCAAGTATTAACCCAGGGTCTCTGTTTCTGGAGAGAAGTCCTGTATGGAGATTTTTTTCCCCCCAGCTTTTGCAATTTGACCTCCATCACAGCCAAGGTCCGTAGAGCAGAATAGTTGCATTTGTGCTCTGCACTCGTAGCTAGAGAACAGCAGCCAGTCAGAAGAAAATATCGATGTTCTGCCAACTTCTGCTGTTTGTGAAATTTTGCCAGAAGCAAAACAGGATCAAAAATAATAAACAGACCTCCTCCCTTGCTGCATGACTGCTATTTACATAAAGAGATGGATGAACTGACAGTGCTGTGTGAATGCTCAGGGAAGGGAAATCTTTAAGGAGAAAAAATTAATTTTTTGGTGCTTGGTTGCATATAGTTTGAAGTTTTCTCAAAAACTGGGTTTCCAGAGAGACAGCCCCCATAGCACAGATAGTGCTGTTTCTTCAGGGTAAGTGGACTAACCCATGGATAAAACAACTTGACACGTGAATTACATGCAACTCTAAAACCTCTGCAGGGAACATGAATCTTGAAAACTTAGGAACAGTGTGAGTCTCAAGTGGAATAGTGATGTTTCCAGGAGAAAGAGAAACTTGACCTATATAGTAGCTTCAGGGAGTTAGAAGGCAGGAGGCCTGGGTCCTGGGACACCTTTGTCCCAATTGGGTCACCCTAGATTATTTTATTTAACTTCTTTGTGCCTCAGTTTCTTCAACTGTCAAATGGGAATAATATTAGCTCCTACTTTTAGTCATATTACCAAGGAAAAAAGAATCGATGTGACGTCAATTCAAATGGAAGGATGCTCAGGATGCCTGGGTGGCTTAGGGATTGAGCGTCTGCCTTTGGCTCAGGGTGTGATCCTAGGTCCGGAGGATCCAGTCCTCCAGTCCCACATTGGGCTCCTGCAGGGAGCCTGCTTCTGCCTCTGCCTGTGTCTCTGCCTCTCTCTCTCTCTGTGTCTCTCATAAATAAATAAAACCTTAAAAATAACAACAGCAACAACAAATGGAAGGATGCTCAATTCTGGGGTGGCTAAGCAATGCTGTGGTGAACCTGATAGGGATCACTGGACTGGTTCAAACACAGGAGTCACGCAAAGCAAGACCTAGCTCTTTATCCTCAGTTGGACATAAAGCATCACCATACTTGCTTTCTCTTCCTTGAATAATAATAATTCATGTCACTCCTCAAGGATATGGGAATAAGGAACTACTCTGTGGTTTTATTAATTGGTTCTCAAATGGACAAAGTCTACTACTAGCTTTTAATTTCATTTTATGTTTTCTTTTTATGCATTTGATGTGCTAGGAATGAATCTGTATCATTAAGTAGGGTCATTTGAAACTCTAGTTTGCCCCTGTATTTTTCTTTCATTCTGAGATGTCAAGAATTTTGCTCTCTCTTTTTACTTAGGGAACGAATGTCATTTCACCCTTAGTGAGTAATTTCCCATAATCATGATCAGCATAAAACCTTTTAAAGTGAAAGGATATTGTGCCATAGATTCAGGGACATTGACAAATTGGAGTGTCGTAAATCATATGCTTTCAAGCTGATGAATTTCCAGTATAAATTGGGCTTCCTGTCTAAGACTAATATTTCATGCGGATAGTTAAGCCCTTTAGGGCAGGATACCCTGCTGGGGCTACTTAGTTGGAGGCCTACAGGAGCTCATTGTGGTCATGGCAGATTTGTCTAAGTCTGAGGAGGTGGAATGAAGCCCAATGAGATGGTACCCAAATTATCTGATGAAGAAAAGATGTGCCCCATGCTCTCCTGCCTCCTTGCCTGGCACAGCCTGGACTGGAAAGGCATAGGAAACTAGGGTAAAAAGTGAAAGGAATACATACTTTATAAAATCTCCTTTCAAAACGTTTGGATTTTGTTTGATAATTTTGATATCAGTTTAGTTTTTTGTTTTAAATGTTTGAGCTTGCTGCTGCTGCTGGATTCCAGGAGAAAGGGCAGTTGCTGAGCTAAAACTTGTGTGAAAATCTTTGAAAATTGCTAAGCACTCTGTACACTTGGTTATTCTCTGGAAAGGCTAGGTGTCTTAAATGAAGTGGAATTTGTAGGGGGGAACGTAGGTGAAGAGAAGCAAGGAGCTTGTTTGATGGAGAAGTATCCCAGCACATGGATGGCTTGCCGAAAATCTCTTGCTTCAACAAAAACAGAACCCTAAGACTCTTTTGACTCCTTTCTTGCACATGAGGGTAAGACTGGCTTCTCTCCACCCCCACACAGATATGTGATGCTCTGAGTTTCCCTGCAGCTTTTGGCTTTAGCAGAACACATTTCTTGTTTATAGCTGGCTGTGCTCAATGATCAGTCATTTAAATAAATTACCATGTTCTGTGATTGATGTTAATAATTTGACATGGGAGTTATGAAGCCTTCAGATCCTTAATTTATCAGAGAAAGAATGTTTCAGACATATTTTTCTTTAGCTCTGGGAGGCTGTGCTTTTTCTGAAACTTGTAGATACAGTGTGCATTGTAGCTTATAGATGTAGTGTGCATTGCACAACAGCAAGAGCTTCATTGTTTTCTGGACCTGAGTTCAATTCCTAGTTCAAGCACTGATTAGGTGTGTGATCTTGAGCAGATTCTATGGCTTCTGTGAGCCTGTTTACTCATATAATGTGGGGAAAATAATAATATCTACTGCCTGCAGTTGTGGTAGAACGAAGTGTGGTTGCACATGCAGAGTGCTTAGCATGGAGCCAAACACTTACTCAGGGTGCAGTGTGCCTTAATCTAAAAAAGAAACACAGAAGGACATTACAAATCAGCAACATAGCTCCATGCTATGGATTAACTGCTTGTGGGGAAGATTAAAAATACCTAGGTTTGGAGAATCACATAAAGTGGAAGCTAAGGAAGGGCCATAATCATAGCGGATCTGAAATTAGAATGTCTGCAGTTTCATCAGTGGAGAAAAAGTCTGACGGGGCCAGTTGGAAACTATGCCATTTTATTTTATTTTTTTTAATAATCTTTTTATTTTTATTTTTATTTATGATAGTCACAGAGAGAAAGAGAGAGAGAGGCAGAGACACAGGCAGAGGGAGAAACAGGCTCCATGCACCGGGAGCCCGATGTGGGATTCGATCCCGGGTCTCCAGGATCGCGCCCTGGGCCAAAGGCAGGCGCCAAACCGCTGCGCCACCCAGGGATCCCTACTATGCCATTTTAAATGAAGATTTTCCTAACCAAATGGAATTTAACTCTAAAAGCAGAAAGCTGTGAAATTCGAGTTATAAGAGATAATATTTTTAGTCCTTAAATGAATGAGACCAACCCCCGTAAATCCAGGATATGAACTTCCCCTCTGGCATCAAGTTGATGGAAACATACGTCTTGATCTTTTGAGTCTAACCTCCCCAAATGAAGCACTGTATCTTTAAAACATTTGCCTTAGCAGTGCCGTCATTTGGGAGCTAATAATATATCCCCCACACTACTGTCTTAAATTAGGTGAGATAAGCGCAAAGGAAGCCTAATATCCTGCCTTCACCCCACCCTCAAGTCTGCAGGCTGCTCTAAAGCCTAGAGGAAAAGAGATAGCACAGGTAATGGACAAGATATCTTCAAAGCCTAGAATCTTCTTGACTTCTTTCCAAAGACTGCCTTTAAAATCTTTAGTTTTTACCAAGTTTTGCTAAACTCAAAACACTGAACCTCAACTTCATTGCAACCCACTCACTGGCTTCCAGAAAATGAAGTGCATTCATTGGAGGAATAGTCATTCCTTAACTCATGGAATCACTTCCGGAGGGCCAGCTCTGTGCCAGGTGCTGTGAGCTCTTTGGGATATAATAATACATTAAAACATGACCCATGACACAATGTAACAGGTGTGCTTTAAGCAGGTGCCACAGAGTTTTGTAGGTACGGAGATGGGCATCTGTGCAGGGAAAGTGGAGGCACAACAAAAGGAGTCTTGTTCTAACTCTAGCTATTGATTTGTTGTTGTTCTAGTGTTTTGTTGTTTTCTTGCTTCAGCTTTTATTCCTGTAGCAGAAAGCATCCATGCCTGGGATTACTGGAGGTAATCCCCCCCCCTTTTTTAAAGATTTTATTTATTTGAGAGAGAGAGAAGAGAGAGAGAAAGAGAGAGGGAGTGCACACAAGCAGGGGGAGGGGCAGAAGGAGAAAGAGAGAGGTAGAAGCAGACTCCCTACTGAGCAGGGAGCCTGACATGGGGCTTCATCCCAGGACCCTGAGATCATGACCAGAGCCGAAGTCAGGTGCTTAACCAACTGAGCCATCCAGGTGCCCTGGAGGTGGTTCTTATTTAACTGTCTGGGGAACCCTAGGTTTAAGGCTTCATCAGTTTTTCCCCCATCGGTTTGCTGTGGGTCTTTAGAATCTGAATAAATGTGCTCCAGCCATCCAGGAACACGGAACTCTCTCTTTCTGGTGAAAAGTACATTTTTGTTCTCCTCAGTCTTTCAAAGTAAGGGCCCATCATCTACAGAGAGCTTACCTCTGTGCTAATACTGCTACACAGGCTATATTTTGGAAACAAATATGTGATTTGGTTTGTTGTTTATTTTTTTGCATCAACTTATGCCAGTGGAGAACCTAACATAGTCAATATTTCAACAAATGTCTATTCAAAGTCAATTATGTACAAGATCTTTGCTGATGTTATATATGTGAAAAATCATATAAAAAATCACCACCTTCAGGGAGATTACAATTAAGTGAGATAAGATATAGAAATAGTCATTAATGTCAGCAATTCAAGAGAATACATGGTTTGCTGACTAACAGGCTGTCAAAACGTAGTTGTCCAGAAGAGGACATGGTCAGTGGGGCAGTAAGGTACAGAAATAAGATTGTTGGGCCCAAGCTATGGATAATGGCTGTATTTCCTCTGAGCAAAAATCAGAGTGAGTTATTCTAAGTAAGGCAACAGAATGAGTTGAAACTATGATTTAAGTAATTACAAATGTCATTCAAATCTGGTGAATTAGAGGGTGGTAGGACATGTAGACAGTAAGGCTGAAAAAGTTGTTTGAGGCCAAACAGCAGTGAGTTTGAAATTTATATTATAGGTAATGATGAGTTACTGAGGGCCTTTGAGTAGAAAAGAAATAGGATGAAGACAGTAGTTTAGAAAGATGAAGGGATGAATGTGGGTTTGAAGTGGTCAGACCGATGAGAGAGAAAGAGAAACAGTCATTGAGCATGTGTTCTGTCCGGGCCTTAAGTATGACAAATAGTTATCTCACTGAATCCTCATAATTATAGGTAGCATTTATATTTCCACTTTAAAGATTAAGAAATGGAGGCCCAGGAAGGTTAAAATAACTTATTCAAGTTAAACCCAAATAATTAGCAGAACCAGGAATTGAACCCAGGGCTATCTGATTCTGAGTCTATATTCTTCTGTAGCTCAAGACTTCTCCTATATTTGTTGTCGCTGTTGTTATGGTGACTACCCCCTAAAGATATCCTAAGGGATGAAGATTTTTAACTGTGGTGATAAAGAAATGATAAATACAGGATTTAGTTCCATAACTTCTCAGAATGGCAAAATATTTATATGCTCTATAAAATTTTAATGTTTCCAATTATTAATTTATCTCTTCATGCCTTTTTTCCACGTACTATGATAAGAATCCATTAATTTGAATTTGGTACTGTACCTTCTACTAGAGATTGTCATTCCACTTAGAGACTTCTACCCAGTGATTTGTGTTCTCGGAAAGTCTTATTCGGTAAATTTGGTTCACTGTACAACAGAAGTTTCACTGTATTGTAATTAAATTAGTTGATGGAACTCTACATGTTTCCTCTGCTTAAGGCATGACCCCTTTAAACATTTATTGGTAAGGAATAAGTAAAACCAAATACTAATATTAAATGAATTTAGTATGTGTGGTAAGAAGATTTGAATTTGAAGCCCATAGACAATTACGGGTTAGCTTGAAGGATCTTTTTTTTTTTTTTTTTTTTTAAAAAGGCTTTTCTAAGAGGACTATGTACCCAAATACAAATATAATTTAGTGCCTGATTTGAGAAATGTGAATAAACCAAAACGGTAGTTAAATTGGGCCAATTGGCTGAAATAGTTTGAAACTATAAGATTAATTTGTAGAGAAACTCAATAAACAAATATCCCTATAGGACACTCGTTCTTGTTGTTTATACCATATTCTTAAACAGCCAGTCCTTATTTTATCAAGAAAGAGAATTTTAAATGTGAATTCTTCCAGAAGTAATTTAAAGATGTTTAAATATTTTATGAAGTATGAAATTGCACATATTTGCCTGAGGCAGATGCCCCACTGGTATTGAATAAAAAACAATCATATAGTATTTTTAAAGAGCTATTAATATAAAGTTTTACTTCTCTGCTTGAATTGTGGTTCATATTCTGAATCTAGCCGCAGGTTAAATCCCAATTAAATGAGGTGATGCAAGAGCCTCCAGGAGACAGGGTTTATGTGGTTCAAGAGAAGAAGCCATGTAGGAGAATTGGCTCACCCAGGCATTGCACAAATGATACTGAATTATCCACCACACTTTTTAGCACCCCTGCACACATTCTACTCTTTTCCCACACACTCTAGTGTCATGACTCCCGCTTAGAAAATAATTTTTCATTATTTCCCTCAAGTCCAATTCACTTTTATCTTTCTTTATCAAGATGGTTCCCTCTGTAGATCAAGATGGGAAAAGGTCCTGGTGAGTCAGGCAGTCTTTTCTCTTGGCAGCTCCTGGTCACACTTAACTCCTATGAGCTCTCCCGATAAGCAAAAACTAGAGGCCACTGCCCTATCTCTGGTCAATGTCAGGTTCTTCTCTAGGATAGGCTGTTCTTGACCCAATAATCAGTGCTTAAAGGTTCATGGCTTTTCAAGGAAGAGCTCTTCTTTCAATGTTCTCTCTTTCTTGTTGCCTCATTGTTGTTATTTTTTTTTAAGATTTTCATTTATTTTATTCATGAGAGACACAGAGAGAGAGAGACAGAGAGACAGATACACAGGCAGAGGGAGAAGCAGGCTCCATGCAGGGAGCCCGACGTGGGACTCGATCCTGGGTCTCCAGGATCACACCCTGGGCTGCAGGCGGCGCTAAACCGCTGCGCCACCCAGGCTGCCCTGTTCTCTCTGTAATGTTCTTATATGTAAATCCCAAGTATCTCTTTCCTGTGTATCTAGCTGCTCTTTACATGGGTAGCATGAAAGAAATCACAACCTCTGCAATACCTATGTGTAAAAAAGACCTCTAGATACACTGGTGAGATGTGTGACCTTAAACTCCTCACCATGCCCAATGGCAGATGCATCCCTTGACTCTTTTGCATGTAACTTCCAACTGAGCTAATCCTACAAGACCCAAGTTCCCCAGTGAATACGTTCTTTGAGCAGCAGTGGTCAAAATTCATGCAGGTGTGTTCAGCTACTGTTGCTATGGAACAGTGCGTTCATACTTGCACCATTAAACATGAAACAACCATTGTTATGTTCATGGATCCCGTGGGTCAGGAATTTGGAAAAGATGCAGTGGAGATGGCTTGTCTCTGTTCCAAGATAATTGTGACTTGAGCTGGAAAAACCTGAAGGCTGGAGATGTCTCAGTGACTGGGCTCTAGAATCATCCAAAGCCCCATTCACTCCCAGGAATGGGCATTGACAGTGCCTGTCAGTGGGACCTGAGCAGAGGCTGCCAGCTGAAAACTCTGTGTCCTTTCTAAGTGGATGCCCAGCCTTCCTCACAGCATAGAGACTGCCTTCCAAGAGTGAACGAGGCAAGGTACATGACTTTTTATGACTAGTCTTGGAAATTATGTAGGGTCACTTTTGTTTATTCTGTTGGTCAACATAGTCATAAAGGTCTTCCAGGTTCAAGGGAAGAAGACGTTGATCCGCTACTTTGGAGGAGGTCCAGAGAATTCACAGATATATTTTATAACAGCAACAAAATATGTTTAACACATTTGATAATTCTGGGTTTCTGCCATTCTTGCTGGCATATAGCTGGCTCTCAACTGATTTTATTTGTCTTAATGGTACAGCTAGAATCATCATGCAATGTGATTTTGTCCCCAGGTGCAAAGAGATGCCTTGGTGACATTCCTAATTGCACCAATTCCTTGGCTGTGATTTTATGAATAGTAACAGGCATTATTTTGCACAGATATTGCCATGCTTAAGCCCCATAACCCTCTGCAAAGGAGAATATATTCCCACCCCTACTCTTTGCCCAAGATTAGAATAAAATCCAGAATCCCCAACATTAGGGCTGGAGAAAGGTCTCCAAGTGAAGCCAAAAGGTTCTCAGTTTATACCAAACCCTGTTTTCCAGAGACAAGAATTACGAGTTATCTCATTAGTAATCACTCAGAGCTGTTTTCTTTACCTCTACCCTGAATCCATAGGTGTAGAATTAAAATTTATGGGTGCTGCTTTATTAAGAAAATAAAGAAGATGGGGTTTGTTTACAGCAGTGGTTCTCAAGCAGGGGCAGTTGGCAATATCTGGAGATATTTTGGATTGTCACAACTGGGTGGGGGGTGCTACTAGCTTTTCAGTAGATAGAAGCTAGGGATGCCACTACACATTCTGCCACACACAGGATTGCCCACCACACAAAAGAATGATCTGACCTGAAATGTCAGTACTGACACTGTTGGAAAATCCTACTTGACAGGAAGTTTTTTTAGTTCACCTTAAGAAAATGGGAAAGCAGGGGCTCAGAGGAGATAAATGACTTGCTCAGGATCCCACAACTGGTAAGCAGTAGAGCAGGATTTAGGCAGCTATCTTGAAATCCTCTGTGTCATGTTCTTCTCTCCTTTTGATACTTCGGCTAGTCCTGCCACCTGCCTAGATAGAGAGAGAACTTGGAGGCGGAAGGGGTCTTTTTCACTCTTCTCATATCTTGGGCACTGGGAGGTCCACCACAGTGATCGTAATGAGCGTGAGTCATCACGAGGGACACGGTGCTCCCTCATTTTCTTTAGGAGATGGGTTCAGTGCTCACACAGGCATAATTAGGACTCTGGGTTAAGGTGTGGGTGGGATTTGGGCTCTTACCTCTCAGAATGAGACTTATAAATAACGTCTGAAGAACTGGCACACAGGGTGCTTGTGTGTGTGTGTGTGTGTGTGTGTGTGTGTGTGTGTGTGTGTGTTTGGGGGGGGCGTCTGGGAGTGTTGTGGGAGGGCAGTAAGATCTTATCTTACAATGACGAGCAAACAGCTAATTACTTGTAACTTTGGAGATAATTGTTTTTTCATCCGCAAGCATGCCGAGCAGGAAATTAATCTAAGCCTCAGAAAGTTCGAATCATCTGCAGATTGTTATTAGGGAAGAAACACTCATTATCCCCTTAGAGCCCCCATTACATCTAACAGGCAAGCTGAAAACTGCAGCTGTGGCCTAGTGCTGCCACCACCATGCTGGGCCCCGTGCTCACTGCTAACTGGAGAGAAAACAGTACAGAGTGTCTGGCAAAGGCAGGCCCCAGGCAGACAGGGGCCCGCTCCCTCTTGACACCTGATTAATGCTGCCCAATGCAGAATGTCTGGCTTTGAGTCATCCCTTCTGATAGACCCATTCATCACTTTGCATTCCGTGTCAGTGCAAGAACAGACTTCTTTCTGCCTTGGACAAATGAGCCCCCAGGTAGTTTAAATGTCAGGCTAGTGTTATCTCTAGTGAAAGACTTGGCCGTCTCTGCTCAGTCTCTTTGCTTCCAGTTTGAGGAAGTCTCTCTTCATTTCTTTTTAAAAGGGAGGATAAATACAATCCAGAGTACTCATTTAGATGAAGCATCTTCTGCTTCATCTTCTCACTTGCTCAGGGGCCCAAGTGCGCCAGGGAAAGCCTTCTAGGGGCAAGCCACAGAACAAAAGGAAAAGCCTGCCCAGCCTTCTGAACTCAGGCAGCCCACACATAACAGTGTTTTAACTGTTCTGGAAAGAATGAAGCATTCATAAGCCCCATCCCATTTTTAAGAAAAAAATTTCCTGTGACATTTTAATCATCTTTTGTGCTGGAGCATTTTTAGAGTTTTCTCCTGCCAGTCATCTTAAATGTTTTATATCTTTCCCTTTTAGCTGAATTGCATATTATGAGCCATGACCCACAATAAAAAATAATGCTACTGTTTCTGAATGAAAGTCTCGTTCTTTGGGTTATTCTGGGCTGTGGGTCAGCATGCAAATGCTGACTTCTGAAAGTCCAAAGGCATTATCTGGTTGAGGCTCATGTTAAGAGAACAAGAATGAGCCATGAGATGAAAATGACCACCTGGGATGTCCAATTTAGTTTGTTTCCCTGAAATGCTTTCTATAAATGATAATGACTGTGTGCCATAACATTTCTCCCAATATGATATCTGGCTTACTTCTGAGATTTCTTAACTGCTTGTGGAATTTTTGTAGATATCCTGTATCTAAATCAGAGTTTCTTAACCTTATTACCACTGACATTTTGGGGCCAGATAATTCTTTTTTGTGGGGGCTGTGCATTGTAGGATGCTAAGTGCCATCTGTGGTTCCTACCACCTAGATACCAGAAGTGTCCTCCCTCCAAATTGAGAGTCAAAACGGAAGTGTTTGATGTGTCTTCAGACATTGCCAAGGGTTTGTAGACTGGCAAAATCATACTTGGTGGAGAACCAATTATTTAGAATACCCAAATATAAGTGAATTCATTCATATGTTCATTACTTTTACAGATATCTCAAGGGCCTACTGTGTGACCAAATCTTTGGAGACTGTGAACTGAGAGAGAGACTAGGAGATCATAGTTATTACCCTATTGGGACTTGTAAGGCAGACAGCCCTGAATGTAAATAATTACATCAGGGACGTACTCTAATAAAAATAGGAAGAATTTGGCTTGGGAGTTCAGAGGAGGAAGTTTTAACCCTGATTCAAGTAGTAGACTTCCCAGAAATTCTTGATTCTCTCTTTATTCAGGAAGCACCTGGTTTTCAGGGGAAAAATTCCTGTTTACCAAGATATTATACTGTATACTGTAGAGAATTTCAAAACTAAACCTGTGAATTCTTTTACAAACGCATTGGTAAGGTAAATTTGGATTATCAAATGTAGGTTAAAAAAATGCTATCTTGACTTAACTGATGTACAAAATATATGTATGAGAGCATCTGAATGATTCCATTGGATATTGGCACTTCCAGGGCCTGAGTGAGCTCTGGACCTTGGACCATGATGAGGCTTGTTTCCCGGAAGGTATCTGTCATGCTTTGAAGTCAGTTTTCAACCTTTGTTCAGTAGTAACAGACAAAAGTGGATGTTTACACTGCTCTGAGCCTCAGATGTGATAATCTCCCCCATAAAATATGGAGAACAATAAGATAAAACTAAAGTGAGTGAACCATCCTAACTGTTGAAGCTGCACTGGCAATGGTTGTACAGTATGAGGTGCATGCAGCAAGGAGTCTAGCTCCCAGCACTCCAGCTGGAAGTCTTCCCTTTCTATTCCCTGCAAACAAGTGTGAAAGATCCTGTGATAAGGGATGGTTTTGAATGTATGTAAATTTGCATTTAAAACCAAGTGTATGTTTTAACCGTGTGGGTGGCGGTGTGATTTAATCGTCAAGAACACAGGCTGGAGAGTTAGAAAAACCTGGGATAAAATTCATGCTCCACCAGAGCATGGACAAGTTATCAAATCCCACTGTGCCTCAAGTTCTTGGTAGAAATTGGTGCAATAACACCCACCTCAAAAGACTGCTCTAAGAATTATAGACATTCAAAAATTGCCTGATGTAAATGCTTGGTGAATGAGGGGTGGCAGTATTGTTAGTAACACATTACTTGCCATACACTTCACATTGGTGTGCACATGACCCTATGATTGAAAACTGATTTTATTTTATATTGTGAATATCTGATTTTACTTTATTTTTTTAAATTGAAGTGTAATTAGCATATAATGTTATATTAGTTTCAGGTGTGCAATGATTCAATTCTATACATTATTCAGTGCTCATCATACGTGAACTCTTCATCTCTTTTATCTATTTCATGCCTTCCCCCGCTGACCTCCCTTCTGACAACCGCCAGTTTACACTCTGTATCTAAGAGCCTGGGTTTTTTTTTTTGTCTCTTTTTTTGTTTTTTGTTTTGTTTCTTAAATTCCACATGTGAGTAAAATCATATGGTATTTGTCTTTCTCTGTCTGACTTACTTCATTTAGCATCATACCCTCTAGATCCATCCATGGTGTTGCAAATGGCAAGATCTCCATGAAAAGATGCTTAACATCACTAATCATCAGGGAAATGCAAATCCAAACCATAATGAAATATCACCTCATACTAGTCAGGATGAATAAAAGAAAACAAGAAATAACAAGTGTTGATGAGGATGTGGAGGAAAAAGGAACCTTCCACATGCTGTTGCTGCCAATGCAAATTGGTGCAACCTTGGAGAAAACAGTATGGAGTTTCCTCAAAAAATTAAAAATATAATTACCATGGGATCTAGTAATTCCACTATTGGGTATTTGCCCAAAGAAAATGAAGACACTAATTTGAAAAGATAAATGTTTATTGCAGCATTGTTTACAATAGCTAAGATATGGAAACAACCCAGGTATCTATCCATAGATGAATGGATAAATAAGTTGTGGTCTCAATGGAAAACCATTGTTTGAAGATGAAAGGAAAGGTCAGTTCTGCTTCAAGATAGCAATATAAGAGGATCCCAAACTCACCACCTCCTATGGACACACCAGAATCTACATCTACATACAAAATGATCTCTTCTGGAAAAAAAAAACTCTGAAAATTGGCAGAGTGACCTTTTCACACAGGGCAAACAAGAGGGAAAACCGCATCGAAATGGGTGGGAAAGGCTAAAACAAGCTCACCATAAATTCCACACATAATACAGTGACCCACAATTGGAAGGGAACTCAAAACCCAGAGCTTCTCCCCAAGGAGTCAAGCATTTGTACCCCACATCAGGCACCCCAGCTTTAAGACCAACACTTGAAAGATGAGCCCCCAAAACATCTGGCTTTGAAGACCAACAGGGCTTGTACCCACCAGACTTAGGGGGCTGTGATAAACTGAGGAACATGTCTTAATGAGCCCATGTGCAGACTCACCTGCCTTGAGGCCCAACACGGAAGCTGCTCTCTTAAAAATGCTCTGATTTTAAATGAAGGAGACTCATTTCTTAATTTCAAGGCATGGGTGTAAGGAAAAGGGGCTTGGTGGGATACCCCCTAGGGATGCAGGCTGATGAGCACCATTTCCTTGCTTTCCTTTTGCCTTGCTAAGACCAGCAGTCATCATTTTTTTTTCTTTTCTTTTTTTCTTTTCCTGTAGTGCCATCTTTAACTTGCAGGAGCCATCTTCCACACTTTCCCCTCTGTCTTATTAAAGCCAGGGGACACCATTTTTTTTTTTACCCTTTTATCATTTTTCTTTTTTTATTCCCTTATTTTTTTCTTCTTCTTTTCTTTTTTTTTCTTTTTCTTCCCCCCTCTCCCTTTTTTCAGCAAGTGCCATCTTTGCACTCCACATCTGGCTCAGTCTAGCCAGTGGGCACCATCTTCATGCTCTCCCTTTGTCACACTCTAGACCACCAGTATCTCCCAGAGGGAAGCTTCTACATACATCTGGTGCCCCAAATTTTATGTCTGATACTCTAGTTTTTGCAGCTGCCACCAGAAGATACCCTTTCATCACCTGGCTTGGAGGCCACGGAGGCTTGTATTCCTGGGCCCCATGGGACTGTAACAATTGGAGGGACAGTTGTTGGCAAACTGCTACTCCCAAGGCTCTGCACAGACAGCAGACTAAAACACACCTCCAGGCTTTCTGAGAAGGAGGATTTTTAGCTTGTCCAGGAGCCTTAGCCTGAGGGGTCAAAAAAGCCTTCTGATTTGGCCCTAGAGAGTGGCCTGCAGGAGATGGAGGCTGGTGAGCACAATCTTTGTGTACTCTCTTTGCCTCACCTAAGCTTGCCTCTATCTTACAGAAATGAACTTACACCCTTCTCTGGTGCCCTGATTTTTGCAGCTGCTGCCAAGGGACGCCTCCACATCACCTGGCTCTGGTGGCCAGCATGGCTTATGCTCACAAGTCCCACAGGACTGTAACCAACTGAGAAAGATTTCTTAATCAGCTACCATTCCTCGGGGTCAGCAAGAGGCAAAAGACCCAGGAACTCAATCTTTCTGGAAAGAGGCCTAGTCACTTATCATCATAGCTGTAGCCTGAGAGGCAGGCTTCTAATTAAATACACATCTAAGGGTTGTCTGTAAACCTTTCCTGAAGACTCAGAAGGTGAGCAGGAATTTTGTGCTCTCCCTTTACGATGCTCCAGAGCACCAACATCTCTTGAAGATGAGCTCTTCTACATGTTTAGGTATCCCAGTTTTTATATCTGGTGCCCTGGTTTTTATGGCTACTGCCCAGGGGATACCCCTTGATCACCTGGCTCTAGTGGCCAGAGGGGTCTTGTGTTCCTGATTCCCATTGGATGGTAACAATTGGAGAGGCAGTTCTTGGATGGCTACCACCCCCAGGGGACTGTACAGATGGCAGACTGAAACATACCCCCAGCCTCTTTGGGAAAGAGGCCTACTTGCTAGTCCTGGAGCTTTTACCATATGAGCAGACTTCAGGTTTAGCACATATCTAAAGGTTATGGAAGTGTACTCAGTGAACACAGGCCCAGGAATGCCATTTTTGTGCTCTCCCTCTGGCTTGCTATAGCTCATCAGTATCTCCCAGAAAGGAGTTTACACTTATCTGGAACCCAGTTTTTGTGACTACTTCCCAGAGGATACCTCCAGTCTCACAGGGCTGTATATATTTGCATTCTTTAAAAACTGTTGCCTGGTGTTTGGCTCAACCCCTGCCTGAGTCTAGGTGCTTACTGAAATCTTACCCTTTGGAGCACTGATCTTGGCAAACCCTTAACTACTGGGAGCTATTAAAAATAAAATAGGTGATATGCCTGGGTGGCTCAATGGTTGAGCATCTGCCTTGGGCTCAGGGTGTGATCCTGGAGTTCAGGGATCGAGTCTCATATCAGGCTCCTTGCATGGAGCCTGCTTCTCCCTCTGCCTGCATCTCTGACTCTCTTTCTCTGTGTCTCTCATGAATAAATAAAATCTTAAAAAAAATAAAATAGGCTGCTTGGACAATCACAAAAGTTTGAGAGACAACTAAGAGTTGGGACAGTGTTGAATGCTAAAGCTCATCTTGTACCCGAGGCCAGCCCTTTAAGACGGGAGAAGTTTCATCTAATGCATAGAAACCAACACAGAAAATCAAGTATAATGAAGAAATTAGGGAATAAGTTCCAAATGAAAGAACAAGATAAAAATCTCAGAAAAAGTCTTAAATGAAATAAGTAATTTACTTGATAAAGAGTTCAAAGTAATGGTAATAATCAAAAAGAATGAATGAACACAGTGAGAACTTCAAAGACAAGATAGAAAATAGAAGAAAGTTCCAGGCACAGGTCATGGAACTGAAGAATAGAATAACTGAGCTGAAAAATACACCAGTGGGTGTTCAACAACAGATGAGATGAAGTAAAAGTAAAGATCAGTGAATTTGAAGGCAAGGCAGAGGAACTTAACCCAATCAGAGCAGCAAAAAGGAAAGAGAAGGGAAAAAAAAAGTGAAGATAGCTTAAGGAATTTATGGAAAACAACATCAAGCAGAAAAACATTTGCATTATAGGAGTCTCAAGAGGAGAAAAGAGAGTGAAGGGGGCAGAAAATTTATTTGAAGAAATAATGGCTAAAACCTGCCCTAACCTGTAGAAACAGACCTCCAGATCCAGGAAGTGTAGAAGTTCCAAATAAAATGAGCCCAAAAAAGCCCCACACCATGATACATAATTAATATTCTCAAAAGTTAAAGACAAGGAGAGAATCCTTTTTTTTTTTTAAAGATTTTATTTATTTATTCATGAGAGACAGAGAGAGAGAGGCAGAGACACAGGCAGAGGGAGAAGCAGGCTCCATGCAGGGAGTCCGACGTGGGACTCGATCCCAGGTCTCCAGGATCACACCCTGGACTGAAGGCAGCGCTAAACCGTTGAGCCATGCGGGATGCCCCCAAGGAGAGAATCTTAAAAACAGAAAGAGAAAAACAATTTGTTGCATTTAAAGTAATTTCTATATAAGATTATGAGCAGATTATTCAGTGACAACACTGCAGGCTGGAAGGGAGTGGCACAATATATTCAAAGAGCTGAAAGAAAAAAGAATTTCTTTTCTTTCTTTTTTTTTTTTTTTAAGAAAAAAGAATTTCATGAGAGACTCCTAACTCTGAGAAATGAAGAAAGGGTAGTGTAAGGGGAGGTGGGCAGGGAGATGGGGTAACTGGGTGATGGACACTGAGGAGGACACTTGATGGGATGAGCACTGGGTGTTATACTATATGTTGGCAAATCGACTTCAATAAAAAAAATTTTAAAAATTAGAAAAAAAGAATTTCAAACAAGAATACTCCACCCAGCAAATTTTTACCATTCAGAATTGTAAAGAGAAAGAGTTTTCCAGACAAGCAAAAGTTGAAGGAGTTAATCACTTTTAAACTGGCCTTAAAAGAAATGTTAAAGGATTTTTTTAAGCTGAAAAGAAAAGGCAGTAGTTAGTAACAAAAAAACATGAAAATATAAATCTCACTGGTAAAGCTGAATATATAGTTTACCCTTGAATAATGCAAGAGGATAGGAGCACCAATCTCCTGCACATTCAGAAATCCACACATAACTCTGGACTCTGCAAAAATGTAGCAATAGCCTACTGTTGACCACAAGCCTTACCAATATCGTAGTCAATTAACACATATTTTGTATGCAATATGTATTATAGACCATATTCTTAAAATAAAATAAGCTAGAGAATAGAAAATCATAAAGAGAATATACAATTACAGTACTATACTGTATTTATTGAAAAAAATCCATGTATTAGTGGATCCATGAAGATCAAACTCAAGTTGTTCAAGGGTCAACTGAGTAGTAAAGGTAGTGGATTAATCATTTATAAAGCTAGTATGACGGTTAAAAGACAAAGTAGTAAAAATAACTGGAACTACAACAATTAGTTAAGGGATACACACAATAAAAAGATGTAAAATGTGACATATAAAACTTGGGAAGGCAGTAAAAATGTAGAGCTTCAAAATACATTCAAACTTAAATTGTTAGCAACTTAAATAGACTGTTTTAAACATAAGTTGTAAGCCTTACCACACAAAAACCTGTTAGTACACAAAAGATAATGAGAAAGGAATCTAAGCATAGCACTAAAGAAAGTCATCAAACCACAAAGGAAAAGAACAAGAGAAGAGGAAAGAAACAGAAGAACTACAAAACAGCTAGAACAAAATGGCAGTAAGTACATACCTATCAATAACTAAATGTAAATAGACTAAATCAAAAGATATACAGCAGCTGAATGGTTAAAAACAAGACACATCTATATGCTGCCTACAGAAGACTCCCTTCAGATATAAAGACATACACAGACTGAAAATAAAGGAATGGAAAAAGATATTCCATGGAAGTGGAAACCAAAAGGAAGCTGGGGTAACTCTACTTACATCAGACACAATAAACTTTAAACAAAGTCTATAATAAGAGACAAAGGAGGGCATTATGTATTGATTAAGGGGTCAACCCAACAAGAAGATATACCATTTATAAATATTTATGCATCCAACAAGGGAGCACCTAAATATATAAAGCAAATATTAACAGTCCTAAAGGGAGAAATAGCGATAAAATTATAGTAGGGAACTTCAAAACCCCACTTACATCAATGAGTAGATCATCCAGACAGAAAATCGGCAAGGAAACGTTGGCTTTAAATTGTATGTTAGACTAGATGGACTTAACAGATGTATGCAGAACCTTCCATCCAAAATCAAACGATTACACATCCTTCTCATGTGTACATGGAATGTACT
Organism: Vulpes vulpes; assembly: GCF_048418805.1. NCBI lineage: Eukaryota > Metazoa > Chordata > Mammalia > Carnivora > Canidae > Vulpes > Vulpes vulpes. The sequence goes on along the minus strand of NC_132788.1, from coordinate 45,640,038 downwards.
CCAGGTTATATAGGCCACAAAAGAAGTATCAACAAATTTAAAAAGATTGAAATCATATCAAGCATCTTTTCTGACCACAATGGTATGAAACTAAAAATCAATTACAAAAATTTCTTCACTGGAAAATCTGCAAATATGTGGAAAGTAAATAAAATGCTATTGAACAACTAATGGGTCAATGAAGAAATCAAGACTTTTTGAAACAAATAAAAATGGAAATGCAGCATACCAAAAGTTATGGGATGCTGCAAAAGCAGCTCACAGTGATGAATGCCTCGCATGAAACAAAAATCTCAAATAGCAACCTACATACCTTAAAGAACTAGATAAAAAAGAAAAAATGAAGCTCAACGTGAGTAGAAGGAAAGAAATAACAAAAAGCAAAGCAGAAATAAATGACATAGAGACTAAAATCACAGTGGAAAAGATCAATGAATCCAAGAGCTAGTTCTTTGAAAAGATAAACAAAATTACCTTTAGGTACACTTACCAAAAAAAGAGAGGACTCAAGTAACTAATATCAGAAATGAAAGAGACTTTACAGCTTATACCACAGAAATGTAAAGGATCATAAGAGATTACTGTGAACAATTGTACATCAACAAACTGGACAACCTATAAGAAGTGGATAAATTCCTAGCAACATACAATTTTCCAAGACTGAATTGGATGAATGAATGAATGAATGAATCATGAAGAAATAGAAAATCTGAACAGACTGACTATTAGTAAGGAGACTGAATCAATTATATAAAAATTCTCTAAAAACAAAATGTCAAGACCAGATGGCTTATTAGTGAATTGTATTTCACATTCAAAGAACCAATACCAATCTTTCTCAAATTCTTTCAAAAAACAGAAAAAGAGAGAATATTTCCAAACTCATCTTACAAGTCCAGCATTACCCTAATACCAAAACCAGACGAGGATTCCACAAGAAAATTGTCATATAGGCCAATATCCCTGATATAGAAGCAGAAATACTCAACAAAATATTAGCAAACAAAATTCAACAATACATTAAAAGAATCATACACCATGATCAAGTGGGATTTATCTCACAGGTGCAAGGATGGCTTGACGTTCACAAATCATTCATCATGATACACCACGTTAACAAAATGAAGGATAAAAATTATATAATTATCTCAGTAGATGCAGAAAAAGTATTTGACATGGGATGCCTGGGTGGCTCAGCAGTTGAGTGTCTGCCGTTGGCTCAGGGCATGATCCTGGAGTCCCAGGATCGAATCCCACATCGGGCTCCTGCAGAGAGCCTGCTTCTCCTTCTGCCTATGCCTCTGCCTCTCTCTCTCTGTGTCTTTCATGAACAAATAAATAAAATCTTTTTTTTAAAAAAAAGAAAAAGCATTTGACAAAATTCAACATCTACTTAAAAACTCTCAACAAAGTGAGTATAGAGGAAATGTACCTCAACATAATAAGGGTCATATATGACAAACACACAGCTAACACACTTCATGGCAAAAATCTGAAAACTTTTCTTCGAAGATCAACAACAAAACAGTATTATCTTTTATTCAAGATAATATTAAAAGTCCTAACCAGAGTAATTAGGCAAGGAAAAAATAGGCAAAGACATGTAAGTTGGAAAGGAAGTGAAACTGTCACTGTTTGCAGTTGGCATAATATTATCTATAAAAAAACTAAATATCCATTTTAAAAAACTGTTAGAACTAATAGATGAATTCAGTAAAGTTGAGGGATATAAAATCAATACACAGAAATCTGTTGCATTTCTATGCACTAATTACAAACTACCAGAAAGAGAAATGAAGAAAACAGTCCAATTTACAGTTACATCAAAATGAATAAAATGTCTGAGAATAAATTTGACCCAAAGAGGTGAAAGACGTGTATACTGAGAACTATAAGACATTGATGAAAGAAATTGAAGAAGACATAAAAATGGAGAGATAGATTATGCTTATTAATATTTTTAAAATTAATACTTTTAAATGTTCATACTACCCAAAGCAATCCACGGATTCAGTGCAATTTTTGTCAAAATTTCCATGGCATTTTTCACAGAAATACAATCAACAATAAAAAATTTATATAGAAACATAAAAGGACCCCAAATAGCCAAGGACAATCATGAGAAAGGAGGACACAGCTAGAGGCATCACACTCCCTGACTTCAAACTATACTACAAAGCTATAGTACTCAAAACAGTATGGTATTGGCATAAAAACAGGCACATGGATCAATGAAGCAGAAAAAAAGAGCCTGGAAATAAACTCATGTATATATGGTCAGTCAATTTAGGACAAAAGAGCCAGGAATATACAATGTGGATAGTCTCTTCAATAAATGATGCTGGGACAACTGGACAGCTAACAAGCAAAAGAACAAAACTGGACCACTATCTTATACCATACACAAAAATGAATTCAAAATAGATTAAAAACTTGAATGTAAACCAAAACCATAAAACTTATAGAAGAGAGCATTAGTGGTAAGCTCCTTGACATGGGTCTTGGTAATGGCTTTTTGAATTTGACACCGAGAGCAAAGACAACAAAAGCAAAAATGGACAAGTAGGACTATATCAAACTAAAAAGCTTCTGCATGCAAAGGAAACCATCGACAAAAGGAAAAGGCAACCTCCTGAATGAGAGAAAATATATGTAAATCATTGATCTGATAAAGGGTTAATATTCAAAATATGTAAAGAACTCAAATAATAGCAAAAACAAACCAAATGGTCCAATTAAAAAGTAGACAAAGAAAAAAAATAGACAAAGGATCTGAATAGACATTTTTTTCAAGGAAGACATACAGATGACCAAGGAAGACATACAGATGACCAAGAGGTACATAAAAAGGTTTTCATAAAATCACAGTGACATAACACCTCACATATGTTAGAATGGCTCTAATCAAAAAGATAAGAAATGACAAGTGTTGGCAAGTATGTGGAGTAAAAAAGAACCATTGTGCACTGTGGTGGAGATGTAAATTGGTGCAGCTACTATGGAAAACAGAATGGAGGTTCCTCAAAATATTAAAAACAGGATTCCCATATGATCCAGAAATCCCACATCTGGATATGTATCAGAAGAAAATGAAGACTAAGTTGAAACGATTTATGCACCCCCATGTTCACTGCAGCAGTATTCGCAATAAGCAAGACACGCAGGCAGCCTAAGTGTCTATCAACATGTGAATGAACAAAGGAAACATGATATATATACAGAATGGAATATTATTTTGCCATAAAAAATAATGACATCTTGCCATTTGCAACAGTTGATGGACCTTGAGGGCATTATACTAAGTGAAATAAGACAGAAAGATAAATACTGTATGATTTCACTTATATGTAGAATCTGAAAAAATTAAAAATTAAAGAAAACCCATAGATACATAGATCATAGGTACAGAGAATAGATTGGTTGCCAGAGGTGAGTTGGGGGAGGGAGGTGGACAAAATGGTGAAGGGAGTCAAAAGGCACAAACTTTCAGTTCTATAATAAATCATGGAGATATAATATACAGCATGGCAACTATAGTTAATAAATCTGTAGTGTATATTTGAAAATTGGTAAACGAGTAAATCTTTTTTCTGAGTAAATCTTTTAAAATTCTCATCACAAGAAAAAATATTTTATCTATATGTAGTGATGGTTGGTAACTAGATTTATTATGGTGATAATTTCGCAGTATATGTAAGTATTGAATTATTATGTTGTACAACTGAAACTAATATAATGTTGTATGTCAATGATACATCAGTTTTTTTTTAAAAAAAAGGCACAAAGGACCAAACCCAGGAAGCTATCATAGGTTTACTGAGCAGCTGTGTTACTTAAAACCAAAGATAAAAAATAGTTGACTTTGTTTCTAATGCTAAGGAGCTGTAGGAGATTCTTCAGAGTAAAGCCAATATTGATGAGGTCAGAGTGGTATTTATCATTAATAAAAGAGCTGTTGCTGATTACAGAAGGGGAGGTCAGAAAGGCCATCGTACCTTAGGGAAGGCCTGTATAGGTAGAAATAAACCAACCCTTTAAGTTTGCTTTCAGTTTGAATATCAATAATGATTTTTAAACTCAAACAAAAGTTTGGTATCACTGGTTTGGTATTACTCATTTGATTTCTTGGGCCTGACCCAACCATAAACAGAGAACACTTTGCCCTTGACCCCCAAGACTTAATAAAAATGTATCCAAATCACGTTCTGTGCTTTCTTTGGCTGGTGACTATGTAGATGTGACTGAGGATAGTAATAGGACAAAGGAGATGCCTTCAACCAAGGATGAAATGACATCAGATCATGAGGACTGACGCCAAAGTGAGTGTGAGGTTTAATAGGTAGAAACATTGATGAGAGAACTGTTTTTGAAGAGATCTTTTCCTTTTCTGTGAGTATTCTTAGCCTGGATATCCTCCTTATCAATGTATTTCTCTATTAACTTTTAATTTCTACCAGAATCTCAGGAAGAGAGGATATTGTCAGCTCTGATGAAAACAAGGACAATACAAATTTTAACAATTTCTTCCTCAAAAGATAAATTTCTTGTATCCATTTTCCCAGTTATTTATTCAATGTTTATGAAGCACTGTTATAAGCTAGGCAAGGCAAGACGAGGGCCTTCTAGGAGCTCCCACTGTAGTTGGGGTGGGAGGGAGGGAAGTCTAGAGGTAATCACAGTACAATGTTGATGTAAGTCCAGGATAGAATGGAAGCCACAGACTCTACACTGAATGCTTAGGGAAGGCTTCCAGGATAAGCTGATGCTCCCACTGACTTCGGAGTGAGACACCCAAAGATAGAAAAGAGAGAGTTTAAAAAATATATTTATTTATTCATGAGAGACAGAGAGAGAGAGAGAGAGAGAGAGAGAGAGAGAGGGAAAGAGAAAGAAAGAGAGGTAGGGACACAGGCAGAGGGAGAAGCAGGCTCCATGCAGGGAGCCTGATGCGGGACTCGATCCCAGGACTCCAGGATCACGCCCTGGGCCAAAGGCAGGCGCTAAACCACTAAGCCACCCAGGGATCCCAAGAGAGACTTTTAGAGGAGAAATATCTCATGTGCCATAGCCTACCAGTGTGGGAAAGCATGATTTGTTTTTGGAGCAGCAAATTGAGGAGAAACCATATTTTCTTTTTGGAAGCAGAGGCCTGACTAGTTTACTAAGACTTTCTAATGACTGTGCACATATAATTCCCAGCCCCTGGAGCCTTCTCTAAATCAGTGTGACTATAGAAGTGTGCTTATTAGTATTAGGTACTTATATAGGAAAACTACACATAGAATTGAATTGAAAATCTTTAATTGAAAACTGCAAGAATGATTCTCAGAAATACTCGTATTTCACATTTACAAACAGCTTGAAATCTTTTATAATCCATTTCTGTTCCTTCCAGCTTTGGGATCTTAAACAGTGCATACTAAAAATAAAAAGGCTGTCCTTTACTACTTTCTCCCATGTTTTTTTTTTTTTTTTTCCTTTCCTAATCTTTAGAATGAAAAGTTGCATGGTCTCTTGTGGTAATGTGTTCCCTACTGTTTGTCTTCACAGTCATTAAAATAAGTTTAGGGACCCCTGGGTGGCGCAGCGGTTTGGCGCCTGCCTTTGGCCCAGGGCGCGATCCTGGAGACCCGGGATCGAATCCCACGTCAGGCTCCCTGCATGGAGCCTGCTTCTCCCTCCGCCTGTGTCTCTGCCTCTCTCTCTCCCTCTGTGACTATCATAAATAAATAAAAAATTAAAAAAAAAAATTTAAAATAAGTTTAACTGAAATCCAACTGAAACTTGTTCTCTTTGATTTTTGCTCCATTGAAAACACAGATCTGCTCTCTGGCACATCTATTTTTCTGGAAGATGGTTATGAAAGGACTTACTCCAGTGACATAATATGGGTAGGCTATTGCTTGCTTTGACTATGCCAGATAAAGGATAAGCCCACTTCTCCTTGGCGACCAGAATCATTAATGCTAGAGCCAGAGGAAGACACTGGGTAAATTTTGTAGCTGGAAGGAGATTTGCATCTCCTTGGATGAGGGGCTATCACTCACCAGCTTAACCCAAGAAGCTGATAAAGAGGAACTGTCCATTTCAAGTAAATCAGAGCCTTATCACATGCATATAAAGCAAAATGACTAAATGAAGCAGCTGGAATATTATAGTGAGTTTTAATTATCTTTTAATAGCCAAAAGCCTCTTGCCAACACATGCTGATAATCTGTCAGCTGTTATGTGCCATACAATCTCCATTTATGAGTCTCAGCTGTTACAAATTGGAAAATATATTTACAGTGATGATCTTTTCTTGTTAAATGCAAATTCCCAGAGATGTTCAAACTGAAATTTGGCATCACTACTTTGTTTCTGTTGCCCTCTTGTGTGGAAGTGAAAGGGCTGGCAAAAACTGATAACAATAACCCACCCCCCTTCTTGTTAATAATTTATGACTCTAATAATCCCAATCCATAAAAAGTAATGGTAAAATCATTTCTGGGGCTCATGGATTATATTTCTGTAAATTATCAAAAATGGTTTTTTAATGATAGTCTAAATTTATGTTTTGTTTTTTTTTTTTTGTTTTGTTTTTAATTGAAAACAATTCTCCTTTCTCCTGTCCTTAGGTTTATCTGTCTCCAGAGTTCTTTGAGCTCCAAGATTCCTACTAGGGTGTCAGTCACATTTACTCTCTATCCTCGGTGCTAGCGTGGCCTTTGTATTCAGCCCAAGTTAGAGTGAGTGTGAAAAAGCCTTCCAAATTTACTGACCTCTGCCTACTTCTTAAATTTAGGCCTTAACTTCGTTAGCACTTTATTTTTCCTCCCCACTTCTCCTGACTTTTTTACTGTGTCTTTGCTAGCAACTCTTACTCCACTGCCTAGCTCTAACTTCTTCAAGATTTAGTTTTCATTCATGGCTTTTATTATCAATTTCAAATTAGATCTGTTGGTCAAACCTCACAGATTTCTTTCTGCGAGCTCCAGATTTCATATTGCCTTAATGAAAATCTCTAATTGCGTGATCATTGTGAGTTCTGATCAACAAGCTCAACAACTGAGTATGTTAATTTTCCGCCTGCGACCTTGCCCTATTTTGGCTACAGCTTTATCTTTCTCTCCCATCTTTTTTTTTTTTGGTAAAGATTTTATTTATTTATTTGCAAGAGTAAGGGAGCAGGAGAAGGAGAAGGAAAAGGAGAAGCAGACTCCCCGCTGAGCAGGGCGCCCCATGTGGGGCTTGATCCCAGGACCCCAGGATCATGACCTGAGCTGAAGGCAGATGCTTAACCAACTGCCACCCAGGAGCCCCTTCTCTCCCATCTTCTTGATAAGAAAGTCATTGTTCAAATTCCTCTCACCCTCAGCTCCATAGTAATCACTAAGCACTACCAGTTTTTTCTTCAAAACATCTTTGGGTTTGGCACAAGGATTGAATTATTCTTTATTTGCACTGCAAACATTGTGGTCCAAGTACAGAAACGTCTCTATTTACTTTCAACTTAAAAATTTAATATATAAACAAATTATACTTTATTGAAATCCTCATCAGTTCTACTTTCCCCGATAGCCAGGTTGAGCAACTATAGGGCCTCATTTTTATCTCTGCCAATATGTTTGTTAATGTGCTTGTCACATTTAAGCGTGATTAGGAAGGGTTTCCGCATTTTTAAGTGATTCTGGTCTGATAAATGCAAAAGTAGTAACAGTTTGAAGTTCAAAAGCAGCTATAAAGTTCTACTAATAAAAGAACTGCAATTAGGATGGAAACCAAAATAGAAGTTTTTTAAAAATTAAAGGGGAGAAAATGTGTTGCACGTGTACTTGGAATGAAGTTTGAACATTTCTAAACTTTGTAAGTGCTAATGGCTCAGAAAAAATGTAGTCAAGAGTACAGAGCCCATGTGACTGGCTATAATCTACAAGTGGAAGGAAACTCATGGACAAAATGGAAACATCGTTGAATGAGTGGCTGGAGAAGCCTCTGAGCCCCCAGGCCAGCCGAAACCTTGCCAAGGAGGCTGAGCAAGCAGAGGCACAATTGATGAAATGACCATTATCTCCCCAGTATAGTTTCTTAGGGCCTACGCCTATTCAAATCTGCACATCAGAGTGGTTACATACAGCTCAGGGCTGAGGGCACATTCAAAACTTGGGATTCTGTGAAAATCAGTTTTGAAAATTAATCCTCTTTTGTTGTCAGGTACATACTCAGCTCTGTTAGTATTTCAGTAGGCCTAGCTAGGTAATGATCAGATAAAATTAATCAAACTTATATTTCTACATTTCAATTTTTATTTGTATTTAATATAAAAAGTGATCTGATTCTTAGACTCTTTTGTACTCTTTCTTTGGTGATTATGAAGGATTACCTGTAGACCATCATTATGAATGTCAGTTTGGGGAATGTAAGCAGGATTGCTAGTTAGTGCTTTCTCCACAACTGAGGATGGATAAAACCAAGACCTTGGTCTCTTCCTCCATAGTACAAGTGAGCATTTGTTATACACCATTAACCAGCCCCTCCTTACCCTGGAAGGAATGTGGCTGAGAAGAAGGATAAGGATAGAGACTTTTTTTTTTTTTTTTGTATTTTGGTTTTTTTTAAAGATTGTATTTATTTATTCATGAAAGACACAGAGAGGGAGAAGCAGGCTCCCTGCGGGGAGCCTGACGCTGGGACTCAATTCCAGGACCCCAGGATCACCACCTGAGCCAAAGGCAGACATTCAACCACTGAGCCACCCAGGTGCTGCAAGACCTTTTTTGTATATGATTCTTTCTTGTTGGTGACGAAGAGTCAACTTTGGGCTCACTCCGACTCAGTCTGATTTTTTCTATCTCTAGCAGCCTCTGAAGACTTTGCCTTTATTACAAGAAAAGAATAGCATTTGGGGAAATAAATTGCCAGCAAGACTCCACACCATGAATGCCTTACCTTCCATTTACCTCCTTATATAGACTTGGGGAAAGTGGGCAGGGGTGTGATTGATGGCTGTGGAGCTTGCAAGCCCTGGAGGAAGGAACTTGGCCTGAGTTGTGAGTGGTTCTCCTTAGAGATTGAGGCACTTGACAATTTCTTCATCCTCAGTTCACATAATAATAGTGAGAGTCCAGCTCCCCATTTTAAGTATGAGGACTCATCTATCCCTTATTGTAAGCCAAGGAGAGAGTTACAACATTGGATCTTTCTGGATATGAATTGTATATACATCAGTTTATATACATCTGTATGAGATTTTCAACTTTGTTGTATTCACAGCACATTTTCAAATGCTCAAATATAGGTGATACCAAAGAAGGGATTGAGAGATGTAAGATAAGCCTAAACAAATCAGCATAATGACAGTACAACATAGTGATGTCTTAACAGTATCCATAAAGGCACCCAGTGTCATATCCACTTCTCTCTTCAGCACTGTCAGAACCTACTGTCTTGACATCACCTTCTCCTTTTGACTCCATTTAGGTGCCGTAATGTGTCAGGTTTACAAATTATTCTTTGCTATTGGCTTGATCTTGTGTTGTGCTGCTGATTTCAGTGTGCTTCGTGACCCACTATCTTATCAGCTTAGTGTTCCACCCAGTTGGGACTGACCAGTCCATTTTGCCTGGGACGCAGGGGTTTTCTGAGACCTTAGATGTTCTGTGCTAAAACAGGGACAGTTCCACAGAGGCAGGGCCACCTGGTCACCTACATACAATGTTCAACATCTTACTAGTACATATAGTCAATTGTAGCACTAATATATTTTACAAATTGACCACCACTTGGCAGCCTCCCTCAAGTGTGTGTTTCTACTGGGACTGTGGCAGACCTATTCAAAGTACCTCTTTATGATTTGTTCATTGCTCAGCAAACTCGTTTCTATTGGAGAGAGACCTTTATTTTTATCCCTTTCAGTGTAGTTGAAATTCAAACATGTTTATATTCTTGACATTTTGAAAGTTTAATTCCAGGTTTTGGTAATATATTTATAAATCAGAAATACAGGTGACATAAATCAATAGAATTTACCCACTCTGTAGGGTGGGGTGATTGTTGGGGACACAGGAAGCACAGAGGCTGAGTGTCAGCAGAACTGGCTGAGGCCACCCTGACCTTATCACTGGATGGAAAGCCTCAGCCTTCACAAGAGCATCTCCCTTGCCCACCAGCACTGTGGTTATATCCAAGCTTCATGCTCAAGGTCACAAATAAGTCCTGTAGCCCACATTGTGGGTGTTAGCACTCATTTGATGTTTAACTTGAGTTCTATATGTTCATTGGGATAATTCTGTTTCTCCTAAGCTAACAATTGTTAGCTAACAGGCTAACAGGCCTGTTGATGCTGTCTATTGGCTTAAAATATTTTAAGAAATGATTTGTATGTTGAGATCTATCTTTAATTTCAGGAAGTTGAAGAATAGCATAAGAGTGGTGAGCATAAAAACATGATTGAAAGTAGACTGTAGCACCTATATTTCTACCAGAGTCTGAATCTCTTTGGAAGACCAGATGGTCCACAGCCATCTCCTTAAGACTGCAGAAGCCACCCCTCTGCAGGACTGTGGTGATGTGGTAGGCAGAGAACATGCACAATGCTCTGTAGGTATAAAGGTTGGATTCTTTCTCAGTTCTTAGAAATACCTTATGACATTGTGATCTAGGTGTCATAGAAAAATTGTTTGGTGGTGACCTTTTATCTGTTACTAGAGCAATCTCAAAATGTGAAAGGGATGAGTAGGGATAATCTGTTCCAGTGTAGTGGACAATGACATTTTTCTCTAACCTGCCAACTCTCTGGTGCGCTCCTGCAAAAGGAGACAAATTTCTGTCCTTTACAGCCCTAATCATGCAAATTTCTGTGACTTGCACAGAACCCAATTTAATTGGAAAAATGCTTTCAGATAAAAGTCTTGCTAAGTTATTTGATGTGGGAAAAGTTGTATCTAAACAAATGTTTTTCTTCCATATGAGACCTTCAATTGTTTGATGTTGAACAAGTCACCTGAAATTCACATGAGACTCACAGGTACCTACAGTGTCCTTCCTATGTACAGTGGCGCAATCGGTTCTCTCTGGCAGTTCAAACCAAGCGTGTAGAGATCTTGAACGTTGAGATGTGTAAAGTGAGAAAGTATTCAGAGCTGAAACTGGCTGTTTGGTACATTTAAAAATATGCAGAAGGGAAACAACTAAATACAGCCCATGGAGTGAAAACCTTCTTAGTCATTCTGTGTGGTTAAAAACAAATGACAGAGGTCTGCTGTGCAGCTATTTCAGTGTTCTAAATGGAATGTCTAGCACTGTTATCGCTGCTTCCGCCCAGCTCTCAGGCCACCCCAGCCAGCCTCACCCTGTGTTCTCTTTGCCCCCATCAGAAATAGGCAGGATGGGGTTGTGGGGGGTGGGCAGTGAGAAGGGTTTAAAGCAATTTAATTTGGAATAAAGGAATTCCAAATAAAGGACAACTTCTGAGAGAGAGAAGCTTCTCAAAGTCTTGGGTGAATCATGTATTTAACCAGAATAAATTGAATTAGAAGATCATGATGTGGGGATCCCTGGGTGGCTCAGTGGTTTAGCGCCTGCCTTTGACCCAGAGCTTGATCCTGGAGTTCCCGGATCGATTCCCACATCAGGCTCCCTGCATGGAGTCTGCTTCTCCCTCTGCCTATGTCTCTGCCTCTCGCTCTTTCTGTGTCTCTCATGAATAAATAAATAAAATCCTTAAAAAAAATTTTTTTAAAAGATGATGATGTATCCTTTTTTTAAAAAAAAATTATTTATTAGAGAGCACGAGTGAGCCACACATGCGCACTAGTGCTCCCTTGCACATGGTGGGAGGGGCAGAGGGAGAGAGAAAATCTCAAGCAGACTCCCTACTGAGCAGGGAGCCCTATACAGGGCTTGATTCCAGGACCTATTAATAAGATCATGACCTGAGCCAAAACCAAGACTGAGCCACCAGGTGCCCCAGATGTATCTTTGTTTTTTTTTTAGTACTAGAGGACCATTTATTGTGTGAGAAACATTAGATATCAGAATAACATGAATACCTTATTTAATATGTGATGATTTTTATATATGTAGCCTTTCAGGATGAATAGCACTTATTGTTTTGATTTTTAGGCCTAATCAGAAATCTGGAGAGGTAGTTTGCTAGTTTGTCTATTTTGAAAAGGAAAGGAATTTACTCTGGAGATGCTGTCCAGGATTAGATGTTACTTTGTTCAATTTAAGTAGCAGTGTTACTTGACAAGCTAAATAGGGTACCAAATCTGAGGCTTGCAGAAAATAGGCTCTCAAAATTCCCATCTCACCTTAAAAATGCATTTCATTATAGCTTACCATCAAGGGAAAAAATAACCTAACATATAATATGCCTATACTTCTTATAAATAGCCAATAACCTTTTGACAAAAAGGGAAACTTTTGGAAGTGTAAACATGTACATCCACTTAGTAAGGGTCTACCAGCTTATTACATGCTGCTGACATAATAATGTCTTGTGTACTTCCTCTTTGAAAATACAAAAGTAAATGATACTGAGACCAAAAGTCCTAAAAATTAGTGGCTATTCAGGCTTTATAACTGTGGTGAACCCACAGGGTTTTTTCATGTTGACCACAAAAGAGGTGGATGAATCATCCTAATCTGGCACATTGTTTCAGTAGATCTTCCATTTTAACAAAGTGATTCATTTAGAAAGAGTCAGTGCAATGAGGACAAGGCCCAGTTCCTCCAGTGATGTGAAAGGGCTCCATTCTACGTAATCCTACTGTTTGATCTCATTAGCAGCCCTGGAAGCCCAGGGAGCCTGTCTGTCTGCAGTGGATCCCACCACCTGTACACTAGATGTTTCCACATATATCATCTTTAATTTTCTGCTCAATTCTATAAGGTCAATATTATCATATTTTGTAAATAAAATGTGAGGCTCAGAGATGTTAAATGATTTGTAATTCAAGAATTCTTGATTCCAAACTGCATCCAAACTCTGTTTCCTGAACTCATCCTATGCTTTTTCTTATCTATTTCTTATTCCTTTTTCTATGATGTCTTCCTTCCTTCCCTTCCCTTTCTTTCCCATCCTGTCTCCATTTTCCCCATCCTTTTATTCATTCATTTGTTCAAAACATATGAGCTTCTACATTATGCCGGGCCATGTGCTAGAGGCCAGGATTCATCAGTGAGCAAGACAGACAAGGGCATTGTCCTTATGCAGCTGATAGTCTAAAAAACAAGAACAGAAGTGTGTTCAAATGGAGACCAAGGGACCTTGGGAGGCAGGCAGCAGGGAGGTAGCACATATGGAAGGTGTGTGTGCTTCCTGGGGAGGATAGCTAGTGTATTAGTTGGAAGAGTAAGAAGTATAAAAAATTTTAACAAGATGGAACAATGGACCCAAGGTACTGGTTGAAATTAAATAGAAACAAATGTAAAGCCTTTCATTTAAGCTTATCATGATATATTTACAGAATTGGGAAGACATGACTTCATAGAGTTTCAGTTGGGTTTGAAATCCCAGCAATATGAAGCAATGGTTTAAAAAGCATGTAGTGTTAGGCTCCATCTGTACCAGCATGGATTCCAAAACAAAGATGCTTGTAAATCCATGCCGTATCCATAACTCTTGATGGGGATTTTCTGTTTTGAAGGCACTGATTACTAGATAGCACATGGGGAACTTCTGGTTTGGTATTTAAGAACCAGAGGGAGATAATTGTTATCCCAAAGTAGCTGATTTTCCTTAATAATACCCAACAATGTCTACTGCTCAAATGTTGAGAGTATACTCTCCTAGATTTTTTTTTCTTTTTTTTTTTTTTACTATTCTAGTCTGGTTTAGTCTTTTAGGCTAATAACAAATAAGATAGTTTATGAAGGTATTGGGAAGAAACAGAGAAGGGTGACTATAAAGAAGTGGAAAGAACGCTGGCATCAGAATTAAACTTACGGGTTATGCTTATGTTTATTGTGATAACAGACAGTTCACTTACCATTGCTGAGCCTTACTTTCTTCATGGTAAATTAGTGCCACGATATCCACATCACAAAATTGTTGCAGTGATTAGAAATAAGGCTGGTAAATTGCCCACCCCTTCCAAATTGCCTGGCACATTGTGGGTGGTTAAGGAAACCCTGCGAAAAGAAAGCAATAAAGAAAATAGAAGTCAAGGAAGGATTCCTGGAAGAAATGCTTTTTGAGATTCATCTTAAATAAATCACAGCTATGGATTGATTACTTTTAAGAAACCCATGACAAGCAGGGGGAAAAAAGACCAACTGTGAATGAGTATAAGGTCAAGAACTTGTATAGATAGCGTTGTGTTTTCTCTTTGGTCAACCAGTCTGTCATTTGATAATGTGTTTTCTTGAGATTGAAGTTCATTGACAGCTGGATGTGGCTGGTGATAATCTCCAGGTGTGTGTTGATTTCTCTGCTCCTGAATCCTCCCAACATTTGAGAAATGGTGTTATTTTGTTATTAACTTGTTTTTCTCATTTTAATTTATAAAACCAGCAGACATTTAAATGCCATGAAGAATGTCACGTATTTTTCATGAGAATTTGCAGGAAGCATATTTCCTAGTGATAGCTTCTTATAATGCTTCCTGTAGCATTGATTTCTTCTCCTTTATCAGTAATATATGACAAGAGGACAGAGAGTTTTATTTTGTAATCTTTTGTCAGAAATTACTGCCCTGGCATGCCTGGGTGGCTCAGTTGGTTAAGTGTCTGCCTTCAGCTCATGTCATGATCTCAGGGTCCTGGAATCCAACCCCTCATTGAGCTCCCTGCTCAGCGGGGAGTCTGCTTCTCCTTCTCTCTCTGTCCCTCCCCTTTGCTCATGCTTGCTCTCTCTCTCTCTCTGTCTCTCTCAAATAAATAAATAAAATCTTAAAAAATAAGAAATTACTGCCCCATTTATTAGTGAAGACCAACTTTACATTTATTTTAAAGAGAACTAGATAATATGTTCATTTTGGCACCCAAAATCTAAGGCTGGTAATATCCAACTCATTCAATACACACAACTAATAATTTAAAATATTGTGTTAATTCAGGTTTTGGGGTCATTAGGAAGAGGGTGTAGATGAGAAAGAAAAGTGATTGAAGAGGTGGAGAAGAAGGAAAAGAAGAAGAAAGAACAATATGGAGCAAGGAAGGGACAACAACAGGGGAGGGATACAAAAAAAGAAGAAGAAAAAAACAAAGAGAGACAAAAGAAATAAGGAAGAGGAATAGAGGACTGGGTGGGGCCAGTGCAGAGTATCAGTCACTAGACTTCCTGCCAGAGGCCTCGCTTCTGCTCCACTGTCCAAGTCTTAACCCCAGTAGAGGGTAACTCTGGATCCGAAGGCCAGCGTCAGGAGTTTGTGGAAGCCACAGTGCACAAACCTCTAACACATCACCACATACCCAGCATTGTTTGGTTTTATGTATCACCTAAAAATTCCTTTGTCATTAAATGTTCCCTTCCTGTGTTACGTTCTTCCTTTTTTATCTTGCTCTTCTTTCTGATGATAGTCATGACTCATTCAAAACCCAAGACCACAGTGGAAATCTAAATTTAAAATATTATATATCAAAAAAAAAAAAATATTATATATCCATTTATTCAAAATTGACTTTCCTAGTCTGTTGGATTTTCAAGTGTAGTGATATAAGGATCCCTCAGATCATTTAAATTGCCTGAATGAAAGTTTTTTGCATGAGTGGGCCTCAATATTGTCGGCACATTCGAATTGCCTGGGGACTATTAAAACCCAAAGTATCTGGGCCCACCAATTAATTGGGGGTGGTCTAAGGTGTGGAGTCCTATCACTGTGTTTTAAACACCTTAATGATGGGATATGCAGCCAATGTTGAGAATTATGCTTTTATGGAGGAGATGGCAGTGTGTGTCATGGCTCCCAGCACTTACTAATAAGGGATTATACCATTATGTATGTATAATTGAGATCATGTGGTTTTGCTAATTGCACTATCTATCCATGTATCTACTTATCTACGTATCTATAATATGTTATATATGGTAGAACCTTTGAGTCCCTTGAAAAATGTTGCAAAAATACCAGCTCCCAATGGATGAGAGGGTGCCGGTTATGTGGTACAATTGTCATGAAAACAGTGTTGGAGAAGCTTCACGTTGAATTTGTAACTGCTTACCCAGCTGTCAGAGCACACCGCTCATCCTACCACCCAATTACTACTAATGTAAGCACTGACTCCTTACTTGGAGCTTCCTTCCATTATAGTTCTCTGCCTCCTGGCACCCTTGCTCCAGCCAGGCTCAGCCACAGGCACCTTCTCTTCTGGGCCTTTTATCCAGCTATTCCTTTAAACTGGAACCATCGATCACTCTCCTTAACCATGCCCCCATTATTTCATCATTACTTATTGAAATTCTATCTGTCCTTTGAGGTTCTTCTTCCATAAAGCTATCTTAATTTTCTTGCCAACAGATAAATTCCTTCTTATCTCTGAAACCCCACTGCATGTTGTTTTGTACTCTATTTCTCTTTTTTCTCTCTCTTTCATTGTCTCTGCCTGTCTGTGTTTGTTTTATGGTCATGAGTATTTTGATCTCAGCTAATAAGCTGAGTGAAGCTTGAGAATATCTTACCTATCTTCCTTCGCATCCTCCCCTTGTGCCTCATTAGCCCTGTGTTCGTCACAGAAAGTGCTCAACAAATATTTATTTAGTAGAATTCAATAAAAGCAAAAAAGTTGTTGATTGATATATAAAACTAAAATTTAGATGGGTATGTTTGTTAAAATAAATCAGCAATTTTAGGAGTGGCTTTTCTGTTCCTAGGCATCCAGACTTAGACAAAGACAACCGTGAGAGGCTCATGATGTAATACATTCCGACCAGCATTGACTAGAGATCTGTTTGCATGTTTCTGGGTGCAGTAGCTACATGCAAAGTGAATGAATAGTCGTGTTTTATGCAACCCTAACTTAGTGACTGCCACATATCTCTCTTTTTGTGAAATAAGACAGTAACACATTCATCTTAAGGCATTTCCTCTGACACTCATGTCTTAAATTATAACCCTGGGATTTATTATCTTTTGTTTCAGAAGCTCTAGAGACAAAGCATTTATGCCTGTGAATATGGTACAGTTGCCTTTCTACCCACATGCACAAAAAGGAATTATAATTTTTGACAAATTGCCAGGCTCGAGCTCATTCTTTGTGATGTTACTTTGGATATCAGGCAGGCCTGCCTTTCCCCCTTTCTGCACCTTCCAAATATCCCCACTTGTACAGAGAATAAAATATAATTGTTTTCCTTAGGCTGTATCACTCTTCTGCTGCATGTGGTAACCTCAAGTGTGCATTTAAAAGCAGAACCTGGCCTCAAGTTTACCAGTTAATTTAATCAACTCTTTAAATACTTAAAAAAAAAAGAATGAAAGAAAGAACAGAAATCTACTTTAGAAACAAAAATGTATCTGTGCAGCTTTATTTTCATGTGGAAGACAAAGAATCTTTCCAATAGGAGGACAGAATGACAGTTCCACTTATCTTGGCTGCTTGGAAATTAGATCAGTGACATTTTTTCTGTTGAAGAAGAAACCTTATCTTAGTGGCTAACTTTCAGAATCAATCATCTGAATTTCAGTCCTGCCCCTCTCACAAGCAAGGAGCATTATACAATTTGTACATTTCAATTAGGTTGTGATAAAAAACAAGTAGCTCAAGGGCATTAGTTTATTACTGGTATCCAGCCATGTTTTCCTTTGCTAAATGACGTTCTGAAAGCCTCCATTCTGAGCATAATCACCTTAGGGTGCCCACAGAATGCGGGCCTGAATGATTCAATTATGGCTGAAAGTCATTCTCTTCCCAGAACACAAGACTCTCGAAGCACATCTGTAGTCTTTTGCAAGTGCGGGATGTTTTTCTTTCATCCGTGTTCCTGCAAGAATGGAGATGCAGACAAGGATTGTGTTCTGTCTGATTCCTCACTGTTCTCTTTTCTGTCTTATCTGCTTATCTGCTAAGGTACCATGTCTCAGAATAAATCATCCTTAATTTTCCAACAAGTGAGTTTATAAATGAGTTGATTCAAATGAGGAGGGATCCTGGGGTGGCTCAGTGGTTTGGCGCCTGCCTTCAGCCCAGGGCATGATCCTGGAGACCCAGGATTGAGTCCTGCATCGGGTGCCCGGCATGGAGCCTGCTTCTCCCTCTGCCTGTGTCTCTGCCTCTCTCTGTGCGTCTCTCATGAATAAATAAATAAATAAATAAATAAATAAATAAATAAATAAATCATCTTTTTAAAAAATCAAATGAGGAACATTTTCCCCTGGAACCAACAGTCGAGTGTGCAGTTTCCTACTGACCCACCATAACCTGTTTAGTTCCCAGTGAAACTCAACTATACAGTATTAATAGTTCTCTACCACTTCCAGGAAAAAGGAGCTGATGTTTCAAATAACTTGAAATGTCTCCAACTGGCCCCATCATGTGACACTTTCTTCCCTTCTGCTAGTGATAAAGGAGATTCCTTCTCTCGTCAGAGGCAGCTTGATGGGTATATCTGAGCATTAGGGATGTATCAGTTATCTATTGCTAAGTAACAAACCACTCCAAACTTAATGACTGAAAACAGTGATCATTTACTGGTTCACAATTCTGTATGTTGGCAATTTGGGCAGGGTTCAGCTAGTAGGTTCTTCTGCTGGTCTCTCTTGGCTTCAGCCATGGGCCAAGAGTCTTCTGGCTTTAGTGGAGTCTACTGACTGATAGTGGCTTTAGTCTTTAGTGGAGTCTACTGACTGATACTGCCTCCCTCAGATACCTGGTGATTGGTTTTGGTTGTCAGCTAGGCTTGTCTCCATGTGTTCTCTCATCCTCAGGGAAGCTAGCCTAGGCCTCTTGTCTCACAGTTCCAAGAGGGTCAGTATGGAAACTAAAAGAGCTCTTCAACCTTGGGCTCATATGTTGCACAATATCACTTCTACTTTGTTTGCTGGTCACAGCAATTCACATCACCAAGCCCAGATTCCAGGGCTCTTTTGATGAAAGGAGTAGCCAGGTCAAACTGCAAAGGAACATGCTGGGGTGAGAGGAATTAATGCAGCCCTCCTTGTAAGTCTTTATAAAGAGAAGACTATAAGATACTGGAGTGGAGGGGCGAGAAGGTGAGTGGCGGAAGGGGATGAGAGAGTGACTAATAACTTTGAAGTTAAGAGAACCTGGATTCAAATCCCACTTTACTGCTTCCTAGAAATGTGATCTTGGAGAAATTATGAACCTGTTCAAGCTTAAATTCCTCATCTCTTGAGTGTAATGCCTCCTTATGATTGTTGTGAGAGTCAGTGCATATAGACCCACTTATTAGCACAGTGCCAGTTACATAGCAGTTGTCAGTCACTGATTATATTAATACCTCCGGTATTCTCTCCTCAATCCAGAAAGGCAAGCAAACAGGCAAACAAAAAGGCAAGGACTTCAGGTATCTTTACCTGGCTGCTCCTCAGGCATCTCAAAATCCGCTTATCCACAGCAAACTAACTCTCCTCCCTCACCTCCCTCATCCTTATTTGCATATTTTTAAAAAACATTTTATTTATTTATTCATAGAGACAGAGAGAGAGAGACAGAGACAGAGACAGAGACACAGGCAGAGGGAGAAGCAGGCTCCATGCAGGGAGCCCAACGTGGGACCCATCCCGGGTCTCCGGGAACACACCCTGGGCTGGAGGCGGCACTAAACGTGCTGAGCCAACAGGGCTGCCCTATTTGCATCTTTTACTTTACCCCCTTTCCCAGATAAAGGTTTTACCTCCAAATAATTTCCCAAGCTAGGACCCTGGGAGCCATGAACTCCATTTTCCTCTACCCCTCATCTACCTCATGGTTCCTGCCTTCCTTCCCTAAACAAATGTCTCTTAGACCCATGAGACATCCTGGACTTCATACCATATTTGGGTTTGATAGGTAAATGAGTTCAATATGGTTCCTGCCCCCAAAGAACTTATAATCCATTGACAATATGAAAATCTACAAGTTCTGTGAAAGAAGATGTTATGAAAAAAATGAAGGGCATTGAGAAACCTTATTTTGCCCACCCTTCCAAAGAACCCCTACCCTGCCAAGTCTGAGCTGCTACTGTCCTTGTGGCCCAGCTACTAGTGGCCTAGCAATAGGGGTTCTCCCCACTTTATGGTCAGCCTCCACACTGTTGATAGAGATGTTGTGGAAGAAAATAATTCATCTCTAATTCTCTGCTTGAAAATTGCTATGGTCCATGGGATTAAAATCCAAACTCCTCAAGGTAGAATACAAAAGCCTTTCATTCTTGGCCTCAGTCTAGCCATTCTCCCACACAGGTACCCTTCACCCTGGTAAGCTACATTCCTCACAGCTCCTTCAACTGGTCATACTCTTATGAATCTGTGAGTTCACTTCAGAGAAAGTCTTTACTCTGAAATACATCTCTTTGATGCTTCCCTCTCCCTCAACCACACACACAAAGTTTCTATTTGATTTTGCTCTTCAAAGCTTCAGAATATAGTAAGTGCTTGGGCACCTGCGTGGCTCAGATGGTAAAGTGTTGGCTCAGGTCATGATCCCAGGGTCCTGAGATCAAGTCCCGTGTTGGGCTCCCTGCTCAGCAGAGAGTCTGCTTCTCTCTGTCCCTCTACCTCTCCTGCCTGCTCATGTTCTCTCTCTCACACACTATCAAGTAAATAAAGAAAATCTTTTAAAAAAATAAAAGAATGTAGTAAGTGCTCAATAAATGTTTGTGGGTCTGGTCAAAGGTAGGAGATAATGTGATTCAAATGAAGGATAACTGAGTATGGTCATGTCCATCAATGTGTACCATGAAGAGGAAGAAGAGGAGGCACTTAGCGTTATTGGGGTGAGAGCTAGGGATGGGATCTCATCTCTGTTGGCAGTAGAAAGGAAACAAATTTCTATTAGAAGTAGGTCAGAAAGAAGTGTTCAATGGAGAAGTGTTTTCTGAAGCTCAGTACGTGTTTCCAGAAACCAGCAGTTTGGAGGAAATTGGTGTTATTTTTGCTGTGCAGTGACTAGTAATGTGTATTTTCTAACTTAGAGGGATTAATAGGTTTTGCAAGATCCAACAATAGAGAAACATACAGGCATACCAGCTAAACCTCCAAATCCATCAGACCTAATACATAAAAAAGAAAAGATGTTTTAAAAATGGTTTTAGCCATAAAACTATTATTAATTGTGTACTATTTACTCTTATTTCTTTTCCATTTGTATATATATTCAGACTAAAATCACCTAGAAAATGTGTCTGAGGCAGAATCCGAAGTTATTTTATTGCAAGTCAAAGCTTTTATTTTAGTTTAACATCAATATAAAGCTTAGTTTGCAGTTGTATTCTATTACTCCACAATAACTCTGAAGGCCCCAGTTATTTCTTACCTAGATTTTAAACATTCAGTAGATTCCTTTTACTCATCTGGTTGTTTTGTCTTATCAGCCTCAATTAGTCCTAAGAAATAACTTAGAGTCTATTTACAATGAATGGCAGTCTGTTCATTGACTGTAGAAATCAGTGGTCCTAAAATAGTTTATAAAATAATTTTATACCCATAGCCATGGAATCCTCACAACAATGTCATAAATATGAAGGATCACAATTTCATCATTTGTAATATGATACTGATAAAAGTACTGTACCAATGCATCCAAATTAGGAAGAAGTAAAAGTATCTCTATTCACAGATGACATATTCTTTTATGTAGAAAACCCAAAAATCCACACACAAATATATTACAGCTAATAAAGAAATTCAGCAAAGTAACTGGATACAAAGGCAGCACACAAAAATCAGTTGCATTTCTATACACTAATAATGAGCAATCCAAACAGGAAATTAAGAAAACAATTCTCTTTATGGTAGCATCAGGAAAGAATAAATACTTAGAAATAAACAACCCAAGAGGCAAAAAAAAAAAAAAAATGTACATTGTAATCTATTAAACATTGTTGAAAGAAATTAAGGAAGATACAAACAAATGGAAAGACATCCCATGTTCTTGGATGCAAGACTTAATATTGCTAAAATGTCCATATTACCCAAAGCAGTCTGCAGATTCTGTGCAATGTCTGTCTGTCAAAATGCCACTGGTGTTTTTTTTCAAATTTAGAAAAAAACCAGCCTGAAATTCATATAGAATCTCAACCCTGAATAGCTGAAACAATTCTAAGAAAGAACAAAACTTGAGACCTCACACTTCCTGATTTCAAAACATAATACAAAGCTACAGTATCAAAACAGTATGACACTAGCATAAAGAGAGACCTATAGACCAATAGAACAGAGCCCAGAAAAAAACCGTCATATATGATCACAAATGATCTTCAACAAGGGCACCAAGACTACACAATGGGGAAAGGATACTCTCTTCAACAAATAGTGCTGAAAAAACTGGATATTTACATGTGAAAGGATGAAATTGGACCCTTGCCTTATAAAGTATACAAAAATTAATTCAGAATGAATTAAAGACCTAAAAGTAAGACATGAAATGGTAAAACTTGAAGAAAGCATAAGGGAAAATCTTCATAACATTGGATTTGGCAATGATTTATTGGATTTGACACCAAAAGTGCAGGCAGCAAAAGCAAAACCAGACAAATGGGACTATATCAAACTGTTTAAACTTCTGCACAGAAAAGGAAACAGTCAACAGAATGAAAAGCTAACCTATGGAATGGGAGAAAATATTTGCAGACCATGTATCTGATTAGGCATTAACACCCAAAATATATAAAGGACTTCTACAACTCAACAACAAAAAAACCTACCTGACTAAAAAATGGGAAAGGACTTGAATAGACATTTCTCCAAAGAAGATCTACAAATGACTAACAAGCATATGAAAAATGCTCAACATTACTAATCATCAGGAAATGCAAATTAATGCCACAATGAGCTATCACCTCACACCCATTAGGATGACCATTATCAAAACAAAAACAAAAACAAAAAACAGAAAATGACAGGTGTCAGTGAGGATGTAGAGAAATTGGAATCCTTGCACAATATTGGTGGGAATGCACTGTGTATCCACTATGGAAAACAGTATGGAGTTCCTCAAAAAAAATTAAAAATAGAATTACCATATCACCCAGCAATCCCATTTCTTGGTATATATTAAAAAGAATTTAAAAAGGATATCCAAGAGAGATATTTGCATACCCATGTTTATTGCATCATTATTCACAATAGCCAATAGGTGGAAGCAACCTAAATGTCCATCAGCAGATGAAAGGGTAAAGACAATGTGGTATAAGCATACTATGGAATATTATTCAGCCACAAAAAAATAAGGAAATACTGTTACATGCTATAACATGTAGAACTTTGAGGACATACTAAGTGAAATAAGCCAAACACAAAAACAAAATACTGCATGATTCCATTTATGTGAGGTACCCAGAGCAGTCGAACTCTTAGAAAGTAGAGTAGTGATTGCCAGAAGCTTGTGAGGGAGGTAATAGGGAGTTGGTAAAGAGATTCCAGTTTACAAGATGAAAAGCTCTAGAGATTTGTTGCACAATAATGTTCATATAACTAACATTCATATACTGTATACTTAAAATGTTTAATATGATAAATTTTATGTTATTAAATTTTTTACAAGAAAAAAGATTACCCTACACCATGAGGATATCCCAGAATTAAAGAGATAATGTATATTAAAGTGCTTAGAACTGCACTTAGCTCATAATATGCACTTACTTATATATTAGCTATTATTATTGCCACAGATTAATCAACTGAAAGTAAGGATAAGACGTCCCACAACTACTAAATGGTGGAACTGGACCTTCAATTCAGAGTTTCTTACCCCAGAGTTAATGGATTTTCCACTATTTTTTGCTTCCTAGAACTGAAACTTCCGTCTTCCTGGCAAAAATTTAGGTCCTAGGATTCTAAACCAAAAATTCAAAACCACTAATCTGTTCCTTATTAAACATAAACACAAACATAATAATGATAAAAGATGATCAATTTTAAGAGTATGCTGTCTTCCAATGTAGAAGTCTTTATCACTCACTTTACCTTCTGGAGGCAGTGTATTCATTTCCTCCAAATCATTTACCCCACCTGACCCCATCTGTATTCTGTTGTTTAATATAGTCCCTCAAGACAATTCAGTCTTTAATCTTCAACTAAACCTTTAGTCTCACCATCTGGCTTTGCCTTTGAAACTAGCCAGGAATTGAACCTACAAAATAAAATTCCAAGGCAGCTGAGATTGTGTTTATTGTATTCACTGTTAAGTTCTTAGGGCTTTTTATGGTGCTATTATTTGTATATGAGTGAATAAGAGAAAGGTAAATGCTATTTTAAACAGAATCTTAGAATATCTGAGCTGGAAATAATTCAAGGTTGCCCACAACGAGTCAGTGGCCTCAAAACATATTTCTACTTTCTACTGCTATGTTCATAAATAATATTAATCAGTTACTCTGTATGGTTTACATAAGGTATGTTTCTGAAAGACATTGTTTGGTCTGTTTCTTCTTGTGAAAAGGTTGGCAATACTGCTGAATGGTTCTCTAAACTTGGCTTACTCTGATTTTTATCACCAGATAGGATGTTTCATTTTTTGTTTTGAGCTACAAAAGAGGGGGGATACAGCCCAACTAGTTAGTTTATGTTAAAGGCAATTTTTTTTTTCAGAAATCAGACAATGTCTCCCAGAGTATCAGTAGAGATTATGGCAGGCTTTTCCTTATAAGATTTGACAAGAGTGGCCAAGTGGGTCTTGCAGGGGTGGTGAGAGGAAGGGGAGATTGAGAATTTTTGATCAAGGGATCACACTGCTGAGTGGTGTAATCTGGGAATGTTTATTTAGCACCAAGATACAGGATTACCTGGAGAAGCAAGAAACTGGAGATGGGAAGGCAAGAACAAGAGTCAATTGCAATAGATCAGGTAGAAAGAAGGCTCCTCCAAAACATGTCAGTGTTGGAAAAATGAGAAGGAGAAATAAGATAATCCTGAAATGAGGCCTGTATCCCCCCTAGAAGGCAAGGACCAAGTCCTCGGTGACCAGCACTGACACTGTGCCTTCACCTGGCAGGTATTCAATATATAGATGTATTATGAGTTTATGAACTGAGTGAAAGTGAGGGCCAAAAAACCAAGGATTACAAGATGGCCGTATTGTGTATTTTGTTTGTTTTACCTAGTTAGCTGAGAATAGCAGATCCAATAAGAATATTGAGCATGTCAAGGAGACAAATCTAGTCCCTGGGAAAGATACTTAGTTCAGTTGAGGTGGAGATCAATTTGATGATAGTCGAGTGGTATTTGGAACTTTGAGACTGGGACTTGGAAAATGGACAACGATGGGGTTTCAGGAGAGGTTCAGAGTGCAGAGAGGGATTAGGATGTCCCTAGCAAGTGGAGAAAGTTGAATTCCTTGGGGTAGAATGACACTCTCAAAGGGTGGTATGGGAAAATAAGAGAAGAGGTCAAGGTGCAGATGTTTGGGGAAAGCATATACATGAGAAGATAGAAAAGAAAGTAAACAAAGCAGAGAAAATGAAAAATGACCTACTCAGAGTATATCCATGCAAAGAAAAGACTTACAGTTAGGAAATAGTAGTCCAAAGTATTAAACTTTGGAGAGGAGACTGAAATGTTCAGGAGAAGCAAATGAAGTTGTGTTGACCTCAGAAGATGACCATAAATTAATTTCTAAAAACTATCGCATTGAGCAGGAATGCTGAAGAAATTTCTTGGGTAGCTGTTGTGAGCCAGAGAGTTGTTAAGGCACTAGCCTCATTGGCCTTGAGGAATTGATCCTTGGTGACCCTGGCTTTCTCTCTCCTCAAAGTTAAGTACTAAAAAATTACCAGTATTAGAAGAGTCACATTAATAAAGATTCTCTTCTGTATTCTAATAGATGTGATTTCCTAACTAGCTTCTTTATTATGCTCAGCATTCCACCAGCGCATTGCTAAGGAAATAGAGGGCCTCCCAGAGAAGATTGTTGCTGAAAGCTTCTGATTTAGTCCTTAAAAGTTTGGAAATCTCTGCATATGTACAAAGGCTTAATGGGATTATACGGAATGAAATACTGAAATCTTTTACTCAGCAAAATCTCTAACACTCAAAAGCCATGAGTTTCACCACACCCAGTAGTCTTCACACCACTTATCCTTCCTGACTTTTCTACAGGGAAATACTATCAACCGATGTGAGGTATGTCCTGCTTGGTGTTAATGCAGAGGAAAATGTTAACCAGAATGCTGCCAGGGACTTTGGATCATGCTCTACTGGCCAGTCTTGAATCTTATCTTCTGAAAGAAATGTGATTCATTCTAAACAATCTGAAAGACCGAATAATAAGAATGATTCAGTGTTCAGAAACCAAAAGGCATTGCAGGCTCTCCAGAATGCCATAGGGTAAAGATAAAGCACAAATTATTTACAATTCAGTATGTTTTCATCATTCTAAAACTATAGAATTACTGGAAGATATATATACACATATATATATGTATGTAAACTAACAGGTTTGGGGTTGGGTTTTTTATTGCCCCAGTGGGGCCATTACTATACATTATACTATACATTACTATATTTTCACACAAGTTGAGATTGCCTTGTTATTAATTTGAGAACTGAACATCCACGTGCCCTAGCACAATTAGTTTTGCTTTTGGGTTATGCTCTACTGCAATGGCTCTCAAATTTGAATGTGCATTAGAATCACTTGGAGGCCTGGCTAAAACACAGGTCACTGTGCCCCACCTGCAAAGTTTTAGAGTCAGTAAGTCTGAGGTGGGGCCAAAGGATTCACATGTGTAGCAATTCTCATACCAATGGTTCCCATACCTCCTGGGTTCATTGGGCTCTCAATGTCTTAGTAATGTTTTCACTGTGCCCTTAGATACAGAAGTCTAAAGAAATACCTAATGGTTCTGTTTATTAAATAGTTAGATCCAAACAACTTAATAAGCATTTATGTCCTAACAACTCAATGGGTATTCAAATGATAATAACCTTTAGATTGAAAGAAAAACAAATTTTTAGTTCATTATAACCACAATTACTTAACAATGAGATGTCTGCACTGATTGGACAATGCACAGCTTCTCAAACCTTGGACTCACATTGGATATCACCACCCTTATTTTCTGTTCCACATTGGTTTTCAACATGGCCTTTGCTTTTTTATCACAGTGACTGCTAAAGATTCAGCTTCCCACGGGTGTGGCGTTATAGAAAGGATGTTGTTGAGCTCATGCCAAAACTGTTGGCCACATTGAACTAGTAGTTTGCTGAATTTCTGACAAATGTCCAGTGTTGCGAGGAGTCCCTAGAAATTTTGAGATATTCTGAGGTGCCCCTCTGAGTTTACCACAGTGCTTCAGTGCATCTCAGGGCACATTTTGGAAACTGGGTCTCCAGTGTTGTTGATGGTGCTGGCTTGAGGATTCCACTTTGAGAACCATTGTACTGAGGTCTCAGAGAGATCACAAAGCAGGTGTTTTCTGAGTTTTTTCTCATTTTCTTTGACAATACTTAACATCCGTAAAATGTTGGAAAGCAAGAAATGCAGAAAAATACATACAAATTTACCATTAATGATTCATTTTTTTAACAGAAGAATCAGGTAGTGCAGGAATCAGAGAATGAATAAAGATACCATGAAGAGAATTGGAAGTTTTGAGGTTAGAAGCACTTAATGATTATGTACAGTTTTTGTTATGGAGCATTTACAAAGCAGGGGGTGTTTTTCATGCTGTTTTTCAGTCAGAATTAATCAAACTGGGCAATCACAGTGATCTAGGTAGTGATTATTGTCCTTGCTTTACACACAGAAATTGATAGATACATCAGATTAGGTGACTTGCCTTAGGCCAAAGAGAGTTTAACTTGTTGGAGGCAGAATGTTACAATCCCAGCATTTTAGCTTTCCTTAAAAAAAGGGTTATAAGAACCACCCTAACATTTCACTAATGGTTCCCTCAAAAAGTTCCCACTAATGGTTAATTTTCTCAAAAATCTTGTAAGATGGGTGAATAGCAAGGAGTCCCATTGGGCTGACAAGAAATCCACAGCCAGTTGTGAAAGTGTGTGTGGGAGACGAGTTACAGAGGCATTTTTGAGAACCAGTGGATCAGAGAGGAAGAATGTTGATAAATTTGAGACATTGAGCTGTAGGAAGAGAAGGGCTCGGGGTTAGCTTTGAAGATAACTGGGCCAAGTCCCTGTATCCTGAGGAACACTTTTCTCAGAACAAAAGTCAAAGCTCCTTGAGGACAAAGGGACAGAAAAATCAATTTATGACAAGAAAAGCAGGTAATAGTCAATAGTACTTCATCTTGAGGGATAGAATACTCAGCTTCTGCTTAATGGAATCACTACTTCAGTGGGGACCCAGAACTGAGAGGTTAAAGAGAGTCTATTCAGATACAATCAGCCTAACAAATTTTTCTGTGTATATGTATAATTTTAGGCTGGATGCATGTGTAAATGTGGTCAGTCCTATCTTTCTTTGGCTCATTCATGATGCCTCAAAGAGCGTCCTGTGCATTAGGCAGTGCTTGAGATATATATTGCAAATTTTCTGGAGTACGATTGCAAGATTCTGGGGGAAAAGAGAAGAGACAAGTGATTACAGATTGAGTGATTGCTTTTTTATCTGTCCTGGAGTCTCTGAGATTCAATATACTAACCAGTGTTATAGATGATTGAGCAGCATACACTTGCTAAGATGACAATGAATCATTAGGTTATTCAACTCTTTAAAGTTTCAGATAAAGCTCAGTCATCTTAAAAAGTTACAGAAATGCCACTGGCCCTGCAGTCAGAAAGCATGACTAGCAATTTGAATCCCATTTGCAAGTTCTGGCCAAGTGAACAAGGCCATTCTTTCCTCTTTCAGTTTCCTACCTCAGGAATCTGTATAGAGCCCAAAAGTGAGATGATAAATGTGAGAACATGATGTAAGTTTGCTATTAAGGTCCCTTTAATTCAAGATGACCAGAGTCTAAAATACAACTTCCCAACTCCCTAAATTTGCTCCTCCTTTAAAGGAATTATAGGAATTAAAGGAGGAGCAAATTTATTTTTTTAAAGATTTTATTTATTTATTCACAAGAGACACAGAGAGAGAGAGAGGCAGAAACATAGGCAGAGGGAGGAGAAGCAGGCTGCACGCAGGGAGCCCGATGTAGGACTCGATTCTGAAACTCCAGGATCACGCACTGAGCAGAAGGCAGCCACTCAACCTCTAGGCCACCCAGGTATCCCAAAGGAGGAGCAAATTTAAAACACATCTGCCTATCGGGCACTGAGGCTGGCCTGAGGAAGTTACACGCATACGTTATTGGAGTTTTAGGACAGTAAAGTTGTCCCGGTCTAATGAGAGCTGCTCTCATTGCCACCTGTGTGCCAGGCCCTGGGCCTAGTCTCTTCGGTGCCTTTGACAATGTGCTGGGTTAAAAATAGATGCACAGTGAAAGTTTGCGTCCTGCTGTCCTGCCTGATTATCTCAACCCCCTTCCCTGGACCTTGCCCATGAATGGCCACTGAGTCAGCAACCCTGGGGCCTGGCAGGTCCATTCACTACCACTTCCAACCTACTGCACTTGAGACTGTCCCTCACTGTGTTTTACCCTTGAGATAAATGCTGAGTTCTGATTTAATTTATAGTTCTGTATCCAACTAAAGGATTTCAGGGGATCCAAGACTTCTGGTTTAAAACTCGGTTGATAGATTACTCTATACATGGCCAACTTAAATTCTATCTCCATCAAAACTTATGTCCCAATCTTCTCAGTAAGAATTAGGAATTATTTTTTTCTCGGGCAGCTGGGTAGCTCAGTCAGTTAAGCATCTGCCCTCGGCTCAGGTCATGATCACAGGGTCCTGCGATTGAGCCCCTTGTTGTGCTCCCTGCTCAGTGGGGAGTCTGCCTCTCCCTCTCTCTCTCTGCTCCTCGCCCCCCTTCCCTGCTCATGTGCACATGTGCATGCTCTGTCTCTCAAAAATAAATAAAATATTTTTTGAAAAAAAGAAAATGTTTTAAAAAATCATTTTTTTTGTCCTCCTTATATGCCCACAACTTTCTGATTACACTTCTATCTTAGGTGTATTAGAAGTTTTCCCCAAGTGTTTATTTTTTCATCAGGTTTTCAGCATTTTACAGTCATGGTCCTTGATTCCTCCCTAGTGCCTAGTTGTTGCTTTGTACATCAGAGGTACTTAAAAGTACTTTGCTCGAACTGAAGAAGTTAATCATTCAGATACAAAATGAATAGAGGTTGACCCTGGGCATCATAATGGACTAAATAAACAATGTTTAGAAGAGATAATGTGATTCTCAGATGCATCAACATGAAATTAACAGGAAATAGGCTGAGATTTCAGCAAAAGAGAATTCTGTGTGTATCAAAAAGCAAACAAAACTTGACTGGAAGGATGATGGGGAAAAAATAGTGGGTGTAGGTTACAAGAGGAGATTCTAGATTCTCTACTCTCAAAATCATTTGACACTGTTCCACCATCCATGTATCTCAGTTTAAGATGAAGATTTTCCGAAACAGGGGCTGGATGAAGTAGTGATGGAGACAGTATTAAGATAGTCACCTCCATGAAACCCAGTGAGCCAAGATGAGTATTTGCCAAATTTCTACCAGAGGTACCACATCTATTTTTTCTTTAACCAAAGAAATGTGCATGTACTGGCTGATCTTTGTGAAAGTTCTTTCGAAGTCAGGAGTGTGACAATAAAGCTAACTGGCAACAGATAATAATATCACATTGTATTTGAATACTTTTTCCACAAAGGATTTATTTGGGCACACGAAGACTCAGTGAATTACCATTTGCCATGGTCTTCACCGAAGAATGATAGCTCTGAAATTCTTCTTCCACCATGTGGACTGGCCATCTGTTCACAATAATTGCAAATTCACTTCCAGGATTCATAAAGTCTCCCTATGTTCTTGCACATCTTTGAAATGCCTCAGGCAACTGCTCTTCTCTCCAAGCCAGCAGCGGGAGCAGCCACAACAGCTGTGGGATTCACCAGGGCTTGTCTCTGTTCAATTTCTGGCAGCAGGCAACAACCGCCAAAGCCACTCTCCAAAAAAGCCTGCAAATTGTAAACCCATTAAGGCTTAACTCCTAGGGGACAACAAAGAGAACTGCCTTTGAATGTGAGCTCTGTGTGGGATCACAGAGGCCTCTGGCACCTGGGCTTGTCCTCAGGGCCAGGGTGATCTGTAGGGAAAGTTACAAGCTGCTGAGGGAATATTTTCACAGGTTTTCCAAACAAAGAATCTTTTCTTCAAACCTCCTACAACTCCTTTCTGATTGCTAATTAACCAAACCTAGTGAAAAACAGGCCATTTCTGTAAATAGAATAGAAACTGCATGTATGTGGGTGCACGCGCGCATGCGGTCCTGTTGATGTACATTCTTGTGTGTTTTGTTGATGGTTTTTGGGGATGTCGTGACATGAGGCACTGTTTAGTTTGATGAGATGGTAAGGGGACTGTCAAGGCATATCGTCTCACCTAGTGATTTTTCCTGTGCACACACAGTTTTGCAGCTGTGTTCGTACATCCAGCATGGTTTGTGTTTGGCTTTACCTCCCCTTCTCTCGCCTGCAGCTGAGAGTTCTCACCTTAGGGTCTCTTTCACTCTGTCCTTACGCCATACCTCATCTGTCTTCCCTGTTTACTTCTATGGAATCCCTATTTAGGAAGTCTTTTCTTGGTCCATCTGTCTTAAATTACTGCCTTGTTTACTTTCCCGGATGCTTTCCCACCCAGGAACCTTCTCTCTGTTAGATGCACATGAAGATCTGAAAGCCCCATTTCCTCAGAAGCCCCTACAGGCCCCTGGCAATTTTTAGAAGGGCTGCTTCACTCCTTGGTGTAGCTTCCACTTAGTCGGAGCCTGCCAGAGCTTGGTGGCCTCTTGGAATTGTTGCTGAAGCCACCAAGCCCTACCTCCTTTAACTCTGCTCTTTCCGTTACCCATGGGAAGTTTTACAAGTTTCACAGTTTCCATCTGTTGGAATTTTGAAAGACCATTGCCTTTTGCTTATTTTTTCCACAGTGATGGTGCTTGTGATGAGGTTACCTATCAACTCAGTCATGGCCTTATCGGTGTTTGATCAGTATTTCTTAAATTTGTATTTAATTCTGGCGGTTTTGGCTCTGAGGCAGTCGATGGGGGAGAGAAGCTCTTCACAGGCCTCTAGTGGACATGCTGTGGAACTGCAGAAATTGTATTCAGATGTGTGAAACTGGTGTGACTCAGGATTACGCAATCCCAAAAATATGTTCTTCATTTGATTTTTTCATTTACTAGTAGAATAGTGTGTTCGAGGGCAAAGAAATGAGGAACAGTGGCTGAATTTTTCTCTCCGTTGTTCAGCTTTACCACCTAGCGCGCATTCCATCACAAGCTCAAGTTGTCACTCCAAGTTGGCTGGCGAGGGCTTGTTTCTGCCGCTGGGCCTTGAAGAGCCGGCCGCGCTGTGTTTTGCAGTCCTACCATCATTCGGCCCTCGCTTCTTCCCACAGCTCCTGGCACTTACTCCAGACTTGAACTGACAGCCTTTCTTTGTGGTACTGGTCCTAGTTAAAACTGGGGCTTGGGGAACTATGCCACATTTTGTCTTCAGGATCTCAGTTTGTATCCAGCATCCTCCCTCCCTTCCTGCTTCCTCCTGCGTGTTCATTTCCAATTTACAGTGATTTTAAGTCCCCGGATGACCTTTTCTGGGGTATTTGAGATGTAAACCTTGTCTGGATTCAAAAGGAAAATGTTTTGCCTGGTTAAATCGGAACAGAAATGTCAGGCGACCGTGCTGATGAGAGAATTGTTTGTGGGTGGAATCGACAGAGCTCTGTGTATTTAGAATTATCCTCCCTTCTCCCTAAGAGGCCAGCTTCACTCTTTCACAGGGAGGCCTCCGGGCCATCTTTTGGATTAAGCTTGCAGAGTATTTTCAGAGCATTGATGTGAGAAGTAATTCTGGAACAAATCAGCCCTGTGTTTACATCTATAGGGAGTTGTAGCAGCTGGGACCATGTTTTGAGCTGTCCATGGGGATGGTGAGATTATTACCTCAGTACAAGACAGACCTTGCACTAGTTCGAGAGGACTAGGAATGAAACTTTAAAGAGGGTGACTTTACGGATGGCTGTCTAATGTTACTGCTGTGGGATGTCTGAGACTTTACACTGGAGGGTCGAGCAGAGCTCCCGGGTCATGGTTGAGACAGTCTAAAAGCTATTGGTCACTGAGGTATTTTGTAGTGGCCTTTTAAGGGTGTTAAAGTGGATGGAGTTTGCTTCGCTGGAAGAGCCTCCTTAGTGTTTGTTTCACTGGGGGTAGATGAGGCATTGAGGTTCTTAATCTCACAACTTCTTATCTCTTTAAAACTTCAGAAATGATAAGAAAAATGTTTATACATTTGCCAAGTGTTTAATGGGAAGAACTAGAGCAAGGTTCTTGAAAATGTAAAGAAGGGGAAAAAATGACTATTTTAAGAGGCAGTTGAAAGGTAATGCGTTGTATGGTATGGAGTAGATTAATAGACTCTTTGTCTAAACAGTGCCTGGACTAGGCTCTATATTACCTTTATACATATTGTCCAGTTTGTTTACTGAATTCTCTTATTTGAATAACAGAATCAAATTTCAAAACTAAATATCCTGACATTTTTAACAATAATCTGGCAATAGCCTTTTGCTGAAGACTATTATGACACAAAAGTGAAGAAAATTGGAACCATTAGTTGGGTTGAAAGAATGATTTATTCTTAAAAGAATGAAAGAGCACAAGTGAAATTCATCGCTAAGGATAAGTTGTTTGGAGGTTGAATAAGCCACATGGTACAAATGCCCCTTCAGTTGTGGTTTTCGAAATGTGTAATCAAACATTACCATTAGTCAGAGAAAGGTAAAAGGAAGGATAGGATTAAATTCTAGATCTAAACATTTGAAAATACAAATTTTCTTGGCAAAATGAGGTGAGAAGCAGGACACATACTAATATGAAGGGATTTTTCTTCATTAAGGAAAAGATGTAGAGAAGAACACAAGGCAGTATCTTATAAAACAATAAAAAAATCATTATGCTTAAGAAAATGAAAATGCTACATGTTTAATACCTCTCAGCTCAAAACATAGAGATATTTCACTTATCCAAAATCCACTGATACGTCCACATCAGCTATATAGAAAAGACCAATAAGCAAAGCAACATAAATGTTGGTGCACTGAAGGTTTTGGGTTTTATTGATAGACCAACACCAGAGATCCTTCCAATTTCACTTATTTACTCTCATGTAACAAATAATCCCTTTTAAAAAAAGATTTATTTTTATTTTTAGAGAGAGAAAGGGAGTGTGAGTTCAGGGAGGGGCAGAGAGAGAGAATCTCAAGCAGACTCCCTGCTGAGCCAGGAGCCTAACATGGGGCCCAATCTCATGACCTGAGCCAAAATCGAGTTGGATGTTTACCCAGCTGTGCCACCCAGAACCCCCATATTTCCCAAATAATTCTGATGTGTTTAATTTCTAAGATTTTGGAGGATAAAAAACTAGAAATTTGAAGGAAAAGGAGACTACCAATGTATACACAATAGATGGAAGTGAGATGGCCAATTTGTTGATAGCAATGGGGAGGAAAAAAGTGATCATAAAAAACCAATCCGTCTCAAAAGTCCTACACAGCACTCTGGGATAAGGGTTATTCTATTCCTCGTGTGTTTCCAATAGTGACAAATATACTCAATACATATTTACATGTGTATTTGTTAGATGAATTAACATTTTATTTGATACCAAAGGTATCACCATATTGTATCTGATATTTATATTGATGATCTTTCATGTTTAAGAATACATTAAATTATGTATGCATATCATGTTTTAAAAGAAGGAAAAATATATAACCTTTCAAAAAATGCTGTCATCCCAAAATGTTGGGTTTTTGAAAATTTTTAAGTTTAGAAGCTGTACTGTTAAGTCCTTTGGTTCACACATGCAAAAAACTTAGCTATCTTAAAATACCTCACTTCTGAAGTTTTGAGCTTTTAATTCTCATATGTTGTTCATGAAAAGAGTAGGATGACTTAGATGATTGTCTAGGGAATCAAAGTTCCAATAAGTTACATGTCTACACAGAATGAGGAAGATCTGCTTATGTTCAGGAGATCATAGTTTTGAGAGAAATGTGCAGGAACAGGGACATTTTATGTGTGTATTCCTATCGATGTTGTTATTTTCTGAAGAAACAGAGACTCATTTAAACTTGCCCAATCATAAAAGGAAGGATGCAGTACTCATTAGGGTCCATTTATAAGGTATTCTATGTAACCCTTCTCCTAGGCACATGATGGGATTGTACATCCTCTTTGAGGTTATGCATCAGTCATGTTACTGATGAAATGTGGGGTAGAAAGAACATGGATCACTTACAGGTGGAAGCTTCAGATGTGTTTTCTTCCTGCTGCTGTGATGATTGTTGAGATGAAGTCTCCAGTAGCCTGTATACCTGAGGAACTAAGGTGTAGCCAATGCTTAGTGGACATATAGAATAAGAAGTATACTTTTGTTGTGTTGAACTGCTGAGATTTGGGGGCTATTTGTTACTGAAGCATAATTCAGTCTATCCTGACTGATACAGAATTGACTATAAAGATACAGAACTATATATTCCACATCTAAGACCAGGAAATAAGATATAGCCAGGGTTCATGGGAACTGAAATGAAGATGTAGAAAAATCACAGTTCTTTTCTCCATGCTGTGGCTGCATGGTGTTTTTTGTCTTTGCTTTTCTCAACATGTCGTGAGTTATTTCCAGCCCTACTAGTCAAAACAGTTGTTTTTCCGTCCTCACCCCAGACATTATCAAATATAACTGCTGTCGTTTTTTTTTACCCTGGACTCTGACTGTGTTTTGGGACACCCAGTTTAGTTTCCCTATGGTAGGAACACGATTGATTCAATGAAAGCTGCATTATGAACTCTTGATTGAGGTATCCTCTCCTATTCCAACCCACCATGGCCATTACTAAGCAAGCCTATGGTGTACATGATTTAGGAAATTCCAAGATCTAGAAAAAATAATGGTTAGCATTCAGTGACCATTTCATACGTACCAGGCACAATTCTTTTTTTTTTTAAAGATTTTATTTATTTATACATAGAGACACACACACACACAGAGAGAAAGAGAGAGAGAGAGAGAGAGAGAGAGAGAGGCAGAGACACATGTAGAGGGAGAAGCAGGCTCCATGCAGAGAGCCCGACACGGGACTCGATCCAGGGTCTCCAGGATCACACCCTGGGCTGCAGGCGATGCTAAACCGCTGCACCACCGAGGCTACCCATACCAGGCACAATTCTAAGTGCTTCTGTGTGTGAACTCTTTTACTCCTTTGACAACCATGTGACATATGTATTATCATTCTCGTCTTACCTATGTGTAAACTGAAGCACAGAGCACAAGCCAGGAGTGAGAGAGGCAGGATTTGAATACAGGCCCTGTGGATCCAGAGCCACATTTTTAACTACTCTATATGGCATTAAGGTTTTCATTTTCCAAGTGCATTTGTCCTAGATAGCCAGAAATGTGTTACATACAAGCTTTTTAAAAGTATCCAGGTTGTTTTGAGTTTTGCTTTATGACTGTAGTATTATCCTTGAAGAACTATGGTTAAAACAAAGTATTAAAAAAAAAAAGTATAAACCTTGCAATGTATTGTATACACCATTGTTCTCAGGTAACTCCTTTAACATCTTTCTTCAGATTCCCAGAACTGCCAGTAAGTGCTGGGTAATCTAGGACAGTGGGATCACTTCCACTTAAATTGTTTTGTTGATTATCAGATTTTAACTAAATTAATCTGTGCCCTGTTTTCAGAAATGAAATTCTGTAGTAATCCCAAAGTAGAAAATAGATTCCTAACCCCTCTTTCCCTTTGAAAGCCATTGTATTTATCAGTAACTTAATTATGTGTGTTTCACAGACCAATGATCAACACAAAATTAATTTAGTCTTAAGAAGATTCAGCTTGGGAACAAATAAGAATAATAGCAGTTAGTCTCAGGGCCCTGTTTCTTGAGATTACTGATGCATTCTCTCGGTGATGTTATTCATTACCAAAGAGGAATTTTGAACATTTTGCTCGTTGCTAAAAATTTCAAATGGCTGAGAATTTTTAGGATTTTGCCATTTATATGTCATATGGATAGCACATATAGGTATCTTATTTCTTCTTCATCCCTAATATAGAGAACTATGAGAAAAAAGAAACATAGAAACCCAATAGAAATGGATCTTAAATGTGCTGTAGACAAAGGGAGCAGAAGCCATTCTGGAAATGTTCTGTATCTGCTAATTCACATTGGCCTGACTTATAAGTGTTTTTCTTAGTCAAACAGAATTTGTGACTAATGTAATATATGGATAGGAATTAATTCAAAAGAAAGCTTTGAATACTTTCTATGATCAAATACATGTGAGATGATTAAAGAAAATGAAAAATGACTAAAACTCTGTTCTCAAGGAATTCACAATTTAGTGGGAGGACACCCCCACATGTAGATCAATAGCGATGGCTACTCTGACACTGTGGTCAGATAAAGTACTATGAGGATACAGAGGCAGGGCTTCATGCTTAGAAGGGCCTGGCCCTAGGTTTCATATTCTGCAATAGCCATCTTGAGATTATTATTTTTTGATGTGATAAAATACACGTAACATAAAATTTGCCATCTTAACAACTTCTAAGCGTGCAGTTCCGTCGCATTAACATATATTCACATTGTTGTGCAAACATTGCTGTTATCCATCTCTAGAATACTTTTTGTCTTGCAAAGCTGAAACTCTATCCCATTAAACAACAATTCTTCATTCCTCTCTCCTCCCAACCCCTGCCAACTACTATTCTACTTTCCATCTCTCTGAATTGGACTACCCTAGGTATCTCAGATAAGTGGAGTCATGTAATATTTGTCTTGTTGAGGCTGACTTATTTCCCTCAGCATAATGTGCTCAAGCAAATGTTTTAGCATGTGTTAGAATGTCCCTCCCTTTTAAGGCTGAATAATATTTCATTGTATGTATTTACTACATTGTGTTTATCCATCCATTTATTATGAGATGCTTATACCTTTTGGCTACTGTTGAATAATGCTACAATGAATGTGGATGTATATATATCTCTTAGAGACTGAAATTATTAATAATTAATAATTTTTGAGCAAGGGTGTTTTCATTTTGCACTGAGATACACAATTTACATAGTCATGTGTCAGGGAACTGAATAAGAGTGAGCTGGAGCTCCAAGGAAGAATTGGATTGGCCAAGCAGAGGAGCAGGACAAGGGCTCTATTCAGAGGGAAGAGGGTGAACCTGACCCAGAGGGAGGAGGAGCCCAGTGTGCTAAGGGACGAGGGGGACACACACCCAAGACAAATAAATGAATCTTTGGTGTGAGATCAGTTTTCAGTCCTCATGTGTCACAAAAGTTGATGATATGATTCAGCCTAAAAAGGGGAAGGAAATATTGTCACATGCTACAATATGGATGAACCTTGAAGACAATAAGCTAAGTGAAAAAAGCTGCTCACAAAAGGATAAATGCTGTCTGATTCCACTTATCCAAGGTCCCTGGAGTAATCAAACTCATGGAGACAGAAAGTTAGAATGCTGGTGTCCAGGGACTGGGGCAAGAGGAAATGGAGGGTTGTTTAATGAGGACAGAGTTTCAGTTTTGCAAGATGAAAAGCATTCTGGAGTTGGATGGTGACGACGGTTGCACAACAGTGTGAATGTATTTAATGCCACAGAATTGGATACTTAAAAACGGTTAAAATGGTAATTTTTTTTCTGTGTTCTACCACAATTAATTTTTTAAAAAAAGGTTGATGATGAGTGTTTTCATTTCAGTAGTCCATATGCTGTTGTACATTCTTCCAGAGCCTAAATAGATTGGGGGAGTGTGTTTACTATGTCAGTGGATGTGAAGACTACTGTGAATCCATCTAACTGCATCTCTGATACTCATTCAAATTTTTGTCTGTTCTTGCAGCCTCTACAAGAACTTTTTATTCATAGAGGGCAAACACTTTCTGTTAATATAAAAATGCTGTCCTTTTATCTGTGTTGTTCATTGTAGAAGAGATGAATGATGGAGTAATATGTTGGAATCAGAACCTAGATAGCTTTTAGTCATCTGTTTTCTGAAGATATTATATTCTAAATACATTAATTTTTATAAGGGGTTATTTTCATTCTGATAGCTAAAGCTCATTATCTAGAACCAGCTAATACTCATTGTCTGGTATGTAAAACAATATAATAAATAATTACAGACTTTTTTCCCCTGAATTTCAGGGAATGTTAAAATGAGCTAGGAAGAACAGAGGCCATGCTTCCAACATGGGAACTTCAGTATGACTCCAACAAGACAGAACTAAGTCTGTTGATGAAACACATGGCCTTTTTAAGGAAGAATCCCTTAAGTGAAAGCAACCTTCTTACCAAGCAGGGGCCAGCAGGACTCAGCTCTAGTTACCGCCCTCCTCCCCTTATTTTCCCTCAAAATACTCATTCTATTCCTCAATTCTCTGATGCACTCAGATGCACTTCTGAGATGGCATTTTCTTGTTCTCTAAATATATTCTTTCCCAAGGAGCAATGGTTTGTGCGTCTTACTGGAAAAACTACAGTTAGAATCTAATGCTTCCAAAGGATTTAAACAAGGTTTAGTTTCCCTGGAAACAAGGCTCTTTTTGATGGTTGTAAACATTTTTCTTATGAGATTAGTAGCACCTGAATCTCTTGACAGTAAAGGCCACCTTGAAAATCAAAATATGGGCGGTGGTTTAAACAGCATTCTAGTTGTTTAAACACCTTACACAGTGTACACCATTATGAATGTTTCATCTTAGCTACCATCACAGGAGAAAGGGGTGTGTGTGTGCGTGTGTGTGCGTGTGTGTGTGTGTGTGAGAGAGAGAGAGAGAGAGAGAGATGATAGAA
This sequence comes from Vulpes vulpes, assembly GCF_048418805.1. NCBI lineage: Eukaryota > Metazoa > Chordata > Mammalia > Carnivora > Canidae > Vulpes > Vulpes vulpes. The sequence continues at coordinate 45,600,009 of NC_132788.1, read as the reverse complement.
GAAATCTGGGATTTATTAAAAGCTAAGGTTTTTAATAAGGTCTGAAGTCATTAAAGGTCAGAGCTGACTGAAGCAGTTATCACTCTGGGCTGATGATGTTCCTAGGTTCGGATTACGGGGAGCATTACAGTAGAGTAGCTAATCTTTTGTGGCCAGTGCTGCTTGCCTGTGTTGATAAGTATGATTAACAACTTTAAAAGTCAAATACATTAGCAAATGCCTTATTGCCCCCAGGAATGCTCATGGCCACCCACACTTCACAGCAAAATGAAAAACAAGTTCAGGAGCCTAGGATTCCTGAACCTTTTAGATAAGTATGCCTCCAAGTTTGGTTTTGAAGTTGGTTTCAATCAAATCATGTAGAGTTGTTGTTAGAAAGCAGGCAGATATGAAAAAAAAATGAGGAATGTACTTCTAGTTTGGGAGATTGTAAAAAATGATGTTCATTATAGTTTCAGAACCTACTTTAGGCCTGCTTTTCCCTAGAAATTTCAAAGTGAACTTTAAAAAGAGATACTGGATTTTTGTTTGATTTAGAAAAGTCATTGCATAATCCAGTTTTTGAGAGTAATCCCAAATAAAAGTCCAAACTCCAGGCCACATACACATTGCATGAGGCAATGATAGGTGACATAATCTTCAAAACAGTGGAAGAAATTCAGTTTAGTAAGTGCCTGCGAAGCCTGGCTTGCTGTGTGACCAGGGGCTTTGTTCCTTGCAACTGGGGCTTCATTGTGGATGTCCATTAGCATCATAATTAAAGCAAGCCTCTGTGCTAAGTGTCATACAAAGCAATTCTGGATTTCTCTGCCCAGCATTAAAGAAAAAAACCATTGAAATTTTAAACTAGTATAAGATTTGACTTTTACAGTTCAAGGGTTAGTAGATAGTGGGGGGTGAAAAGAGAATAGGAGCATGGAATTAGGGTAGACAATCCTGAAGAATAGTAGTGCCAGGTTCCAAGAGGCAAATCCATGCTTGTAGAACTGTCATGAACACAGTGCATGAAATTGGCATCTCTCCAGCAGGTAGTTTATACTTTCTGCCTCACTGTTGACTTTCTCTGGTCTGTAGCTGCTGAATGCCAGAACTTCACATACCTTCCCTACCTTGAGAGAGCCAGTGTAGGTTTTGTTCCATGGTAACAGAAACCGCAAGCCAATTAGGTTGCTCTCCAAAGCATCAGATTTGTAGGAAAGATGTCGATATGATGAAGCTTTCTTTATTTTCCCTTTCATCATTTACATCCTTCTGAGCCTATTGTGGACATAGTTATTCTTGTTCTATGTGATCTTATTTTCTCTGTCTTTAATAGGACTTTCCAATGCACAGTTGACTTTTAGCTGATGAAAATTTTCCCCATTTCTCTCTCTTTTTTTATGGGTAGTATAAGCCAGAAGTTTATAACTTTTGGAATTTTACAAATACTGAAATGGGAATCCTATGTGTACAGTGGAACATCTGCATAAATAACACATTGCTGACATTTTGAAGCTGTACATGATGTGGAATTAAGTTCTTATCATTTGAATTCCATGTACAGCTGTTGTTACTCATCCAGTTCATTTTTGAGAGCCCTTGTGCTGCACATATGCTGTCAGATTTTTCTTACATAATCTTTTTAGATAGAGAAAGCTCAGGGTTACCTGGGTGGCTTAGTTGGTTAAGCATCTGACTTCAGCTCAGGTCATGATCCCAGCGTCCTAGGATGGAGCCCCATGTTGGGCTCTGTGTTTAGTGGAGAGCGTTCTTCTTCCTCTCCTTCTCCCCTCACCGCAACTCGTTCTCTCTCTCTCTCTCTCTCTCGCTCTCTATCTCAAATAAATAAATAAAATCTAAAAAAGAAAGAAGGAAGGAAGGAAGGAAGGAAGGAAGAAAGAAAGAAAGAAAGAAAGAAAGAAAGAAAGAAAGAAAGAAAGAAAAGAAAGAAAGAAAGAAAGAAAAGAAAGCTCGAAAACTCAGGATCAGTAATCCAAGCAGCCAAGGCCATTACCTTGACCTTGACTTACTTCAAAATAAGAATCTATCAAAGGTGAGGGTCATATGCTTCATTTGAAAAACCTAAGGGCTTCACAAACTTTCCATCTTAAACATTTACTAAAAGCAAAGTTAATTTTATGATTTTCTCATTTTATAATGAAAGGCAACGTTCTTCTCCAGAAAAAGAAAGGAGATGAAATATAATAGACGTTACGTGATTGATTATTATACCCTTTTAAGAATGTTGAATGCTGGAGAAGGGGTTTGTGGAGAATTTGTTTTTAGAGCACAATATAAACATGGGTTTGTTCGGTTTTCCACATTACCCGGAATGTTTGCTACCCAACTTGTGTCGGAGGCATACACAAACAGTATCCTGAGAACTGAAAACCACAGATTGCAACTTGAAAATGAGCTCTATGATACCAGAGACTGCAGGAAGTCACAAAGCCCTCATTGTGCACCTGCGCACCTGACTGTAAGTGTTGGTGGTGGGACCCCTGTAGATGAGCACGTGCCACTGCTCCCTTGTGCTCTCAGTGCATGCCCAGTGCAAGCGACCCAAGATGCAAATCTGGAAATTCGCCATTTCCGTTGCCATAAGGAAGACTAACTCAGCAATGGCAGGTAGTATTTATTTACCGCTTAAAGTAGGTTAGGTAGGAAAGAGGCAGATATGCTCCACGAACCTGCGTGCCTGTTAGAGGGACAGTCGGTCACCTGAAACAAGTCAAGGAATTGAATTCGACTCAATTATTTCATTCATTTATGAGTTTGTGTGCTTACTCATTTATCCATCGATTCTACTGCACTGCTTAGAGAAGAACAGGAGGGACATCTCTCAGCCACAGGTGGACGAGTGACTCACCTAAAAGGCACTGGCGTGTTTCCAACTCCATTTTGGGACCTTGTCACTTTCTTGGTCTGATGTCCTTGGTACCAGACTTTTGATTGCATAGCTAATTGGGTTCCACTAGATTCAGCTGGTAGCTTTATTTGTTCATTTAAAGTTCTCCAAGACATATTGAATAGTATGTCTAATATGATTCTGTTTATATAAAAGGAATTACCTAGTAGGTGTGCAGCATGGGTGTATATGTACATATTATGTGTAGACACATGGACATGTTTTACTCATATAAAATATGTGTATATATATGTGTATGTATAGATGATATATATAAAAAGATATCTATATCTATAAAGTTTGGAAGATGGACACTAAATTATTATTAGTGATAACCCCTAGGGAGGGGAAGCAGAATTAGGAGTTGTAAGTAAAAATGGACTTTTGTTTAAATTTTTACTGTGAGCGATATTTGGTGTAATTAAAATTATTTTAAAGAAAAGTATTGTATTTTTTAATACTTCATTTATTTATTCATGAGAGACACAGAGAGGGGGCAGAGACATAGGCAGAGGGAGAAGCAGGCTCCATGCAGGGAAGCCTGATGTGAGACTCGATCCCAGGACCCTGGGATCATGCCCTGAGCCAAAGGCAAACATTCAACCACTGAGCTACCCAAGTGTCCCTAAAGAAAAGTATTTTAAAAGTTGTTTTTATTAGTTATTAAAATGTGCTATAGATATTCTTTTATTTCTTTGTGAAGATAGCAAAATAATTTAAAAAATGAATGAACCCTTCTTCAGGATAAGAACTGTATTTTCATATTTAAAATTATATTTGTAGCATAATATAAATTAACGTGTAGTACCTTTCTGGGTTTTTTTTTCTAATTCCTTTTTATTTTGCCAAGGAATCAGTGAATTTCTTAGAATCCAATATCTAAGGAATCAGTGAATTTCTTAGAATCCAATATCTAAAGCAGATGTGACCAAAATAAACATCTTTGTCCTGGGCTTTTTGGTCAAGCAATCTTTGGAACTTTTGCATATCTTCTTAAATGTCTTATGGGTTGTATGTCTCATGCTGCCTTTATTAGTAAATGAAATGATCACATTGGTTACACACAACTCTTAGGTTCTTTTTGTCAGATGAAAGTAGCCAAAGAAGAAATTTTGAAGCAGAAGAGGGCCAACTACTCTCCCCAAAACTTCATAATTAAGTCATATCAATAACTGGACATAGGACCAGTTTCTGCCGGGTATATGGACATTTATTAAACAAACACCCCCACATGTACATCAATTCACATAACCTGGGTGCAGGTTTCCTTTTATGGGATTCACCTACAGCCTTACATAAAGAGCCGAGAGAGGCTTAGGGCAAGCACCTCTGTTCCCAAAACCGATTCTGTCACCTGTGTAGCCAGTATCAGACAAGAGCAACTCTCCAGAAATCATGGCTAAGTGAACTACAATGATTACAGTGTCATGGATGACTCTTGGGTTCTTTTTGGCAGATCATGGCAGGCAGATAAGTACTTCTGGAGCAAAAGAAGGTTATCTACTCTCCCAGAACCTTGCAATCAACTCATATTAATAACACATCTAGGACTGTTTTCAGGATTGAGACTGGAGCATGCTCACCAGAGATGTAAAGGCCTTACCAGGTTTTACACACTGAAATATTGTAGCCAGTCCATATTTCTTGAATACCTCAATTCCACTGAGCACACTAGTCAACAGTAACCGTTTTCACTAGTTGAAACCTCTTTTTGACACTCGGAATGCTAACTGGAGATTGTTAATGGAGAGGTAGTGCCAGCAGGGTTTATATCAGCAGATTCTGAAGCACAGGCTCCCTCTTTAGAATACCAGCTAGACTGTCTCAGACTTTGAATGCTTTATTAGATAGATGCTAGACGCACCTGGGTTATAGCTGAACCTAAGTAGCACATAACTTTGTACCATCTATACTCAAGTATTTTAGAGTAAATTACAGACAAGTACTGCAATTACCTATTCTTGCAGAGAGTTCTGTTTCTTGAATTGAGATTAATGATATTCAGCCCTATAACTGTAGTAGTAATCACCTATATTTTAGAATTCTAACTATGGAATGGTGAGTAACACATATTGAATGTTGATGGCAAACTCCATCCCCAGCATTTTACATTTACACTTAATCTTCCTAATAACCCCAAGAGGAGTAGTATTATTTCCCCTTTAATAAAGAGGGATCTCAAGCAACTTGTCCAAACTCATGCAGCTTGTATCTGGCAAAGTCCAGATTAGAACCCAGGCATTTGGAACATAAAGGCAGTTTCTTCACTGCATTAAAGAAAGAACACACTCTTATCCATGAAGCTGTACTGCTCTCACGAAATACTGCTCTTAATTTGCTCTTGCACAGATTCCGTACATAAGGCATATTTCTACATGCTATTACATCTAAACAGCTCTTGCCTTGATGTGCACTGTCCTCTCTGGAGTCCTTGGTTCCTCAGTATGTCTTCCTCTCTACAGAGCTGGCAAGAAAGATCTAATAGTCGGGCCTGGCTCTCTGCAAGAAAGAAAAAAATCCCAAGGAGCCTCTTGGATCCTTCCTGTGGTGCCCTTTCACACCACCACAAATGGTTGCTGTACAATTTTTGCACCCCTCCTCTGAGCCTGGACTCTACTTCAAAAAAAAAAAAAAAGATGTTTTATCTCTGTAGAGAGTGAGCTTTCATATATAAACTTTCAGGGATGTAAGCCTGGGTTCTGTTGTCCCAAAGCTAATTAAAAGAAAGGGGATTGGACGGCCTGAACCACACAATTTGTGGAATATCACTTAATCTGGCACTTCACCTTTGCCCTACTCTGTAACCAGGTCCCTAAGTTTAGAGCTTCTGTTGTTACAGTCCCATAAACAATATATCCTGCACCTTTTTGGTGTGTTGAGGAGAGAATGGGACCAAGGACTCTCAGATCTAGCTGCTCCTTAAACAAATGAAGTCAATGCATTGTATGTAGGCGCTGTCTTTCCTTGAATCTTTTATTAAACTTTTCTCCTCTTTGCTAGACCTCCCTGGAAGCACTTAGTTTTGTTCTCCTCTTTGCTAAGTCATCATCATTTTTTCATCTGATTGCTGTTTCTTCTTCTTTTTAAAAATCATTTTAGGGATCCCTGGGTGGCGCAGCGGTTTGGCGCCTGCCTTTGGCCCAGGGCGCGATCCTGGAGACCCGGGATTGAATCCCGCATCGGGCTCCCGGTGCATGGAGCCTGCTTCTCCCTCTGCCTGTGTCTCTGCCTCTCTCTATCTCTCTCTCTGTGTGACTATCATAAATAAATAAAAATTTTAAAAATAAATAAATAAATAAATAAATAAATAAAAATAAAAATCATTATAGTTTATTTTGTTTTTCATTGAGACAAGTGTACTCTTTAATTCCCATCCCCAATTTCCCCCATCCTCCCACCCACCTCCCTCGTGGTAATCATCATTTTGTTTTCTGTAGATAAGAGTCTGTTTCTTGGTTTGTCTCTCTTTTTTTCCCCTTTGCTCATTTGGTTTGTTTCTTAAATTCCACATATGAGTGAGAAATATGGTATTTGTCTTTTTCTAACTGAATTATTTCACTTAGCATAATATTCCCTAGCTGCATCCACGTTGTTGCAAATAGCAAGATTTCATTATTTTTTATGGCTGAATAATGTTCCATTGTGTATATATACCACATCTTCTTTATCATTCATCAGTCAGTGGACACTCAGGCTGTTTCCATAGTTTCGCTGTTGTAGATAATGCTGCGGTAAACATAGGGATGCATGTATCCCTTTGAATTAGTGTTTTTGTATCTTGGGGGTAAATACCCAGGGTTGAATTCCTGGATTGTAGGGTGGTTCTATTTTTGATTTTTTGAGGAACCTCCATACTGTCTTGTAGTGGCTGGGCCTGTTTACATTCCCATCAACAGTATAAAAGGATTCCTTTTTCTCCACATTGTCGCCAACACTTGTTTCTTGTGCTTTTGACTTTAGCCATTCTGACAGGTGTGAGGTGATACCTCATTGTGGTTTTGATTTGCATTTCAGTAGATTAGTCCTATTTATTACTGCTGTGCTTGATTCATGAATTTGTTCTGCGCTTAACACCTGGGCACAGATGTGGCTTGTGATGCATAACTGACTTCTTATGCTCAGAGCTTCATAAAAATGGGAAGCTTCAGATGCCAAACCATTTGTTTTGCCATCTGGTATAATTCTGGCAAGTATTTTTGTCCCAAATATGGATTGTGTTCCTTTTTTAAGTACTGATTTCCTCAGGCATGTGGGTATTGGGCTTTTGATCAAGAAAATGGGCAAGACTGAGTTACATAGGCTTCTGGCACCTTTGATTTGGTGGTTGTGGGCAAAGCTGCCACATATTTTGGGTTGGTTGTATACTGCACAACTCTAGGTTGTCCTGGTTCTGGGGAAGCTGGGTCCCAAAGTAGAAGTAGAATTTGAATCCTGAGGTCCCCTCCCAGTGCTTATTCCAGTCCCCAATATTTTTCTTCCTTTGCCATGGTTCAGCACTAGCAATCTGGTGTCTATCACCAGTACTCTACAATGGCCTTCTTATATAGCTGCATATCTGTTTTAAATGGCTGTATAGTATTTCTTTATATGACTGTATCATAATTTCTTTGTAGGTTCCCTATTGGTGGGTATTATATAGTTTGCAATACTTCGCAATTACAAATAATGCTGAAATAAAAACTTGTATATGTTTGTACATATGTCTGCAAATATCTCCGGGAAAAATTCCTCCAGGTAGGATTTTCTTTGACTCATCTCCCTTGACCCTCATATCTAAGCAGATGCTGCTAGGACCCTTCCCTTCTTCACCCTCATCCTCTAAGCTCGAGCCTTCATGAGCTCTTGCTTAAATTACTGCAGTAGCCACCCACGTGGGTCAGTCTACCTCCTGCCTCCTTTATAATCTATCGGAAACATGGTTACTAGGTCTCGCTGCTCAGATTATGTTATACCTGTGTTCTAGAACCTCCCAGGGTTCATGATTGCTGATTGAACTCAGTATTAACCCCCTTGCCCCAGCATTCAAAGCCATACTGCTGTATGTGGTTCCAGCCTGTCTTTGGAATCTCATCCTCCACGATTCCCCCACATTCCCTGTGCTTCAGCAGACTCAGATAGCTTCTGGTTTCCTGAGCTTGCCTTGCCTCTTGTCTCTTTCTGTGCCCTAGAGCTCATTTTTTTTTTCTCAGAGTGTCCTCTTTCAAGTGTTCCCCCTCGTCTCTGCCTGCACAAATCCTTCCCAAACTTTAGTGCTACCACCCTAGTCATGTTTTCTGAATTCTCCCACTCCTTAAACTAGATGTGATCCTTCTCCTTCAAAGCCCAGCTGTGCTCTTTCTATCCCCAGCTGGCTTCAGATCCTGTTTTTGATTATAATCTTTTGCGTTGCTGGAAACCAGTGGTAGCTAAAGAGCTGGAAGCATGCATCCTCTGGTTTGTCTAGTAAAGTGCCTTGCATAGGTAGGCCTTGCATAGGTAGGCATTAAAAATGTGTTTATTAGCTTAGATCTTCGCAATTTGTAAGTTCACTTACCCCAAATTGGCATAGCCCTGCAGCTTGGGGAGAAGAGATCATATATCTGAAATCATTAATATGAAAGTAGATTCCCTTCCCAGTGTGTTTAGTCAAAAACACAGAAACACATTGGCAGTGAGTGGCATTCAGGGTAGGAACAGGAGCCCATCACATCTGCCTTTCCTTCTCCAGGAGTCTACTCCTGTTGTACATAGCCCACATGGAGTAGGGTCCCCCTAGACTTGGAAAGGTGACTTCTTTCCAGCCACAGCAAGCAAAGACTCACATCCCCATTTAAGAGGAATTTACCCTAATAATCCATGTACTTTCATTAAGGGGTTGTTTACAAGTATCCTGGTTCTTGACTCACTCATTGTCCGCAGAATGACATTCTCAGGAGAGGAAGTAGGAGGCCGGGGAGTTGCTAGGGGAAGTCAGAAAGCAGGATCAGGTCAGGCCCCCCACCCCCAAACAAAATCTCGTCTCTTTTCAGTGACCTGGAAAGCCCCAATCTCACATTTGAGGACACACAGGTAACCTCACTTTCAAGCTCAGGCTTCTCATAATAATCCATACTCTCTCCTTTGGAGGGAGTAACTCTTACCTAGTTCAAGTTCTCATTCATTCACTTACTCAACACATGCCAATTGTGTAGGTCCCCCCCCTTAAAGGAGTTATGGACTAATAGCAGATGACAGTTCCAGGATTCTTTCTGTGAGGATGTGTAAAGAGAACTAAGGTTTCAGACTTTTACTACTGAGCCCCACTTGACCTATGTTTACCATGTATTCTCTCTCACCAAAGAGTTAAAATATTCAAAGTCAAAGTTGCTGTTGTCCTCAGGATGCACTTTGTACCCTACACATTATTCCTGGAATCCTTTTGTCTCTAGTGCTCTTTATCACAGGCTGGTATTTATTTTGGTACCACTCTTTGCCAGATTAAATATTTATACTTATTTAATATTCTCTCTGTTGTAGAAAACAATACAAATGCTGAATAATAACAATGAAGTAATTTATTGTCTTAATTTAATCTTTCAATCACCTGTGAGGTCTCCAGAGCTTACTGTATGCCTTTCCTGTTCAAGGACACTGTCCAAGAAACAAAACTGAGACTTGAATCCAGACCTGCTGATTCTGGATCCTAGTACAGTCTTCAGTCTTCAATCCTTATTTTAGTAATACTCATATAACCTATTTGCTGTAAATGTGCAGCTTCCCTGCCCAATAAGATTTGTTTCCTGTTGGCTGTGCCGAATACATCACTCTAAAAATGTGTCCTCTGTCCTACTAACTTACAGAGAAGACTGGTGTTACAAATTCAGCTGTTCTACTCTACTTGGTAGGACAACCTTCTCTCAGCCAAAACCTGAAATGCATCTTGTATATTCTCTAGATTCGCCAAGTTCATCAATAGTATAAATGCTAGCAAATCCTGTTGCTTAGGATATAATGTCATCTGAATATGAATGATTACTTGTGTTTTAGGATAGAAATTATTTTGTGATGTACTATTTTGGCATTTTCTGCTTGGGATCGGTTTTCACAATTTTAATATGTTAAATATTATTTCAGTGTGTGTGTGTGTGTGTGTGTGTGTGTGTGTGTGTGTGTGTTTTAGTCATGGGCATCTTCTTTTGAGTCTCATTAGGCATGGAAAAGCATAAGCCTGCTTTAACAGCGCTTCCTGTTGTCCTGTGAAGTTTCAGGCGAACTTAAAAATGAGATTTGTTATATAACATACATGCTTGGCATTGGCGTGGGGGCAGAGGGGGAGCTAGGAGAGGATCACCTCCTTGGTTTGTGACAGACTGGCAGCTTTTTCCTCTAGTATGTGCCATAGCTGCAGAGCCAGATTTAAAGGAGAGGATTTATAGGAAATCCAGCTGTGAGTTTTCGGTTTCTCTCTCAGAGCTGGAGGCGGGGCCAAAGCCAACCTCAAACCAGGCACACCATTGATCAGGCTAGAATGATGTGGAACAGTCTCACAGACAACAGCTAAGCACAGAGGAAATATTAGCTGGCAGAGATAACGAAGAGGAAACACTCAGTGACAGATGCACCATCTGTCAGTTTCGGAGGAGCAGTTTTCAAGAAAACAGAAAATGAAATGAAGAGAGTGGCTTTGTTTCAAAAGTACAGCCCAGCCTAAGGACATTTTTCAACAAAGTAAGTTTGTATTCCATAGGAAAGGAGGTGGTGGTGGGTAAGACAACAGTCACTTCCTATTTGCACTGAGTTGTGTTACCGATATATAAAGTTTTCTTTGTGGTATATTTGATGACCAGGAGGACGTTCTTTTAACAAGAACTTGATTTAAATTTAAAGCAGTGCCTCTCATGTTGGCTATTCACTTGAAAAACATTTGAAAGCAAAATAGTAAGATTTGTTTTACTTTTATTTAACCTCAGAAAATTGTTTTTATCTCAGACTACAGATATTGACATAGGACTTTTCCCCCCTATTGTTCTGAAATACGAGAAAAATAATTTGTATCTTTCCCCAAAGGCAGTTTAGTGAGAAAAATGCCCATCTCTCAGATTCAAGGGGCTGACAGAAAGTGCTATCTATTGGATGTTTAATTCTGTGGGGTCGGTTATGTAAATAGCCGTGAATATGACCTAGACTTCTGCGTGCCTTCCGGATCATCTTATTGTGTTGACATGGTCTTTAAAGGAAACTGCTTCTGGATCTTTTAGTCTGTCTTTCTCAAAAAACCTTCTACCCTTTTCCAGAACACAAGCTGCTAGATTTCACAATTCTGTTCCTTACGTTTAGCATGTTTTTTAAAGCATACTAGACTTAAAACAAAGTGGGACTTGAGCTGTCTGTTTTTGTGTGTTACATCCAAGTGGTTTGTGTTGGATGTCATACGTCTCATGTTATATTAGGCTGGGACTTGTGTAAGCCCAAAGGGATCTGAAACAGTGATTTGGGATGATAAGCTTATATGAACAAGAGCAAAGTTTGGAGGGGCATCACAGGAGCCCCTGTTTTGGAAAGAAGCAATTCTCTCAATGTTTTACACGGGCGGAAGCGCAAGCTGGCTGACTAGTCCAAACCAGAAGTAGAGGCACTGGCTGTAAACTCGCAAAGGCAGAAACCACTCAGTGTTATGGCCCAATATGGATGTCAGAACTTCGTAGCATGTGTGGGAAAATGGCTGCAGTCCAACGTCTGGAATCATTTATCTTCTGGTAGAGTCTAGAAGACAACCGTTGTACGCATTTTACAGAAATCCCCGCTGATTGATTTCATTTACACAGAGCAAGCACAGTGACTGATGGTGGGGGCAACCGCACGTGGGGGAGAAGTATTGATCCAGTTCTGCTTTTCCTGACATCCTCGTCTCATTAATGTTCTTGGCACCTTTGAATGAGATTGTGCTGCTACTGACAGCCATATGGTTTCTACGAGGCCCTTTCCACACGTTTTGTAATAAATGCCACATTTAAGTCTTTTCTTATTGGCAAAGACCTTCATAAACTGAAGGTTGAGCGTTTTGTCTTACCGTCTTTTCAGAGCTTAACCTGTTTCCGATAGTCTAGATTGGAAGAATGAGAGGAAACTAAATATTCGGAGGCAGAGTTCTTGACATGGACTTAGTGCAGCTTATTGCAGCCATTGAGAGACGTGAGCAGGATACTCCGCGAAACTCTGGAACATGCTCTTCTTGATGTTTAAACTCGTATCCGCGTGTGAGGGTGTCAGATATGCCAGCCAGTGTATTCTGCATGAGCTAAACCCACATGTGCTGACATATGCCGACATGTGACAGGGTAGCCTCCAGATCTGTTTGTCGAATGTGTGAAAGAATATTTGCCAATTTCTGACAGTACCCGTGTCAGATCTCATGAAGACATTTTTAATTTATTGCAGGGACCAAGATTACAGTCAAAAGCTTTGGATTTCAGCCACCGCCCTTATGCTACCTAACTTGGTGACCTTGAGGAAGATAACTAACCTTTTAATAAATTGGTTTGCTGCTTAAAATGTCTCCCAGAGACATTTCAAATGTCAGCCAGATATTTATAATGTGTCTTGTGCTGTTAAATTTTAGTATTTATGTCATTTATGAAGTTGCCTTCATTTTCTTAGAACTACACTACACTAAAAAAGCCGAAAAACTCTAGGTCACTCAAAACAAAATTCAGTAATCTAATTTAATACTACTTTTGTTTGCAGAAGCCTACACTGGAAAGTACTTGCACTGAGATTTTTTCTCTATGTGGAATTATCCTTTGATTTTTCTCACCCAGTTCTGGCTTCATGGAACACCAGTCATTTCCTTACACAGGTTGAAGTTTTAGAGGTTGGGATGCAATTCGTGCAATACTGCTTTGATTTAGTATGATTAAATATATAATTTTTTAAATTCCCAATGTAAAGAAAACAGATGATAGTGCAAGTTCAGGTACCTAATATTTTCTTACATTTGATATATCCATGCTTACATATATGCTTATCTTCATGTAGGATGCATATATGTACACATACAAAAGATAATCTTTCCAAAATATTTTGATAAATGCAACAGTGTGTAAAATATTAAAAGATAGGAGCCACTACTTTAAACTATAGTTTAGATATTTTAAACTATCTTCATTTTAAGTGATAAACATGATAGCAGCTTAGTTAGTATAATGCAAAGGATGTCAGAAGTCAGAAGTTGGACCTTCCGACATCAGCTGCCGATACCACTATGTTCCAACAAAACCATCCCCTGGGACACCATTTACTGAATTGTGAAGCTACCCCACTCAACTGTGTGACCTTGGGCCAGTCACTTAACCCCACGGACTCATAGTTTCTCTGTGGCCATATGGGTAAGAATGGATACCTTACCCCATTAACTTGTTGTTAAGGTCACATGATATATTAATATACATGATAGTGCTTTGAAAACTTTAAGGTCACTAATTGCTTTCTGAAATATTCCTTTTTTCCTATCTTAACAAATCCTGCCCATCTTCCAAAGGCTTCTCTTAACCCTTTTCTGATCTTCTTAAGGATGTGTTTTCTCCCTCTTTTGAACCCCTAGAGCCCTTTATGGAAAGGACTAACCAGTTTGCCAGTCATGTCGATCCACCTTCTCCTCAGTGTGACCCTGCTATTCCCTGTGGTTTCCATACCTTGCTTTCCACATCTCCACACCCTGATCATTTCAGTACCCGGGCTCTACTAAATGTTTTCTCTTTTTTTCTTTTTATCGTTCTCAACACCCTCCAAAGCTACCTAAAACATTATTCATCTTCAAAGCTTTACCCAGGATTTTTCCTCCATAGAGTCAGGGGCCTTCTTCATTCATGGTTCCATAGGATAAACTTCTAATAAAGCTCTCATCTTGTTCTACTAGGTTTTTTATTTACATCTCTGTCTCCCTTGGTGGACTTCTCAGAGACAGGGAAGGTGCCATGTTACTTTGATTCCCTGGTGCTTACCCCTAGTTTCTCATAACTGACCAGTGTTCAAGTCATGTTTGTTGAATGAATGAACAAGTCAATCTCTTCATACCTTTCTGAAAATTTTATCCTGTATGTGCTACACTATGATCACATAACCTTTGGGACAGAATCCAGGTACCCATTTGTTTATCTGGAATAATTTGACCATTATAGTGTATGTAATAACATATAGACCGATTTAATGTGGGAACCCGAGACTTCCAACATCAGAAAGGCCTATACATAATCACCGGTAAATAAATGGTTACCTTACATAGTCATATCTGAGTCCTACTAATTATACTTAGCTAACTAAAGATTAAAACTATCAGTCAACTATCTCCATTTGAAAGATCCTTGATATATCTGTGGCTAGATATGGTGGTTATTATTGTTTTTAGATTTTATTTATTTATCTTAGAGCAAGCAGGGGGAGAAGCAGAGGGAGAGGGATAAGCAGGCTCTGCGCTGAGCATGGAGCCCTATTTGGGGCTTGATTTCACAACCCTGGGATCATGACCTGAGCTGAAATCAAGAGTTGCACTCTTAACTGACTGAACCACCTAGATGCCCCACTAGATATGTTTTAAAAAGAAAATCTAAGCATTTTTTTCTGAAAAGCAGTTTGGCAGTATTTATCGAGGCCCTCTGATCTAAGAATTCTCCTTCTAGGAAATTATCCTAAAGAGGTGGTAAACAAAATAAAACAAAACAAAAGAATGTAGACAAAGTTTTCTGAACCAAGATGTTTAACATATTATTCGTAAATAATATGAAAAATGACAAATAAATAAGCAACATTATTTTAATAATCTCAGTAAAGTTCTCAATAATCCAAAGGTTGCCTGATCAATTATCTATGAATTGCACTGACCTAAGGGCTGCCTTTTTTAGATACTTTATGTAGAACCAAAGACATACCTAGAGCACAGTCATGTTTAGCAACTTCAGGCCAGGATTCTAATTTTCTACTCTCCTTTTATTAAATTTAGAAAATGTTGAACATATGGTAACCTTTGAGGCAAAAGTTTGAAAACTCTTTGAGGGAACAATAATCTTAGCATCAAGAGGGACCCAAGAGGCCTGTTTTACCCACTTCCATGAAAAAGTAGACTATCACTGAGAGAAATCTAACTGGTCTAACTTTTCTCTTGAATTAAGGTTAAGAACAGTTAAAAAGGAGAAACTTGAATCTACTTGTGAAATGATTCTGAAGAAAACTATGTAAATTGTGGAAGCTTTTTGTAATTCCTTACTTAATCTCTTTTTACATGGAATAACTGGTGGAGGTAAAGCCATTTTATTACAATAGTTTCTGCAAGTTATATCAGGATGAACCATAGGAATACTGGAAATAATCTATCAAATCAAGGTCATGCAGTTAAACACTGAACTGCGTTAGAAGCTCCACTCTGTTTACAACCTCACTGATAAATGGGTCAGGAGCCTCACCACTGAGATAGACTATCCATCACCTACTTCTTTGTTCAAGAGGGGAGGTTTTCCTTTTCCAGTTCTTGGAATAATACTTGAAATGCATCCCCACTAAAAGTGCCACTCCCTGAGGCTCTCAGTAAAGAGACTAGACTTTGTTCTAAAAAGTCTAGTCTCCTCAGTATACCTGTCCATCACGTCTTAAAAGGCAGAGAAGCAGGTGCCTTCTTTAAAGACCTTGCTTAATGGTTCTGTTTGGGATGCTGCAGAATAAGTGCTATCAGCTGGTGGCCACAGAAAGTTCACTGTTTTTATGGTGAAGGAATGCCAAGTTCAAAAATGAATACAGCCCCAGTAATGAATAGACAACTCAATGTATCCCCAGATGAGCTGCAACCAAGCCAATTTGCAATGTCAGTGCATCAGGTTGTGGGTAGACGGAACAGGAGAAAGTGGAGTCCTGAGAGGTTAAACCCACAGAAAACCTAAGTCCTCCTGATTAGGAAAGCTCCTTGAAGTGGCCTTGTTCTTATGAGGCTGTGGAAGCCTGAAGAGAAATGTCTTCCCAGAGCTGGCATGGTAGCTTACACCTTGCCAGTGGCTTCCACAGACAGAAATAGCACAGGAATGCAGGTGGTTGTTATGTAGCTTGAGCTAAGGCTAGCTGATTATGTGAGCTAGAAGTAAATGAAAGAGCAAGCTGCTAGCTGAAGAAGGACTCAAAATCTTCCAGCCCAGAGAGCCTTTCCAGGGCACCAGGGAAGAACGTAAGTGACATCAGCAAACCAGAGGGGAAGGAGTTCAAGAGGTGCTTGTCATTACCCTTGAACCTCTACAGAGGGCTCTTGCAGGAAACCTATGTATTCTGTAGTCAGCAAGGGGCAGGAGGACCCTGTCTGTATTCGTTGCTCACGGGTCTAGAATTTAAACTCACTCTACTGTCTCAGGAAAGATTGTGCTATAAAAGCTTCTTGGAATTATTGATTCTCTACTTTCCATAAGAAAACAATGATTTAGAACAATCTCCTGAGAACTACTGTTCTTTCTATATGTGCTTATTATCCTGCATACTGGACCATTTGTACGGGGCCTGGCCAGTGACTAGCTGAGTACATTATGAGGACAGGCCTGGGGAGGAGAAACCAGCAAGCAGATGAGGCACAGTTTCTTTTCTTTTTTTTTTTTTTAATTTTTATTTATTTATGATAGTCACAGAGAGAGAGAGAGGCAGAGACACAGGCAGAGGGAGAAGCAGGCTCCATGCACCGGGAGCCTGATGTGGGATTCGATCCTGGGTCTCCAGGATCAAGCCCTGAGCCAAAGGCAGGTGCTAAGCCGCTGCGCCACCCAGGGATCCCGAGGCACAGTTTCTTAAATTAACAATACATTACTCCATGAAAAGCACCCTTATGTAACAAGAGGCATCCTGACTGGCATTCGTTAGGCCTCATGAGCACTTGAATAAACCACAACATGGTTAAGCAACAATAGTGAGTGCTCAGTTTAAATAGAGCAGTTTGTGTTTAGCTGAGAATCAAACTCCTAATTAAGTGATTTCTCTGTGCCAGGCATTCCAGCAGAAGGAAAGAAGATATCTATATCTTTAGAGTTTATTATTGAAGGCTCCTACCTCATGCTGGTTTAAGCTACAATTTTATTTTTCTTTTCAGTCCCACTGAAATTTGCTTATTTAAGTATTGGAGTATTACTCCTATACAGGATCTAAATATGTAATCTTTTGATGATCCCCTTGTCTCAAAATCCACAGCTGTAGTGATAACATGTATTTCATTTCAACAAATGTGTGTCAGCCACTTACCACATGCAAGGAACTGAAATGGAGTAGACCTATGATGCCTGTTCAGGGATGTTATAGTCCCATCTTGGGGTCAGGTAAAGATACAGCTCAAAGGAGGGTGACTTCTATACTAGTTAG